>NC_089824.1:157097496-158347496 GCF_035046505.1 Tiliqua scincoides
TTGTGAAATTACTGAGAGCATAAGAAACTCATAACTTGGGTTCAGCAGTAAGTTTGGAATTTCACTGTGCTTTTCATTTAAAGGATATTGCACTTTTAAATGTTGTGGATGGGAGTAGCATGCATACAATTTTGCTGCAACCCTCTGCACAAAATTTAGTTGTAACTTTTGAGCTCCATGTGTTGCCTTATAGCAGGGGTGCTCAAACTTTCAACTTTAGGGATGCTGGACCTTTAACAAGTGTATAGAAGAGAGAATTGCAGCAGGTGCAACTTGTCATCCCACAGATAACAAGCTACACCTGCTGAAATTCTCTCTTCTATACACTTGTTAAAGGTCCAGCATCCCTAAAGTTGAAAGTTTGAGCACCCCTGCCTTATAGCTTCTGATAAAGGCAGTTGTTAGTTCTGGCTAGCACTGAGGACGGTTCTGTGCTGGTGAATTTCAGGTGTGTTGTGTGATTTGGAAGTTTTTTGCATGCTTGAGGGTAAATGTCAGTGAAGTAATTACAGTGCAGTCCTACTCAGGAGTCTTATCGAGTTGAGTGGAAATTATAACCTGGTGTGTACAGAATGGCAATCTGAGTATTTTGTGATGGTACTCCAGTTCATAGCATGGAATAATGTAACAGTTAAATATGATGGAGAAGGTTCATTGTGAAATAATACAGATCTGGTTTAGGTTTTTTTGGTGATTTGAATGGGCAGTGAGGTAATGGGGGGGATTGTGACATGTACATAGCAGGTGAGTTAACTGGAAAGGGTAGTGGTAACTTGGCTATGTTACCTGAGTAGTTACCTGATGTGCAAGATTGCCAGTTTTTAACCGCCCTTAGTCCTGTATACAACAAGCCACAGAAAACAAAGCAGTGGAACATTTTCCTACTATGTTCCCTTCATGCCAAGAAAACTCTTGGGTGCTAACTCTGTAGGTATCACCACACCTTAAAAGGGCAGGAGAAGGGCTGGCAAAAAGTCATAAAGGCAGCCTGGGTGATGATGCCTGTCCTGTGCTCCAGGGAAATGTGGAAAAAAAAATTGGTATTAGCATGAAAATCATTGCTATAGATTGCCCCCTTTTGCTGGTTGGGCTCCTGTACCTATACGTCCACAGGCAGAAATGCAGCTGGGGGAGCTCTGCTTTGGGAAAAGTTTTCCTCTTATACTGTGGTTGTGACACACCATAGATTGCCCCCTTTTGCTGGTTGGGCTCCTGTACCTATACATATGTAGAGTGCTGCATGACAGGCAGAAATGCAGCTGGTGAAGCTCCTTGGCAAGAGCTTTCCTCTTGTCCTTTGGCACAGACTCAGGAGCGCCCCTTTCCAGGAAAACAAGGGACAGCCTCCCGCCTCTCTCAGGGTGCCTGAGCCATACCGACGGCGCTCGGCCCGAGGAAGACCGCCTCGCCCTCCTCACTCAGCCCGGCATGTCCTCCAGCGGCCGCCCCGCCTGCTTGCCCCGCCCCGGAAGGCGGGCCCGTTCTGCGGCGACGGCTTGCTTCCTTCCCTCGTCGCGATGCCGCTGGTGGTGCTGTGCGGCCTGCCGGGGAGCGGCAAGAGCCGGCGCGCGGAAGAGCTGAGGGAAGCGCTGGGCGCCGAGGAGGGCGGGGAGCGGCGGGTCTTCGTCGTGGCGGAGGCGGCGGCGGCGGGAGGCGGCAGGGCTGCCCTGCGGGCGGAGGCCGAGCGGCTCCTGAGCCGGCGGGACGTGGTGGTGGTGGACGCGGGCAACGAGCTGAAGAGCTTCCGCTACGAGCTGTACTGCCTCAGCAAGCACGCGGGGACCCCGCACTGCCTGGTGCTCTGCCCCGGGGGCGCCCCCCGCCCGGACCGGTCCCCTCTGGAGGCGCCGGACCCGCGCCAGCGCTGGGACTGGCCGCTCTTCACGGCGCCCGCGGACGAGGCCGAGCCGCTGCCCCTGGCCGAGATCCGCGCCGCCCTCTTCGAGCGCCGCCCGCCGCCGCCCAACCAGTCCACGCGCTCCCAGCCGCTCCAGGCCGCCGGCTTCCTGCACCGGCTGGACCGCCTCACCCAGGACGTGCTGGCCGCCCTCATGGCCGCTCAGAGGGGCGGCGTCCAGCCCGGGCAGTTCGTCCCCGTGGCCGTGGACGGGCTGCGCGGGGAGGCGCAGGGCCTGGTCCTGAGCAGGCCCGTCAGCTTGGCTGAGCTCAGCCGGCTCCGCAGGCAGTTCCTCAGCTACGCCAAGATGCACCCGGGGGACGGAGAGGAGAACCTTCCCCAGCTGGGCAGCATGTTCCTGCAGTACCTCAGCCGCAACCTCCACTGAGCTTCCCCCAGGGTGGATCCGGTGTCTGTGTTTGGCAGGGATGTGTGGTGGGTGGGGAGGCAGGTGAGGCAGAGCCTCCCCACGGGAGTCCTTTGAAAAGCGCCACCGCCGTGGGAAGTGTCCACGCAGCGCGTGTGGGTTGTGGGTACTTGGGTGCCCCCCATGGCGGCGGCACATTTCGAAGGACTCCTGTGGGGAGGCTCTGCCTCACCTGCCTCCCCACCCACTACACATCCTTGGTATTTGGGGAGGGGACATGTGCACTACCTTAACATCAGAGCCCAGGTCAACCAAGTGGGTAGACCTGGGCTCCCTCCTGGAGTCCAGATCAACGTGCTAGGGCTCCTGACCGTGCTTGGACAGCTCCCCATCCTAGCGGGCACCCTTCCTGCTGGCACGACAGTTTGGGAAGGCCATGCACCCATGGCCCCCCTTTGGATCCACACCTTCAAAATGAAGCCTTTGGAACTAGGCTTGATCATCATGGTCAGCGTTTGCCTATTTTAGGATTTAGCCACAGCTGTCAAGGTTGAAAGGAGCCCCCAGTTGAAGGTATCTGCTGCCAGAGCCCTTGCACCAGATCTCTTTACTGACTGAGCCGTGGAGAGGAATCCAGATTCTGCATACCACGTTGTGTGATTAGTGGAACTTCTGTCAACAGTAATCAGCCACCCTCTGTGGACAAGAACTTGGGAAACCAGAAATCCAGATATAAGAACTTCTGTCTGTGGAAAATGACTTTTTCACTTACTGCTGTTCTGAATTCTAATAAACATTTGATTGAGGAAAACAGCTAGTACAAAAAAAAAAAAGCCTACAAAAAAAGTTGTACAATGAACTTTGGGTGGCAGCCCCAAATGTAGGTGCTCCTGTTCTCTACGTTGATAACAGTTTGACTTCTGGGAAGCTAGTCATTCAAACTTACTGTACTCCGTTGTATGGGCAGGTCTAATTCTTGAAATTCAGAGGTATAAGAACTGCACCTCAAAGCATGCAGACATCAGGGTGTTGAACAGGCCTTCTGTATCTGCTTGACATAAGACTGAATGTAGTAGAAGCATGAGCCAGAAGTCAGCTTCATTAACATGAGCTTTTAGTGCCTGAGTATCCAGAGAAGAATATCTGTACATCTCTTGGCATCTAAAATGTTGCTTCAAATGGACACATCTGTTTGAATAGAACAGCATTAGAACTGAATTGTACAATCATCTTTGAATATATTTACCTTTATTGGAAATGGGATCTCACTGTTTGCAATGAATACAGCTGTGTTACAAGAAGTTTATTTTTTTTCTTTATCAGATATTCTGCTTCTCTAAATAAAATAATTTAAACAGATTGTTGCTTTTCTTTCCAAGGTGCATTTATTAGACACTAAATTTTCCACTTGTAATGAATGGTGCAACAGAAGCTGTGATATGATATTTGGTAATAAATATTTGGTAATTACACTGCTAATGTTGGAACCATTTTATCATTGATGATAGACTATTTGTCATGACCTGGCCCTAGTCCACCTAGACCTGTGCTATTCATTCCTTTGCATTTTGACTCAAATGTTTTGGTGGAACTTGCTGTCTAGTAAGGGTGGACAAGATTGCAACTTTAGTGGAGAAAGAGAGAGCAAGACATTCCTAATTTGTGGCAGCTTTTTAAAAATCACAAAAAGATTTGCTTCTTATTGTGTTTTACCACACAGACCCCTTGGTGTTCAGCTATTAGGCTAAAAAAAAAACCGGTGGTGCCCTTCTAAGATTGGTTACTTGGGTTTTTTTTTCACAGCTCTCTTAATAGTAACTAGGAATTCTCAAGTTACATCTGTAAATTGCGCCTTGAATAGAGACAGGATCAAATTTCAGCTCACCAAGTTGGGGGAGGGGGTGCAGTCAATGCATACAACACAGCAAGTATATTTTTCTTGTCATCAAGATTGCTGACCTAAGCGCAATAATTTCAGAGAGAGACCCCAAAATACACAGGATGTAAGTCTTTTGTTGATTACAAAATGTGAAAAAATGTTTTGGTCTGGAAATAGATCAGCCTTTCTTATGTAAGCTACATTTTAGAATTGTGCCTTTAATAGTTTAGAATGTAATTTATTACTATTATGTGTTCCTGTGTCTTTTAGTGGGTTACCTCTCATGATAATCATTCACAAATCCTGGTGTGGTGCTTGCAAGGGTAAGTGAATTAATTTTCCTTGACAGCACTTCAGAATTCTTAGGTGGAAAGAGATGGCACTTCTTAAACAGATAATATCCCAATCCTATTGGTGCCGCTGCCCTGTGGTACAGTAGTGCCAAAACAGCTGTCACTGTATCCTGCAGGGCCAGGGAAGCAGCTGGAGGTCTTTGTGGTAAGGGAATTTCAGTTCAGGCCTCCAGCAGCCTGTATGAGTCTACTCAGATCTATACCAGCTATTTAGCTGGTGTATAACCTGTGTCAGGCTCAGAGACCCAGAGAGGAGATGGGATTTGCAGTAGCCACCATCCACACACCCCCTCCCAGGCCTAAACCACCCCCAGTCCACCTTCCCCCTGCCCAATTCTGCCCCCTTCTTGCTGTCCTCCCCGCTGTCCAGGAATGCCTCCCTGCCGCTCAGTGGAAAACTTCCTGGTTCCAGGTCCCAGTGGGCTGCTAACCAATGTGGACACCCATGCCAGCTGGCATTGCTATCCCTGCTAGTGCCTTTCCTCTCCCAGCCACCACAATATGCCTTACAGTACTTTTGCAATAGCAATTGCTAGTGCAGCATGTAGGCTGTTGGTGCTACCCAGCATAACCTATATGAAAAATATTTTTCATTATCCCATAATGTTTGGGAGGGGGTTGTGGGAGTGATGAAAGGTTTTAATCTTTTGGTAGATAGAAAACTTACTTGGGTTTTCTTGGGAAAACAGCCTTGGGTGCCCTTCAGGGAGAAAGGCAGATTACAAATCAAATAAATAAATACTTGTTCAGATAAATGATTTCTGTAGGTTTGTGATGTGGTAGCTACTTCTGTGCAAAAGTATGACAGGACTAAACTTATAATAATGGGAAATAACTGATATTTTGCTGATGAAGACCACCAGGACCTGAATTGAACTAAAGCTAGTCATAAGAACATAAGAACAGCCCCCACTGGATCAGGCCATAGGCCCATCTAGTCCAGCTTCCTGTATCTCACAGCGGCCCACTAAATGCCCCAGGGAGCACACCAGATAACAAGAGACCTCATCCTGGTGCCCTCCCTTGCATCTGGCATTCTGACATAACCCATTTCTAAAATCAGGAGGTTGCGCATACACATCATGGCTTGTACCCCGTAATGGATTTTTCCTCCAGAAACCTGTCCAATCCCCTTTTAAAGGTGTCCAGGCTAGACACCATCACCACATCCTGTGGCAAGGAGGTCCACAGACTGACCACACGCCTATTGGAATCTATAGGGCAAGTTACAATTAGTTTATGCCCCACTGATTTCAGTGGGACCCAACAGTGCAGTCCTAGACATGTCTACTTGGAAGTAAGGTCTTTTTACTTCAATGGAACTTACTCTCATGTAAGCATGTATAAGATTGCAGCCTAAGGGCCTGATCCTATCCAATTTTCCAATGCTGGTGCAGTTGTGCCAGTGGGGTGTGTTCTGCATCCTGTGGTGGTGAGGCAGTCACTGGGAGCTTCTCAATGTTTGGGAACGTGTTCCCTTATCATGGGGCTGCATCGTGGCTACACTGGAGCTGGAAAGTTGGATAGAATTGGGCCCTAAGCCAGTTAACTTTAGTAGGACCAAAGCCCTTATGTATATATGTAGAAATGCTGGGATTTGTTTGGGACTTATTTACCCCTTGCCTAATTTTAGTTTCTTTCTGTAATTTTTAGCTTTAAAACCAAAGTTTGCTGAATCTAAGGAAATCTCAGAACTTGCCCATAATTTTGTGATGGTCAACCTTGAAGTAAGTTTCAGTCAGATTGTATCCTCTCTGTAGTATTTAAACTGAATGTGTTTTTTTTCCCTGTTTTCTTTCTGTGAATGTTATGTCTTCTGTGTCAGAAAGAAGATGTGAAACACTGATTATATTTCTGGTTTTTTTTTCCTGGGGAAAAATCTCTTGTTCGTTAATTGCCGTGCAAAAATAGACATGCACTTCTTCATGCTAAATGAATGAACTATTGTCATAAAGTTGTACTCTGCAACATTATTGATAGACATGAACCAATATTTGTCTTTTCAGTGCTTTTGCTTAATAATACCATGACTGTAACAAAAGGCACAATCCTAACCCACTTTCCAGCACTGACATAAGGGCAACACAGCTCCAAGGCAAGGGAACAAACATTCCTTTATTTTAGGATGCTTCCGTGAGTGCCACCCAACTGCAGAATGCAGCACACATCCTATTGGCACAGCTGTGCCAGTGCTGGAAAGTTGGTTAGGATTTGGGCCAAAGTGTTTTATGAAGGCAAGCAGTTTTTTTGACAGCAAACTGTTGAGAGAGATTGTGTATGCAAGTTCAACTAATGGCTCTTTTGCCTGCAGGATGAAGAGGAACCCAAGGATGAAACTTTTAGCCCTGATGGTGGCTATATTCCCAGAATCCTTTTTATGGGTAAAACATAAAAGCAGTTGATTACTTTCTTTTGGGGGATAAGGTGTTGTCATCCCATGGGCATTTTAATTGTTCTCTCTGTTTCACAGATCCCAGTGGAAAAGTTCACCCAGAGATCATAAATGAGAAAGGAAACCCCAGCTACAAGTATTTTTATACCAACGCTGAACAAGGTAGGTATGGATTTGGTTCAAATTTGGCTCCAGATTTGATTACCATAGCCAAAGCAGCTTTTTGACATCTTTTAATTCATTGAAAGTGCCTTAATTTACATTGAACTGCTATATTTGTTTACAATCAAGAAGTGTGAAGAAAGAGCTTGTACTTTGACAGTTAGCTTCATTAAGAGTTAAGGATAAAACAAAAATACTAGACCAAGCAGAGTTATTACTTATGTACTTCTGCTCAACTTGGAATCTGAAAGGCTGTACACAGAATGCGAGGATTTTTAAAAACCTCTCTTCCCATATAGTTTCTTTGTTTCCTCCCCACTGTCCCAGACTGCTCCTGAAAGTCAGGGGAGCCTTCAGTGTGTGATCCAGTGTTGCATTAAGGATGGCAGCAGGAAGTGAGCATCAGAAATGTGTCCTTTTGTATAGAAGAGTTACTTTAGCTTGTGTGGTTAAGCCCACCACAGATGATCTGAGCCAGTCTTGTATAGTGCAGCGCAATGCCCTACTGCAATGGTCTTCAACCTTTTTGAAGGTCATGCCACGACCCCAATAAATGAAGTATGAGACTGGGAACCCATGGCTGATTCTGCCTTGTGCCCCCCTAGAAGACAATCTGTCATTGCTGCCCTGCCTCTTGTGTCTTCACAACAATGCTGGTCACAGACACAAAACAGGGTGTAAATTTGTTAATAAATAAACACAAACAATCCTGTTAGGTAGTAGCTTGAGCCAGCCTTAAGAGCTGCAGGGCAAGACAGTGAGAAGAGGCTGTGAGGGATTATATCAAGAACTCGGTTTTGTTAAGGCAGTATCATTATTGGATTGGCTCCAAGCCCTCTCTTGCATACGCTTTGAAAAGTTGCCAGGACCCCTCAAATGAGGCCTCGCTACACCATTGAGATTGCAGGTTGAAGAACACTGTCCTACTGCAATTGGCTAGCCCGTACATACCCATACGTACCCAATTGGCTAGCCCATACGTACCCAAGCCCCTGCAGCCTCCCGGGGGTGCGAGGAGCCCGGCGCGACCTGCAGCAGGGCTCCCCGCAGCAGTGAAAGTAGATGCGGAGTGCTCTACTCCACTAAAGTAGTAGATCATGTAAAGAAAGTAGATCAGTAAAAAAAGTAGATCAAGCCGCTGCCTCCTCCCTGCCTCCAGGCTGCCCCCGCCCCTTAAGGGGGCAGGGGCCAGGGCCCACAGGCTGGGGCGTTGCGATGCCCCAGTTTGAAAAGCCCTGGGCTAACCTTTTCATGTGCTCTTCTTTCTTGCTTACTAAACAAGAGAAAAGATGCACTTCATATGCATTCTTCTCACTTCTTTAAGTTGAGAACTTCTAAGTCTAAGATAACTCTTGTAAATAAGTCATTGTTTTACATAAGAATGAAGAAAAGCCCTGCTGGATCAAGCTAAAAGCCCATCTAATCCAGCATCCTATTTCTCATGCTGGCTCTCTAGCTGCATAGCCATAATGACTAGCAGTCATTGATAGACCTGTCTGCCATGAATTTATCTAGTATCCTCTTAAAGCCATCCAATCTTGTGGACCTCACCACATCTTGTAGCAATGAATTCCTCATACTAATTGTGTGCTGTGTCAAGTGCCACCTCCTTTTAGCATTCTTTACACTCCTACCAATCAAGTTTCAGTGTAGTAGTTATGACTGTTTAAACCCTAAACAACTTGGGACCAGAATACCTGAAAGACTGCCTCACCCCCACATGAATCCTGCGGTCAGAGGGGATGAGTTAATCCTCAGTGATGGCCTCCTCACTGTGAAACTGTCTCTCACAGGAGGTCTACTGCACTCCCTCACTTTTCTCCTTTAGGTAGCATCGTAAGGACCTGTTTTATCAAGACTTCTCTGATTTTATTACATGTCAAGTTTTAAATGTTTTATTGTTTTTACCTTATTTTTTTCTTAATTTTGTTAACTGTCTTGGGTCCTTTCGAGAAAGAAGCAGGCTATAAGTCTTTTAAAATGAATAATAATATAATTAAAGTTTGACCTTTGAAAAATTAAGTAATAAAAGAGTAAAGAATGCCTTGTTACAAGATCATTTGAAATCTTGTACTGTGAAAATACTGTGAAAATGATAGTAAGACCTTTTCATTCTTGCTTTGCTCTGTCACGTGAACTGCACTTAACAAGCGTCTGTTATACTTCACATTACAGTCATCCAAGGAATGAAGAAGGCCCAAGACACGCTGACAGGTGATGCTTTCAAGAAAAAACATCTTGGAGATGAGTTATAATATACCGATGTGTTTAACCCGTTTTTGGCCAGTCCACAGGTATACACATTTGGTCCCTGTTGTGTATATGCAAGATTGGGCAGAAATGGCTTAAATAAGTTCAAAATCTAAAATGATACATTACTCCTTATTCCCCCCTAAACCCTTTTGGGGTGAGGGAACTGTAGCTTTGTTGGGAAGCCTTTTTCCTATTGATAACTTCTTGATCAAATGCTATCTAATTTTCCACACAGTGAAGTCAAGTAAAACATTATGTTCTCTTGTTTACATTGAAATGCCAATTTTTAGAAGAAATAAAGTTTAATACACATTGGTGAATGAATGCTTCAGACTTGACTACATGAAAAATCAGAGTTTCAGTGGACTTAGAGGGAAGTCTTAAATTGCATTGTTCTATATAGGGAAATGGCTGGTATGTGGTTTTAAATATTCTACCATGTGAATTTGAGCCATACACATGAGTCACTACCAAGCAAAATGTAATAAGCTGCTATGAACACTATACCAAGTAGTTTATCTGACTGTTCAAGGAGTAGCATGAACATATTAGATCTATAAATGTTTTCTTACAAAACTGCTTTTTGTTCCCTTAGTTGCATTTAGACAGAAACCATGTGTTTTCATTGTACAGTCATCTTAACAAGAAAGTATATTGAAGTATTTTGTGTGCAGATCTGCTCTTTCCTGCTGAATGTCCTTGATGGACGCCTTGTTTCATTACATTGTACTGTATTTTTGTACCAGGGTAAAAAAATAAAATGATTTTTAATTTTGAGAGAACTAATTCTTTTAGGGATTGAGTGTTTAAAGGTGTGGCATTACTGTTCAATGTCTAAGTCTCTTTTTGTTTTAAGTTTCAAAAAACCCAATATTTTACATTTGATTACCGGTATGTAAATAATTCTATTTCTTTTGCATTTAATAACCTTGGGTATCCAGAAGCTCTAATAATACCTCCGCAAAAGCAATGAGAGTAGGATTGTATCAAACAATTTACCAGTTGTCACTGAAAAGAAAATAATGCAATTACTCCCAACATGTAATAGCATGAACACCTTGCACTAAGAACACAATCCTACTGGAGCGCTCAGTACAGCGGCCACTATGATGGCCTAGGATGTTGCAAACATGCCATAAAGCACATTTGCAATGACTCTAGAGTAAGCTGTGCTGGTGGAAAGGCCTGTGCCAGATCACCGGTGCTGCATCCAAAGGAGTGGCTGCCTGCCGACAGAGGTAAAAAAAAGTGCTGAGCAGTGCAAGTGTCAATACCATATCCTATCTTCCCTCATGGGCCTGGCAGCCTTACACAGGGCTGCCTGGACTTGCAGCAGCAAATTTTAACTCTTTTGGGTGGGTTGGAGCATTACTCAGGGTAAGGTCCGAGGAGACCTCCAGACTGCTTCTTACCTGCATTGGATACACCGTGAGCCACTTGTCCCAACTGTGCCAGTGCAAGTTAGGATTGGGCTGTAGATATGTAACCAGTATTGTGATTTTGCTTTTGACAACAAAGTCCTTGTGTATACATAAGAACATAAGAAGAGCCACGCTGGATCAGGCCAAAGGCCCATCTAGTCCAGCTTCCTGTATCTCACAGTGGCTGTAGCCTTTTCTCATAGGGAAGGTGCCCTAGCCCAGTAATCATTTTTTGTTGCTTTCTTTTGCACCTTTTCCATCTTCACCTCCATCTCCTTTTTGAGATGTGACCAGAACTGAATGCAATACTCCAGGTGTGGCCTAACCATCGATTTGTACAATGGCATTACAATATTAGCTGTCTCATTCTCAATGCCTTTCCTAATGATCCCAAGCATGGAATTAGCCTTCTTTACTGCCACTGCGCATTGGGTCGACACTTTCATCAAGCTGTCGACCACCACCCCAAGATCTCTCCTGATCTGTCACTGACAGCTCAGAACCCATTAGCCTATTCATAGGAACCCATTCGCCTATATACATAGGAACAATGTGGTGGGTTGGTGTTTGAGAAGTTGAAAGCCAAATAGCCCTTCAATGTTAGCACTCAGCATCTCTTCCCCCCCCCCCCCGTTTTCTGCTGCTTCACTTATTATTGGGTCAGTGGCTGAACGGGGAGGATAATTTTGTTGAGAATTAGTAGTTATCTGCTGCCACCATCCTAAACTGGGGTAACCAAACAGAAGGGGCCTGTCTAAGAAAGTCCTCACTTCGCAGGAGGGTGCAGATCCTAGGGGCTTTTGTTTAAAACAAAGTTGCAGTAGGGAAGTCAAGCAGTTCTGAAGATGAGACAGTCCATTCAGTTAACAGTGCCCATGGACTTGGCAGGAAAAGCATTGGAAATGGTTTATTAAATTGCCTCTCCCAAGAAGCAATTAAACAAAATGTAGAAAGTCGAGAGAAGTACAAGAAACAGGATCTTGAAAAGTTCCTGAAGTTGCCACCAAGAGAAAGTTTGACAAAATTGGATGTAGTAATGTGCACATCCCAGCAAGGGGAACGGCATGGCTACTTAAGAGAAAATTATAATGTGTGTCTACAAGTGGAAAGTTTGGCAGACAGGCTTGAAGTGGAGAGAGCAAGCAAAACAAAAAGATTGACTAAACATGTTTAGGTAGAAATACAGTCCCACTTGCTAACTGCTTATGTTGTCCGAGGAGTTATGTCCTTCTGCCCTTACTGAGATTAAATGAACATGTCTTTTTCAGACAACCGGGTGGTTCTAACAGACCTAGCAAAACCTAAGCATCCTTCTGCTTAAGAAACCTAGGTTTGATGTCATAGGGTTAAATGACTGGATGGAGGAAAACCAGATAGGATCCAACTTATTGTATGCTAACCAGCTGACATGGGTTCTATTCAATTTATATGGGGTTGTTGGCTTTGGGAAGAGACCAGCAGCCTTATTCAATTTATCGGTATACGTTTCCATGTGGAAAGTGTCAAAATTAACTTGTTACAGTAGTTTAATATTCACTGTCACTCTCAATATAGTCTAATAAAGTGTAATGCCTTTTTTGTCTTTAATATTTTAAAGATAAAAAGCCTTATGGAATACATATAGGTGTGAGCCACTTAACAGGAATATGTTCTCCTTTCCCTGTTGTTATGCTATTAGGTCATTAAGTGAACATTCAGCCCAATCCAGTGTCTTTATTGTGTAAACAGACTCTCCCTGCCAGACACTAGCTGGCTGCACAGGCTAGTGGTGGTAGATTGCCTCTTCTTTGCATTAAGAGCCTCTTCATTGCATAAACATACACTGCTGCAAGCTATGAGTCTCCCATAGCTTAATGAGGCAGTCAGCCTCATTAAGAGTCTCTTTGTTGTGCTTTGACCACTGTTGTATATGCAGTCTATCATTAAGCGGAAGGTTGTTAAGCAACACACACCTGTATTCTGTTTCAGCAAATTTTGAAGATGCAGAAGTCAGCGATTACTTTGTCTGTGCCGTGTATCTGCATTTTAAAACAGTATCTGTTTTATGGAACTGAATGCACAACTCAGCTTTATCACTTTTCTAGCATCTCAATTTGATGCACTGAATAAAATTGTGTCTGAGCAATACTGTATATATTCTTTTAAAAACAAACAAAAAAGGCCTCTCCTTCCTTCACTGTTTTTGCACAGTTTCTCCTACATCTCATTACACCTGGCTGCTAAGTGCCACTTTTGTTATATGTAGGATTTCTAAGATATAGAAGAGATGTCCACAATGAGGATAACTCCTGTTTGTTCATCAGTCTTGCTTGTTCAGGACTCTTCCCCCCCCCCCCAACATCCTACCACAAAGGTTGCTTTGTGACTTAGGGTTGCTGGAGAGGCGTATGTGGAGAGACCATTTCTGTAAAAATACATACCATGCCTATTCGAGGTATCTATATTTGTGTGCCATCCATGGCTGTAACTGGGGTGAGTGCTGCAATTATCAGGGTTGCTGCACATATGTGTAGGACTACTACACAGAAATACATTTATATACGTCTGACCCAATGCCCTAACTTGGGGGGGGGCATGTTATATAAATGAGCCTGCACTCTATAGTTGTTACTATACAGTATAACAGTAAGCAGATTTCAACTTATGTGTTTGGTCACATTCATTCCTCCCCCCCCCCCCAAAAAAAAAAAAACAACACATGAGAATTTGGGTTTTATGGGTTCAATTCCACTAGAGTGGAACAAAACATGCTGGCATGTATCCAGAGAGGGAGTCAGTCTTTCTGTTATTTTCATTTTTTATCTACATCTTTTTGCTCCTGAAATATTGCCTTAAGATATATTAATATAAAGATATATTCCCAAAAAATCCTTGCAAAGTATGGAAAGTTTTAAAATTATAATTTCAAGCAAGCGTATTTACTCTTGACTTGCCAGTAGGTGGAGTAGCATAGCTACACATTGTAGCTACTGTAGATAGACTTGCTGATTAATCTTATGTCTTGTAATTCTTGAAATCATTGGAAAGCCTGTTTTCAGGAGACTGATTAGCTTGCTAATTCAGACCAGGTTGACTTAAAAAGATCAATTAAACCAAGCCCAAATTAATCATGTTAATTACTCCTTACTTCCTTGAATCTTTGTATTCTTTTTAAAATATTTATATCTCACCTTATTCCCACAGATACCTCATGGCTTCCAGTTGCATCTAGGAGGCCTCCTGAGGCACAAAGACACCCATGGAGTGGGCCTCCCTGCATCTCAGAGTACCTCCCAGACATGACAGGAAGTCACAGACACAAACTGGAAGTTTCTTTTGGTCACATCCAGGAAGAGTTCTTAGGGGCAGGGAAGCCACCTAAATCCCAAGACCGTGAATGCTAAGGGCCCCCCAGGCTTTGGCTCTGCTGGCACGTGGTGGCTCAGCCCTGACCTAGTGCTGGGAGGCTCAGGGCACAGACTCTGACACCCAGCACCAGCGGACAGCTGCTCCAGCTGAGTGCTGGGGGAGTTCAGACAGACAAGAGGAACTAGCTCTTCACCCAGTTTGTAACTGGTCTGAGGAACTCCTTGCCACAGGATGTGGTGATGGTGATGAGCAGAGCTGCTGCAGGGAACAAAAGAGGCCTCCAGGACTGCCCTCCCAGCACAGGAGACAGTACACACCCCACTGCAAGGCTGCACCATGGCTGGATGGTTGGAGAGGACTGAGCCCTGGGTGTCCCTTGTCAGGTTCGCTTCTATGCACATCTCCTCTGAAGTGAGTCCCATTATGATCAATGGGGCTTACTCCCAGGACAGTGTGGAGAGGATGGCAGCCTTAGAGCCCACTCCTATGCCTGTCTGCTTGGAAGGAAGTCCCATGGGGCTTCCTCCCAGGTAGGCGTGGCTGGGATTGCAGCGTCAGGCTGCAGTCCTGTCCTAGGCACACTTTCCTCGGAGTAAGTCTCGCTGACTGTCGTGGGCTTACTCCTGAGTAGACACGCGTGGCTTCAGCTCTCGGCCGCCTTCGCCCTGACCAGGCATCGCTCCCGTTTTCCGAGCCGGAGCCAGGCTTGCAGGCTGGTGCCACACCCTGCCCTGCCTTGCCCTCCCTCCGCCTTACGAGGCCGCCTGGTGGCGCCAGTCCCGGCCCCGCCTGTGGCTTCCCGTGGATTCCTGCGCCCGGGGCGCGAGGGAGCGCCCTGTGCGGCGGTTCGAGTCGTCCCGGGCGGAGTGCGCAAAGCCCAGTTTGGTCCTTGCTGCGCACGCGCAGCGAGGAAAAGCCCCCGGGCGAGGGCTTGCACACCCCCGCCCTGTCCTGCTTTTGCCCCCCCGCCGGCTGCGAGACCTGGGGGCTTGGCTCGGTGCCAGGCTCAGGCACTAAGCCTGGGGGGCGCTTGGCATCGTGCACACCTTTCTCATCGTGCGTATGGAGTGGCAGATCCCAGGCGGCGCCCTCCAGCAAGACTCGCAGCTGGGCGCACACGGTTGCATGGGACGTGTATGCATGCGTGGGACATGTATGTATGTGACATGTGTGCGTGCAAAGCACTTGGTTTTGCAGGGAGCTTCACGGCAGCATGCAAGCAGCCCCTCCAGCAGCGTACAAGCCCCTCACTGCAGTATGGCGTGTGACATGTATGTCTGCATGTCACATGTATGTATGTGACATGTTTGCATGTTTGTTGCAATGTGTCTCCCAGTGGTATAGCTAGAGGGGGTGCAAGGCACTAGGTTTTGCAGGGAGCCTCACCACAGCGTGCAAGCCCCTCAGTGTAGCATGGTATGTGACATGTATGTATGTGACATGTATGTATGCATTTGTTGCAACATATCTCCCAGTGGCATTGCTAAAGGGGGGGTTCATCGAATCTTGACCATTCTGGTGGCTTTCCTTTCCCCCGGCCTGCTCTTCGAATTGAACCAATGCATGCTTTACTCATGAGTAAATGTGCATTTGGTGCTCTGCTACAGTTTCCACTGTTTTGCTACAGTCCTCTGTTGCTACAGTCCTCTATTACCCACAACCCTCCTGTCTTGCCCTGCAGTCCTCCATACCCCACAATCTCCCTTTCTGCCCCTCCACTCCTGCATCATCCCCTGGGGGCTGGGGATAAGCCCTCAGTTTGGCTGTACTTGTCGTAAGAGGCGACCAAACAGCCACTGGGTAGATGGGATTCCTCAGCCTGGGAAGGCAGCTCATCTAAGAGAAGGAAACTCTGACCTCAAACCTCCACTGCCTTGTGGCTATATCCAGTTGTGGAAAAGGCTTCAGGAGTCAACCTCGAGGCAAAATCCAGAGCCGGAGTTCCTGAGGCAGTTCGTGGCTGTACACAGTCACGCTCTGGCAACTCCTGCGAAGCCCCTGGAACCAACCATATTGGCTTCTGCCTTTCCATTGGACCATTCCAGCGACGTGGAGAGGGGGGATTTGCTGCATGGATAACAGCCTATCCTCCATACCTTCTTTACCCAGGCTTCGCGCACTGGAGAGTACACTCCAACTTCACCATATGGTGTTGGCACAACACGGGAAGCAGCAGTTTACCGGTTATAAGTCTTCACTCAATTGGCATAGAGCATGATGCCAGGGGCTGCTTCCCACGGTGGGAGAGATCATTGCATCTCATTGGGCAGCTACAGCCCGCCTTAAGTCCCCAGCCAGTAAGGTGTTGCCTCGCCACAGTCCGTTAACCTCACGGGGTAAGTGAGGTTTAGGGTGAAAACCAACAAGCGGATCGACAACTCTGCACCATGCAACAGAAAACCGAAAACTCCTGCCCTAAAGCTGGGCACCTGGAATGTAAGGACAATGACACCTGGCTTCTCTGATGACCTGCAAGAAATAGACGATGCACGAAAAACAGCTGTCATCGACATGGAGCTGAACAGACTGAAGAAAGACATCATCGCTCTCCAAGAGACAAGGCTGCCAGATTCCTGATCTGTCAAGGAGAGAAATTTTTCATTTTTCTGACAGGGAAAACCACCAAAGGAAACCAGGGAACATGGTGTTGGCTTTGTGGTCAGAAATACCCTGCTGGAATCCATCATCCCACCTACTGTGGGTAGTGAAAGAATTTTGTCCTTGCAGCTCCAGATATCAGCAGGACCTGTCACTCTCATCAGTGCTTATGCACCGACTCTGTCGTCTCCAACAGAAGCCAAGACAAATTCTACGATGACCTGGCCACCACTATAAAGAAGATCCTCGTAAAAGAGCCATTGTTCATCCTCGGCGATTTCAATGCTAGAGTTGGTGCTGATAACAGTTCGTGGCCCACTTGCTTAGGTCAGTTCAGCACTGGGAAGATGAATGGCCAATGCCTGCTAGAGTTTTGCTGTCATCACGGTCTCTGTGTCAGCAACACGTTCTTCAACACGAAGCCCCAACATCTTGGAGACACCCAAGATCAAAGCACTGGCACCAGCTTGACCTGATTCTCACCAGACGCTCCAGCCTTCCCAGCATCAAGATCACACGCAGTTATCAGGGTACTTCCTGCGACACTGACCACTCCCTGGTGTGCAGCAGAGTGAAACTGCAAACAAAGTGACTGTATCACACAAAAAAGGAAGGAAGACCTCGCATTGATACCAGCAAGACCCAGAATCAGAGAAAAGTGGAGCAATTTGCACGAGCGCGTGAGGAATCTCTTCCAGGCCCAGTCGACGCAAACACATTCAACAGATGGGAACATTTCAAGAATGCCGTTTACCACACCACCTTGTCCATATTCGCAAGAATACCAACAAGGTGGCGGACTGGTTTGAAGCCCACTCTGAGGACACCAGTCATTGAGGAAAAGAGGAAAGCTCAAGCAGCATACAAGGCCTGTCCCAGTGAGCGCAACCTGCTGGTCCTCCGAGCTGCTCGCAGCAAAGTCTAGCAGACTGCCAGGAGATGTGCTAATGACTACTGGCTCCAGCTCTGTTCCCAGATACAGATAGCAGCTGACACGGGCAACATCAAGGGGATGTATGATGGTATCAAGCAGGCCCTAGGTCCAACACAGAAGAAAATTGCCCCTGTGAAGTCTGCCACAGGCGAGGTCATCCAGGATCAGGCGCAGCAGATGGAACGCTGGATGCAGCACTACTCTGAGCTATATTCCAGAGAAAATGTAGTCACCAAAGAAGCGCTGAACAACATTGAGTGCCTGCCTGTGCTGGAGGAGCTTGACAGTGAACCAACCCTAGAAGAACCTCACATGGCCCTGGACTCCCTTGCCTTTGGCAAGGCACCTGGAAAAGACAGCATCCCTGCTGAAATCCTAAAGTGCTGCAAAGAGATCATCGTCACTGAGCTGCATGAAATCCTCTGTCTGTGCTGGAGAGAAGGTGGAGTACCTCAAGACATGAGGGATGCAAACATCACGCTGTACAAGAACAAAGGTGACAGGGGTGACTGCAACAACTACCACAGCATCTCTCTCCTTAGCGTTGTAGGAAAGCTGTTTGCCCAAGTTGCACTAAAGAGGCTCCAGGTACTTGCAGAGAGCGTTTATCCAGAATTGCAGTGCTGATTCTGAGCCAACAGGTCCACCACTGATATGGTATTCTCCCTTAGACAACTACAGGAGAAATGCAGGGAACGACGACAGCCACTCTTTATAGCCTTCATAGATCTCACGAAGGCTTTCGACCTGGTCAGCAGGGACGGCCTCTTCAAGATTCTCCCCAAGATCGGATGTCCACCCAGGCTCCTCAGCATCATCAAGTCTTTCCACAAGGACATGAAGGGCACTGTTGTCTTTGAAGGCTCCACATCAGACCCCTTTGACATCCGAAGTGGAGTGAAGCAGGGCTGTGTTCTCGTGCTGACCTTGTTTGGGATTTTCTTCACTGTCCTGCTGGAGCATGCCTTTGGAACTGCAACAGAAGGCATCTATCTCCGGACCAGATCAGACGGAAAGCTCTTCAACCTCTCCAGACTGAGAGCCAAGTCCAAAGTCCAGCTGAAATGTCTGCGTGACTTCCTCTTTGCCAAGGATGCAGCTGTCACTACCCACTCTGCCAAAGATCTCCAGCAGCTCATGGATCATTTTAGCAAGGCCTGCCAAGATTTTGGACTGACAATCAACCTTAAGAAAACACAGGTCATGGTTCAGGATGTGAACTCACCTCCCTGCATTACAATCTCTGTGTATGAACTGGAGGTTGTCCATGACAACTTTGGCTCAACAATCTCCAACACTCTTTCTCTCGATAATAAGCTAAACAAACACATCAGTAAAGCAACTACCATGTTTTCCAGACTCACAAACAGAGTCTGGTCCAACAAGAAGCTGACGGAACATACCAAGATCCAGGTCTACAGAGCTTGCATCCTGAGTACACTTCTGTACTGCAGCAAGTCATGGACTCTTCGCTCACAACAGGAGAGGAAACTGAACACTTTCCACATGCGCTGCCTCCGACGCATTCTCGGCATCACCTGGTAGGACAAAGTTCCAAACAACACAGTCCTGGAACGAGCTGGAATCCCTAGCATGTATGCACTGCTGAAACAGAGACGCCTGCGTTGGCTTGGTCATGTCGTGAGAATGGATGATGGCCGGATCCCAAAGGATCTCCTCTGTGGAGAACTCGTGCAGGGAAAGCGCCCTACAGGTAGACCACAGCTGCAATACAAGGACATCTGCAAGAAAGATCTGAAGGCCTTAGGAATGGACCTCAACAGGTGGGAAACCCTGGCCTCTGAGCGGCTCGCTTAGAGGCAGGCTGTGCAGCATGGCCTCTTCCAGTTTGAAGAGACACTTGGCCAACAGACTGAGGTAAAGAGGCAAAGAAGGAAGGCCCATAGCCAGGGAGACAGACCAGGAACCAACTGCACTTGCTCCCAGTGTGGAAGGGATTGTCACTCCCGAATCGGCCTTTTCAGCCACACTAGACACTGAAGGGGCAGGAGGTCTGGTCTAGAGGGTAGAGCCTCCATTTGCCTGAAGATAACATCCACAGGTTGCCAGTTTGAGGCCACCGGCACTGTGCGACCTTGAAGCAGCTGACAAGCTGAGCCGAGTTATTCCATCTGCTCTGAGCGTGGGAGGATGGAGGCCAGAATGTGAAACCAGATCAGAAACATCTGAATGTTGTGGTTCTTGAAAGATAGAACCTTCTTTCAATTGTAAAAATCCCTATGGGAATTTAAATAGCCTGCCTATGTAAACTGCCTTGAATAAAGTCTTGAATAAAGACCAAGAAAGGCGGTATATAAATACCTGTATTATTATTATTATCATTATTATCATTATTATTATTATTATTATTATTATTAGACGCTGTTCCAGAACCACCATTCAGAGTGCGATACCATAGTCTTTCGAGACTGAAGGTTGCCAGCAACAACGAATGCCAAGGGCCCAGTGTGATTGAAAACAGTTGAAAAAACAAAGCTATGAAAGTCGAGGTATTTAGTAATCAAGTTACTGATTCAGTAATCAAGATAGCCAAGGACATAATGCTGTACTTACTTCAATGACACAAGACAAATTCCTACAGTATTTTGCATGGGTGATTTATATGCCATTTGTATTAAAAGAACAAACTGCCATTGTGCAGCAATGGTTTGTGAGATCAGGGGTCTAACTGGTTGGAGTGGAGCAGGCCAGGCAACCTGCATGCCCATATTTTGCTGGGACTGGTGGGAGTAATGCAGGCAAATGCACACCTTCTGCCATGACTGCTGCATGTGGAAGGTTGACCTGAGTGAGTTATAGTAGGTTACAGACGGCTGTCAAAATACTATGAGTAGGGTAATATGTATATACCTTTTTGCTAGATGCCATATCGTGACATCCAAAATTGTGTGGTATGTTAGGAAGGCTGGTGCGATATGCATTCTGACAGTTTCAAAGGGGGGCTGGCACAGCTTCTGGGCTCCTGTCATTGTAGCTCTGGTTAGACTTTAGTTTCTCTAGCCAAAGATGAACATGAAAATGTTCAAGAACATTTTATAAATCACACTCTCCAGAAGTCTTCTCCTTTCATTCCAGCTTGTGAGGAGACTAGTTGTGATTACTTAGCAAAGGAACAAAGGGCACTCTGTACATGCTTAGAGGCATTTTATTCCTTTGTTATTGGGGTGTGTGTGTAAAACTGTAAGTAGGAAGAGAGAATAGGTAGGAAGTAGCTGTACAAGGTGTGCTAAAGGTGGAACTGAAGAACTGATCAAGACTTAGGGAGAGAGAGTACCTGAGCAGTGGACAGGACTCAGGCAGAGCCCCAATGCCTGTGGTTCCTGGGAGGGTTTCCTCCTTCCTTCTGACTGTGCCCTCCCTCCCAGCCTGCCCTGTGAGAGACGGCGAGGGACGGGAGGCTTTCCCTGGCTCCTCCTCCGGGGCTGTCTCCCGTGCCGGGCGGGGAGAATCAGCTGGATGTGTGGCTGAACTGGACAGGCACTCTTGTCTTCTCCATGCAGCCAGGAGCCCTGCGCGGGTTCGGCTGATTCTTCAGCCCGCACATCCTCGCTGATCTTGGCACCGTCCCTCCCCTTGTGCGCCCAGCGGCTCCATCACCTGTGCGCCAGGTAAGAGCGTGTCCGACCCGGGCGGGGGGACGACAACGATTGGTCCCTACCCAACTTTCCTCGAGCAGCAGGAGGGCTCAAGGCACACATGCTTCACCTGATGTATCTCCATCTCCCCCTCCTGAGATCGGGGCTGGACACCTGCAAGCTGCGGAACTAGCCACTGATGCGTAAGCCTCACCTGAAGACCAAGGGAACTCCTCTATGGCTTGTGGGAAAGAGGGAATGGGGAAATCTTTCTCTTAGGGCTCTAGGGGTCTCTCTGTATTAATCCAAATCATAGCTCAGCCCCAGAAAATCTGCTTTAGTACTAAAATTCAACCTTGGGACTTGAGCAACAAGAGTATTTCTGAGTATGTGCAGAGTGCCTTTCCTGTAATACTGAGTAACTGCAGCTAGTTTCCTCTGCTCCAGGTCAGACATATGAGGGCAGATGTTTCTGGTTTGAATGCCTGATTTTCCTACTTGCTTTCATCCTGGGACCTCACCTTTTAAACCTTTTTGTGGGCTGAAAAGAAAAATAGGGAGAAGGGGAAAGGGTTCCTCAGTTGCCCTCCCTGTTTTAGTAGTTCAGTGTTTCTCAAACTGTGGGTCACGATCCAATTTCAGGTGGGTCCCCATTCGTTTAAATATTTTGTTTTTAATATATTAGACTTGATGCTACCATGGTATGTGACTGCATTTGGGGACATATTACAGATTTGTACTTTTAACAGGCTACTATGTATATTCTTTTAACAGTGATAGGCAGTGGGACCTACTCCTGGTTGTGGGTAGGATTGCAGCTTAGGATTGTTAACAATTTTAACAAGCTTTTAATTGTTGACAGGCTGGCTGGCGTTCTTGCTTTTTATATGAAAATCCACAGGGTTTGTTTTGTTTTTAGCTTTTTAATCATTGTAAATTGTTTTTAACTGTTTTTCATGTTGTATTTTTAAATTGTTTGTTAGCCGCCTTGTGTGCCTGTTGGGCAAAAAGGCGGGGTACAAATTAATATAATAATAATAATAATAATTTTCCTACTTGATGATGTCACTTCTGGTCATGACATCACTTCTGGCAGGTCCTGACAGATTCTCATTCTAAAAAGTGGGTTCCGACACTAAAAGTTTGAGAACCACTGTAGTAGTAACATTGAAATACACTGGAAGAAACAAAGGATTGAATTGTCATTATAGTGTCAGGCAAGAAGCACTTAGGATACGCTTATACGCACTTTCCTGGGAGTAACTCCTGTGAAACACAATGGAATTTACTTATAAGTAGACATGTGTAGGATCGGGATCCTAGTTTCTTCCTTAGTTTCTTCATGTTTCTTTGTCCATAATGGAATATTCTGAATGGAATGGGTCAAATTAAAAAATGACAACAAAAACGATTTTCTGTTTTCATTCAAAGATGATGCTAGGAAGGAATAATAGGTTGCCTTCTCCAGTACATTATCTTTCATTCCAGTTTGAATCACTCACTGGAAATGTGAAGCAGTTTTCTAGCAAATTGTTGAGCATAGTAGATCATGTTTTAACATTTTATATGGACCATTTTGATTTATACAGCCAACTTATCTGTGCATGTGCACACGTGTGTGCATGCTGTATCCATATGATTAGCACTGCAGATCATGAAACTGTTAGTTTATTTTTTCTCCAGTATGGCTTAGTGAACCACCCCCAATCTCATTTTTTTAAAAACTCAAATTATGTGAAAATCTCAGTGTGATTGTGGCTTCTGCTATCCTTTTAGGATTATTTGGAATACAATCTTGTTTATTTTTTGAATCCTTATAGATCTTGGATAGCATATTAGATGGCATCACAGCATACAGACTTTAACACCATTTATAATAGATAATATGGGTATTATGGCTGTGTGTGAGAGAGATACTAGCAAAGTATGAATGGTAAGAGCAAGAAATACTGTGGACACGAAACAATATTGATGCAAAGCTAATACTAAGCATAAAGTGTGAGTCATCATGCCATAGCAAAGAGATATAAGTATCATGATGCATAGTAGAGCTGCTATGTTAAAATTTTTTAAAATAACTGACCATTTGGAGCTGGAAAGATTGTTTCACGCAGCTCTTGGTGTTCAGAAGCAAAAAGGTGTTCATACCTGTACAATTGGAACTGTTTGTTGATTATCAGGGACTCGATGGTCAAATGCTCATGATTTAATTGTCATGATTTGATAGACCTATTTAAATTCAGGGACATTGTAGATTAATGTTGCCCTCTCTGATGTGTGGAGTTAAATCTATCAGATAAACAATATCTGGCAATCTTTATGTGCTAGAATCTCTTACTGTTTCATCAGAACATCCAGATTTTGGAAAACAAAGACGGTAGCCATAAAATCAGTTAAACCAAACCACTGACATAACTCTGTTCCAGGCTGACTTATAGATGATGCGGGTGATGTGGGTATAAATGATGTGGGTTTGTGTCAAGGGGTGCTTTGTGGGGAACAGCAAATAAACTTGGGATACCTTTAAACCTGAGTCTGCTTCTGCCACCTTTCTTCAGTCTGCCACAGATGGAGCAGCACCAAACTCCTGCCCCTGGGGTCACCCACCACCCACCATCCCCCTACCCAGGAACGCTTCCACCTCCTCCCCACCCCTCACCCCCACCCCCGCCTACCTCAGAGCCTTGCGTTGTTGCAGCCATGTCGACGCAAGGCTCTTAGAAGAAGCTGGCATGGAGGCTTCCGTCAGCCTCCACAGGCCGGTGCTACTCTGAACACCGGCTACTCAGCTTCCTCCTGAGGGCCATGTCAAGGGCTGAATTACACCCTGTGTCTCTTATATGTGCAGTGCCTGTCAACTGACTGCTTGCAGCAAATGTCTCCATGGGTTGCCTGGTTCTGCTAGGAATGTGGAAATTGTTTGGTGGTTGGCAGTCAGAGTAACCTGAAAGGTATGCAACAAACATATCAAGTAGATTCCATATCCTAGAACAGGGGTGTCAAACATAAGACCCAGAGGCCGGATGCATCCCCTGGAAGCTTTTTATCTGGTCCTCAGGCTCTCAGCTGCTGAGCTATGCTGAGGTGTTACCGCTGAAACAGCAGTCCACATGAAAATTGGGCTCTCCCATATCTTGAAATATGATCTAGATTTGCTTATTTTCTCTTCTGTCATTTGCAGATAATCAGAACAAAGTGCTGATTTCTGGCCATCAGCTGCTTAATGATGTCACTTTCTGGTTAATAACGTCACTTCCAGCCCTCAGCAGGTATCCTGAATGCTAACTCTGGCCCTCTGTTGACACCCCTGTCCTAGAAAGATGGTGGGGTTCAAGGATATGCTTGTTGAATTGTTGGACCACACCCACTCCCATTTGGAAACTTTAACCCTTTCATGAGAATGTTTGGTCCTCATACTTGATATTCTTTTGGCCATGGGTATTTCTTGCAGAATTCTCAAGATCATATAGTGGAAAGATGGTCAAGAGGTGGGAAACAGTCTGCCCCAGAATTTAAAATATTTATACTCTGCCTTTTGATAAAATAATCCCCAAGGCAGTTTACAACAGATGAACTGTCCAAAAAAACAACAACACAAAAAACCCCCACCTTCCGCAGTGGTCTTTATTCCTCCAGCAGGGGACAGAGGCAAAAGTGTTCTTTCTTTCACTTCTGCAACTGCCAGATGGAGCAGAATTTTTCCCAACAGGAAGAGTGGAAGTAAGCTCCCTGTAACTGCTCATTCACTGACCAACAGCTGGGGTTGAGCTGGCATGCTCCTTGCAGAGTACATGTGCATGCTGCTGAACTGTTCACTTTAACAGCATATATGATAGTGGTCAAAGCACAATACAGATGCTTTTAATGAGGCAATTGCATCTCCCATACCCTGCAGCAGAGTGTCAGTTTACACAACAAAGAGGCTCTTAATGCAAAGAAGAGGCAATCTATCTCCAGTGGCCTGTGCAGCCAGCTAGTGTCTGGCAGGGAGTGTCTGTTTACACAACAAAGGCACTAGACTGGGTTGAATGTTCACTTAATGACCTAATTGCATAACAACAGGGATTCATATCCCCATTGTTAAGTGGTGCATAACTGTAGTTTTCCTGGCAGGGAGGGTGGCAATCTCCAAGTAGCCCTTGTTTCTAAGGGAACAGGCTGGGCTATATAGAAGTAGGTGGTCTCTAAGGTACCCTTTCCTCTAATTTCTGCAGTCCCACAGCAACTTCTGCTCTGATACACAAATTGAACCAATTCATACGACCATTTCTGAATTTTTTTTTTCTCAGTTCATGCAGATTTTTTCCTATACACCATGTACACCATGAGCTGTGTGAGAGAAGCCACACGATTCATCACATAGCCACATTAGTAATTTGTGCTTGTGCACATTCAGAATGGTTGTGTGAATCATTCCCATTGAGTTAGTGAGCATTGCCTCAATAAGTAAACTTAACTGAGTCCAAAATGCGATATATGGGTCTCATTTCCAGTTCCGCTTTGGCTGTGACCTCTCTACCACTCTCCTTGCTTTTATGTGATTAGGCTGATGTTGACTGCAAAACTACTTTATTTGTTTGCTGCAAGAGAAATGTGTTGTCACACTGGAGACTGCATTCTTGGCCTAATTTGTTTATATTAGTTGCCCTTTTGTACAGAAATAGTGAATGTCAAATGCATAATGCATCTTATGACTCATAGTTGTACCACAAAAAGCATCTAGCAGCAGTAATTTCTCTCTCTGATCAGTTTTCCAGCCAGGGTATGTGTTTCATTAAGCATCCCCTGCTAGCCAGTAATTGGGGTGGGTCTGTGTGTGCATTGAATCCTTGATTTTGATGATTTTATGAAGATTATAGGACTTGTGGCTGCTTACCCCAACCACACAATTATTTTGGATAACTCCTTTTATATGAAAGATGCAGTAGTCTGACTGTTTTGAATGCAACAGGGATAGAGCAACTGTTAAAAACAAGCAGAAATTTTTCCCCCCAGCTGCATCGTAATTCATTGGATGCAGTATGGATGCATTACTGGTGAATAAAATCGGTTTGGATGCTGGAATGATCCAGACACAGTGTGGTGGCAAAACACGTGAGCGTCTTGTGTCTGTTACACCATTCTGGCTAACAGGCTGGAAGTGATGAATAGTAATATTGTCTTACGTGCACAGAGCAATCCCTACAATGACATCTTCCTAGATAATGGAAAAGGATTATAAGTATCCAGTGTAAACATATAGCTAATAACAACAAAAGGCTGTGACCGTTGTTGCATGGAAACAGCACATGATTCAATACTTGATGTATTATGTTACGTTCTACATTGTTCATCATTACATATTTTTCCTGTCACCTCCTGTTTTTTGAATGTTGCTTGACATGTCTCCTGTTTTCTTTTGTGTTATTTTGTTACTTTGTAACTTTTACTTGAAAATACAAAACAAAAAGTAACAGTACATGTTTTGAGGGGGTGCTGCAACTGGGATTAGAGAATGGAACAGGAAACTGTCCAAGACATAAGAAGCTCCCTCTCTAGTCATTCTTGACCAGCCTGGCATTTTCTTGGGCAAGGCTTTCTTTCTCTTTCTCTTACAGAAGGCAATCATCAGACTTTTATTTGCAACTGGAATATGCTTGAAGACTGGAATCCCAAACTTATTTAGCTCTGACTGAGTGGCTCCCTTTCGGAGTAACAATCCCAGCTGTAGTGCAAACCTTGGGAGGCTCAGGTCAGAGAGTGTCAACATCCTATATGCCTATGACCCACAAGACATTAGTGGACAACTGCCGAAGAATGTTTTTACATCATGGCAGCAGTGGCAATTACATCCAAAATTTAGGCTGCAATCCTATACACACTTTCCTGGGAGTAAGCCTCACTGAACACAATGGAACTTATTTCTGAACAGACGTGCATTGGATTGTGCTGTTACAGGGCAATCTGATGCATGTTTACTCAGAAATATGTACCACTGTGTTCTATGGGGCTTCCTCTCAGATCAGTGTGTATAGGATTGCGGTCCTACAGCCCAATCCTACTTAATTACTTGTATGGTGATGTAGTGTCACCAGTGTGGTGTCTCCTGAATCCCCCAAGGGAGTTTTTGCCTCAGGAGTCCTCATCGCAGTAAGGGAACTTTTGTTCCCTTCCTCCAGGCTAAGCCCCTGCTGGCCCAGTGGGTCAGCTTGGACCTGCACCAGAGATATTGCTGGCACAAGTCTGTGTTGACCAGTGAAAGCGGAGCAGGCCCAGGAAGGCAGTTAGGATTTGACGGGTACTACTGTCACCAAATCCAGCCTCTTTCCAGGCCCAAACCGCTCTCCTCCCCACCCCATAACCTCTCCATTCTGCCCACCCCCTGCCATGTTCGATCCCCCTCCCCTCTGATCCATTATGTGACCTTACCTGTGGAGGCAGGCATCCCCAATCCATTGTTGAAGGAATCCAGCTGCTCTCCACTTCCAGCTGTAGTCAGGCTGCATTCTCCAGTGTTGTCGCATTTGCAACTGTCAGAAAGTATGTTATGCCACCAGAACACATCTTCTGGTAGCAGAACTGCCATATAAGTTTGAGTCACTAGTAACCTTTTCACATGATATAGCATAGTGTTTAAGAGACTGAGCTGAATCTACCATGAACTCACTAGCCAGTCATAGGCAAGCCACTCCCTTCAGCTCCTCCCTCACAGAAAATGGAGATAATAACACTTTACAAGGTTATGGTAATCATCAGGATAATGTGAAGTGCTTTGAACACTAGCTAGCAGTATTTAAATGCTTACATTTGTCCTTTTAGAGTAAAACAGTCTCCTTTAGTATGCAGATTGGTTGAGAGGCCTCTCAAGCAAGTTTTTTAGAATCCACATAGGTTTGAAGTTTGGTCAGCTAAGTGTCTTATCTTGACCCTAGGTTTTATTAATACAGGTCTGAGTCAAGCATGCTTGCTATCTTAATAGACACAGGCATTGCTGTTAAGGCCCAGTGCATTTTGATGTGTATTCAAAATCTCTGTGTGCCCTTCACATTGAGGTAGTAGCTTTCAACTTATCTCCTCTCTTCAGGAGCTGAACTGCAGCACTTTACATAAGCCTCTGTAAATGTAACAGTTCATAGGTAGCAGGAATCAAACGTCCTTTCTAAAAATCACTCACTTTGCATTTTTTGCTGGATGGTCACAAGCAGCCTCAAACACAAATTTATGCTGGCCAGTTGCATTTGAAAAGAAGATTTGAAATCAACATTTCTAATTCATTTGATTATTTCAGTCTCTAGGGCTGACTTTACTAAAAAGACCTTTAAATGTGGTGAATGTTTTCAATTCATATGATGCTACTGAATCCTCTTTACTCAGTACTTTAGTTGACTGTGGAAGATTCTTACTATAGAGCAGCTATTTTCAACCACTGTGCTGTGGCACACTGGTGTGCCATGAATGGTCTGCAGGTGTGCTGGAGTAGTTTGGAGGAAGGTCATTTATTAGTAGGACCATTGGGGGATGTGAGTCCCCCACCAACAGCATGGTGTGCCTTGTCAGTGGTCAAAAAACTGATGGTGTGCCTTGACAGTTTAAGCACCTTGTCAGTGTGTCATGAGATTAAAAAAAAGGTTGAAAACCATTGATGTAGAGCAGGGGTCTGCAAACCCTGGCCTGGGGGCCAGATGCGGCCCACGGCAAGCCTCTATCCTGCCCAGAGCCAATATCTTGTCCCCTGAAAGCCTCTGGCCCACTCAACTGAACATGACCAGAACTGGGCTCTGATTGTGTCTGGACAGTGTTCTGAGGGCCAGAGAGGTGGAATGAATGAGCCCATTCATTCATTTATTCACTCATCTAAGTTCCATCTTTATTTTATTTATTTAAATTTTATATTTAAATTTTTTTCCAACCCCCAACACCATGCCAGATATTAATGTGGCCCTATGGCCAAAAAGTTTGGAGACCCCTGACGTAGAGGATAAGAATTACCAGCAGGGGCAGCACAACCCAGATTGCTGCCTGATGGATCCACCACCTCT
This sequence comes from Tiliqua scincoides, assembly GCF_035046505.1. Classification (NCBI taxonomy): domain Eukaryota; kingdom Metazoa; phylum Chordata; class Lepidosauria; order Squamata; family Scincidae; genus Tiliqua; species Tiliqua scincoides. Next base: position 157,126,715 of record NC_089824.1, read on the forward strand.
GTGCTGGGGGGGGGGGAACTCCAACAAAGCCCTTACCATGCTCTTTACATGTTCTCATGAAACCAGGTAGTGTGGAACTCCCAGTTTCAATTGTCTGGTCCATTGGTTGTGAGTATGTGAACTCCATTTTATTCTGACCTTGCTTAATCTGTCACTTCCCTTTGTACAGTACATTCTTAGAGTTTGGGGTGTGGACTACTTCAAACATTATACTGTTGAAGCTGAAAGTACTTTTGGCTGTTGAAGCTGAAAGCCCAATCCTATGAGTGCCTTCCACTGAAGAACCTAGCATTCTATCAGCTGAAGGCTGATGCAGCATTGATGTGCGCAATGCAGCTGCCAGCTCAAATAGCTGGTGACTGCACAAGTATGCCACTGGAGCACCCAACCACCCGCAGAGGAGGTACATTGGTGGTGGAGGTGAATAGTGGACCATGAGAGAGAGTATCGGGACATTTCAAGGGAGAAACCGGGGTTGTTTCTGGGGAGGGAGGAGTGTGATCTGGCAACAGTTGTTCATGCCAAATCTTATCCCCAATTTTTCTGCCCAACCTACCCCTTGGGTCTCATTGGACTTATGCTAGCTATATAACTGGCATAGGTCCTAAGAGACCCGTAGGCCATCAGAAGGCCTATGGAGGTAAGGGAAAAATATTTTGCCTTACTTCTCTCATGTGCCTTGATTGCCCCCCCCATAGCATACAGCATGCACCTCTATGGTGTACCTATATACTTCAGCAAAATTGGGGGTGGGATTGGGAAGTTAGTAGATTTCTATGTTCCGGCTCCCTAGCATGGGTCCTATAGGATATACGTAGTTGAAAATACATACAGTATTTATAATGGGCATATTTTATGTGACACCAGTTCATATCTTATGAACTAACTTTAGATCCTTTCGATTTCAGTGGAATTTACTGCCAGGTGCTCATAATGACAACTTTAGGCCATCCAAAACCAAATAATCACTTCCATTCTAACTTGAGTTTAAAAAGATTCTCCTTCCAAACATGCAGTGTCTCCATGTATCCCTGATACTTTCAATACAGCCCATTGCTGAATTAGGTAATTATTAACTCACTGCAAATCCCTGTTCTTTGTTTACATTATTATATTAATAAGCTGTTCCCAGTCACTCTCATAGATTTTGGACCACGTTATTAGATTGCTAAAACGCATGTTGGTGTTTCCTAAGGGAGAAATGTATAAGCAATAAACCTTGCCATGCTCATGTAGACTAAAATTGACAAGGCAAAGGGGGAAACTGCTATACTGTCAATGAATTTTACAATGTGGAAATGAACAAGGAAATAAATCAAGACTACAACTCAAATTGAGTAGATAATTGGTAGTGGTACTTGTAATGGGAAAGATTTTCCACAATTATACTAAAGTTTCACAGATTATGCTACCATCCTATATACATTTACCTCAGAGTGTAAGTCCTTCTGAACTTAGTGGGAGTTACTTTTGAGTAAACCTGCATAGGATTGCACTGTAAGTGTCTTTTAAATCAATTCTACTGTAGTTAGTATCTTCCCACAAATTCTTTCTTAGGATCTTTTCTCATATGCATACCTTGATATCTTGGAAAATCTGCAAAGCTATCTGTTTAGTATCTAAGAATCTCTTTTCTTGTAGAGTATAAGCAGTGATTTTTCTACTGCACTCAGGATTATAATTAGACTGCCCAATCCTGAGCTGCCTGGGGCATGTGACTGTGGTGGCACCAAAAATGGTTGCCGCTACATCCTGCGTGCTTCGGGCAGCTGCCGATGTGTCCTCGGGAGAAGGGGACTTTTGGCTCCTTCCCCCAGGTAAAGAGAGTAGCCATGCAATGGGGCTACTCAATTCACTGCCAACCAAAACGTCAGCAGTGAATCAAAAGCCTCCGTGTCAGGCAGTGAGCCCAACATGGAGGCTTTGGATCAGGTGGAGCAATGTTCCTGCCTCCCTCCCTCCGTCCGTCCGTCCCTGCCCTGGCACGCCTTCCCCCACCCTTTCCCCCCTCCCTGTAATGCCTCCTCCCCACCCTCATCCTGCCTTCTGCCCACCTCTCCCCTCCCCGGAATGCCTCCCCCCATGCCCCTACTTACTTCTCCGCTGCTCAGTGATCCTTGTGACCACCTGGTGGTAGTCTGGCACTGGGCAGAGCTGGGCTACCACCAGCGTTTGCCCGGTGGTAGGGCCCATAAACGTGCCTTAAGGCACATTTGTGACAGTACGGTGCACTGAATCCAGGATTGGGCTCTCAGTCTCTTACTTTAGCCATCGTTCAGTAAATAATACAATAATTAATACAATCTGGAAGCCAGGTGGCCCTATCTAGGTCTGGCACAACATATATTATTTTTTTTCTTATTTATGAAATGTTAGCCAATGATGCTGAATTCCAGTGATGAAACCTAGTTTGTTCTGATCACATTAAGACCTAATGTAGGCAGAATTAATCATCAAAATGTTCTAGCTGTGGATAATCAATCCTAGGGCTGAATATAGCTCAAATATTTCTGAAAGAGAGCAAGCTCTTTTTCTATGCACCATATCTGGATCAGGGTTCTATCAGCGCATGACATGGAACAGACTGCAGGATCTATACCAGTGTATTATTTATACATCTAAAGAGCCCTTCCGATTCACTTGTATCCCTCTCTTGCACAGGTGTTATGCACATGGAAGCAGGTTTCTTATATATATATATATTTTTTAACAGTATTTATATACCGCTTTTCAACTGAATGTTCACAAAGCGGTTTACAGAGAAAAATCAAATAACTAAATGGCTCCCTGTCCCAAAAGGGCTCACAATCTAAAAAGATGCCAAGGAATACCAGCAGACAGCCACTAGAACAGACAGTGCTGGGGTGAGGTGGGCCAGTTACTCTCCCCCTGCTAAAAAAAGGAGCACCCACTTGAAAAAGTGCCTCTTACCCAATTAGCAGGGGTTTATATATAGGGAATATATAGATTCCCTTCTGGATCAAGTCCTGATGTATTAAAAGAGTATTAAGCATATATCCCCTTTTGTATATAGTTCCTTGATTAGGTTTATGAATACAGTCATAAACAGATAGTCAGTGCTGTCAGCTTAACCCATTGGTTTTCACACATTTAGCACTGGGACCCACTTTTTAGAATGAGAATCAGTCAGGACTCACTGGAATTGATGTCATGACTGGAAGTGACATCATCAAGAAGGAAAATTTTTCACAATCCTAGGCTGAAATCCTACCCACCCAAGAGTAACTCCCATATACTGTCATTGTTAAAAGAATATACACAGTAGCTTGTTAAAGGTACAGGTCTGTAACATTTCCCCAAATGTAGTCACAATGGTAGCATCAAGTTGAATATATTAAAAATGAAATATTGAAATGAATGGGGACCCACCTGAAATTGGCTCGCAACCCACCTAGTAAGTTCTGACGAGGTGTTTGAAAAACACTGGCCTAATCCCTTTCTGCCTAGCCCACAGGTGTACACATTTGGTCCCTGTTGCATATATGCAACATTGGGCAGAAATGGTTTAAGGGTGTTGATCTCATGTTAAAAACCCTTATGTGAGAGTGGATTACAGAGGGCCCAGTCTGATCTTAAATCAGTTAAATCACACAGAGAAATGTGGTGCTCTTGTTTTCTTAGATGGCTTCCGTAACAGATGCCAGATATGGACACAAGGATGCTTCTGACCAGAATTTTGATTATATGTTCAAACTCCTGATCATTGGCAACAGCAGCGTGGGCAAGACTTCCTTCCTGTTCAGATATGCCGATGACACCTTCACACCAGCCTTTGTCAGCACAGTGGGAATTGACTTCAAAGTGAAAACTGTTTACAGGAATGATAAAAGGGTAAAGCTGCAGATTTGGGTAAGTACTAGTCATTCCCAAATACTATTCAGCTATATTGGGAAGCATGGATGTTATTGATGCTAGATCACTATGTGGTTGTTCTTCATCAAATTTTTCTTTGTTTACATTTTACAGACTGCATTTTTAACCTTTCAATTCTCTTTTGAAATTCAGCAGTAAGTTCTTTTTAAAGTATGTGCCTGAAATGATTATCAGTGTGCTTTATTGGCTACTAAGCTATTGCTGAGGTGTTTCCTGAAAGTAGGTTCAAGTGATCCTTCTTTCAGACAATTTTTTTTTCTAGAGTGTGAGGGTTTTTAGTCTTTCAAATAAAGCAGTGAGGGAATGGGAAAAGGAGGAAAGGAAGAACATTGACTCTAAAATGTTTGCGCATTCATGAAAACTGAACTCCTTTTGATATAAATGTAGAACAATAAATATTTGGGATTTTAAGATCAGAATATTAGTTTTATACTGGATAGTTTGAAGAGCTACTTGCTGTAGCTTTGTCCTTTGAGAATTCCTACCAAAGTAGTAGGCGAAATGCTAGGTGAGAACAGCTTTACTTGATCATGGCCTATCAGCCCAAACATTGTTAATTTCAAACATTGTTAATTTCAATTTCCTTTTCATCATTAGGACATTTTAATATGAAAATAGGTGAGTACTGGAGAAATATCTATTACTAGTCTGATTTTATACAAGTTATAAGAAATGTGATGGTGCAACAGGCTTTTTACACAACTTGATCCACTGGCCACCCATGTTGATGGAGAGGAATTTTGTTCCAATACTGTACGTAATGTAAAAACACTTTTGGGTAAATGCATTGCCCCATTTTTTCTCTGTAGTGTAGTTAGACGGGGGCCAAAATGGCAAGAGCTGCAGGCGCTACAATGCACTGTGTTGGCAGCCCCTCACATTCACCATTGGATCTATTCCAGGTAACAACAGCAATGTGCAGGAGATGCCATTTGGTTGGCAAACTTGAACATTGCCGATGCTTCCTGGAATGGCTCCAGTGGCAAGTCGGAGGGGATGCTTACATGGTGCATTGTGACGCCTGCAGTACTTACCATTTTGCCCTCCCCCTCTAGCTCCACTACTGCTGTTTCAGAACCAGTAGGTAAAATGATTCTCCCATCAACCCTAACTCAATGGTAGCACATATACTTTGCATGTGGAAGGTCCCAGGTTCAGTCACCAGCAGTTCAGTTAAAAGGGACAGGTGATGGAAAAGATCCCTACCTGATCAGTGGGAGAACCACTGCTAACCAAAGGAGATAATACTGTGCTAGCTGACTTAGAGCCCAGTCCTATTGAAATTCCCCTATGCTGATGCAGCAGGACCAGTATTGTTATAATATTATTATTATTATTATTATTATTATTATTATTATTATTATTATTATTATTATTATTATTATTATTATTAACAGTATTTATATACGGCTTTTCAACGGGAAGTTCACAAAGTGGTTTACAGAGAAAATCAAACAAACAATTAATGGCTCCCTGTCCCAAAAGGGCTCACAATCTAAAAGGATGGAAAAGAACTCCAGCAGACAGCCACTAGAAAAGACAGTGCTGGGGTGAGGAGGGCCAGTTACTCTCCCCCCCCCCACTAAATGAAAGAAGAGCACCCACTTAAAAAGTGCCTCTTACCCAGTTAGCAGGGGTACAGTACAGCAGCAGTACAACTTGTGCTGTATCCCAGCTATATAGGGGGAATTTTGCAGTTTGGAGGTCTATTCAAGGTAAAGGGACATTTCTTCTCTTGCCCTGGGGAAAACCTTAGCCATGGCAATGGTCTACTTAGACCTGTGCCTACTGGATCACTGGTGCAAGTCCATGTTGGTGGATCTGGAAAGAGGGATAAGATATGGCATGCACCCATTTGTGTCACAGATCTGCAAATAAAGAAACATGATGGACAATGTCTTAATGCAGATTGTGATCTAAACAAGTTTCTTATTTTGTGAGTTTTTAATATAAAATCCACTCAGTTCTTAAACCAATTCAAGAATGTAAATGGAATATGATTGTCATTGAATCTGTCATTCCAAAAAATGAAGAAATAATTATAAATTTGCTACAAATTTATCTGCCAGTTCTCTTCCTTCTTTCATCTGCATTATATTTGATGGAGTACTCATTACTGTGCTATTCCAAAATCTGTGGACTGAGGGCCCAATGGTATCCAACTTTTCAGCACCAGTGGAGCTGTAATGCAGCCCCGAGGTAAGGGAACAACTGTTGCCAAAACTTGAGCAGGCCTCTGTGACTTCCTCCCCACCACAGGATGCAGTGCATGCCCCACTGGCATGGCTGCACCAGCACTGGAAATTTTGATAGGATTGGGCCCTAAATCTTACTGTGCAAGATGCCTCTCCCACTGTCCCATATATCCCATATTGTTCCAGAAGATTGTCCACCTCTTGGATGGGTGCAGGGGACTGTAGCTGTGAGGGAAGACAGAAAAGTTCCCTTGCACAAGCTACTTAGTGCTTCTCAGGATCCAATTTTATGTCATCCAATTGGTTTGGGGAATAGAAATGTGGTTGGTGGGCCCTGTTGTGTGCAAAATTTGGCAAAGCTAGTCCCCGTGTGATCAAGTTCCAGTCTGGCTGAGGAATCTTACCGTGAGGTTTCTAGATGCTGTTTGGGAATAAGTCTTGAGAGACACAAATGCTGACCTTATAAAGAATTGTTATTTTGGATACTAGAAAGCATAAAATTATGTCAACTTGCCAGTTGGTCCCTATGTTATTTTACTAATTTGTCCTTACATTGCTTTACTGATTGGTCCCTTTCCAAGCACACTCATCCAGGCATACAACTTGAGCAGCCAACTATAGGGCAGCATGGTCTCTGAGACCGCAGTTCTGATGTGTGCACATTGCCTCAGTCTTGAGACAGCAATATACATTGTGCTGGTGTACTGCATTCCTTTTTAACTCTTCTCCTCTGGCCCTCTCCTCCTCAGAGACATCCTCCCTTTAGCTACTGCCACCTCAGTGGTCTCATCCTCTTCCTAAGCAAATAGAGATGATCTATTTGTATGTGGCCTTCTGTCCAGCACAGTTTGTTCTGTTGTTTGTTAAGCACCCCTCCAGTTCCTCCAACCATCCTTGGGCACTGCAACTGGTTGTGTGCTCTGTGCTTAGCTTATCAAACAAGAAGGCTTGGAATCAGAGGACTGGCTGCATTTCCTGGAGCTCAGCCTTATGCACAACTGGAGAAACAGCTGTCTTCAGGCACATCAGAACCCTAGCTCTAATTCAGCCACCTTTTCTTGCTATACAAGCACCCTACTACATTCATCTAGCCTCTGTTCAAAAATCAAAACCCGAAGCTAGTTGTGATATCTGCTGAGCTCTATCACTTCTTTGTGAGGGGAAGAAAAATGAAAGAGACTTCAAGTTAAATAAGTAATGTGTAATTGACTTCAGCAGGCGCTTGGCTGCATCCACATTGGATACCATGATTGTCACCATTATTTTCCAGTTGGTCTCCAAAAACTCTATATGAACATATGAAGCTCCTGTATACTCAATCAGACCATTAGTCTAGCCATGTCATTGTTCACATTGACCTACAGCATCTCTTCAGGGTCTCAGGCCTACAGATGAGAGGCCTTTCTCTTCATCTGCTACCTGATCATTTTAAACTAGAGATGTAAGTCAAAGTTTGAATAAAATGGAAGGGGAGACCTTTTGCATGCAAAGTGAGTGCTCTACTGCTGGACCCTTCAACCCTTCAAGTAAAGGGATATTCTTCCCCTTACCCCGTGTTGAGCCCCAGCTGCCCTATGAGATACTCGGTTCTGCCAAACCAACACAGGCCTCTGTGCTGGCACGTCCAACTCCCGAGTTGATGCAAACAGCATGTTTGTTCGACAGCATGTTTGTGATACTCTAGAGCCGGTGCAGGGGTCCTGCACCAATTCAAGTTGCTATTTGGATTGCACCCTAAGCGAGTCTTCAAAGCACAACACAACAAAAAGATGAATGAGCACAAAGTATCTCTCCAGGGGAGTGTCACCTTCACCCCTAAAGAAGGGGTCACCACTAAGAGAGCCTTGTTATGCATCTCCTCCAATTTCACTTCAGGCATATGTGGAATGCGCAAAAGGGCTTCCTCAGCAGACCTTAGTGTAGTACAAAATATGCTTGAATATGGACTACAGAATATAGGTGGGACCTCGGTATCTTCTGGAGTTCTGTTCTGGAACTCTCAGTGGATTCCAAAATCAGTGGAGACCGAAATGAATGGATACCAGAGTCCACCTTTAAATGCCTTGTAATAAGATATAGACCAGTGTTTCTCAAACTGTGGGTCGGGACCCACTAGGTGGGTCGTGAGCCAATTTCAGGTGGGTCCCCATTCATTTCAATATCTTATTTTTAATATATTCGACTTGATCCTACCCTGGTAAGTGACTGCATTTTGGGAAATGTTACAGTCCTGTACTTTAACAAGCTACTATGTATATTCTCTTAATGATAGCAAATGGAACTTACTTCTGGGTAAGTGTCTGTAGGATTGCAGCCTAGGATTGTTAACATTTTTCCTGCTTGATGACATCACTTCTGGTCATGACATCACTTCCGGTGGGTTCTGACATATTCTCAATCTAAAAAGTGGGTTCCAGTGCTAAACATGTGAGAACCACTGATATAGACACTATCCAGTATTCAGCCACTAGATGAAGTGAGTAATTCCATTAGATTCCATTATTCACCCCATCTAGTGGCTGAATGCCATACAGCATCTATACCAATGCATTTTTTTTTCTATGAAGGTTACTCTGTCCTTGAATGGCTGCATGAACTGGACATTGACATTTGATCTAGTCTGATATATAAGCCCATGTATTATATGCCATACGCTAAATAAATAAAACCAATGCATTCTGGGGCGAGAATGTAGGAGCAAGAAACCTAGAAGTGGGTCTTTAAAACTATCTTTAACCCCAAGAAGCTTGCAACCAGCAAAGGTAGGAAATGGGATTTTGGTATTTTTTTCCCACTTGCTACAAGGCATTTAAAGGTGGACCCCGGTATCAGTGGTGAGTCAAATCAGTGGGTGCCAAATCAGTAAATACCAAGGTCCCATCTGTATGGACTAATATAAGAATAAGGTATACAGAATATGGACTAATATTAGTCCTTCAGATTCCCGCATCCATAGTTTGCATACCTTTACATTTTATGATGTATAAATTAATCTGTATCCCCTTTACCACCCATCTACAGGGAAGTGGATATTTGTGAAGGTTGCAAGAGATTAATTTAATCATGCTGCTTATTATTACATATAATATTCTGTACAATCCTCGTTAATGTCTATATGTGGAACTCTTGATTATCCAACTGCACTGTATATTCCTCATGTGGCCCAGGGCAGTTGTACTCCAATGGAGGGAATATTTCATTTTATCCAAACCCATGATGATGATTTCAACATTTTTGGACGATTTCTTTGTCGAAGTTGTTTGTAATAATTAAAGGACAAGATGAAACAACTAAAAGAGCATACAGTCATGAGGTTTTTTTCGTTTTATTTTGAATCCACTAATTGTTCTACTTACTTAAAAGATTTGCATTTAAGTTTGACTTCTCCTCAGGCTCATTCTGTCCCTGTTGCATATATGCAACACTGGGTGGAAATGGCTTTTAATAGCACTTCAAAAGCCTCGATTGTACTGAAAGCCACAGTGGTCTCCCAGCTAACTGTGTAAAACATGTCAGTTCTGCCTCAAAAAGGAATTTAAAAAAAATGTAGTGCAGAATATGTCCATGCTTTTAAAATGTTGTGCTTTGTTAACATACTGTGATTTATGAAGGTGAATTGGTTTAAAGGAAATGAATAAGTATATTCTGAATTCAAATATTCAGTCTCTTGACTGACTGACATTATTTCCTTTTTTATTTCTTAATAACACTGCTCTTAGAAGTTCTTTGTGCATCATGACCATTTCCAACACTTGCATATTTAAAAGGATGTATAATAAACCTTCAAAACTGTGACCAATATCTAATGGAATGTGAAACTAATGTAGTTCTGTGAAACTATCCCAGAGGGGGGACTTTAGATTTGTTTTTTTTCAAGCAGCAGCCCCCCCATGACACATGCAAAATTGCTTTTAAAATATTAAAGGTAATTTCAGATGTAAAAGAGTCAAACATTCTATAGGCTAATACTTCCCCTTGTGTGTGAGCCTAAGCAGCTCTTTGCATATTGGCTTATACAGTATTTTATTATCTCCCTTTGTCTCTAAACTGGAAGCCTTCTGACACACTGTTCCCAAAGATATTAATTACAGATCTGGAAGGAAAGCCATTCTAATTGCAGACAGAGGTGTTTTCTCATTAAAAAAATTAAATGGGTAACTTAGAGCAACTCATTAACAGATGGCAACAGCATTATTGTACACTCAGGTTGCCTAGCAGCTAGAGAAATGTATTTTGCAGAGACCAGAAGGGACTAGAGTGGGTGAATGGAAGTGGACTTGAAGTGAGAAAGGGACAACCGTGCCTGCTTTACACAGAAAAATAAAATTGGGTTCTATGAATGTGTTCGATAGTTTAATGTTGGCATTAAGTAACAAATTATTGATAATGGGAAAAATGTTGTGATAATAATAGAACACTGTGACTGAAAATTTAAACAGTCAAATTGACCCTATTTCACGTTGCCAGAATGAGACCCAGTTTAACCTTATTTCAGAGCCAATTTATGCTGCTTGCATTCAATGAATACTGGAAAGCATGTGGCACTGTAGGAACCCAAGTGAATTTCATAACCAACACACCATCTTGATTCTTGTTTATTGGGGAGAGGGGAGTCTTGGGCACTTTACAGACTTACCAATTAATTTGCACATCATTTTTTGTGGACCATAGTCCACTTCATCAAATGCATGTTCCATCAGAAAAAGACTTTTATCCAAGAAAGATGTTCTGAAATAAATTGGCTTGAACCAATACAGTAAATTGGTTCTGAAACTAATTCTGAAATAAATTTGTCTTTAAGGCACTACAAGGCTCTACAATAGACTACATCTTTTAAAGCTGTTTACTGAATATATAAAGTACAAGAGCCAGCGTCACCCAGTGCGGGTGGTCAGTGCATGACCCCCATGATGGACTTCCTTCCATGCAGTGGGTGGGGCAATGACCTGGGTGGTGGGTGTGGTGATGTACCATTGCCCCACCCCACAAGTTTTTTGGCTATACCTCTTGATAGAACACAAATATTTCAATGTGGTTTTTTATTGCATTCTGCTATAAATTACACATCGAATAGTATATAACATGATGGTATTATTCCTACAAATCGCAATTTTAACCACTCTGCAGGGTGTCATCTTACTAACAGCTTATTGGTTCCATGCTGTGTCATAATAACATCTCATTGGCTCTTCGAACAATCAGTCTCATTTGTCTGTTTTGAATTAAGGAAATACTGCATACTTATTTGTTACATAAGACAGCTGCATTTTTGTTTTCTGGTTTTTTGGCTATAACTTTTGACAGAATGGAGATATTTCACTCCATTTTTGTATCACATTCTGCTGTAAATTGTGCATCAAATGGTATATAGCATTATGGCATTATTCCTACAAACTGCAATTTTAGCTATTTTGGTCACTAGTGTGTGTCACCCCTCCCCAGCAACGCCACTGACAAGAGTAATTTCAGGTGCTTGATTGTTCAAGGGAAGATTTTGGTCCCTGGAAAGGGCCCAAATCTGATTTACATATTGATTTAGAATACTGATTTGCATCTACAGTTTCTCCATCAACATTTTTGGTAGTGCATTTGACCTCAAAAGGTAGAAATATGGGAACTGACTGGTCACCTGAGAGTACCCCTTCATTGCCTGAAGAAGATAAGTCAATTTATTTCAGCACAAGCTTTCCTGTGCTGCAGTCTACTTCATCTGATGCATGAAATGTAAACCCTCGGGGAGCAGGAATCTATATACACATGGGATACAGAAACAGGAGAAAAGAGTTGAAGGTGAGATCAAAAGACTATAGAGTGAAGGTGGTAAACTTCATGTGTTTGAGGCAGGAAAAATGATTGTTTATTAGATCCCAAACCCTGGAGGGACCAAATGGCATCAAATACAAGAAACATAGTAGAGAACTGTTCTTAGATGAAGCCAGATGCATGAGATGACTGACAGCCAAATCCTACTGAAATTCATTGTGAGGAGCAGCCAAAGAGGAGATTTTGACCCCTTCCTTCTTGCATGTTGAAGATTTGCTCAGGGTTCTCTTCCTGTGCCACTGCATTCATCACAAGTCCACTGTCTTCTGGTGGTGTGGCCCCTTCCCTAAGACTTGGTTCATCCTTGCGAGGATTTGTACGCAACTGAGGATTGTCTCCGACATTGTGCCCTGGCAGCTCAGGAGATGGTGAGCAGACCAGGCATGAATCTGTGCTTTGGCAGTGTGGTGCCAGATACTGCTCCCCCATTGAGGTTTTGATGTGGCTTTTTCACATTCGCAGGCTGCCTCTGAGGCCCTGTGATAATGAAATGTCATTGTCCAGGATGGGCTGTAGGTCACTAATGATGAACTATAATGGTTTGAGTTGGAAACTGTAGTGGTTTTACGTGACCACCAGAAGTATTCTTTTACTTTCTCTTCTGGGTTTGTCCTGTAGTAGTAGGTTATTGTGGGTTTCTGGTATTCACTATCCAGTATGCACTATAGCTGGACTGTCTCCCCAAAGAGAGCACCTTAGATTTGTGATCTTGGTGAGTGATTGCGATGTTCTTTCATTCTGATCATATTTTAAAGTAGGTCAATCCAGAGCTTTGAGAGAGAGAGAGAGAGAGAGAGAGAGAGAGAGAGAGAGAGCAGCAGGGGAGAATTGGGAAGAAGTGGGTGATAATTTTCAGGACTGGGCATTGCTTTGGATTCTACAGTGCTGGATGAATTCTCATACTGCCAAGAGATTTGGTGATCATTAACACTCCATTCTGTTCCAAATGGCTCATGATGGATTTTAGCTACCAGTAGTGCCTTATTTGCTGCTTTAGCAATTACAGGTGCAAATTTTTCATTTTCATAGAACAGGATAATGTCCTATAACAAATGGCGTCTGCTCTCAGCTGAGTGGGACTCGTACATGCAAATGACTGATGGGCACACAGTTTCTCAGCTAAATCAACTGTGTGTACATAACCCTGGTTAGATATTCTGAATGCTGCCAATCAGTTGTTTGTGAAGAGGAATGATGGGCTGTTCCTTTCTAGTCTCTTTACTGAAAAGCTTATCAGTGCTATTCAGAATATCTATCTGGAGAAATACACATCCAAGCTCCAGCTGCTATGTGTAAACATTTGCCTCTTCTGTTCTTCCTAGAGACACGGAGGGAGAAGAGACAAAACCTTAGCATTATGTTTTTACCTTCCCTTTTATCCTTCATGACATTCAAGCATTGCTCAACTTAGAACTGCTGAAGCTAGGTCTGCCTAGAAATCACACACTTTTGCTGGAAGCCCCTGTGTGGGAGCCGATTGTAATTCCTAAGCAGCGAGGAGAGGTGCTCAGCACGTGCTTAGAGACACGCTTCCTCTCCCAAAATGATTGTCTGTACAATCCCTAAAGGCCTGCAAACAGGCATCCTTTCCACTTTCCTTATTTCTTAAGTTCATCATATTTAGGTTTCTTGCAGCACAAGTCTATATATGTTAAAGCAGAAGTAAAAACTATTGTTCCTGATATTGTTTCTGATATTGAATAACAAAATATTGTTATTTTGTACAGATCTGTGCTTTCACATAACATAGGAACCAAGTGTCTGGAGCACATGGGCAGCCCAATCCTAGCCAGGCTGCCCACGCCACAGTACAGTGGTGCCAAAATGGCCACTACTGTATCCTGCAGGGCCAGGGAGGCATCTCATTGCAATAAGAGAATAGTTGTTCCCTTCAATGTGTCAAGTCCCGGCAGCCTCAGTGGGTCTACTCAGATCTGGACCAGCTTAATGGCTGGTGCAGTAGACCCATGTAGGGCTTTCAAGCACGGAAGGGGGTAGAGGTGGCAACCTCCTTTGCCATCCCCACCCCTCTCCCAGGCCTGTAGCACCCTTCTCCGCACCCAGTTTCACCCCCTTGTTGCCTTCCCTCTGTCTTCCCCACCCTGGAAAGCCTCCCTGCCACTTGGCTGGAAACTTACAACTGATGGCTCTTGGTGGTTCTCCGACTAGTGTGAAGGCCCAGTGCCCGTTTGCGCTGGCCTCTCCACAGGTGCCTCCACCCCTCTGACCACCTTACAGCACATTTGCAACAGCTGTTTCCCGGGTAGTGCACAGGAGACAGGCGCTAGCTTAGGACAGAATCAGTCTGTGTCTCAAAATGGCATCTACTGCCATTACGTTGCCAGTACATGACCCTGCAAAGTTATATACCTATATAACGATGAAGACTCAAAATTACATTACAATCTAAAATGTTACACAGTAATTTACTGTTACAAATAATATTTGTGTTTCAAGCAAAGGGATTAGAGAAACATATATGTTATTAGTCTATTTTGTACATTTCACATTTTCTTCATATTTAGACTGAGTGCCATACAATTTTCTCTGCTTTGTGTGGATTTTTCACATAACAACAGGGGACATACATGTTCAAAGGATATAACAAATGACTATAAAAAACACAGAAATGATTACCAGCTAGAAGACTACAAAAAAATCATTGCCTTGATCATATCTGGGAGCCTTAAGTATCAAAAACAGACTTCACACATTGCACCTTTGTTGTGTATGGAACCACATATGCATCCTGACACTGCGCTGAACAACTTGTTCAGGAAGGGAAGCTGGGATGCATTTACCAGAAAGAGATCTAGTGAGATTTGAGAAACTATCTGTGTCAGAAGCTATCTACATCTATGTTTTAACTTATGTCTATATACATATGTATATGTGTTTTAACTTTGTGTTCAGTGTACTATTCTTCTGGGACATATTAATAGTTTTGATGAATGGTAAAAATACAGTTCCGCAGCAATCATGCACAGCTGGAAGCAAAAATACATAACATCATCCTATTTTTGTGAGAATGATTCAAGCAAATTGAAACTTGACAACCACTGATTATGCTGAATGATTGTTTCTCCCTCTCCTTCTCTTTCAAAATCAATTTGGCTGCAGCTGCCTACATGCAAAATATATTAACATAAAATAAATCCACTTACATGAATTGACAGGATGTTAATGTGAAGCACCTAAAGAGACGCAATGACAGAAACCCAGATTTTTTTCTTTCACACAGCTAGAAATAGAACTTCTGCAATTGTTTGTGTAACTTAGTATGGCAAGGTTAAAAACAACCAAGCAAACAACACAATGATTTTGTCCAAAAAGGAATAATCATGCAGTTTCCAGTGAATTCTCATCTGCTTCTGTTTCCATTGCAGCTGTGAAGTGTTCTTTATGAAAATGGATGCTTGTACTAATTTAGCTCTAGGAGAGATGCACAGATGCTAAATTTAAAGTTCGGTTAAAAAAATGAATGATGCATAGTTTATGATATTTACAACCTGACTGCAGACTCACCCAACTGTGACATTTTTAGGAGCTAGTGGGACACCAGATTTTAAAAACAGTATCCAAGATGATCTAGGAACAGATGAGGGGAGTGGTACATATTGAAACTGAAGGGAAATAACAAGAAGTTATATGCAGTATATATTACAGGAGTTCAGAGTGCCCTCCGGTTTCCTAAGAATTTTGCTTGGTTTCTAGTAAAATAATACACAGGTGGGTCCTTGGCATCCATGACGAATTTGTTCCCAGACCCAGCAGTAGCACACAGCCTCTGTGGCCTCAGAAAGCCTCCCAGACAAGGTTCCGGTCGTCTTCAGTGGGTCCATCCGTGGGTTCTGAATCTATGGATATGGAGGGCCCACTGTATAATCTTAGAGCCCAATCCTACTCTTCCTCACGCCAATGCAGCAGCGCCAAAATGGCTAATGGGGGGGGGAAGGAAAGATGCAGAGCTCTCCTCTGGGTCAGGGAATCATTATTCCCTCACCTGGCGGTGAGCCTCCATGACTCAGGGGGTCGACTCAGACCTGAGCTAACTAAATAGCTGGCGCAGGTCTGCATGGACCCACTTCAGTGGATCAGTTCGAGGACGGGGGTTAGGATTTGGCATCTTCCACTACCATTGAACCCACCCCTTCCCGGAGCCCTGCGGACTTCCCCTGCCCCCATCGCAGCATCGCTTTGCCCTCCATTGCCCTGTTCCATCTTCCCCCACCCCTACCACCTAATGTTTGGCAGTGGGCAGCTGTGACTCCACAGGCCCGAGTGAGAAGGCTTCCAGCAGGGTGCTACTTATTGTGTTGCTGGAGCACCTTTTAAGGCTGGTGCTGACTGTTTTACTGCTTTATATGTTGAATGAATGAATCTTTTATTACGGTCACAGACCAGTACAGCTTTATATGTTATTTTCAGTTGTTGATTTGAAGGAATTGTCTACTTGTATGAGCAATGTAATTAAAATGTGAATCAAGAGCACAGTAATCTTTGCTGAAGCAACCTTTTTAGTTGTGAACGTAGACTGCAGAGCTTTGGAAATCTTGGAAGTTGCTGTGACTGACACTGTTGAGCTGTAGCTTGCATGTTGCAATTCGCATAGAAAAATAAAGCAAAATCAATAAACAGGTATGCTAGTTTTGTCTGTCAGAGAAATCATATTTGTTAATACCGAATGTCTTGTAGAATGTGATTGTAAGCACAGAATAACTTTAACATGACTGGAACAAAACAACAGTGGCCACCTTTTTAGGCACCTTGATTAAGAACAAAGGCAAAATGCAACTAGAATACACATAGGATCAGAAAGCAAAGGGATAAAGCTCTCCTTCCCCATACCATGGTCTCGGTCTAGAACAGGATGACTGCTATTTATGTTTAAAGAAGAAGCATGGAAATGCTAAGGACACATTTCACATAATAGCCGCAACCATCAAATATTACTCCTATGCAAATCCTACTTCCTTTGATCTAGAGCTCAATATGTTATACCCCTAGTGAGTTAGAAGAGAAGCAGACTTTAAAAGACACTATTGCTCATGTCAGACTTTCCTGTCAAATGCCATGTTGTGTGCAATTCCAGCTGAACTGCTGTCACAACTGAAAATCGCCAGTGTAATGCCAGTGGCTGAACTTGTCAAACACCTTCTTTTGTGGAACCAGTAGCTCTGAAAGCTGCCCTCTGGTTATGTCTGTTTTTCTGTGGAGCTGACTTCTTATCAGATGAGCAGTCCCCAGCTCACAGGGAGCCTCAGCAACAAAGTGAAACTTGTGTATTCGGAACAGCCATGGAAATATCTTTTCATGATAAATAAACACCAAAGACAATTGCAGAAAGAACCCCACCATCTTTGCTTAGAACACTAAGAAGAGAATGTAGCCTGAGCTGAAGAGGAAAGGCCAACAATCAATCTATCAGAAAAGTTGAATTATAAAGGTCAAGATGATTACTGTCAAAGAGATTAACTGATGGATTCAATGGAAGGCTTCATGAACCTTAGCTGTGGCAATCAAATGCTCACTGTGCCATCAGACTGCAAAAGGTTGAACAATGTGAGTTATATTTTCATTTAAGGAACTGGATAGTAAAAATAGACATGTGTATTCAGCACCTCATATGGTTTAAAACTTTCAGATTTGCTAGGCCAAGGTTCATGAAATTGTCCTAGCTGCTAAATTGTAAAAATATGGGTTATATGGGTCCATCCTCCCATTGCATAATTGATATAATTAGTGCACCTCACTGGTTTGGTACATAATTAGGGCAGTAATGGGTTCCAATATATATACATTGGAGATGTGAATGTGAGAGAGTCTAGTCAGTGAACTTATTGACTTTCCCTCAAAAGAGCCTAAACAAATATTACTTTTGTCACATGACTTTGATACTTTAATGATAGTCTGATTTCAGTTCCATGTGGATATTGTCATCCATGGTAGTTGACAGAGTTCTTGCCCTCTACTCCCATCTATGATTATAATCTTTTCCCATTTGCTTCAGTTAAGGTGTTAACGTGGAAATGTGTTTAACAGTACAGGTGGAGCCTTTTTATCCATGGGGGCTCCATTTCTGGATCCCCCATACATACTGAAAACCGTGGATACTGAAATCCACAGTTTTTGGAACCCACCTTTGCTCTGAACACTACTGAAGCCATTCTGAGGACAAATGGCAATCTTTGTCCTCTTATGGCCTCCTATGCCCTTTAGAAAAAATGCAGGAGATAGCAAACTGCATGAGCTCTCTTAAATGCTTGTCGAATCTCATTTTTTTACTGGAGGAACTGTGTTGCTGCTTTGTACCCATTTTCCAAAATGACTAAGAATGCTTTCTTTTCAAAGTTGGTTTGATTGATTCCCTGCTGGCTTTACAGTGCATTGGTTACAGTGCATTCTGTGTTCTTTATCTTTTGAAAAACAATTACTCTCAATGTTTGAAATAAATGTTATGGAGGTCGACATGTTATCTCCATAAACTCCATACACTGTTGGGGCCACCATGTTTTTGACAGGTTCCTACATTTGTTAGATAGAAAAATAAGAGGAAGTGATGTAAGCATAGCAGCAGCCATCTTTTCTAGCTCCGAGCTCACCTGGAAAAATTCTAGTGTGCCTAGCATGCTGTAACCTAAAAAAGAACATGAGCTGAGAACACTGGAACCTAAAAAAAATACAGTTCTCTAGCACTTTTAGCACTAAAAGTTAAAAAAAGAACTCTGCCTGGATCTAGCACTTGTTTGCCAGACCCAGGATCACACACAGTTATATTTTATATGAAAGATTTTCTTCTATTTAAACAAGTGGTTCCCAACCTTTAGAAGCCCATGAACCACTGAGGCAAAAGTTGGAATCGTCGTGGACCACATGCAGCTCCAAATCCCCTGCATATAAAAAAAAATACAATTAAATGTGCAATAATTAGAGAAGATTTATTAGAGATTTATTCTTTATAGAGAAGATTTGCGGGGTACTGCTTTTGTTGCCAGTTGCAAACGGTCTGCTCTCCACCCTCTCTGGTGGTCTGTGGGGGAGCACTCGGTTGGCAAGGCATTGGAAGTACCAGCTGTGGCTGCAGGCAGTCCATTCTCCACCCTCTTTGATGGTCCATGGGGAAGCACTCACTCAGCAAGATGCTGGAAGTTACCAAAGGTGATTTTTTTCTTAGACTTTGTGGTCCACTTCTCAGGGTCTTGTAGATCACCTGTGGTCTGCAAACCATGGGTTGGATACTAGTGATTTAAAGTGAAAAATCTCAGTCCCATTATCTCATTATACTTGGATGTGGCATCAGGGGTCAGTCAGGTGGGGTATTGGCTGAGAGCTTGCACCTGTTAGAGGGCCCCCCCAGCTGGCCCCCCCTGAACTCTCAGTACTTGTAGTGAAAGATTGTCTGCACTCCAATGCTCTAGCCCAGCGATATTCAACCTTTTACAGCTCATGGCACACTGACAATGAGCCAAAATTTTCAGGGCACACTATCAGTTTTTTGACACTAGACAAGGCACACTGCTCTGCCAGTGGGGAGCTCCAGTTGCCCTACTAAATCAATTACTCTCTGCCAAACTCCTGTGGCATGCCTATGGACCATTCATGGTACACCAACTGCTGCACAACCGTTGAAAATCACTACTCTAGCCCACAATACTTCTACACTTCCTTTTCAGCTCTGCCTGTTCCAATTCAGGGAGTGAGAGGACAAAGAGGAGCAATGGAGGCAAGTGGGTGGATGAGGTGTGTGCTCTCTGCCAGTCTGCTGTCTGAGGCAACTGTCTCAGTCAATCTCATGGATAGGCATGCCCTGGCCTAGGCTTGCAGGTCAGGGCAGAACATTTTATATTCTTATATAGGCTTCTGCTTTGCTGGAGAGCGTTTAGACTAGATCAGTGGTTCCCAAACTGAATTGTGGCTCCCTGGAGAGATGCAGAATCCTATAGTACAGTGGTTTTCAAACTGGGGCATTCTGATGCCCCAGCCTGAAGGCCCTGGCGTCTGCCCCTTAAGGAGCAGGGGCAGCGAGGAGGCAGGGAGGAGACAGCGACACAATCCCCAAGATTGCGTCGCTAAGGGGGGCTGCAGGGACTGGGATGCACTCACCAGTCCCTGCAGCAACCTTCCTGGAGTGTGGGAGCCATGCATGAGTATCTGCAGGGCTCCCCAGCTTGTCAGAAGTGAAAGTGGAACAACCGCGCTCCCCATACCCCTGGGTAAGTCTCAGCAAGCCCCTGCGCCCCTCCAAAGCAACTTGATCCTGGTGATCACATTGCTGCCTCCCCCTCCCCAGCAAGGACTTACAGCGGGGCAGGAACTTTTTGAGAGTTTGAGAACCGCTGCCTTAACCTCTCTTGATGGTGGCACAACCAACAGGGCCCTCTCTGATGACCGAAGAGAACAGACCGGACCACATGGAAGAAGGTGGTCTCTCAAATACACTGGTCCCAAGCCATTTAGGGCTTGGGTACATGCAAAATACATTAGGTATTGCATCTTAAGCCTATGGCTAACTTCTTAAACATTCTTTAGCTCATTGAGATCATTAAACTTGTGGAAAAATGTCATTCCTTGAAAAGCTACTCAACAAATGGAGTATGTTGAATACTCCCAAATGGAGTACACTTGAATACTCCCAAGGATTACTTTTAAAGACAGTGAATGTGTTTTAAATCTGAGTCAGCAAACATTTGTCAGTAGCATTGTTAATAACACTTTAATGAAGGAAGGTTGTATTCTGTGACACACCCTAGGTTTTCATCTATGCATCCCACCAAGGTGAGAACAGTTGCTCCTGTACTGTATCTGGAATTAATGCACCTCATGGTAGGGAAAATGCAAGACTACTCTATTAGAATGTTTCACAGTAATTAGACAAAGAAGGGCCCAATCCCAACCAACTTTCCAGCACTGGCCTAGCCACAATGCATCCCCAAGGTAAGGTAGCAACAGTGGCATCACTAGGGTTTGTGTCACCCGGTACGGGAGGCCAGTGCGTCACCCCCATGATGGACCTCCTCCCATCAAAATAGAGATATTTTGATGTGGTTTGTTTTATTGCATTCTGCATGAAATTATGCATTGAATGATATATAACATGATGGTATTATTCCCAGTCTGTTCAGTGATAGTGCTTGTTCCTAGCAAGGGAAAGGGCAGCAGCATCCTGAGCACATCTACTCAGAAGTAAGCCCCACAGAATTCACTGAGCCTTACTCCCAGGTAAGTAAGTGTGTCTAGGATGGCAGCCTCAGATATAAAGGCTGCCACCCTATGGTACACACTCAGCCGCTGGGAGTCATTCTATAGAATGGAGCTGACTTCTGAGGACACTTGCAGGGCACCGCATGGCTGTGTTCCTGAGCCCTCAAGCCCCTACCCATGTGACCTCCAGTGCCTGGAGGGAGAGGCTCCCACTGGAAGGCTTGGGGGGAGACACACAAACCTGTCCCTGTGCAATGCAGTGCGAGCAGGGCCAGCAGCATGCCCTGCAATCCTGCCTTTGGCTGCAATCCTATTTACACTTACCTGGGAGTAAGCCCCATTGTCTATAATGGGACTTACTTCAGAGTAGACATGCCTTGGATTGGGCTGTGTGTCACCCAGAGCCATGCAGGCAGACTGCCTTGTATCCTTCCTTCTCCTCCAGCTTCCAACCCCGAGCCTGTTGGGAGCTACAGTTGCCTCCAGGGAGAGTGGCTGCTGTTACCTGTCTTCCTGCTGTGCTGGTGGGGATGGGTGCGTGGCTGGTTCAGGGTGGCCTGGCCAGAGATTAATGGGTATGCATGCTCCCGCTGGGGAATGTGGCGGGAGAGTGCCTGGTTCCAGCAGAGCGGAGCATCCCAAGCCTCCAAAGGCTGAAGATGGGGGATGTGGGCTCCTGCCTCACCGCCACGCTGGTCTTTCCCTCCCTCCAGACAGAACAATCGCCCCTCTTTCTGGCCAAGTCAGGGAAGGGGAGAACTGCAGGGATGGGAAAGAGGGAGGAAGGGGCTGATGGGCACACTGAGAGGAAACCACTTGAAGGAGCAGCGCCCCTGAAGGAGCAGCGCCCTGGTAGAAGGCGACTGTGTAGCGCGCAAGGGCGCAACTGCTGAGCTTGGAGACTCCTGTCGCATTGCACACTTACTAAGCAGGCAGGAGGGCGCATGGGTTCCTGCTCAGGAAGAGTGGAGCCTCTGAACTCGGCTGGAGGCTCCTGTGGAGTGTGCTTCCTAAGTGTGCAACGGGTGGGAGGGTGGGTTGGGGGCACGACACCCCGTCCCAGTGTGTCACCTGGTGCGGCCCGCACCAATTGCACCATCCTAGCGACACCACTGGGTAGCAAACATGCCCTTACCTTGAGGAGGCCCCCTCGACTGCCTCTCCACTGCAGGATGCAGTGCACGCCATATTGGCACAGCTATGTCAGTGTGGTTGGGTCAGAAATTTGGTTAGGATTACGCTCGACGTGGTGTTAATACCTTGCGCCACTTTCCCCTTTCCCTTACCTCCTTTAATGAGTATCCTACAAAGTCTGAGCGGGAAACCTTAATGCCTTCTGGTCCTGCAAAAAGAACCATCTTTACAGTGAATTCACATTTAGCTACAGGTCAAGCTACAGCTAGTCAATTGTGTTTCATCAGGTCAAAGAGGCTTCTCTTTATTCCTCTTGAAGTGCCCAGATTGCTCTACAGCTCTTAGTAAATTGCAGCTGCTCCATTATTTTTCATGTAATTTCCCCCCCTACATCTACCCCTGCACTTTTCTTACATCATCAAAAAATACATAGAGACATTACTTCTGTTATTTATTTTCCTTTCAACTGGTATGATGAAAGCAAATGTAGCTGGACAGTCTGATGATAAAGCATCCTCAGCTTCTTCAACATGATGCCCAAAATTTTCCAAGGCAAATACTAAATGTTCACAAATCCACTTAATTACACAATATATTCTGGTTGCAAATGTGTATGTGCCTGCAGAAGTTTGTAAACTGAGAGCTCAGTCAAACTAGGTAGACAACAGGGGAATGAGGGAGTGACTACATGGTACTCCCGTCTTGCTCTTTGTTATGATCTTAAATATTTTTTTCATTTTAACTGGTGTAATGACACAGATTTTTAGAAATGGAACTGAGGGGGGAGCACCAGAGGCTGGGATGTCAGCAAGCTATGGACCTCCTCGATTGCTTTTATGTGTCCCTGGGAGAGTTGCTGATTTCAGGAGTTTTCTGGAGAGTCCTGTGGGGTTGAGAACCTTTCTCCAGCACTCAACAGTCTTTTTGGTGATGATCCATCAATTCCAAACTCTTGGGGTTGGTTGCTATAATTTAAAAGAAATGCATAAACATTGGAAAATAGAATTTTAAACAAATCCAGCTAAATATAAAAGGTATATTACAGCATAATCCTGTGCATGTCTATTCAGAATGCAAACCCACTGATTTCAATGGCACTTGCTTTCAGAGAAGTGTGTGTAGGATTGTAGATAGCAGCATACAGTGGAACAAAGCCATTTTAGGAATGCTGCTGCAATTGGCAGCAGCACAGCAGGACCACTGCCAGATCCAGGAAGGTAAGTTTGAGGATGGCAAGGAAGGGACAGGATGGAAACAGGGAGGAGACAGGTGTGGGGGGGGAAGGTTGAGGCTGGGAAGTGGGCAGTATTGGTGGCAGCAGCCCTGCTGATATCCTATCCCCCTTCCTGGCCTTGACCTGCCTTCCTGAATCTGCTTGGACTAGTGCCAGCAAAGTCGCTGATGCAGATCTGAGTAGACCTGCAGGGAGCTGGGTTTTCACTGCAGGCAGTGAAAGCTTATCTCTGGGCAAGGGAACAAATGTTCCCCATCCAGTGGAGCCTGAAACTCCCCTGTGAGATGCAGCATGCACCTTTATGGCGAGGCTGCATCAGCGCAGGAGGATTTGGGTCAGCAGCGGACCTCCCCAGCCCCACACCTGGGGCAAAGATCCACGATGGTGCTCCCCATGGGCTATCGCCGCCCCTCCGCGCAGAAATCCACCTCCCCCACTCACCTGAGGCTCACAGAGCCTCACAGGACCCAGGAACATGTTGGGGAGACCACTGTGAGGTTCCCTGACACTTTAAATTCCACCCCTGTTGAGAGCCTTACAGAGGCTTCCACGGGGTCCTGGTGTCTCATGCCTGCGGCTTTTTCCCCATTACACCTTTTGGTAAGTCCACAACTGAGTTAGGTAGGATTGGGCTACTAGAGTGCTAGCCTATACACATTTGCTTAGAACAGGGGTTGGCAACCTTAAACACTCAAAGAGCCATTTGGACCCATTTTCCGGAGGAAAAAAAACCTCAGGAGCCACAAAACCTTTTGACATCTAAAATGAAGATAATACTGCATATATAGTTTTTTTTTTACCTTTATGCTCTTATAGGTCCCATTTTTATAATGTAGCCCCCTCTTGTAGCTTTTAGTTAGTTTTGTCATACATTCTTGCCCTGTGTTTTCAAACACCTGGCCCTCTATGGTGTTTTGCCTGATTCCAAGGCCATTCTCTGCCTGGAGAATTATGCCCACTTTAAGCAAATTAGCTCTCCTTCTTTCCCCCAACAAATGACGCTGGTTCTGCCCTGTAGTCCTGCTGGACCCCACCTCCAGGGTAGCTCACCTGTTCCACCTGCAGAGGTGCTCTCTCCTGCCAGCAGCCCCCCACCACTACAGCAGCCCCTTGGTCCTCAGCAGGCCTTGGGCACAGCAGCCACACACCAGACTCCAGTGTCTCCAGCAGTCCATTAGTCACAAAGTCAGTCAGAGTATCCAGGGCAGAGTCCAAAGTCAATAAGCCAAGTCACAGTCCAAGATCAGATTCCAAAGTAAGTCAAATCAGAGTACCCAAGTCAACGTCAATAAGCCCAGCCAGCCAGTCTCCTCTCCAACCTGCACTCCTTCTACAACCCACAAACCCTTCCTGCCTCAGGTCCTCCGTATATCCCTGAGGGCCCTATTGCCTTCAAGTGGCTGCAGCTGTGCAGCACACTCTGCTGGATGCCCAGGCCTTGCCCTTAAAGGGGCCACTGCTGACACCACATCTACCTCCTCACCAGATCTTCCAGGATTCCAATACATATGGCGGTTATGACATCTGCTTATCTTACATGGATACTAAAGAACTCCCCCCACCTTCCAGAGGCACCCTGCTGGAAGGAAAAAAGGACACAGACTCCAGAGGTAGGGAAGAGAAGAAGGGGAGGCAGCCACAGGCCAGCTTCTGCCCTGTCTGCCTGCCCTCCCTCACTCAGGTTGCAACCCTCTCCACACTATCCTGGGAGTAAGTCCCTTTGGCTACAACGGGACTTCTGAGCAGACAAGTTGGTTGGAGCTCTCAGGTTGCAGTCCTCTCCACACTTTCCTGGGAGGAAGCCTCACTGGCTACTTGTGAGTAGACCTGCATAGGAGGGGGCTGAGGCTGCAGCCCTCCACACCTTCCTGGGAGGAAGCCTCACTGACTACAGTGGGGCTTACTTGTGAGTAGACCTGCACAGGAGGAGGCTGAGGCTACAGCCCTCCACACCTTCCTGGGAGTAGCCCAGGGACTACATTGGGGCTTACTCTTGAACAGACCTGCACGGGCTCCCACTCACCCGCCCTTGCGCTTGGCCTTGAGCAGGCTCCAAGACTGCCATCCCAGGCACACTTTCCTGGGAGTAAGCTTCATCTGCTGTAATGGGGCTTACTACTGAGTAGACACACAGGATGTCTCCTCTGCTGTGGAGGAAAAGCCTCTCCTTGCACTGAGTGGGGACCTGTTCAAGGAAAGGCGGGCTGCAAGGGCTCAAAATGGCTGAGGAGGAGGGCAGCTCAGGATTGGCTGGTGGTCAGCCAGTGAAGGGCCCTGAGCCATTCCAACCGAAAAAGCCAGGAGCCTGCTGGATGCTGATTGGCTGAGCCTGCTGGAGAGTTGGGGAAGGGAAAAACAGGGAGCTTAAGCCTGCAGAGCAGGCAAAATTGAAAAGGGAAACCAATGCGGGGCAGGTGGGGGTGAAGGGAGAGGAGGGCAGTGAGCTCAGGGGGCGGAGGAAAGCAGCCTGCCCTCCCAACACAGGTGCCTCCTGTTAACCCCTTTGCCACTGCGGGAGGAGCCGCAGCAGACAGCTGAAAGAGCCACATGCTGCTCTAGAGCCGCAGGTTGCTGACCCGTGGCTTAGAAGTAAGTCCTGCTGTGTTCAGTAGAACTTACTCCCAGGTAAATTTGCAAGGGATTGTAGCCTTAATATGAGCTATATAGTGTCTCTCAGGCAGACCTTGGGAAAGGTCCTAGATGCTAACATAGTCAGTCCACTAGGCATATTTCTCAGTTTGCTTTCTCCTGAGCTTGAATGTCTTGGCTAAGGGCCTTTGAAAAAAGTTTCAAAGGCAGCACATGAGTGTTCCTGCAGCAGACTTATTGGATCTGCCCTAATTGTGGTTATGGATTGTAGTTTGTCAGCCTCAAACAAAACAGAGTTTGTGGTGGGGAGGCATGGATTCAGAAATAGCACAAACCCATGGTAACTTTAGATAATGGTTTTAGATAATGGTTTTAGATAATGCCTGAACCCAGTCCGTGTGTACTTGCATTATTAAAAGCATTATTAGTTTTTTTGTCACCTCTTCAGAAAAATGGTTGC
Organism: Tiliqua scincoides; assembly: GCF_035046505.1. Classification (NCBI taxonomy): domain Eukaryota; kingdom Metazoa; phylum Chordata; class Lepidosauria; order Squamata; family Scincidae; genus Tiliqua; species Tiliqua scincoides. The sequence continues at coordinate 157,153,245 of NC_089824.1, forward strand.
GCAAATATTGCCATAGAAGTGTTCATTGAATATGAATTCCATCATATTTTCAAATAATTGCTGCTGAACAAACTGCTAGCATTATAATTTCAAAAGCAATATTACACGCTATTTTCCACACTCAACAGAATATATTTCCCAAAATAATGTTTATGCACTTTGCCTTTCACGACTTCTTAGCACAGCTATTAAAAATCCATTAGTCACCCACGCATAAAGAAAAATGAAACAAGCATTCTGAATCTTTAGTTCATGAGTGTGTGTGTGTGCACTACAAGCCAGGAATAAAATTCTGAAGACAGACCAGACAAAAACTTGCAAAAGAATATTTAAAAAGTGTTTGCCATTGTTAATTATTTGACAAGGTAAAAATGCACTGCCATTCATCTCTGTGTCAATTCCAAGAAATTTTGAATGAATTTGAAGGCACTTTTCAGTCAACCTGGCAGCATGATCCTATGGAGCCTGCGTGCTGGCACTGCAGCCCCAATGCTGGCACTGGGTGTTGCAAATGGGCCATAAACAGTGCTGGTGGGGAGGCTTGCACTGCCCCATCAATGTCTCAGGCAGAGCACCAGTGAACCAGAGGTAAGTGCCAAGCTATGTGGGGCAAGGAGAGTGTGGTGGGAGGCGTTTCTGGGTGGGGGAGGGCAGAATGGGCGAGGGAAGGTCCATGGGTGGGGTGGGACCAGTGAAGGCCTCTCCATTGAATCTTGTCCCCATTCCTGGCCTCAGAAGCCAGTCACAGGGCTTGCACCAGAGAAGCAGCTTGCACCAGAGAAGCAGGCTCAAGCCCCATTGAGCAGGCTGGGACAAATGTCCCCTTCACCTGAGGTGACTTCCAGCCTGCTCAATTCCAGCACAGGACCCAGCAGTAGCTCCTGTACTGGATAGGATTGGGCTGTGAGCAGTCTTGAAACTTTCCTAGTAATTAAGCTGAATGTGCCTGTTAAAGCTGTAATTGTATTCACGTGCTTCTTAACTTAAGAGCAAACTTATTGCTTCTCCTTCAGCAAGTGCCTTGTATTTGTGACCCTCACAACAATCAAGTTCATGGTTTTTGTATTAAATCTTCATCACAGTCTTGCAGAAATCCATTTGAGGCATGGTGACCTTTGACCCTAGTCTGTAAAGTCACTGGCTAACCCAGTAAAGTAGAAACAGAGTACTAAGAATTATTTTAAAAGCTTTTTAGCCCAGTAATACTATAGCATATACACAATGGTAAAGAGCAGCTTGATTTTAAAGCAATAAGATTGGTCTGACTGACTTTGGAGTCCTAAAGTTAGTGTTACAGAATAATCTGGGTAACATACCATATGTGCAAAAAGGTTAAAAGTCTGGCTAAAAGCATAGAAACACAGAGAACAGGGACAAGCTGCTTGAGAAAAAAAGAAAAAATTATTTTTAGAAAACTGTTTTGCTAACTGAGACCTTGGGGCCTCAAAATCTTGCATTGATACATTTTTGGAATTTGGAAAAGGGAGTTGTATCTCAAAGATAGACTCCTTCTTGGCAGAAGCACATTACGATGCCAGGTGCCAAGGCTTACTTGTTGATTCTTCCAAGTTTTCAAAAGAAGGAAAAACACATATGGGGACATAGAACATATATAGTCTTTGCCTTAAAGTGTAACCGACGTATATGGGGACATATAGAGACATATATAGGTAATTATAGAAGTAAGACTTAAAGAACCAACATGCTTGATTTTAGAAAAGCCTTAAGAAAACAGACAGAAAGACGTAACATCCTTATCGGATGGCGAGGTTGTTCTTGGCGGATTGATATAGTGTCTAGCTAACAGCAGACAGCTGCAGGAGACGAATTTAGAAAAAGAATACATTTAATTAGATAAGCAAAGAACATCCTTAAGAATCAGTCTTTGTTTGAATTGCAACTGAAATGGAGAAATGAATGTTAAAGGGGGCTGGTGCAGGGAGAAAGCAGTCTACCTGGCAGGTAATGTCTGAGTAACTTGTTTGAAGGTAAATAGGAGAAGGATTTCTTAAAAAGGAAATTGTGATGCAGTGAAAGTTTGGCTTATCTTATGTTAAAATATATGAAAATTCACAAGACGGGTGCTAGAGAACCACTAAAAGGGGTCATTTATATACACCACTATAAAGCCCTCAATACCAATGTACTCAAAGTAACTGATCACAACAGTCATATAGAATTAAGACATAGAGTAAAACTGTTAAAGGAAGTTTAAAAGACTTTGGTTCACAGAGGTTTGCAGAGGGCCCACAGTGTTTGCTAAAAAAAAGAGAAAAGATGCAGAAGAGATAAGATGGGTGGCTCAAGCAAGGCCATCCTAATTAGGAAGGGTTTGAAAGGAATATATGTCAATAAATGGGCCAGACATTCTACCAAATAAGGTCTTCACACCCGTGATTAAGTGTTTTTGTGTTCTCTTTAATGAGGATGTTTCCCTATTGAACCCTATTGGTTTTTGAAAACTTTTTTGGAAATTGTGTAATTTTGGCAAAGTTTTAGGATGAAACCCCACCTGTATGTAAATAAGAGCCAATCAATGGTTTTTGTTCTTTGTTGCCCACCTATTTTCCATCTTGTATGTAAATGGTATTTTATCTATATCCTATTAAGAGTTAGCCCCATTTATGATGTCAAACTTTCAACAAATGAGGTCTAGATTTTCAGACAAAGGATTGTGTGGTATAAAGGTTAAGGACCAGCGTTTAGACCATGCTTTGGACATGAGTCCCGTGGACCAATTGTATACAATTCAATAAAAGCCTGTGAACCTTCATCCCTGTGTACTGAGTTGTTCTGAGTTGCTTGTCTGAGTTGCTGATTTGCCTTGCAACACATTCACTGACTTTTTCTGAATTTGATGTCTGGAAAACATTGAGATGACTCACTACTCTCTATGCTGGAGTCAAGGTAAATGAGGGTAGAGATGGGTGAATGTTCTCAGAGGAAAAAATAGGTATTTGATGTAGCAAAATAATGCTATGAGAACAAAAAGAAAAGCAGCAGTTGGGTTCCATTCATTAGAAATATAATTCCTACAGAGAACAAGTAGGAGAAGAAAACACTCCAATAAAAAATAGGGTCAGTTCTGTTGTTGTTGTATAGTCTTAGTGGGGACATGGCTATGAAGGAATGTCATGACGAACAGTGGTGTTCCCAGGGGGGGGAACGACAAAATGACAAGGTTTGCAGGCACCTCCGTGCACTGTGTAAGTGGCCCATCCTCCTTCCCTTCAGAGCCATTCCAGCTGCAAGAACAACAATGGCTTCAGAGGTGAGGTGCCATTTACACAGTGCATAGAACAGTCTGTAAAGCTTATCATCCCCCCCCCCCCGGAATGCAACTGATGTCAAGCTCCTGCAGTTCAAAATTTGCCATTACACCAGTGCTGAGTAGTTATTTTGGGTAATCCTTTTGAAGAGTTCTACAACTCTTCAGAACTTTTGAAGAGTTCTGCAACCCATCACCCACTTTTTCTCCTAATATACAGTCTCTTCTTACCCTACAAAGAACAGCACATGTTCCTGTTCCTGGTCTAGCGGGAATCATGTGCATACCTTTCCTCCTGCTGAAAGGGGAATGTCTCTGGGTCCTATAAGGCAAAGCTTCAAGATTTAGAACAGTTACTTGGGACAAGTTCTTGGAGCTGATGCCACAGGGAGCTGCATAATTTGTGTTGTACGCCACACCCCAGATCTTCCACGGATTTTACCTTAAGAAGTGTGCACAGATGGAAGCTTGCTCAAGGGAAATGTGCTGTGTTGCTATTACCCACAAAACCCCATCGCACCTCTGCCAAAACTTCTTCTGAGGGGACTTTCCAGATAGGTGTGAGATGGGGGCAGGGGGCTAAAGGGGAAGGGTAATCACTGAAAGTACTTTCCATAAGCAGACCCTCCTTCCAGGCACAACCCATTGTGTTGTGGGAAAACTAGAACAACGTTAGAATAATGCAACCCCAGAGCTTAAGTAAGAACAGTTTATGGTCTATAAAATCCAGGGAAAAAGTAGTGATTGGCAGTAACACAACAAATACTTTCGTTATCTTAGCCTGTTCCTGTATCCTAGATCAGGGGTGTCCAAACATTTTGGCAGGAGGGCCGCATCATCTCTCTGACACTGTGTTGGGGGCCAGGGGAAAAAAAGAATTAATTTACATTTGAAATTTGAATAAATTTACATAAATGAATTTATTAAAAACAGAACTTATATGAATAAATGAAGGTCTTGCAGTAGCTCAAGCCCTATAAAAGGCCTTGCACAAAGCAAGGTCAGCCTTTCCTTCGCTGCCACTGTTGCATCACAGCAAGTGAAACAGCAAGTAGTGGAGGGAGCCCTCATCCCACAGTTCAGGTGAGAGGTTGAACAACCGTCCTCATGCTGAGAGCAGTTGCGTCGGGCCAGCACGGGCTCCAGCAAGTATCCAGAGGGCCAGAGGCTCATTGGAGACTGGGGGCTTCCCGTGGGCCGGATTGGTAACCCCTGAGGGCCGCAAGTGGCCCCCGGGCCGGTGTTTGGACACCCCTGTCCTAGATTATGAAACCGCAACTACTAGCCATTGCCTGAAAGCTGTGCCTGTATTACTGGATCAAACTGCTGCAAATCTGCTGCAAAGCTACTTGTACTCAATCGTTCTAGAACTATTCTGCTATAATCCAATAAAACACTACAAGTTGAGTGTTTTGAGTTGACTACAAGTGTCAAGTTGAGACACTACAAGTCTCAACTTTATGCACAGATTTGTACTTGTTGTCTCAGGGTTATGGTCACTGTGTTTGATTGCAGCCCTCTGAGTACTTATGCCAATTAAGTCGTGTTAAATCTTGGGGGCTTTCAAATTGAATTATCCATTCAGTTATGTCCCACCCTTGGCGATTCCATGAGCCAGTTCTCCATGATTTCCAATCTTGTTCAGCTTCTTTCAATTGCTTTATATTTTGGCCAGTATCTGCTTTGATTACATCCAGCCAATGGATTCTTTGGCATCCTTGTCGTCTTTTGCCACTGACCATTCCAAGCATAATGTCTTAACAGATATATACGAAATCTCAACACACTGAGAAAAGCACTTGTATTTCCAGTAAAGTGGACCATTGGCATGAAAAAATTATAGACAACTTCCGTGGCATCACTAGGGGCATGAGGATCACACAGGGTGACACACTCAGGGATGTGTGTGACACAACTAGTGGCCAAATGTTTGGAAACCCTTTGGAAAATTTGAATTTATGAATAACACCATCATGTTATATATCATTCAGTGTGTACCTTTATGCAAAATCCAATGAACAAACTATGTTGGTATATCTGTATTCTATCAAAAGTTAAAAGTTATAGCCAAATAACCAGAAAAGGAAAACATACCTGCCTTATGTAACAAAAATTGGATTTTCTTAACTTAAAACTGACCAGTGACACTGGTTGCTCTGAGTTGTTATGACGTAGCAGGACGTCAATAAGGTGTTAGTATGAATCAGCTCTCATTTCCATGTATCAGAGCTAATACTAGAATTCTTCTTCAGTTGTGCGAGTCTCATCAAGTTGGCCACTGATTTTTTGTTAGTCACTGATTTGTTGAGTGACTTGTACTGTTATATATTAAAATAAATAAATAAAGTTAACCCTAGTGATGGGTGTGTTATAATATTGTAAGTTATTCTGTGTGGTATGGAATGGGAAGAGGTCCATCATGGGGGTGATGCAATGCGCTCTAGTATCAGGTGATGCAAACCTAGTGATGCCTCTGGACAAGTTTGTATTTTACATGATGTGTGACAGAAAAAGGGCAGGAGAAGAGCTACATTGTTTCCTGGTCTCGCATGTTTTAGGAATGCCAAATTTCAATGCATATTGGTAGGCAATGCCTACTTAGAATGCCTAGGTAGAGCAAGCAAAGTTATTGCTCACTCATCCAAGCTACAGACCTCTCTGTTTTAGCTGACCAGAGGTCAAAGTCTCAATAGCATGTAGCTATTTCTGGAAAAGCGGACAAGGATGAAAAAAGCACTAACCAATCATTCCTCCCCCCCCCTTTAATTGTGGGTTTTCTGATTTAAGCTGTGTTTGGCTAAAGTGAAGAGTGGGCTGTATGACAAAATTGATGGGAAAGTGAGTGTTGCATTTACGGGAAAGAACTAAAGGGGACAAGATTGTCCTTTGATTTTCGTCTAGGTCACCCAGCTGCTAGCTCTGATCTTGATTTTCCATTCTGTGTTTTCTCCGTTTTTCTGGATTCTTCCATTGTGATGCTTGGCATGACATTTATTTGCGACCTTCAGGCTCTGAGTCAATTTTTGTGGTGTCGGAAAGATGGTCAGGAGCCCTTGGACCTTAATTATGATGCATAAGCTTGTTTACCCCTCTGTGAGCCTTGGTTCTTGGCTCTGCTCATGTAAATATGAGCAGGTATCTCTGTATCAGATTGTTGGCTGCTGTTTTTGAAGTGACTGCCAGACTCTCAGAGCCAGAAATATGTTTTTGGTTTAAGTAAATAGATTTTTAAGAGCTGCAGAAATGCCAGCCTCTATGCTGAGGTAAAGTCTCCTATATTAATTTGTGTGTGCATCTTTGCATATTCACCCATATACACAGATGCAAAGATTATGTACTTACAAAGATTATATACGTACTTACCTCATAATGAGAAATTCAGTGCTTATTTTGTTTAATTAGAAATTAAAATTATTATCATCACAATGCCTCTTTCTTCTCTGGAGGAACACAACTACATATTTGCTATTGATTTGATTTTGAAAATGTATTCATTAAATTTGCATCCTTAGAGTGCTATACGTGGGGTATTCCATTGTATACCCCCCAGAGATTTGTGGGAAATGTTAGGTTGAGAGACAAAGACCTGTGTTGCTTGGAATGATGACAGACTTTTGGAATATGTCATGTATGAACTGGCTGTACAACTATAACCTCTTTTCAACAACCTTTCAGTGCAGAAGGAAAACAAGGCAAACTGTTCTTGACACACTTGTTAAGCGTGAAAGACTTGTTAAGCGTTCCTGTTGACTCATTCATTCTTGATGACAGATATCTCCTTAATTATGTTGGGTGTGTTCATCCAGGAATGTTAAGCTAAATTTGTGAGCAATATGAACAATAATCAAACAAAAATTTGGACGCTTAACTGTTGCGTTTGATGTGTACAAGATACATAAAGGAAAAGATAAGGAACACATGAGAATCACAGAATCAGAGTTGGAAAGGACCTGCAAGAGCATGGAGTCCAATCCCTTGCCACTGCAGGCAATTCACACCTATAACATCCCTGACAGGTGGCTGTCCAGTCTCTGCTTAAAGATCTCCAAACAATGGAAAATCTACCACCTTCTGAGGCAGAGTGCTAGACATTTCTTACCATCAGGAAGTTCTTCCTACTATTTAACCAAAGTCTCCTTCAAAACCCATTTTTACCCAGCCCACAGGTGTATGCATTTGATCCCTGTTTCGTATATGCAATGTAGGGCAGAAATGGCTTAAACTCAGTTGTCCTAGTCCTACCCTCTGGAGCTGGATAAGCTTCATCCATAGTGGCCATAGTTGATGACTTTGCCTTGTCAATAAACACAAACATAAACAAGTAACAAGTTTATCAAATAACATGTTTATTAAACTTCTGTCAGTGCTTCTTACAGATTTGGGATGACAGGATGCCAAGTGCCTGATGATGCTGACACAATGATAGTATCACAAACTGTTAGTCTTAGGCTGGTAGAAACGCAATAATTGTGGGAAAGGGCACATTCCTCATATCCTACTGATCGCGCTCCCCAAAGATCATACCAATGTCCTTCGGCTCATTCCAGTAAGCAGAACCGTGCAAAGTGATTACATAGCAGTAGAATGCTGCAGGAGGCACACTCTCCACGTTGTCTTCTTGCATGCAGAACTGGGTGTGATTACACTTCAGTACAAGGCAAAAAGCTATCCTTCCCCCAAATTCTAGAACAATGAAAAACGTCATGAATGGAACATTTTCAAACATTCTGATTTTTCTGCAGATGTGGCTGGGGCAAGACAGGCTTTTTTATTTATAACATACAGGCATAAGATGAACCTTTGGGTCAGGTTTAGACCCAAAGAAGCACCAGCTGTACATGAGGATAGTCACAGGGTACCCTGTGCACACTAGCTTTGACGTGGCAACCCTTCTACAATTGCTACACCAAGAAAACATTCTTCTAGAGGTCTTTCATCATGTCCAGAAATGGGGTGAATCTGGCGGCTTTGGACTGGGGTTGGAAATTAGAAGAGGACAATCTACAACCAGTCACAACACTTGAAGAATGCACCAAAACCCCTTCCACATTTTGTTGTATGCAGTTGTACATTGGGATGTGAACAGAACTGTGAGTGTGTTAGGGGTGGTTTGCGTGGGTACTGTGTCAGACATAGCTGTAGCAATCCCCACCTGTAAGTATGAAAAGTTTTTGGAGGGGTGTGTTGAAAAAATTGAAATAGGTATTTGTTTATTCTCCCAACAATGAAAGTGCTGCCTGCTAACATGTGGTATGATCTTCTGTGAGTGGAGGTAGAACTGGGCAACATTTTAGATGATGAAGAACAGAGAATATATAGTTACAGTAAAATGAATGGTATAGTTAAATTGTAGTACTATGATAAAACTGTGCCTCAACATTCAACATACTGAGGTTGATGCTGTGTGACATTTATAAGCAAAATTGTTTTTTTACTATTCATTGTAGACATTTGAAATTAAAAAATGTATTTTAATAACATTAAAATAACATTAAAACACATTTAGAACATTATCATTCCCTTTTGGGAGGGAAGCTGCAGTGGAACTTTGCAGAGGGCCAGTGTTAATCCCCCTGTGGCAATGGCGCAATTCTGAAAACAGAATTTTTAATTTTAATTTTTATTTTTGTGTAATTTTTATTTATTTTTCAGAATACAGTGCTTTTTCTTAGCTGAGAAGTGGTGAATACCTGTGAATGTATGGATGGCATGAGATCAAATCAGGACACTGCAATAAATTAAATGAAAAGTGAGAACTCATGTGGAAATAGCTTGTGGTTTATAACACATTTCCTGCAATAGAGAGGATTCGTCTCAGCAAGCCTGTTATTTAATTAAAATCAAAATTAGGTAAACATGGACCAACAGGCTAATATGGCTTGCTGAGCTACTTTTTAAACAAACCTAGAAATGCAAGGATATGGTGCTTTTTCACCATGGTTCCTATCATCAAAGTTCCCCTTCAAGGGGCCAGAGAGGTATAGCCCCATGCCACACATTTTCTCTTCTGTAATCTCTCAGACAAGGGTTTATATACTTCGGTTGGTGTGCTCTGGCTGCAAATTGTTGCCGACAGACCTTATAGCTACCTGTTACTTGGCTATCTGTTGGATAACTTGCAAAGGCTCAACAGCCCTGCTGAGAGGAGATAATTGGCAACCCTGGATAGCCCCCACCCTGCTACTGGCTGTCTGACTGCATAGCTTTTTTGGTTGTTTTTATTTAGGGGTACTTACAAAACCCTACACTGGTTTGCTGCCCTCTTCTCAAGGGAAGAGAAAGGGCGGTGTCTGGGGCCCTGGCCTCCTCGCCCCGCTGCTGAACTCACCCAGTTCAGCACTTTTTGGGCAGAGGGCCACATCAAATATCTGGTGTGGTGTGGAGGGCCGGAAAAAAATTTAAATATAAAATTTAAATAAATAAATTAGAGATGGAACTTAGATGAGTGAATAAATGAATGAATGGGCTCATTCGTTCAACCTCTCTGACCCTCAGAACACCCTCCAGACACAATCAGAGCACAGTTCTGGTCATGTTCAGTTGAGTGGGCCAGAGGCTTTCAGGGGACAAGAAGTTGGCTGCAGGCCGGAAAGAAGCTTGCTGCGGGCCGCATCTGGCCCCTGGGCCGGGGTTTGGAGACCCCTGAACTAGAGCAAAGGAGGCCGCAAAAAAGATATGGACGACATCCCATTTCTCCAGAGTAGGGAATTCAACCTAGTTTCCTTTTCTCCTCCCTCTTTAAGGGGGAGGCAGGATGGGAGGGGGGAGTGAACTGAAATGTCCCCTGGTTTGCTTCTGAACTTTCTGAATTTAGCAAACAATCAATCAAACTAGAATCCTATATACTGTTGCTCAGTTTTTTGTTTTGGCTGTGGATGTTTGAATGTGTTTAGAGAGCTGTGCAGTAAGCAGAGTGCAAATGTGTTTACTGGAAAGAGGGGACAGAGCTCCTGGGAGCAAGTGGGAAGCAAATGAGACACAGCAAAAGCAGAAAGAAAAGGAGAGAAAATGGGTGGGAAATGGGAATTCGTATGTAAAGAGGAAGAAGCAACAGAGAGTCAAGAAATGTCATTATATTGTACTAGCAATAGCACATTGCATCCAATTTTCCTGTCCTTTTCACAGATTGTCACAAATGTGTTAAGCCCGATCCCTTTGCTGCATGACCTACTTTATTAATGGCTTCTACTGTAAAGTACGGTAGCCACATTTGCAACTTGGATTTGCAGAGTATATTCTGGTTGGAGAACCTGAGATTTGTGGTCACAGAATCTGGGGATTAGTGTGGCTTCCCAATGAACAAACCAGGCAAGTTTTCAGATGCTTACAGCATTTGTAAGAAAACAGAAGACATTGGGAGGGAGAAAATATTTGTTATCTGTAAGCCCTTAATCTTATTTTTGTGTGATTTTGTTGAACAAAATGCCATCACATAGCTCATTGAAGGGGAAAAACTGTAAAATGTAGGCTGCGATTTAAGGTTGTCTGAAATAGAAAGACACACATTATGCTAATCTAAAGGTGAATTGTCTATAAATAGCTTTAAAAAGGACAGTTCTACCTCATGTACCCAGAGACAGTAAATAACTACATAGCAGGCTGAAATGTAGAACTGAACTGGAGAACTGAATTATCAGGAGGGACGGGGGTTGGGATCTGGCATAACCGCCAGGTCCCAACCCCACCCCTGGTTCCCTGCATGCCTGACACCAGTGCCGCCCATTGCCCGCCCTCCCCCTGCCCAGAACCGCCACCTCCCACCTCCTTCCCGCCCCCACGCCTACCTTCGCCACTTGTGTCAGCGTGGGTGCGCTGGCACAAGTGGCAGGGAGGAAGCTGCCGCGGAGGCTTCTGTCAGCCTCCGTGTGTGGCGCATCTACAAGCGCCGACGTGGCTTCCTCCCACGGAGGTGCAAATTTGCTTTATGGCACATTTGCGACCCTCCTGGGGCCGGTTAGGATTACGCCCTCAGTTGCTCTTGTTGTCTGCTAACAACCTCTACTTTGATCTGTGCTGAAGAATGAATCTGGGACCAGATGCTGGATAACATCCTCTGTGCCTTCAAATCCTGTGGTTTAATATTGGAGGTAACAAAAGAAAAAAGAATTTGGTTTGGGGTTTAATCCCACTTTTCAATCAGTTTAGCAGTAAGGAATGAGCAGCAATTTTACTGCCAGGCCCTGCCTTGACTATAATGGAACTTACTTTTGAGTAGACATGCATAGGATTGGGCTTTTTTTTGCATATGTGCATTTTGGCTCATAGCCCAAACCTTTTCACAATATACTCTGGTGTAATTTTTTCATAGCACCATTTCATAAATCCCATAAAACAGGCAACTGCAGTGATAATTGGTGCTGAAGATGTTTCAGAAGGAAGCAGCTGTATTTCTACTCCATTTGCTATTTGTTAGGCTGAATAGCCAAGTGACAGCTTAACCCCTACTACATTCTCAATGCTGCACAAAAAAAAAGCAAACTCATTTTCTGATAAGTGTTACAGTTCATCAGTTTCACGACCCAGTTTTGCTCTGAGACCACAGAGGCACGAAATCATTCCCAGATTGTTGCAGAATCAATTTTAATTTTTTTTATTTTGTGACATTTAAAATAATTAAATACAGGGCAAAATTTTCTTTAGGCCCCATGTGTATTTTCTACATTGTAAAAATAGTCATCATTCCCCAAGTCTGCATGCTGGGCTGATCTGGGGCTGATGTAATGAGCAACACAAAATCAATTTTCTGCCCCTCAAATATTGATTGCTCTAACAGCCAAATCATAACTAAATCCCAGTGCAATGGTGCAGCAGCACCTGTGCAGCTTCTGTTGTATCCCACTGGCAATTTTTGGTCACTGGAGGCCTCCTCAGGGTAAGGGAACAGTAGTTCCCTTGCTTCAGGGTAACCCCCCAGCAGATACCTTGAGTCAACTCAGACTTGCACCAGCTTAATTGCTGGTGCAAGTCCAAGTTGATCCATGAAGGGTGATCAGGCCTGGGCAGGAGGTCAGGATCTGGTGTGTGCTGCCACCAAAGCTGTCCCCTGGGCCAAATCTGCCATCCTATCACCACGTTACTGCCCCATTCTGCCCACCCCCTGTCCTGTCCAAGCCCTCCTCTCTTGCCTGGCTTGCCTACATCAGCAGATGTTTTGCTTTGTGTGGACCTGGCCACTTTGTTGCTTGCGGCAACAGCGAGACCCAGTGCACTGGCCTAGTTGTGTTTGTGACAGCCTTAAAGCAGATCAGGCTGGCAGAAAACACATTCCATTGGTGTAAAGGCCCTTTAGGATTAGGCTGTAAGTCCGTTCAAGGATGACTGAAAGGAAACTTTTACTTTTTGTTATAAATGGGGAATGAATACTTATGCTTGGATAATCACGCCTCATTTTTCTGCAACCTCACAATTGTTAGTCTGCCCACCAATACTGCTCCCTGGGATTGACAGAGACTGGATTCATGAATGGAGACACCTTCACACTCATAGACGGTTTGCATGGTGCTGGCTAGGCTGCATCACCTACATATTCATTCTTTTGACCCCTTTGGCCTGCACACACACTGGAGCAGTTTAGTTTACCTAGGATACATAGTGGGTCTGGTTTTAGTCTAGGTGAAACAAATAGCCAGGCAGGAAACAGCCAACATCCTGCTGAGTTTTGCAAAGTCCTGGCTATTGGTCAAATTAATGCTCCTGACCACAGCCAAGGGGCTGACAATCAGTTTCCCATTTTTGGATTAGCCAATCAGAATATAATCTGAAACCAGAAAAAGTCCATATAAGAAGCTGACTAGTTTGAATTTGCAGGCTTTGATTCAGCACTTCCAATGTTAATTTATTGGAGCTACTGCTTCCTAGCTGGAAGATGAACTAAATGAAGGTGAATCCAATTTCTTTTACCCAATGGATCAGCCCAGTGCAGGATTCTGTTTTGAAGACTGCTTCCCTTTTTTTTTTAAACTGTTGAAATGGAAAACTAGCACAGCAGGAAGAAATGTTTTGACCATCTTGGCATTCTGGCTTTCTAGCTGCAGAGGTTTCTGTTTTAAATTTAAGTGACCATTTAAATACACAATCACTCACACAATTGGAAGTGATATGATCCATTCTATAGCCTCAGTTCACTACCACCTCGTTTTGCTGCATTTGTAGACCAAGTCCAATGCAGTGATGCTATTCACCATTATCCAATTATCTCTTTCAAGAGGTTTCCTGTAATTGGGCACAGGCAGGGTACACACCGGGGGCCACACACAGTCGTAGTCATACACAACAGTTACCAGAAATAATGACAGGCCTTTCAGACACATTGACCGAAACGCTTAACATTTCTACCTGGGGCTTTTAATAGGCAACAAGTGCTATATGAATACACCTGATCTATACAAGCTACAAATACAGCCTGGACACTTCCACCTGAATTTCTTAGTCATCAGCAGATGAATTGGCAAGCTGAGTCAGATAAGCCATCCTGCCTGTGGAGTGTCTGCATGAAGCTCTTCCATGCCATTCTTCTCCTGACCTTTGGAATTGGAACCAAAGGTACAGACTGGCAGTGAAAAGTAGTATGTACATGGCTATCCCCAGAGGACATATGTACCCCCAGTTTCTTAGAAATAACGTGTAACAAGCAGGAGCCCATTGAAAGTAAATCCAGGCTCCCTTTGCAGCCCTTCAATGGGTGTACACAGGCTGACTAACACATTGCTGTTTTTCAATTCACCTCTTTGGGCTGCACAATGGGAATGATTCATGCCCTACCTCACAGATACTGTAAGGATAAATGAAGTTAAGGTCATAAGCAGGGGGAGTATTGTTTATATTGCTAAGAGTAATTAACTGATTATAGCAACAATGGGATATGTTAAGGGAGAAAAAAAAATCCACCATTGACGAGGCCTTATAAGTAAAGACACTTTATTCTAAAAATAAAAACATGCACATACACATCACTTGGACCTGAAAAAGAAATGGCTCACACTGGAAATAATAATTGCAGAGTGCCGAGGTAAATAATACCGCAAAATGTGTGTGTGAGCGCATGCGTTTGTGCGCGCACTGTGGATTGCTGCTTATATACTTCTATAGATAAAAGCGATTAACCACTCAATCCAAACTAAATCCCCATGCCAATATGGCTGTGCCAATGGAGTGAGTGTTGCATCCTGTGGGGTGGCAGGCCCAGAGGCCTCTCAAGGTAAGGCAGCAAATGTTAGAGTAAGCCTCTACTGCCCCAATGGATCTCCTCAGATCTGTGCCAGCCATTTTGCTGGCACAGAACCAAAGAGAAGGAGAGGGAATGGGGACAGAATCCTGGAGCATGCCAATACTGCTACCCCTCTCTCCCCTGTTCCACACTCTCCCTGGCCCAGAAACTCCCCATGTGTTTCCCTCTCCCTGTTCTGTTCCACCAATCGCCTGCCTCCCGTGACAGCTTACCTGTGTCAGTGCAGGTGGCAATATGCTGGGGCTCCCGCCACCTTTTGCAGCGGCATCCACCAAATGGCTGCTAGCATCATGCTGTTTCCGATATTGTAAAGGCATGTACGATGTTGTACATGCCTTTACATCACACAGCCCAGTTAGGAATGGGCCCTAAGGCTCAATTCACATACCAGGTTTTTACTACACAGATATCACTCTGTGAAGAAAGAACTATACACTTGCCAACTTTGTATGTGAAGAATATACTTAAGATTTTGTGTTTGCTGACTCTGGCTTTCCAAAAAGGTTGTGTGTTTTTATGATGCACATGATCTATACATTGTTTCCTAACTGAAGTGACAGGAAAGATGTCAACTGTGAAGCAGCCATCAGCCTTTTGCTTATACTGTGTGGACCCAATCCCATCCAACTTTCCAGCTCTGGTGTGGCCACAATGCAGCCCTGTGGTAAGGGAGCACATGTTCCCATACCTTAAGAAGGCCCCTGTGACTGCCCTTCCACCACAGGATGCAGCGCATATCCCACTGGCACAACTGCAGCAGCACTGGAAATTGGATAGGATTGGGCCTGAGCCTCTCAGAGGCAGCAGTGTGGCTGTTGCTTTCCACATCATTTCAACACAGGGCTGGCTGATCCATGCAGCCACTAGAAGTGGGCTGCATCCGTGGCAGATTGCAAGGGGTCTGGAGTGGATTCACGCTGACTTTCACCCCAAATCAACTGCCACCTCACTCCCTCAAACTAAGAAAGTTTTGCTTTGTGCTTGAGTGAGTGCAAAGTAGATCATTTCTCTACTTACTGCACTTGTCGTGCATTGAAACCATGAAGTTCCAGGTTTCAAGGCAGTGTACAAGGACGGCAGTGCACAAGGACAGTTACACCATTTCTGTTCCAACATATGTTTGCAATGAGGAGACCATCTGTGGAAGGAGTGTATGACACAGATATATCTAATGTATATAACAGAGATATATCTAACATATGCATCATCGATCCCTAAAACCATATTGTTGACATGAGAAGTAATCACATCATACAATGTTACCAAGTGGTCTCCCTATTGCATACACAACGGGAAGCCATCATACTGAACTAGCAACATTTCTGCCAGTGGTGCCAATGGTAACATATGAACCAACTTTCATAAAGGATAACATGAATTTCCACATTCACTGCAGGCTGATTCTTCTGAGCTTTGATGTATAAGTCTAAAAGTAGGTTAAAAGAGAAAAATTACATGATTGCCTCTTTTAAAACAAAGTGTTGTCATGAGAGCTGAGCTCTGCAAGTACTTTGATGGTTTTTGGAAGTGATTGGTTGGGATGGCTGGTTAATTAGCTCTTTCCAGCAGGTTCATTCAGAAAGTGGCTTTGAAAGCATTTCATAACATCAATCTCTTCCCATAGTAACCACTGACTCATCGCCCTCTTCTGAACATTTCTATTTTCAGATTGTAGAGTGAACAATAGTTGATTAGTGCCCATTGACATTTTTTCTTGTTGCTAAATTTATAGATTTCCTACAGGGAAAAGGCTAAAAGGTTTAAAGTTTCATTCTGCAGATGCCTCTCTTAAAAATATATGGGTTGAGTATCCCTTATCCTAAACGCTTGGGACCAGAAATGTTTTGGATTTCCAATTTTTTTGGATTTTGGAATATTTGCATTAAAAGTATATATGATATATACCAGTGGTTCTCACACATTTAGTACCAGGACCCACTTTTTAGAATGAGAATCTGTCAGGACCCACCAGAAGCGATGTCATGACCGAAAGTGACATCATCAAGCAGGAAAATTTTTAGCCATCCTAGGCTGCAATCCTACCCACGCTTACCCAGAAGAAAGTCAGTTGACTATCATTGTTAAAAGAATATACATAGTAGCTTGTTAAAAGTACAGATCTATAACATTTCCCCAAATGCAGTCACCATCATGCAGCAAACATCATGGTAGCATCATTCATTGAAATGAATGGGGACCCACCTGAAATTGGCTTGTGACCCACCTTGTGGGTCCTGACACACAGTTTGAGAAACACTGATAAATACTGTTGCCAGTGACTTCGCGGACCTGAATCAGCAGGTGGAGTGATGGGACTTTTTGCAAAGGTGCTGGTTATGGAGTCTAGTCACATCACAAAGAGCAGAAGCTGCTGCAGAGGTGCTGACTGTTTTCCCAGGCTTTTGCCAGAGTGAAGTCCAAGCTCAGAATTGTGCGGGTTAGGACAAGAAACATAGAAAATGTTGCTTGGTTCTCTGGTGCCGGCAAGTTCAGATTAATCAGGAAGCAGGCAGGTGTGGTTTAATCTGTAGAACTTCCTCCTCTTGCCAAACATTTTGGAGCCACCTTTTGCTACTTATAGGGGCATCGGACTTTTGGAAAGTGCAGCCTTTTATCTCTCGATTCCTGCCTGCCTGGGGATGTGTGGAGTGTTCTGCAAAGACAAATCCACTTTAATGCTTAGGACTAGAGAAGCATTTCTTGTGGTATTATGTTGACACTAAAATTTTGGGATTTTGGAGCATTTTGAATTAGGAATGCTTAAGCTGTAATGTTATTTTTATTATAACCATTATTGCTATTGATTTACATTGCATTTTGTAGAATAACATAACATAAGCCAAGCAAGACAAATCCTGGATCAAGGAGTTTATAATCTGAAATTTCACTAGAGACGGGTAACTGAAGGCAGACAAGTAGACAAGGAATGGGAGGCAAAGAAGACAAAAGACTAATGTGAGCAATGGAATTACACTTACTTGGGCATTGTTTTGGCCGGATGTAAGGATTTATCAGAGGTGGATTTTGGAGGAAAAGCTGGCACTCTGGTAGTTTTAACTTACCTTGTTTGTTCTTTCATCTCAGAATTAAATTTCAGACGGGAAAATGTAATTCTAGGTTATGAGAGAGAGAGAGAGAGAGAGAGAGAGAGAGAGAGAGAGAGGTTAATAAATGTAAGTAAAATGCAACACCACAAGTAATCTGGAATTCAAAAGAAACCTTTGGAAAAAAAGCTTGGAAAATTTTTGAGAACACACACTCAGTGAAGATGGTTTAGATGTACAAAAACCAGACAAATAAATTTTAAATCTACCTCTATTGATGCTTATTTCAGCCCAATCCTATCTGATGCTAGAACAGGCAGGCTGGCTGGTCTGTGCTTTATCCAGTGCAGGGTTGAGGCTGGCTGCAGTGCAACCAAGGGCAAGGGGAATCAATTCCCCTTCTCCTGGGTAATGTGGCAGCAGCCTGAATGGGGCTACTCAGATCTGTGCCACCTAAAGAGGTTGTGCAGATCCAAGCAGCCTGATACCAGGGTGGGCCACCTGGGGAGGGGGGTGGTTAGGATTCAGTTTAAGTGCCAGATTCTGGATTTGCCCCTCTCCTGGGCCCAGTCTGCCCACAGGCCTGCCCACCATCCCCCAGCCCCGGAACCACCTGATTCAGCCCTCCCCGAATCTCCACGCCGGCCAACGTAGGCCAGTGCATACTTAACCATCCACCAGCAATGCAAGACCTGATTTGACTCCTAGCCTACCTCCTCCCACAGTGGCGCAGAAGTGCCTTATGGCACTTTTGCAACACCTGGAGGCCAGCGACACCTTGGATTGCTTAATTACTCAATATGATTTCAACCCTTTTTTAATATTACAAATTAAAAATCAAATTTCAGTTACAGTATACAAATATCAGTTTTCATATATTTACATTAGTTTACATATATAAACATTTTATCCTCTCTAAGGGAAAAGACAACCCAGAAAATCTGAAAATATTTAGTGCGCAATCCTAACTGTGCCCTGGGCCGTCGCAAGTCCCTTGCACTGACCTGGGAGGGTCACAAATGTGCCATAAATCACATTTGTACCTATGTGAAAGAAAGCCGTCCCAGTGCACAGACGTGTGCCAGCCTTTGGAGGCTAAATCCAGCCTCCGTGGCGGCAGGAGAAGATGGGTCTGTGCTGGCTAAGCTCGGCCAGCATGCAGTTCTGAGGGGGAGAGCAGAGAGGAAGCATTTTGGGGTGGGGAGGGCGGGTGGCAGATGGGCCTGTGGGCAGACTATCAGTTATGCAGGATCATAGCCCCCATTCCTGGGAGGCATGGAAAGGCTTTGCCCTCTGATTGACCCAGAGATAAGGCAAAGATAAGGCGAAGTGATAATTTGAGCTTGATTACTTTGATGCAGGCTAAAGAAAGCCATAAGCCAAACACAAACAAATGTTTACTTATGCTAACAGACCAAATATTTAATGAAGCCAATGTTATGCCATGCTATGAGTGTTTGTAGCCATGCTGAAACTAATCATTTATGTTAATTTTGTTAATGAACCAAATATTAATGGATGTTAATAGCTAAATTAGTTATTTGTTTCTATGATTCAAGAAATAGGAAAATATTATGTTTAGCAATGCTTAAAACAATATGAAATCCACTATATTTGTCTCAGTCAGAAGTTGCAGCCAGTAGACAGGCAATAAATTAGGAAAGGAATGTTTTTAGCTAAATCTGTCAAGAATAAGATAAGGTTCAAGCTTCAAAGGATAAAGGAAGCTGGAAATCTCAAGCTGTCAGGTCTAATTGGTAAAATGATAAATGAAGCTAAACTGAACAGATGAAACCCACAGCAAGAATAGGCTAATTGGAAACCTGTTATTCTATTAATTCCCTTTAAAACTAAAATATGCACTGGGAGACCAGACAGAAGGAAGCATTTTGGATTTCTAAAACTATTATTTTATTAGGCTTCTCCTTGAATCAAATTACAGTCATGTATGCATATATATTAAAGGCTGGGAGGAGCCAATTTAGCAAAGTTTCATGTCAAAAAGAGATTTAGTAGTCAGGAAGCAGGATGGCTTGCTCCAACTAATTGGAATAACATATCTTTTGGCAACATAAATCAGTTTCATGTCAAAGGATCACAGAGTCAGCATGTAAGCTAAATAATGTTTCAATATTTTAATAATTATGGCTTGAAATGTAATTAACATAAATATATAAGGGCATAGTGGCATCAGAAGTAAAATTAGCTATTAAAGTAAAGCTTGATGTTATTGAAAGTTAAAATTAGTTTGATTAAAGCACAGAATAAGTCAGTAAATTAAAAGCCACAAGTCTGAGGCAGAAGTCTGGCTAAAAGTTAATTAAAGAGAATCTAACAAGGAGACACTAAGGAATGTGGTATGAAGTTACCGTTTACAGATAAGAACTCTGTATATCTCTGTATAGTCCAGCTTGTTAATTTTAATTGGAACTAGAGAAGTACAAAAAGAAGATTAGACACAACGCAGAGACAGATTATAACTCAAAAGGAAAGACAAAGATAAGTAGCCAAGATGCACCTGCACCAATTAATCAGGAAAGCCATATCTCTTGACACTTGCAATAATAAATTATAATTATAATTTTAATAAATTATTGCAAGAAGCGAGAAAGCTAGGGGTCGTACGTAAGCTAAAGAGATAGCACTAACATTTTAATAAGGAACAAAGACAGTAAATCTTTTGCTAATTAAATTGGAGTTTTGACAAACACAGACACTTGCATATCAACAAGATAATATGAGAAAGCCCTAATTAGCAAACATTCCTAAGAATCTCTGTCAAGAGGTAAACGCTGGCAAAAGGGGCTAGAATTGATTAAAATAAAGAGGAAAGTCTCTTAAAATCCTTATTTACAATAAGGATTCAGTTTGCCTTGTATAAAAAATAAGTTTATATACATATTAAGAATTACAGAAAACCAGAGGTTTAAGTTAAACAGAAGTTGAAAGCCCACAAATAAGACCAAACAGAAAGGAATTTAGACTAGTTCTGTAATAAATGAGTAAAGAGTGCCACCTAGTGGTTGTTGAAATGTATGTTTTTAGTTTGCAATTTGAAACTAGCCAATCAGATGTTTGTAAAGTGATCTATCTCTGAAGTCATGACCCCAGCCAATGACAGTGTGAGATTTTCAAACAAAGAAGCCAGAATCCTATATAAGCCAAGGGTTCACACTGAAACATTGCTTTTCTCTGGAGGCACTGATAGTTCCCACATGGCTCTCATTGCTCTCCTTTTGGACAGGAGTCCCTGAGAGGCCCACTGCTGGCAACGAAATAAAGCTTGCAGACGATCACCACTCTTGCCTACTGAGTTTGCTTTTGAACTTTGCTCTCGACCTTGCAACAACTTGGCAAAAATTTCACCTACTATAGGCAGGTTCCACATCCCAGGTTTCAAACAAGTTATATAAAAACAGTCCTATTTTCAGACTTTTCTAGTAAGCAGGATGTTGAATTCTATGTACAATAAATTTCAGCACTCTTTCTGCAGTAGAATATATCTACAATTTTAGATCAAATATCATGCTATATTAATTAAATGTGGCCTTGGCAGCTCAAACTTTCATTGGTTCTTTTCCTCAGCCAAAGCTTTAATTGCCTAATAGGTTTGGATTAATAGTAAGTGCAAATTTTAATTAGTAGGCTATGAACTAGGGGTACACTTGTATGTATTTAGTGCTGTTTTGGTTCTACTGTGCTACTGCCATTGAGTTAAAAAGAAATCATTAAAGATGACCTGAGATCCTAATAATACATATTTATCTTCCTCCAGCATTTCTACAAGAAACCCATATTGAGGTCTTGGTAAATGTATTTAAATTAGCTAATTGCCTGCTTTTTAACCAAAATTCTTTAATTGGTTGAGCTCTAGTTGTTGCAAAAAGACTCTCACAAAACTGGAGGCTGCCATCACTGATTGTCTCAATAAGCCTTTGTTTGAGCACATAGATAACCAAAAGCTCTTTTTCAGGTTAAACAGTAAGCTCTTTTTCCAGTATCAAACATGCACAAAGTGTTCCTGTAAGAAAGTATGCCATCTGAATGTCAGTGTTTTCTTTTTTCTACTTGAAAAAGAGATAGCTAAGTGTTGATATGGTAGAATATATAGAATCATAAATGTTTTCAGAAGGGGGGTAGGGAATAACTGTTGACTAGTTCACAATACAATAGCTTGAAGCAGAGAGATTCTGAGGGTGGGTTACACCTAGTGTGATGCTTACCTTCCATGCCTTAGCGTTCCAGAAGTTCAGGAGTAATGTAATGATGTAATCACATCTCCCCCGACCTTCTGGGCTATTGCCTTGGTTTAAATGCAAAAAGCCCCTCTCTGTGCGGCAATCTTTGGCTTGCTCAGGCTCAGTCACTTTGTGTTCTTGCCAGCATTTACCATGCCATAAGATCATACAAGAAATAGCCCTAGGATCCCCTGTTCCAAAATCTAGGACCTGTACTGTCAGAGATGTGCATACTTTAAACTGTAAGTAAAGTGTTTTTGTTTGAAATCTTTTTACCGCCTAATGTTAGCAGCAAACTGGCAGGGGTTGATGAGGAACAATTGGGAAAAGGATCTTCATCTATGCGATAAAGCCGCTCTGTTCTCCCCAGGAATGGGGGTTGGGATCTGGCGTAACTGCCAGATCCCAGCCCCACCTCCCTCTCCCTGCCAGCCTGCCCCTGGGGCCGCCCACCTCCCGCTCTTCCCAGCCACTCCGCCCAGGAATGCCTCCCTTCCACCTCCCCCACGCCTACCTTTTACTCTTGCGTTGGCCCAGCCAGGCCGATGCAAGATTTGGCAGGGAAGCTGCCATGGAGGCTGAATTCATCCTCCGTGTGTTTGCGCATCTCCTTGCGCCAATGCGGCTTCCTTGTAAGGAGGAAGAGACTTGCATCGGCCCAAGGCGCAGTTAGAATTGTGCCCTCAGAGAATTCAAAGCTGTCCTGTCTTCTTATCAATAACTGCTATCAGTACGTCTAAAAAGAAACCAAGAACTGATATTTGGGCAAGTGTCATTCAATTAACCAATTTGATTAAAGGCAGGCAACTAACTACACTTTTTAAAACTGAAAACATTCTCTACTAATCTATTGGGACAATGACAGCTAACTTGTTGAATTGGTTTTTCCCCCCTGTGAAGGAGGTATTGGGGGTTTTAAGGGGAATTGGAATTATAAGGGATCATTTAATATATAAGAGGGTGATGGGACAGGTAACTGAGGTAACTATGTACTTAACATAGAGGGTAAACATGGGAAAGGAAGCTATGCCTTTGAAGTTAGAACTGCATAGTTAAGGCAGAGTGATGAAGTGGAAAGAGTGTGAAGCAGCAAGAAGGGGGAGGAAGAGTTAACTTTGAAGTGGAAAGTAGAAGAAATTCAGAAGCCTAGATGGCCTTGGGAAGGAGAAGGGCAGCACCAGGGCCCGGAGATAACACACAGGTGCAATTGATGAGATCGAGCTAGGGAAGAGAAGTATGTGCAGAGGTTCTGATTGGATCGAGGGGGAAAGCAGACCCAAGATATAATTGGTTAATTAGATAAGTGGGATGAGTATGACTCAGCAACATTGTAAAATGTTGATTGGTGGATGGGAAAATAAAGTTGCACCAAGCCTGTTCTCTTGGTCCCCTCTGGGGTTGGCAAACGCCAAGGAAGGTCTGCTTTTCTGAACACAGTGATGAAAGGCGTAAGTAAGTGTATATAGGCATGTGCAGAGTAGAACTAGTGAGGTTTATTACTTTCCCTGCTATGTATGTACTGACATCTCAGCTGCCCTTGAAGAGTCTACTGTATTGGGTGGCAGCTGCTTAAGTTACTAACCTCAGTTACAATAAAGAACTTTTTACTTGGGTTCTGGTGAGTGTGTGTTCAAAGGTGGGATGGGATGGCTCAGGAGAACCCAGGAGCTTGTGCAGGCAAGCAGCAAAGGGAGCTGGTGTGGCCCAAGCTCTTCACACCCCCCAAAATAAAGGGGCATTGTATATACCAATGAGATAATTAGCTTGAGAGCTGAGGGGGAGACAGCTGGGTATAGCCCACTCCCCTTGAACGTATCCAAAAGGGTGCCAGTATTAGACCACCCTTGTCTTGCATGATGGTGGGGCAAGTCAGGAACACCCCAACCCCAAAGGGCGATGGCAGGCAGCATAATATTAAAATATAGGGTCTTTTTTAAAATCCAAGTTTATCTACACACAAAAGACAAGTGCAAATTTACTTCTTATTGCTTTTAGAAATATTACAGCACAAGTCTATGTGTATCTACTCAGAAGTAAGCCCTACTCAGTTCAATAGGATTTATTGTCAGGTAAGTGTGTATAGGATTGCTGCCTCAGTAGTTTTGTGTCTCCAAGTGGAGAGGATGGATACTTTCATTAGAAAGTCAAAAAAATTGCAGTGAATGCACCTGGAATATCCATGAGAACCTGGGATACCTTGGGAACCTGTATTAGCACTGTAGAGCCCCTTGTATTGTAAAAAACACTTGTATTGTTAATTCTTATTCCCAGCAGTAACCAGCATCTTCAAGTACTTGCCCTCTGTTGTATCCCCACTGTCTATTTTAGTTTTTAACCTCTTTAAAAGCAAAGATCTGCCTGTGTCTCCTATAAATAAACAACTCGTATCAGTAAATACCTTTTCCTACAAGGAGATTACAACCTGCATAAGAAAATTATAATGTGTGAAAGGGTCCTTGTGCTGATATTGAGGGAACTATGCTGGTTTCAGTGTTATTATATAAGCTTAATGCCTGATTGTTTCTGTTTCTTGTTTTGTTTAGGACACTGCTGGGCAAGAAAGATACAGAACCATCACCACTGCCTATTATCGAGGAGCAATGGGATTTATCCTTATGTACGATATTACTTGTGAAGAGTCCTTCAATGCCATTCAGGACTGGTAGGGAATAGCTCATTGTAATTTTTTGTTTGTTTTTTGTTTTGGCCAGTTACCACCTAATCCAGATAGTTAATCAGTGCATGCCCTATCACTGATTAATGCTTAATTTCCTTAATGCTTAAATGAAAAAAATGAGACCTTAATAACAAACTGTTGATGTCCTGTGCAATGTCTGAAGAGACATCACAAAGAACATGTGCACTTCCCCAGGAGTCCATTTATTGGCTGGGAAATTCTCCCCCTGGCAGCCGTAGACATGAGTAAGCACTCCACAGGAGACTAGGGTTCTTGTAGATTCACAAGAAATCCTTTTGTTACTCTTTGGTGTGAACTACGTACCTGCAAAAAGCAGTTAAGAACGTTCCTTGAGAAGAGACAAGGAGAAATAACGTGTCTCCTTGGAAAGAGACTGAATAAATGAACATACCTTTAGAAACTGGGACATCTTATAATGCCAACCTACGTATATAACCCCAAACCACCAGAGATGCCTTTTTCATTTCTGCTTTTCCAAAGCATTTGACTACAATTTATGCAGATAAACCAGAATAATTTCATTTCCACCAATCCATTTAGATCTGTTGTGCTATAATACTTTTATTCTTAGGAAATAAACCAGAGCACATGCTACTTTGTGAAAAACATTTACCGGGTTTTGGAAGCTTATGCTCTGTTTTTCTTTATGATAATTTTGTATTGAGTGAGGATTTTAAAGGACAGAAAGGATTTTAAACCCCTGCTAACTGGGTAAGAGGCACTCTTTCAAGTGGGTGCTCTTCTTAGCAGGGGGAGAGTAACTAGCCCACCTCACCCCAGCAGCATCTTTTCTAGTGGCTGTCTGCTGGTGTTCTTTTGCATCTTTTTAGATTGTGAGCCCTTTTGGGTCAGGGAGCCATTACTTATTTGATTTTTTTCTCTGTAAACCGCTTTGTGAACTTTAGTTGAAAAGCGGTATATAAATACTGTTAATATTAATAATAAAAATAAAAATTAAATAAATAAATAAATGGGATAAACAGAAAAGGGCACAATCCATCAAGTCCCCTTCTAGTAGGACTAGTGTGGGAGCAGGCTTTGAGGACAGTGTCTGAAAAGGTTAGGCAGCCCCTCTGCATTTGTACGTACAAACAATTCATTCCATTTCAGTTTATAACCATTTAGTAGACAAAGAAGTATGTAATATTTAAGAATTACTATGGTTCCAACCTTCGTGAAAAAAGTGGAATTAGATATTGCAAAGACTTTGTCAGCCCTACATCAAGTTCTCTTCAATGTATAGTAATATTTATCCTGTGTTTCAGTGTTATCATATTGCTGGTTCAGACTATACTTTGACTGACTGACTCTACCCACAGTGCATGCATGTTCTGGCCCAGGGCTGTCCAAGTGCCACCTCAAGTGGCAAGTTGGGGAGGTGACATGCTGCTGGGAGGTGCTCTGTATCCTGCACCTGCCTGCCTTGTCCTCATGTTCCTTGACAGATGGATACACAAACTCCAGGTATCTTATGTGTTGTGCCAGATACTACCTTCCAAATGCCACATTCACTGCTCCTCTACATCCTGTTCCCTGAATTAAGAAAGAAAGAGAGTGGAGTGGAGTGAAAGAGGTAGTGTGGAGAAGAGGAATGTGAGACGTTCTAGCCCACTACACTTCTCTTTTCCACAATTTTGCTCCATCCTTTCTTAATCTAGGGAACAGGACAAAAGGGCACTTGTTACCAACCTAGTGCCTGAAGCGACTGCTTCAGTCAGGCTCATTAACAGACCTGCCTTGAGTCTGAACCAGTTTGCTAAATTGTATTGGGGGAGGCAGGATTGCAGCCTTAAGAAAAGCATACACCTTTCCTTATAGAAGGAAATAGCTTAAGGAAATGTCAAACTTTATCAAATTATTTACATTCTGCATTGTTATTTTGAATGAACCTGCTGGACTCCTCAAAATCTGCACATGGAGACTATAAACAGTTTCCAGCCTGGTCCCAGGCAAATTTACTCAGAAAAAGTCACTAGTGAATTCATTGAGAAGTGCTGCTGAGTAAGTAGACTTTGGCTTTCACCCTTACCCCCAAAAGTCCTGCATTAATGCACATCAGGAGAGTTTTTCTTTTTATTCTGGAAATATTATGCAGTCAACATATTCAAATGACAGCATAAACAGTGAGCCTCCAGTCCATTTTGCAGTTCTGTGCCACATCCTTCCTGCCTAATGTTTATTTAGATCTCAGTGCCACTCTAATTATGCAGAAAGCTTATATATTACCAGAAGCTATATGCCACTTAACCATCTGTGCGGCAGTATCTGACCTTCAAACAATACATTTCCAGAAGTGCAGCCTTCAACATTCTGATTCGAAACATCTGGTTCTGATCCAGTATATCTGATCTGTCATCAAACAGAAGCAGAAGTATACTAGTCAAAAAACATGTCACCAACCAAGGCCCACATTTCAAAATCTGATTTGTAGTCCTCGGAGGCAACACACACACACATACAAACACACACACAATTTTCTTAGCCTAAGCATCTGTGCCATCATGCCATGCACCAACAGAAGGAAGTGTTGCCCTGTTATCTGCTGCTCTTGGGTACCAGCAGTGCAGTTTGCCAGAATGAGGTACGACAGCTTGTTGACTCAACACTTGTCAGATGGCAAAGGATACCAGCAAAGTTTCACCATGGCCTAGAAAACCTCAGGCTCTGGTCTGGCTCCTCAGCCTTTGCAGTATGGCCTGAGAAGCAAGACAGTTACTATTTGTCTCCCTCAACCTCCCCACTGTCTCCTTGTAGATGACTGTCCTTTTGCTGTGACACCACCTCTAGGCTGTCTTGACAGTTCAAAGCTGTTGTTCCTCAGTAATGAAGCAAAGCAACTTGAGTGCCACTTATGAAAGGGTCACCATACTCTCAATGAAAAGTCCTTTTAGGTGGCGTTTTCAAGGGGCAAAAGTTCCCCTGAGCCATGTAAGAACCACATACAAATCGATGGCAAGGCCACACCAGGAGTATTGTGTCCAGTTCTGGTCACCACATCTCAAAAAAGAACATAGTGGAAATGAAAAAGGTGCAAAAGAGAGCGACTAAAATGATTACTGGGCTGGGGCACCTTCCTTATGAGGAAAGGCTAGTGTTTGGGCCTGAGGGGGGGCATGATTGAGACATACAAAATTACGCAGGGGATGGACAGAGTGAACATAAGAACAGCCCCAATGGATCAGGCCATAGGCCCATCTAGTCCAGTTTCCTGTATCTCACAGCAGCCCACCAAATGCCCCAAGGAGCACACCAGATAACAAGAGACCTGCATCCTGGTGCCCTCCCTTGCATCTGGCATTCTGACATAACCCATTTCTAAAATCAGGAGGTTGCGCATACACATCATGGCTTGTACCCCATAATGGATTTTTCCTCCAGAAACTTGTCCAATCCCCTTTTAAAGGTGTCCAGGCAGGTTGCCATCACCACATCCTGTGGCAAAGAGTTCCACAGACCAACCACACGCTGAGTAAAGAAATATTTTCGCTTGTCTGTTCTAACTCTCCCAACACTCAATTTTAGTGGATGTCCCCTGGTTCTGCTGTTATGTGAGAGTGTAAAGAGCATCTCCCTATCCACTCTGTCCATCCCCTGCATAATTTTGTATGTCTCAACCATGTCCCCCCTCAGGAGTCTCTTCTCTAGGCTGAAGAGGCCCAAACGCCATAGCCTTTCCTCATAAGGAAAGTGCCCCAGCCCCATAATCATCTTAGTCGCTCTCTTTTGCACCTTTTCCATTTCCACTATGTCTTTTTTGAGATGCGGCGACCAGAACTGGACACAATACTCCAGGTGTGGCCTTACCATAGATTTGTACAACGGCATTATAATATTAGCTGTTTTGTTCTCAATACCTTTCCTAATGATCCCAAGCATAGAATTGGCCTTCTTCACTGCCGCCGCACATTGGGTCAACACTTTCATCGACCTGTCCACCACCACCCAAGATGGATAGAGAGATGCTCTTTACCCTCTCACACAACACCAGAACCAGGGCACATCCACTAAAATTGAGTGTTGGGAGAGGTAGGACAGACAAAAGAAAATAGTTCTTTACTCAACATTTAGTTGGTCTGTGGGACTCCTTGCCACAGCATGTGGTGATAGCATCTGGCCTAGATGCCCTTGAAAGGGGATTGGACAAGTTTCTGGAGGGAAAATCCATTACAGGCTACAAGCCATAATGGGTATGTGCAACCTCCTGATTTTAGAGATGGGCTACGTCAGAATGCCAGATGCAAGGGAGGGCACCAGGATGCAGGGGTCTTGTTGTCTGGTGTGCTCCCTGGGGCATTTGGTGGGCCACTGTGAGATACAGGAAGCTGGACTAGATGGGCCTATGGCCTGATTCAGTGGGGCTGTTCTTATACATACGTACAAAGAAACAAAGGTCTAGCCATGCATTCCAAACTGCAACACATCATACACTTTTTGAATCTTCATTAATGGCAGAGGAATTAAATCCAGAAATGCATCCTTTTATGCCCCAGTCTCAATCAGCTGGACTATTCTGGGGACATCATGCTGTTTCTGGTGTAAAGCAACCCAACCAATCACATATTGAAAAGTAGTCTTATTCATTTCTATGTAGATGTCATGGTTCAGAAAGGCCTATATGCAGGGCTGGCCATTCAGAAGCAGTTACCACAGGCAGATTGGTGGAAGGGCACCCATCTCCTTTTACTCATTTCATTTCCTGGACTGGAAAAAGAAGAGGGGGACTGAGAGGAAGAGGAAATATAGAGGGGAGAAGAGTGCTGAGCTAGAATACTAGAGAGTGGTAGGAGCAGAGGGTGGCACATAAATGGGTAAGAGCGGCAACACTTGGCATGTCTCTCTTGGGCTGACCCTGCCTGCATGAAGTTCACATGTCTATGTATTCTCTGCAGTCCAGGACTTAGCATTTCATGCACGATTTGCTTTCTTGACACTCTTTGTTTTTTAATGTTCCTAGTTTTCATTAGCGTAGCACAGATAATTAAATGTTTATGTAATTTCAAAATTTATATACTCGCATGCTTTTTTTTTCTTCACAAAATGCAGGTACCTTGCATGTAAACTTTAGACTATTTTTCTCTCTCTTTTTATTTAATGGTATAGATAGAGCAGCGGTTCTCAAACTCACAGGGAGTTCAAGACCGCAGGGAAGAACTGATGGGGGTGGGGGGAAGGCAGTGACACGATCTGCAGGATTGTGTCACTGCCAGGCTTGTAGGGGCTTTTAAAAAAAACTTACCCCTGCCAGCAGCAGCTTCCTAGGGGTGTGGGGAGCCCCGCGGAGCCTTTTGGAAGGCTCCCCGCACCTTGAAATAATAAAAAATGTGATCGCAACCACTTCTGGGTCATGATCGCAAAACTGGAAGTAGATTTTGATAGCATTTTATTATTTCAAGGTGTGGAGTGCCTTGCAGAAGGCTCGCAAGAGACTGCTATGAGCAGGGGTAAGTTTTAAAAAAGCCTCTGTGAATCTGGCAGTGATGCGATTCACACAATCGCCTTCCCCCCTTTCCTGCATCTTAAAGTGCCAGAGGCATTCAAGCTGGTGGGTTGCAACCCACCAGTTTGAAAGGCTTTGAAGGAGGGTGTATCTGGAAACATACTGATTATATATGACTATCATTCACTCTTCTGTCTCCTAAACTTTCACCCTATTTATATGGATAAAATGCTATTTTTCTTCAAAATTTTTCTTATCCTTTCTATTAGGATTCCATTTTTTAAAACTGAAAGTCCTCTTATGCCTTTAAGAACCGTGTACAAGGAAAACAATTCAGCAGCTACAGACCCTTGCCCCCATTGTGAGAACCACTGATGGGGAAAGTTTACTGTCATTCATTGAATCCCTATCTACTGTGCTGCTGTTAAATACACAGGAGCCTTTTTGGGGTGAAAAAATGGCAGCCCTGTCCCCCTGATAACACTTCCTAAGAAGCAGACATCCTTTTATCCTTTAAATCTCACCATGCAATAATTCTTTCCTCAGGGTAGTAGTTTTAATTGGAGCTACAGCTTTCATTAATTGAGAAATACTTCCTTGTAGTGCAGTTGTACTATGTCAGCTAGGATGATGTGATCACTGCCATCTATAATGTATGCAAGTAGAGTTAAACCTTCCGCATTTGTGAGCCTAATAGGATCATTGTGGGTCAGCAGTCAAACAGGCAACATTATTTGAGGAGTTTTGCTAAGGAAACAAAATGGCCTTACCAAGATATGACCCTCTCTCAAACTGCCGTGGCACCTCTACAGAAGATTTGCAGCACACCAGTGTGCCATGGCACAGTGAATGAAAATTGCTGGTGTAATGTATACAACAGTATGGATTCTGGAATTCAATTCAAGACATTTTAGGTGAATTTTGGTGGCCATGTGTCCATCATGTGAAACTCCCTGAATTAATGTTGTCCTACTGATGTTCCACCAGACTGTATTAATGATAAAAGCTTGAATTTGTAGAGTTTTCTGAATGCACAAAGGGTTCACATGTATTATCGATGCAATCCTTACAACAACCCTGACAAGTCAGTATTACTTCGATATTGCAGCTAGGGAGCCAAGAGGGTATGGCTTGCCTATGGCTGCCTAGTGAGGCAGAGGTGAGAATATTTGAAACTGGAAAGTTCTGATTCACATCTCAATCTCCTAGCCGAGTGGTTCCCGAACTGTGTGTCATGATGCCCTGGTGCGTCATGAGGCACTTGCCAGGGTGTCATAGGATGCCCACTACCTTGGCAGGGAGACCGCACTGTGCCACTCCAAACAGCAGCTGGAGGCTCAGCGCAGCAGGAAGAGCTCCATCATGTGAAAACTGCGGGCTGAGGAAAGCCCTCCTGCCCACCTTGGCCCCCTTACCTCTGTATGAAGCTGTGTTTCGGACCTCCAAACCTGAAAATAATTGGGGGTGACGTCATCACCATTCAGTGTCCGGAGCCGTGCACTGCAAACGCACATGTTAATCTGTGCCCTGGTGACTGGTTGAATGGCAGTGGCAGGCTTCACCCCTGCCTTCAATCTCTCTGAACTCAGTGGAAAGTCTGAACAAATTTCTACATTCCTGCAAGTGCACATGCATGAAGATTATTCACACATCAAAATGTACCCAAGTACAACTATGCATGAGGCGTAATGGGACAGGGAGGGGGAAGGGGATGGGCAGATCTGAGTGAGAGGGCGGGATTGGCGGCATTGCTATGCACCATATCCTACCCCCTTCCCAGGCCAGATCTGCTAACACAGATCCATTCAGACTTGCACCAGTGATTTAGCAGGTGCAGGTCTGCGTAGACCCATTGCTGCTGCTGGAACTTTCCCCAGTTCAAGAGCGAGGACACTCCAGATTGCAAAATTCCCCCATATGGTACAGCACAAGCTGCGGTGGCCCCGCATTGGCATTTCAATAGGATTGGGCTGTAAGAAATTGTAAAGCAAAAATGTGACAATGGCTAAAACACAGTGAATATTAATAGGGCAGGCACTTCACAAGTGGCGTCTTGTTGTGTGAAGTTAAAATGTGTGCAGTTAGCTTCCAAGAAGCGCTGAACATCTCAGTTTGTTCCAAAGCTAGAAAACCACATGATAGGAGTTAGTGGCAAAGGCCAAATTCATCCTTCTGCTTCATCATCTTGTCGCCCCATGGAAGTGACAAGAGGCTATGCATATGAAGGCAAGAATTGCATGCAAGTTGTTGTTCCCTCCACCTGCCAACTTCCTTTGCTTGGCTGATGATGCAATGCTCTGCCTCCAAATGTGGTAAACAGAATCTAGTGTAAATAAGAGATTATTGTGAACAGAAGGCTGGCTGACACCTAAAACATTGGGAATAATTGTTTTTCAAAAGATAAAGAAAACAGTACCAACCGATGCACTGCAAAGCCAGCAGGGAATCAATCAAACCAACTTGAAAAGAAAGCATTCTTAGTCATTTTGGAAAATGGGTACAAGGCAGCAACACAGTTCCTCCGGTATAAAACGGGATTCAGCAAGCTTTTAAGAGAATTCATGCAGTTTGCTATCTCCTGTGAGGCTGTTTTTTCTAAAGGGCATTGCACAAAGATTGCCATGTGTCCTTGAAAGAAGCAATCTTTCTTAGAAGCAGAAACATTAAAAGCCTGCAAATTACTTGCTGCACCCTCATCTGATTTAACTTAATTTGTTTCTGAGAAATCAAGGGAACACATTTAAAGAGAGGAGGAATAGGAATGGAACAGCACTGCAAGGAGAAACATTGGCTTTGAAATGACTACTGTATTGAACACAGACAAAAGATTTGAGGCAACAAGCTTGTGTACTCTTTTATGGTCATTTTATGCTAGACCATGAAATGCAGTATCTACACAGGCATACAAACTAGACATGTGAAGATAAATTTGCAGTTTGAATTTCTATTTCATAACATCATTTAACTCAATACTCTAATTAAAGGTTCTTGCTAGGACCACAGTCAGAGAGAGAGAGAGAGAGAGAGAAAGAGAGACATCACCTGTACAAAGATCATTGAGAACTGGGGCTGTATAGTCCAGTATTCCAGCAGCTAGCAATAGAGACAACTAATGATGTTTAGGATTCTGCTGGTTTTCATTCCAGGGTTACCAGTGTTTTTATTTATCTATTTTACTCAATATTGTGCTGAGAAAGTAGGATATAAGCAATAAAATTGAGGCCAAAATTTAGACACAATAGTGGCAGCGCGACCACTATTAGACTTTTTCTGAATGAGGCCAAAAGTAGCTACCCTGGTTGGGGAAATGACTAATTAAAGGACCGGGAGAAGCAAGAGCCTCTTAAAGCACACCAACTGGGGTACTTCCTAGGGAGTCTGATTTAAAGTAACAGGAGTTACTGCTAAATGTACTTACAGCTACAGGTGTTTAAAAAAAGTATTATTTTATTCTGAATTAAGTGCATTGTGTTCTGTAAGACTTAGGGCCCAATCCTATCCAACTTTCCAGCACAGATGCAGCTGCAATGCAGCCCTGAGAAGGAAACAAACGTTCCCTGACCTTGAGGAGGCTCTGTGACTGCCCCCCCCACACACACACACACCGTAGGATGCAGCACATGCCCCATTGGCAGCACTGGAAAGTTGAATAAGATTGGGCCAGAGGTTCCCAAACTGGTGTGTTACACCCCAGCCAGGGACGCCCTGTCTCTGCCCCCTTAAGGGGCAAGGTAATCTCCACAATTGTGCTGCTGCCCGATGAAAGAGTTTTTTAAAAACACACTATTAGCAGTACTGGCCTTCTGGGGGATGCAGACCCCCAAGGACCCCTCTGCTGTGCTCCCCAGACCTCAGAACTACTACTAAAAGTATCATTTGCAACACACTTCAGGTTTGCACAAACTGGAAGTTGGTCACAATAGCTATTTTTAGTTGTTCTGAGGTAAGAGGAGTACATCAGAGGGTCTGTGGGCTCCTTGCATCCCCTGGAAGGCCAGCACTACTAAAGTAAAAATTTTTATCCCCAGCAGCAGTGCAATCATGGCAATTGCGTTGCTGCCTTTGTGCCTCCCCTCCTGCCAGCACTTACTCCAGTGTTTACCTGGAGAATTTGGGAAAGGCTACGGCATTTGGGCCTCTTCAGCCTAGAAAAGAGACGCCTGAGGGGGGACATGATTGAGACATACAAAATTATGCAGGGGATGGACTGAGTGGATAGGGAGATGCTCTTTACACTCTCACATAACACCACAACCAGGGAACATCCACTAAAATTGAGTGTTGGGCGGGTTAGGACAGACAAAAGAAAATATTTCTTTACTCAGCGTGTGGTCGGTCTGTGGAACTCCTTGCCACAGGATGTGGTGCTGGCATCTAGCCTAGACACCTTTAAAAGGGGATTGGACAAGTTTCTGGAGGAAAAATCCATTATGGGGTACAAGCCATGATGTGTATGTGCAACCTCCTGATTTTAGAAATGGGTTATGTCAGAATGCCAGATGCAAGGGAGGGCACCAGGATGAGGTCTCTTGTTATCTGGTGTGCTCCCTGGGGCATTTGGTGGGCCGCTGTGAGATACAGGAAACTGGACTAGATGGGCCTATGGCCTGATCCAGTGGGGCTGTTCTTATGTAACTGCCTTATTGGCCCTTAGGCTATAATCTTGTTTTAATCATGGGAAACAAACACCTCCATTTACAGCACAATATTATGCATGTCTACTCAAGAAATAAGTACCAGGAAAATATGAATAGGATAGCAACCTTAGAAAGTTGTTCGCAACCATGGGTCATGTAGGATTCTTGAGAAGAATATCTCAGTATATTTAATGTTGTGTGGACACTTTGTCCAGTTGATGGCAGAAGAACAATGCTATAGAAGTGATAAAGGGTCCTAGAATGGAAAAGACCTTTGTTATCTCAAACTTTGTGTTTTTTTTAAATAGGAGTGATGCTTCTACTGTAGACTGATTGTATGAATACAACATGCAACCACGGCCAAACACAGACTTAAATTTGCTATGAAATCAGTATATGATTAAGCAAACCCCACCCTCCACAACGAACAGCTGTTAATGCCTCCATACACTTTCAGGAGTGTGAAACTCAGAACCACACTCCTTCTGTAATTCTGTAGTTTGAAAAATATAGACGCTGAATCAGCTTAGATTAGTTGCTGGACATTCAGTGCCATGACAGAGTTTACTTAAGGTAAGCCTTATCAGCACAGAGAATCCTTCCATGTGAACATTCATAGAATATCTGGACTGACATTGCTTCCAGTATGCAAGGTGTGATGTGGGCTGTCCACACAGTTTAAAATGGTCAGGATGAATCGCACCTGAATCAGAGCTTAAGCTCCACTGGCATGCTCCCTATACTAAATGGGGGCATGGGCAAACAGGAGCAGGGAAAATTCTCAGTGAATGGTGTCTCATGTTATTGGGAGAGATACAGGTAAAAATAATGAATGGTAATTGCTCTTTTATTTTGGGGTAAAAATGAAATGCTACCAGTGAAATGTGTGCATCTGAATGCAAGCAAAGAAGACTGCTGGATAGTACGCTTTTCTGAACAGTAATCCCTATAAACTGGAAACAAACTACGTAGTTATATGGGGTGCAAATACAGCTTTTTCAAGTAACATTTTTTACCTTCCGAGGTTATGCATACGACCACCCAAATTTCTAACTTGCTGTAGCTTGCTGTACTGCAGTATTTACATTGCATTACAATGCACACTACCTAGAACCCAATGCACTGTCAAAGTATTGTATAGGTACTGTGAACTGTATAGTTAGGAGTGAAGGTAACTCATCAGTTTTGTATCTTATAGCTCCCCCTGCTGGTTTGGTGGGGAGTTTTTTTTTGGGGGGGGAAATATCTTGCAAAGCAAAGCAAAAACAAAATTGAAGACAGGTGTATGATCAGCCTAGTCCTATGCATTTTTATTAAGTAACAGAGCAATTCTGTGCAAATCTACCCAAAAGTAGGTCCCACTGCGTTCAATGGGACTAAATCCCAGGTAAGTGTGTACAGGATTGCAGCCTAAGGCAATCACACTTACCTAACCACACTTCCCTGAGAGTAAGCCCCATTGAACAAAATAGGACTTACTTCTGAGTAGACCTGGTTAGGATTGTGCCCTAAGTCATATTTAGTTTGATAAATTGCCAGCTAAATGTATGTATAATTGTAGTCTAAAACTAGTCAAGTTGATACCTGACTGAAGAATATTTGATTGAATGATTTAAATGTTAATTGATTAAATGTAAATAAATGTCTATTATATGTAAACTTCACATTTATATGCACATTTTTAATTTTCAATTTAAATCCAAACTTCAACACAGATCCTCAGATATTAAAGGAGGCATGATAAATAAAATTCCTCTTTCAATGTTAGAAGGGAAGAAAATGTTTAATGTTTTCAGTTCTCCATTACAGCAGAGCCAACACATCTTCAAAAACAAATATGCCTGTAATTTGCAGAACTATGAAATGGTGAAAGCTTACAACCCTATTGATTATGTTGCAATGTCATTGAATTTTCTTGCAACACAGGACATATTCGTGCAAACATTCCCTGGCGGCAGATACAGGTAAAATTTGGCAGCCACTGTTGCTACTGAAATTGACCTATAAAAACTGATCCCAGAAATTCAGATTAGAGTAATCGGTGATTCCCAAACTGTGAGTCATGGCTCCCTGGGGAGCCACAGAAACCAACCAGAGCAGTCACGCAATCACTGTGAAAAGCCTGCCGCCCTATACAATGTATAGGATTGTAGCCCTAATAGAGAACTGTGGCTAATGGTCCAGTAGGTCAAGGGAGCCACCAGTCAAAAAAGTTGGGAACTACTGGAATATATTTATGTGATGAATGGCCTATTTTTTTTTTCCTACTATCTCACCATCCCTGTTATTCCTTGTTTTTGGTCATTTCTAGCCTCTCAGAATTGCCTGGCATCCTGGGATGCTCCTCTGGGGTTCTTTGTTTGAAATGCCATTCCCAAAAAGCCACATGGATGTGGATTGCCTTGACTTAATGTCCAAGACCAGTTGAAGACAAAGGCTCAAATCCTAACCAACTTTCCAACACTGACATAGCTGTGCCAATGGGATGTGTGCTGCATCCTGCAATTGGGTGGCACTCACTGAGGCCTCCTCAAATGTTTGCTCCCTTACATTGGAGCTGCATTGCCCTTATGCTGGTGCTGGAAAGTGGGTTAGAATTGTGCCCAAAAGCTCCTAGCCAACCCTCCTGCTGAGATCAGAAGTGAGTCCAGTTGTCTTCAGGGGAGCTTACTCTCAGGAAAGTGCACATTGGATTGCAGCTGTAGGAAATTTCAGTGGACCCTCAGTATCCACTGGGGATCCATTCCAGGACTCCTTGCTGATGCCACATAATGAAATCTGAAGCTGGAAAGCCTCAGAACACCTTCAGACACAACCAGAAGTCACCAGTGCACATTTAGTGCACAAGCAGATGTCACATCCAGGAGGTCCTCCAGGTCCATTTTGCTAAGGTTTCCTGGTTTTAAATGCAAGACATTTTCCCCTAGATCAACTTGCAGTAATTTTCCTCCCACCTTCTGCTTTTTTTTATTGTTTTTTAATTAACTTCCTTTCAGGTTTTTATATCTCATTTGCCTGCACTGTCTGTATCCACCGGTGATTCAATACTGTAGGTTGTCATGCCTGATCAGTCACAGGAACTATTGCAATTTGGTTCAAAACTGAACGGCTAGTTTCTACTCTGTCCTGTGAGGTCTTTCTCAGTGCCCCCCCCCCAACCTGGTTTATTCCATCTGGGATGGTGGCAGAAGATATCTACTACTCTTCCCTTCCCCATTCAGCTGCTGGCCCAGTAGACAGTGAACCAAAGAGCAGGAAGGAGTGCACTGAGTGCCACTAGGTACTACATCCTTTGTTCATCTTCCAGCTTCCCTAACAATAAATATTAGACATAGTAAAAAGCAGGAAGGGTTGCACTAAGTGCTACCTAGTCTACTCAAATTGTGCCCTCATGGCAGCCTACAATATAAACAAAATCAATTCAAACTGAAAAACAAGTACCTGTACACAGACAGCATAAAATAAAAAATTAGATAGGAAGAAAAAATCAGTGAGTGGCTCCACAGAATATGAGCACAAGAGTTGTTTTCAGTTGTCTCCTAAATATATTCAGGGAGTAGCTGAATGCCCCTAGGCAGAAATTCCAAATATTTATTTATAGAGTATTGTCAGTGTGTACCTGGCACTTTATATAAAATGAAAAGATAGGTATTGCCACGAGGGGCTTACTATCTAGATATCAACAGAAGGAGGAAAGGGGGATGGAGGCAGGTAAACAGGGGAAGCATCTGTAGCTTCTTCCTAATTTTGGGTTGGAGGTTTTTGTATTCACAACTTATAGTGCCATATTTTTGACTATTGCTTTCAGTGCAAATGTCTTCTTCTCTCACAGGGCCACTCAAATTAAGACCTACTCCTGGGATAATGCCCAAGTCATCCTCGTTGGAAACAAGTGTGATATGGAAGATGAAAGAGTAATTCCTTTTGAAAAGGGAAAGCATCTGGCTGATCAGTTGGGTACATGTTAAAGCTTTTTTCCTCCTCTCCTTCCTGCAGTTATAGGCTTTCTTCAGGTCTGCCCATATTATCAGTTCTTAGTACAACAAATGGGCAAATGACCCATTTGTCACTTCTTTCTGCCAGGTTGCATTTTTAAAAATTGCATATGTAAGTAAGCCTTTTGTCAATGAATTTCATTATCACAACTACCCTCTAGGTAAAACCAGATTGAAAAACTGTGACTGGACCAAGGTCACATACAGAGTGTCATGGCTGAATGCAGCCTTGAACACAGACTTCTAAAATTCAACTCCAATGCTTTATCGACTAAATACAATTGCTCTTGTTTTTTCCAGTAAGGAGATGGCACATCTTTCCAGCACTGGATACACTGTACTGGGGAAAAATATACATATATAGGATAATATATATTTATTATATAGAAAAGGATATATTAATAGAAAAGGATAATTTTTTTTAGTGATTTATTGATTTTAAGTATCTGGAGGACTCCTTCTCTTCTTTCAACATGTCATCACTTCTTGCGTTCAAACTCTTTTCTCAATCCCCACCTTCTTTCAGCAATTTCCTCCTCTGCTTCACTCACAATTCTTCCACAAACAGTCTTCCTTTGCACCCTCTTCGCCTTTCAGCTACGATTCTACCTCCCTTTTTTATATTCTTTTCTTACCTACTGCCTTTGCTTACTGACCTCAGACGACTTACCACCTTTGCTTACTGACCTCAGACACATAGATGAACAGGCCTTGCTGAGGGAGAATCAGCATGGCTTCTGTAAGGGTACGTCTTGCCTCACGAACCTTTTAGAATTCTTTGAAAAGGTCAACAGGCATGTGGATGCGGGAGAACCCGTGGACATTATATATCTGGACTTTCAGAAGGCGTTCAACACGGTCCCTCACCAAAGGCTACTGAAAAAACTCCACAGTCAGGGAATTAGAGGACAGGTCCTCTCCTGGATTGAGAACTGGTTGGAGGCCAGGAAGCAGAGAGTGGGTGTCAATGGGCAATTTTCACAATGGAGAGAGGTGAAAAGCGGTGTGCCCCAAGGATCTGTCCTGGGACCTGTGCTTTTCAACCTCTTCATAAATGACCTGGAGACAGGGGTGAGCAGTGAGGTTGCAAAGTTTGCAGACGACACCAAACTTTTCCGAGTGGCGAAGACCAGAAGTGATTGTGAGGAGCTCCAGAAGGATCTCTCCAGACTGGCAGAATGGGCAACAAAATGGCAGATGCGCTTCAATGTCAGTAAGTGTAAGGTCATGCACATTGGGGCAAAAAATCAAAACTTTAGATATAGGCTGATGGGTTCTGAGCTGTCTGTGACAGATCAGGAGAGAGATCTTGGGGTGGTGGTGGACAGGTCGATGAAAGTGTCGACCCAATGTGCAGCGGCAGTGAAGAAGGCCAATTCTATGCTTGGGATCATTAGGAAAGGTATTGAGAACAAAACGGCTAATATTATAATGCCGTTGTACAAATCTATGGTAAGGCCGCACCTGGAGTATTGTGTCCAGTTCTGGTCACCGTATCTCAAAAAAGACATAGTGGAAATGGAAAAGGTGCAAAAGAGAGCGACTAAGATGATTACGGGGCTGGGGCACCTTCCTTACAAGGAAAGGCTATGGCATTTGGGCCTCTTCAGCCTAGAAAAGAGATGCCTGAGGGGGGACATGATTGAGACATACAAAATTATGCAAGGGATGGACAGAGTGGATAGGGAGATGCTCTTTACACTCTCACATAACACCAGAACCAGGGGACATCCACTAAAATTGAGTGTTGGGAGAGTTAGAACAGACAAGCGAAAATATTTCTTTACTCAGCGTGTGGTTGGTCTGTGGAACTCCTTGCCACAGGATGTGGTGATGGCATCTGGCCTGGACGCCTTTAAAAGGGGATTGGACACGTTTCTGGAGGAAAAATCCATTATGGGTTACAAGCCATGATGTGTATGTGCAACCTCCTGATTTTAGAAATGGGCTATGTCAGAATGCCAGATGCAAGGGAAGGCACCAGGATGAGGTCTCTTGTTATCTGGTGTGCTCCCTGGGGCATTTGGTGGGCCGCTGTGAGATACAGGAAGCTGGACTAGATGGGCCTATGGCCTGATCCAGTGGGGCTGTTCTTTTGACTGTATCCAGGCCTAGTTTTTACAATTCCTCTCAGATGAATCTGTTTTTTGCTCTTCAATGTTGTCCTTCTGTCACGATGCTACTTGCACTGGCCACTTCCTGATGTAATAGGCATGAGATAAGTTGCGTTTCTTGTCTGTGGGAACATCAGTTGTGCCCTTTTGAGGGAGATGCACAACTTGTCCTTCACATTTTCAGTTGAAAGCATAAGAGAAAAGGGAAAAGTCACTTGTACTTTATTTTAGGGCACAGTCCTAACCAACTTTCCAGCACTGGCATAGCTGTGCCAGTGGGGCATATGCTGCATCATGCTGTTGGGGGGCAGTCATGGAGGCCTCCTCAAGGTAAGGCAGTGTTTGCTCCCTTACCTTGGAGTTGCATTGCCCTTATGTCAGTGCTGGAAAATTGGTTAGGATTGTGGCCTTAGAGTCCAATCCTATCCAACTTTCCAGCACTGGTCCAGCCACAATGCAGCCTTGGGGCAAGGGAACAAATGTTTCCATACTTTGAAGAGGCCTCCGTGACTGCCCCACCACCACAGGATGCAACACACACCCCATTGGCGTGGCTGCACCGGCACTTGAAAATTGGATAGGATTGTGACCTTAGTTCTCCTGCATAAGATCTCCCTCCTCTATTCTCAACACTTGGCATTTGATCCAGGGGCTGAATACCACTAAACCAGCTCTCTGCTACTGCTACTTTGTCCATCAAATAGATGACCAGTGGGACCATCAAGAGCTGTTGAGACCTGCACAGCAGCCAGGCAGGGAAGAGCCATGACATACTTAAAAAATAACTTTTCTCACTATAGCTTTTCATTGCATAGTATGTTAACACCAATTCTTCTTTTGGAAAATCTGGTCTGAAACAACCCTGGTAATCAATTTGAATAATTTCAGTTCAATTACTTTTTTCATCTTTCCCAACATTCGGCATGCTAATCAGCATGATCTGGAACATTTAGATTGTCTCAATAGCAAATCTTCCACACTGCTTCTCTGCTGGCTGTTTACTTTTTTTGATGTACCCTTTCCAATTGTTGAGGACATCATGCAATAAATTGCACATGCCTAATTAAAAGATGTCTGAACAAACCAGTAGTGTAAATATTTGCTAGTTTGGCAGGAGGTTTGCAGAGTGTTTATAGAGTTTCTTTAATCTCTAATTTTATTAAAAACCACTCTTCCTGAACTCAGCTCTTAAATCCAAGATATTTTAACTGAAGGGCACACAACATTTCTAAAACATAAGGATCACAATCAAACTTTCTTCCTAAATTTATTGGTGGTTGGAAGTATTAAAGGAGTCACTCACTGAACCAGGTG
This sequence comes from Tiliqua scincoides, assembly GCF_035046505.1. NCBI lineage: Eukaryota > Metazoa > Chordata > Lepidosauria > Squamata > Scincidae > Tiliqua > Tiliqua scincoides. Next base: position 157,195,217 of record NC_089824.1, read on the forward strand.
TACAAAACTTTTTATATCCTCCTAATAACATATGCTGCTCTTCCTACATCCAGCCCCATATACCAGAAGGTAGTAGCATTCTATTTCATAAGCTTTCCTTATCATTATTGTAATTCAGTTGCCAGTTTTGTAGAGAACAGCAGGCTAGTTTCTGGAGCCTTCTCAATAGTAAAATGCCTGTTGGTACAATGAGCTGTATTTCCCATCTCCCATAAAGTGAACAATTTTCATTTATTTCTTTGAGATAACACAACAAGGCTACAGTTGGTGTCACTACTGATATGGGGGCCAAACATGACTGCCACCTAGACCTCTAGTGATTCTAGCAGCTTTAGGGCCCAATCCTAAAGTTGAGTTGAGCCAATGCAAATCCCTTGCGACAGCCCAATGTTGTCACGAAAGTACCATAAAGCACTTTTGCAACAATGTGACTGCAGGGATGTTGGTGCAAGGGACTTGCGTCAGCCTCCCTGTGCTGGACCCAGCTGTGGTGAGCTAGGTTTGCACTGGCTTTTCCAGGCTGGCATGGGGGTCTGGGGGGCATGGGGAGTGCTGGGAGGAAGTGGGAGGGAGGCATTCCCAGGGTGGGCAGCCAGGGAGTGGGAGGCAGGGCCAGGACCCAGCAGTTATGTTGGATTCTGACCCTGTTCCTGGGTGGCCCAGGGGTGGCTGCTCAGATTTGCGCCACCTCTGAAGGTTGTGCAGTTCTGAGTAGCCCCATTGGGACTGCAGTGGCTCTCCCTGGGGTAAGGGAAAATGTTTCCCCTCGCCCCAGACTGAGCCTCTAGCTGCCTGAAACCTGTACTGGATACAACACAGGCATGCTGGCCTGCCTGTTCCAGTGCAAATTAGGATTGCGCTGTGTATTACCACCACTTTGTACAACATTTCCATAGAAATCAACAGCTTCCAATGACATCTGTACAAGGTATGGAAGAACTATGAGAGTCTCCAACTGCAGGGGTGTGTTTGAGAAATGTGTCTCTAGGCCAGACTGGATACAACTTCATTTAATTCATGTTTTTAAGAAGCAAAGCAGCATATTCCATCTTTTATGGCCAAGTCCTCAGAAGGTGGCTAAGTTTAAACATGTTATTCAGCCTTTGCAGATTGGGGGGGGGGGCAGGGAGGATGGTGGTGGTGCTGGTAAATAGCAGCAGTGGAAATCTCCAATTCAGACTAGAACCACAGTGGGGACAAAGGGACCTTTGAAAGGGTTACATCCTCCCATACTATGATGTCCTATTGTGGCTGCTATTTGCATTCACCCATAAAAATACAGAAAGCCAAAACATAAAGTCATAAACTTACATTGGCCCCAAGCACAGGTTTATTGCCTCTCACTCTCTAGAACCGTGCCACACTGACATGTGCATCATAGCTCCTTCAGAAGGATATATTGCTTCCACAGCAACCAAAAGACACTGAACTGACATTTATGGTACCATATCCTACATTCACCAGAACTATCTCAGGCACATGCATAAAGGCTTCTGCTCTGTCATCTTCCGATGTTCCCAACTCTCCTTCCTGACTCTTAGTGCATTCTCTTTCTGTACAGCAGTGAGAGAAGATGGAGGTTGCTCTACTGGCTGATTGCCAGTAGGCTGTCCAACGGAATTCTTCCAAAAAGTCCTAGTTTATGACTTTATCTGAAACAAGGCACTTCTGTTATCCTTAAGTAAAAGTGTGTACTTAACACACATTAGTTTACGCCTCAGCTGTTGAGCATATTCTTCTACTTTGTAAGTTTAAACATAGCGGTAGACTAGACTTTTGCCAGGATGTGGACAGAGAAATCCACACAAGACTGAATTTAGTACCCCCAGGACAGTATAGCTACACTCTGACACATTCCCATTCTCAGTGCTTTAAAAGAAGAAATTCTCTTTCCAGTGTCAAATCTCTTCTGAACTTCAGATGTCGGTCAACTAGAAGAAATGTTTATTAAATAAACAGATGACTTAAGTTCAGTGTGACATGAAAGAAACAATCCTGAAATAACTGAATATTATTTGTGTACTTTTTTAAAAAATAAAAACTAGGGTTTGATTATTTTGAAGCTAGCGCCAAGGAGAACATCAACGTGAGGCAGGTATTTGAGCGTCTTGTGGACATCATCTGTGAGAAGATGTCAGAGAGTGTGGATTCAGATGCCTCTAGAATTACTGCTGGGAAGAATGTGCACCTCACATATAATCCACCTCCTTTGCAGCAGAACTGTTCCTGTTAGCGGTGCCTCAGAACTGCCTGGAAAGTAGTTATAGGGGTAGATACACCTTATTATTCTGTACAATCCTTTTTCAGTGCTGGCATAGTGGGATATCCTTGTTCAATGTCTCCCAAATCCTTATATAGAATAATAGAAAATGTTAAGTGCAGCTAGTGTTCAAGTGAAATGTTATGCTAAAATATTTTATATAGTCTGACATTTCTGAATGGTTTGTCATGTTACTACAGTTTTGCTGGTATCCAGGTAATCCTTACGTTTTAGTACCTGCTAATCCGAAGCAACTGTTAAGTGCTTGTCTTGCCACACACACTTGCCCTCAAGTATAGAACAGTTTGAGCCTTCTGGCCAAAGGGGGGGGGGAGAACAGCAATACCAGATTCATCAAAAGTGAGAGGGTGGACAATATTGTTCTGTGCATCAACTCCAGCTTTCTGTTTGCTTGATAAGAAGTTGCAGAGATAACACCTGAAAGTTATTTTAAACAGCACCCTTCATTAAACAAAGCTGTCCATGCTTGATCACTGTATGCAAATAATTCATGACACCAGATTTGCATATTTAATATTTTGTCATTTGCAACCAATGAGTTCCTAAGTGAGAAAGTAGTGTTTATTTCTGGCCATCACCTGCTTAATGATGTCACTTATTGCTTAAGGACATCATGTCCAGCCCTCAGCAGGCACCATTAATGCTATTCAGCCTGCTCTATGAAGTAGTCTGTGAGGCCTGCTCTATGAAGTCACTGTGCACTTAAAGGAGTTTTGCTAAGGCCCACAAAGTGCCATGAGAAAGGGCAGGTTAGAATTCCCCTCACCAGAACACAGCAGGTTGTAATTAACCAAAAAATAAAGTTTATTAACAAAACTAACTGAATGTAGAATTGCAGTACTATAAAATGCTGGTTCTAGTACTTGCCTTAGCTGGTATAATGAGCAGGTCATTCACAATTTTATATTCCACTTTATCTCCCTAGTGGGCATTCAAAGATGGTAAGATCATAATTTACATGCTGTGGAAGATTCATAGTAAGAGTTAATGATTTAATAAAGAATCTGCCTGAATTCAGGCAAAAGATACATCCTGAACTTCAAGAAGTAGATCTACTTTTCTGGATTAGCTCATTTAGATCTGATTTTTGTAGGGGAGACTTCAGTTAGATACAAAGAAGACATTCTTAATGCTAAGAGCGGTTCAGCAATGAGATCAATTACCCAGGGAAATGGGTTCTCCTTCACTGGAGCTGGACAGGTAGCAGCTTGACAGGTGCCTTTTGGAGATGCTTGAAGCAGGAAAATCCTCTTTAGAGCAGGGTGTTGGCCTAGATGGCCTTGAAGATACCTTCCAACTCTACAGTTCCAAGTACAGCTGACTTAGGGCCCAATCCTATGGAGTGTGTACTGACTCACTGCCGGCCCGCACTGTTGCAAATGTGCCATAAGGCATATTTATGAGTCTTAGTACCAGTGGAGCTCTGCTGCTCGGCGATTGTGTGGACCGTTGAGCAGCGGAGAGGTAGGTGGGGGTGTGGGGGGAGGTGGGGGGAGGGCAGGGGGGAGGCGTGCTGGGGGAGGGTGTGAGACAGGAGAGAGGCAGGATCAGTGGAGCTTTGGTGCACGAGATCCAGAGGCTGGTCACCTGACATAGAAGCTCTGAATTCTATTCCAACCCTTGGGTTGTTGTAGAATTGAGTAGCCCCATTGTGGGGCTACTTGATTTACCCAGGGGAAGGAAGTCCCTTTTTCCCAGAGGAGGAGGTGGTGGCTGCCTGGAGTGCGCTGGATGCAGTGGCAGCCATTTTCAGCGCTGCTGCAGCCCCGCGTGCCGGGCAGCTCAGGACTGGGCTGTAATTCTAACCAAAGACTTCTATCACAAAGCTTGGTTTTACATTTATGGGAAATTAATGAAATGGCATGTCCAATTTTTTAGGACATTAGACAGGAATGAAACACAGGTCAACCAATCAAATCAACAAGTATGATTTCTTCCTTCCCAAGGAACCCCCCCCCCCAAAAAAAGGCAGGCAGGCAAGTAGAGGAAGCAAAGTTTAGCTACAGAATTACTGCAGAAAAGCACTTACAATATGCTACAACTTTAGAGGAATGTTTTCTTTAACCCATATGCAGTTAACCTCCCTTCCCTTTTAAAAAAATATTTCCAGCCCTGTAGGGTGCTGTTTTATCTTATTGTGTGCCATCACAAGCTCTCTAAAGATAATCCGATCTCCTTTTGTTCTATTCTCTTGTGCGCAATACACACTCACACCTGTCTCTCTCAGGTTAGCATCCCCATCTCTTTCTCCTCTCTTAAGTCACACATACTCTCTTATTTTAAATAGGGACATTTTAAATGTCCCTATACCCCCCTAAATCTCTAAATCTCCCTATACCCCCCTCCACATTTCACTTTTTATAGGAAGGCAAAAAAAGACAGACAACACTAAAAGGTGCGGTGACTACTGAGGCCATTGCTCATCTAAGGGTAAACAGACATTGCTAGCTTCAAGACTATGAAAACATATATTCAATTTCTTGTCCAATGCTTGTCCCCCTTTCCCTTGCTGAGGGGAAGATGCACAGAAGACATCTTTGAAATGTGCAGAATCCATGTACAACTGTTTTTGGTGTACTACGTTGAAAAATACAGAGAAATCTCCCTACAGCTAAGTATGTATTTTAAATGCAATAGTAAGTTGAAATGCTTTCAGTAGACAATTTGAATTGTTCTAGTTTTTGTCTTAATTATAAAATGAGCAAGTTCAGGTTTGTTGAGTATTTATGTTCTGGTGTTTAGAAGGCTCTGTTTGTGTGATGGTTGAAGTGTATATATTGTTGCCAATTGTAAGATGCCAACAAAATAAAATATCTGTTATTTAACTTGCTGTGTTAACATTGTTTTGCGTATTACTTCCCATTGCGAATACCCACAATGATCAAAGTGAGCCTTCCAGCTAGGAAATAATATTTTCAAGCATATGTTTGCAGAATTCTTAGCAGTAACCTTCTATACTGGGACTTCAGTTAACACTTTAAGCAAGATAATAAAAAACCAATAAGTAGTATTGAGGCATGGTGACCCTCAACCCTAGATTGTAAAGTAACTGGATAGCCCAGTAAAGTATAAGCAGAGTACTAAGAATTATTTTAAAAGCTTTTTAGCCCAGAGATATTATAGCATAACACACAATGGAAGAGAGCTGCTTGATTTTAGAAACAAATGCTTAACAGCTTAAAAGCCATACTGCTACAGCATAAAGGTACACAAAATAAAAAGCTGTTTTATTTAACATCATAGTTAGTCTCACAGAAAAGCCGCTTGAAGGAATAATTTAGGAGAGACCTTGAGCTTCTAAGGCTGTGATACACTTTAGAGTTTGGAAAAGGGAGTCGTATCTACATCTTGGCAGAAGTATACGGCCAGCCAAGATATCATAAGCTGAGAAAACACATATATGCAATATTGTAGTCATTAGAAGTAAGAAAAGCATTTAGCTGGACACAGACACCTGCAAGAGACGAATTTAGAAAAAGGATACATTTAATTAGATAAGCAAAGAACATCCTTGAGAATCACATTGCAACTGAAATGGAGAAATGAATGTTAAAGGGGGCTGGTGCAGGGAGAAAACAGTTTGGTTGGCATGTAATGTCTGAGTAACTTGTTTAAAGATAAATAGGAGAAGGATTTCTTAAAAAGAAAACGTGATGCAGTGAAAGTTTGGCTTGTTTTATGTTAAAATATATGAAAAATCACAAGAAGCTGGCTAAAGCCTTAGTCAGCCACAAAAGGGAAGAGGTCACTTATATACACCACTATAGAGCCCTCAATACCAATGTACTCAAAGTAACTAGTCAGTTATAATAGAATTAAGACATAGAGTAAAACTGTTAAAAGGAAGTTTAAAAGACTTTGGTTCACAGAGGGCTCACAGGGAATATACTAAAACCAGGAGAAGAGATGCAAAAGAGATAAGTGGTTCAAGCAAGGTCATCCTAATTAGGAAGGGTTTGGAAGGAATATATGTCAATAAATGGGCCAGAAGTTCTACCAGATAAGGTCTTCACACCCATGTTTAAGTGTTTTCTTGTTCTCTTTAATGAGGATGTTACAGCGAACCCTACTGGTTTTTGAAAACTTTTGGAAATTGTGTAATTTTGGCAAAGTTTTAGGATGAAACCCCACCTGTATGTAAATAACAGTCAATCAATGGTTTTGTTTGTTTGTTGCCCACCTATTTGGTATGTAAATGGTATTTTGTCTATATCCTATTAAGAGTTAGCCCCATTTATGATGTCAAACTTTCAGCGAATGAGAAGTCTAGATTTTCAGACAAAGGATTGTGTGGTATAAAAGTTAAGGACCAGCGTTCAGACGGGGTCTATGCTTTGGACATGAGTCCTGTGGACCAATTGTATACAATTCAATAAAAGCCTGTGAACCTTCATCCCTGTGTACCGAGTTGTTCTGAGTTGCTTATCCGCTTTGCAAAAGTATTAGCATTTCTATAGCGCTTTAAACAAGTGTTTCTCAAACTATGGGTCAGGACCCACTAGGTGGGTCATGAACCAATTTCAGGTGGGTCTCAATATTTTATTTTTAATATATTAGACTTGATGCTACCATGGTATGTGACTGCATTTGGGGATATGTTACAGACCTGTACTTTTAACAAGCTACTATGTATATTCTTTTAAAAATGATAGTAAATCTGACTTACTCTTGGGTAAGTGTGGGTAGGATTGCAGCCTAGGATTGTTAAAAATTTTCCTGCTTGATGATGTCACTTCCTGTCATGATATCACTTCAGGTGGATCCTGACAGATTCTCATTCTAAAAAGTGGGTCCCAGTGCTAGATGGGGGAGAACCACTGCTTTAGACTGTTCAGAGATACATTATATCATTAGACATACTAAAATACTGACAACAACTCTGTAAGGTACATTATTGTTAGCTACTTGGTGCTATTACAGCTATATGGAGATATACATTTTGTCTGTTAATAGATACTTCAAAGCAGCACAGACAGGGACCATTTTTTCTTGTACTACACAATCAATGAAGGCGACACTGAGAGAAGGTAGCACGGGTTAAAGGACATTTAATGATACTGAAAAGAGAAAATATATTGCACTATCACTACCCAATTCAGATTTGACTAATTAGTTAATAAATAATTTAGTGCAATGTGCAGTGTTTTTAGTTTCCTTTCCATTACAAATGGGGTACAGACAAAGATGTAGTGACAGAAGGGGGCAAGAATAGGAGACAGGGAGAAAAGCAAGAGGAAAACAAGAGTTGCAAGTAAGCAAAAAACTAAACACCCCCACCAACCAGGGAGGGGGTGATTGAGAGAGTTATAGTTAATTCTCAAAACCAGTTCTGCTGGTCACACATTTAGATCTATGGAGAACATTATGTGTCAAACTCCCAGGTTTTTACTACTCAGATGCTACAATACAGAGATGGCTGATGTTGCCTTTTAAATAAATAACTGAGTTTTTAATAAAATCAGTTTGTGTTGCACATGAAGCTAGATACTATCCATGTCATAACTGACAGAGGCATAAATTTCCTTTCAGTGATGAAGAGTAAGGACCCAATCCTATATGACTTTCCAGCACCAATGCAACCACAACACAGCCCTGAGGTAAGGGAACAGGTGTTCCCATATCTTGAGGAGGCCTCTGTGACTGCTTCCCCACCACAGGATGCAGTGCATGCTCCATTGGCACAGCTGTACTGGAAAATTGGATAGGATTGGGCCCTATGTCATTTTGCAGCAATGTAAGCCAGAAAAAAAAAGATGGTTGCCAAAAAGCAAAATGAAGCTTCCAAGTCTATACTAATGAAGACTGTCACGTCTGACCATAATGCTGCTACTATTGTCCACTCCTCCAGAACATGACAAGAAGATGCTCTCCACTAGACCCGTCACAAAAGCAGTATTCACATATGACTTCCCACAGCTTCTCATGACTTTTCTATTACCCAGTACACATAACAAAAGCTGCTCTTTCACATCATCCTCAACTGGATGTCAAGGGTTGAGATCTTGATTGGTCTCCAACCACTGGTCTCACAGTCCCCATTCATTTTGCTTCTTTGCTGGAATTTCAGTATCCAGTTTGAAAAATGCTGATTGCAGATTAGAAAAGCAGTGTCCAGCATTCTTAAAAGGTCAATCCTGCATTCAAACAGGCTAAAGATTGCAGAAGTGCTACAGGCAGATGGACCAAATCATACAGTAAGAGAATTACAAACACTGTCAATGGACCATGGTAGGAAAGTCATCCTTTTCTTTTAGTGCTAACAGATGGGGGATTAAACAAGCCAGAGATAGCACTTGGAAAACCACCTGTTCAAAAGAAATGCATAGTTTTGAAGTAGTGTATCTCAGTGGTGGTGCACATCCTTTGACATTGAGGAAGATGGACCAGTGGTCCAACTCTATAAAATGTCAGATATTCCTCAGTGACCTAACTAAGCAACCAATCTTATGGGACATTGTGCTAGTAGTACGTGTGTACCAAAAATATGCTGTAAAGCATGTTTTCAGTGAGAAGGGAGCACCAGTGCTGGCCCAGCACCAAGCCTCACCACTCGGTGGACACAGCAGAGGAGCACTAATAGTAAGTAAAGGCCAGGTGGGGGTAAGGCTTCCCAGGGCAGAGCAGAACTGGGCCTCAAATCAATTTATTGATTATGTCCAGCACAACACTAAGCATTCTGCTGTACTCAGAATAAAACTTCACTAAGTTTTATTCACTAAGTTTTATGTTTAAGGGGATTTACTGGAGTCAGCCTCAGCTAACTTACTTGTAGGGCTCCAATCCTAGGAAGTCATCAGCCCAATGCTTTCAAAGAGCTTTGAGATACCTTACACTGCATAGATACAGCCTGGAAGTCTCAAGGACATTTGATCTCAGATTATGACATCAGTGGACCTCAACTTTTTATTTTATTAATTATAAGACTGTGGAATATTACCAAAGCTTCATAAATTGCAAACCTATATTCCAAGTGCTGCTAGTAAACCAGAAGCCAGATACAGAAAACACTCTTCCCCCACCCCACTAGAAGAGACACTTCAAGAAGGTTGGAATGATTCAAGCAACCTCTCTAACCCCCCTTTTGAGTACTGCAACTTGGTACAAGACAGCTGAGCCTTTCCATTTAGTCTAAGAACCACACCTGAAGAACTCAAAACTTTGCATGTTCTTGCTATAAGAGCACATGATCAATTTTTGGCATCTCAGAAACCTTTAGAACACAAGAGCAACAAAGGAGGACAGAGCAAAAACCAGAGAGTTATGTGAACAAGAAAGAATTAAGAACATAAGGATAGCATTGTTTGACAAGGCCATAGGTTGATCGCCCAGAGCTAGCCTAGCCCAGTGCCCCATTTTCCTCATCAGCTGCCTCCAGACAGCTGGGACAGACATACTCCTCTTCTACCATTGCTTTCCTACAACTCATAGTCAGAGGCACACTGCCACTGAACCAGAGGTACCTGGTTGCCACTGACACATCAGCTCCCCATGAATGTGCCCAGGCATACTCCCCCTTGTGGACACCATCACATCTGATGGCAGTGAGTTCCACAGACACACCACGTAAAGCAGCACTACCCCTACAACACAACCCACCCACTACACTGCCTCTCTCACAGTAGCTTTACTTTGGTCTTACATACATCCCTAAAGGGGCGGGACCCATTGTTCGCCCCGCCCACTCCACGGCGAGTGACGTCATCCGGTGGGTGAATAGGCATTGGGTGCTTTTGAAGAGTGACAGCACGGTGGCCCAATCAGGGCATCCTATCTGTTGAGGGAATTAATAAACCGAGAGAAATCTCAAAATTAATTAGGACAAACAGACCAAAAGTCCTGTTTGTCCCCCGTTTCACCCTCACTTGCAGCTCTCCAGGTTGAGCGCGGCCTATCAGAGTCGGCTGTGCCGGGGAGGCCTGGGATTGGCTGGCGTCTGTCACGTGAACGCCGGGCCGGGCCGTGATTGGTGGGAGTGGGGCCGGGGCCTTAGCACCGGCCTGCGCTTGGGTCTTGAGTAGCCGGCCGGGGCTTGGCCGGCGGCGGATGCTGAGGGTCGCGGCCGTGCTCGCGCACGCGGCCTCCGCTGCGAAGCGGCTCCGAGCCGGGCCAGCCCTCAGCAGCCACCGTCGTCATCGCACCGGCTGGGGTCACTCTCCAGCCGGACCCCGACCGGTCACCAGTGGGCATCCCTCGTGCCGCCGCTTCCTGTGGGTTCCCCTGGCAGCGGCAGCGGCAGCCATGCCGGGCAGGACCAAGGCCTCGCCTGTCAGCGGCCAAGACCTGCCGCAGGACTTGGAGGGCAGCCGTGGGGCCAAGGCCGGCGCCGCGCAGGAGGAGCCGGCGGGGGAAGGAGGAGACGCCGCCGCCGCCGCCAGCCCCAATCTGGGGGACCCGGAGATCGTCAAGTCCCCCAGCGACCCCAAGCAGTACAGGTGAGCGGGTGGTCGAGCTCACGACTGAGAACCCAGGGCCGAGCTGTGCGTGTCTACTCGGAAGTAAGCCCCGTTATAGTCAATGGGGCTGACTCCCAGGTAAGTGTGGACAGGATTGTAGCCCTAGAGAGGATGTCCCTTCGCTGAGGCGAATCCGCCTTCAACACTCCCCCCCCCCGCAGGGTAACCAGATGTCCTCTTTTTCCTAGACGTGTCCTCTTTTTTAGCCTCGTGTCCTGGAAAAGAACTTAGGGCTACAATCATATCTACACTTACCTGGGAGTAAGCCCCATTGACTACAGTGGGACTTACTTCTGAGTAGACATGCATAGGCTTGGGCTCTGTGGCTACTACCATCTTATCCACACTTACCTGGGAGTAAGCCCCATTGACTATAATAGGACTTACCTCTGAGTAGATGTGCATAGGATTGGGCTGTAAATGTCCCCCCTTTCCCTGTGAGCAGACCTCTGCAGGCAGCGCATAGCTTTCTTCTACTTCAGCGTTTCTGAAACTGTGCATTGGGACCCACTAGGTGGGTCGCAAGCCCATTTCAGGTGGGTCCCCGATCATTTCAATATTTTAATTTTAATAAGTTAGACTTGATGCTACCCTGGTCTGTGACTGTATTTGGAGAAATATTACAAACCTGTACTTTTGAAAAGCAACTAGGTATATTCTTTTAACAATGACAGTAAATGGGTATTACTCCTAGTAAGTGAGGGTAGGATTGTAGCCTAGGATTGTTAAAAATGTTCCTGCTTGATGATGTCACTTCCTGTCATGACATCTCCTCTAATGGGTCCTGACAGATTCTCATTCTAAAAAGTGGATCCCAGTGCTAAATGTGTGAGAACCACTGTTCTAGTTAATAAGTGATATGTAATAAATTACATGTAATATAGTTTTTAATAGTAAGTAATATAGTATTTAAAGTGACCACATGAAATCAATTCACAAGTGTTTTAGTTTTTATTTTGTCATTTTTTTCTTGGATGTCCTACATTTTGGGGGGGGCTTGTCCTCTTGCGAGTATGACATTGGGTCACCCTCTCCCCCACCTTCACCCACATTTTGGTGGTCCAAACCCAGCCTCACTCTTAGCCCCACGATGCATGTTGGACACTCTTTTTAGGAAGCACAGTGTCTCTGGAAAACAGGAGGAGTTCAAATCCCTGCTCATTACAAGGTTCACTGGGTAGTCTATGCCTACCCTACAGGAGTGTGGTGAGGGTAAAATGGAGTGTAGCCCCATGTACAGTGCAGGTATGTGTTGCCTCATGAGAACAGTCGATCCTTTATAGGGACGGTTTTAGCAGTATTTGCAGATATTCAACTCAATTTGGCTGTCTAGCTACTATTGTATTGGCAACCTTCAGTCTCGAAAGACTATGGTATCGCGCTCTGAAAGGTGGTTCAGCGTCTAGTGTGGCTGAAAAGTATGTAGCTACTAACTAGCATATGATTTTGTATTGCTTGCCATTTCCTCTGACCTTATCTAACCAAAACCTGGGCAAAGTAATGACATGGTTGAGCTGAGTCATTGCTCTCCCCTCTGCTGTGACTTCCTCCCACATCATTATTTACATCCGTTTCAGGTTATTATTTTGGTTATTTGTACTGTAATTGTCAAAACATGTGCTTTATAAACTGACATCCTATGTATGTCTACACCAAAGTAAGTTCTCTTGTGTTCAGTGGGACTTACTCCTAGGCGTAAGGAGTAAATGTGTATAGGATTACAGCTTTAAACTACAGTAGCACCCCCCCATATCCATGGGGGATACATTCCTACTGCTACTGTGAATACCCCAAACCATGGATAGTAGTGAACCTCTTTACACTCATGACTCACCTCTCTTTTTTTGCAAATGCTTTGTTTGGAAAGTGACGCTAACAGGAAGGAGATAGCAAGGAAGCAGACAGACAGCAAGAACACTAGATCTGCTTCCTATTAGCAGTCTCTCTCCCCTCTTCTAGCGGCTTTGAGTCTAGCATTCTCATTGTATGCTTCCTTTTCCAAAAAACTTCTTCTGCTGTCCAATTTCTATTAGTGTCGCTTTGCAGAGACAGCGAGTCATGAGTGTTACTGAGCGGAGGGGGGTGTATATGAGAACTGTAGATAACTGAAACAGTGGATATGGGGCGGCTACTGCATTTTGCTGGTTATTTTAGTAATGGAAACAATTTACTGAGAGAGATAATCATTAGAGTTGCAATCTTTGTCATCTAAGGAGCGGTATATACACACGTAAATTATCCTATGTGTGTTTCTCAAACTGTCGGGACCCACTAGGTGGGTCACAAGCCAATTTCAGGTGGGTCTCCATTGATTTCAATATTTTATTTTTAATATACTAGACTTGATGTTACTATAGTATGTGACTGCATTTGGAGAAAATGTTATAGATCTGTACTTTTAAACTGGTTACTGTGTATATGCTTTTAACAATGATTGTAAATGGGACTTACTCCTGGGTAAGTGTGGGTTGGATTGCAGTCTTTGTATTGGCAACCTTCAGTCTCGAAAGACTATGGTATCGCGCTCTGAAAGGTGGTTCTGGCACAGCGTCTAGTGTGGCTGAAAAGGCCAATCCGGGAGTGACAATCCCTTCCACACCGGGAGCAAGTGCAGTCTGTCCCTGGTCTGTCTCCCTGGCTATGGGCCTTCCTTCTTTGCCTCTTAGCCTCAGACTGTTGGCAAAGTGTCTCTTCAAACTGGGAAAGGCCATGCTGCACAGCCTGCCTCCAAGCGGGCCGCTCAGAGGCCAGGGTTTCCCACTTGTTGAGGTCCATCCCTAAGGCCTTCAGATCCCTCTTGCAGATGTCCTTGTATCGCAGCTGTGGTCTACCTGTAGGGCGCTTTCCTTGCACGAGTTCTCCATAGAGGAGATCCTTTGGGATCCGGCCATCATCCATTCTCACGACATGACCAAGCCAACGCAGGCGTCTCTGTTTCAGCAGTGAATACATGCTAAGGATTCCAGCACGTTCCAGGACTGTGTTGTTTGGAACTTTGTCCTGCCAGGTGATACCGAGGATGCGTCGGAGGCAGCGCATGTGGAAAGCGCTCAGTTTCCTCTCCTGTTGTGAGCGAAGAGTCCATGACTCGCTGCAGTACAGAAGTGTACTCAGGACGCAAGCTCTGTAGACCTGGATCTTGGTATGTTCCGTCAGCTTCTTGTTGGACCAGACTCTCTTTGTGAGTCTGGAAAACGTGGTAGCTGCTTTACCGATGCGCTTGTTTAGCTCGGTATCGAGAGAATGTGTGTCGGAGATCGTTGAGCCAAGGTACACAAAGTCATGGACAACCTCCAGTTCATGCTCAGAGATTGTAATGCAGGGAGGTGAGTCCACATCCTGAACCATGACCTGTGTTTTCTTCAGGCTGATTGTCAGTCCAAAATCTTGGCAGGCCTTGCTAAAACGATCCATGAGCTGCTGGAGATCTTTGGCAGAGTGGGTAGTGACAGCTGCATCGTCGGCAAAGAGGAAGTCACGCAGACATTTCAGCTGGACTTTGGATTTTGCTCTCAGTCTGGAGAGGTTGAAGAGCTTTCCGTCTGATCTGGTCCGGAGATAGATGCCTTCTGTTGCAGTTCCAAAGGCCTGCTTCAGCAGGACAGCGAAGAAAATCCCAAACAAGGTTGGTGCAAGAACACAGCCCTGCTTCACTCCACTTCGGATGTCAAAAGGGTCTGATGTGGAGCCATCGAAGACAACAGTGCCCTTCATGTCCTTGTGGAAAGATCTGATGATGCTGAGGAGCCTGGGTGGACATCCAATCTTGGGGAGAATCTTGAAGAGGCCGTCTCTGCTGACCAGGTCGAAAGCCTTTGTGAGATCTATGAAGGCTATAAAGAGTGGCTGTCGTTGTTCCCTGCATTTCTCCTGCAGTTGTCTAAGGGAGAATACCATATCAGTGGTGGACCTGTTGGCTCGGAATCCACACTGCGATTCTGGATAGACGCTCTCTGCAAGTACCTGGAGCCTCTTTAGTACAACTCGGGCAAACAGCTTTCCTACAACGCTAAGGAGAGAGATGCCACGGTAGTTGTTGCAGTCACCCCTGTCACCTTTGTTCTTGTACAGCGTGATGATGTTTGCATCCCTCATGTCTTGAGGTACTCCACCTTCTCTCCAGCAGAGACAGAGGATTTCATGCAGCTCAGTGACGATGATCTCTTTGCAGCATTTTAGGACTTCAGCAGGGATGCTGTCTTTTCCAGGTGCCTTGCCAAAGGCAAGGGAGTCCAGGGCCACGTGAAGTTCTTCTAGGGTTGGTTCACTGTCAAGCTCTTCCAGCACAGGCAGGCACTCAATGTTGTTCAGTGCTTCTTCGGTGACTACATTTTCTCTGGAATATAGCTCAGAGTAGTGCTGCACCCAGCGTTCCATCTGCTGCGCCCGATCCTGGATGACCTCGCCTGTGGCAGACTTCAGAGGGGCAATTTTCTTCTGTGTTGGACCTAGGGCCTGCTTGATACCATCATACATCCCCTTGATGTTGCCCGTGTCAGCTGCTATCTGTATCTCGGAACAGAGCTGGAGCCAGTAGTCGTTAGCACATCTCCTGGCAGTCTGTTGGACTTTGCTGCGAGCAGTTCGGAGGACCTGCAGGTTGCGCTCACTGGGACAGGCCTTGTATGCTGCTTGAGCTCTCCTCTTTTCCTCAATGACTGAGGAGTTGACACCAGTCATTGATTGCAGTCTAGGATTCTGAAAAATGTTCCTGCTTGATGATGTCACTTCTGGTCATGGCATCACTTCCAGTGGTCCTGACTGAGGGCCCAGTCCTATCCAACTTTCTAGCACCGGTGTAACCACAGTGAGGCCCTGAGGAAAGGGAACAAACACTTCCTTACCTGGAGGAGGCCTCTGTGACTGCCTCCCTACTGCAGGATGCAGTGCATGCCCCATTGGCACAGCTGCAGTGGTGCCAATGAAAATTGGATAGGATTTGGACCTCATTCTCATTTTAAAAGGTGGGTCCTGATGCTAAAAGTTTGAGAACCACTGTTTATAAATATTAGAATTTATTTTTTTGAAAAGTATCTTGAACCAATACTGAATGCTGCAGAAGTGCATATTGTTTGCTGGAAACCTATCCTATTACAGCAGTCGTCTCCAAACATTTTGGCCAGAGGGTCACATCAAATATCTGGCATGGTGTCGAGGGCCAGAAAAAATGAAATATAAAATTAAAATACATTAGAGATGGAACTTAGGTGAATGAAGGAATGGGCTCATATTTCCAGGATTTCTCCAAGCACCACAGAAATGAAGCACACACTTAAATAGGCCTCCAATCCTCCACCTCACAAGCAGCTTACTTAAATATACAGGTGTCGGGGCCCTTCCCAGATGCCCTGACCCCTGACTTACCCAGGAGCAGGCACCCCATGCCCAGGGTGGGAAGGCTTCACTGCCCTTGAAGGGGGCAAAGCAGGGTGGCTCACCTCAACCAGCCAGAGGGGGCTGGCAGGGCAAACAAGGAACACAGAAGGAAACAAGCCAGGAACAGGAAAGGCCTTTTCTGCCCCACCTGGAGGAAGGGGCGGGGCCAAAGGGGGCAGGCTTGCTCCATAAAACAGGGAGGTCAGGAATGAGAGGCTGTCAGTGTGAAGTAGGGAGCTGTGAGGTCAACAGCTCCTGCTCATAGGCCAGGTTTGGCAGCGCTGCTAGGGAGGAGGGCAAGGGTGCTAGAACCCCCTCTGCCTCCAGCCAATCTGAGGCCTCCCTGGGGAGGAACAAGCCTGTTCCAGGTCCCTCCAGGGGAAGGCCCCTACGACAGGAGTAAATATCTCAGAACTAGCACATCACAGGAACCACCCGGAGCGTGTTCTGAGGGCCAGCGAATCCTCTCCAACACTCAGAAAGCCTTCAGAGGGCACAAAAAGTTACTTCTGGTTTTTTGAGAAAACTAGGAAGTGATGTTTTAGGCCTTTAGAAAGCATTCTGAGGAGTGGGAAGATTGCACACAGCATACCTGCCCTCAGAACACCCTCTGGATGTGACCAGGAGGACTGACATGGAGTCCCTCAAGTCTACACAGACAAAATAGCAGACTTGAGAAGCCCCTTGCGGGGCTTGGGGCTTTCCTCAGTAGAAGGGGGCAAAAGTCCTCTTCCCTTGAGGAGACCTCCAGCGGCCTCAGCGGTGCCGTTGGATGCAGCAGTAGCTGTTTTGGTGCTACTGCACCCAGCAGAGCTGCTGGCTTTAGGGTTGGGCTGCCCAGCAGGTAAATTGTAAAAGCCATAGGCTGATTTCTGAATTGGTAAACTTGAGGTAGGATTAGTAAACATAAGTTAGGTAATTACTTTTGTATAATAAATCATGTATTGTTGCGTTCTGAATGCAAACATAATACCAAAAAATATTTTAAGGCAGTTGCTATCTAAAGTTGATTATAAATGTGTACATTGTACAAAGCAAAATTTAAAAACATTTTACTATTGTCTTTAAATGTTGGTGTTTGGTTTTTCTTTTAAAATAATGTTCATAAAAATGTGTGATTCTCTGAGTGATGAAAATGTTTTAAAAATCCAGCAAAGGATTTTTTCTTTATACATTTTTCACAGATGAGGAATATTATTCAACTATCTGATTTTATTTAAAGATATCTCTGATTTCTTTTAGACCAGGGATGGCCAACTTCTTGACTCCATAGGAGTGGATTCTTCTTTACTAAGTGGCTCAGTGGATCTTCTCTCACATGGTATCACTGCCCTGTTCCTCCTTGGGTGCTTTGCAGGGGAGAGTCTAACTCTCTCCCCAGATTCCAGGAGTTTGCACCACCCTCTGCAAAATGGGTATTGCTGTTGCTTACTTGGCAGGTTCCTCTCTGATTTCCTGGGAGGGGTGCCTGTAAGGTAAGGAGCAGTTCAGTTTTTCCCTCACAGTCTGCTGCAGGGAAGGGTGGTGAACCCCAGGTAATAATAATGTGCTGCTCTTTGCTGATGCCTCTCCCATTAGGTAAATGAGAGATCTCTCCTAAGACTTTTGCAGTAATGCAAAGGCCTCCAGAGTGACCTCTTGTTTGTCAAAGGGAGGGTTTTCTGCTGGGTTTAAAGTTGCATGCAATTCTCTTGTGTGCTTGTTGAGACCAATCATTGCTCAGGTGTTCATGCTAACTTGACCTCAAATACCCAGCAGGCAGTTCTACTGTTGGTAAATGAAAGGTTGTTCTGAAGATCCTCAGCATTTCCCCTGAATCATTTGCTGGTTTTAGAGACACCTACCATTGAAGTAGAAGAAAGAGAAGAGTAACACAGCCAATTTCTGATTGACAGGCACCATTAGGTGCTGGTGCCAGGTGCAATTGACAGACACCGTTCACTCTAATTCTGTATGAATTTATAGAAGAGTATAGTTCTGTCACTCTGTCTCTAGCTGTATACCTTGCATTGGCGAATAGTGTGACAAACAGCTTATTTAATACCTGAAGTGCCAGTATAGATTGTAATGGTACTGAACCCCCTTGGCACCTGCAAGGAAGAAGCAATGCATAACACTTTCCAGGAGTTTTCCACCCTTCCCAGTGGTGGACTGTGAATGCAAGGGACTCCACTGCTTCTTAACATACAAACATCTCTCCCAGGAAATAAGTGGAATACAGGCCAGAAAAAAAGCAGAGTTGAAAGCTCACCACATTTTGGCGAGGGGAGATTTGACAGGGTGGGGACCAGTAGTGAACTGTGGGCTGGTGATAGCCACCCATGTCCTAGGATTTAGGTATTCTTCCTCTGTTAAGATTTGTTCCTTTTGTTTGTGCTGTTTATGTTTCTTTGTATGTCCCAATTTTAGGAGACTTTATTTACACCAGAAATAGTCCTGCCAGCCCTAGTATTGGTTTTACAATACAAGAGTTAATATTTCTGATCTTGGGAGTTAGGGATGATAACAAATATTCTTTGCCCCACTGCCGAGGCAGCCAGAAATGCTAGTGACATCACTGAGAGAGATGGACAACTGTGTCAAACCTTCTTCTGGGAGATTTTAGTGTCTGTCAGTACACTGCGTTCTCTTAAGTAGACACTGGGTGAAGAGAGAGAGAGTCTGTTGATTTGTCCTATAATGGAAAATCTGCATCTGGAAACTTGTTCCTGTAACTTGACTCAGTTACTTGACTGAGAGGTTAAAACAACTTTGTTTAAATAAAACTTGCCTGAATGGTGAAAAGGCAGGATATAAATCTGTTAAATAAATGTAAATGTGTATTTTTTCCAGATGTTTGGTAAATGTAAAAGAAAGAATAGTAGTAGTTGTTATTAGCAATAGTTTCATTACAGGAACCAAGAGTTGGTATGGCAAATCCAGAAATCTTACATTTTATTTTTTATGTTGAGTGGGAACCACTTGAAAGAGTCAACATTTTAATGATGATATACAACTAACTTCCTAGGTTTATCAAATTACAAAATGGCTTGTGCGCTTTGCTGATATCGGACTTGAATAACCCAGATGGTAGCCCTTATGCACCATCTTCAGAGGGAGAGGATGATGAGGACTCTGAGGAAGGCACTGATGATGATGATGATGATTCTGGAGCAGAAATAGAGGATGACCAAGAAGGATATGATGATGTAAGTGGTGGATATGATGAGG
Organism: Tiliqua scincoides; assembly: GCF_035046505.1. Classification (NCBI taxonomy): domain Eukaryota; kingdom Metazoa; phylum Chordata; class Lepidosauria; order Squamata; family Scincidae; genus Tiliqua; species Tiliqua scincoides. The sequence goes on from NC_089824.1 coordinate 157,214,537, forward strand.
ATCTTGATGACCCTGATAGCGAATTGGAAGAACTAGCAGATAAAGATGAGACCCGGAAAAGGAATTGTACAGAAAAACAGGTATGTGGAATTTCTCTGAATTTAACAATTTTATCTGACTATGACTGGTTTGGCTGTAGCTCTAAAGTACATTTATAAAGAACGGAGGTTAATAAAAGCAGCTTGCCACTTAAGGGAAACTGTTTTACTGTAACATTGTTTTCCAGTTTTCTCCCACTGCTGGCTTTAGCAAGTAGTATTCCAGTTCTGCTCTAAAATTGACAGGGGTGGGAGGCAAAAGAACGAAACACAGCAATGATTTCCCCCTTCATCCCCCATCTTGAGGGGGCCACCACGATTACTGTTACTATTGCAGAAGGGACAATGTTTTGATTTTGGGTGTTACTTTTGTGTGCGACTTATCTAAGCTGATTTGATGCTTGGGTAGTCCCAGCAGTTCTGGCATTCAGATTCCATTCTGTTTTGTACAGAATTGTGAAGTGCATCATTTAATGGATCTGACATTCTCAGCGATCTTGATGACCCCCTTTTTAGGGGGAATATGGTGGTTTTATAGATAAAATCATAATTTTTTTTAAGCAAATAAAAACCCTGTATGTTTTGTTTTCTTCCAGTCTGCAGCTGCTCTTTGTGTTGGTGTTGGCAGTTTCTCTGACCCTGAAGATCTGCCTGGGTTGGCACATTTTCTGGAACATAGTAGGTTCTTAAAAGATCCTTGTGTACTTCTGCAAAATGTGCATGCCATATAGTTTTGCATAAGTTGAGGTGTTTTTATAAAGAAAATAAAAATTTAAAAAATTTAAGACTCAAATACTTAAATCGTTTAACTTTGTTTTCTGTTTGAGTATTTGTCTTACCACCCAGAAAAGACTAGATATTGGCAGGATTGCAGTAAATATAATTTCAATTGGTTAAATATTATGTTTTTGTGAATACCTGTTCTATATCAAAAGCAGATCATACAGAGACCCTTTTCACTAACGCTGTCCAGACAACCACCATCGCAAAAGTGCCATAAGTCACTTCTGTGCTGGTGGTAAGGACATGGTACTGAGGCCCATGCCAGTCAGTGCTGGCCCTCAGCACCAAGAAGACATCCCCATAGAGCAGTGTTCCTGCTGGCTGACAGAGAGGCTTTTCAAGATGGGGGGAAGATGGGGAGGAGGCAGAACTGGGTGGGGGTGGAGCAGGCTAGAGGGAGGATTGGGCTCAGGAGGGTGGTGGAGATGGTGGCAGACTTTGCCGCTGAATCCTATGACCTCTCCCAGCCTGTGGAGCAAAGTAGCTGGTGCAGTTCCGAGGAGCCCCATATGACGTGGCGGCTTTTGTTCCCTTACCTCTGGAGGCTGCCCTGGCCCCATATGATGCAGTGACAGCCATTTTAGTGCTGCTGCTCCTCTGGGCGGGGCATAAGATTAGACTGTAATGTTGTTTCCAGGAACAGAAGGAGCATTATAGGGCAGTTCTTTGCAAAATCTTAGAATACAAGTTACCATTAAAAAAAATAAAAATCAGAAACTGCAACAAGTGTTCCTTTGCTATGTTTTTGTGCTACACTCCCAGGTTGCTTTTTGAGCTTGTGCACCCTCTGCACAAATGTTTTTGTGAAAAATGTGAGAATGGTTGTGAAATGAGCATCCTTCCTCTCTTGCTACCCAGAGATCTGTCAGTGTAACTTTAAAGTGCTGTTCAGTGTTGATGTGAAATTGCTCAATTTTCAGACTCTTAAGGCTTTTTCACTGCCTTTGTGTTTTTTGGGTAGTTGTTTGTTCTTGTAAACGTTACAAAACTTGGTGCACAATTATTACTTCCCTAGTTTTTGCAATGAATATAGCAACTTGCACATCATCTGCTTCCTATTTTGCTTTGCTGTTGAGGTTCAAACTGTATAGAAATCCTGTAAGAACAGCCCCACTGGATCAGGCCATAGGCCCATCTAGTTCAGCTTCCCGTATCTCACAGCGGTCCACCAAATGCCCTAGGGAACACACCAGATAACAAGAGACCTGCATCCTGATGCCCTCCCTTGCATTGGCATTCTGACATAGCCCATTTCTAAAATCAGGAGGTTGCACATACACGTCATGGCTTGTAACCCGTATTGGATTTTTCCTCCAGAAACTTGTCCAATCCCCTTTTAAAGGCATCCAGGCCAGATGCCGTCACCACATCTTGCGGCAAGGAGTTCCACAGACTGACCACACACTGAGTAAAGAAATATTTTCTTTTGTCTGTCCTAACCCTCCCAACAGTCAATTTTAGTGGATGTCCCCTGGTTCTGGTGTTGTGCGAGAGGGAAAAGAGCATCTCTCTATCCACTCTGTCCTTCCCCTGCATAATTTTGTATGTCTCAATCATGTCCCCCTTCAGACGTCTCTTTTCCAGGCTGAAGAGGCCCAAACGCCGTAGCCTTTCCTCATAAGGAAGGAGCCCCAGCCCAGTAATAATCTTAGTCGCTCTCTTTTGCACCTTTTCCTTTTCCACTATGTCCTTTTTGAGATGTGGCGACCAGAACTGGACACAATACTCCAGATGTGGCCTTACCATCGATTTGTACAATGGCATTATAATATTAGCTGTTTTGTTCTCAATACTATTACAACGGCATTATAATATTAGCCATTTTGTTCTCAATACCCAGTCTTACCCTGGTCTGGATTCAGTGTCGAGACTTAGGAAAATGCAGTAATTTACAACCCTAGTGCCTGATCTTTCACATTCCCTTGCAATTATGCAAATAGAATGCGAAGGATATTTTCACCTTGTAAGTTATATGAATTTCAAGCACTGATAGAAGAGCTCGATTTTGGGATAAAATGATGGTGTGTTATTACTAATATTTTGTGGCATTTCTACCCATGTACAATTAGAATTAACTTGATTTTACTTTGATTTTTCTCCAAGTGGTTTTTATGGGCAGTTCAAAATATCCAGATGAGAATGGGTTTGATGCATTTCTGAAGAAACATGGAGGCAGTGACAATGCTTCAACAGATTGTGAGCGGACAGTCTTCCAGTTTGATGTACAAAGGAAATATTTCAAGGAGGCACTCGATAGGTACCTTAATTATAAATTCATGTTTAGATTTCGAATAATGTGGGGTGAATATAGTGTAATAGTGAATATACCTTTTCATATTTTAGCTATTGCTATCATGTTCAATGCTTTTCAATTATCAAGTAATTGCTGAAGAAGTTTGAGGAGTTATTTTGTTAGAAGAGTTCTGTGTCGGGGAAGATAATTTATTATCAACATTAAGCTATGAAAATTCTTAATAGAGTTTGTGTTTCTGAGTTTGTATTTGTTAACTCTTGGTGTTTTAAAATAAAAATTAAAAGTATTTATTATAAGAAAAGAAAATTCTTCATAGAATTCATGTATGCCTTGATTTGAGAAACAGAAGAAATAGAATAATTTATGTTGTAGCACAAAATGTAATTGATGTATTTTAAGCATTTGCATTAAGCAGCTGCAAGTAGTAGACTGTCATATTCCATTCCTGTTTCTGGTGCTCATGAGAGATATTGATTAAAAGTGATTCATCTTGATTAGAAGTGGCTGCTCTTCCACTTCTCATTTATGATGCCTATGAATACTATAAATTTGGTCCTGGTTTGTGGCCAAACTTTGCTGTGCTTGGATTCAACAGCAAAGTATGATTTGCCACTAACTTGAAGCAGAAGCTTCTGGTTTCCTGCCTTTATGTGCAGCAGGAGGCATACATAAACCTAAAGTTTATAGTTGCATGTCCTGCTCTTAACTACCGTGAAACAGGTAAATAGCAGGACAGTGAAAATGAACCCTCGGTGCCCTTACTATAGCTAAGAGTCTTAAAACATTAAAAATATAAGTGCCCTCCTGCTATTACTCAGTGGACTGAGGATCTTTTAACGTTGCCAACATTTGAACAAATGGCTTACAGATGGCAATTATAAATGGACATATTTCTGGATATTTATTCTTTATGGATTATGGTTTACAGATTGTAAAAGTTTGTATTTTTATGTATTTTATTACTATTTTTTCCTTTTTTCCCTTCTCTTATTTGGTTGATTGTATTTGTGGTGTTCTGTTTTGGTGTATTTTTTTTTCTTTCACTAATAAAGGGAATTTTAAAAGTTTGTAGTTGCATCAGAATGCACTCCTAGTGGTTGAAAAATATTATATTGCTTGCATTTTAGTACACTTGGATAATATTGTTAGCCACCACACTTAATTTACATAATTTACTTTTGTGCTAGTGCAGAATTTACTTTTGTGCTATGGTCTGATTGGTAGGGAAGTCTACATATTTTTGTGTTTCAGATGGGCACAGTTTTTCATTCACCCTTTAATGATCCGTGATGCAATTGACCGAGAAGTTGAGGCTGTGGACAGTGGTAAGAATTCTGACTTGTCATTTTTATGTTTAGTTTTTAAAACTTCGATTTGTTAGTATCCAGAAAGTGTTGCTAACATTGTTCCATGAAGCAAAGCATTCATGTGTACTCATAAAGGAAAGTCAACAGTAAGTCCAATCCTATCCAGCTTTCCAGCACTGGTGCAGCTGCAATGCAGCCTTGATAGCTTGAGGAGGCCTTCCCATAGCTTGAGGAGGCCTCTCCCTGTGCCTCCCATCACCAGATGCAGTGCGCACCCCATGGGCACAACTGCACTAGCACTGGAAAATTGGATAGGATTGGGCCCTGAAATGCATTTGTAAAGTGCCTGTTTCAAGAACTTAAATGGGAACTTGAACTTTTAATAAGTTCAAATAATAACAAAGCATATAACTTTTCATAATTTCATTGGCGCTTTAAAAGATTTGTCAGGTAATATTAAGCAGTGGCCTGTTGGGTCATGGAAAAGATGTATATGCTGCTGCTGCAGCTTGTTGCATATATTATTGGAGGGAAGACTTCAGTTAGATACGAAGAAGAAATTCTTACTGGTAAGAGCAATGGTAAGGCAATGAGATCAATTACCCAAGGAAATGGTGGGTTCTCCTTCACTCGAGTCTGACAGGCAGCAGCTTGACAGGTGCCTTTTGGAGATGCCAGAAGCAGGAAAATCCTCTTTAGAGCAGGGTGTTGACCTAGATGGCCTTGAAGATACCTTCCAACTCTACAATTCCAACTATAGCTCACTTAGGGCCCAATCCTATGGAGTGCGTATCAGCTCACCGCAGGCGTGCACTGTCGCAAATGTGCCATAAGGCACGTTTGCGGGCCTTGACACCGGTGCTAGCCCAGCACTGGACTGGCGGACACCCCAGTTTGAATAACTTGAATTAGGTGGAGGAGGCCTCTGCTGGTCCAGCCCCCTCCTGGGCCTGTCCTTCACCCAGTCCTGTTCTGCCCTTCTCCCACCCCTCCCACTCACCACTCAACCCTTACCTCTACTCTGCTGGCAGCTGGGGCACTGTTGATGGGGCAGTGCAAGACTCCCAGCCGGCACTGCTTGCTCTCTGGGTGGCGTAAACGTGCCTTATGCACATTTGTAGTACCCACTGCTGGGGCTACAGCACCAGTGTTGAGGCAGCTTAAGATCTCTGCCCAAGTGGTTGTTGTAGAGACTTCCATCTTGATCCAGCAAATGGAGTCTCTGTGCAGAGGCCAGCTTCTGCTGACAGATAGTCGTCTGGATTGGTTCCTGTGCAAGTAGAAAAGTGTTATATAGAGTAAACATGATTTTCCTGTTCTAGTTATAAAGGGAAACATATGGGCCTTTCATATGCGCTGTAGGCTTGGTTAAATCACTTCAATATTAGTTTGTCTGATCCTTTACTTGTTTTGAACAAGCATGTATATTCATCTGCATGGATTGATCACATCACTTTACAGTCAAGGCTGGTGTTGAAATCCCAGTACGGTATTATTTGTAATATGAAATTCTTTTTATTTAAAAAAAAATCCAGAATATCAACTTGCAAGGCCCTCTGATGCAAACCGAAGAGAGATGTTGTTTGGAAGTCTTGCCAAGTCAGGCCATCCTATGAAAAAGTTCTTCTGGGGTAAGTATTTCATAGTGTGACCTGTAATGTTAAAGGCAGAAGTGCTAGTAAAAACTTGGAGAAATAGTAACATGTTGCATGCTGCAGCTTGTCTGTTGATTGGTGTGGTGTCATGAATATGTACATGTTAGGCCTAGGTTAGCACGTGAAGCCTGAACCAAACTAAGTCAGTAACAGAGAAGTTGCTAGCAGTTCCTAGCTGCAAGAATGTGAATAAATAAACAGAAAGATTGTTGTCTCTCATTTGTTGGCTAGAAAGGACAGATAACAAGAATTACAACCCATTGGAATGTTTTGACACCTTAGTAGACAGAGAGGCGCCTGATCAAACGTGATGGAGTGCAGCTATGGATCTCCAGTTGGGAGGGGTAAGAACTAGGAGGGCTAGCAACCAGACCAAATTCGAGAAGGTTCTGTTCTCAAAAGTTTCTCATTGGACAGTCTAAGTATGAAGTCATCTCAGTACTATTAGCATGAGATGTATAATGAGTGCCCAAGGGGTGTGGAGTTCTTTCTTGGACAGAGTTTTGGGTGCAACATCCTAGATGCGCTTTGAGCTCCATTGTCCAACATGGGCACCTGGCCTCATAGGTAGCCCTGGAGCTAAAAGATCTACAAGAGTAACTGACCCAGGTGAGAGATAGCCAGCTAGCTTTATTATTTTAGTGTTGATATGTTTCCTAGATGTTTATGCTTCTAGTGTTTGCTGCCTTATGTACTTAACAAACTAAAATACCTTTTACTAAGCTGTTTTATTGTCTGTTGTGATCAAGGGTTCAGAATCCTGCCTAGCCGTTCAGCAAGCTACCAAGTGCTCTTGACGTCTAGTAACTTGAGGACTGAAGCTCTAGTTGAAGAAAGAGCTCAGTGCCTGCAAGGGATAGAATTAAGCCTAGAGGGTCTCAGTGTCCCTGGATTGAGGCACTGGCACATACAGGGTCATGGCAGTACTACTGAACAGAGGGGCCTTGAGGGCTTTAGGGTTTGAGAACCAAGAACTCTGAGCACCCCAAACCCCCCTAAGTTTGCGACATGTGGTGAGGAATAATTTAGCATGGTTAAATAGCAATACTAGAATATAAAATGATTATTTTGACACAGTATCATAACTTTCTGGGACCAATCCTACATGGATGAGGTATGTAGAGCAGCAGAATGGGCCTCTTCATGTACATTCACCCATCTTTTTGGAGATTGATGTGCTCACATCTACAATACTTATCTGCCATGGGATCTTAGAAATTAAGAGTTTCTCTATGGCTAGAAGCTTGCCCTGTGTTGTATCTGCTTTTGTACATCCCAAAGAATTGCAAAAACCTTCCTTCCTCTGCCAGAGAAAATGGGAATTGCTACTTGAATGTCATTTCCTGTTCTGGGCGAGGAATGGGGCATTCTGCCCACCTTTTTTCCAAGTGTTTCAGTTCATCCTTCTGGACAATAGATTGCATGTAGGGGTAGCAGGTAGGGGTTCCTGGGATAGAGTAGAACACTCTATGTAAGCTGGGCTGGGGCACCTTCCTTATGAGGAAAGGCTACGGCGTTTGGGCCACTTCAGCCTAGAAAAGAGGCGCCTGAGATGGGACATGACTGAGACATAAAAAATTAATCATTGGAAGGATAAAGTGGATAGAGAGATGCTCTTTACACTCTCACATAACACCAGAACCAGGGGACATCCACTAAAACTGAGTGTTGGGAGAGTTAGGACAGACAAAAGAAAATATTTCTTTACTCAGCGTGTGGTTGGTCTGTGGAACTCCTTGCCACAGGATGTGGTGACGGCATCTGGCCTGGATGCCTTTAAAAGGGAATAGGAGAAGTTTCAGGAAGAAAAATCCATTACGGGTTACAAGCCATGATGTGTATGTGGAACCTCCTGATTTTAGAAATGGGCTATGTCAGATGCAAGGGACGGCACCATGATGCAGGTCTCTTGTTATCTGGTGTGCTTCCTGGGGCATTTGGTGGGCCGCTGTGAGATACAGGAAGCTGGACTAGATGGGCCTATGGCCTGATCCAGTGGGGCTGTTCTTAAGCTTGTGTCTGTCAGGGTGTTAAATGTATTATGAGTTGATTATCATTTACATTACTTTTTTGATCCTCTGAAAGTCTTGGACATGTTCTAGAGCAGTGTTTCTCAACCAATGGTACTTGTACTACTGATGTGTGAGGTGGAGTCTGATGGTATGTGCGGGACCTTCAGACTCCCTCCACCTGTCAGTGAGATCAGCAACACAATGCAAAAAGTAGCAGGAGGCTTGTCTCAGCAGGTCGAGCTCCAGCATGTCCTTTTCATGTACTTGAAAAAGCCATCCAGTCCACCCTGAGCCTCTTACCAGTGTTTGTCATGTTGTGTCTGGCCTCCCAATCCAGAAGTAACTAGTGTGACATCATTGTCAGTTATTTTTGGGAGTACTTCCAATAGATGGATCATGTAAAGTGGTACGGCGGGTGACAGACACTAAGAAATGCTGTTCTAGTCATTTGTTTGCATGGTGCTTCCTGCTTTTTCTAGATCCAGGAGCCCCTCTGTCTACGTAGGGGTCAAATTTGCAAGCTGGTTCTGCCTCCTACTTTGTAAAAGGAGTTATTCCAAAGAAATGAGAATGCCCCCTGGAGAATGCCACTCCCAAATTTACAATATTCTTGTTTTTTGGTTTGAGGGGGACAGCTTTCCCCTTTTATTTTGAATTCCCAGTGGTTGCTTTGTCATTGCTGACTGCAGAAGATAATTTTAAACTGTTAAGCATTTTAATCAAAAGTATGAGAATTTCAGGAAGAGTGTTTTGAGAATAAGCAACTTTGTGGTTTTTTGTTTAACCATTATTTCCAGGTAATGCAGACACGCTGAAACATGAGCCAAAGCAAAACAACATTGATACCTATACCAGGCTGAGGGAATTCTGGCAGCGTTATTACTCGGCTCAATACATGACTTTGGTTGTGCAATCTAAAGGTAATGTCATGTTAGTTGAAACTAAAAGACCCAACTGGAATATGTGACGTTGACATCTGACTTAAACTTGGCATTGGCAAGAGTTATAAAAGATCTTCTGCACTGGCTTATATTTTGCTTGTACAGCAGAGTGATTTACAGCACAATCCTAACCTGCCCTGGAGCAGGCCGTGCTGCATCCAAGGCAGGATTGGGGCTGAAAGCGGCTCAGCCTGGGGCAAGGGGAATCACTTCCCCTTACCCTGTGTAAAACCACAGCAGCCCAAATGGGGCTACTCAGATCTGCACCATCTCAAGAGGTGCAGTCTTAAATCCAAGCAGCTTGGGATGCCCCAGGCTGCCCGGGAACAGGGTTAGGATCCGGCATAACTGCAGGATCCTGGCCCCACCTACCACTCCCCCCCACCCCGGGAACGCTCACCGCCCACTCTCCCCCCCACCCTGAAATGCCTTCCTCCTGGCCCTCCCCAGACTCCTGCATCGGCAAAACTCAGGTGATGCAACTCACCCTGTTGCAGTCTGCACTGGCATTGGGAGGCTGGCACAAGTCCATGTGCTGGCCTAATTCCACTTATGTTGGTGCGAAAGTGCTTTACTGCCCTTTCATGACAACGATGGGCCGTCACAAGGAACTTGCATCAGCCCAGGGCGCCCTCTGGATTGTGCCCTTAATCAAGAAGTATTTGAATATATTGCCTCTTGTATAACATGACTTCCCATGTGACTGTTTTGTTACTGTACTCTTTGTCCTGGGTGTAATTTTTATAGTATTGTAGAAAAAGGAAAAATCTATAAAACCATTCAGAAGTACAGCTGTCTCACTGTCTGCTTTCAGCCAACAGAAGCTACATATTTTGGCTAGCACTGAGGTAATTAGAATGTTATGTTCTGGCTAGTATGGGGTCAATTGCTTGTTTCCGCAAAATGCTTCAAGATCAGAATCACTGGGCAAAGCAATTTATCCTAGATGCCTTCTTCCGTCAGAAGTCTGTAGTTCCCAAGGATAAGTCATAACCTCTCCTATCCTGGGAATAGCTCTTCCCATCATCTTTCACCACTGCCATGCAGGAGGAGCGATGGCAGCAATGATCAGTTGTTCAGGAGGCTTTGACCTAATGTACTGGTGAGTACTTACTGTGAACACATCAGCAGTGTTTCACACAGCACTCTTTTCTAGGCACATACCCGCAGTGTTATAGGAGGTAACTGCTGTTTGAGTAACAACCCAATCTGATCCTGCACTGGAGCAGGCAGGCTGACTGGCCTGCACTGTATCCAGTGCAGGGTAAGAGATGGCTGCCATGCAACTTGGAGTAAGGGAATTTATTTCCACTTGCCCCTTGTAGTACAGCAGCCACCTCAATGGGGCTACTCAGATCTGTGCCAGCAGTTTTGCTGGCACAGATCCAAGCAGCCAGGTGTAATGCTCGGCTGCTTGGGAGAGGGATTAGGATACAGCCTAGGTTGCCCAGGCCGGGCCCACCCCCCCCTTAGTCCCACTCTGCCCACACCTGCCCTGCACCGAAACATTCCCGTTCCACTCTCCTGCCATCCTCCCTAACCCTCCCCCCCACTGGCCTCCCTAGGCTGGTGTGAACTCTCCCTTTGCAGGCTGGGTTCCAGCATGGGGAGGCTGGCACGTGCCCTTGCACCAGCCTCCCTGGCTCACAAGGAGTCAGTTGAGTGCTTTGGATTGCTCTTTGTATACCCTCTTATTTCACACTTCCCTAGTGCTACTTTAGTTAATCCTGGTGAAGTAGATGGTTCTTTTAGATCATCTATAAATACAGAGCAGAGATTTTCTCTGTGGGAACATTAGGTGTCCAGCATCTTTTTAAAGCAAGGCTTATGTTTGGCCACTGGTATTCATTTAGATTTAATTACCTGCATTACCTAGCTTCTTCCTTCAAATTAAACTAGTTGTCATTTGCTGTATTCAGTTTATATACTTGGTCATTTGACTATAAAGAGACACAAATCCTCTTGTTGCTTTTTGAATTACCAAGCTATGTATGATACTGGAACTGTCAGCTAACATTGTAGATATGTCTTTGTCTTTTTATGTTAAAGTGGAAAAGTGGCCCCTTTTTCACTGACCTGTCCCAAGAGCCAGCCTGTATGTTAATTGTTTCCATGTTGGAAGCCACTTGAATAGCCCATGTATGGTGCTTCTACTGCGGTACCTGCCAGAACTGTTTGGTGGTGGTGTAGATTTCTCCACACTGTTGTGGCACCTTAGTAAACCACTCTATGTATTCCAGTCATCATATGGAGCTGTTTGAAGTGGTTTCTTGGTGGGACCCATAGCATGTCTAGTTCTACAGCATAATTCTATGCATGTGTACTTAGAAGTCCCATTGTGTTTGATAGATTTTACTCCTATTTAAGTGTGTATTGGAATGCAGCCTTAATTTTGTTTTGAGCAGGTTTAACTGATATTGTGTACTTGGGAAACTGGAAGAGTGCAGAACTGAAATGTGCACAGCTGCTACATTGAACACCAATGCCTGTTGTAGCAAACATGAAATGTTCTAGGTACAACCACACCTTAGAATGTAATCAAGTGTCAGAAGAAAATACAAGTCAGTATGCTGAGGGAATTGGGTCTGCAAGCATTTTTGTGTTTTGTTCCCTTGCGTTGTTTGGTTGATCAACTGGTTTCCTCTCCTGAAAGTAAGTACACCATGAACAGGTTCTCTGAAGTGTCATTGTTTCTGAGAAAACACTTCTCTCCTTCAGTAAGTCAAGCTTTTTTATTTTTCCTAGAAACCTTGGACACACTGGAAAAATGGGTGACTGAAATCTTCTCAGAGATTCCAAATAAGTAAGAATCTTTTTTTACCATATTTGTACTAAGATGTAAAATCATATCCTTCATTTGCGTTCACATCACATGACAAAGATTACATTTTTGTCCCCTGCTTTGTTTACCTTTAAGATTTTCTTTGTTCCCTTCTTTCTAGCATTCTTCACTGCTTCATGCTTTAATGCTTTGGAAAGGGAGATGGGTGGTCATCATGCTACAGTCTGGGTTTCTCAACTTTCATAGATGAGTACAGAAGGTGGGGGAAAGAGATGTTGCAGAGGGTTCGGTAAAGCATGCTTTGGATGGTCTTCTGTAAGGGATATCTCCTTATCTGTTACTACTTTTTAATTGTAAAGATTGGATACTTTACAAGCAATATGCAATCTTGTGTAGAAACATAGACCCAGTGGCATTACTTTCATGTAGTTACAGTAGGTTGCAACATATGTTGCTGTGTATTGGCTTGAATACTAATCTGCTTATGCACTAGCTAGGAACTTGGTCTTTTCTATATTGAATGATAATCTTCTCCGCAGTGAATTATTTGGTTAAATTTTAAAAATCCTTAAAGATGATCCAAAGGTTCAGTATTTTCTACAGTTAGTCTGTCTTGCTGGTTAAGCCTCTCCATTGTTGATTGGTAATTGTGTTCCTAGGCATGCTTTATTTCTGATAATTTACTGCATTGCTAGGTATCAATGCAAACTGATGCATGTTGGCATTAAAAACAAGATGGTGTAGAACAGGGGTGTCAAACCTGTTTTGTACAGTGGGGCTGACTAGCATTCATTGTGCCTGCTGAGGGCTGGAAGTGATGTCATTAAGCGGGAACTAACGTCACTAAGCAGGTGATAACCAGCAATAAGCACTTTTTTCTTACTTAGGAATTCATTAGCAGTTCAACATTTGCATTTGCAGCTCAGCAGCTGAGAGGTGCTCTGCAGAGTGATGACTCAGCAGAAGCAGCATGGCTAAAAGGGCGGCCCATGTGATAATGGGGCTCTCTCATGTAGGCACTGGACATAGCAGACTGCATTCAGAGGGGGAAATGCTATATAACTTTTTCTGTCTTTCTTTCTTTTGAAAGTGATTTACCCAGAGCAGAGTTTAGCCACTTGACAGAGCCTTTTGACACACCTGATTTTCATAAAGTTTACAGAGGTGAGTGTTTAGGATGGATAATTTATATGGTACCAGTAGTTATGTAAACATAACAATATTTTAAGAGTCTGTTTCTCATACACATTTTCTTCTGAGATAAATTATGAGGATCATGCTTTAAAATTTACAGTTATATGTTGCTTTTTCTTCAGTTGTTCCAATCAGAAAAACTCACTCTTTGAACATCACTTGGTCTCTTCCTCCACAAGAACAGTATTATAGGTAAATTTTTTACATTTTTTTAAGTATTACAGGTAAATATAGGTAATGTATTACAGGTAAATTTACCAGTATTACAGGTAAATACTTGTTGTGGCAGAACCTGCTTGTGGTGTCATCGTCATTTGTTATGGCTGCATTCTTTTTTTAATTTTTATTTATTTATTACAGATACGGGGCAAAGATGTGGGATAAACTTGGGTATGGGGTTACACAGGTTAGACAACACAACAGGATATTTGGCCATTGGGTCACAAAATGCATTTTAAAACAAAGTTTAAACATCAAAATAAAACTAGCTGTGAACTTATCCATATTAATCATCACTGCATATGGCATTAAAATGCTTAACATAATCTACTCAATCTATAATTATTCAATACTATCTATCCAGTCATAAAGGTTTCCAATATATTCTTACTTTATCTAAATCTTTCTTTCATTCTTCCTGTTAATACATCCGTTTCTGCAATTTCATAAATCTTATCTATTAATTTTTCAGTGTTAGGAATATCTGTAGATTTCCATAGTTGTGCATATAGTATTCTTGCTGCTGTGTTGATCTGTATAATAATATATTTCTTTTGTAAGTCTTTAATTTCGGACATTTATATTCAGGAGGAATATTTCCAGTTTGAATGGTATTACAACATTAAATATCTGTTTAAAAATTTTTTGTATCATTTTCCAATATATCTTAGCTTTTTCACAAGTCACATATGATAAAAAGTACCTTCAATCTGGTTACATTTCCAACACTTATTTGATAAACCTGGGTACATTTTTGCTATTTTATCTGGAGTCAGATGCCATCTGTAAAACCTTTTTTATATATTCTCTTTAAAAGAAACCGCTATAGTTAATTTAATATTTAAATTCCAAATTTGATTCCAATCATCAATTGAAATATTATATCCAAAGTTTTTTGCCCATAACACCACTGAGTCTTTCACTACTTCATCTTCCATCTTTATCTCAAGAAGAAAATTGTACATTTTCTTGATATATTTCCCATCAATCAAGAATATTTTATCAAATATCTTCTTCATAGATGCCTATTTTGAAATCTTCTTGTATTCTTGATCTTATTTGTAATTCATGCCACCAGTCCAGACTTATTCCTCTCTCTTCCAGAGTCTATTTGCTTAGAAGCTCTCCTTTGATATTTAACAGTTCGCTTTATGTTCTATTCTGATCTTTTTTAATCCAATTTGGTTTAGCTGCTGTTTCTAATGGTCTTATTCATCTGGTCTTATCCATCTGTTTCTATTTGTCTTATCCATCCATCCATCATAAAGTTTATGATATACTTTATATATCTTATTTGTTCCCATCCTTGCAGTAAAGATCTTAAAATATGTTGTCTAAAATATCCATTTTTTTTACTTTATCATAGAAAAGAAAGGCATACCAGCCTATTTGTAAATCATGTGCTTCTAATATTACTGCTTTTGAATTCGGCATGGTTCCCCAATTTTTTATCCACCAAGGCTGCTGCTTGATAATATAACTCCCAATCTGGTAATCCAAAACCAGCTGTTCTCTTATTGTCTTGCAATAATTTCAGTCTTATTCTCAATTTCTTCACCTGCCAAATGAATTTTGTAGTAATTTTATTAAGTTCATCAAAAAGTGCCCTTTAAATAGAGAGGAGATGTTATGGTTGAATTCTATGCAAAAATCCGTACTTTCTGTTGGTTTCTCTCTGAATATAAGAACGCTGTTTGTGGTAGCTGATATGGATTTGGTTTTTCATTAACTGAACCCCAAATCTCAGATTTCTTAATATGCTTGTTCATTTTGCTAATTCCTCTGATGTTAGGAATGTTTTATAACTTTATTTTTTTACCTCCTCCTCCAGGGTGAAGCCACTTCACTATATTTCCTGGTTGGTTGGACATGAAGGCAAAGGCAGTGTTTTGTCATATCTTAGAAAAAAGTATGTTTTCTGATAGTTAATGGTATTGTCAATCAGCAAGTATGAACAAGGAAAAAATTGAATTGTATAATTTACGTAATTACCATGTATAAGGGGTGTATTTTGTTTTCATTAGCCTTCTGGAATGCAATCTATTGAGAAGTGTGTAAGCAGAAAAATGTCAACTTGAATGACAAATTGCCATTAGTTTAGATTTTATTTTAGAAGACTGTGTATTGAGCAGCACAAACACTTAAGTGATACTTAACATTAGACTCTACCATGCTTATTCCTAGTGTATATTGTGATTCCATCATGTGAGGAGATTGATTCTACTCATGTAAACTTGATAGTTCTCAGTCCACATGCTCCAGATAAATATAGTCTTTGTGAATATAGATCTGGATAAAATTGCTAGTCACTGCTCTGGGTTTGCAACAAACCCAGATAATATTTCAACTGTTGTGCATATCACAGTACAAGTAGTAAATATTCTTGCAACCAGTCCGAAAGTATATTAGAAATCTGTGTGAATGTTTCTCACTTCATCAGCTTGTTAAATTATTTTGTAATAATATATTAATATTTTCTGACAGATTCTGGGCTCTTGCATTATATGGAGGAAATGGTGAGACAGGATTTGAGCAAAACTCCACATACTCAGTCTTCAGTATATGTGTGACTCTGACAGATGAAGGTTACAAGCATTTCTATGAGGTAAATTAGCAGCTTGCTAATTTAAAATTTTCATTATTTTTGTTCCCTCAAAATGTCAAAAAACAGAAGCTTTTGTCTGTCCCTTTTACAGGTTGCTCATGTAGTATTTCAGTATTTGAAGATGTTGCAGAAAACAGGACCAGACCAAAGGTAATTAGAACATTGAAGTTTGACCCTAGTGAACCACAGTTGTTACTAAGCTTTTCTCCTTTTAATTTCTGTATTTGAGTTGGAAATAGGGAATGGCTGTTGAAAGGGGTAGAGGAACTGTAAGTCACCCTAAAAAGGCAAAGCTTGGAAGGAAAAGAAGTGCCTGAAAATTCCAAAATGAATGTAGTGAGACAGAGGAATATTCTTCTATATCCTAGTTCCAGACTTTCTACGTACATTTTTAATTGCTGGAAATAGTGTTCAGTTCTTGACAAATATGGCTGCTTAATGAGAGCATTATTTCATTACCCACAGAATATGGGAGGAGATCCAGAAGATTGAAGCTAATGAATTTCATTACCAAGAACAGGTATTTAGTTTATCATACTTCTTGAAATATGTCAACATGAAGTTTTCATACTGTTTGTACATGACTTACCCTTACCCATGCTCTAGCCTGGTGAAGTTTAGGTGTTATAGATTTAAATGGCAGTTTCATACTGACATTTACACATTGGTCATTGGGTAAAAAATGTAGTTTGATCCAATGCCTTGGGTGTTTCCCTGGTTTTTTTTGCTCTGCTCTCCCTAATTTAAGATTACCTCAATAAATTAGTTTATTGGCATAATGAATTTGCATACAATACCTGACATTTTCCCACAATTTGCTATCCTGGCCCATCCCTATCATATTAAAATCAAATATCATAACAGAAATTCAACAATTAGAAACCACCGTTAAGGTTATCAGCTTTATATACTTGGCCACCACCTCTGATAACTCCACATCCACACTTCTAATATAACAAATTTTGTCCTGGTCATTCCATTCCAGAGGGAGTGGCCAGGATTGGGATTAGATAGTATGACCGTAAATCCTGATACAATGGGCAATAGAATAACATGGTGGAGTGATTCCACACTTCTCAGCTCACAAGAGCAGAGTCTCTCCTCAGCTGGCAACCTTTTGAATCTGCTGAACAACAATTCCGACGGGATGAAGTTACACCTAAATAAGGGTAAAAGCCCTTCACTCTTGGGGACATTCCAAAAGATGTAGGTACTTGGGCCTCCTGCCAAATGTGACTGGAAGCTGAAAATAAAGTGGGGAGCAAACTTTAGAAGCATTACCATACAGGTCTTGCTGTTCTATATCAAAAAGCCTTACTTTCAAGGTTGTAAAGGCCTGATCTAAAGTCATCAAACCTAAGAAGTCAAGTGCAAGCCCCATAGAATGTATCTTCTTACTCAGTAGGGCTAATGCTGGAGGAGGTACTGAGTCCGATAGGAGACTCCAGAGTAGGCTAGCCTGATTCATCTGGAAATGCACTCTCAACCAAAATCTGAAAACCTTTAGCCAAGCCAGGGTCTCCAGTGTAAAATGATCCAACTCAAGACAGAGGGTCGTATATGCTACACATCCTGGGACACCAAAAATTGTCCCAGATGTCGCCTGATCCCTCTCACCTACACCATTAAAAGCCAACATTCAAATAGGAATCCCATATAAAAGCTGTGAGATGGTTTTTGCATTCAAGGCCAATAGCGCAGCCAGAACATAGGAGTTACCCTGATATAGTAAAAGTGCATGATGGCCTGTGCTGTGACCTTGGGTGGGTTTACCACTTTATGGTGTTGACTCATGAGTATTTAAAATGACAATAAATGCCCAGATATTTGAACTCCATCACCTGTTCTATTTTGTTCCCTTTAAAGGACCAAGAGAATGGTTTCCGGAATTTACCAAATATGACTATCTTTGATAGATCATAATTCAATTGCAGCTTATTTTTGATTAAAAAATCTTTACAGCTAATTATCAGACATTTCAAATCTGTTCTCGTATAATAAGACCATGTCATTCACATATAAAAGCAGTGTAACATGTAAAGATCCTAATTTGGGACATAATAGGCATCAACACTTTTCAGCTATTGAGCAAAATGATTTATAAATAAATTGTACAGGGTAGGAGCAAGGGTGAAGCCTTGTTTAACTCCTTTTAAAATTGGGATTGGCTCGCATAATTCGCTTCTCTGATAGACTCTTACTTGACAGCTTGTACCGGATTATAACTTCCTGATCAAGGTAAGGAGTCTTTTATTCATTCCAAGTAAGTTTGTCCCACAGAGTGACTGTCTGTGTCAAAGACTGATTTCAAATCCAGGAAGACCACAAGCAAATGAACCTTGGCCTATAATATCTGTTTATTGATAAGATGAGAAAGGACCAGACAATGGTCTAAAATAATTTATCTTTCCTAAATCCTTCTTGTTCTGGTCCCAAAACATCATTTCCACTGATCCAGTCAGTCCGTCTGTACATTAGAGGCTTAGTATACAACTTCCCAACTACTGATAAAAGACTGATGGGTCTGTAACTGCCTGGAGATTTACTATCACCCGTTTAGTAAATTGGGACTATAACCTTGGACCATGCAATGGGCATAAGGCCCAATTTGTCAACTGTTGTGAACAACTGAGCAAGAAGTGGAGCTCATGAGACATGAAAACTGCACCCTGGAGGGAGAAAACTGATTGTTTGAATCTACTTTTAAGATCAACTAAAAGAACAGTTAAGCAAAAGTTCAAATGATCAGTAAGCTAAACTGAATTGCTTATTTACAGACTGATCCAGTTGAGTATGTGGAAAGCCTTTGTGAAAATATGCAGTTATATCCAAAGGAGGATATTCTGACAGGAGACCAGCTTCTCTTTGAATACAAACCAGAGGTAAGTGAACTTGCTTGACCTTGTTATATGACATTAAGGAGGTCTTAGAACTTGGATCACAGTGAAATCCATTTCAAAGCCACAGATTCCACTAGCTAGGGTTCTGGTTTTACAGTCCTTCATACCCCATGTTTTCAAAATGAAGTAGCGAAACAAAGTCTGTAGTTTTGTATGAGTAAGATACATTTGAATCTTTTTTCTTTAACAGATCATTGCTGAGGCTCTTAATCAACTGTGTCCCCAGCAAGCCAATCTTATTCTGTTATCTGCTGCCCATGAAGGCCAGTGTCATCTGAAGGAGAGGTGGTTTGGCACACAATATAGTGTTGAAGGTAAAATAATCAACATGATTTATATAGTGCTTTCTGAGTGCTACCCTGATGTTGCCATTAAAACAATCCTGTAACATAAGCAGGTTATTCCATCTGGAAACTGAAACTGAGAGGGCTTGCCTTGTGCCACTTAGCAAGTTCATAACAGAGGCAAGATGTGAATTGAAAAAGTTCTGATTGGCAGCTCATTGTCTTAGCTACTAAAGCAACTTTGAGTCTTCTGAAGTAGCTTTGGTTGCAAAAAGAGGCTATTAAAGGAGTGGGATTGGATGTGGTATGCATTATTAAGAATTATACAGGTATACAGCTTTTCAAAAAGATCACACAATGGTTTACTTAGCAAAATAAATGGTTCCTTGCCTCAAGGGCTCACAATCTATAAAGATGCCGAAGAAATACCTGCAAACAGCCACTAGAAAAGATCCTATGCTAGGTGAATAGGGACAGTTTTACTGGAATGGGGTTGAAATCTACATCTTGTCTTCCTGAGAGTTGTTGGGTCCCTGATTATAGGACTTGGGGAATGTCTATGCAGTAGGGTTTTATAGTTTCCAAAAGGCCATGTTCTAATCTTGTAAACTCCTTAAATTGGGAGGGAGGAATAGGTAGTCTGCTCTTGCCTCTTGGAACAGGGTGAGTGAAGGCACTGGAGTCTTATCAGTACAGATTTCTACAGCTAGATGTAACATCTTACCAGGTGCAGTTTTACCAAGTTTGTCTACTTCTAGTAGCCTAATGTTATGCTCATTCATGTGCACAGATGTTGATAATTCCTGGAGTAATATGTGGGCCAGTGATTTCCCGTTAAATTCGGACTTGCACCTGCCTGAAGAAAACAAATATATTGGTGAGTGAGACATGGCTTTGTGGATACCTAGCTCAGAGCTGAATATGGGTTGGGTTCCTTTCTGTAAATGTGATTAAAACAAATAGTTCAATTAAAAAATTAAGAAAAGACATACTCTTTTTTGGGGGGTAAAATAAAGATTATGTCTTTGTTTTATGTCTTTTACCCTCTATGAAGGGTAAAAGAGAAAATGCTCTTTACTGTAATGCCAGAAGAGAATGGATCAGATTATTAGGTTCGAGTTCTAATATGTTGTATTCCAAGCAATTAGGGAGAATTACAGCAGAAACTTGGGGGGTTGTATAAAACCAATCACCAACAGATCTGATGTGACTGCTGTGCTAGTTAGACCCTTATGCAAGTGCTTGGATATTTTGAGCCTCCTGATCAGTGTAGTAACTTGTAGAGTTTAAGGTCACAATCCTAACCAACATTCCAGCACTGAGGTAAGGGCAATGCAGCTCTAAGGTAAGGGTACAAACATTCCCTTACCTTGAGGAGCCTTCCGTCACTGCCACCCAACTGCAGGATGTAGCACACGCACCGTTAGCACAACTGTGTCAGTGCTAGAAAGTTGATTAGGATTTAGGCCTAAGTCTCACTTCTACATAGCTGTACACTTCTGCTGATTGGGTTGTGAAGCATACTAACTCTATTTCTTCTCTGACTAGCAACTGATTTTGCTCTGAAGGCCCCTGACTGCCCACAGACAGAATATCCAGTCAGCATCATGAATACCGAGCAAGGTTCATTGTGGTTCAAGAAGGATGATAAATTCAAAATCCCCAAAGGTAACCTCTTCATATGTGTGTCTATAAACTTACTAAGTGCCCAAGCCTAACTGTGTGCTATACCGATGGAATGTATGTTCTGCTGGTGCAGTGTGGCTTGTGGCAGTCGCAGATGTGTCTCTGCTGGAGAGTGCAGCATGGTTGCCTCGGAGAGTGGCAAGCAGCTAGGTTTGTGTGATGCTAGAGGCGCACCACCTCTGGTAAGTGTGTTCAGGGGCCAGGAGGAAGGTAGGTAGCGGGAGGAACAGGACAGGAGCTGGGTGGAACAGGGTGGCAACGGGGGCAAGAGGAGGATAGATTGGGCCCAGGAAAGGAGTGGGTTTGGCGGCAGTGATGCCCACTGAATCCTGACCCCCTTCCTGGTCCTGATCCACCTTTACAGGTCAATGTGGACTTGTGCCAACTATATCGCTGGCTCAGGTCCACGTTGACCCACCAGGCGCTCAGGGGCTTACCTGGGCCATGGGAGCAAATGTTCCTTTACTCTGAGGAGGCCACCCAAGGCTGAAACTGTCCTGCAGGATTTAGCAGAGGCCATGTTGGCTCTGCTGAATCGCTGTTTGGGGAATTATGGTGGCTTGGGCTGTAATACATTTCTATCCTTTAAAATAGTGTACATTCCAAACAGCACGAAATTTCTAGTTGGTTCTTCTCATGCAATTTATTTTGCAGTTACTTAAGCAAATACTCATATACCTTTATACTGGTTTCTTACAGTAGGTCAACATACAAGATAGTTTTGGGCACATATTGTGCCTGCCAGCATTAGTGATTTTTCAGAACATTTAGTAATGAGATGGCTGTGAATTTAAATCACCTCTCCATACTCATTTTAGAAAATTGATCTTTAAAATGTTGTATAAAACCAATCACCACCAGATCTGCTCAACAGATCTGAAGTGACTGCCATGCTAGTTAGACCCTTATGCAAGTGCTTGGATATTTTGAGCCTCCTGATCAGTGTAGTAACTTGCAGAGTTTAAGGTCACAATCCTAACCAACATTCCAGCACTGAGGTAAGGGCAATGCAGCTCTAAGGTAAGGGTACAAACATTCCCTTACCTTGAGGAGCCTTCCGTCACTGCCACCCAACTGCAGGATGTAGCACACGCACCGTTAGCACAACTGTGTCAGTGCTGGAAAGTTGATTAGGATTTAGGCCTAAGTCTCACTTCTACATAGCTGTACACTTCTTCTGCTGATTGGGTTGTGAAGCATACTAACTCTATTTCCTTTGTATTTGTTTTTGTATTTAAAAATATGCAAGTGAAACTAGCCTTCAGACCAAGTCAGTCAGCATCTTGGCAGCATAAAGCAGCAAGTTGCTTCTGTTTACATAATGGGGCTATTCCTATTCTTAGGAAATGAAGACTTGGAACATTTCAGATAGCATGTAAACATTGTATTTTGGCTTCATGTATTTCTAACTCTACTGAAGTTGCCACTTTTATGACTTTGGCAATGTGTACAATTGATTTGAGGAAGGTTGTGTTCTTCATATGGCGTTTTGCTCAACCAGGAAGTGGTAGGATAGCTAACTCAGCCTTCCTCTATTGCAGTGGTTCCGAACTTTCTTTTGGGATGCTAACCCCTTAAGGAGGTTAGTGACCTGATGGCACTTCTGGGTTTCTCTGCTGCTGCTGCCATTACCAACTGCATGTAAGTAAAAAAGCACTATTTGGTGGTAGCAGTGGCAATGAAACCCAGAAGTGACATTCGAATGGCACTGTAGGTCCCGAGTTGGGTCACTACCCTCCTTAAGGGGATAGCATCCCAAAAGAAGGTTGGGAACGTCTGCCCTGGGGAGTCGAGACCTACAGGTTGGGAAACAGTGCTCTATTGGGTTGGAAACCCTGTTTCTCTCAGCAGCTTATAGACACCCATCCTCTATTAATGTTACAGGATACATCTTGCCAATCAAGACTTAAAAAAAAAGGTCCTTCTTGCATAACCAGTCTTTCTCTTTGAATGTATAAATGAATTACATCTAGCTAGACGTTCATTCCCCATTGTATTTAAAACAAGGTTGGGAATTGTGAATCTGAAAGTCTCAGAAAGAAACAGCTGTCTGAAGAAACTCTCTGCTGTTATTGCTCATTATAACTATTTCTTTCAGCTTATATCCGTTTTCATCTCATCTCACCACTGATCCAGCAGTCTGCCGAGAAGTAAGGGTTACAGTCTTTTTTCTGTTCTTGGGTTAGCTTTATTTTTCTGCAGCAGAAATGTTTTAATTGCATTGCGGTACTGCAGTTTGTCAGGTCATTGGGGAAAGGCCTATGTTATTTCTCTTGTCCACAGCTCTTAGGAATGATGTTACTGCTGAAAAAAATTGTGGTAGTAGGTGGTGTTAGTAAGTGGTAATCATGATATTTCGTATGCCATGCCATGTATTCAAATTGCCTTGTGTCAAGCTCTAGTATATACTATAATGCAGATTGTTTAAAAAGGACTGGTACAGAATGTAAATGATTTAGGGAAATGAAATCTTTGCTATTTTGAGAAACGGTGTGGTTTCAGTGAATATTATTGTGTAAAAGTCTTATGTACAATCTTACCTTTTATTCTCCACCATTACAAATCACTCTGTGCAGCGTGGTGCTTTTTGATACATTTGTGAACATCCTTGCGCACAACCTTGCTGAACCTGCATATGAAGCAGATGTTGCTCAGTTGGAATATAAATTGGTAGCGGGAGAGCATGGATTGATCATTCGTGTGAAAGGATTCAATCACAAGCTACCTGTAAGCATTTTAGCTCTTTGATTCCTTCTGAAAAAAATGATCTGGCTCTGTCAAATTGCTCTAGGAAACCAGAGTTTAATTTTCTGTTCTAGCTGCTGTTTCAACTTCTCATTGACCACTTGGCTGACTTCAGTTTTACTCCAGAAGTTTTTGAGATGATAACTGAACAGCTGAAAAAGACTTACTTCAATATCCTCATCAAACCAGAGACACTGGCCAAGTAAGTGTTTTGGGTCCATGAAACAACAAAGAATCACTGACCTGAGAGAGCAGACTGTAGTTACAGGCATATAAAGTTATACAACGCCTGCTAACTGGGTAAGAGGCACTCTTTCAAGTGGGTGCTCCTCTTTTTAGCAGGGGGAGAGTAACTAGCCCACCTCACCGCAGCAGTGTCTTTTCTAGTGGCTGTCTGCTGGTGTTCTTTTGCATCTTTTTAGATTATGAGCCCTTTTGGGACAGGGAGCCATTAGTTATTTGATTTTTTCTCTGTAAACAGCTTTGTGAACTTTAGTTGAAAAGCGGTATATAAATACTGTTAATAAGAAAGTAGGTACAGTTGTATAAAGTTATGGAAATGTGCTTACTTTTAGTCTAATTGCAGTGTTCTTGTACTGCTGAAGAATAATATATTTGGCAATGAATTTAGTGATGAGGGAGTAGGAGAGTTGTGGGTCTATGTTTGGGGGTGGGGTGAAGACGGAACTGAGAGGGAATATGTGAGGTGTCAGTGTTTAGACTCTTGTGCACTGAAAGCTGCACTTGTTCTTACATAAGTTTTTCCATTTCATAACTGGGTGCAATCCAGAATGCAAGAGCTAGAAATGTTGTTTGTCAAGATCCAGTATGCAGATGTATGTGCATTCCTGATAGTAGGACCCATCTCTGTAAAACATGTCATGGCAATACTTTCTTTGATGTTTTTCTCAATGACATATCTTATGTTACATTTATCACTTGTACATGCAAATATGAAGAGGTTCTGTTTTGTATGTACGAGTATAAGGGATGGCTGTGCTCCAGAAAGCTTTGTGACCTGCTTTATTGTGTGCATTGAACTTTTAAATTTCCTCTTTTCTCCAGACCAAACTGAAGACTCCTAGACTATATGATTGTCTTTTTTGAAAGAGGTGGAATATGGGTGATATCTCAAAAGCCATTTGCAATGCAGTGCAGTTGAAAGAGAACATCTTTAGAATCTTTAGAACATCTTCAGAAGATGATATCCCATACTAGTAGGAGGTTGTAGCAGAATTACAATCTATCAGTAAAGTAGGTTCCATAGTAGAAGCCAAAATGAGGTGGAGAAAGGAAGGCAAGTCAAGTATTGGTGCAGCTTGCTTCCCCTCACCCAACATATAGAGCCATAAATCCCCCCCAAGTTGTTGCTTTGGGGACAGTATAGATTTGAGCACTTGGCTATCCTTTGAAGTGAATGTAGGGGGAAGAGAGAGTTGGACTCAGAACAGTGTACTGCTTTGTGATCTTAGACAGTGCGAAGTAAAGATCTGTCTTATTTTTAACTCCCCCAAAATTACAGTATACTCAGTCAGGTGTTATGTAATAGTAGGGTCCTGACAAAATTCACATCAGGGGGGCAATGCCCCCCCCAAACCATTGCATTGTAGAATTGAGACTGCTTAGAGGCCAAGTCCCCCCACTTTTAAATCGGGGGAGGCCCCTCAGGCTCCCTTTGCCATCACAGAGAAATTTGTGGGCAAGGGTTTCCTTCTAGTCTCCAACCTAAATCTGAGATGCCCCTGCTCTTGTTGGTTTATGTAAAAGTATCTGTTAGTGTTTCATTTTTATGGAGTTAAATGTGTGACAGATCACTGCTGTAAGGCGTGTACTGTGCATTTGGGGGAAAAAAGGAGAGTTAAGATTTGAACATTCACATTGGATACATATGCAATTGTACACTCCAAATGCAATTTTGTACACACAATTTGTACAAAAAAATATTTTTTTAACTGGGTTTAGGCATATAGGAGGAACTTTGAAGTCAACCTGTTTTCAGTTAGCATGCGTTCATCTTTTTTTTTTTTCTTTGACCATAGAGATATACGTCTCCTTATACTGGAGCATGGCAGATGGTCTATGATCAACAAATATGAGACACTCATGAAGAACCTCTCTATAGATTCACTATCATTATTTGTGAAGGCTTTCAAATCTCAGCTCTTTGCAGAGGGTCTCGTCCAAGGAAATTTCACCTGCAGTGTGAGTACAAATCAGATCAGCCTGTTATGCCTCTGTGAATGAGCCTGTGTCTTCTGTCTGATCCTGTTTCTACTTTTGTCGAGTGAGTTTATTTACTGTGATTTGTTCCACTGAAAGCAGCATTAGCACTACAGTGTATGAATTACTGGTGATTCTGACCTCTGTGTTGAGTATCTGTTCATAATTAGTCCTGAGTCTTGCAGAAGAGAGCTTGGTAGCAGGCTATCTATTACCAGTAAACCCATTCACATTACCATTACCCATTCACAGTAAACCCAAACCCATTCAACATGGGAGTGTGATTTGTGCAGCTGTAAGGGATTTCAAGTCATTACTCACCACTTGTAGTTGCTACCCCAAAGCCTTTTTCTCCATGTGGTGGCAGAGTATTAATGTTTCTGCCCATGTGCTGGTCTAGAAGTTTCTCATGCTGGTGTTAGCTACTTTAGAGGTTGCAATGCTAGCTTGAGAATGTTCCACATACTTCTGGTACACATGGAAGAGAGATTGAAATGTTGATTCCTTTGGCATGAATCAGCCATGTGAGAGGGCTTTTCTCCCTCAGTGGACCAATGTATGCTGATGTGGGGTTCCCCTCCCACCTGCTTTCTAGGCAGGATTGCGTCAAAGGTGGCTTTACAGTTTTCTCTGGGAGGAGGCCCCACCCAATCCCATCCTGCCTGCTTTGCAGCTACTGGGTCCAGTTTCTCTCTGCTAAGCTGGTTCTGTTTTCTCTCCTTGCCTGAACCAGTTAGCTGGTGGGCGAAGGGATAACAAAATAGGTATTTTTCCTCTGTTGCTCTTGACGCACAGCCAAGCTTACTAGATACGCCCTAGTTCAGTGTGTTTTCCTCTTGGTTGGTTGGTTGATTCACACTTAGCAAATACTTGCATTGCATGACCAGCTACTTCTAGTTGTTGTTGCAGGTTCATCTCTACTAACTTTACTCTCCTAAATCCTTGAAGCTAAGTGAATTTGCTAAAAGGCTGTGGTACCCGTGTTTAAGATTCTCTCCAAACTTTAACTGTAGTGTGACTTCAAAATATTTGTTGTGTGGCTTTGAAAAAAACCACTGGTGGTCCTATATAATGATCATTGAATTATCTTGGTGGGCCTGAGGCAGAAATCCCCAGTGTGTCATTTAAGCGATAAAACAGATCTTCCTAGGCCAGTGTTTTCTCAGTGTGTGTTACTATGATATAAGTAACTCATTTCACTAGTTACTTCTGGGTTGGGAGGCCAGATGCGATGTGACAAACACCAGTAAGAGGTTTAGGGTGGATGGGAAGGCTTTTTCAATATCAGAAAAGCATGCTTTGGAGCCCTACCTGCCAGGTTGAGCCTTCTACCACTGTTTGTTGTGTTGCATTCCTGGTCTCGCTGCTTGACAGCAGGGGCCCTGCGAGTACCACTAGACTCCACCTTAAGTACCATTGGTGGTACCCGTAACTCTGGTTGAGAAGCACTGTCATAGGCTCATGCATGATCAATACAGAATGAATGAAAAAGGATTTGTGATTGAAGCTTTGTGCTTCTGAGACAATCTGAGTTATTTCTGCAGAAAAAGTTTATGGGCAACAAAATCTTTCTCTTTCTAATTTGCTGTTTGTGTCCTCAACAATAGACAAGATTTATTGTGAACAAAATGCTGTTTTGTGTCCTCATTTTGGCGTTGTATGCCTGTGTTTAGAGAGAAAATGTCTGTTTTCTTCTAGGAATCCAAAGAATTTCTGAACTATGTTGTTGAGTGAGTATATTTATCCTTTATATTGGGAAATGTTACATTTGGCTTTGAGTCTTCTTCACCATAGAGAAGGCACCACTAAAATGCTCAGGGATTCTTCTGTCTAAAATATAACTGTCCTGTTATAGTAGGTCTTTATTTTGGACTGGAAGCATTTTTAGACATCACTGGGTGCTGAGCAATGTGGTTTTAGTCTGTTAAATAGATATGGCCCAAGGCTGTTTTGAATATTTATGGCACCTGTGATAGCGGTGTTAGGGATAGTGAAGGTGATAGTGGCAAGGTGATAGTGGTGCATTGGGTTAAGGCAGTAGTTCTCAAACTGGGGCATTGCGACACCCCAGCCAGAAAGCCCTGGCCTCTGCCCCCTTAAGGGGCAGGGAGGGGAGGAGGCAGTGATGCAATCTCCAGAATTGCATAGCTGTCGATGGGCGCAGAGGTTTGCCTGGACTCACCACAGCCTGCAGCAGCCTTCTGGGGGTGCAAGTAGTCCCACACGAGCCTCCACAGGGCTCCTCAACTTACGAAGACAGTGCAGATAACAATTGTGACCCACTTTTGGTTTGTGATTGCAAAACTGGAAGTGGGTCGTGATCGTTATTTTGACTGTCTTCACATGTTGGGGAGCCCTGTGGAGGCTGGCATGGGACTCCCTGCAACCCCAGAAGGCTGCTGCAGGCTGTGGTGAGTACAGACAAGCCCCTGCACCCCTTAGCAGCAACATGATTCTGGCGATCGTGTTGCTGCCTCCCCCCTCCCCTGCAAGAACTTGCAGCAGGGCTCAAACTCCCTGTGAGTTTGACAACCACTGTGTTAAGGAGTTGGTTGGTACTTGACGTATTGATACTTGGCTTATTTCAGAAAACTGCAGTTCCTTCCTCTGGTACACCCATGTCCTGTTCAGTTCCGCGTGATGGACTTGCCGAGTTCTCATCTGCTGTGCAAAGTGAAGACCCTTAACAAAGGAGATGCCAATTCAGAAGTGACAGTCTACTACCAGGTGCTGTTTTTGAAGATGAATTCTGTCCATTGGTTATGGTGCATTTGCTACTCATAGTTGCCTTCATGCATAATCTGAAGAAGTTGTCCCTTACAACTTGGCTGTACTTGGATCGTGCAGACCTGGCCACGGTGATCCATGCCACGGTGACATCAAGGCTAGATTGTAACGTGCTCTATGTGGGGCTGCCCTTGAAGACGGTTTGGAAACTGCAACTAGTGCAGAATGCCGCGGCCCATGTAGTTACTGGAGGTAGGCGGTTTGACTCTGTCAGTCCGCTTCTCCAGCAGCTGCACTGGCTGCCCATTCGTTTCTGGGCCCAAATCAAGGTGCTGGTTTTGACCTTTAAAGCCCTATACTGCTCTGGGCTAGGGTATCTCAGAGACCGCCTACTCCCGTACAATCCGGCCCGTCCTCTTAGGTCATCAGAGAAGGCCTTTCTACAAGTGCCGCAGCCTAGGGAGGTACGTGGGGCAGTGGCAAGAAATAGGGCCTTCTCAGTAGTGGCACCAACACTATGGAATTCCCTTCCCCTTGACTTAAGAACTGCTCCCTCTCTTGAAACTTTTTGGCGAGGCCTGAAGACCCTTCTGTCTAGACAAGCCTTCTGAGTTAACATCTCTTAATATTTTTTAGCATCTGTTTACAGGCCTGATCCTTTTTTAATTTGCTGCGCTGTGCTCTTATCTGACTAGTTTTTATCTGACTACTGTTTTTACAATGTTATTTTTTATCTGTTTTAAACTGTTTTTAATGTGTTTTTAACCTTGTTTTGTAAGCCGCCTTGAGTCCCTTCTGGGAGAAAGGCGGGGTAAAAATAAAGCATAATAATAATAAATTGCACTGAGCAATGTACCCACAGCGGCCAACACAGAGCGAATGGAAACTTTTTGTACACAAATGCACTGAAGCATCTGTATGTGCTTTAGAAAATGATAGATTGTTTAGCATAATTTAAAAGTATTTATATCCATATAAAAAACAGCATATCAAGCAGAAATCTAGGCTGATGCTTTCCCCTTGATGTTCTAGTTTCCTTGTGAAGGAGCTTCTCTCCCTATAGTGGATCATTCGAGCATGTGTTCCTTTTCTCCAAATCCACCTGCAATCTGTAGTCCAGAAAAAACATTTACCACATGTTGCTGCATGTATAAACTGACATCATTTGAAACAGGACTTCTTAGGGGAAATCCATGGTGTTTATAAACACAAAGACCAACCAAGTAATCTTTTATATAGCTTCCTTCATGTTGGGCTTTTCACTTTGCCCTAAGCAAGGCTGCTAATCTCCCTATAATGGAAACAGACTATCATTAACCATACATTAGCTATTTTAAAACTTAGCATACAGTAGCTCCAACTGCATAGGTAACTGAGGGCCCAATCCTATCCAATTTTCTAGTGCCGGTATAGCCATGCCAATGGGGTGTGCACTGTATCCTATGGTGGGAAGGCAGTCACAGAGGCCTCCTGAAGGTATGGGAACATTTGTTCCCTTACCTCAGGGCTGCATTATGGCTACGCTGGTGCTGGGAAGTTGGATAGGATTGGGCCCTGAAGCATTTAGCCACACTGTAAGCCGTGTTACTGCTATCCTGCAACAGCCTAGAAAATGAGGGAAGTTTGGGGCTATAGTAACCTTCCGCCCACGTGCAGAATGTGAACATGGCTCCTTGTTCCTCAGATTTCAGACTGGTTTCAGTAGGGTGGTAACATTTGGCTTACTACTTGCAATCACTTCAAGTTGTTAGAGCTTCCATGTGTTCAGTTAAAATATACTCTGGTACTTTTAGATACAGGTGGGAGTCGGGAAATGCCAACATGCCCGCCCTTTATGAACTTATAATGTTCTTAAAGATCAGATAATTCTGTATCTTTAAGATAACAGCAGAATAGAACAATTGCAATTTTTTGTAATGAATTAACTGGTACCTACTCACTGGGCTTTTCTCTTTTAGTCTGGACCCAGGAGTTTAAGAGAATATTCTCTCATGGAGTTGCTTGTGGTAAGTTCTGACTGCTCTTTTCAAAAGAGATTTTGAGGCTGTAGGGGCTTGCAAATTGCAACACTCGATGCCCCTCTTAGGAGCAGATATTTGGGGACTGCAGAGATAGCACAAGGGGGAGGAGCAATTTTTGTCTACTGAAACTACAAATGGAAGAAGCTCTTAAGAGGACTGGTTCACTCATGAGGGCAGTGAAATGGCCATTTCAGGCAATAGGCTGGCAGGAGATGTTTTATGCTCACCCTGCACCTATCTGCTTGTCTCCTCTAGCCACTCAGTCAAATGCTCACCTGGTCTTAGCTGAGCCTTTTGTTACCAAAATATTTTGGGCTGTGTTGGCCAGGAGGGGCATCAGCACTGGAACTGGTAGTTCTGCCATACAGAAATCGTACTGTTGGCTCTTTTGAAGCCCTTCTGAAGGGCTTTTCCTCATAGGTTTAGTGCACAGCCTGAAGCCTACCTATTTCTTCCTATGTGTAATGTTACTGAAGCGGTTTTGAGAATGTCATGCAAAAGCTTACACACAAAATTGAGGTGTCCTGTGCAGAAGATCTTAAAACATCTTTGGTTTCTGGGTCTGAATTCCAGCATGTCTTGTCGTACCTGAATACAGTTGTATTGGAAACTTAGAACACTGCTTTCTACATGGGAGAAAATGAGAGCTCTGATGCTTGGAATTAAAGGATATGTAAGATTTGCTATCCTGGATATATTGACACCTTGAAAATGTTTCTCTGCACTGCTGTATTTTGGTATATCAAAGTTATTGACCTTGACAGCTAAATGGAACTTTGATATTCACTTGATACAAGTTTCTGGGAGGCAACAGCACAGGAGGACTGTTGCCTCTGTACCTTGCTTGTGGGCTTCTTGGAAGTGTCTGGGTGGCCACTGTGGATAATGAGATGCTGAACTAGGCAATCAGTTTGGTCTGATCCTGTAGGAAGCTTCTTATGCCATTAAGATTGTATGGCTTTCGTGTATAGTACAGGCCTTTGTACAATATTAATGTAGTAAGTGATGAAAAGTTACTTGGACAGCTAGCTTATAACTTGGAATGAATGTGACGAGGTTCTTCTAATGATTGTTTTTAAGAAATAATCTGCCACTAATCCTGTAGGGATACTGCAGGTTAACAAAAGTCACTTCCCATCCCCTCAAAAAGCAAAGAGCTTCTAGTAGTTTAAATTGAAATCTCACTGAATTTCAGATGTACATGGAAGAGCCTTGTTTTGACTTCCTGCGAACAAAGCAAACCCTGGGGTAAGTTCTATTCAGCTGCCATGTTGGAAGCTTTACCTACTTGGTTGTGAACGATGGAATATTGTAAGAATAACTTGGGGGATGGGAACACAGAGCACTCTAGGGTCAATTCTGAATTCTGTTCAGAGTTCTTAGGATTCAGGCCAAGGTTTGGTTAATATATCAAAACTTGCAAGGTTTTTTTCATAGTAAAAATAAAACCTATATTTTTAAATTTCCAAAATTGTTAGCAGCCTTCTTTCTAGACATAGTTTTCAGCTGGCACATGACTGTGGGGAAGGACTGAATTTGTACCAGTGGAAGAGAGAGAATGCAAATTGGTATTGTTAGGCTGCAATCCTATGCACAGTTACTAGGGAGCATGTTCCATTGAATTCAATGGGATTTACTTTGGAATACATTTAATTAGGAATGCACTGTTAGCTAATCCGTGTAATATTAATTTAATATTTAAGGTTTAAAATAATTATGGTTATGGAGTGATCTCTTTTTTTCACACACACAATCACACACCACTCTTGCTTTTAGGTACCACGTATACCCAACTTGCAGGAATACATCTGGGATCCTGGGCTTCTCTGTTACTGTAGCAACACAGGCAACCAAATTCAAGTGAGTTATGCCTTTGTTAAATTACATGTACTGTACATTATCTGTTTCTATCTTGGAAGGCCTTGTCAGTGTAGTAGTATTTCAGAGCTGTTATTTTTAGATCGAATTTCCTCACAGTGGAAAATAGATGAATTCTTTTCTGAATCTTCTGTGCAGAGATCTTGCAGCAGCTGCAAATATAGGAACTGAGGTGCAGTTTGGCTTCGCTTGTGCCTACATTTTTACTACATGTCCCTTGCTGCCTTTAAGATAGAATTAGCCTATTGGCTGCATCTATAACAGAGGTGGCCAATCTGTGGCATGCGTGTATCTCAGGATACTGTGGACCACTGTAATGGTGCTAGGGCACTTAGAGCCCCAGTGCTATTTACACTGCTCTCCCAGGTGGTGTTCAGGGCAGAGGTGGGAAAATCTGTTGGCTTTCCGGAGCAGTGGGGATGGGGTACGGTTGTTACTGGGGCTGTTCTGGCTTCCCAGCATCAGTCTGCAACTTAGCTGCTAACTGGGAGGGTGGGTGCAGCTTTGCTGAGCCATTTCAGGGGCCTGTGGACTGTGAAGTGCTGAAAGGACTGCCTGTCAGCTGCTCCATGGGTTTCTGCTTATTGCTTATTGATCAGTTGTGAGGCACTTGGCTGGGTGCCAGCATGTGCAACTTCAGAGTTGTTGGGGAACTTTATAGAATATTCCTGCGGAATCCTTTCTCCCTTTTGCCGGTGTGGGTGACCACCTCAGGTCTCCTGTGGTTGCCATTTTGGGAGGATTTTCAGAACTGGGTCTGCCTTAGAGGGTCAGCACCACAGAGCTTGTTCTGCCTTAAAGAGCTAGTATTGTTTGAGGATGGGCTTTAGGCATCTTTAAAGGGACAGTAGTGCATAGTATTTGGATTTTCTTAAAGGGCCAGTTGCATTTGGATTTCAGTGTCTCTTACAGGGCCAGCAACATTAGACATTTGGTTTAACACCTACTGTTGTCTTGCATGCTCTCCTTCACTTCTGTTTTTTGTTAAGCCAGTTAGCTCTTTACTGTTTGTGTTTTTGGCCTTATAGTTACCTTATTTTGCCTTCTCTCTTCTTTGTCAGTAATCCTCTGTGTTCCTTTGTTTGCTATTGTTTACTTCCCCCTTTTGTTGTGGAATACCTGGGAACAGTTTTGGTGTGGTCTTTTCTTTCCCTTGGTGGTTTTGCTGGTGTGTGTCTCTCTGTGTCAGGGTTTGGGAATTTTTTGCTGCATCTTAACTTTGTAAAGCTTGTTGCTCAGCCCCATTTTACTTTTATTTCTTTCCCTTCCACTGTTTACTCTGCCTTATACTGAATTAAATCAACTGATTAAAAATTTAAATTGTTATAAATTCTAGGGTTATATAATAAGTAAACTATATGGGAATTTTTAAGGCTGAGGACCCGTGAGCATTTTCCTGGGAGTAGGTCTCCCAATAAATGTGCCTTGCTCCCGGGAGGACAGGCATTGGATTGTGCTGTAAATTTATTCTGAGGTAATTACACAGTCATGACAAACATAGTGGAATTTTGTAGAAACGTTTTGCTCAGTCCCATTTTAGTTTTGTGAGGTAGAAATCTTTTTTCTCTAACTCCCCTCCCCTCCACTTGTGGATTACCCAAGATACAAAAGCCTAAAGGTGGCACATGCCATAAAAAGTTTGGTCACCACTGATCTATATTATTGCTGAACTGCTTGAGGGTTCAGGAGTCATCAAATCATAGAGTTGGAAGGGTCCTACAAGACCAAATCCAACCCCGACCAGTGCAGTGTCCACAGCTAGAGCATTCCTGATAAACAATTATCCAGCCCCTGCTTAAAGACCTACAATGATCAAGAGTTCACCACCTTCCAAGGCAAACTATTCCACCACCAAATACTTCAAGCCATCACAAAGGTCTTCCTTATATTTAATCACATTCTGTCTTGTGGTAATCTAAATCCATTTGTCTCTATCCTACCTTCCAAAGCAATTGAGAACCAATCTGTTCTGTCTTCCATGTGACAGCCCCTCAGATAATTATATACAATACCAAACTTGTTCTCCGTGAACTGCATTTGCTGTGTATTTGGTCACAATAAAAAGTGCTGGTTATCCTGTACATAATATTACTGTAAGAGGATGTCAGAAAGATGAAAACTGCCTCATTTTGGCCAATGCTGTAATGTCCTTTGCCTGGTTTAGTGGAGAACCTGCTTTTCTGCTAACCCCAAAATAGCACTGAACAGGGTGATACTTACGTTGATAGAAGAGTTGGTTTGGGAATAGTGTGTAAGTGGGTTTATTTCGTTTATTGATCTTCTAGGCTTAAGCTTGTCTGTTTGCATGGAACACTACAGATCAGTCACTGCAATTCATTCTGCTGCAATGAAAGATGCATTTTTTTCTTCTTGCAAGTAGGCCAGTGGCCTCTGAATTTGTTTACCATAGTAAAATAGTAACACTTATAAAGACAGAACTGCTTTCCTTTCCAAAGCAAACCTTTTTACTTTTCATAGAAGCCAGCATCAGCTCTTGAAGTTTGGACCACAAAGTATAGATGTTTAAATGTAATCCTGGTTATTTCTTTCAGCTCTGAACTGGTGGATGGGAAAATAGAAGAATTTCTTGTGTGTTTTGAGGAAAAACTAAAGAATTTAACTGAGGAAGCCTACAATACACAGGTAGATTTTTAAAAATATTTTTCTGAAAATGTGTGATGTTTGCCTGCAAATGATGTGGTTAAAGCTGCAATCCTAATCTGCACTTTCCTGGGAATGAGTTCTATTGACTGTAATGGGACTGACTTCTGAGTGGGCAAGCATAGGATTTGACTCTAAACGTGTTCCTCAAACTATGGGTCATGACCCACTAGGTGGGTCACAAGCCAATTTCAGGTGGGTCCTCATTCATGCCAATATTTTATTTTTAATATATTAGACTTGATGCTACCATGGTCTGTGATTGCATTTGAGGAAATATTTCATACCTGTACTTTTAACAAGCTATGTATATTATTTTAGCAATGTTAGTAAATGGAACTTACTGCTGAGTAAGTGTGGGTAGGATTGCAACCTAGGATTGTTAAAAACGTTCCTGCTTGATGATGTAACTTCCAGTTATGACATCACTTCCGGTGGGTCCTAACAGATTCTCATTCTAAAAAGTGGGCCCTTTTGCTAAATGTGTGAGAATCACTGCTCTAAGTCATGCTGTTCTGTTTCAGTGTGCATTTTATCACTAGATTTTTTTTACTGACAAACATAGCAACTTTAAAGGAGTCTAGGTTTGCAGAGAAGGAAGAACTCTGAATGGTGGTGCTTTTAGTGTCAAAATTCTATAAGCACAGGTCACACCTCGCAGAATTTTCCCTTCTGTGCAAGTCTTACGTTTACAGGAGTGCAGTTAATGTTTATAAACGTGTCACTATGGCTGACCAAAGCCAATTGGTAGAGCAAAAAGCCAGAAGTCATCTTAAATTCTTATTGGCATTATCTGTGTGCATGATGCACTTTTGATTAGGGCTCCAATTTAAGGTTTTGTTGGAGAGAGGTTGGTCCCTCTGCAGTGGAACCAACTTTTTCATAGTCTATTCCAAAGTGAAGCTTGCAATTTCTTAACAATATGTGGTTTGATCTTCTGTTCTAAGAATAACTATTAAGAGTGAAGGCTTTACCTGTACTTAGCATAAGGTTTGGATAGTTTGGCCCCCCCACCCTGCTGGACAACCTAGTCTTTGACTGACCTGTGTGGTGATGTGCTTCTCTTTCCGTGCCCTTTCTTTTTGTAGGTCACAGCTCTCATTAAGTTAAAAGAATGTGAAGATTCCCACCTTGGTGAGGAGGTAGATCGGAACTGGACAGAAGTGGTGACTCAACAGTATCTCTTTGACAGATTGGTCCGGGAGGTAGGTGTGTTTGGTGTTTAAAAACACCAGAATTCCTGCATAGGCTAGGTTTTAAATAAAGCTGGGCCTAAGCATTACAAATTGAGCATCATCTGGCTTTCATATGTTTATATTATAGAAGAGTGTACTCAAACTATATAGCTAGCACAGTCATCCTACTCAACAAACCACTGAATCATGTTATGATTGGTATTATACAGACAGATCCTAGCTAAGAACTTTTACATGGGTGGACTCTTTAGAAGTTTGTAAATTACCTCACCTCAAACACTTGTGAACTTTTAGCTCCAGGTGGTCATGGAAGACTTCTTCATTTTTAAACAGTAGTCTGTACCAGCATTTGCCAAACATCACCTACAGGCTGGATCCAGTGCAGCAGAACAGCATTCCCTATCATGAGCAATGCTTACCATTCCACTGTACTGCTGCTAAGCTTGCCAGCAGATTTGTAGAGTGACACTCTGGGCAGTTAATGTCTGTCTCGAAATCTGGGTGCTGGGGTGATGGGCAGCAGACGTGACTGCCTAGAGCGTTGTTCTGTACAGATCTGCTGGCAAGATCAGCAGCAGTGCAGCAGAATAGTAAGTGCTGCTCATGATGGGAAAGGCGTTTCCGTTGTGCAATGCTCCCAAGTTTAGCAATCGCTGATCTATCCTGAATTTAGAAAAATTAGTGTTCTCCCAACATTTTAACAGACTTATTCAAAAGAAGTGAATGAGAGCAATACAGTTTGAGTTAAGCAGGTGCTCTGTCTCATATAAACTACATATAGAGGAAAATACTCCAGGATCTATCCTAATCTCATATAATGCATATTGGTATCCACTAACGTGTGAATACAGTAGGTACCTGCTTTATGATGGGTTCACAATGTGATCAGATCACTTTATGATGGTCTGTGGCAGAACAAGGGTCACTATACAATAAGTCAGTGGTACTCAAACTTTTCCAGCCAGTGGCTCCCTGACTCCCCGTGTTGGCCATGAGTCCCCATCATGTTCCTGAGGGTTGGAAGTGACATCATTAAACAGGAAGTGGCCAGAAATATTAACTATATTAATATTAATTATATTAATCATATCATTAATTAGATGCAGATCTGAAAAATATATTATTAATACACAGCAATATACATGCTTTATAAATGATCAGCTGGTGATAACTGTTGGAAACAGAATGCTGGAGTAGGTAGATTTTGTCTGGTCCAAGAAGACTCATTTTTTTAACTTTGTAAGCATACCAATAGAATTGTTTTATCAAATGAACTTTGTGAACAACTAGTCTGATCAACATTACACCCACCCACCCCTGTGGACCCCAATCCAACTAGTCATTTCTCCCATTCTCCTTGGATAGGATTGAACCTTTTATTAATTAAATTAAATTTTTTCCAGCAGCTAGTGGGGAAAACAAAAATGGACCATGAAAATCTATCAGAGCTGATAAGGGTTTGGTTAGGAATCTGATTTGTCTCCTATACTAGGAGATGCACAGCCCAATCCTATGCATGCCTACTCAGAAGTAAGTTCCATTAGAGTCAATGGGGCTTACTCCCAGGAAAGCATGGATAGGATTGGGCTGGCAATCACTTCATCAATGGCTGATAGGTATTTCCTTCAAATAGCAAGATTCATCACTTTGAAAATGCAGCCTCTCCTCTTCAGTCAAACAACAAGATTAATAAATCACTTTAAAAATAGTACCCTTTTTCTGCTCCTGGCCAAGTAAAGTTTGTGCTTCTCTCCCACCCCCCCACCCCTTGCCAACTGCATGGAAACAACTTTAAGACCCCTGGTGACTGGTAAAATAGGAAGCATTTTATTTGGGGAGGGGGAGGAAAGCGGGAAGGTTTGGAGATAGAAAGGGGGGAGTGGAAGAGGGAGGGGGTTGAAAAGAGAGATTTCACTTTGATGAGAATTGATCCCAGGCTGGGAACTAGGAACCAACCAGACAAGGAGGGTTTCTTTCTGAAGGTCAGCAAGGACAAGGACTGCAAGCTGAGCATGCTCGGTACTTGCCAGATGGGGGTTGGAGTAGAAGAGCTTTGGAAACAACATGCAGGGAATGCAGAAGGTGGCAGCCTTGGAGTGGAGGGAGAAGAGGGCAGGGTGGCAGCAGCCACTCTAAGTCACTCTCTTAGGGAGGGAGGGAGCAGCTGAGCAACTCCCATTTCTTCTGCTTTAAAAAAGCATAGAAAACAGGCTCATATTCTGCCCAGGGGTGTGACTGTATCGATTGAAGTTCCCCTTTGAGTTCCTGGCGCCTTCCAAAGGAGCCAAGCCTCACAGTTTGAATAACACTGCAATAGGTTATTCACTGTATGATAGGCTGATGATTAAAGCAACAGAATATTCTTGGTGAAAAGTCAATTGGCAATGTGAATGCAAGCATTTGA
This sequence comes from Tiliqua scincoides, assembly GCF_035046505.1. Lineage (NCBI taxonomy): Eukaryota > Metazoa > Chordata > Lepidosauria > Squamata > Scincidae > Tiliqua > Tiliqua scincoides. Next base: position 157,253,049 of record NC_089824.1, read on the forward strand.
TAGCACCTCAGGCAGTAGCATGGCTGTGTGTGTTGAGGGAAGGAGCTAATGCGAAGGATGATGCAAATGTAAGTAGTGCCTCAGCTCATAGCAGCATGTTTAACATAACAGTGGTCCCTAAAGACTGCAGGAACCATCTTTTAAGTCACCTTTTACTGCAGGGAAGAGCTTAGTTTTGTGGTCCAGACTTCAGATTCTAAGGTCTTGAAATAACCACTAGACAATGCTTAATAGTGTCTCCTGCATGAATTACCATTGTAAACATGGGTTGCACAGTACTGGGCTGCTCTTTTCCCTTCTGTTGTAACCTATTCTTTGCAATTGCTTTTTAAAATTCTTAGATTGAAGCTCTGAAATCCCTTTCTCGGCAAGAACTCGTAGACTGGTTCCACACTCACAGAGACAAAGAGAGAAAAGTGCTTAGTGTACATGTAAGTATTCATGAAAAAGGCACACTCCTAAAAGATAATCCATTTCAACAGGTCCCTGTTAACAGTATGGTGAAGACTGTTGGGGATGGTGAGAAATGCTTCAAGTACATGTATTTAGATCAGGTGGGAAGAAACAGTTCCTAAATTATCAGTTGCTTCCCTCTGCTGTAGCTTCAGATGTTGCATCTTGTGAATAAAGACTGTCAGTTTAATACTGCTTGCTGATTTTACAATTTCAAATTTGCAGGTGGTTGGCTATGGAAAGCATGAAGGAGATGAAGAAACATCAGCTGCCTCTATGGTTCACAGTCCCTCATGCAATGAAATACCTCGGCTAACATTCTTGACCCCAACTTCTTTGACAGATACCATTTGTATCAAGGACATCAAAGTGTATACATCATCTCTCAATGTTCTCCCATACCATAAGATATTAAAATAACTCATCTGACTGCCATTATGTCGACTACAAGTTCACTACTGAATACATGAGGGTTTGGTTTTACTACAATCTACCATGTTTTCTAGAAAAGATGTTGCTGGAGACCCTCTATAGTTGAAGTATAATGTGCTCTAAGAATGTTTTTGAAGCGGCAAAATATATAAGTGGGTATATTCTTGACCAATACATCAGGAAGCGTTTGGACTTTACAGTAACCTAATCTATTGGGTTCTTCTTGTGGAGTACTACTTGACAGTGGGGTAGGAGGAACGTGAAAACTAGCTTTGGTATGCAACTGTCTTGACTTTGAAGCCTCAACTTCATTAGGGTCTTTGGTGATAATCACTTAACTTCTAATCAGCTAATGCTACTGGATTACTTAGTGTGACAGTATACAGCTAACATGTCAGATTTCAAAAGTAAAGCTGGGATACTTATGGAATCATCTGCATGAGGTAGTTCAGTATAACTACAGTGAGATACCATCTGCAATAAATTAGCAGTAGCTCTGAAGTGCTTTTTAATTTGCAGAATGCTGTTAGATAACTTGAGGGTTGTAGAAATCTGCATCTTGAATCTGCTTTGATTTTTATAAGATTATAACCCTCCTGCTTTGAGCAGGCAGAAAAACAATTTCATATGTAGTTATAGTTGAGTCAGTGAAATGTGATTAGACAATAGGATGCTTATCCAGGCTACTACTGAGAAGAGTCACAGCACTTGCTACATTAAATATACATCTGACATGTATCTAAATGCACATTCAAGAACTAGAGATCTTCCACTGATGTATGCAGAAGTGCTTCTGGACAAAGCTAAATACGTAACCAAGATTAAGCACACTTTGTGAGAGCAGATACTACAAACATTTTCCTGTCTGTTTTTACAGCTATAGTACATTCACTATACAGGTACAGCCTATTTATCCGCGTTAGTTCCGCGCATTGTGATTAACAAAAACGCAGTGTGCTAAATCCCATAGAGTTATGCAAATACAGCCTGTAGCCTGACACTTCTGGGTGGAAGGAAACTAAGGCAGCTGTTCTCAATCCCCTCCCCTCCCCTTTTCACAGGTGGGATCCTGAGCTTGCTTGAGAGTCCTCTGTGTCCCAGGCAGCCTCCTGACAGCACTGCAGGTTCTTCTCTGCCGCTGCTCCTGCAGCCCTCCCTGGCCACAGCCATCATGGAAGCTCCTCTGCCCCAGAGCATTCTGGGACCTGTAGTCCGGCTCTCTGCTCACCCTCACCTCTCTCTCCAAGGCTTGGTAAACACTGAGGTTTTTAAAGCAATCCCCGCTATGGCGCGTGCGCGTGTGTGTGAGAGAGAGAGAGAGAGAGAGAGAGAGCTCCACCTTATTGTATGTGTTCTGGCTACAGAGGTTTTTGGTCCCCTCTTCAGCCTTGGCTGGCTCAGGGGCTCCAGGAATGTTACTGTTCTTTTGCAAGGGGAGCTTCTTCCATGGCTCCAGGGCTATTTCCCTGCCTGGGTGAGGTGGAGCCTTTTTGCAGTGTTTTGGGCTGCATGGAAAAGGATTGAGATGCCAGCTCAGGGCAAAGGAAGCAAAGGTGTGTGTGACTTTCAGTACCCCCACCCCATTTGCATTGAGACAAATCCCTGGATAAATAGGCTGCACCTGTATACACTCTAGTGCTCTAAGAAAATAGTATACCACCACAAATGTGGTTTTGCACAGAATTTAAAGGCAAATGTACATGGGCTTCTAAGCAATTTGTTTTACCTATAATTTTAAATCAGCTGTTCATATTTTCCTCATCTACAACAGTACACCACATATGACAGTTCCTGTGTTTAAGGAAAACAGCAGAACTGATTACATAATCCCCTTTTGCAATCCAAATACACAGGATTTCTTAATGCTTTTACAGGGGCATATGAGAGGAGTAGTAATTCAAATTTTTTTTTACAATACACAGTGATGGTAGGTGAAGGGAGCTATGCTAAGAGAACTGCTTATTTGACTAGCCAATAAGAGCTTTGGGCTATGAAGCTATTTTTGTTAAACTTGACCTGGCCAAAAAGATTATTAGTACTTGCTAGTTTAGTGTCATATAGCCCAAAGAAAGGGGAAAAAAATAGGCCTGTAAAAACCAACCCACTGAGTTTAAATCTACCTAGTAAATGAATAGCTTTATTTAATTCCAGATTGTGGCTATAACTGATGAGTTAGTGCGCTAGACAACAGTGTTGTAACCTACTGGCAGCATGTAAGGGAAGGTAGTCACTTAGACTGCATTTTAGATTCTTCTAGGGCCGTTTGGAATGCTTCAGCCATACATTAGAGGTGACAGTTTGCCTTTTCTGTTTCTCCGACACACGCAAAGTGCTCTTGATGGATCTCAAATTAATCTCTAAACAGCATCAACCCAATCTTAGCATCATTTAACTTGAATACAGTGCTGTCTCAAACTATTCTTGCTGTAAAAGATTTTCTGAAATAAAACAATGCATATGTTTGAAAATTATTTTATGAAGCATTATAGATGCACCAGCTGGAAGCAAATGGTAATCTATAATTACATTTTAGTTTCTAAAAATACCAAAGTTATTTAGGGAAACAATGAAATGTCAAAAGGTTTTTCTTTTAAATAGTAGCTGATAGATCAGCATCTTGCATTTCCTAAATTGGCAGAAAGAAACCTCATATTTACAGGTATTAATTGCTATAATGAAGTGATGTATGTGTATTATGCCAGAGTAATACGTAACTGGCATCAAATGCCCTGGTTGCACCTTTTACAGCAGTGACTAGAATGTACATGATGGGGCTGAAGCCCATGTTTTCTTTTTTCTCTTAGAAGCCAGGGAGGTCAGACAGGAAAGGCCAATATAAATTACTGCTACACAATCAAGGCTCTTCCTGTTTTAATTGTTCACTGCATCAGTAGTCCAGTATCCCTGAGAGAGGAACAACTGTAACTGGAAGGGACAGTCTCTCCAAAAGAAGAGTACTTGAAAGTTACAACTACCACCACTAAGCCAAGGCTTGGAATCTTTAGGCATGGTCTGTTTAATATTTACTGGCAGCAAGTCGTCTGAGTAGTGGCTCATCATAAACCCAGCACTCTCCATCTTCATGGAAAAGCTGTAAGAGAAGAACATCCATTAAGTACCTAGCAGTCAAGATAAGCATAGCTATAATTTTTTTGTCAAAATGTTCTGAAGCTCCACTCGAAGCACACAGATTTCTAATGTGTGCCTGAGGTGGCAGTCAAGAAAGAACTGATGGAAAGCTGCACCCCTTCTGCCCTCAAGATAGGCTGTGGGTAAAGGGTTTTCCAGCTCAAGGGCATGGGTCAAAATGTTTTTCCTAAACTCAAGAAGTTTCTGAAAGCCTGTTCTGCACAGGTACCAATCTTCCATTTGTATTTGCACAGAAATTACAAAGAACAGGGCAATGTACAAACAAAGGAATTGATAGTTGAAAAATTTTACCCGTGTCTCCCACGGAATCTCTTTCTCTTTCCTGGCCCTGGCTTCAGCTCTTTGTCGTTCTTCAAGCCTATGCTTGGCTGCAGTAGCTGCGTCAATGTCTCTGATTTTTAGGTTGTATGTTACATCTTTCCATAGGCTGAGGAATAAAACACAGAGTGGTAGAAAACTGCATTTCTCACGAGTGCATAAATCCACAATGGCCTTGACTACAGGCGCACATTGTAAATTTAGGAGAAAGGTTTTGATTCACTTGGAGAACGAATCACTGCCATTTGGTAAGATGGGGAAAATATTTCATTAGGTAGCCAAGTTGGTTCCCAAATTTTAGCACTCTGCATACTGCCTTATTCCAAGTTTATTGCTCATGAAAAGCCTTCTTCAGGTTTTATTTTCTTGGGAAAGCATACCAGCCAAACATATGAATGGACCTCCACTTTTGGCTTGCTGAAACACAACATGAGAACAGAGTTCCTCCATGCCATGTGAAACCCTAGAACAGGGGTGTCCAAAGTTTTTGGCAGGAAGGCAACATTGTCTCTCTGACACTGTTGGGGGCCGGGGGGAAAAAGAATTAATTTACATTTAAAATTTAAATAAATTTACATAAATTAATATACTTGAGGTGGAACTTATATGAATGAAGGTCTTGCAATAGCTCAAGGCCTATAAAAGGCCTTGCACAAAGCAAGGCTGGCCTTTCCTTTGCTGTTGCTACTGCATCACAGACGTGAACAACAAGCAGTGGAGGGAGCCCTCATCCCACAGCTCACGCAAGAGGTCAAACAGTCGCCCTCACGCTATGCTGGGCCAGTGTGGGCTCCAACAAATCTCCAGCGGGCCAGAGGCTCATTGGAGACTGGGAGCTCCCTGAGGGCCGCATTGAGAGGCCTCGAGGGTCGCAAGTGGCCCCAGGGCCAGGGTTTGGGCACCCCTGCCCTAGAAGTTCCAAATCACATGGAGAAACCTTTCTTGCATTCATTGACACCTTTTCCAGACACATGGTAAAGCCTGGGGGTGTGACTTTGCTAACAAGCAGAGAGGATTGCTAGCTGTCATGTTCTTATTCTGTCATCCTTTCCCTTAATTCAAACATAATGCTTGGTTCATGTCTTACTGCTGGCTTGTTAATGAAAATACAGGAAAATGTTTATGAAACACTAACATCCATATGTACCACAATTTATTGATGTTTTATCAAAGTATTAGTTGATAAATTTGAGGATTTAGTTCAGGTAGTATACAACTAGAAAAAGTGCTCTGAGTTAAGTTCTTACCAGCGGGATTCATATTCCTCTTGATCTTCTAGTTTTCTTACTTTTTTCTTAATGATAGGCATTTTCTTGGTATCTATAAAGACTACATTCTCCTAAAGGAAGAAAAGGTCTTATTACCATCATTCTTCAATGTCAACTTTTTCTTCAGTGGATTATATACCAAAGTTTTCTAGAACCTTGAAGACTAGTAACAACTTCTATATTAGTGCAAAGGGTTTCATGCTAAAGATGTCTTTTTTTAAGGCCATGGTTCACCATCAGAACTTTTGCAACCAATCTCAAAGCATGCTGGAATCTTATTCTGATAGCAGGTCAGTCTCTTTCATTGCTTTACAAAATCTTTGAGCTGAAGTCTTGATTTTAGTGGTTAGAGGAAGAGAAGCTGCCGATAACATCCTTTGAACAATCCATGTTCCATTGTTAAAAAGAAATTTAATCAATCACAAAAACATACCCTTCAAAGATATGTTGACCATTATGGAATTAAGGAATAAATTTAATCTGTCTGACAGACATACGTTGAGCAATATTATCTTTTACAGAAAAAGAATGCATCAATATGCACTAGCCTACTTGTATATAAAGCCAAGAAAAATAAGATGCTTTACCCCTGTGGCATGTTTTGCATACATAACACCATTCCATTCTCCTTCAATTGAGCAGAAAGCTTTCTTGTCATTAGGCGCACTAAAAGAAAAGATAAAAAAACCAGGACTCAAGTTTTTTGACATTTCAGTGTTTGAAGTTTGTAAATGATCTGCCCAAAACACTTAAGATAACCCAGGTGTGCCACCTCTTATCCCAAACATCATTGCCATCTTTTAATACAGGTAAGATTGAAAAGTGGTATAAAAATATTCTTAATTTGTACACTTGATTCTTGGAACCCCTGAATCTACTTACAAGATTTCTGCTGTAACTCTATGCTTTTTCCCCCCATAGAAAGGCTTCGTATGGAAAATTATGCTAGCATTGTAGCCCGTCTTGGAGCAGCTAATGCTGCATTCTCCTCCCAGCTCAATCCATGGCACTGTGAGGATAGATCTGTGAAGGTAACAGAAGACACCTTTCAAAAGCTAGGAAGACAAGAATTTACCACCATTCACAAAATGACTGAAGAGTATAAAGTGCCACTTGCCTCCCATAACCATTGGGGAAGGTCAGAATATAGTGTTCATCATAATCAAGGCATGACACACACCCTGGAAAGAAAAAAAACAACAACAACAAAGGTCTTATAACAATTTGATGCACAATCCTTTTGAACACAGAAAAAAGTTACAGAAACATACATAACTCTGAGCTACAGTAGAGCAAACTGCCACCTTTGAACTTTGAGCTGCAAGTGATTTTCCATGGAGAAACAGTGAAATCAGAACATAAAAATGCCCATGATTTTGCCACTTGATCCAAGTGTTTTATAAAGGCCTGTAGAAGTGTTTCTACCTCCTGTCTGATGTATTATGCCAATTAAATTGTGCACAGGTAGGTAAGCAGATAGACATGGTGTACTACTGTGCTGACCTTCTGGAAAAATAACACCACTCTGTAACTGTCTAGTTTGAACACTGTTGGGATGAAAGTAATGGCGAAAGTGGGGTTATAAATAGGAAAATAACTCTAAACCTCAAGGATTAGAGCATTTTGCAAATAATTGCCTGCTTGTTTTCAACCTTACTAAGATCAAGAAGGCTAGAACATTTTAAAATGAAAACCAACTAAGCTCCAGTAATGTATGGCAACTGCCAAAATTTCTAGGATTACTATCAGAACAATTTAAACTAATTGTTGAGAAGCGGTATAGAAATATTGATTGTGATGATAATAAAAAACATGAGAGATCACACGCCTCATCACAGGTGCATTTACCATTACGGAAATAGGAAATAAATAAGTTATAGCTGTCTGATAGACATACCTTGGCCTATATTATGAACACCAATTGACATTCCCAGAAACTTTGACTTGGTCCAGATATGGGCATTGAATTGTATTTTCTTGCTGCAGCATTCTGCATAAAATGCTGAAACTTAAGACAAAACCAACAGATATAAGCAGACCACAAAGCAATTAATTCAGCATTAATGTCCATGATATATATATGGATAAGTAAGAAACTGGCAGAGATGCTAGTCTGCATTTTCAAAAGCCACTGGTAAGCAAAGTTTACAGATAAAAAAATCAACATTCAAACAATAGATTTGTTGCCTGCAATAGCAAAACATTAACTTACTGGGAGGGTGGTGAGACACTTGCTCCGCTACAAATGTGACACTGTTCGGGGTAACCGATGGAATTGGTCCATCTGCAACAGTCTCCTGCAAAAAGTTTTCCATTTAATAAGAATGTTTAAATGTATCCTTTTTATATTCAGATTTGCTTTCCTCTTATCAGAGCGGATGGGACAGGAGTAAAATTTTAAAATAGGGCATGACACCAAGGAAAATGGGAATTTTTACTTACCAGGTGAATTCCTGTTCCTGGTAGAATGGGTCAGCCCCACCAGAGAAGAAGCAGTTAACAGAGGACCCTACCTCAGAACTGCCACAAGGGGGCTTTCCCAGTCAGTTAGGAATGCCCTTCCTCTAACAGGGAAACTTTGAATGAAACATATTCCCTCAAATAGTCCAACACATTAACATTTGCTACCTCAGTCAAAAATGGCTTTTTCAAACTAGAGCACTGCTCACCAACCCAGTGCTCTTCTCTCTTTCTGACATCCAGGAGAGCGCATCACCAGGAAGAGCCGTTACAAAGTCATTCGGTTGTTGTGTTCCCTAAACACAGGGCTGTATTACTCATAAGGCTGATGAGGCTGAAGTCTAGGGGCCCACAGGGACGAGGGACCAGTCATTTTTTTTGCCAAGGCACTGTGAACTACAAATTGTTTCACCTATTTTCTTTTTTTAATTTTTTTTCAAATTAGCACAACTCACATAAATTACAATTACTTGATTCACTATTAATAACAATTATAATAATTTTAATAATTAATAATATTAATATTAATAATTATTAACTGAGAGCCCAATCCTGAGCTCTTAGCACCAATAAACCACTGGTGGTGAGTGTCATAAACGTGTCTTAAGGCATGTCTGCAGCCCTTAGCACCGGTCCAAGCTCAGCGCCAGCCAGGGTTGAGCTAGTGCCGGTGGACTGCTGCTCCTTTGCCACTCCACAGATGCCCAAACTGCTGATTAGCAGAGAGGTAGGTGGGGCAGAGAGGAGGTGCTCTGGAGAGGAGACATGCCAGGGAGAGGCAGGGGGGAAGCAGGACCAGAAGAGTTCCACTCTTTCACATTCAGAGCTCCATGCTGGGCCAGATATTTAAAATGCATTTTCCTGAACAGCTCTACTCACGCAATAAAAAATTTTTTAAAATTGTTAATAGATTTCACCAGGAGACCGTCAAAATGGATATAGGGCTGTGTACTGCAGTCTAGTACCTACAGTACCAGCTTGTCAGCTGTAGTGGGATGAAAGACTAACATACTAGAGGGGGCCCCAAACACCTGAATGCCTAGGGGCCTGGCCCCGAGTTAAGAGGGCCCTACATAAGGAGCTCCCCAGGCAGGGGTAGGCTGTGGAAATTTCATCTGGCTGGAAGATGCTGCTGCTCCCCTCAGAGTGGGCCATAATCCCCAGTGGGGTATCTTCCTAGGGCCATCAGAAAAGAATGCTTATGAGGCAAGCTTGGTAAGTTGAATTCACATCCTAATGTCTGAGCCATGTGCTACAGAGCACCACCTCTGAGGCCGTAACTTAGCTACCAACTGTATAGCATCCATAGGACAAGACAGCTATGAAGTTAGCTGACCGTAATATTTTCATGAGCTCAATCTTTAATCTACATGGGCACACTCATATCTGCCTATGCTAGATTCTGGAACTGGAGAAAGATGGGGTAAGAGATGAGGGAGTTGTCTACTGTGGTCCACAGGACAGCTGAGGAGGCTGAGTTCCCTACACAGAACTGACTGGATGTGCCTATTGCATACATCTCATGGAAATCCTTTACTGTCCACAGGTAGGATAAATGAACAGCCCAAAGCTGCAATAGTGCATCCACGATCTTGGCCGTAATCTGTGGTGGAAGCATGTAGAACCTGGATGCCGATCTGTGGATAGCCTTGCCATTTGTGAGGGAGGGGCAATACCAGGACTACCTTGAAGAAAGTGGGGTTGCAAATTACAGTGGGACACTCAGGAACCTGAGAGCATGCTGTTTTAAAATGCCCAGCTTCCTCCTCTGCTTCCAAAAGTCATCAGGAACTTCTGCCAGAAAGCAGCAGTCTATGGAGATATTCCTGGGGAAAGAGCCAGAATTCCTGCTAGCCTTACTCTTCCTGCTCCTCCTTAGACAGCTCCCCCTCCTCTAGAGAAGAGGGAGAGTCACTTTCACTTCTTTATAGAACTTAAGGCATGCGAAGTGAACTCGAAGTGGACATGTGACTAGAGTGGCTCCTGTCTATAGTTTTTGTCCACTTGGTGGTCTGAGTGTTGGCCCTGAGGCCACCCTTGTTCTTGTCTCTGCTGCTCATCATGAGATGGGTTATGGGCTAGGATCTGGGCTGGAGCTGTGGATGGCCCAAGGATGCCTGTGGCCAAGAAAATTGCTGAAGTAAGCAGAATTCCATTTCACAGGCTGTGAAAAGCTCATGATATCTTGAATCTAAGTTTTGTGAATCCATCCACCCCTCCCCCCAAGACAGAATGGAAATCAAAGGAAAAAACTATTAGATGGTTGAGAAAAGCTCCATAATTACTAAATAAACTATTTTTCACAAGCTACAAGTTACTTAAGCAAAACTAACCGTATTATCTTCTTGTTCCACACTTGGCAGCACCCAGTGACACCGGAAGATTTCTCCCAAAATGGGATTGTAAGGCTTTTTAGCAACAGATCCTTTCCTTCCTGCATGGAAAGCTGAGAGGTACCACTTTACCACTTGTACCATTCGGTCCTTTGGATCTTTTTGGTCACTAATACTAGTGTAGACACAAAGAGTTAAGAAAAAAAATTAAGTAAAAAAAAGGGGGATTTAATACTAAACATAAAAATACGTACTCTAAGAAGCAGGCAGAGAAAACTGGCAATTTAGCCACACTAAAAAACTTCTGTTCCTACCCAGAAGACACACAGCATTAAAACAAGTAGAGGATGGGACTAGCTGCCCACTTTCAATAGCCTTCTAGCCCAGAGGCTGGATCCAGCATTCACATGGATCCATCTGCCCTATGAGCGGAATTTTTGGTTCCACTTGGGCACCATGTGAAATCCTCCTCAAATCAGGAGATGCTCTGGACAGTTGCATCTGCCCGGATATTCTGCTGCACAGCCTTCTGGAATGCAGGGCAGACAACTTTACTACCCAGAGCGTCCTTGTTCTCCAATTGAGTGGGACTTTGCAAAGTGCACGAGCAGAATGCTCAGATGCGGTCTGGATGGGGACTGGATTCTGGGTATGCAGTGGTGCAACTTTGAGTGCCACTGTTCCCAAGTCAATTGGATCCCACAAGTGACTAGGAAATAAATTAGATCTTTGGGCAAGTCAGGTAATGGTGCTTATATTAAAAAAATTGTATCTACCAAAGTGTATACCCAAGTTTGGATCCAGTGCAAATGAATATCAAGTTTGCATGCTGCAGACACAAAGTCAATAAATAAAAGCATAAATACCTCACAAATAAGTCAGGATGTGCAAAGAAGTCAGCATACATTTCTAAGAGTGATCTTCTTTCCAGAATAAAAGTTGGAAGAACCACCTGAAGGAATACAGACCCACATGTTTGCAAGTCTGTTTTTAATGTGAGCTAGAATAATTAAGACCTGCAGTGTGGTTCAAAACTGCTAAAGCATATTTGAGATTTCCAAGGCACAGCATTTGCAAATGAGGTGAAATACTGTTTTACTTTGATAAATAGTGTTTTCTTTTCACACACATACTTCACTGCATTATGTGAAAGTGAAAATTGCAGTAGCTGCTTCCAGGTTTTCCATAACTGCAAGATTTTTATTTTTTTTTGCATAACCAATCAAAGAAAAATTGAAGGGTGAAAGGAAGCAGTGCTTCAGGCTCATGTTCACAGCATCTATTAGCAGAAGGAATCCAAGACATGTTCAACATTCCTTACTAAAGCAGATGAATTTAAATAAGCACCTTACTGTAAAAGTAACAATATCTGTGAAAGCTAAACATAATACTGTCATCCTGTATGGAGATTAAAGAAAGTATCATTCCTAGTTTAAAAGCAGTAAATAATGAACTTGGTATTGTTATGTGACTTAAATATATACAGTTTTTGGTACTATTCATACTAGAGATAGGGCTCTTGAAACCCATATGGCTAATTGAACCTACACAATCTATTACTAAATGAAGAAACAAAATTATTCTTTAGGACAAAAACACTTCAGGACAAAAATGTCTTAAAGAAGAAAAATTAGAAAGCTAAGAAGTAAAACTGCAGGGCATAAAGTAGAATCATTCCTCCCCTCACGTATGGAGACGAATGCACACCCAGGACTAGGGAATTTTGTGTGAAACCAAAATTTAAACCAGTCTCTGGCAGATGTCTGAACTGGGTCGTTGTTTAACAGGTGGGTAATTTTTTAAAAAGTAAAATTACATCAACACTAGATTTATCCTGTTCCACAATTATAGTTAGGGTTTTGGACAGGAGATAGGTTAACATGCTATACTGTTAAAATATGGACTTTGATTATTCATAAGAACAGCCCCACTGGATCAGGCCATAGGCCCATCTAGTCCAGCTTCCTGTATCTCACAGCGGCCCACCAAATGCCCCAGGGAGCACACCAGATAACAAGAGACCTGCATCCTGATGCCCTCCCTTGCATCTGACATAGCCCATTTCTAAAACCAGGAGGTTGCACATACACATCATGGCTTGTAACCCGTAATGGATTTTTGCTCCAGAAACTTGTCCAATCCCTTTTTAAAGGCGTCCAGGCCAGATGCCATCACCACATCCTGTGGCAAGGAGTTCCACAGACCAACCACATGCTGAGTAAAGAAATATTTTTTTTGTCTGTCCTAACTCTCCAAACACTCAATTTTAGTGGATGTCCCCTGGTTCTGGTGTTATGTGAGAGTGTAAAGAGCATCTCTCTATCCACTCTGTCCATCCCCTGCATAATTTTGTATGTCTCAATCATGTTCCCCCTGAGGCGCCTCTTTTCTAGGCTGAAGAGGCCCAAACGCAGTAGCTTTTCCTCATAAGGAAGGTGCCCCAGCCCAGTAATCATCTTAGTCGCTCTCTTTTGCACCTTTTCCATTTCCACTATGTCTTTTTTGAGATGCGGTGACCAGAACTGGACACAATACTACAGATGTGGCCTTACCATCGATCTGTACAACGGCATTATAATATTAGCTGTTTTGTTCTCAATACCTTTTCTAATGATCCCAAGCATAGAATTGGCCTTCTTTACTGCTGCCGCACATTGAGTCGACACTTTCATGGACCTGTCCACCACCACCCCAAGATCTCTCTTCTGATCTGTCACAGACAGCTCAGAACCCATCAGCCTATATGTGAAGTTTTCATTTTTGCCCCAATGTGCATGACTTTACACTTACTGACATTGAAGCACATCTGCCATTTTGCTGCCCATTCTGCCAGTCTGGAGAGATCCTTCTGGAGCTCCTCACAATCACTTCTGGCCTTCACCACTTGGAAAAGTTTGGTGTCGTCTGCAAACTTTGCCACCTCATTGCTCAACCCTGTCTCCAGGTCATTTATGAAGAGGTTGAAAAGCACCGGTCCCAGGACAGATCCTTGGGGCACACCGCTTTTCACCTCTCTCCATTGTGAAAATTGCCCATTGACACCCACTCTCTGTTTCCTGGTCTTCAACCAGTTTTCAATCCATGAGAGGACCGGTCCTCTAATTCCCTGACTGTGAAATTTTTTTAGTAGCCTTTGGTGAGTGACCGTGTCAAACGCCTTCTGAAAGTCCAGATATATAATGTCCACGGGTTCTCCCACATCCACATGCCTGTTGACCTTTTCAAAGAATTCTATAAGGTTCATGAGGCAAGACTTACAGAAGCCATGCTGATTCTCCCTCAGCAAGGCCTGTTCGTCTACATGTTTTGAGATTCTATCTTTGATGAGGCATTCCACCATCTTACTGGGTATAGATGTTAAGCTGACCGGCCTATAGTGTCCCAGGTCCCCCCTCTTTCCCTTTTTAAAGATCGGTGTGACATTTGCTATCCTCCAATCCTCTGGCACTGTGGCCGTTTTGAGGGACAAGTTGCATATTATAGTCAAGAGATCAGCAACTTCATTTTTCAACTCCTTAATAAATCTTAGGTGGATGCCATCAGGGCCCGGTGACTTATTGAGCTTTATCAATGAGGTCTGAAACATCTTCTCTTTTAACCTCTATCTGACTTAATTCCTCGGTCAGGAGGGGCCGTTCGGGCAGCACTATCTGCCCAAGGTCTTCTGCCGTGAAGACAGATGCAAAGAACTCATTCAATTTCTCTGCCATCTCTAAGTCTCCTTTTATCTCCCCTTTCCCTCCCTCACCATCCAGAGGGCCAACCGCTTCTCTGGAGGGTTTCCTGCTTCTAACATATTTGAAGAAGCTTTTACTGTTCCCCTGAATGTTGCTGGCCATGCATTCCTCATAGTCTCTCTTGGTCTTCCGTATCACCTTCTTACACTTCTTTTGCTATAGTTTATGTTCCTTTTTATTCTCCTCATTAGGGCTAGACTTCCATTTATGGAAGGAAGCTTCCTTGCCCTTTACAGCCTCTCTAACTTGGCTGGTTAGCCATGTGGGCACCCTCCTGGATTTAGTGGAGCACTTCTTTCTTTGTGGTATACACCACTGCTGGGCCTCTATTACTGTTGTTTTAAGCAGCCTCCATGCACTGTGGAGAGAGTGGACTCTTTTTACCTTCCCTTTCAACCTCCTTCTAACCAGCCTCCTCATTTGAAGGAAGTCCGCCTGTCGGAAGTCAAGGGTTTTTGTGAGATTCAACAAGTAAGCTATTTACTGATTGAACAATTAATCCACTAACATTCAGTTATTGATAACTCTCATATTCCTTTTGAATCTTACTTTTGTTAGGTCCATTCCTAGCCTAACTTGTGATAAAAGGTGCATGATGACACTCTTGTGTTCTTCCACAGACTCTCCTTCAGCATCATCCTCTCGATCATCAAGAGGATCAAAAAGATCTGGAAAAAATTGCATTCAATACACACTTTACTGAAAAGCTAGAAAAGGTTTACAAATCCATGATATAATACACAGAACTAAATGGGCACTAACAAGTTATTTATTATCTACAGCTATTTACCTCTCCGTATATCTTGTTTAAAAAAAATAAAATTAGGCATATTTAAAATAACTACGCAGATGATAATTAGTACTTTCCACCACTATTGATATTCATATTTGATATTTAGGAAAGTTTGGCTTTTTTTCTATTGAAGTTATCAATTAAATAATTTGTACATGAGATATTGCAGACCCTGGATAGCTTGACAATCTCTCTTACCAGCATCGTTCGTCCCATTAGACATGGAAGAATTGAGGGACTCTGCTGTGTCTGGACGTTTCATACTACTTCCTGTACTGCTACGAGTTAGGACTGCCCCTGACCCTGAAGGGCTACAGAAAGATAGAAAGTTCTTATGATTCAATACATTTAGACTATTCCAAGAACAAGAACACAGACTTGAGGATTAACTGAGAAATGAACAAATCCCAAGAGACAGAATAAGTGGTTTCAAAAACTGGAAATGCAGATTAAATCAAGATGAATAACAGTTCACATTTAGTGCATCATATATATTCTAAGTTCTTTACGCATACAGGTACAGCCTATTTATCCATGTATTTTTTATCTGCGGATTTGTCTCAACACAAATGGGGTGGGGGTACTGAAAGACACAGATACCTTTGCCTCCTTTGCCCTGAGCTGGCATCTCAATCCTTTTCCAGGCAGCCCAAAACACTGCAAAAAGGCTCCGCCTCACCCAGGCAGGGAAATAGCCCTGGAGCCATGGAAGAGGCTCCCCTTGCAAAGGAACAGTAACATTCCAGGAGCCCCTGAGCCAGCCAAGGCTGAAGAGGGGAAGGGGGGGACCAAAAACCTCTGTAGCCAGAACACGTACAGCAAGGTGAAGCTCTCTCTATCTCACACACACACACAGGTGCTGTAGCAACAGAGGGGATTGCTTTAAAAACCTCAAAGTGTTTGCCGAGCCTTGGAGAGATAGGTGAGGGTGAGCAGAGAGCCAGACTACAAGTCCCAGAATGCTCTGGGGCAGAGGAGCTTCCATGATGGCTGTGGCCAGGGAGGGCTGCAGGAGCAGCGGCAGCAAAGAGGAGGAGGAGAACCTGCAGTGCTGTCGGGAGGCTGCCTGGGACACAGAGGACTCTCAAGCAAGCTCAGGATTCCATCTGTGAAAGGGGTAGGAGGGGAGAGGGGAAGGGATTGAGAACAGCTGCCTTAGTTTCCTTCCATCCGGAAGTATCAGGCTGCAGGATGTATTTGTGTAACTCTATGGGATTTGTCACAACTCGTTTTTTGTTAATCACGTCGAGTCACGGAACGGAACTAACGCAGATAAATAGGCTGTACCTGTATTCCCTCAGTAATTTGTTCTGTAGCCGTTAGCATTAGTCCCATATATTGCAGATAAGGAACTGAGCCTGAGCTGAGATTAACTTGCTTATCATAAAAACTTGCTGTTTTTATGACATGTGTTAATATGTTTTTATTTGTTTTAAATTATGTTTTTTAATCTGTTGTAAGCCGCCTTGAGTCCCTTCGGGGAGAAAGGCAGGGTAAAAATAAAGTTATTATTACTACTACTACTACCACCACCACCACCTAGCAAGTTCATGGCTGGAGTGAGGTTTCATCTAAAACCCCTCAGTGAGAATTCAAAATGCCATGAAGCCGGTTGTGTCTAGGGAGGCTGTGGTAAGCACAGTCAGAACCACCACTGACATCAGTGATGGAAGAGGGCATCTCCATGGAGGCCTCTCCTGTGACTAAGCTTAACTGCAACTATAAAGTATGTAAATGTGAAATACAGAGGACTCTCTTTATCTGGGGGATTGGCCTCTGTGAATTTGAATATTCACAGATCGAACCTCTGGCAGGAAGGCCTCAGAAAGCCTCCCAGATGCAACCAAGAGGCACTTGGGTTGGCAACTTCTGGTTGTGTCTGGAGATGATCTGAGGAATGGGGAAGCTGTGCACATTTGCTGGTGAAAACTGAAACTGCCTTCCAGTTGCATCTGGAGGAGGGGGGCTTCTGAGGAAGCTGGAAAGACATATGCAACTTCCGGAGGATTGAGCGTGGCTTTCAGGTAAGTACTTGTTGCACTGTGCAACCCCCCCCCCACCAGTGGATTTCATTATCTGTGGATAATGTACTCATGGAGGTCCTGGAAGGGATCCTCTATGGCACTGGTTCTCAAGGTTTTAGCACTGAGAGCCACTTTTTAGAATGAGAATCTGTCAGGACCTACCAGAAGTGATGTCATGACCAGAAGTGACATCATCAAGCAGGAAGAGTTTTAACAATCCTAGGCTGCAATCCTACCCACACTTACCCCGGCGTAAGCCCCATTGACTATCATTGTTAGAAACATATACACAATAGCCTGTTCAAAGCAGAGATCTGTAACATTTTCCCAAATGCATTAATATACCATATAGCATCAAGTCTAACAGATTAAAACTAAAATAATGAAATGAATGGGGACCCACTTGAAATTGGCTCACAACCCACCTAGTGGGTCCTTACCCACAGTTTGAGAAGTACTGCTCAATGGATACCAAAGGCCCACAGTAACTGCATATTCTCAATCAGGTTATACTGATAGAGGAAATACTGTATCTAGATTTTTCATCACTTACTCCAAGCATCTCTTTGGGGATGAGCTGCTCTGATAGAATTCATCAGCATCATAAAATTCATCTTCACTGCTAGAATAAGAAAAATCTGGAACTGTATTTGGAGAAAGATTGACATGGCTTGGAGAAGTTAAGCTGCTGCTGGGTGCCGACTGTCCACTTCCTGTAAAGATTGAGCAAACAAATTTTGTGTTGTATGTTTTAAACCAGTCTTTTCCACTATATCCGACAGAGTTCACAAAGTTCAGAGTTTATCACCATTTATTCTTTGCTTAATAAACAAAAATCAGAGGGATAAAAAAGATCCAATATATGACTCGGTGCAACTCTTTCCCCCTTTTCTTTCTCCATTCCTTCCCAACCATTCAATACCTCTAATTAAGACTGGAGAGCTATAAAAGAAAAGTGCAGGACAAATCAGGACAGGACAGACCCAAACACCTCATAAGTAACCAACCCCAATGGTTATAAAAGGTAGCAAACACCCTCAAGGGTTACTGGGGGGAAATTGTTTAAAGTTATAGATTTAGTTATCTGAATCAGTATGAGATACACATACCTAACAGTGCATTATATTGTAGATGCCTGAGCTGATCCTAAACAATTGAATACTGCTTATTTGCTTCCAGTCAAAATATGAAATATTAGTCCCTCTCCTTTCTTATCCCCTTCTGGCCTCAGTTTCCCCATTTCTGCCCTTTACCTTCAGAACAACCTCTTGCTTCACCTACCCTTCTTTGGTTCCTGTAACCTACTCTGTACCCTTCTTTAAGCCATTTCTGTTCAATGTTGTATATACACAACTGGGATCAAATGTGTACACCTGTGGGCTAGGCTGAAATGGATTAAGCTACCTTGCCTGTAAGGCTCTTTGGCTTCCCTGACTCCTGGGATCATGTTCATCCTATCTCACAATGCTAGCCTGGTCCCTGTGAGGTTTAAATTTCTCCCATTCCCAGAAACTGGAAGTTCTGAGAGCTTTGTTCTATGAGCATTTGGACTCTTGTGAACATTTCCTAACATCACAGTTCAGTCTATTAACATTAGAGGTTTCACTCCCACTGGCACAATATATACAGATTCTACATAGCACACAAAATTCTTAACTATTGAACCAGCTTTCTTCTCTCTCCCCGAGTGAACTCTGTTCCAACTACAAACTGCCCAGAGACTGGAGAAGCAAAAGGAAGTTTATCTTGGCCTCCAACAAGGACCAGAGGAATAAAGAGGTTCCCAGGTTATCTTGCACTGTTGTTTCTGGTAAGCCATCTTAGAGATCATTTTGATAAAAATGAAGGCTATACAGTATACTTAAAAATAAGCATGTAGTCATCAATGCTGTTGTGAACAGAAAGCTGCTTTCTGAAGAAGCTGCTTAAGACAGACCATACCAACAGCATCAGAGAAAAATTGAAAGTGTATGCCAGCAGAAAAAGAGGCTCTTCTCATCTAAGTCATGTACTTCAGAATTAGTCTGAAAGCAGTTTTTGTTTATGAGTAGTACAACAGAGCACCATAGTGACAGCTTAAGCTGCTGGTAGCTGCCACAAGCCTCGTAAGAGCCGACTATGCCCATAAAGTTAGTGTTCTGACCACCTGCCCAGCTAGTTGGCTATTTAACTTGATGCCATCTATGCTTGACGACAGTAGCAGACAGCTCTGTTTAGCTGTTCTCTAGCAACTTGCAGGGATTTACTTCTATGCTCCCACACAGTAACTTTACATTGTTAGTTCACAGGCTCAACTACAGCTAAAAGCTCCTTGAAGGAAAGATACCTGAGTGATCAATCATCAACAGATCAAAAATTACTGGGAAGCATCCTGATTTCACATTTCCATAATGTGTGCCAATGCAAACCACCTTGCCCACTAATGCATAGATGGGGTAAGGGTACTCCCCTGCTATGCTTCATCCCTAATCCTTAGCAATGGCTTTTCAAGGGGTTCAGGGTCTTCAGTGGGAAGGTGGTTTGCTCTTGCGTGATCATAAATTCAGGAAGCGACCTGCTGTTTAAAACTTTGGCCAGGTTTTCATGTATCCCCAACCAAAAGGATTTCCCAATAACACATGTGACACTCCACTAAAACACAGATTTCATATATAAAATCTCCAAAAATACAATTTCCATATACCTGTACTATTTGGTGTTGGAGTCTGGTGATTTCCAAGTAATGCTACAACAGGTCCAACTGGTAAAGATGAAGGTCGCTGCTCTGACTTGCAAAGCTGAGCTGGTTCTGAAAAATATTAAAGACATTAACTGACATGGTGCATGCATAATTCTTCAGGTATTCTGTTGTTCTAGGACATAATCCTAGTTAAAGTATCTATTTTACAAATCTACCCACTGCATAACATAACCAGAGCTATCCCTGCTAATTCCTATGTTTGGCTACAGAGATGCATAGATGAAGATCAAGACAGGGACTGCAACAGGCGATATGAAATGGAATGAACCAAACTGAATCAGAAATTCCCTAAATTTTATAAAAAAAATCATCCACTAGAACAGGGATCTCTAAACTTTTCGGCCGAAGGGCCACATCAAATATCTGGCATAGTATCAAGGGCCGGAAAAAAAATTAAATATAAAATTTAAATACATTAGAGCTGGAACTTGAATGAATGAATGAATGTCCAGGATTTCTCCAATCAAAAAACACAGCCCAAGAAATAAAGCACACACTTAAATGGGCCCCCATTCCCCCACCTCACAAGCACAACTCTGGTTGTGTTTCGTCAACTGGGCCAGAGGCTCTCAGGGGATCAGAGGCTGGTCGCGGGCCGGATAGAGGCTCTCCGTGGGCCGCATCTGACCCCCAGGCCGGGGTTTGGAGACCCCTGCACTAGAAGAAGAAAGTCAAATACATAATTAGCAAGGAAAAACATTAGCCCCCTTTTTTTAAAAAAGCAGCAGCAGAACACTAAAAGCATGTGAATTATATAAACCGAGGCACAACATTTGTGCTTGTAACTGTATTCTGTGAATACATGCATGGATTAAACTGGGGGAAAACTGTATTCAAGAGTGACAGCTGATAGCTGTCTGGTAGCATCTGGTAGAACTGGTAGCATCTACAATTACTGCCATTAACTGTTCTATTTATTGTTTCAGACAAACATTTTTTCAAGTTTTAAAAAAAATATATACTGTACCTGGAGGTAAGACAGTTTGGGTAGGCATTGTGCTGATCACTGAAGATTCCAAAAGACTAGGTTGATATATTGCATCAACAGGGTTAATAGTGCTCTGTGACACACACAAAAAGTTAAAACTTTTTTTGAGAAACATATTGAAACATGATCTGTTTAAGAACTTTCGAAGTGCTATAGCAAAGTCCTGAGAGAAAAGCAACAGTGACAGTAGAATAGTAAAAAATATTTTCCAAGCATTAGTAAGCTGTATGGAATAGTGATAATTGTGCAGTTTTGCATTAACATTGAATTTCATTGGTGCAAACATCAGCACTCCTCTAAAAAGCCTTGAATTATCAGTTTCAATTTTTAAGCATTACTGACATCAAAAACTACAGGATGACAGATGGGGTCTGTTTTATATTCATAAACTTTGGGAACGATCCACAATATCAGTAGCACATGAACAAAGTTTCATGTTTATCCATCAGCAGAAGTAACTATACACTGTCGAACCGATCACAAGAAGATCTGCCAGCTGACTGAATGTAAAGGATTTGTACTGATGTTATTTATTATTATTATTATTATTATTATTATTAACAACAGTATTTATATACCGCTTTTCAACTAAAAGTTCACAAAGCGGTTTACAGAGAAAAATCAAATAACTAAATGGCTCCCTGTCCCAAAAGGGCTCACAGTCTAAAAAGATGCAAAAGAATACCAGCAGACAGCCACCAGAACAAACACTGCTGGGGTGAGATGGGCCAGTTACTCTCCCCCTGCTAAAAAAAGGAGCACCCACTTGAAAAAGTGCCTCTTACCCAATTAGCAGGGATACAAGGAATTTAACAAGGAACATATTCAACACATGAAGCTCATTAGAATAAATATCTTCAAAAAAAAATCTCTTCACAAACTGCCATACTTGCCAAACCCTGATACAGGATTTAATTCTCTCTAAATTAGTGAAGAATCTATTTAGGACATAAATCTGTGCTACCTTACAGAAAAAAGTCTGCAACACTTCTGGACTGTTAGTTCAAACATAGATTAAGCTGGACATTCCCTATATGTGGCAAGGGTGTAAGATGTGAACACAGAGCAGTCCTCAATAAGGGCACAGAGGATGTTTTATCAATCAAATAGGATTTTGAATCAGCACATTCTTCCCTAGGGACAACTCTTAAAACTGTAAACAAATAACAAAACTAATGGTTTATGAAAGGTATACAGGTTATGTTTTTGTTTCTAAGATGCAACACTTTTGTTTCTAAGATGCAACACTAAGATGCAACACATCAAATCAAGTGTTCTGGTTTGTGCATCTATTTAAATATGTCATATGCCATCTTCCATTTTAAAAACTAAGACACCCAAGGCGGTTCACAATAAATAGCACACAATACAGGGTGTCTTGCATTATCTGTGGGGGTTCCATTCCTGGAGCCCCCCAGAGATAAGGAAACTCACAGAAAATATAAAGCACAATAAATAGAATACAAGAAAAACTAGGGATACAAATACTTTAAAATGCAGCATGTATAAAAGATAGAACAAAACAGGGAAACAGCTACTTATGGGGGTGGGAACCACTAGAACAGGGATGGGAACAAACCGAGGACATGTAGGCAACACCACCTGCCACTTCCAGGTTCTCCCTGCACCGCTGCTGACTACAGGGAGATAGTGAAAAACCCTCTTGTACCTTACCCACAGCAGTTGAGGCAAGGAGACCTTGCCTTACCAATAGGTCTCCACTGGTCACCACCCTCCTTAAGGGGATAAGATTTTTAAAATGTGGTACTTCGGAGGGTCCCAACCCCCAGGTTGGGAACTGCTGCACTAGAGGGAGAAGTCTAAACCAAAAGCCCTTATCAGCCCTTATCAGAAGGTCACTAGAAAAGAGGCAGTTTTCAACTCCATTAAAAGGGAATTCTAGTTGTGTCATGACCAGAGGAAATCCTCTCCCTCTGCCACCAACCTAGCCTCAATCAGTGGCTGCATAGGCAGGAGGATCCCCCCCCCATCCCAGATGACAGGATGTCATATGGGAAGAGTTGTCTTTCAGATTGCCCCAAACTGTAAAAGGCTTTAAAGGTCACAATCAGTACCTTGACTTGTGCCTGAAAATGAATTGGCAGCAAGTGCAGCCATAGGAGCAGTGGTTCAGTCAAAATGCTACACCCTCATAATCACAAGCCACCACACTCTGCACTAAATGCAGTTTCTGGATGGTCCTCTAGGGCTGTCCCATGGACTTTCCAGCACTGCTTTCCAGCACTGACATAAGGGCAATGCAGCTCAGAGGTAAGGGAATAAACATTCCCTTACTTTGAGGAGGCCTCTGTGAGTGACACCCAGTTGCAGGATGCAGCACATGTCCCATTGGCACCACTATGCCAGAGCTGGAAAGCACTGACATAAGGGGTTAGGATTGCGCCCCGAGTCTTGATGTTACAGGTGCGTGGACCACTGTGGTCATTACTGATAGACTCAAGTAGGGGCACAGATGACGCGCCAGATGAGGCTGGGCACATGCCGCCAGCTACCACTGCTACCTGATTGTCAAGGATCAGCAAGAAATCCAGGAGGACACCCAAACTGTGAACCTGCTCCTGCAGAGGGAGTTAAATCCCATTCAGAACAGGTCAATAAACCAATATCTGTATTGCAGTCTGGACCAAGATGACCTGATTTGTCCAGATGTAATTTCAGCTTGTTTACCCTCAACCAATCCCCTACTGCCTCCAGGTGGCACCTTAGGATGTTCACAGCCTCCCTGAGATGACATGGTATGATAAGTGGCGTTTGCTTGTTAGCAACACAAAACCCCAAAACTCATCTCTCCCTGTTGTTTCACGTAGATGTGAAACATGGGGGACAAGATAGATTCCTGTGGCACTCCACAAGCCAGAGTACTGAACAGGAGTCTTCCACTACCACTTGTAGAATCTGTCAGCTAAAGCAGTGCCCCCAAGTCCCAACCCAGCCAACTGAACTAGGAAGACACTGTGGTCAAAAGCCATGGAATGCATCCCCCATCTAGGCCCCAGTGCAGATCATCCGCCAAATTAACCAAACTGGGGGAGAACGACCCCTCTTGGCTCATTCAACTACGTCTCAATTATACATACCAGATTGGCACCTCCCTCCAGGGCTAAGTTCTGGATTTGGGTGGACTCACTGCTTACCAACCTGGCATTAAAAATTGCCAGAAATAAACACAGAAAATATAAATACAGAAATTAAATATAAATACAGAAATTAAAGCAGTGGAAGCTTAAATATAAATAAAGAAATTTTAAAAATACAGAAATTAAAACAACTGAAGCTTCTAGCTGGAGGTGTCACTCCTAGGACCACCAAGGGTCCAAAGGTTGGAGAAGGATCAGAAAGTGGGTTCGTGTGCCTATGATTAACTCTCCTTCTCTTGCAACAGCCAGTCAAACCCCCACCACCATACCTTTCCTGACCCATTACTGTCAAAATGGTTGTGCCAGTACCTCCTCCCATCCACTCCCTGTACAAAAAAAAAGCACACCTCCCTCCTGACAGGAAACAATACTGTCTCCACTCACCACCAAATCCACCTCTCCCAATGAAAGACAAGATCTTGGAGACAAATAAAATTAACTTTCATTATGTTATTGCATTAGTCATATTTACTTGACTTACTTTACAGGCTGTGTTTTATATACAGTTTTTTTTTTTACTTTTATATATAAGTTTTTTAGATATTAAAATTTTTTATCCATCTCACTACTGAAACCCTGTGCACCTTTGCAGTCTCCTCTTTAGGCTCTTGCATTTGGCACCTTCCTGTTTCTTCAGGAAGCAGAAAGGTACCCATGTATGTCCTCCTTAATACACGTAATGAAACACTTGAGATGTAATATGCCTGCATCCCATAAACAAAGTGATAGAAAAATTGGGGGAATCAGGCATATTATGTGATCAGTCTGTACCTGCTATATCACACAGAACAGTATGCAGATACCATATTACGTAATAAATCACCGTTATCAATCAAGAAAACAGCAAGGTGTTTCATTTTATTAATGTTTCTTCAAACTTTATCAACAGAATTCTAAATTTGTGAACTGCACATTTAACTTATAGCACTTTAAAAGACCATTATGAAACAACTTTTGCCATGTAGAACACAGCATGTGTAAGTAAATCAGGACAAGTTCAGACAGCAATGTGCGCCTAATTCAATTCATTTATAACTCAAATTATTAGAAATAGGTAGAAACTGAATTGAGCATGAACTTCCAAAACAGTGAGATAAAAACAAAAAAGAAAATGCAAGATCTTGACAATATGAGGGAAAAGGGAAAGAATTCAAGAGTAATACAAGCAGGTGAGTTATCTTTGCACATCATTGATAAGACAGTTTGCAAAGCACATTTGGCAAAGATTGTTAAGAGAATAAATGCAGAATAGTGAAACGTTTGACAAGTGACTCAAGGTGCTGAAAACTATTTCTTGCAGCAAACAGTCTCCATTTTAAAAATATGGCAGGAAAGCTAATGAGACTTGATTACAGTACCTTTCAGGGGAGGAAGAAGTACTAGAAACTGAACAACTAAATTCTAAGCAGCATAGCAAATTCAGATGAAAAGTGATTAAGAACTGGACAAGCTAGGGAACTGCCAATTACAAAAGCTAGTACAACTTGTTTGTTATGCTTGTGTGACCAGTACAAAGATGTGGATGATGCTCAAATCAAATCATAAATATTCCAAATTGCTTTAGAAATCTTAATTTATTTACGATTTTTCTATTTTGCCTTCCCTCATCAAATGAAGGAAATTCAAGGTGGCTTACATCACTAATTAAAACAATAAAGATTACAGAAATTGCAAACATACAATGCCGACAATAATAATAGGAACAGCCATCAGCTAAAAAACAAACCAGCAAAAGAAGTGGCAGGGGTTACTACTACAATAAAAAAAAAACTTTAAGAAAGGTTTCTTACGTTTCTGCCCCCAAAAGAGTGATTAAATTTAAGCATTTTGTGATTCTATGCAGTTGACCAAATGGGTGTGCCAATCAATTGGCAAGGCTTAGGTGTAGGTATTGCAGAAACTGTGAACATCTGTACTCTAAATTTCTCCACAGTATAGGCAAATTTATCATTTGGTCTCCTGCTGTAATAAATGTTACCTCTGGTTAACCTCACAAGACTAGCCATGAACTGAGTGCCTAGGAAGGTATAGCAAAAAGGAGCAATGAACTGGGAGCCCCATATCTGCAATTTCTGAATATAGGTATCCGAGGATGTGGGGGACCCCCCCCCAAATGCCCATTCAATTATTTTAAAAAGTTGTCATGGTAAAAATCAACTTGCTTTAAAAAGCCAATTTTTACCCCGGTAATTTTTTAAAATGATTTAATGGGTGTGCGCAACAGGTGTGGGGGGTAACCTCCCAGCCCGGTGAGCCCCTCCCATTAATGGGGTTAGCCCCGTGCCCATTAAACTATTTTAAAAACTTACCAGGGCACCTTCTTGTTTAAACAGGCTGCCTTCGCAACCTGTAAAGGAACAGCAGTGATGTCTTATTTATTTATTTATTGGATTTGTATTCCGCCTTTCTCCCCGAAGGGCACCCAAGACGGAAGACCCAAGTCTTCCTGTTGACTGCTACTGCTTAAGGAGAACACCACATCCTTCTCCTTAAGCAGCCAAAATGGTTAAAGAGAACAGCAGTAAGGTCAACAGGAAAATCTCACTGCTGTTCCTACTGGCTGCAAAAGCAACCTGTTTAAATAAGGAAGTTCCCTATTAAGTTTTTAAAATAGTTTAATGGGTGCAGGGGGTTGCCCCCCCACATGCCTCCCCCCCACCCATTATATTGTTTTCACACTTGACTCAATTTTCGCCCCTGTGAGTGTTTAAAAAATGGTGTAATGGGTGCATGGGCAAGCTACGGGGGTGGAGGGGAGGCATTCCCAAGTTGGTAGGGCAAATCTGGAAGTGTTCACAAAAGTGTTAGACAATTCTCCACAGACCAATAACAATGCCCGTTTGATGCAGCATCAGCACAGTATTAGCAGATAACAAGAACAGAGTTGCAGATAATGCAGAGATGGTGGCAATTTTGCCTCTCGAAGATAAGTGAATTCATACACAACTAATTGTACCTACATCCATTTAACACAAATGGGATTTACTTCTGGGCAGTCATTGCACTGTAAGTCTAATTCACAGATGTAACAATGGTTTTCAAGTAAAATCATCTCTTATTTCCTAGTAACAGTCTTACTGCATACACCTCAAAGCACCCACCCTCCCCATCTTCCTGATCTACTTTTCACAACTACCTTACATCAGCTGATACAACAGTAACAAGAGCAAAGCCTATGCTTGTTTACTCATAAGTAACTCCCACTGTCTTCAAATGAGGATTACACTCACAAAAGTGAGCACAGGATTACAGTCTCAGCTGTAAAAGGCAAACTTAAAAGAGTTTTGAATGGGAAGCCTGGCTATAAAACACTACTGCTGTGAACAGTTATTTGAGCAGTACTGATGAAGGATTATAATTGGAAGACAGAAGTTAGGTTGACTTCCATTTTTAAACGTGCACTCCAATAGCTATATATGCTTGATATCCAGGCTTCTGCTGATTTTCAAGCAGCACAGTTTTAGTTTTAGAATTATGTGCAAAGAGTTTGAGCAAATGGATATAAAACAGAGCATATTCTGTGTTCTATGAGGATGCTTGGGAATTTGTAGAAGTTCAAAATGGTGTATACTGGAAATTCAATATGATTCTTTTGCTATGCATGCCACACGATATTGCAGAAGCAAAGTTACTTAACCACAGATCCACTGTCAAAGCAATAATTATGCCTCTGCGAACTGTCAATCTCCTTTCTTCCCAAAAAGTAAAGATGGCCAAATATCCTAAGGATATCAAATACTTAACCCAATGAATGATACCAAGTACCCAATATCTCATTTTCAAACTGTATATGTAGTAAAACATTCACTTGGAATTCCCACTACAAAACCAGGACACACACAAATTCATCCATGAAGCAGCATTTAATACCTGTAAACCCATACAATTAGAAACCAATACTTCAATCCTGCAGAGCTAGCTCTGCTACTACTCATTTCTAAAACAATTATGAAATTTCTTAGGTACTATCTTCTGTTTCTCAGGTGTAAGATTATACAGGTGGGGCCTGTTTACACGTGGATTTTATGTCCATGGATCTGGCCCAACATGGATTCCCCAGACCCATGTTGGGCCAAACTTGGCCCCACCTGAATCTTCTCCTCTGGAGGGCTTTCTGAAGCCTGCAGAGGCAGCATGGGTCCATGTGGCCATTTCTGCCAAAAAAAAAGCAGAACTTCCAGTTTCCTGAGGGTTTTTGGTTTCGCCCCTTTGGAGAGCTTAAGGGGCCAAAGATAACAGATTTGATTATCTACAGTTTTTGGTTTCCACGGGGGTGGGGGGCGTTCCTGAGAAAAGATCCCCCGTGGATACCAAGGCCCCACCCGTATTCACAAAAAGCATTCATAATGAAAATTTGTTCTTGTAAAGTAGGCCTGCATTCTTTCTACTGCACTTGCTAGCATAGGTTCCGATCCTAAGCTCTTTCCAGGGTTTGGGGAGTTTAAAATGCTTTTCCATGTTTCAGCAATGGAAAACAGTGAATTGTTCAGATAGATCCTAGCTAAAAAATAAGCAAGAGTAACACACCTAAAAAAAATTTGTTCTCCTTTAGTTCAAGTTACATGTCAACACTGGTGCCTCAAAAATTCAAAGTATACCATGAAAAGGAGTAATTGAGGACAAGTATACATATGGGAGAGAGAGAAATAGAAGCAACCAAGTGTATAAACAAAGCAACCTGGTAAAACATTTTTCTCCTGTATTTCAGGACCAAAGTTCTAAAGAAACGTCATTCTGACAGAGTTAATTTTAAGTATCATTAGATTGAATTCAGTGATCAATTTATTCCTACCCACGAGAGTGGTTTTAATTTGCTTCATTAATGAAAGAAGCATCCCAATACAAGAGGAAAAGTTGAAATTTAAGTATTCTTATCTAAGATGGTGGGGATGAATTTGAGAAGCTTAAGGAAACTGACAAATATAGGTATTTAGATGCGACTCAGAGACAGGAGGAAAGAAAGAAATACAAAAAATGAGTAGAAGTTCCCTTGTTCACATGATTGCAGCTTTAATGTTCTGCAGAAATAAAAGGATAAAAGATTAGGATTTAAACTTACTATCATTCCATCTGCGTGCTTCTCCTCATTAGTTTGGTCCTTAGGGAAAAATGTTAAAAATATTAACATATCAATGGTTATGTTTTTGCTTAAGTGAGAATGACACACATTTCTCTGAGAGGACTTCCTGGAAATATCCTTTCAAAATCCTTTCAAGGAGGGGGACAAAAATCATTTGAACATTTGAAACCTCTTCTTTATATTACATTGTCATGATCTTGCATTAGTCCGCTATCCTATTTCTAGCAATGGCAGAGATATATCATAATGTAAAGTACCAGTTACAAATTTAGTAATATTTACTATTACTAAATATTAGAGAGGCAACTCTAAATGCTTAATTAAGCAATTTCAAGGAGAAATTTCTTCACACTGCTCTTTACTAGTTTGGAAAATATCTCCATATAAACATCTAGTAAAAAGTTATAATATGCCATGGTTTTCAAAACTATTTCTGAAGTTTATTTTGCTATGGTAACCTGCAGTGGGCCCTCTTTATCCATGAGTTTGGCACCCACAGATTTGCTTCAACACAGGTGCTGACTCTGCACCTAGGGTTGATTACCCAATTTTTACAGGTAGGAGAGGACCTCCCAGATGTGACCTGATCGTGTCACGTCTAGTCATGTCTGGTTGTGTTCTGAGGCACAGAGAGCTCAGCACTTCTGGTCACATCCAGGAGATCCTTGAGACCCTCCCTGTGGATTTGATTATCTACTGAAAATATACAGGAGGGCCGGGAACAGATCTCCCATACTCAGTTCCTCACTGTATACTGTTCCTCACTGTACAGCATTTGCAGTGAAATAATATGCATGCTACACCAAATACAAATCTAATACATACTTTTTTACAATACAATAATAATCATACAAAATGTATTGTTTCAATATTAATAATAATTATTAATATTACAATAATACAAGATGTATTATTTCAGTGACCAGAGGTATAATATTAGCCAGTTTTTAACAAAAGAGATTAACAACAGGGTGCAATAACTCCTAAGAAATGTCCCTGGTTGAAGATGACAGAAATTTGCACACATCTCAATCAAGGGTATTCTGAAATCAGCATTTGAAAATTTATTGGGTTAAGAGTATCCAGGATTAAAATACATGCAGGCAGATCATACCATGGTATAAGGAGGGAGCAGAGAGGGATAGTTTGCTCAAGCAAACATGCTATCCTACAGTGCTGCAGTCTATTTCCACTAGTTTAATAGCAGCTAAGGGAATAATAGCTGGCAAATGTTTTTAATACACACACACACACACACACACACACACACACACCCCTCTACTCATTTTGTAGGAGTTATTAACAGTACTTGATTCAAAAATCTAATACAAACTCAGGTATAAAATGCTTCCAGTGTATTGTAAGCTAAAGGTTTTTTAAAAACTATAAATCACACAATTTATAGAATACAGGTGCAGCCTATTTATCCATGGACGTTTTATCTGCAGCTTTGTCTCAACGAGAATGGGGTGGGGGTGCCGAAAGTCACACACACCTTTGCCTCCTTTGCCCTGCACTGGCGTCTGGATCCATTTCCAGGCAGCCCAAAACACTGCAAAAAGGCTCTGCCTCGCCCAGGCAAGGAAATAGCGCTGGAGCCTTGGAAGAGGTTCCCCTTGCAGAGGAACAGTAACACTTCTGGAGCCCCTGAGCCAGCAAAGAGGCTGAAGAGGGGAAGGGACGGCCAAAAATCTCTGTAGCCAGCACATGTGCAGCATGGAGCTCTCTCTCTCTCTCTCTCTCACTCACACAGTGGCAGGTGTGGAAGCAACAGAGCTAATTGCTTTAAAAAAAACCAGGAGTGTTTGCCAAATTTTCCCCCCCCCCATTGAGATGGTGCAGGCCATCACGGACACAAGCAACCCCCCCATGGTACAGGCAATCACCGACACAAGCAAGCCTTCCCACCAAGCATGAGATTTAGCCTACAATCCTCTCCACACTTTCCTGGGAGTAAGCCCCATTGAATATAATGGGGCTTACTTCTGAGTAGATAGGGCTGGACTCTTAAAAGATCAGCATCCCATGTGAAAGAAGCTGGGTAGCTGGCAATGGGGAGGGCTGAGTACGGAGGGGAGGGGATTGATAACAGCTGCCTTAGTTTCCTTCCATCCAGAAGTGTCAGGCTGCAGTGTATTTGTGTAACTCTATGGAATTTAGCACAACACCTTTTCTGTTAATCTCGCCGAGTCACAGAACAGAACTAACACAGCTAAATAGGCTCCACCTGTACAGTCTGACCACTGTATTTGCAGGAGATCCATTCCTGGACCCCTGCGGCTACAAAAACCCACAGGTCTAGTCACAGGACCTCCATAGGAAGTATACTGAGCCCCGCAGAGGTCTCTGCAGGCTCCCAGACACGACCAGAGAACATCACTGGTCGCGTCCAGGAGCTCAGGTCCGACTTCCATCATGGATTCAGAAACTGCAATTAGATAAAACTGTGGGTCCCAAATCTGTGTATATGGAGGCGGGACCTGCATATCTTGATTACTCGATTTTTATAAATAGGAGAGGTTGGTAGGATTTGGATAAAATCCAGTATATACTTTTGGGTACGGAGGCAGGAAACACAATGTTGCAATCTTCTTAAAGAAGATTGTAAAGAGGTGTAGCATAAGACATGATGGAACTGTATGTGTAGGTTAGATGGGATTTTATTGTTACATTGCTTTTGCGATGTTTAATTATGCCAATAAAAGTTCTGACTGATTGATTACCCAGGACACAAACAGATTGAAACATGGGCAATTGCTACATATATCAGAACATTTTACAGAACAAAAGGCCATTCATTCGTGTTACAAACACACAGTACAGATCCAGATAAACCTAATTAGCAGTATCCTTTCATTTCACAACTGGCATTCAGCTGTCCTTAAAAGAGAATTGGATGCACCACAACCCAACCAAAGAAACAGTATTTTAAATATGCCTCTCCTCCAAGTTAAGAATTTACAGGGAAAAAAATGTATTTACTACCATAAGCAGTACAAATTTAACAAGAATGGCAATAAGCATGCCAGGACACACATTCCTCAGCAACACAACATAGTCTTCCAGTCTATATTTTGACACTGTGAAGCTGGCCACATCATATAAGAGAGTTTGCCTACCTAGAAATGTGAGTTTCTGATTTAAGTTTTTGACATCATCACTCTCACTGTCACAGAATTAATATTCTAAAGAACCACATTTTATGCATATAGATTAAAAAAATTTTTTTCAAAGAATTACTACATGACAATCAAAATATAGTAAAATTGAGCAATGCTACCATCACCCATATTAAATGGACACTTGCAAATTTCTACCAATACACAAGGTTTTTTCCTCCGATATTTACTTGTAAAACACTGCAGTCTTTATACAACTAATATGGTGCAAATGTAAGACAACTAATTAATGAATTATTCTAGTCCAGCAGTTCCCAAACTGTAGGTCCACTGCCCTATTGGTCCAGTGGCCCACGATTCAATTTTTGGCAGGCTGCAAAACTGACAAGGCAGATTAGGCTATGTTCATCAAAGGTTAAACAACCAGCTACGGGGGGGGGGGGGTGGAGTACTGGTCCAATCACCATTATAGGCTTTAGAAGCTGGTAAAATGAAACTTTTTGGGGAGTGGGTACTGATACTAAATAGTATGGGAAACACTGCCCTAGTCAATCAAGTGAAGAGGATGAACAAGCATGCGTAAAGAATCATCAGAGTACACAAAAATCAGAAACAAGTGTGTTCCATGCACATGTCAATCAATTGACACGTATCTGTTGACATCTCTATAAGATGCTTCTGGGTGACAGAAAATACACTTGATCAGACAGGCAACAGCAAGTTATGCAACCATTAAGTTTCTTTTTAGTTAACTGCCAACTTTTAGACCTGATGTTATTGTCATATTATTTTGTGGAATAACTACTGCTTTCATCATGTGGCAACAGCAAAGCCAGAACAATAGCCTTATTTGAGAGTGGAACTAAGACCTAGAAGAGCCAGGTTCAAATTTCTACTCTGCCATTAAGCTTCCTAGGTGACCTTGGGAAGGTCACTATCTCTCAGCTTTACCTACCTCATGGGGTTGCTGTGAGGTCAGAAGGAGGGAAGGAACTATGTACACCACCCTACTCCTTGGAGGAAGGGTGGTATAAAAATGTGGAAAAATTAACAATGTTGTGTGGATAGTGTGTGTCCATGCAAGAGGAGTGAAGATGAGCAAGTATGCCAGCAAGTTCTGTCCTGCTCTTCAACTTCCATCTCCTTCTCTTCCAAAGGAGAGTGTTCACCTGCAGTCTCTCTGCAGAAAGAGAAGGGATGGGACTAGGGAGGACATTCTTGCTCCACCTAACAGGGCTTATTTCATTAACAATCTGAATTCCAAGACTCTGAAAAGCAAGATGGAGAAAAGATACCATGGACAACTGAGGATTATCAGCACCACAGAAATAGATCAAAGTCAAACATGGAAATCATGAGCTCTACCACCGAGCTGTAACTCCTGTCCTTTTCTGTGTTTTCCTACAGCCCTGATATCTTGCGTTTCTCCATTAAAGAAACCAAGCTACATAAAGTATGCTAAATATAAAGACATTTACTCTTGATCAGATGAATATCTACACAGTTTTAACTGTACAGTATAGAAGATGCTGTGTTCATGTTTGAAGCATATACCGCTCACAATGAAAGCACTATATCACAAGTTTACTTCCATACCATTTTCTAAGTTTTTTTCTTCAGTATGAGTGCAGGAGTTCTTTAACACACAAAAAAAATCTCTATTCCTCTGTGTGTTTTTCTACCTTTACAAAAACACTGCTTTTATGTTTAATAATTTTTAGCTTTGCAGACAGTGCACTCCCTCTCCAATGTTAAGGCATGTATATCTTCCATTCTTCAACAAAAAGAAAAATAGCAAGTTATACTGCCCTCCCTGCTCCCACAGCAAGATTCTCCTTCCCCACTCCATTATATGGGACCCAAAACACAACTACTGTATCTTCAGAGAAACTTGTGAAATTATTGTACTAATGCAAAAATGCACTGGGGCTCACCTTCTTTGATCACGTATAAAAATTCCATAATCCAGTTTATAAGGATTTTAAGCTGTCCAGCAAAACTTAGTGGGGGTTTTTTCACTTGAGATATGGTAGGAACTTCAGTGCTATACGCTATAAATAATTAGGCCTATTAAGGTTAGAGAATAAATCCAAAGTTTTAGAAAAGATTTAGGCAAACTCACTGAGAGAACAAAGGTTTCAAAGCATACAAATACAATCTTTTCCAAATACATGTCCCAGTCATTTGTCCCAAATGACACTACTAGTAGTTCACTACTAGAAAACATATCTTACTCGTTTATCTACATACTACGATATCAGCATTCCATAAGACCTCAAAGGTACAGTTTCAAAATCACTTTTTACTGTATTATAATTTTGTGACAATATATGTTGTTGGTATACAACTCAACCCTCATACAGGAGAAAAAAAAACTTATCCATATGTGTTGCTTCCTCTAACTTACAAGTCTCTGCAAAAATCAGTCTAAGGAAAATTGCATAGGAATGTTTAAGGCATAAAAGTAGTCACTTAAAAAAATTCAGTGTTCAATTTCAAACAGTAAGATTTTAGAAAATCCAACATAAACACTGAAGCAAAGAATCTATTTAATGTGCGTTCTCCAACTAAGGACAGAGAATAAAATTGACAATGTGTTCAACTCTGCAGCAGTCATATATGTTGCCATGATAAAAAAGTGCATCCATCATCTGTTAAATATGAAGAAGATTGTGATAACATATAAGGAAAGTCTCAAGACTCACTCACGAAGATGATTCCCTGGGGCACTTTGAAAGTAGTGCCATTGTAGAAAGTGTGGCCAGACAGACAGGTTATTTCAGCATTCCTGGCTTTCTTCACCTGATTTCTCCCTGAACAATAAGTCTTAGCTTACTCAGTTGCTGAACTGGCATGTGCTAGCAAACTGGGCATCCAAGCTCACCTAAACAGGTCGGAAGGCAGGTAGAGATGACCAGATAAAACATTCAATGGGACAACAGTATCACTGAACTAGGTTTCTTAAAGCCAAATCAAAGCATGCTTGTGTGTGCTTTGGCTTGGCTCCCTGAGAGAACGCATCTGTATGTGGACAAGTCTCCCCTGCTTCCCTAGACAGTAAAGAGGTAGTATAGACTTCTCAAGCTGATACTGGAGTAAGCATAGCTATAGTAGACACATTAGGCAATAATCTTTCTTTTGGCTTGTCTGTAATCACATGCTTTTATTTTTGCTAAGATCTGTCAATAATCAAACCATTTCCAAAACTGTTTTATCATACTTGTAACCACCACCACTTCCCCTCACCCAGTATTTTTAAGCAATTCTTTTTATATTTTATTTCTTTGGTTGGTTGGACTCTGTCAGAGCCTTGACCCAGTCCTTCTGGCCCCTTGGCTACATACTATTAGACAGGTGTGTGGAGACTTCTTTAGATAATTGGGAGGGAGGTTTTATTGAGGATGGTCTCTTCCTGCCTGGCTTTGTCCTCATGGTGACAGTGGAGTCTATTGGATTTTGGACCCAACACAGGGCAGACCTGGGAAAAGGAGGGAAACACCAGCATAAGGGTTCCCCCCTCCCCAATTACCACAAAGGTTACAGTGTCAAGGTACACCAACACCAGCAGACAAAGAACTATATACACAAGTAAGAACCTTAAGAGACTACCTTCCCAAGTTGTAAAATGTTTTAAACAAACAAAAGCTCATTTTAAACTATCCAGCTGAGAAAAGCAACAATGAAGAAAATAGCTTTGATGGCTATATATGCACACACAGTTTTGGTTGAATGATACCATAATACATCGGCAAACAAACACAATAGAATAATACTCCAGAGTTTAATACTTATAGTGCCACATCTTCCAATGCATTTTATCCTCAGAGATACTTACTTTAGCAATCTGCAGCAACACAATGCAATGTTTTATTGATTCGACCATGCTCTAAGGAGGGAAAAATAGACATTTTAACATGAGTCAAGACTTTCACTTTGTGTAATAATGAGGGATATTAATAGAAACTAAAGTACTTAATAATAGACATAGTAACTATTATGTTCATTATTTGCCATGCATGCCTTTGACAACCTAAAGTCATAATCAGACTACTTAACTCCCATACTTAAATGAGCAAGTGAGGGTACAATGTAGATCTTTTGAAATAATCGGCAATTTTCCTATAATTGAACAGGATACTGATTTTTCCACAAACTTCACATCACTTGGGAAACGGATACTTGACACTTTAGAACCACCTTGTGACCAAAAAGGATCAGAGGAAAAGTTAGGGAACAACCTTTTGACTTTGATTTAACATATATATGGGACAATTCTGAAAGGTCTTAGTCTCCATTTCCACTCACTTTTCATATAAGTCAGTAGGAAAAGCAGGTATCTGGACATAAGAGTGAGAAAGTACACTTCTTTCTTGATGTGGTTCAATCTATACTGCCCCTCCTCCATTTTTTGCACTTCATCGTCCATTTAGCCTACCAGAAAACAAGGTTGCCAAACAAATTAAGACAAAACAATGCAAGGCTATACTAACATAGCGTTAAATATATACTTACACTGGTTGTTTCTTTAAGATTTTCAATCTTCTGAAAAAAGCAAAGAAACAAAAAACAAAGTTAACTGACAAACATCAGATTCATTCTTGTTGCGTTCTGTCATGTAGGAGCACCAAGAAATAAGTTCCATTGTATTCAAAGAAATTTACAGCATACAGGATTGCATACTATTGTCACTTAGTATTCCAAGTATGTATAATATAGAAGTTTTTCAAATAAGAATAATATAGGAGGTTGTAAAATTATAAATACCTTGTTTGTAAGCTACTTTTATTGCAAAATGTATACATGAGGTTCAGGCAGTGCTTATCAGTGAATGCTTTTTATTAGATAACCAAAAAAAGCAATAACCATTATTGAGTACCTGTAAGAATCAGCATTAATTTCACTGGATACTGAAAAAAATTCGACTGTGTGAAAAGAATGCATATTTTTAGGTTTTAGAGAAATCTGGTATATATAAAATATTTCTTCAACATGTGAAATTTAAAGCTATTATGCAATTTTAGCTAACTACAATTTTTTTTTAATATCTGCAGTTCCAGCTCCAAGAGGACAGTTATTTTAATCTGTAGCAAGAAGGTAACCAATAACTAGTCAGAGTTGCCTTCTTTCAGTTCTGAAACTAGTAAGTATATTTCTGTTACCTGTAAGTAACAGAAATATTTCTATACATTACATTTCTATACTATACAGTATTTCTGTATAGTAAGTTGCCTTCTTTCAGTTCTGAAACACAGTATTAAGCGGTCCACAAAACTAATAATATATTTGGCATGAATCTTATAGCTATGTGATTACTTACCTTTATTTGAAAATACATCTAAAGATTTAGAAAAATGGATCAATCTACAGATATCTTGTATTAGAAAGATTTTGGCAAAATAACAGAGCTAAAAGGGACAGTAACAGCATTCCAAAAGCCTTATGCTTGCAATGCCTCAAGGTTTCCCAAGTCTTATTTTATATTTTTACACATCACATTTCAACCTGATGGCAAAACAACAAATATGGTAGTCAGATACCCTGTCCCTCTCTCCTTGCAGAGAACTACCAATTATCTTTGTCAGGAGGAGAGGAAGGCAAGAGGTCATAAGCCACTATCTCCACCTGCTGTAATTTTAAAAGCTGATCTGTGACACTTCCTCCTCACAGAGAAACAGCTGCCTTTGTGGGGAGAAGGAGAAGAAGGAACTGTGATTTAAACAAAATGTCTTGAGGGCCTCTTAGAAGAAAGAAAGGCATCATATAAATGCTTAGATTAATAAGCAAAATTAGATAATAATGACATGTATTATTACATGTCACAATACTACTGCGATAAATACACAGTTATTAAATCCAATCCTATCACTACAGGTTGTCCCTTGTTATCCAATCTGGAACCCCGATGGATAAAAAACACTCCAAAAATAGATTTAAAGATCCACTTCCGGGTTTCTTGACCCGTTTGTTGCTCCTAACGGAATAAGATCATGCCTTAACATCTGCAGAGGTCTGATTATGGGACTCCCTGCTGATACCATGAAATGTGTTAAATAAAAGCAGTTTAAAAAAATTAAAAAGTACAATTGTGGTTTAAAAACAGTTTTTCTTACTATTGTAGAGAAGCAGTCAGTAATTAGAAATGTAAAGGACCCCCTGCCTTTGCCTGGCTCAGCCGAAGAATGGAATGATTGCTTGCATGACTGTTTCTACAAAAGTAAGAAAAACGGTTTTTTTAAACTGTGATTTTAAAGGAATGGATTTTTTCTCCTTCTCCAGGGATCAGTACATTCCTTCTCATTTGCAGTGGCCAATCGTGTTAAATCAAATTCATGTAGAGTCAAATAACAAGGTTGGACCTGTACTGCCATAACAGACATTATGACGTTCAAAAAAAATACATCGCCCTCCTATATCCTTCCTTTCATTATTAACTTTTAATAAAATAGTCCACATTGATGGTGCCACCGCTGCACTGGGACACAGAATCTTGGAATGCCAGATTCGGCCAACAGGCTGGGGTTTAGCAGCTCCTGTATTAGCATATCACTATTGTAGTTACCTTTGATCGTCTAACTGGTAATGTAGTATTTCTATTTATATAAGCATCAATAAACACTTAACAAGCTGTATTGTCTACCTAGGACTCAATTTAGAAAAAGGAGAAGGGGTGCTCCCGAACAGCAAACTTTCTGAACAGCATATGCTTTGCCAACTGTTTAAGGAGTTGCTTTTCTGGCAAATGGCACAGTTAAACCATGCCTTACTCAGTATTTAAAGCCAATTAATTTTGCTTTATGTGCCCAATCCCACACTGCAGGCAAACAGCCTCAAAAGGAAACTTGATAAAAAGCTATGCTTAGCTATACAAGACAGCTCGGATTATAACATGGTCATCCTGAAAATTATAAAACTTAATTCCAAACTGATACAAATTAAACAGAACCTCTGTGCATTGTAGGGTCAATTCAGAAATTAATTCTTCTGTGCATGATATTATACTAGTACAGAATAATACAGGCACAAGGACAGAGGTAGAAACCGTCATACCAGAAAGATGAAAATCAGGTTCAGTCCAAAGACCTTGAGAAGATCACAGTGCAAGTCTACACGATATTTGCAGCAAACAAATCCAGCATGATAAAGACTCATTTTTGCCTCCCACATCTACAGTATACAGGTAGTTCCCTAAAGTACAAGTTAGATCCCAAAGATCTGTACTTAACATGAAACATTTATTTGTGCAAAGTAAACAAAACTGCCAACAACTTTCTATAGCGATTGAAAAAGCGCTTTGTGTTAGTTGCATTTTACAATTTGCATTTGTACTAGATGAAGAGGAACATAAGTACAGTTCCATTATGCTGTTTTGGGTCTCCTTTACCCACCACTTCTGCATCTCCAAGATGCATCTCTCCTTGTCCAAAACACAGCAGTATTGCACCTGCATGAGGGCATTGGAGCAAATGAATGGCATCGGTGCAAAAGCACAACTGTCCGTAAGTTGGAGCATCAGTAAGTTGGATGTCCTTAAATAGAAGATTACCTATACCTGTATCTTTGAACTAATCATACAGAATACAAGGCAGCACTTGTTATTCATAGGGGTTCCGCTCCCAGAACCC
Source organism: Tiliqua scincoides (assembly GCF_035046505.1). Classification (NCBI taxonomy): domain Eukaryota; kingdom Metazoa; phylum Chordata; class Lepidosauria; order Squamata; family Scincidae; genus Tiliqua; species Tiliqua scincoides. Next base: position 157,292,724 of record NC_089824.1, read on the forward strand.
CTGCAGATACTGAAATCCACAGATGTTTGAATTCGCAGATTTGGGCCATCTGAACACGACCTGAAACTTGTTCTGATTATGTCTGGAACCCTTCTGAGACCCACACAGACCTCGCGCAGCCTCTGCAGGCCCCAGAATGCCGCCCAGAGGTTTTTAACATGAACTTTCAGTTTACACCAAAACCAAGATTCCAGCCACATCTGGGAGGTCTTCAGTGGGGTAAAGCTGCAGGATTGGGACCTGTGGATGATGAAATCCACAGGTTCCAAACCCATGGGTATGGAGGACCCACAGTACAGGTTGAGCCTAATTATCAGCAGATTTTGCTTCACGGATTTGACTCAACACGAATAGCCATCCATGTGAAGCTACTAAAAAAAGTTCCTTTAAATGTTTTAAAACAAGAAATAAGTATGTGCGTGGGCTTCTGTTATCTTGCATTGCAAGCTGGCAGCCAGTCTCCAAGCGCTTGGGGAAGCCATTTCCAGGTTGTGTTGCCCCTCCAAACACCCTCCCTTGTGAAAGCTACCCGACAGAAGGAGCTGCTTGGCACCTCCTGGTTCCTGCTGGCCTCTTTCTCTATCTGGTGCGTGTGTGCACACTTGCACACGCACACACAGCACTGTGCTTTCCTAAAGCCGCCTCCCTCACTCCTGCTGCTGTTCCTGCCACCACTGCAGCCACTCCACTCCCCTCACAAGGTCCGCCCCCTCCTCACAAGCCAGTCTCAGCTCAAAGGAAAGTTTAAAGAGACATCCGGGGAGCACTTCTGCAAAGTGAGTGATTGAGATCTCCAGTCTACTCGGCTGCCTGTCTGTCTGCTTTGGGGCTCGCACATGTCCCTTAAGAATACATGACGCAAGGGGGAAAAGTTTGGACTTCTGCCTCCTTGTGTGTTTGGGGGTCAAGGGAAGCTTTGTGGCTGGCTGGCCTTTCATCAAACGGGTGAGAAGGAACCGGAGCGGAGCAAAATCTCTTTGCTTCAGTGTTCATAAGGGGACGTGAGCAAGCCCCAAAGGAAGCAGGCAGTTGAGGAGATTGGCTGACTCCAGCCAGTCGCTTTGCAGAAGCATTGCTGGGGTGTCTCTTCAAACTTTTCTCTGAGCCAAGACCCTTTGAGAGGCGGAGAGAGAGACCCCAGCAGGAAACAGAGTGGCCATGCTGCGAGGTGCCAGGTAGCTTCCATAGTGGAGGGGGGCTGACACAATCCAGAAATAGCTTTCCTGAGTGCCTGGAGATTGCCCACCAGCTTGCTGCGTGAGGTAAGGGAAGCTCCCCCTCACACACACACACACACTTATTTCTTGTTTAAAAACATTATGGGGATGTTTTTACAGTGGGTTTCTGTCACTGCTGGAAAAAAAACATCATTTTTTGTTTGACTACATGCAAATTTTTTAATCAGCTGGGATCTGGGGAATGGAACACCTGTGCATAAGGGGGTTTGACCTGTAAATTCAAACAAAAAGGTACAGTACAGTATGGTGCCCAAAAGTTGCAATAAGGACATCTGACAGGTTTTGAGCTCTTGCTTGTCAAATAAAGAAATGAATCCAAAGACAAACTCAGGTTAAGTTACCTAAAAACAAATATCTTCAGACAGTTGATATGAACAGTACGTATTAGTGTATGACAAGCTTTGTGCTTTGCTCTGAGCTTGTGGGGTCGTCCACTACTATGTTGCACAGCCACTTGCCTTAAAAAAAAAAACAGGTACCACAGATCTAACAAGCTTTTGATAAAGCTTGCCATACGAAAGGAGAAGAGATGCCATAAACTTCAGCAATGTTTTCTTCAAACCATGGTTCTGCAGGAAACAGCTGCAGATCTTACTTGTTATCTTGCATCAGTAGGATTGCCCAAAAGAAAACACACTCCCTTGATGCTTAATCATCAGCAAATTTTATGATGTTACTAACACTATTACTCAGATTTCAAAACACTACTTTAACTTAGCGGTAACCTGACCCTCTTTTTCTTGTCTGAAAATGTTTGAAATACTGCATGCCACTACAAATTAGGAAGAAAAACAGCTCATCCCTTGCAACACTAATCTGCCATTACAACAAATTAAGACTGGAGGACAATCGAGTACAAGGTCACACCCCTTTGGCAAGACTATTATACAATCAGACAGAGCCAGTTTCCTAAATAAAGAGTTAAGTATAATCAGCTAGTTAGTCTGCTCTAGTCGAAATGGAGAACTACTTATTTAAGCCAATATCAATACCTTTAGGCTGCAATCCTAACCACACTTTCCTGAGAGTAAGCCCCATTGAACAAAATAGGACTTACTTCTGAGTAGACCTGGTCAGGATTGTGCCCTCAGTCAGCTCCATGGCTAGTTGGTTTAGCATTGTATTAAAAGTGCTATAGGTTGTTAATGAGAAATAACTACTCTTCTCCTTACAAGTGACTTAAGTCAATGTGCTCCTGAACTGACATTTTTAAAATTATGTTGACTCTGAAGATCAGTGGTACTCAAACTGGTGGGTTGTGCCCCAGTCCCTTTAAGGGGCAGAGGAAGGGGAGAGGCAGCAACATGATCCCAAGGATCGCATCACTAAAGGAACAAATAGCAGGTGCTTTTACTCACTGCAGGCTGATACTGGCTCCAGGAGTTGCAGGGAGCCCCGCATAGCCCCCCCCCCCGAAAGACTCCCCATGCTTAGGCTCCCCCCCCCGCAAGGCTCCCCCCATGCTCCCCCATACTACTTCTGGTTTACAATCGCTTTTTTCACCATTCTAAGCATGGGGGAGCCTTGCAGGGGAGGGGCTGTGCGGGGCTCCCTGCAACTCCTAGAGCCAGTATCAGCCTGCAGTGAGTAAAAGCACCCCCTTGTCCCCCTTATGATGCAAGTCTGGAGATTGCATCAATGCCTTCGTCCCCTTCCCCACAAAGACTTGCCTCGGGAGTAAAACTCTTGGGAACCACTGCTGTAGGTAATTGTTTGAAAATGATAGCTAAAACCTAACTACTTTATCTTTATTTTACATTAACTGTATCTTCTGCTGCAATACATCCAGTATGCAGTACATACTGGGAGCACATCCAAAGGAAAGGGGGGGGGAGACTGGGGAAGAAACAGACCATGAAAGACAGAAACTTAAAAAAGGAGATCATTACATTTGAAAACTGTGCTATTAGTTCAATAGAAGTAGTTCATGAAGAGACTAAGCCAAAAACAACAAGAGCCTTATAAAGCTTTACTAGGGCTCTCCAAGCTTGATTCCATGCCTGTTTTTAACAGTATTTCAGTACGATGTAACAAACGAGGAACAGTTCACAATTACTGCTCAAAGTCTTTTTCTTCCAGAAATCCGACTCAAATAATTGAACATATGAAAAGAAACACCAAATGCAAGACTGATCATAAGAGTTTTTTGAAAAATGTTTTTAGTTTTACGAGGACAGGTCATGCATCCTAGCCAATTATAACAAATTGAAACAGTGAATCTCAGAAAAAAGGCATATATTAAGAAGTATACTTGCTTTTCTCTGTTCATCATCTTTGCAGTTCTGAAGCTTTTCATCGAAGAGCTAAAGAAAATAAAATACTATAATACACATTGCTATTGGGGCTTTTTAAATCCCTACTCCTCCTCCCAAAGCAACCTCCTATATTACTCCCTCTCCTGAGATTTGGGGAATCCTAAAATGGATCAAAGAACTATGTAGGGAAGGGAAATTATCCAAAATCAGATATATACTTCTTGAGCAAGCAGGAACTTACACTCATGCAAAGTGCCTCCACCCAATTTTAGGCTTCCCATATCTCAATCAAAATTCCCCACATAATTTCAAACTAAGTGTAGAGCCTGGCTTTTAAAAAACACACACCAAGCTGGCTGGTCATATGCCATGCACTATTAATGACTCTCCACATACGTATTATTTGAACAATGATAAGCTCCTGAGACATTTTTTTCTTAAACTAGAATGAGAGCAATTCTAACTTATGTGGCAGTATAATTTGCAATTACTCTTGCCACAGGTATCATATTTTATGTTTGCCTGTAGCAAACATAAAAGTGTAGACAATAGACCAAATCCTTCAACACTGTATACGCATGCTTATACATATATGCCCTATATCAGTGTTTCTCAAACTGTGTATTGGGACTCACTAGGAGGGTTGTGGGCCAATTTCAGGTGGGTCCCCATTCATTTCAATGTGCATTTTATTTTTATTATATTAAACTTGATACTACCACAGTATGTGACTGCATTTAGAGACATGTTACAGATCTGCAACAGGCTACTAAGTATATGTTTTTTACAATGATAGTCAAAGGGGCTTACTCCTGGATATGTGGATAGGATTGCAGCCTTTGAGATGTTTGGGGAATTTCTTTTTAAATTAATTGGCAACTGCTTGGGAGGGTTAGGAGAGTTCTTTATTTTAAATAAAAAATTTTAACTTACTCTTGTAAACTTCCAATTTCCTTAATTAATGAATTTGATTTGGATTTTGTCATATGGGGTTATTAACCATTTTCCTGTCTGTTGATATCACTTCTGGCCATTACATCACTTCCATATTAATTACATCACTTCTAGTGGGTCCCGACAGATTGACATTCTAAAAAGTGGGTCCCGGTGCCAAATAGTTTGAGAACCACTGCGCTATATACATATACTGAAGCTTAAGTCACATATCTGTTGTTTATGCTTTTATGTGTTTGCTGTGGGATGCACTGGTATATCCATGAAAATATGATCATCGTACAAATATACAGAACTGCATTTAGCTACCTAACCAGAACAAGAGTCAAGATCAGCCCCCCTTGCCAAAACTGCAGTGTTAGTGTTTTACAACTTATTTCTAAAGGAAAAAAAATCACAAACATCTTCAGCAAATATCTGCAATTAAAACTAGCGTAAGAGAGTTTAGTTAACGTACCTTCAATTGATCTATCAAAATCTGTAAGTAAGCATCAGCTTCTGTTAGTTTTTTATCAAAATCTTGGACACTTGGAACAAATCCAGGATCCACACCCTAAACAAGACAAAATCAAATCAAAATGTATGACATTTGAATATGAAATGTGAATTGTCCACAAAATTATACAGAACAGAAACTCGAATTCCTCAGCCATAGCTAGCTAGAGGAGACTTCAGTGGCCAAGAAGTCAAACCATGAAATAAGCAATCCAGATATGCTTCTTAAAATGCCAAGAACAAATTACTCATACTCAAATGAGTACAGCAGATTTAACAACATAAACTGTCCTGGGTTGTATCCTAACTTCCTCTTTTGCAAATAGAAAAAGAGTTTTTGTTGGCGCTGAAACAATATTTGCAGTCTTCCCTTAATCCTACAACCCTGTTCCAGAGAATCTTCTGACCCTCCAAAGCAGATTTTTGAAGAATGCAAGGGGCTGCTGTGCTAAAGGAATGACAGTGTAGCTTGCTTTCTTTCTCTTGTGTTCCTTAGGATACAGCCCACTCCAAGGATTGGTCCTCATTAGCACTGCTCTAGAGCCTCAAGACTATATTGTTACCAGCATAACTACTTTGTCTCATGAGTTAAAACTGTTACTATGGGGAAGAATTCAACAAAGATATTCCAAAAAAGTTTCCATGCAACACAGAGCAGATCTCATTAATTCACAAAGAGCACAGACAGAGGCAATATGTAATACAGTAATTCAGGTTTATGTGCAATTAAATCTGCACTGGACTGTAACCAAAAGTATCAAGGACACCCATATACTCAAATATATGGACTCCTAATACTGTATACTCAAAATTTGGAAAGTGTTGCAAGTGGAGAACGGAAGGAAAAAAGATCCTCGAACTGAACCTTTCAGCAGACAGGGTTTGGCAATTTACATCATGTGTCACTTAGATCCTGGCCCTCTAACACACCATACATGCAACAGCAGCACAGTTTAGGGCACAATAAAGCAAGGGCACTCCCTAGTCTAAGGCAGGGGTCTTCAAACCCCGGCCCGGGGGCCAGATGCAGCCTGCAGCAAGCCTCTATCCAGCCCGCAGCCAGCTTCTTGTCCCCTGAAAGCCTCTGGCCCACTCAACTGAACATGACCAGAGCTGTGCTCTGATTGCATTTGGAAGGTGTTCTGAGGGCCAGAGAGGCTGAGTGAATGAACCCACTCATTCATTTATTCATTCATCTAAGTTCCATCTCTAATTTATTTATTTAAATTTTATATTTAAAGTTTTTTCCGGCCCTCAGCACTGTGCCAGGTATTTCATGCGGCCCTCTGGCCAAAACGGAGACCCCTGGTCTAAGGTATAAGAACAGGGTGATCCACTGTCAGTTTGACCTCTTGGCCTCACTGGCTTTGCCTCCAAGCCAATTTGACAGTCTGAGCAACTCAGAGTAGCAACCAAGTCTGTTTTCTCTGCCCTTGCTCAACTACTGTATCTCACTTGGTACTCAACCCCAGTCTGCTTCTGACTATGTCTTCTGCCTCTGACCTTCTCATCCAGTATTAATATTTAGCGTTTGAAAATGCTTCACATATTATCTTGTTGTAATAACTATCCCCACATTGCAGTTGAGAGGCTGAGAGGAAACAGTTTGTCTAAGGCTACCTAACAAATTTACGGCAGAAGTAAGACTTGTTGATCCACAGCTCGGTCTCTCCACCACTACACTATACCAGCTCACAACCCTGGCCTGTCCTCAACCATACCTCATTTTCCCATGCCTGAACTGGACTTTACCACTACAACCTGTTCAGGTGCTTTGCTAAGACATAACAAGGTTTCAGTTTAATGCCCCTCTTATTATAACTATCTGAAACTTATTAGGACAGGTACTAGACTGGTACCTGGTACTGGTACTATTAGAACCGGTACTAGAAAAACTGAATTACCAGAAACATGTCAAGTTACCCTATTGGCAATGCAGAATAAATTGAGACACGTCTACATGTCCTATTGAGTATACAATGTCTACCATGCATGCGTTAGAGATGCAAGGAGAGAGAACTTGGGCAAAATCCATAATTGTAACTGAGCCCTCATCACAAGGTTCTGGTATTTCATTAAGTCATAATCACTGATGTTTTCACAAATTTCATCTGCTGTATCATGCAAATGAGTACTAGAAGGTATTGGTCAAGTTCAGTTATTACTGTGCCCCAAAATCTTGTCGTTTATTTTTTGAATATTTTCATGCTTTTGTTATTCACAAGGATAAATATGTCTGCTTTACATCTGCACTACTTGAACAGTCTCTCCTGGCATTTAATCACCTTCCAAAGTGTCTCGGTTTTTACCCTCTCCCATGAAATGAACATGGGGATATCCCAAGTAGTCCCTGCACACAGTTATACACTATTCCTGGTAGAGTTCAGAACAGCCACAGAAATCAAGAAGTGTTATCCTACATAATGGACTTCAGGACATTTATCATGACCAGTGCAAGCAGGCTGGGTAACTATCTGCCCAACTGTTTGGCTAGTTTTGTTCATAGTTGTGATCTCTTTCTGAAGTCTACATAGATGTACCGAGAGGTATTTGAATAGGAAGTTTTTAAAAGATACTAAGAGCCCCACAAAATCTATAGCACTTATTCCTTTCTCATAGTTTCCAATACCCATGATCCCAGCACTAACAGAATCATACTGACCTTCCACATAGAAATGGAAAAATATTGTGGTATATAGGGATTCTACATAATGTTCCCTGGGGAACAAAAAAAATCACAAGGTCTACTAAAAAAAATAGTATATTTATGGGCACTGAGCAAGCTCAATTTCCATGTCATTTTAGGGGCACAGGCATTATTGATATATAATCAATATATGACCCAAGTTCTATATAGCAGGTTTGAACCTGCTTCTGTAGCAGCGTGCTAGGCAGAGTCAGAGAGGAGGGACTAGCCTATGCATGTCTACTCAGTAGTAAGTCCCATTTATTCAATGGGATTTATTCCCAGGTAAGTGTGTATAGAATTGAGCCTTTAGGCAAGGAAGGACAGAACGGTTTTGCCCCAAGTTAAAAATAATGATCTCATAACCCGCCACCTCTTATGCCCTTTACATATCAGTAGGCATCAAGGACTGCCACAGACTAAAGTCCTGTTGCATGCAAACTCCTCTGATCTTATGTTTACTCAATGAGAGAGAAATCTCTCCTAAGAAGCTAAACACAAAGTTCTGCAGGGGGAAGGGATTCATTTTCCTGGCTGCTACAGAGATTTATGAAAATATTGGCTTTAAAACAGTATTTTGTATACATCATAAGATATGGGTGCCTCAGGAAGCTTCCCAAATTACATGCCTCTCCCCTTTTTCCTATCTTGCTTCCTAGTTGGTGTTTTGTTCCTGCTTTTTATTTCTCTCCTTCAGGTGTTTGCTATATCTGCCTCTTCATAAAGGCAAAACATATTTGATATATAGTTTTGGAGATAGAGTTTAATTTAGACTGCTTTAATTGGAATTATAATGATTTTTTTGGGAATTACTTTGTCCATTATTAGCTGGATTGATTATCTGAATATGTATAAATAATTCAAATTTCAATAAAAGTTTCTCTTGGGGTTTTAAGAAGCTCAAATTTATTGTTAATTTGAATTTTGGGATATACCTTTAGGTGTTTATTTTTAATGCCGTATTTTACCCCCTTGTTTTATGATTATTTACCCACCTGGAACAAGTCCATGAAGTCCAGTTATGTGTTACTTAGCCCAACCCTGCACATATTTGTTCAGAAGGAAGTAGAGTTCAATGAGACATTCACCCTAATGGTGTCCTAAATCTGAAAGGGAACATGCACAAACGATACGACAACAAGCCTCTGCCTGCAGCTGTCGCCTGCCCTGCGACCAAGATGTTCAGGGCAGTGAGCGGCCCCTTTAAAGCACCATACAGCAAATCAATGGCAGCGACGAGCCCGGTCCCTCCACTGACAGCGAAGGAGGCTGAAAGATCGAAATCGGACAGGGCCGATCGGCACACGAGCGCTCCGCCCTCCTTCCTTTCACCCTCCACGTCTAGGCTCGACGCGAAGATCAGCACTGAACGGCGTGGCCCAGCAGCTGATCTCCGGGGCTCTGCCTGCCCCACACACCGCCGACCAAGTCTGCCTTCCACGCCGCGACCAGGGAACGCAGGCGCCCGGGCGGGCCTCCGGAGCAGGCCGGTCTGGCTGACCTCCCCTCTCCTGCCGGATCCGACGCGGCGCCACCCCAGAGCGACCCTACTCACGCAAGCCATGCTTCCCCCTCCCGGTCACGCTGGCGGGCGGGGTCTGCTGGGGTGGCCCCCCGCCCGCAGAACGGCAGCCGCGCAGCCTGCGCTCGCACACCACTCGCTCCACATCAAGGTGGCCGCCGATTGGCTACGGGTCGGGTTCCTCCCCGCCCAGCCAAGCGGCTATGGACGTTCCGAGGAGGGTGGGGAGGGGGTCACAAGAGGAGGCGGGTCAGGAGGTGCAATACCCGCAGCAGGGCTGCTTCTGGCCTGGCCCGCCTCCCCCCGCCCGTGATGTCCTTTGCCCAGGGAGCTCCCACAGATTTCCTCCTTAGCCTTGCAGGCGCTGGCATATCAGCAACAGAGCCGCTCTTAGCGCCGCCTTTAAACGCACCAGCTCCGAGACAACCTCGTGTACAGCGCCACGGCACACTCGCTGATTCAGAGACTTCGTCCGCCCCCAGCTTGTTAGAAAGTAAGTCAGCGCCTTCCTCGTAATTGGCTGCAACTTCCAAGGCTCTTCCCCATTAGTCGGCCTATCTCCCCGCCTTCTCCACAAGGTTTGGGATGGCAGCCTTCACAGGGAATCACAGAACACTCCTCCTTAGGAAAATGAAAACTCAACCATCTTCCCTTGAAGGCTGCGACTCTAGCCCAACCCTACCCATGAGATATGCGGGCACAACACGTGAGGCACCAGCACAACAGGACCTGGAGGCGCATGGTGAGGACCCCTGAGGCAGGAAAGAAGCCAACTGCCTTGGCAACTGTCTGAATTACTGTGGTCCCAAGACCAGGCCGCTGACAGTCCCCCTCTGGCCAGGACTCCTGGCATTGCTAACCACATGACAGACAGCCAACCAACAGGTGCTGCCAAGCCATCCCAACAGCCATCCCTTGGCTATTAGTTGGGGTACACTCAAAGGTACAGCAGCCCTGCTAGGAAAACGAGTGTTGGCAACTCCACCTGTGTGTGTGGCCCCGATTCAAGCCAGACAGTCCTGGAACTAAACCCCATTGAGCACAAAAGAGCCAACATCTGAGTAGACCTGGAAGGGAAGGAGTTGAAAGTGTGCATTCCCATCTGAGGTACACTTCCCCCATGGATCATGTGCAGTATGCCTCATGGATGACAATGGAACATATAAGTGAAATAAACCATTAGAAGATACACAACAGAGGAGGAGAAGGACATTCAGGCAGAAGAGTTGCCTGCCAAGGGGGTGGCAGAGACCATGGAAAAGCAGTAGCACTAGCACCATCCTAGCGATGGTGCTGCCAATGGCACATCCGCACCTGTGTCATAAAGATAAGTAAACGCCACCCACTGGCAGCCTGTGCTCCAGCAGCCCCCCAGTTCCCCCTTGGGCCATGCTAGTTATCTGTGCAGAGTGGGCAGTGCATAGAAATCAGGACACAGACCAACGTTTACCTTTGCCCTCCCTCTTCTGTCAACAGGGTTTGCACTGGTCACCTCCGTCCTTCAAAGGCTCACGCATTTGGAGAGAATTATCATTGTGGGCTCCCCGCCAGTGGCTGTGGGGCTGCCTGCTCCAAGCGGAGGATTGCCAATGGGCCACTGTCTAAGCTCTGCAGTGGCATCCCTCCAGCAGTAAGACTTAGTGGCAGAGGTGGAACCCCTGGCTGCAGGCCACCAGCAGCTGCTGGCCACAACTGGGGAATTCCACTCTGACCCTCTTGGGGGTCCCCCTATCTCAGTGTACACCCTAATCCACCCCTGATGTCACCTGTTCCCCTTGTCCCACATTGGGACACATTTGTATCTTTGTAAATAGTTAAATAATGAAATGGGTAACATTACAGAAGGCAAGAGACATATATAAGCAGTCATTTACAGCTCTCGTTTGTGGAGTGTCAGGTTCTCTGGAAATGCTATGATAGTGGCTCCCAGTGACCATTCCAGTGCAACCCAGTGCCTTCCAGCTGCTCAAGCTGCAACTGCTGACCCCCCCCCCAGTCCCTGCTCCTAAGGAGGAGGAGACCTAGCCCCCCTTTGCCCCCAACTCAGCACAGACTGAGTTAGCCAGAGCTTACCCTTGGCAAGGGCTACATGCAGCAGCATGCTACATTCTTTACCACCCTCAGTGGGCATGTCAGTTCAGGAAAGGCATGCCATAAGCTGGCCATGTAAGTGGCCATTTTGGCACTGCTACTCCTCTGGGTGCCACCAGGGCTTAAGATTGAACTGTTGTCGCAGGACCTGCTTGTTCTATAGTACAGTAAAAGTTGCAATATCCTGCATTTGTTACAGAAAGTTCTGTTAACTGGCTCAGTGAACTCATCAGCCCCAACTCCTGGTTTGCAGCCTGCTGAAAACTACTCAGGAGCATTCCAAGCAGCTCTGCTGTGAAAATGAAAGCTACAGCAATGAAGATGCAATACAAGATTGGGGGGGGGGAGAGAACAGTATAGCATTATAATATCCGGAAAATGGTGACATCTAGCAACCCTTCGATCTCAGAGATGCTTTAATTGCACTTCCAAGTGTATGTGTGGCTTTTGGCATGGTCTCATATTAGGACAGCCATTCCAAGAACCCAGTGATCCCAAGTAGATTGCAGATGAACTCACCTGAACCTGAAGAGTATGGCGAAGGATAGTTTCCTCTAAAGCATGAATCCATTTCTCTCTTTCATCAGCATCTCGAGCTGAAAAGTATTTTAAAAAATACTTTAAGTAGCATAAGTGATAAAATCAAACCAATTCTAGGACAGTAGTATTGTTTATTTAACAACGACTTTTTGTTATTGTAGCAAATTAAGTAAGTTAGTAACAAAACTCACTTCCTAAAGAAAAAGTTTGAAGGTACTGGGAAAAAATAATAGTTGGTGTACATGATTGGGATTCATACATGGCATCTATAAACTGTACAAATACTCTAGCACAGGGGTGTCCAAAACCCGGCCCAGGGGCTAGATGTGACCCGTGGAGAGCCTCTATCCGGCCCGCAGCCAGCATCTGATCCCCTGAGAGCCTCTGGCACAGTTGACCAAACACAACCAGAGTTGTGTTTGTGGGGTGGGGGAGTGGGGGGTCCATTTAAGTGTGTGCGCTTTATTTCTTGGGCTGTGTTGGTGCTTGGAGAATCCTTGACATTTGAGCCCATTCATTCATTCATTCATCTAAGTTCCATCTCTAATGTATTTATTTAAATTTTATATTTAATTTTTTTTTCCAGCCCTCGACACAGTGCCAAATATTTGATGCAGCCCTTTGGCCAAAAAGTTTAGAGACCCCTGCTCTCTAGACATTAGCTAAGAGACTTCACAGTTCCTTGCAGCCCATGCCAAATCACAGTTGTCAACTCATGCTTCTAGTCATCCAATTGTCATTTTCTCCTGTATTTCTCATGCCCAAATATTAAGATAACCCTTTAGACTCTTCTCCAAGGTCACTCACTGCCTTAATTAAGGCTTCTGGTGACCAAAAAAAGGATCTTTGCTGCTATGGTACCTAGGCAACAGAATGCTTTTTCCAGGGAGACTTGCCTGGAGCCAGCCCTGCTGTCTTTTCAGCACATTTCTATTCGCCAAGACCTATTCACCAGGCCTTTTAATTCTGGAGTGAGTTGCATGTTTGTTTGACCACACTGCAGCTTCTGCTTTTAAATATCTAGTAGTTCAGACTAACAGACAAAGGTCTGAATCTTTGCAATACATATTTTAACATTTATAGGCTCTTATCCAGGATTAATCAAAATGACAGGCAGAAAATATTGGTTCTGTCTCTGCTTCTCATCCCCTGGAAGTCTGTTACGCTCACATTCCTTGCCAAATTGCAGAATTTAGATGGCACTGGTTTCTACATCTCAGATAATAACTTCAACTATTTTACTTTCTTGTTAAATATGTAGCTAACACCTTACAGTGAATCGTCGATTTAACAATTTCAGAAACAGCTATTTTCTGCTTCAATAAAAACAAACCATATATTTTGCACAGGCGTTGTCTCCATTGATTTCAATGCATTTTAATGTATCAGGCTTTCAGTATTGATACCCCTTCCCCCCATTGATCCATTAAATCAAGGCTTCTCTGTATATGTAAAAAGCAAGTTCTTGGGTTCCATACATCATGCTATAATATGAACAAGGCAAAGCACAATACGGGGGAGGATGTATCCTCAGATTCAGTTATTGGCGGACCCAGGGGGTCCATGCCCCTGCACCCATAGCATTATTCAGAAGCTTACCAAGAGAAAGGTTTTCTTGTTTTAACAAGTCACTATAAGCTTATAGCACAATGTAAGCCACACGCAAAGGTAAAAGAGATACTAAGTGCATGGAGTACCCAAGGAAAGGACCCCCACTGAAGTAAACATAGTCGCAACTATTGTTACTCCATTAGTTGTTAAAATTGAGTCTTGTTAATGGGTTTATATAAACATAGGTATAGCATGGGAAAACAGCATGTTCTACATATAGCATGTGTCAAAAAGCCAAAGGCAATAAACTGAAGAGATTCAAAGCTACAAATATCACAGATCATATTTACCATGGCAATTAGCTCAAAGGAGATCTTTAAATTGTTAGCAATGCAAATATTTGGTTTGTTCTAATATGCTCAGCCCTTGAGTCGTCACATGTATGGAATGTTACACAGGTTCTCAATTGTGATATCACATAAATGCCACAGACTTGTGGTAGCCAAGTAACAGTTTTAATGGCTCTAAGAAGCAATGTGACTTGTCACTCACACTGCCCAATAAGGAGATAGATGATGCTTGTGGGCAGAAATGTCCCACAAGAACAAGCGAAATGGCAGTATCACATATTCCCAGAGACTGTCATGAACAAGCAGACTTCTCAAGGTAGAAGTAGGTATTGCAGCAGATGCACAACCCACAGTTTGCTCTTCCCTCTTCCCCACAATATGAACAACAGAAAAAGCGTGACATCCTGTCATTCTGCTTAGAAGCCTTAAAGGCTTCCTTCCTTAAATCCTGCAAGTAGCAGCCAATGGAGAAGGGGTGAGGAAAACCTGTGGTCACCATATCACACATTTTGTATCACTAAATGTTACAGAAGTCACCACAGACAAGGTTTTCAGTTATAGCATTGAATCTGTCATAAGGTCTCATTGTGACTCTAGAAATGGTCTCCAACTTGCACTCTGCTTTTCACAGGGTAACAGTGAAATTTATTCATTGTTATCCACTTAAAACCAGCTTTTAAATGTTTCCCCGTTGTTAAGTGGCGCACACCTGTACAGCAAACAGGTAGTGACATGGAGAACACATAGAGAAAAGCAGACAATCATGGTGCAGGTGAACTGCAAAAGGGAGGGAGAAGCCTTGGTTTACCTGTGCTTTCTTAGACAGAAAAGGAGACATCACAAGCCCCCCCCCCCCAATAACTTACAACAGAAGCCCTGTCAATGCCAAACAAACATTAACTGGGATGGTGAGGCAATGCTCTTTGAGCACCTTCCTATCCCATTTCCATTAAAGTTAGTAGAGACCTTTGCTTCCTTCTAAAGTGGTACTTCAGATTGAAAAGAGCTCCATGATGCAAAGCATGCACTAACAACCCTTAAAGAACTAGTAGCTTGGAAGCAAGCATAACAACCATAGTGATAGGTCTCTGGCCTGTTGCCAATAGGTATTATTTTGACAAGACTGTGCTATCATATAATGAAGGATACAAACACAAAAATGAAAGTTAAAATCTTTACAAAATAAACCGCTATAGCTTACTCAGGATTATAGAGATTACTTCAAACAATTTAAGATGCAAGACTGATTAATGCTAATAAAATACAAGCCTTGCTATGTAGGAGGAAAAAAGAAATAGAGGAAAAAACAAGTTTTCCCATCTACCCATACTAGAAGACAATGCAAACAAAAGGCTAGATAGCCAATGGAAGACAAGCACAGGCCCACAGCCAATGGAAAAGTGGTGTTTTTATGCCTAATACTGCATCCTCAAGAGATCAACTAATTCTAAGAATTTTATCACTTCTTCCTAAAATGCTCACATTCCAGAGAGGCAGAGGTTCTCACAGGGTTTACAAAGCAAACAATGCCTTAGTAATGCAAAAAGCATTCTTACTGCAGAGGTCTTTCAACCTTATCTATGCTGATGCTCAAATATTGGAGATCAACTGGAAGTACTGGCACTCTTTCCTGCTTCAATACAGACAGCACATGGTTAGATTAGTGATGCTAAATGTAGTCAAGGAAATAGTTCAAGGGGAGGAAAAAAACCCTCAGGTCAGTTAATGTTTGTATCAATAACTAAACAGTGCAGTCTTATGAGTAGTGCCATTGATACTCTCTCCCAGGAAAGTACATATAGGATAGCAGCCTAACGACCTTGCAATCCATCACTGTAAAGCCCAGGCTGATGGCAGCATCCGCACACTGCCTTGGGGAGGTTCAGAAAAGCCTTCTGAGGCTTCGCATGCCATCAAGCCCTGCTTGACAACAAGGATTCTGGTCTGCATCCCTGTCATTAAGCAGCGCATGATTGTATCTGCAGGGGACAGGTTGTTCCTGAACGGAACCCCCGCAGATATCGGGGCATGCTGGTATAAATAAAAGAGCCATCATTTTCATTAATACTCGCTTGTCTAGGCTGGTGTCAATTATAAGGCTTAAGAAATTTCAGTGGTTTATTTCCTTATTTAAGATTTCAAAGAAGGTTGAAAGTAAAAATACAGGAAACCAGAGACAGCACTCCAAAAAGCAATATACTTAAACATTAAAATACGATCTCTCATGCTTTTAGCCAAGGAATATAAATATTAACAAAAATGACTTGCACAAAAGAAGATTGTCTGACAGGATAAAAAAAGGACAAAATGAGGCAATATCCTATCCTTTTGGACTGAACATTTTTATTAACAACTTGTATCAATTTTTTTAAACTCAACATGGGAATAAAAGTATACTATATGCCTTTATTTTCTAAAAATGTACAACATTGGCCTACAAAGTTTACACATCTATGTTTGCACATCTAGACAAGAGCACTCTGTTTTCTATGGTTTACACCTCTGCATCTCTAATCTATTAAGAGCCAGAGTGGGAGATTGACGCTTCTGTCTCCTTGTGAGTAAACATGGTAGTTACACAGGAGTGTTTGACTTGGCCAAGGTCAATTCAGTAGCACAGGTGGCCACTCTGGCACCCAGGGCTGTGACTTGTGACCAGCTGTGTCTGACCTGGAAGTAACTGCAGTGACATGATGACATCACTGTCAGTAAAATTCAGGTTATTGAGCATTCTGAGCAGTTGTGCACCACTCTGAGTGGTTGAGAAAAAAGGCAAAAAAAGCTGTTAGCCACATAGCGGTGTGCAACCACTCTGAGTGCCAACAAAAGTACCTTCAGCTTGATACCCTTCAAGGCTCTGTCTTAGCTTTGCCACTGGGTCAAATCTTTGCTCCTTCATTAGGTTCACTGGGGAATATAACTGGGAGTCAAGTCCCCAGATCAAATCTCACATCAGCTATGAACTCCATGTGACTTTAAGCAAGCCACTGACTGAGCTGCCCCCACCTGTGATATAAGAGTAACACTGGTTTGTCACTGGTGTTGTAAGGACTTTGAGAACTTTTCACTTAAAGTTCTTAAGAGAAGTATTAACTCACAGTCTTACTCCACAGATTGTTGAGAAATACAGGAATACCACCATGAGCTGTAAGTACCTCGAAGGAGAAGATATACTATGAAAGTTTAAAGCCTGACCTGACAATTGCCACAGCACTGGGCCATGACTCCCCAAGCTGGGAATGGGGAAGGAGAAAAACAGGGAGGGAACACGCACACAGCAGCAGTTGGGAAAAGTAGCAGAAGCAGGTTGGGCAAACAGAATGGTGCAGGAGGGCAACCACTCATGATCTGCAAGTCAAATCCATATGAAGATGTGTTCTAAGGACAAAGCTACGTGTTACACTAATGACTAAGCCTGACATTAACAGAAAGTATTAGGACAGAAAGACTGGATTCTTGACCATGGTGCACAGGGAAGCAAGATTAGTCCTCTCTCCCCACCACCACTATTTTCCTACTGACAGTTTCCCTCACCCTGGGTGACAACCCAGTGCAAAGGGGTTTTCAACATGAAAATGGTAAGGAAAGAATCTTCACTCCCTTTAGAGCAGTGGTTCCCAACCTTTAAAAGCCAGTGGACCACTGAGGCAAAACTGGGATCGTCATGGACCACATGCAAACCCCCTACCTTGCTGCACACAAAAAATGCAATTAAATTTATAATAGATTTATTATTTAGAGAGAAGATTTGTGGGTTGTTGCTTTAGTTGTTGACTGCAGGTGGTCTGTTCTCCACCCCCTCTGGTGATCCATGGGGAAGTGGTGACTCAACAAGATGCTGAAAGTGAAAGATGCTGAAGGCAATCTTTTTTTTGAAACCTTGCAGACAACTTCTCAGGGTCTTGTGGATCACCTTTGGTCCATAGACCATGGGTTGGGAACCAATGCTTTAGAGTCTCTAATGGGTCCCTCCACAGCAGCTATTTTAACAACAAAGGGACATTCTGAGTGTTGGGCTTAATGCATTTGGTAGTTTGATTGTAATTGAATTCCCCTGCAGATATACCAACACCTACACAAGGAATTCTAGATTTTACATACAGGACAAACACTGAAGGAGACAACCATCTCTAAGCTGTTTATAGCAAAGCATCATACAATACTATAGAAATGCCAGTTCAGCCAAATGTCTCTAGAAAACAGAAGCAGCAAGAAACTAGGTCACTGTCTTATCAAGACACCTATATAATCCAATGTATTATCACCATATAGTATTATTATCATATTATCATCATATGGTCCAGGAAATACCTTAATTATGACCATATTATTTCAGTGGTTCTCAAAGTCCGGCTCGGATTTTGGGAACCCTGTAGGTATTTGTGGGGGAAGGGAAAGAGGAGAGGAGGGGGCAGCAACATGGATGGGACGATTGGGTGGTGGGGGACAGGTCGATGAAAGTGTTGACCCAATGTGCGGCGGCGGTGAAGAAGGCCAATTCTATGCTTGGGATCATTAGAAAAGGTACTGAGACCAGAACGGCCAATATTATAATGCTGTTATACAAATCGATGGTAAGGCCACACCTGGAGTATTGTGTCCAGTTCTGGTCACCGCATCTCAAAAAAGACATAGTGGAAATGGAAAAGGTGCAAAAGAGAGTGACTAAGATGATTACGGGGCTGGGGCACTTTCCTTATGAGGAAAGGCTATGGCGTTTGGGCCTCTTCAGCCTAGAGAAGAGACTCCTGAGGGGGGACATGGTTGAGACATACAAAATTATGCAGAGGATGGACAGAGTGGATAGAGATGCTCTTTACACTCTCACATAACACCAGAACCAGGGGACATCCACTAAAATTGAGTGTTGGGAGAGTTAGGACAGACAAAAGAAAATATTTCTTTACTCAGCGTGTGGTTGCTCTGTGGAACTCCTTGCCACATGATGTGGTGATGTCATCTGGCCTGGACGCCTTTAAAAGGGGATTGGACAAGTTTCTGGAGGAAAAATCCATTACGGGTTACAAGCCATGATGTGTATGTGCAACCTCCCGATTTTAGAAAGGGGCTATGTCAGAATGCCAGATGCAAGGGAGGGCACCAGGATGCAGGTCTCTTGTTATCTGGTGTGCTCCCTGAGGCATTTGGTGGGCTAGATGGACCTATGGCCTGATCCAGTGGGACTGTTCTTATGTTCTTATGATTGTGCTACTGCTGGGGAGGGAGGGGGTTTTGCAACTTACTTGGGGGTCAATATGGTTCTGCAGCCCTCCTGGCAGCTTAAAACTCCTGTAAAAATGAAAAAACCTACTTCCTGTTGTCAGTAGGAAACCAGAAGTGGTTCTCTTTCCCCTTTTTCTTTTTCATATAAATTTGAAGCTGCCAAGACTGCAGAAGGGTTGCAGGCTCCCCAGACCCTCCAGAGAGCCATAGCAACCCTCAGGTAAGTTGCAAAACCCTTTCCTCCCTGGCAGCAGCACAATCATCCCAATCACGTTGCTGCCAATTTCTAGGCCATTCCTCTTTTCTGGTTCCCTTCATGGGTTGCAACCACCAGTTTTGGAACTACTGTACTATTTGTGTTGCTATAAGATTTTCAACTCTGAAAAACAAAACATATCCCAACAGGGTTTGCATGACCAGTTTTGCTGGAGAAACATGCTCATTCAATCAAACAAGACCTCTGCTTTAATAACCACATCAGAGTTTCTAACTGCTAGAAATGCAAGACAAGTTCCCTTCATTGCAGTCAAAATCACAACCTTTTTCCTGGCTATGACACTAGAAATAAATTACCCTTTCCAAGTGGGGAAAAGGAACATTTTATTCATATTTACCAGGTTACACCAAATCACAGACAATAAAATATATGAATCATTTGGCTTACAAATCCTCTCTCACCTTCCTTTCCATGCTAGCAGCTGCATTGACTCCTTCCTTTCCCACTCTAACACAACACATTCTGACTGAGTAAATGTAGTAAGAAAAAAATTCAAACAGAAATCTCTTCTCAAAGTGCTCTTAGTAAAATTGAACAAAGGCTTCTCTCTTCTGCCTGTGTTTCTCCTGGCCATGTAAAATCTGATTGACACACATACACAGTACAGGTGTGGCTAACATTTCTAAATACGTCCAGGTAGATCCCACAGGACAGGGGAGACAGGTACCATAAACAGCTCTGTAAATGCTTTTGCTACCCAAAGCTGGTTCATAGACGGTGGCTGAACCTGTCTCTTCATTATGGTGCATTGTAGATACTAAATTAACCAAGATCAATACAATGAATTATATCTGGTAGAGTCAAGACAGTGGGAAGCCAGTGTGGGTGCTAAGGTAACAATATAACTTCTTCCCAAGAACCAGCCTTCCTCTACCAGGGGATGCATCCATTAGTGCAGAACATTGCAGCTTCTTAACAGTAATCAAAAGCAGTCTCATTAAAATGCCTTACTATCATCTGGACTCAGAAATATTAGATCATTAATGATGACAAGGTTTGAACCCAAAAGAGGGAGCCTCTCACTGGCTACTGTTTGCAAAAAGCAATAGATCCATCCAAACGCACTTCAAAATGCAGCACTAATAAGGAGAGATGAACTCAAAGCCCCTGTTCTCCCAGGCCCTCTCTCAAGGATTTCTAGCCATAGCCACTTTATTCTTGAAGATTCAGACTATTCCTAGACATTGAATATACAGTTTGTTCAAATGAAGATAAACACGATTTGTGTAAACCATTGTTCATTCACAAGTCAGGATATTAATCCAACTGAGATTTGGATTTGGAAAAAGGAAACTGTGGCACGTTCCAACCAACTGGAAGTTTTAAACTTCCTCACCTCTCAACTAAAGGGGGGGATCAGGTAAGCTACAGAAGACCCAAGTGTAACCATGGAATAGAAAAAATGCTGGACACTGGTGCAGAGGTAGGGGAAATGCTTTTTTCCACCCTCCAATGGGATCTAAATTTGGGACAAGAGTTAATATACTTCTATGGTCCAGTTAAAGGAGTGGATTCAGGAGCGGAAATCATCTCCCTTTAAGCCAGCTCCTGGGTTGTAGATTTGAATATGGGAAGCCAATCCTCCCAACTTTCAAAAAAACGAACAAACAAAAAAAAACCTCTCCCCATCCTACCCTGAATGTAGTTTCTGGGTAAGAAGAGGGAAAAATTTTCCTCAATTTCTGCAGATAATTTGGGAACTCAGGCCTGGTCTCCCCTCTATATTATGAGGTAAATTCAGGTGGTGAATGGAGCCATGGAAAGTCCTATAATTCTCAGTCCCCAAATCCTACAAAGCCATGGTACCCAGAAGCAGAACTGGGCACTCTAACAATATCAAGACACTATCCAATGAAATTCACAAGCATCAAAGAAGAAAGCTTTTGCATAATAAACTTGGATTAGGCACAGTTAAATCATTCATTCCTATAACTAAGGTCAAACGATTTGCAATAGATATATAAAAGCTCAAGATTTAGGAACACACAGTACTAAGAGATGGTTCAAGTTTTCTTTCTAGGTCCCACATTTATTCAGCTTAAAGTACTACATGCACACTGAAAATGTCAAGTGTGTTTTCTATTGCCTACCCACAAAATTGCATGTAAGTTCAATTTTATCTAGAAATTCCTGTAAGCAAACATTTATAAAAAAAAAAGGAGACCTCCATATTGATATGCAAATAGCTCTTTCGGTCTGGGCAAGGTAATGTTTATAGATAATAGTGATCATCAGCATTGTTCAAACATTGAAAAAATTGATAATTTGTCAAAAACCAATAATCTAAAACAGTGTTTCTCAAACTGTGGGTCCCCATTCATTTCAATATTTTATTTTTAATAGACTTGATGCTTCCATGGGATATGACTGCATTTAGGGAAATGTTACAGACCTGTACTTTCAACAAGCTACTATATATAATCTTTTAACAATGATAGTAAATGGGGCTTACTCGTGGGTAAGCATGGGTAGGATTGTAGCCTAGGATTGTGAAAAATGTTCCTGCTTGATGATGTCACTTTGGGTTATGACATCACTTCTGCTGGGTCCTGACAGATTCTCATTCTAAAAAGTGCATCCCAGTGCTAAATGTGTGAGCAGGACCTAGGAGAGGGGGGGGGTAAAGGGGGTAATTTGTACCCGGGCCCAGGGTCAAAAGGGGGGCCCAGGAGCCAAAGGAAGGGCCCCAGAAATTTCCTGGGATATTACATTTTCCTATCAATTCAGACTTGTTGCCTGCATGGAATGCTGGGGACACTACCACAAGCATGCAGCTGCAGCTACTGGCAAGCCAAGTATGCTTAGGAATGAGTTTAGTTTTCCATATTACTGTATCTATCTGCTGATGCCACATGGGTAGGTAGACCAGGGCTCAGAAGACTTTTCCTGCTGTCTCCACCCTCCCCCCATTCTGTTTTTCCCCCTCCCTGCCCCTGTACTGCTTGCCTATCACTACCCTCCCCCACTCTGTTTTACCCCTCCCCCTTTGCAAAGGGGCCCCAAAGAAACTTTGTACCCTTGATAAAATTCCTCTCAGAGGCCCTGTGTGTGAGAACCACTGATCTAAAAATTTATAATCTATAAATCTGCACTAGTGATTTTACAGCCCATGAGTATGCTAGAATTGAAATGAAAGAAAATATATTCATCCCATATAGTATACAGATGCCTGTATGTGTTGAACCACTACTATTTTAATGCACTAATATGATTCTAATGGACAACTTTGTTGTTTACTTTTAATTTCAACAGATAATGTACCAACAAGTTCACTGGTTAGACATTAGGATCCAAATGAGTCCAAACTCTTACTATGGATTCTCATCTTAAAAATCAGTCATGCCAACAATTTAAAAAAATAGTGTCACACACAAATCTACAATAGATCACTATGAAGCTAAATTTAAATAATTAAGAATAAAACAGAGACTTTAGATCTAAAGTAAGATAAAGTTGTTATCTGAATGAAAAAGTATTAGGAATATCTTAAATACTTTGTTCTGCTGTACTGTGTTGATCACTCAAGAAGGTTTTTCTTTCTGTAAGCAGGCAGAACAAGAGCTACAGAAATGCTGCAAAACTGAACTACAGAAGATATTCCTTTAATAGCTACAGTAAAAAAAACTGCAGATTTCATCCTTCATCAAGCTGCATAATGCTAGCTTTTGAAGGCAGACGATAGACCACAGGCAATTAACAGCATTACCAGTTACTTAATTCCTTTGCTAGCAAGAATAAGCTATTTGTGATCTCTCAATGTTGAGTTTTACAGAGAATTCTTATGCTGTTTAATGCAGCTGGTGAAAAGCAACAGAATAGCTGAGTCATTGAGAAGACATAACAGAAAATATATATGTATAAAACATGGAGCATGACCAATCATTAAAAGTATTTGATAAATACATTGTCAAATATTAGAATCTTCATCATTTACTAAGACAAACAAATATGGCACTTATTAAAAAATTAGAGCATGAGCCAATTTTCTTACTCTCCGAGTAAATGCTTACTACTTCAAGCAAAACATTTACTCTGCAGTTCATCCAAGAATGAAAAGAGGAAAAAAAATTAGACAGACATTAGAAGAGAAAATTATGAGTTAAATTCAAGTAAAACCACCATGCAAAGTGAAGCATTCTATAAAAATGACAGTATTTACCAGTTTTGTAGACAAAAGATATATTGGGCACATATAGAAGCATAAATGAAAAATACAGTACCTTACCCTTTCTACTGGTGAACCATAGCATGCAATGACGAAACATAGCAGTAACAGATGGCATTGGAGTTAGTAAATATGAATAAAAAGACAACAGCAGGAAAATGGGGATTGGCAGACAAGAACAAAGAAATATAGATGAAATGAATGAACTTGTAGATCCTGAAGTAAAGTCCACCTTTAAATCAAATATTGCCTCTGGTCTCCTCACATATTTGAGCCTTTAAGTTCCATATCAACAAAAGCTGCAACCTCATGAGATCCTGTGGCTTTCTTCATGCAGAAAGGCACAACAGCACATCTCAATAATGAAGATCGGCAGTGTTTTTGTTTTTTGCCAGCAAACCCCATCGACAAAGACCCATTATTCTCTCCCTCTTGACTGAAATATCCTTTAAATTTTTAATCTCCAGATCCTGCCAAAGCTACAGTCCTTTCTAGCACATATGTATACACTGCAGATATAAATCCCTGCCTAACCCACAGTCCCAGACTCCAGAACATTCCCTGTATGTTTATTCATGCAGCTTCATTTTAAAAATGCTTAAATTAGACCCATTAAACCGTAAAGTAAGAATGATCAGAGATTGGATCTATTTTAAACAAAGAACCTCTCCTTTCAGCTCACCCTGGAAATGGAAGGTTTTCTGATCAACAGTTATTGTGAAGGTGCTGTCGTCCTCATCATCTATACCAATCACAGCTCCCTGTGAAACAAAGAGCAAAAATCCTGATAAGGAAAAGCAGTGACATCAGCAGCAGGACATCAGCAGCATAGAGTCTATTGCTACACAACAAGAATGCAAGATTCATGGACAAATTTGGGGGCAACGCTCACAAGAGAATATCTGAGAATTTAACCAAGCACTTACTAAACCAGGTATACCCCCCTTCTGCAGATCATGTGTACTTTTTTCTTCTTCTTCTGTGAGCTTACTGCATGTAAAAATTCAGCCAAAGGTTTTGGGTTTAAAAATATGAATAGAAGTAATTACTCACTAGAAGATATTTTCTAAACATTAGGAAATCAAATAGAAAAATTTCTAAGTACACTTCCAAAGATCTCTGCCATTTTGTTTTTATTTTGAATCCTACAAATTGGTTCCTTTAAAAATGGTTGTGGTTTCTTCTGTTTTTCTATACAAAATTATGTAGTTCATGCATTGGAGAACAAGATATCTCACAAAAGTAAACAAGATTTATCACCTGTTCTTGCTGTAGCAAATTTTTCAACCCACTAGGAGATTGATTTTTAGCACTGGTACATGAAAGAGTTTATTCGGGCTCTGCTAACAGCATTAAATTAAATCCTCAGGACATCAACGGAATTCCACACACAGCTATAAATAGACATATTTATTGATACTCAGAGAGAAATCAGTATCTACAGGCTTCTCTAATGTTCAGAGTCTCAAGGACAAAATGTTCTGGTCCATTTTCCCTAAAGCTGGAGAAACAAGTAAAGTCTAAGAATTGCCTGTGATGCTGGAACATTCAGAAAGCCTGCATCTGGGTTTTTCAATTATTTTTGTGCAAGTACTACTTTTTTGAATACCACTGCCTTCAGAGATGACTGCTGTGCACAAATGTAGGTGACTTGCCCCAGAGCTGTCCTTGCTGAAAGAAGCTTCTCCAGTTGCTGCTGCTTCCCAATCTCTCCACTGCTCTATACCCTTCATGCCCAATCAGCCCTCCTGACTGCCACAATCACACATTGCTCCTGATGTACTGCTGCCCCACTTTCAACACAGTCAGGGTCAGGCAGAGTAATCCACATGGCAGTAGGTCCAAGGACCATTTGTTCTACTGTAAAGCACTACCAGTTGAAAAGCACTGCTCTGTATAAGATAAAAGCTAAACTGTCTTGCACTCCAACTTGTCACATTCATCTGAAAAAGAGGTTTAGCCCTGACCAACCGTTTGGTCAACTGCGTTTCCCCATTTTTCTCAATAAGCAATTGGTACTGTAAAAGATTTTTTTTCAATATGGGAGGCAAGAACAGATGGGCTTAATCTCACGAAATGGTAGAAGTTATGCATTACACTTCATTTAAGGTCTGTAATTATCCTGACAAAATGATAAAATATCTTCCACCTTACCTACCTTGCTCATATCACTATTACATTTCAACAAACATGCCATCAGCACATCTTAATTCACAAAACATATATGTACCATTAACTTACAATACTGTACTCTTTGTCTTCTTAGTACAGCAGAACATAACATAAGAAGTGCTGGATCAGGCCAAGGACCCACCTAATCCAGCTTCCTGTATTTCACAGTGGCACACTAGCTGCCTCTAGGAGCACACAAGAGAACAAGATACCCGTATCCATTGCCACTTTCTTTCATCTGGCATTCATAGATAGGCAACCTCTAAAACTCAGAGGTTGCATACAGTCAACATGTCTTGTAACTTGCATTTCCCTGTAACCTATATTACATCAGTGCAACCATGTTATTTTACCTGCCATCATAAATTCAATTTTTAATGCAATAGCAACCACATACAGTTTGGAAAATTTCATTTCTAGACATTCAGTCCAATTATAATGTCACCCATAATGTTACCTACTTCAAATAACCACTGAACCCTTAAAGCTTGTTCAGATGTGCAACTATTTTGAGTTGTAGCAATTCTTCTGCATTAACTACAAGTACAGGTCTGCACTGCTTGACAACCATTCACTTAAGCACAATAAAGATGCTTAATAAAGATGCTTAATAAGATTAATGAGGCAATCTTGTCTCCATAGTAGCCTGCAGCAGAGGGTCTGTTCACACAACAGAGAGGTTCATAATGCAAGGAAGAGGCAATCTATCTCTAGTAGACTGTGCAGCCAGCTAGTGTTTGGCAGGGAGTGTCTGTTTACACAACAAAGGCAATAGACTGGACTGAATGTTAACTTAATGACCAAATCGCATAGCAATGGGGATCAGAGAACATATCTCCATCATTAAGTGGCACACACCTGTACTTAATAATGACCCTCTTTTTTATTACATATTACAGGAAAGCTTGAGGATCCTCTGCATTGCTGCCTTTAGGCTTCTGGAGCCAAGGAAAGAAACAAAAAGGAATTTGCTTCCCATTGATGGGGAGAACCCCAAAACAGGCACCAACACTGACACTTTCCTTTCACAAAAAAAGTTTCTTGTTTCTAAGAATCAGCAACAACAGAAGGTGACCACCTCTTCAATTACAAGGTTGCTCAACCTCTTAAAAAATGGAGCATCTACCATCTGTGCTTGGGATGGATCATTAAGATTGCTACTTGATTTTAAGATTCATTCACTCTAAACAGCTTAATCTACATTCTGCCACACTACAAGGGTCACAGAAACAGTTACAGGGATAAGGCATGATACAGCCTAGACAAAAAATAAAAACAAAGTAAATCACAGATGGTTATTGACAAGGATTAAGTCGCATAAGATTACAAAGCTCTAGTTAAAAACGAAAAATATCTAGCTGTTAAATATACTCAAGATCCCCAATTACAAGAGGAGCATATACCTAAACCAACTTTTTCAAAATGACACCATAAATTGTAAATGAATTGTTCTATACATAGAAAGTTCTTGCCAAGCAGGTAACCTAGCAATCAGTTGATTTTTATATACAAAGTTACAATTATTTTCATCTGTATTATGTGACCTGCAAGTTTCAATCTGAAATATATTAACAGCCCAACCCTGTAAAGGGTTTACTCAATGAGGCAATCTCATCTCCCATAGCCTGCAGCAGAGGTTTACTCAAATCCCACTTTGCTCAATGGGTCTGTCTCCCAAGCATGCCAAGGACTGCCCATCAAGGAAATTCTATGCATACTTACTTGGGAGTAAGACTCATAGATACAGCACAATCCTATACATATCAACTCAGAAGTAAGCCCCACTGAGTTAAATGGATTTACTTCATGGTAAATGCATATAGGGCTGCAGCATTATTCAGGGCTGGCACCAGCCCTGGGGTGGCAGGGCTGGCAAAACCTGGGGCACCAGGTTTTGAATTCTAGGACTCATGATGATACCTGGGCAGCTACACACAGTACTGCAAGTCCTTTATAGCTAGCTGCAGTACTGACATTTTAGGATTACCAAACACCTCTTCCCCAAAATACTTCAGAAGAGCAAGACATCTGAGAATTGGCACTACTATCCCAACTATAGGCAACGGCGCTGAAAGAGAAGCTACCACTGCTGCCCAAAAAACTTGTTAAAGTCCACTGCAGGACACACTGGACAATGATACACAGTATCCAGCAGCTGATCCCTTTGTTCAACACGGCTGGCATGATTTTAGGATTAGGTGCCACCAGAAGTAATGACTTGTTCTAGTGGCACTTAAATCTAAAATGACATTGTAGTTCCACTGAAAGAAGCATCTGCTCCTGCTTGCTGTCATCTGGTAAGCTTGCAGCTAGAGTAGCAGCACTGGAAGAGGTGATAGAGCAACTGGCTCAGTTGAGCAATCTTCTCCTATGCTCCCCATCCACAAATAGGTACCCTTTTGAGGCTCTGCATTCATCACAAGGGCCACTAACAGCCAACGGAGGATAGCAGGAGACAGAGCAACACTTTCTGCTGAGACAGTAGCACTGCCACTGGAAAGATGTGGGCACTGAGCCTCAGGGGTCAGCATACCATCATGTTTGAAAGTCAAGACACACATTACCAACAGGGCAACTGTGCCAATACAGAAGAAGTCATTGGCAGAGATCATTTCAAGAAAATATTCAACTCCATTATGCTCTTTGATATAACTAAATATGAACTCTGCACATAAAGTGGGCTACTTTAAAGCACCCCAGTATGAAACTGCAATCAGGAAGTTGCTTTATATCATCTGCAAGAGGCTGTTTTTGTACTGTAGACATGAGGATTATACTGCAGTGATGAACAATGAAAAATATTCTGAAGGCTGAAGTGAAATGCAGTTCGAATTCCAGATAAGCAAAAAATATTTTTCCTGAGTTCCAAAGGTAGTAAGGGTCTTGCTAGAGTTATCTTCTGAACCATTTACTATTAAACTGTAAAACTGCTCAGGACAATTGCAAACAAACACATTCTGAACAAAAATAGGGAGCTCTTGTAGACAGCATTTAAACTATTTTGCCTAATACTTCACCTATTAAAATTAACAAGAGAAAGCACACTACTTGGACCTATATTCTAGTCAGAAGTTCTCAAGAGTTGCACATTAGGGCTTCTCTGTTACATTAGAAGCAATTATTTTCACCATGTGTGCGCTGTGGAAACACTGTGAAAAGATGTAATCGGCCCTAGCCTCCCAATACACAGTAAAACAGAGATTGCTACCTGCTTTTTCTTAGCGTTTGAAATAACCCTTAACTGGAGCCTTAAAAATACACTCAAGCTCACTAGTAGGATTCAAGATGAAAAGGAGTTGGGTATAATAAGAAACAATGTCCTAACAGACAACCACTGCACTTCTAATTTCAACACCCCTAGATTACTGTTGCTTTTATACAAGTATTTCCCCTGCCTTACCAATGCCATTCTGAACAATCTTTCATTGTTCCTGAGCTTACCAGACTAGTCCTGAATGATATATTCTTGAACGAAAAGCAAGAGAAAATATATCTGCAATGGAACTGCTTACAATGAGGAAGCCTCTTAAACTGATCAGCGAGCCCAGTGGCAGACACACCCATGTGCACAATGTTTTAACAGTGGTTCTCAAACTTTTAGCAATCTTTTAGAATCCACCAGAAGTGATGTCATAACTGGAAGTGACAACATCAAGCAGGAAAATTTTTTAACAATCCTAGACTGCAATCCTACCCACACGTACCCAGGAGTAAGTCCCATTTACTAGCATTGTTAAAGGTATATACATAGTAGCCTATTAAAAGTACAGATGTGTAACGTTTTCCCAAATGCAGTCACATACCATAGTAACATCAAGTCTAAAATATTAAAAATAAAATATTGAAATGAATGGGAACCCACCTGAAATTGGCCCATGACCAACTAGTGGGTTCCGACCCACAGTTTGAGAAACACTGCCTTAATACACAGAAATCTCTCAGGCAAACACAAATTTAATCTCAAATCATATCTACTATTTCCTCAAGTTTAAATCTCCTGCTTTACACCTTACATTTCTGTAAGTCTATTGCATTTACCTCCTAGTGCTTTCTATTTATATTGTTCAACCCAAAGCCTGTCAGCGATGCCAGTAGCCAAGAAACCATTGTGTAACACTACCAAAGTCAAATTAACCCATTTCTGCCCAACCCAAAGGTGTACACATTTGATCCCTGTTGCATATATGCAACATTGGGCAGAAATGGCTTAAATATTAAGAAGAAATTGCTTATGTACTGAAGCCTTTTTTAAATATTTCATGGATGGCAGTGTCACCAGATATTTGGAGTCAGCCAACCAAACTGCTCTATGATGGGCAGCTATTGGCATCAATGCTAAACTCAATGCCCAAAACAATTGTAAGTTATAAAGATGGGGAAGAAAGTTGATTTGGTCCTAGTTTTAGTAGACCACCAACACAACAAGCCAGAGAAACCAATTCATTTGGAACTCCAAGTGCATAGCAAAGCAAATGCCTTGTTGGATATTTCATATGGCCCATATTAAGAAAACACAAATACTTACCCTCAGTCTAACACAGCCTCGGCGAGATCCCCGCATCATTTTGTCCTTTGACTGAAAAATAAAAATAAATAATCATGTGTTTAATCAAAGACCAAAACAGCAAACTTTTGCAAAAAGATGTTACTATTTGTTATCTTAACAACAACAAACACATTTAATGTGTATACCTTACTAGGAACCAAGCTGAATGTACTTTGTATACTACATCATATTCTACAATGCAGATACCCTGAACTGAACTTTGATCATCTATGATAAAATTCAGCAAGTATCTGTATATAAAGATCCACCAAGCTGCAAAAAAAGGGGGGGGGCTGTTAACATTCATCTCTTATTGTTATTCAACTTCACATGGTTGGCAGACCAAAAAAAAAAAATACTGCAGACAATTCCATTTGCCATACTAGCTCTCCCTGGACAGCCAGGTGGCAGCTATGAGCAGGGGTGTGTTTGCCCAGCTTTGACTGGTGTGCCAACTGTGGCCATACTTGAGTCAACTGGACCTGACTACAGTGTTGCATACTTTAGCAACCATGGGGAGATTACTGTAATGTGCTCTACATAGGATTGCCCTTGAAGATGGTCTGGAAGCTGCAATTAGTGCAAAATGTGGTGGCTCAGGTGATTACTGGAGCTAGATGCTTTTATTCTATTGGATCACTGCTCTGGCAGCCACAGTGATGGTCCATTTGATTTCAGATCCAATTCAAGAAGCTATTGACCATTAAAGCCCTCCACAGTTTAGAACAAGGTTATCCGAGGAACAGCCTTCCCCCATACATTCCAGCTTGCCCTCTTAGGTCATCTGAGAGTGTTTTCCTGCAAGTGCCTCCTCTCTCTCAGGTTAGGGGAATGGCAGTGTGAGGGCAAGCCTTCTCCTTATTGGCACCACAACTATGGAACATCCAGGAGTGTTAAGAACTGCCTCTTCCCTCATGGTCTTTAGGTAGAGGCTCAATATATTTTTGTTTCATCAAGCATTTGGGTAATATGCATTTGGATGTGTGGTGATTGGCTCCTGATCTTCTATATCAGGGGTTGGCAACCTACAGTCCGTGGGCCAAATTCAGCCCACCAACCAAAGTCATCCAGTCTGCATGAATTATGCTTGAGAGGC
Source organism: Tiliqua scincoides (assembly GCF_035046505.1). NCBI lineage: Eukaryota > Metazoa > Chordata > Lepidosauria > Squamata > Scincidae > Tiliqua > Tiliqua scincoides. The sequence continues at coordinate 157,323,885 of NC_089824.1, forward strand.
TTTGCCTTCTGCCCAACTTGCCTTGCACTAGACAGGGAATGGCAGAGCCACCCTCTTGGGCTCACAGTGTCCCTATGCTGCCAGTCAGTGGCTCCGCCATTCTCCAACTGGTGCACGGTAATCTAAGTGGGAGACAAAGCCTATCAATCGGAGTTCTGCACGGGATGCTTCCAGATGTTTGGCAACCTGGAAGTTAAATGGTGACATGTTGATGTCACTGCCCAATATCAGCATCCTTTCCTATTCCTCCTTTTCCCCTGACACCCACATTTTTATTAATTGTTTTACTGATTGTTGTATTCTTTTTTATTTATTGTACACAACGTTGTTTTTTGTGAAACTTGTAAGCCACCTTGGGCATTTGCCTTGGCAAAGGTGGGTTATAAACAGACAGATGGACCAACAGACGCTCTGGAGGGAAGCTTGACAGCAGAGAATGAAACTGCTGTTTGTTCTTAGTTCCCACCCATGAGTTGTCATTTTTAAAGAGACAGTACTGTATACATTTTCTAGATGTCATGGACTTTCAAAGCAATTTTTAGTATATTTCTCACTTTATTTCCCTGGTAGGCATTCAAAGTGGCTTATAAAAAGTCAATAAACACATTATTAAATATAATATAAAATGTAAACATTAAGATTCCCTAAAAATAATATGCAATCTAAGAATCTCATTAAAAGCCAGGAGCAAAGAGCAGAAAACCAGCAGCAAACGCTAAAAAGAATACAAGCCAATAAAATTAATGCATAAAATCTTTATCCATATTAAAATTCCTGAAACTCAGAAGATGAGCTTAAAAAGAAATGTCTTTAAGCCCCACAGAAAGCCTCTAAGGAGGGAGCAGCTCCAATTACGAGTGAGGGAAATCCATAAATTAGGTGCCACTACAGAAAAGGTTCTACTCCTTGCCACAATTTTGCCACAGTATACTTAATTCTAGTTTTACATGCTGACTCTGGAATGTAACCCAAATGCAAGATGGGAACAAGTGTATTATCTTGAAGTAATCTTTATAACAACTCTGTATCAATGTCCCTATACCAAGTGGAGGGCTAAGGAAGAATAAGTTGCCTAAAGCCAGTTAGTGAATTCTCTGCAAGACCTGAACCAGGGAAGTTTAGGTTCACAGCTCAGTATCTTATCTAATGCACTGGTATAATGGCCAATTACAACTCATTTGAAAAATTAGATGAAACTGTCTTTGCAGGAAAAAAAAAAAAAAGCAGCAGGAACCCATTGCCCCAGATTGCAGAGTAGACACACTGGGCTTAAAATTGCCAAGTCAGATAATGGCAAAAGTCTCATATTTTGGCTCCCTCTTGTGGACACTAGAAGCAACAAACAGCAGTTTCATTAATAATACCTAATGCTTTTCCAATCACACAAGATCTTGCTGTAAATTAGTAAATACTGTAGTTACTATATTGAAGAATCACAACACGTTTATAAAAGCTCTGCCCACTTTGAAACTAAAAAGAGTCCTGGCAGAGGGGGTGGATTAACTAGGATCAAAGTGCTTCCTCTTACCCTAACTGATCACCCCTCCAAGGGGCTTAACCCCATCATAATTTAAAGTAGGGTGTCCAAGAGAAGTGAAATTAGTGCGTGGGGATGCTGGTTGCAATTTCCCTCCCAAACTATCCTATGCTGCATGGAAAGGAAAAGGTTATTATACCTCCCACCCCATACCACTTGGGTTTAATGAGAAACAAGCAACTACCTAGCTCCAAACCTCACACTTTAAGGGAATTGCAGGAAGTTGCTTAGATAACTAAGGGCCCAATGCTATCCAACTTTCCAGTGCTGAATCCTGTGGTGGGCTGTCAAGTTATGGAGGCTTCCTCAAGGTAAGGGAATGTTTGTTCTGTTTCTTCTGGACTGCATTGGAGTTGCATTGGCGCTGTAAAGTCGAATAGGATTGGGACCACAGCATGTCCCCAATTTGTTAGGGTTAAAACTAGTTACAAAGCACATAATTGTCCAAGTGCAGCAACATGAACTGACTTCCTAAGCAGACATTTTATCTGTGCGTAAATTAAACTCACATATGCTTTCAAAACAAAGTATCACATTACTGCAAGCAGAGGGAAAAGACCAACAATCAGCCAAGAATGGAATGCAGTGACCTCGTTTGGGAGGTTTATGTAAGAACATTTGTTTTCTTACTCTGACCCAAAGTAGGACACTGGCAGAACTTTCGAAAGCGTTGAAGCATTACAACAAAAGAGTTGCATCTAAACCGGAAACTGAGTTCTGAAGTACTAGAGTTTCTAATCTTGAGCCTTGTACAAGAGGAATTCCAGTAGGGCGCACTCTGCTTAATTTTTTCATGTATCAATCTATCTTGCACTGTATCTTAAATTTACTGGGACAGTTACTTTCCAGGGCTTAAAACAATTTGTAACAAACACTGTTTCCAATAGTTTAACAATGGTATTGTCCTACATTGACATGTTCAAGATAAAGCCTACAGTACTTTAATGCATAAAAAGGTATTTGTATCTTCTTGTGAAACCATACCTTTCCAGAGACAAATTAAAATTAAAGACAAACAAGAGATCACAGATAGGTAGTGAAGGAAAAGCAACTGCTTAAAGACCACTTCAAGTACTGGCTTTGGCCACTTTCTCCATATTCTAAAAGGTCTACCAAAAATAGAAAAGAAGTTAATGATTCTGCATTTAAACAACAGCAGTCAAAACCTGCTAGACTTGAGTGTGATTTTGTTGATGGACATTTGATGCTGTTTGCAGAACCTGGAATTTGGGAAACAAAATAGTACATCAAGAAGGTCAAAGAACATTGAGAACCTCCTGAAAGGTTAAGGGGGCAAGAGTCTGTGTTTTGAAACAGAAAGCAAAACTCTATCTAGACCCCCCCCCCCTTCCTGGTTTCCAAATCTGTGTTAGGTGCACAAGCTAGTGTTTCTCAAGTTTTGTTCTGTACATGCACTTATTTTTTAAAGAAAAGTACACATTTTCACAGGATTTGGGAGGATTTTCTAGATTCCATTAGAAAGCAATACACTCTGAGTAGTCTTACCATCAATCCTGCTTTCTATTATAAGGGAAACTTGGATTCAAAATTCAAAGCAATACCACAAGTCTTAAGAACTATGATGCAAGTTCATCACTGATGCAATATGTTTGTTTCACAGAGCACTTTATGAAATGTATATGATATTCAGCGTCACAAGCTAAACATCTAGGCAAGATTTTACTGATTTTTTAAAAGATTTGTCAGGCAACAAACTAAACTAAACTAAGGTGATTACTGCACATTAGGCCAGCACAAGAGACCCAGAACTCCAAACTATCCTGAAAGTATGCACGCAGAAAAGCTCACCAAAATCATAACCAGTATATTGCTTCATATTATGCACCTGTTAATTACGTAATCAATAAACAGGGGCATAAGGAAGTGTGTAGCAGCCTACACACTCTACTGGAAACAAGGTTGCTAGTAAAAGAATCTCCACCCCAACCTAGATTTTTAAAAATGGTCTCTGTATATCCAAGAGCAGCCTCACATCTCCAATACCATTCCAAAAGGAAATTATCTCTAACATTATCTTAATAATAGGACTGACACCTCTTCTGGCAATAGCTCTCTGACTTTGTAATAGGGTAGGCAGAAATTCAACTTTACACATCAATCCATCAGCACTCAAGAAAAGTAGCAACTTTTTCTTCATCAGGCAGTTAAAAGCCAGGAAAACAGTTGGCAGCCTTATTTATAACCATTACACATTGAATCCTAAAACTAGGTCCTGATATCCTACTCCTAGATACATATTCTTGCCTCACAATATACTGTACAGACCTAAAGATCAGAAATCCTCAATATATCCCCAAGAACTGAACCAGTTACCCACCCCAGTCTCAAAATCCTACCTCAAGAATCAATAGCTATCATCTTCTGGTTCTCCTAAAGCAGTTATCTCCCCTGCTACCCCTGGTCAACCTACTTCTGAAACCTTTTCTGAACCTACTTCTGAATTAAACTTCTGAACCCAGGAATAACACCAAATTAAAACCTCAAAGAATAATGCTACTAGTCAAACCTAACCTCCATTCAGAGATGCTACACTACCCTCACTAATAACCATAGCCTTTTCCATACTGGCAGAAATTGTCACTCAGCAGACTGACAAGCATAGTATCTACAGGTACTCACTTTTTAGAGGTTGGAGAAAATTTCAGCAATAAATTTAAGTAAGCTATTTTATAAAGTTGTTTATCATACTTCAGCACTATTATGTTCCTACTGTTACTGCTATCAAGTTCAACTTTTGCCTAGTGGTTTTTAATTGTTAGAAATGCTTGGTTACTGTTAAACTCTAAGCCATATCAGGAGCCTTTAAGGCTGAAAAATAAACCATTTGTATTATATTTATTTACATTATAAGTAAATAATAAAAGATAGAGTGGTCTTGGAGTCTCTATGACTTGCTCCCTGAAGATAACAAGTTCAACAGTTCTGCATCACCAGTTAAACAAATAGGATATTATAGATTATAAGGAACAAACAATTACAGAGGGCAAGAGTTTAAAAATGAATGGTACACCCAATGTATATATTGGCAACCTTCAGTCTCGAAAGACTATGGTATTGCACTCTGAAAGGTGGTTCTGGCAAAGCATCCGGGAGTGACAATCCCTTCCACACCGGGAGCAAGTGCAGTCTGTCCCTGGTCTGTCTCCCTGGCTATGGGCCTTCCTTCTTTGCCTCAGACTGTTGGCCAAGTGTCTCTTCAAACTGGGAAAGGCCATGCTGCACAGCCTGCCTCCAAGCGGACCGCTCAGAGGCCAGGGTTTCCCACTTGTTGAGGTCCATCCCTAAGGCCTTCAGATCCCTCTTGCAGATGTCCTTGTACTGCAGCTGTGGTCTACCTGTAGGGTGCTTTCCTTGCACGAGTTCAACATAGAGGAGATCCTTTGGGATCCGGCCATCATCCATTCTCACGACATGACCGAGCCAAAGCAGGCGTCTCTGTTTCAGCAGTGCATACATGCTAGGGATTCCAGCACGTTCCAGGACTATGTTGTTAGGAACTTTGTCCTGCCAGGTGATGCCGAGAATGCGCTGGAGGCAGCACATGTGGAAAGCGTTCAGTTTCCTCTCCTGTTGTGAGCGGCGAGTCCATGACTTGCTGCAGTACAGAAGTGTACTCAGGACGCAAGCTCTGTAGACCTGGATCTTGGTATGTTCTGTCAGCTTCTTGTTGGACCAGACTCTCTTTGTGAGTCTGGAAAACGTGGTAGCTGCTTTACCGATTGGTTTGTTTGGAAAGAGAGATGGTACACCCACACCTTGCAAAATGTGAGCAATTCCAATCATTTTACTACAAACACGAAAACAGCACAACTGGAAGAGGTACAGTATAAGGTAATTCTTAATTCTCAACAATTAGGGCATGAAGCATCTATACAGTACAGTGTTTGGTCACCCCTGAATAATAGAGTACAAGTGTCCATGCCTTTATATTGTTAGAATGCATACAAAGGTCGGGCTAAACCAGTGGTTCCCAACCTGTGGTCCAGGGACCACAGATGATCTGTGAGACCCTGAGAAGTGGTGTGCAAGATCTCAGGGAAAAAATGATCACCTTTGATCATTTCCAGTGTCTTTCCAAGTAAGTGCCTCCCCATGGACCACTGAAGTGTCGGCTATGGCTGTAGGTAGTCTGTTCTCCACTCTCTCTGGTTGTCCAGTGCTTGCTGAAGTGCCAGCTGTGAGAGGGTCCATTTGCAACCATTTCTGGTAGTCTGTGGAGGAGCACTCACTCTGCAGGATGCTTCCCCATGGTACCACTAGAGAGAACAGAGAATGGAACCCCTCTCAGCTGACATTTCCAGTGTCTTGCCAAGCACTTCCCCATGGGCTACCAAACTGAATTGTATTTTTTTGTGTAGTGGGGATGGAGGGGGCTGCATGTAGTTCACAACAATTCCAATGTTTGCCTCAATGGTCTGCAGGCTCCTAAAGGTTGGGAACCACTGGGCTAAACTGAAAGATTGTGTTCCGTTCCCCCCCCCCCCAATTGCAGGTACTTTAAAGATCTAGAGGTGGTTTTCAGGCTATCCTCTACCTCTAGAGCAGGGCTGCCCAAATCCAAGCCTGAGGGCCATTGGTGGCCCTCAGGAACTCCTAATTCGGCCTGTGGGGAGCCCCCCAGTCTCCAACGAGCCTCTGGCCCTCCAAAGACTTGCTTCGCTGGCCCAACACAGTTGTTCTCAGCTTGAGGGCCAGCCTCTAGTGTGAGCTGTGGGCTAAGGACTCCCTCCACTACTTGCTGTTTCACATTTGTGATGCAGCAGCAGCAAAGGAAAGGTTTTTATAAGCCTTGAGCTATTGCAAGACCTGCATTCATTCATACAAGTTCCATCTCTAATATACTCATTTATTTAAATTTATTCAAATTTTAAATATAAATTAATTTTCCCCCTCCCCTCAACACAGTGTCAGAGAAATGATGTGGCCCTCCTGGCAAAACATTTTGACACCCCTGCTCTAGAGGTTAGGTGGGCAACAAGATACACTGATTGCAGCATCCCTTTTGTAAAGAGTTCTTTTCAGGGGGGCTTGCCTCTTGCCTCCTTTTGTGTCTTTTCTGCTGTAGGCAAATAGTTTTCCAAGGGCTCTTATCAACTGAATTAGACTTCTCCTGTTGCTGCTATTGTATTTTAGTCTGTGTCTGGTGTTTTATTTAGCTCTTCTTATTGAATGGCTATTTACTGTTCTCTTGGTAAAAAGTTTTAAAGCAATTGTTATGCCAATTAACTTTTGTGGAAGGTGTGGGGTATAAACTCTACATACATACATAATCCATGTAGGTTCTCTTTCACAGAAAGTACTATCCTGAAAATCTTTCTGCTAGCAATAACAGTCAACAGCTTAACTGAATACTACGCTAACAAGATTAGCCCAAACCCTGCTTCCTTACAGCATTATGGCAACCTCTCACTATCTAAGTTTCATTTGCTGGCTCCCCATTCCATCTCATGTTATCTTCCCTGCTTCAAAGTCCTCCTCAAAAGCCACCTTTCCCCTGAAGGCATTGGCCCAACCCCTAGTGCTATAGGAGGATACTGTTACTAAGCTTAAATGCACATTCATCAAATAATTACATGTTCTTCCTTCCCCTGGCATCTCTGATTGTAAGCCTCATGGGACAGGGAACCTCAATCCAAACAATAGCCCATATACAGAGATTGTGTTTTTAACATTACTTGTATTTGATTCTGCCAAACAAGTCTTAAGGTTTTATCTATGTGATGTGCCACCTACATAGTTGGTTCTAAGTTCCTAATACCCTGCACTTTATTATACCGTCATTTGTCAAAATGTCAACACCCTGAGAGACAGGAGAAGGAACTGAACAGACCAGTGCAACACTTGTTTATTCAGAAACAACTCCTACTGAGATCAGTGGAGTCTGCTATCAACTTAGGCCAGGGTTTCTCCAGGTTTGTCCCCTGCTGTACCACTTCACATGGTACCACCAGAAGTAACTGGAAATGCAATCATCGCCAGTTATGACTTCTGGGTTGGAAGGCCAGATGCAATGTGACAACCAGTAAGAGGCTCAGGGTGGGTGGCAGGGCTTTTTTGAGCGCAGAAAAGTATGCTTTGGAGCTCTGCCCACCGAGCCTCTGACCTCCTCCTTTGGTCTCGCTGCTGGGCAGCAGGCACCCTGTGAGTACCACCTCAAGTACCACTGGTGGTACCCGTACTACAGGTTGAGAAACACTGACTTGGGGCCAAACCCTATCCAAGGTTCCAGTGCTTGTGCAGCCATGCTCAGGGGGCATATGCCACATGCTGTGGGGGGAGGGGCAAACATAGACCTTTCCTGAGGGCAGCACTGCCACTGCTTGGGCACTGGGAAGTTAGATAGGACTGGGCCCTTGGGCCATAGTAGATGTAGTCACCAGCTGACAAAAGTCATGTTCTTAACTGATGCTATAACCTGCCCTATCCCAAACAAGAGCCCCTATGAGGCTATGCCAAGGACATGCCTCCACCCTCAAATGCACCCCAAAGGCACCGCCATGTGGCCAACTTCAATGAGGGGGAAAACCCACTTCCTCCCCCACATGTTCCCTCAAGTGAAGGCACCAGGACTCAGTTCCAAACCCAGGAGGGACCCCCCCACACACTGAAGCGATCAACAGTCAACAGGACCCTCAAAACCAAGCCTGTGGGCCCCCTCCCCCCAGCCTTCCTTGGCTCAAGTTAAACAGTGCTCGCCCCACGCCCATCGATCACCCAAATCCGCCTCCCTATTGGCTACCACGGAAGTCTCCCCCATCCCTATTGGCTCCTCCGCGACCACGACACTCCCCCTCTCATAAACCCCCACCCCCTGCCCCGGCAAGTGGGCAGCCTGACAGACCGTTGCCCTCCCCCCCAACAGCCCTTCCCGACTGACCGTGTAGTAGGAGAGCAACCCCGCGTTGTAGTCGAGCACGAACCAGCGGTACTGCCAGCCCTTCATCACGTTGGTCCATTTACTCAGCGGGCCCTCCATGATGGACGCCATCTTGGGAGCCGGAACGATGCCGAGCAGCCCCCTGGAGCGAGCGCCGGCCGCGCGTGCGGGGTGTGTGGCGGGGGGCTCGTCTGACAGCGGGGGGGGGGGAAGGGAGCGAAAGAATGCGCGAGCCTCGTCAACGGGCGAGGCCGGCTGAGGCAGCGCGAGACCAGGAGGCGGTGCCGCCTCAGCACGAAAACAACTCGCGGGATTAGCAGGAGGGAGGAGAGTGGGAGGGCGGGGCGCGACTGGGAGGCTGCTGGGGAGGGCCTTGGGGGCTGAGCCCCTTCAGCTGCGCTCGTGGACACTAAAACGCGGGGGGGGAAGAGGCAAGCTGCCATCCTGTCCACACTTTCCTGGGAGGAAGCCCCACTGACTAGCATGGGACTGACTTCTGAGTAGATGCGCATGGACTGGGCTCCTGGCTCAAACACATCTTCTTCCTTAACCTTTTTGACTTGGGAGAGACCAAAATCCTATACATGTCTACTCAGAAGTAAGTCCCATGATAGTCAATGGGACTTCCTCCCAGGAAAGTGTGGATGGGATTGTAGCCTTAGGGTCAAGTCCCAGGCCCAAAATGACCAGTCTTCATGGCTTGCGTTTCACAAGTCGTGACTCTTTTACAATCAGAGTCACGAGTCAGGGTCCAAGTCAAGGATGTGTGTGACTTGAGTTCGGAGTCTTAGAAAATGCATATTTTCTCAAGTCAAGCCTGCAACTCACAAGTGCCCATCCCTGGAAGTTTTTCCTAGTGCAGCTTTTCCTGCAGGGAAAGCTGCACTTTCTTCTACACAGTCCTTGAGTGTACAGAGCGGAACAGAGATTGTAGGTTTGCCTCATCCTGGAATCAGACTTTGTTCCAAGGAAAGAAGCAGAGCTCAGCTCAAGGCAAGTTCAGCTTTTTATCAGAAGATCTGGCAGAATCAATGTAATTCTACACCCTGCTTTTCTTGTGGTTCTGATATTAATATCTTTTAGCTAGAAGGCACAGACCAAAGGATCTATATACAGATGTACTTGAAAGCAGTTCTCATTGAATAGGATTTACTCCCAAGTATGTGTATATGTATAGAATGCAGTCAAGGTGAAATGTGACTATGAAGTGTGATACAGAATAGCAAAGCTAACAGTGCAATTCTATGCATGTGTACCCTAGATTAGAATAAAGTCCCTGTGGGTCTACTTCCAGGTAATCATGTATAAGATTAAAGCCTGAGCTACATTGTGAGAAAATTAGTGGCTGTTCTCTTCTATGCAGTATTTAGTGCCTTTGAGCAGTTTTTGCAGCCTTATTTACTGAACTATAGCAATTGTTTATGTCAGTGTTTCTCAGACTGTGGGTCAGAACCCACTAGGTGGGTCACGAGCCAATTTCAGGTGGGTCCCCATTCATTTCAATATTATTTTTAATACATTAGACTTGATGCTACCATGTTATGTGACTGCATTTGGGGAAATGTTACACATCTGTACTTTCAACAGGCTACTATGTGTATTTTTTAACAATGATAGTCAATGGGACTTACTCCTGGGTAAGTGTGGGTAGGATTGCAGCCTAGGATCATTAAAAATATTCCTGCTTGTTGATGTCACTTCCACTTATGATATCACTTCTGATGGATCCTGACAGATTCTCATTCTAAAAAGTGGTTCCTGGTGCTAAAGGTTTGAGAACCACTGGTTTATGTAATTGGCTTGCAGAGCTTTTTGGCATGTAACAGTGGACATTGGCACCACTACCTTTAGTTTTAAAGCATCTAGAGCATTGGTTCTCACCAGTGGTGTACCTAGGCCATCTGTCACCCGGGGCAAACTAAAATTTTGGCGCCCAATTTAATTTAATTAATTGAATTTATTATTTGCAAAACTATGATTTTAAAAAGCCTACTGACACACAGCTGCCTAAGATAGACAGCACCACATCAGACAAACAGCACAGCAGCATATTAATGTTGCACAGAAGGCTCGATTTACAGCACTGGACTGCTTGAGAGCATAAGGAAGAACCCTGCTGAACACACTGAGAGCAACATAGGGGGTGGGGGAAGGCAGCAGCGCGATCCCCAGGATCGTGCCGCTTGGGGGGCTGCAGGGGCTTGGGTTCACTTACCCAAGCCCCTCCTGCAGCCTCCCTGGGGTGCGGGGAGCCTGGCGTGACTGCTGGCAGGGCTCCTCGCAGCAGGGAAAGTGGTTGCGGAGCAATTGCGCCCGCCCGCGCTAAAGTGGAAGTGGAGCAGGAAAGTGGGAGTGGGAAGTGGAGCAGGGAAAGTGGATGCGGAGCGATCCCGCTCCACTTCCACTTTAGCGGGGGCGGGGCGCGATTGCCCGGCATCCACTTTCCCTGCTGCGGGGAGCCCTGCCAGCAATCGCGCCGGGCTCCCCGCACCCCAGGGAGGCTGCAGGAGGCTTGGTTAAGTGCAGCATTGAATAGCACTGTCCTATACACTCCTTCATGGTTATGGGCTCCACAAACCAAAAAGCTACTGTAGCAGGTCAGTTTCCTACCAGATTTGATTCTGTTAGGGAGGGTCATGGATGCATTCCTGGGCCCATTGTGCATGGCTTGTATCAGCAGTTGCTACTTCATGCCTGTGGTTGTGCTCCCAGCATCATGTGCAGGCAGTGAATTTGGGTGAGATTGGAAAACATAATATCCCAAGAACTCTCTGGGCCCCCTCCTTTGGTTCCTGGCCCCTCTTTCTGACCCTGGGCTCAGGTACAAATTTCCCCCTTTATCCCCCTCTCCTAGGCCCTGATTAGCAGCAGTACTCATTAAGTTCAAGTCTTCATTTTATACTGCATATATGTTAATTATTATTAACAGTAGCACAGAATAACAGTGTAATAATAGACATCTAATTCCCTGCCTCTCAGCAGAATATGAATGTTTAGTGGCTTCTATTATTAAGAACATAAGAAGAGCCCCAAGACCTGGATCAGGCCAAAGAACCACCTAGTCCAGCTTCCTCTATCTCACAGTGGCCCACCACATGCCCAGGGAGCACACAAGACAACAGACACAACCTGCGGCCTGGTGCCCTCCCCTGCATCTGGCAATCAGAGGCAGCCTGCCTCTCAAACATAGCTTGCATATACCTACTATGACTTGTAACCAGTAATGAACTTTTCCTCCAGGAATTTTGCCCAATCCCCTCTTAAAGGCATCCAGGCAAGATGCCATCACTACTTCCTGTGGCAAGGAGTTCCACAGACTAATCACACGCTGCGTAGAGAAATATTGGCAGGGAGGGGTGGCTGCAAGACCTTGCCACTGCTCATTTTCTCAAACAAGAAAATAATTAGCTAAATAATCCATTTCTGCCTCCCTCCTCCCCAAATTATAAATGCTCATGGTCTATATTAATGGCCAGCAGGTGGTGTACTACTCACTACTCAAACAAGAAAATTTATATATATATAAGTTGGTGGTTTTTTTTTGAAAAAGCTAAATAATTCAATTCTCTGCCCCCCCCCCCATTGTAGTTGAGCAAAGAAGTACTTGCAACCGGATGGTTTTCTTTTAAGCTACCCTCCAGTTGGTGCCAGCAATGGCTGCAATCCTACCCACACTTTCCCAAGAGTAAGCCCCAATGAACAAAATAGGACTTACTTCTGAGTAGACCTGGCTAGAGTCAGGGGCAGGCAGGCAGCCAGCATGAAGGGAATAGAGAATGAATGGGTGGGGGGAGGCCACAGGAGGAGGGTGGCTCATGATTGGAGAGGATCAGCCAGTGAAGTGCCCTGAGCCATTCCAAAGAAAAAAACCAGGAGCCGCTGGATGCTGATTGGCTGAGTCGACTGGAGAATTGGGGAAGGAAAGAAACAGGGACCTGAGCCAGCAGAGCCTGCAAAATTAAAAAGGAAAAGAAAACATGGAGAGATGGGACAGGAGGGCAGGGCAGGGCAGTGGCTGGGGGGGGGAGGCAGTGAGCTCAGGGGGCGGAGGGAAGCAGCCCGCCCTCCCCACACACTGAGGCTTGAAAAAAGTCTTGCAGAAGCTGCTGATGGCTGCATTGTCTTTAAAGTGACACGTGGGGGGGGAAACTTCAGCTTCAGCGCCCTTCTCCAGGCTGCCTGGCCTCAGCGCCTGGGGCTTTTGCCCTGTCTGCCCCATGGCCAGGCCCACCAGTGGTTCTCACACATTTAGTACCAGGACCCACTTTTTAGAATGAGAATCTGTCAGGACTCACCAGAAGTGATGTCATGACCGGAAGTGACTTCATCAAGCAGGAAAATGTTTAACAATCCTAAGCTGCAATCCTACCCACATTTACCCAGGCATAAGTCCAATTTACTATCATTGTTAAAAGAATATACGTACATAGTAGCTTTTTAAAAGTACAGTTCTGTAACATTAGCTTGGCTGCTCAGCGTTCGCACAGACTGCTGAGCAGCTGAGAGATAAGCCCATAGTGCGCAGGATGCAGCAACAGCCCTTTTTGTCGACGCCTCAGCCCCAAACTCTGGGCAGCTCAGGATTGGGCTGATGGCCAGCCTAACCCCTTGCCAGTTCCAAACGCCCAGCAGAATTTGATTTCCAGCACCCTGAATGCTGGTCACTCTGGATGAAGAGATTTCAAAGGCTCTCCCAGAACCTCTGGTCTAGAGTGGCAACCAGTGGAAAAGTCATCTCCATTCTGGCCTTGCATAACCCAAGGTCATATTGGTTTCAGAAAATACATCATTGTATAGGATTGAAACAGTCCTTCTGTGGGGACAATCTCCATTGTGCTGGTAGACTCCTGATGCATCATAGGCACTCTCTTCCTACAGAAGAATGATATGCTCAGATAGAAAAAAGTGGGTCTGGCAAGATCATGGGCTTGCTGGCATTTCACTGACTTTCTGCTGCAAATAATATTTCACATAGAAACTGACCACAAATCCCAACTTGCATTTCAAGAACTTGGATAAGCTACCAAGGATTCAAGGGTTCCAGAAGTAACTCATGAAGTTTCACTTCAGGACCTTCCATGTACCAGGGAAGATATTCCTTACATTTGGTATGTTCTACAGAGCCCTGCTCCCAGGTTTTGTGCCAAAAGAATCTGTTTGAGAAGATCTTTTGATACAGGTGTTTATCGATGAGGTCCTTGCATCCCTAGCAACTACTGAAAAAATGCCTGCAAGAATTAAGTATTAATAATGAAGTAAGAGGCTTACTTTCGCTTTCCATAGGGCTCAATACATTCGCCAGCTTGGAGGGAGGGACTTCCTTCTTGAGTGTTTTTTGGGGGCTGCTTTCATTGGATAGGAACCATTCTAGTGTTGGATTCCTCTCAGCGTACCCTTTCTGATAAACTATGGCAGGTTTGCCTACTTGTGAGTAAACGCGCATTATGGCTCAGTTTCATTTTCCATAGGGTTCAATGCATTTTTTTGTTTCCAGTATTTTGGCCATAACTTTTGATGGAATTGAGATATTTCAATCCGGCTTTTTGCATTGCATTCTACTGGACATTCCGCATCCAATGATATATAGCATGACAGGGTTACTCCTAACCTTCGTGATGTTAGCGGTGTTGGGGCATTTGTGGTGTTACACCCCCCCCCAAGGGTGGTACCCGGGTGGACCGCCCCCTGCCCCTCACTAGCTATGCCACTGATCCTATCCACACTTTCCTGGGAGCAAGCCCCACTGACTATAATGGGACTGGCTTCTGAGTAGACAGGTAGAGGATTGGGCTCTAGGGCTGGAATCCTATCCACACTTTCCTGGGAGCAAGCCCCACTGACTATAATGGGACTGGCTTCTGAGTAGACATGTATGGACTTGGCTCCCAGCCCAAACTGAGTAGTTGCTCTTTTTCCTCCCCTTTTTGACTTGGGAGTGAGAACCCAAGCCTATGCATGTTTACTCAGAAGTAAGTCCCATTATAGTCAACAGAGCTTACTGGGATTCATCCCTTACTGGATGAATTAGATCAGGACACCTATGTCTTCAAAATCAATTTCAAAAATCAATTTCCTTTGAGACATGTTAGGAAGTTTCTGTGCCAACTCAATTGTGTTGTCCCTCTTGATTGGTCCCTATAGCATAATTATTCATGGATTTTAGCCAATGGGAATGATGTTTCGGCTCTGCATGCGTATCAGAGTGGTGATTGTAGTGGCTGTGGTTCAGATTTCAGAAGATTAAATACTGAAGTTCTTGTGTCATTGCAATTTAAAGAAACCTCCTACCACCTTCTCTAAATTATTATAATATCAGTAATGAAGTTGGTTTGCTTGGAGGTTTTTTTGATAGGGCTAGTATACGGGAAAGTAACTGGCAATGGAGCTAGTTCTTCAACCAAGTTAGAGACGCCACACCATACAATAGTAAAGGAGTATTTTAGGGAAGAGTTTGATGATGAGGGTAAGTGATATTTGTTTTTTCTCTGTTCCAGAAAGAAGTGTTGGCTTCTAAGTTTTCTTCAGTGTGTATATAGTGTCTGTCCTTCTAAGAATCATATGCTTGTATGATTTCCCCTTTCAGTTTAAAAATAAAGTAGATGAACATATGATTGTCAACTGCAATGAAATATGACTGTGTGAATGGCCTTATCACTTCTGTGACTTACAAGGGTATTTGTTATCATTATAAAAATCATAATTAAGAAAAGAAATTAGAGAAGATTGGATACTAGCCTTTTTTTAAGGTTAGGAGAACTGATATGC
This sequence comes from Tiliqua scincoides, assembly GCF_035046505.1. Taxonomy (NCBI): domain Eukaryota; kingdom Metazoa; phylum Chordata; class Lepidosauria; order Squamata; family Scincidae; genus Tiliqua; species Tiliqua scincoides. Next base: position 157,339,085 of record NC_089824.1, read on the forward strand.
AGAGGCACTCCTATTACAAGAATGTTTAGTGGTGCATGAATGAAGGAGAGGGTATTTGGGTGGACATGAGATATTAGCATCTGATGCATCTGGGATGCTAACTGTTCATGTGTAAAAAAAAAAGTGTCTGGAATTAATATTCTTATCTATATAAATATGAGAAACAGCCTAACCAAAGATGTTTTCAGAATGGAAATTGTGATATCCTGTATGCCCTGAAACATACTCAGACGAGGCAGATATTTTGATAAAGGGGGAGGGGGAAAGGAAGAGACAACTGGAAATCTATGCTATCTCCTAATTTCAGTCTCTTTCCTTCATGTGCATTTGTTCTTAACCATTATTATACAGAGTGCAGTTTTATTGATAATGTGACTTTATATGAAGGTAAAAATCAGTGTGTGTTAATAATGTGATGTTAGAATTTTGGTTTGGGTTGACTTTACTTTTTTGTTTTTGAAAATTTTGAGCGTGGTTTTGTAAGAAAAGAGAGAGAAATACTAGAGAGGGAATATTCCATCTTTCTCCATCCCTGTCCTTCCTTTTTTCCAGTCTCTTGTTTGTATCCCACGGGAAGATCAGTACAGGTTAATGAAACTGTCCTCTCCCTCTTCCCTTATGCCTCTTCCTGGAGTAGATTTGCTCTTCCTAAGAGCTTATTCTGACAAATTGTCCGTATCATGAATTGTTATTTCTCACATTGAGATTCCCTCATAAAATGGGTTGAGAGCTAATTGAATAACTTTGGTTGAATGTTCAGTCTCATGTTCAGTGGCATAAACATGTTATCCAGCAGACAAATCACCAAACATGATTCAACATGCTCTAATGGCCCCTTGGGATCCATGAGCAGTTGTTTTAAATTCCAGATGGAGCTAAATACAGGGTATTGTATTTGTATTTTCTCAAAGAAAAAAATTGCTGTCAAGTTGTAGTTCTATAAAATTTGTATGTTGCGTTCAAGATATACAAATAGTATGATGAAGAAGAAATTTTCTAGTTGCTGTTGTATGGGTATTCAATATACCCATACCCAATTCAATTCTGGGTTGCCAGTTAATTAAGGCCCAAACTAAACAACTTTCCAGCACTGACACAGCTGTACCTATGGGGCATGTGCTGCATCCTGCAATTGGGTGGCAGTCACAGAGGCCTCCTCAAGGTAAGGGTTTGTTTCCTTTGAGCTGCATTGCCCTTACCCTGGTTCTGGAAAGTTGGTTAGGATTGTGCCCTAAGTAAGCTGTATCTTATTAATCTCTACTTGTTATATGCCTGCTGAAAGGCAGAATCTCCAAAGTCCATACATATTGCAGTCAGGAATTCATTTGCATGTTATAGTTATAGTTCACAATCTGTAAGAATACTTTTTACTGTCTTATGGTAAACTTCACAACTCCATTCTTTCTCATTTTCTAGATGAATGGCAGAAACGATGGGTTCAGTCTAAACACAGAACCGATTATGGGAAATTTCGAATATCAGCAGGAAGATTTTATGGAGATAGAGAAAAAGATAAAGGTGAAGTATTGAATTCATTTAGTTTGGTGTCCTGGGACAGCTGGCCGAGTTGGGGATTAGGGGCACTGTTTTGCTCCTTCTTGACCAACAGATCCCAGATGGTGGTACTGGGGGACTTCTGTTCAGCACCTTGGCCCTTGGGGTGCGGGATACTACAGGGTTATACTGTCCCCCATGTTATTTAATATCTACTTGAAACCTCTGGGAGAGGTCATCTAGGAATTTGGAGTTGGGTGCTATTAGTATGCTGATGACAGTCAACTCTATCTCTCCACTGGATTCCAGGGTGGCTGTCCCTGTCCTGGAGTGCCTCCTGGAGGCAGTTGGGATCTGGATGAGGGTGAACAAGCTGAGATTATATCTCAACAAGACAGAGGGTCCTCTTGGTTCAGGAATCCACAATGTGAGTGCTGGACTATCGCCCTGCTCTGAATGAGGTCGCACTCTCCCTGAAAGAGCAGGTTCACAGCTGGGGGTATCTTGGACTCGCATCTGCTCCTGCCCAAGTGTGCGCATCTGCTCCTGCTATGGCGAAGAGTGCCTTTGCTCAGATTCAGCTGGTGCACCAGCTGCTGCTGCTGTCATACCTGTCTCAGTCAGATCTGGACACGGAGGTCCATGCCATGGTGACATCAAGATCAGATTATTGTAATGTACTCTATGTGGGGTTGCCCGTGAAGACAGTTCAAAAGTTACAGCTAGTACAGAATGCAGCAGCTCGTGCGGTCACTGGAGGTCAGCAGTTTGATTCTGTTATGCCACTGCTCCAGTGGCTGCACTGGCTACGGATTCATACAATATCCGCTGCAGCGGCTCCCTGGAGCGTGCTGGATGAGGCTGCAGACATTTTCGGCACTGCTGCAGTCCCATGCCCTGGGCAGCTCAGGATTGGGCTGTAAATAAGTTGGAAACTTATGAGTTACTGTTCATTAGTGGTACCTGTTTTCTTTAGGAAAATGCCTAACTAAAGGTGTGATAGCTGTAATTACAATAATCATAATCTACATAGTGCCCAATTGTCCTCTTGGTTTCATTGATGAAGTCACATACCTCATGAGAGCAATACCTCCACATGGGTTTGGTAAATCATTTTAAGAGAACCTTTATTTAGGCTGCAATCCTAACCAACTTTCCAGCACTGACATAAGGGCAATGCAACTCCGAGGTAAGGGAACAAACATTGCCCTATCTTGAGGAGGCCTCTATGATTGTCCCCCAAGTGCAGGATGCAGCACATGCCCCACTGGCACAGCTATGCCAGTGCTGGAAAGCTGGTTAGGATTGTGCCCTTAGGTATTTATTTTCCCTCTACACAGGCTTGCAGACATCCCAAGATACAAAGTTTTATGCAGTGTCAGCAAGGTTTCGGCCTTTCAACAATGAAGGTCAGACACTCGTGATTCAGTACACAGTAAAATACGACCAACATGTTGATTGTGGAGGTGCCTATGTTAAACTTTTTCCTGCAGACCTGAATCAAGAGGTTTTGAATGAAGATTCCAAATACTACATTATGTTTGGTAAGTTTTCTTAAGATGTTTGTTTTTAGTCAATACAGTTGGCTTAGTACAGGGGTGTCCAAAGTTTTTGGCAGGAGGGCCACATCATCTCTCTGACACTGTGTCGGGGGCATAAGAAAATAATTAATTTACATTTAAAATTTGAATAAATTTACATAAGTTTACATAAATGAATATATTAAAGATGAACTTATATGAATGAATGAAGGTCTTGCAATAGCTCAAGGCCCATAAAAGGACTTGCACAAAGCAAGCCTGGCCTTTTCTTTGCTGCCGCTACTGCATCACAGATGTGAAACAGCAGGCAGTGGAGAGAGGCCTCATCCCACAGTTCAGTCGCCCTCACGCTGAGATCAGTTGCATCTGGCCAGTGTGGGCTCCAGCAAGTCTCTGGAGGGCCAGAGGTTTATTAGAGACTGGGGGCTCCCTGAGGGCCGCATTGGGAGTCCTTGAGGGCTGCAAGTGGCCCCAGGGCTGGGGGTTGGGCACCCCTGGTACCAATTGATATAACCAGTGGCATCACTAGGGTTTGCTTCACCCGGTATGGGAAGCCAGCGTGTCACCCCCATGATGGACTTCCTCCTATGCAGTGAGCGAGGCAATGCCCCAGGAAGTGGATATGGTGATACACCATCGTCCCACTCTTGTTGGTTTTTTGACTATAGCTTTTGAAAGAACAGAGATATTTCAACATGGTTTGTTTCATTGTTTGTACTATGAGAAATGCAGAATTTTTTCATATTTCTTAGGGCTACCTTGTGTTTTATATTGAAAAGAATCATTCTTTGCTCCCCCTTATTTGTAAAATTTATCAGATGAGCTCACAATACTATCTATTTCAATGGTTCTCAAACTGGTGGGTCACAACCCACCAGTTCGTGGAAAGCTTCCCCATCCCTTTAAGTGGCAGGGGGAGGCAGTGATGTGATCCCCAGGTTCACTTTGCTAAGGGGGGCAAGGGGGAGTGCTTTTATTTCTTGTGGGCTTGGACAAGCAGCAGGATGTTCAGGGAGCCCCACGCAGCCCTCTGCAGGGCTCCCTGAGGCTTGGAATGTTGAGAACAGTGCATGCAAACTACTTCCGGTTTCATGTTGCAACCGGGAGGTGATTTGCGTGCACTGTTTCTCAGTATTCCAAGCCTTGAGGGCTGTGTGGCACTCCCTGCACCGCCTGCTGCCTTGCCCAAGCCCACAATAAGTAAAAGCACCCTTCTTAGAGACATAATCCTGGGGTTCTCATTGCTGCCATCACCCCTCCCCCGCAAAGACTTATTTAGGGAGTAAATCTCCCTAAATGTTTGGGAACCACTGGTCTATTTTATAAAAACATGGGAAGAGCCCTGATGGATCAAACTTGAGGATACATCTATGTTAGCATCCTGCTTCCAGCAGTGGGAATCCTGCAAAGACATGAAGGCAACAGCCCCCCCCCCCGCCTCTTTTGTATATCCCCAGCATTCGGTATTCTAGCATGGACAGTACAGTTGACTTTATCATGGCTAATAGTAATTATATTATTTATTTTAGACATTTATATGTCATCTTTATAAATGACACTATATGTCATTTTAGGCATAAAAGTGACATAAAAGTAAAAATTTAACAGATTAAAAGTTTGCTGCTACAACAGAATTATTTTCACTAACCAGAGAAAATTGGCAAGGGTAGAATAAGGCATATGTCTTTAGGGTAGAAGTTCCAGAATCTGACCACAGCTGCAGAGAAGGATTTCGAAATCACATGGAAAAAGTTTTTATTGAAATAAAAACCACTGAACATTAATTGAAACTGCTTCATTTCGCACTGTCTAGAAACATTGGAAGTATAAACTGATATACAGTATTGATTGTAATGTGTTGCTATTGTTTTAAAATTAAATTTGATATGTTGCCTTGAGCTTTGGAAAGGATAAAAATGTTTTTATACATAAAATGGGTTGTGGATGACAAAAGTGTAAAGTGAAAGTGATATTAAAAGAAAATGTCTACATTAAATCTGCATTTAAACTGCTTGCCATCAAACTAGGTCACTTTTATTTGTGCAGGTGGGACATTGACCACAATTATTTGGATATTTAGAACATTTTGTTTTTCTTCTAGGGCCAGATATATGTGGAGAAGACAAAAAGATTGTGCAGGTTATCTTAAATTATAAAGATGACTACTATTTGATAAAAAAGGACATCAAATGTGAGGTACAATCTGTGTTTGCTTAGTATCTGATACTTTGTGCCCTGCCTACATGATCACTTCTCTGAATGAATTCCTGTTCTGACCATACATTTTATGTTGTAAAATATAAAAGCAGTATTTACAGTACTTCTACAGTACACTATATTTCAGTATTTTACCTTGAAAAGCTGACAGGCTGGTTTGAATAAGATGGGGGATGCTGGGAATGGGTGCTAACACAACCTGTGGGTATATGGCCAGGCATGCTTCTATCTTGGAAGTTCCTTAGTTGAATTCGTTCAGTTTTTAAGACCCCTCAGTTTATATACCTGTAAGTTCCCTAGCACAGCAAGAGACATGGCAGCCCCCCCCCCCCAACAGTAAGTAAAGCATAATGTCATCAGCTTCCTGGGTCTTTACGTTGTTTCCCCAGGGGTGTATTAGAATCAAACCATCTGTAGACTCACTTTTCCTTTAACTTATCCTCTGTTGTGCAGCGTTAGCAGGAAAAGCTGGCTAGAATACTGGAACAGTGGAGCAATATTTGAAACACTGGAAATAAGTCTCTATTGCTATGTAGTAATGTTCATTTTTTTCTTTTCTTGAGACTGATGACTTCACCCATCTTTACACTCTGATACTCCGCCCTGATCTTACTTATGAAGTGAAGATTGATAATTATGTGGCAGAAGCTGGCCATCTAGAAGATGACTGGGATTTCTTACCTCCGAGGAAGATTATTGATCCTAATATGCCAAAACCAGACTACTGGGATGAAAGAGAAACTATTGAAGATCCTATGGACAAGAAACCAGATGTAAGATTTCACCCTGGATATCATGATTTTACAATGAGGGCATTACAACTAAATACCTTATTATAGAGTTAGCTCAAAACACATTTGGTTTACATGATTCCTTTTATTGTAACTATTTTAAACCATTTCAGCCCACTTTACATATACACAACAAATGTCTACACCTGTGGTCTGGGCAGAAACTGGTTAATAAGTTAAATAGTGCTTTTACTTCATGACATATTTTACATTTTTTATTTCATTAAGGCTCATGGTAATTGACCCCTGATTCTCATTTTACAAATTGGAGTACTGTTTAAAAAGGTATGTTTTTTCCATTTAAATAGCACAATCCTATGCATTTCTACTCAGAAGTCCCACTGTGTTCACTGAGACTTCTAGGTGTTTCTGGGTTTCAGCCTAAATGTATTGACTTTTGCTAGTGGTTTCAGCCTAAATGTATTGACTGCCTCTATTGGTGTAGAGTAGTGGTTCTCAAACTGGGGCGTGTGACACCCCAGCCTGAGGACCGCAGCCTCTGCCCCCTTAAGGGAAGGGGAAACGCAGGAATGCAATTCGCAGGATCATGCCGCCACAGGGGCAGGGAGGGTTTTCTTTAACATCACTTACCTGCTGCCGGGGACCAGGAGGTGCAGGTAACCCCACGGAGCACTCTGCAGGGCTCCCTGCAGCTTTTAAAATGTGAAAATAGTTATTGCAACCCACTGATGGGTTGTGATTGCAAAACCAGAAGTCGGTCACAATTGCAACTTTCACTTTTTACAAGTTAGGGGGAGCCCTGCAGAGCACTCTGCGGGGCTCCCTGCACTTCCCAACAGCAGGTAAGTGAGGTTAAAGAAAAATCCACCTGCCCCCACAGCAGTGCAATCCTGGGAATCGTGTTGCTCCTTTTTTGCCCATTCCCACTCAAACTTACCTCAGGAGTTTTACTCCTGAGAAGTTTGAGTTTGGTGTAGAGCAGGGGTGCTCAAACTTTCAATCTGTGGGATGACAAGTTGCACCTGCTGCAATTCTCTCTTCTATACACTTGTTAAAGGTCCAGCATCCCTAAAGTTGAAAGTTTGAGCACCCCTGGTGTAGAGCGAAAGACCCTGAGAAGTGTTCCATGAAGTCTCAGAAAAAAAAAAATCCCATTTGATCACTTCCGGTATATCTCTGAGTAAGCAATCCCCTATTGACCACCAAAGAGGGTGGTCTGCTTTTGCTGGCAGCAAAAGCAGCAAACCACAAATCTTCTCTATTAATAATAATTCTCTAATAAATCTTTTCTAATTACAGGCAACCCGTGTTATCCGCAGATTTAGTACCTGCAGATTTCTTCATCTGCGGTTTCCCAAACCTGTGGTGAGGACCAACCTGGAACCTCCAGAGGTGAAGGGAACTGTGTTGCTCTCATCTGCAGAGGCTCATCTGAAGCCTGCAAAGGCTGTGTGCATCCGCCTGCAGCCTCAGCAAGCTTCAGAAGAGCCTCCAGGCCAAATGGAGCTCAACTCCAGTAGCGTTCGGGATGGAGGAAGGGTGAAAACTGCAGGTTTTCCTTATCCATGAGGGTTCCATGAATGGTCAATGAGGGCCGCCTGTATTACAAATTTAAATGCATGTTTTGTGTGTGTGGGAGGGGTTGCGTGTGGCCCATGACAATTCCAATTTTTGTCTCAGTGGTTCATGATCTCCTAAAGGTTGGGAACCACTGGTGTAGAGGATGGAAGATGTTAAGTCAGTGGTTCCCCAAACTTTTGCCTGCCACAAACCACCTTATTCTCTGTGGTGGGTGTCACCCCCATGCTCAATGCTCTGCTGAAAAGCCTTTCTGGGAGCCCCTGGAATCTGATTCCAGGTTGTGATGGGCACCTGACTTACTCCATTGCCCTCCACAAGCCCGAGCGTGCCTCACAGAAGCAACCAGAAGCCATTTCCGATTCACAGAAGCAACTTCTGGTTTACTTCCAGCTTGCTTCCGTGACTTCCAGTCACTGCACTTGGTTTCTGAGCCCTTCTTGGCTCCAGGGAAAAAGGGTAGATAAAAGGAGGGGTTGCTGGCTCTGTTGGAGTTGTTGCAACTCCGTCTGCTGTCCAGAGGGGGCAGGATGCTGTCCAGAAGGGGTCAAGCTATGACCCAGTGACTCTGACCTTTCTACCTGTTCTCTCTGTGATCCTTGTGCGGTGTGGCCCTACCCTTTATCCTTCCCTTCTCCTCTGAGCCCTTCCTCTTGTCCTCTGACCACCAACCTGTTAAGATGGCACACACCAGGGCTCTGATGCCCAGGCCATCTTGAGCACAAGGCATGCAGGGCAAGGCAGCTCTTGGGCCTTGCTATCTCTAAGTAATAGCTGAACCTCTGATCCTAATCAGATGCTGTAAACATACATTCAATGGAACTGTTAAGTAAATAACTTCTTTTTGCAACTTTAACAAGTCATTGCCTCTTTGTCTTTTTGTATTGATTAGCAGTCAGCCAGGTGAGGGAGGTTCCCTGGGGTGATACCCAAAGGGGGGGTCTGCTGCTTAAGCTACTCTGCTTCCCCCCAAAGAGGGAACTACTTTTAATTTCCTCCAACAGGCTCCATAACCAGGATCCCCGAATGAGGCCTCAGAACTTAGCAGTGCAAAGGGGGTTGCTTCACCCCTCTTCTTTTTCCTCCACCTGGCTTCTTCCATGGGCTTGCCCCAATCTCTTGCCCCAGAGAGCAGACATACAGAGCAGTTCTCAGGTACCCTGTCCAGAGACCTCTCATCACTGGTCCTGAGTGTCTTACAAAGCCCTAGGCCCTCAGCTTCCTAGGCTCTCTCTCTCATCCCCACCCTCAGCTCCACCTGTTAAATAGGTTAAAGGGCCAGAGTAGAGAGGCCCTCATCCTGCAAGGAGCAGCCAGCCCCATGCTTTGATGGCTCAGAGGACAGCGAGAGGACCTGACATACTGCCATATGTTGGCAGTACAGTGCCAGTGGCTATTCCCTTGCCGGGGTTGTGATGGTATAGCTAGAGTCCCCAAGACAGTGGAGCACGTTTGGAAGTGGCTACTTTCATAATGATAGTAGCAATGGTTACATTTCTGAAAAGGAAGTACAGTATTTACAGATATCAATGGGATAGTTGATTCTGCTACTTAACTGCAGAGCATATTTATTCTTGGTATGCAAATAGTGGTGAATTCTGGAGCTGAGAAGGCCCTGACTCGGCAGTTACACATTCTTTACATGCATAAAGTTCAGTCTGTAACATCTCCAGTTAAAGAACTGAGAATGACCTCTGCATGAGACCACAGAGAACCACTATCAGGTATCATAAACAATGCTGAGCTATCGATAACTCTTATCTTGAGTAAGTGGGGGACCTTCTGAAACAGCATGTGGTGCAGGAAACTGCAGCAGGAAGTCCATCTTGCAGGAGTAAAAATGCTTTCCACCAGCATAGCAGCACCTTTGGATCCAAGTAATTGTCTCATTGTTTCTCTCAAAATAAATATTTGAGCTAGGAATCTCAATTGATCATCTTGACAAATATTGTTTTAGGACTGGGATCAGCCAGAAAGAATTCCTGACCCAAATGTTACAAAACCATTTGACTGGGATGAAGAAATGGATGGGGAATGGGCGGCACCACTGATTCCAAATCCTCAGTTCAGAGTAAGACTGGTATAGACTTACGTAGTAATAAATACGGTGACTTAAGGCCCAATCCTATCCAACTTTCCAACTCCAATGTAGCACCATGCAGCCCTAAGGTAAGGGAGCAAATGTTTCTTTATCTTGAGACCTTTATGACTAACCCCCCCCCCCAAAAAACAAACAAACAAACAAACAAAAGCTGGATACAGCACACACAGTTTTGGCATGGCTGCATCAGTGGTGGAAAGTTGGATAGAACTGGGCCCTTACCATAAATACTAAACCATAAGTACTGGTTAAAATATGGTAGATTCTTTTGGTAAAATCCTTCTTTTCTTTCTATTTCAATAGATTCACGTGAAAATAGTGATTGTATTCCTTCCTCTTAGACATAGACATAGACCAGAGTAATAAACTGTTCTTTTTTCCACTGCCCATCCCTCCTGTTTGCCTCCAGATATAATTCATTCCTCTATGATTTGCTGCATTTTGCTCTTTTTATCTGACTTTTTATTCTGGTTACTGTTTTTATGGGTATCTGTTTTAATATGTTTTTATTTGCAGTTAAATTATGTTTTTAATCTGTTTTTAATATGTTGTAAGCCGCCCTGGGTCCCTTTCGGGGAGAAGGGCGGAATATAAATAAAGTTTATTATTTATTATATTCCCTCATTTTTACACTTTCTTGCCATGCTTAGCTGTCTTCCCCTTGGTATTTCACACACGCTTAAATTTTCCCCATCCTGAAACACCAGTCATTAATACCTTCTGCTGCCTTTTCCTCCTCTTCCTTCTCCAGTTGGATTCCCCTTTGTTTTTTCCCCCCATTATTCTACTTTTCATTTATCCAAGTGGGTGCCAAATTCTGTGTCTTCCTTCTTTTTAGCATCTCCAGGACATTATTTCCCCACCCTATACTGTTTGGCAGTGACATAGCTAAGGGGGTGCAGGGGGTAGCAATTGTACCAGGCAACCAGCTTTAGGGAGTCAGCAAGCTGAGTTTGACCCTAGTGGCCAAAATTGTGAAAACCTTGGTATGCATGAATAATACCATCATGTTATATCATTGGAAAGGTATCAAAAGTTATGACCAATTAACCAGAAAATGAGAAAGCAACTGTCTTATGGAATGAAAAGTCAATTTCCGTAACTCAAAACTGACCTATGAGACTGATTGTTCTGAGAGCCAATGAGATGTTATTATCATACAGCATGGAACCAATAAAGTGTCAATATGAGTCAGCTCTCATTTTCATGTATCATAATACAGATACTCCTTCTAACTGGGTAAAGAGGCACTTTTTAAAGTGATGCTCCTCTTATATTTAGCAGAGGGAGAATAACCGTCCCTCTTCACCCCAGCACAGTGTCTCTAACCAATAAGGGGCACACTTTTTGATTTACTTAATTAAATTTGATTTTGTCATGGAGGGGGGTGGCTACAAAATCTTATTTGACCCCAGGTTGCAGATAGATGCCTGAGATATCTCATTGGCTGGGGGAGGTGGCAGAGCAAGTAGGTGGCAAACTGCTTGGGGAGGAGGTGGGCTTTCCCACAATTCTCACTTTTTAAAAAGCCTGGGCGTGACATCTCTTCCAGTTGTGACATCACTTACAGGGCATCATTTTGAGCTCCATACTGAGCTACACAATCATTAACTATGCCACTGGTTGCCTATGTTGCCTATGTACCTCTTCTATTACTATTCTCACCTGTCACCTCAAACCAATGCAGTGGCTTCCTGCCAAAAGTTGTATCACTTTCAAGGTTCTGTCCTTCAGTACTGAAGGTTCTCAGTACTGAAGAACCCTTTGTTCTTTGTTCTTGATCATTCCTTTTCTTTTATCTTTGCACCTCTACTTGTTTGTTGCACTTACATTTTTTGCCTGTTGGCCCCCCTTTTTCCTTCTCTCTCATTCTGCCTCACAGCCTTCTGCTGTACTGTTTTTGCTGATTGGAGCAATCTCTGCCCTCTGTTAGACTGTCTCCCTCTTTGTCAATTTTGTCCACAAGACCCAATTGAACAATTTCATCTGATCTTCATCTCCATTGTCATCACAGTCACAACTAGCATTCAGCATGATCCACAATGCATTTCAAACATTTTACTTTCATTTGAAGTCAAGATTTAAGTGCATGTAAATTGTTGAGAGATTGCTATTCTACCAAATATACTCAAGTCTGTAAATAAAGTGTCACTAATAACCAAATCATATTAGTAAATATTAGTACATTAGTATATGGTTTATGCTGACTACTCTCACCTTGATAAAACTGGGTTTGAAAAGTAGTATTCAAACTTGTCCTAAAATGTGTATGTGTTTGGTTTTTTTAGGGCATATGGAAACCTCGTATAATTAAAAACCCCAATTATAATGGCATATGGGTCCAGCCAGAAGTTGACAACCCAGAATACAAACCAGATCCTAATCTCTACAAATATTACAACATTAGTGTCATTGCCTTAGAAATCTTACAGGTAATGTATATGATGCAGTTTACAGAATATATTCCTTCAGTAAAAAGATGATTCTCACAAAAAAGACCTGCTGGTATTCTGTACTGCTTTGAAACTAAAGCAGATCCACTTTCTAATTTGGCTCATTCACTAATCGGTAAGATGTATAGGAGTACTAGGCAGCATATTTATTCTGAGAAGTTAGTATGTATTATATTTTCAGCTTGCAACCTCTCTCATTAAACAATGGCATGGACAGCTTCTAGATCTTTAGATGGTGAGCCATAACTGTTTACTTTAAGCAGCATTAAAGGTGGGTCCTCAGTACCCACAGGAAATCCATTCCCAGACCCCATGCAGATACCTGTTCCCAAGGATAATTAAGTCTGTGGAAAAGCCCTCAAAAAACTTGAGGCCTTTCAGATGGGGGTTCAACACCTACGTTGAGTCAAATTCATGGGTGCTGAACTTGTGGATGAGAAGGGCCCACCATATTGTGGAGTAAGGACCCAATCCTATCCAGCTTTCCAGCACTGGTGCAGGCGCAATGCAGCCCCGAGGTAAAGGAACAAATGTTCCCTTACCTTGAGGAGGCCTCTGTGACTCCCTCCCCACCAAAGGATGCATTGCACACCCATTGGCATGACTGCACCAGCACTGGAAAATTGAATAGGATTGGGCCCTAAGTCATTGAGGAATATGACCTCTGAGATTAAATGATAGAGAAAAATGATTGATGGAATAAAGAAAACCTTGTACATTCTTGCTTTGAATGGAAAGGCAATATTAGTAGCAAATTTAACAGAAGAAATGAATGCTTTGTGCCTAGAGTTTATTAAATAATTTATTAAACATTTCTGAAATAGCTTTCTAAGTAAACTTTGTAAGTAAACTCAGCAAATATGGACTTTTCCTATGCTTCTGCCAAAAAGTAACATGCATAATTTTAAATGTTCTGTGAACACTTGCTGTGCTCTTCTGATTCTGTGAAGCAGAATACTAGTTCACATGGATGCAACCTTTATTTGGCATATCTCCTTGTCTTAGAAGTTGGGATAGACTGCTTCCATTTCACTCTAAGCTGGAAAATCAGAATCATAGATAGAGATAGCTAGATAGATAAAAGAGACAGTATTTATTTATTTCATCTAAAGATTTATATCCCACCTTTCCCATGCGGAAGCAAATGCCCAAAGCAGCAGGCATCATCGCAGCCTTTGCCTCAGGCAGTAGAATGTTTTGGGCCAACCCTGCTCGTCTCCTAGTCCTTCTCCAGGAACTTATTTTGTTCCATTGTCCAACACATCCCCCTTGTCTTCTTGGGCTGAGTTCCAACCCCTCTTGTCCAGTTAAAATGTTGTGAATGTAAAAGTGGAATACAAATATTTTAATAAAATAAATAAAAATCCTATGTTATATCAGACTTGCATTGCAGACCAAATTTGATCATATCAATTTCAGTGCAGCCTGCAATTCCAGCTGGAATTGAAATAAAAAGCTATTCCTTTTATGGACAGTTATTTTGATTTTTCAGTTCTACGTTTTTCATTCCAACAGGGAAGGTCTGGTACAATCTTTGATAATTTTCTGATCACAAATGATGAAAAATATGCTGAAGATGCTGGGAATGAAATGTGGGGTACCACATATGTAAGTAATTATGTTGCATTTCACTAAATTTACAATTCACTGCTTATATTTTATTTTATTACATGTATAATTTTCTTGGTTCTCAGGAGTCTAGTGATGTATATTGTTAAATAAAAAGACATATTTAAGCAATATTTAACATTATATAATGTATTTATACATTATTAAAAAAATTTTTACATTATAAAACTTAAACTGACATTTATAAAAACTTAAAGAAACCCAAAAATTTGAATTGTTGACTTGCACAAGTCGTAAAAGTACAAATTTAGCTTTAAAGAAACAAGTAAATCAGCAGGAAATATTACTTAGCTCAAGGGAACTTGTCAGTGAATTCAGAATTTCTGCCTGACAGCCCAATCCTGAGCTACCTGATGCATGGGGCTGCAGTAGTGGCAAAAATGGCTGCCACCACATCCAGCACGCTTCAGGCAGCCATAACCTCCGCCTAGGTAAAAGGGGACTTTTATCCCCTTCCCCTGGGTAAAGCGAGTAGCCCTGCAATGGGGCTCCTCGATTCTATGTCGACCTGAAGGTCAGCGTAGAATGAAGAGCCTCCATGTCAGGTAGCCAACCTGACATGGAGGCTCTAGATCTGGTGGGTCCAACCTCCCTCCAGCCCTGCTCCCTCCCCCTGGAAGCCTCCTCCCCACCCTCCCCCCACCTCTCCCACTTCTCCCCACACTCCCACCTACCTCTCCACGTGACCACTGAGCTCTGGTGCTCCACCAGTGCTAGCCCAGCAGCAGGCTAGCTATGGAAGGAGCATTTTCACTACTAAATTTTGTGTTTTTTATGACTTGTAATTTATTTACAGGTTGAGCCTCATTATTCGCATGGGTTCCTTTCCAAGCACTCATGTGGATGGCAAAAACGCACTATAGCAAATCAATTTAAAAAACAAAGTTTCTTTGCTCCTGTGATTTAAAAATAGCCTTGCTGACCTTTGTGATGTAAGATAAGATTAATTAAGAAGATAATCCATCAATCAGTCCTCCTCCAAGCTCTTAGAAAGACACTTCACTCAGTCTCTCCCTTCACCAATGCAAAGTGATCACCTTTCTTTCATGTGCTCAGGGGGAAGGGAGGGGTTGCCTGGAGAGAGGAGGACTGATGGATGTCAGCCAGCTGCCCTCTCTCTCTCTCATTAAGGAGGCTATTGTTAAAGGACTGTTCAGTTTTTTAAAACTGATTTTAAAGGATGCATTTTCCCCTTCTCCAGGGATCAGCACATTCCTTCTCATTTGCAGTGGCTATTTGTGTTGAGTCAAATCCGTGTATAATAAGGCTGGACCTGTATATTGATGTTTAAAGCTATTGTTTTCATGCTTACTAACATGCTTTAAAATTTCTTCTGCTCCGCAGGAAAGAGAATGGAAGAGAAGAGAGAGGCAAGATGTAGTGTACAACAAAATAAATGAAAAGGAAGAACCAAAGACAAAGGAGGTCAAGAAAGAAAAGAAGGTGAAAGATTCCAGCCTTAAAGATGAGCTCTAATCTGAACCTATTTCATAATTACTATCACTCAGTAAAGCTGTTAACTTTGGGTGGAAATGGTTCAACTTCTAAATATTGTTCGTATTTTCTAATGACTTACTGTGGAAACTCTGAAATACAGTGGCAATAAAAAGTCCAGACAATCATTTTTATGCTAGTAGACTAGTAATGATAGTGTAAGTAATACTTAGGTGTCTTAATACTTAGGTGTCTAGAGGACCTGAACAGTTACTCTAGGCATAAAGATTAGACAAATGCAGGCAGCTTGCCCAACGCAGACCATAGAATATAGTGTAGAAACACTAGCAAACAATGGAAAGAAATTAAGGAACACATAACACATTTTTTAACCATCAAAGCAAAGTTGGAAACTGGAAAAGTAAGTCTGAACTGAGCCATTATCTGTTCCACACAGATACAAAAATACCATGTGCACCAACCATAATTGTATCAGGAACAATGGTTCATACAGAACATTAACCTAATGCCTAACAGCCACCTGGTGCATCTTTCATCTGAGTTTTTACTTGAGATTTACGGTAAAAGGCAATTAGGAACATGTAATAAGGAGAAACAGGAGCAGCCCACAGGGGAAACAAGCACAATTAACATAATGGACAGTCACCATTGGCTAAAACGAAGGATTGAACTAGGTATGTAATACACAGTTACACCTCTCTTTATACTGTCAGGTTTTCTGTTTTTAATTGAAAGCAGCATTAGGAGGCTGAAATCAAGAGCAGAAGAATTATGGCAGCAGGGGAAGGAGAATTATTTCATTTTGTCAAACATTTTTCATAACCAGGAATAAATTTGATCTTATAATACCAGAGGGTCGACTGATTTCCTTCAGCTTTGCCATATCAGATCATTTGGGAATATCTCTAAGGTTGCTTTTAAACTGAGTCATAGCCACATGCAGCTTAGGAGCATGCAGCTAAGGAGCACTTAGTCGGCACAAATCCCTTACCCCTGCCTGGGAGGTTTGCAAACATGCCGTAAAGCACATTTGCGCCTCCTCTGAAGTCAGTTGGGCCAGCGCAAGGATGCATGCCAGCCATGGAAGGCCAACCGTCTGCGCTGGCCAAGCTTGGTCAGCACAGGGTCTGGTGGGGGGGCAGGGAGGAGGCGTTTTGGGGCCCATGGGAGGTGGCAGGGAGGAGGCGTTTTGGGGCCCATGGGAGGTGGCAGGCATGCCTGTGTGTGGGTGGGCGGGGAGTGGGAGGCAGGGCCTATCTCTGTTCCTGGGCAGTCCTGGGCTGCTTAGATCTGCACCACCTCTTTAGGTGGCATAGATCTGTGTAACCCCATTGGAGTTGCTGTGGCTCTTCCCAGGGTAAGGGGAATTATTTCTTAATTATTATTGATTAAACTTGTGTTGGGGTTGGGCCCAGCCACCCACCCCCAACCCACCACTCCAGATGAGCCCAAGAGGGGAGGGGGTACAGCAGGTTGGCCCAGGGGGTGACTTGGCAAGCTCCCAGACAGGACGGGGACCCCAGGGAAAGACTGGCTGCAGGAACACTCTAGAGCAGTAATTCTCACACATTTAGCACCAGACCCACTTTTTTAGAATGAGAATCTGTCAGGACCCACTGGAAGTGATGTCATGACCAGAAGTGACATCAACAAGCAGGAAAATTTTAACAATCCTAGGCTGCAATCCTTCCCACACTTGCCCAGGAATCAGTACTATTTGCTATCATTGTTAAAAGAATATACATAGTAGCTTGTTAAAAGTACAGGTCTGTAACATTTCCCCAGGTGCAGTCACATACTATGGTAGCATCAAGTCTAATTTATTAAAAATAAAATATTGAAATGAATGGGGACCCACCTGAAATTGACTTGCAACCCACCTAATGGGTCCTGACCCACAGTTTGAGAAACACTGCTCTAGAGTTACAAGGGAATGGGAGAATGGGCTGGAGGCCCCGCACCCTCCTGATCCTGCCAGGGAGGAAGGGGTGGAGCAGGGTGGGGTAGCCAGGCTTCCTCAAAAGGGAGAGGGCCTGTGATGACAGAGGTGTGCTGGAAAAAGGGGGAAACCACCTGAGAGCTAGAAGCTCTACTTCAACACTGAGGAAGAGGAACAGAGTGATGTGAACCTCCTTCCACAGTGGCAGTCTGAGACCCTACTCTGCTGGACCAGTCCCAGGAGGGGGACCACAAAGGCAACCCCATCCTGAGCCCACCAAGGTCTATGGGTGTTTGAATACCCTGCCAGCTGGGGCGCTTGCCACTAGCAGACTGGGATGTGATAACTTGCACTTGATATAGCACAGGCCAACCAGCCTGCCTGTTCCAGGGCAGGTTAGGATTGCATTGCCAGTCTCTTAATCTGTGCCTTTGAAAATCCATCTGATTGAGTTGCACAGATGGTGCTCATACACAAAGGGTGGATTCAAATGTAGTGTGAAACCATGGTCTGAAGTTGATTTCCAAACCACAGTTTGTGCTGAGGCTTACTGTTCTCTTCTGTTGCTGTTAAGCTCACAGGACATTGACAAACTAATTAGGACCATTGCTCAATCTCAGAACAGGTGCTGCATTAAAGGAACAGAAAGCACTCAGCCTCAAGAGGCTGTTGTACCATAGCAATGGGAGTGAACTTGTGAACTTACAAAGCTGAGTCCTGAACAGATAAGAAACAAAAGCAGACAAACAGCACACCCGTTTACTGTTGCCTGTTGTATATCTGACAGTTCAAACTATACTGTCAGTTTTAAACTATGGTTAGCTATAGTTTTACAATTACATCTGAACCTACTCCAATAATTTCTTTTCTGCCTAGTGTCTGTACGCTACTTTTGTAGACAAAATTTGAGGAGTCTCTTAGCTGGTATAGATTGTATTTTCGTCCAATTTAAAATGTAGGAGTGAATGCTCATTGCCACGTAGAAGATTCCCATTTAACTTCTTAGAAGTATTAAAAGTGTACTTAATCGAGTACCAAAAATGATGTCCCTAGATTTCATCTTCATGTAGAATTTGAGAGAGTAGTAGGAACTAATTTGCATCCACTGTGCTTTCAAGTGCTTTCTCCTCTGATGGGCTTTGCAGTGCATGACGGCCACCTTTTTTGGCTCCCACACGGCTTCTAATAAGTCTAATACCTGGGGCCCATATTTGATAGCCTTTCCTCCTGAGTCAATGAGTCCTCTCTCCCTGTATAAGACTCCGTGCACATGCAAAAGCAAAAAAGCAAATTTGCTGTCTGTGTATATGTTAATGTGCAGTTCCTTTCCTAGCCTTAACACACAGGTGAGGGCAATGAGTTCTGCCTTCTGAGTTGAAGTGCCTGGAGGGAAGGCTTTTGCTTATACTGTGAAGTGAGCATCTACGACAGCGTACCCTGCATGCCTAACTCCATCTTTGATGAAACTGCTTCCATCTGTGAAGAATTCAGCCTCAGGATTCTTGATGGGGACATCAGTCAGGTCAGGCCTTCTGGAAAACACTTCATCCATCACCTGAAGGCAGTCATGGGGCTCTTGGAGACTTTCCATAGGCATGAGAGTTGCTGGATTCAGGGTATTTACTGTGGCTAAATGGATCCTGGGGTTTGCACATAGTAGTCCTTGATACCTGGTCATTCTGGCATTTGTGAGCCAGTGATTTCCTTTGTACTCCATGAGCGTGGTCACTGCATGTGGCACCTTTACAAAGATTTCTTGATCAAAGGCTATTTTGTCTGCTTCCAGGACAAGGGCTGCAGTTTCAGCAATGGCACGCATGGAGGGTGGCCATCCTTTTGCTACTCCATCCAATTGCTTTGACAGATAAGTCACAGGGCACTCCCAGGATCCCAATTTCTGAGTTAGGACTCCCACAGCAATGCCTTTTTGCTCATGCACAAACAGGGTGAAAGGCTTCTCAGTGTCTCGGAGTCCGAGGGCAGGGGCTTCTAGGAGATTTCTTTTTAGCAGCTGAAACGCTCTCTGCTGGTCAGCCTCCCAGATGAAAGGATCCCATTCTCCCCCTTTGTGGCTTCATAGAGGGGTTTGGCTATGACTGCAAAAGAGGGTATCCATATTCTAGAATATCCTGCCATGCCCAGGAACCCACGGAGCTGGCAGCGTGTCTGGGGCTCTTAGAGGGTGCAGATAGCTTCTTTTCTCTCTTGACCTAGTGCTCTCTGGCCCTGGGACACATGGAAGCCTAAGTATTTGACAGAAATCTGGCAGATTTGGGTCTTTTTCCTGGACACACGGTAGCCTGCTTCCCAGAAGATATGGAGAAGGTCTCGTGTTGCGTCCAAACATTCCCCATGGGATGTGGCAGTGACCAACACATTGTCTGCATACTGTAACAGGACCTTCTTCCCAGGGATGGACTGGAATGCCTTGAGATCTTCAGCCAGGGCAGTGGCAAAAATTGAAGGGGAGTTCTTGAAGCCTTGGGCCAAGCGTGTCCATTTGCCCTGGTCAGTGTGTTTGTCCAGGAAAAAGAAAAGATGGGTTGACTAACTTCGGCTAAACAAATCATGAAAAATGCATCCCGGATGTCAAGGGCCGAAAAGTGGGTCGCCTGGGCCAGGATGAGGCCCAGGAGGACATAGGGGTTGGGCACCATTGGGTGCAAGGTGACTATTGCATCATTTACTCTCCGGAGGTCTTGGACTGGCCTATAATCATCTGTTCCTGGCTTTTGTACTGGCAACAAAGGGCTGTTCCAGGGAGAGTGGCATGGTCTCAGTATGCCATGTTCCAGGAGGCGGTCCAGATGCTTTTGGATCCTAATTACAGCTTTTCTGGGAATGTAATACCACCTGATTAACAGGTCTCATTCCTGGCTTCAGTTCAACCACCACAGGGGGCACATTCCTTGCCAGTTCAGGGGGGGCTTCCTTCTGCCCACACACCAGAGGGTTCTCCAAAAGGCGGAATGGGGATGGGTTCAGGTGGAGGGTCATCACTGAAAAGGGGCATTAATCTCCATGCTTCTCTGGTGGGAATTGTGAGAGTATTTTGGTTTGTGGATGGGGTAGGTGAAGATTAATGTGGCCTTGGGGGGTCAAAGGTGATGCAGGCACCTATTCTGGAGAGGAAATTGTGGCCCAGCAATGGAAGGTGGGATTCTGGAATGTACAGGAACTGGTGGGTCACTTGGTGTCCTCCAATTTCACATCTCTGGGGCAATAGGAAAGGTCTTCTGGTTATGAGGCCATTTACTCCCACAACAGTCACTTTTTTGAAGTCAGGCTTTGTTAAAAGTTGGGTGATGACAGAGTGTTGGGCACAGGTGTTCACCATAAAATCACAGCCGGCTCCCTAATTTAACTGTGACCATGGGTTCCTGGGAGCCTAAGGAGATGGTGGTTTGTGAACCCGGTCTGTCCTAGTCCGGTTTATATAATTACTATTATATAGATAGACCTCTTAGGCTGCAATCCTATGAACACTTACATGGGAGTATGTCCTCACTGAATGCTGAGTAGACATATTCAGGAATGCAAATCTTAACCATTTGGTATAAGGCAGTGTTTCTTAAACTTTTAGCACCACAACCCATTTTGTAGAATGAGATTCTCTCAGAACCCACTGGAAGTGATGTCATGATGAAGTGACATCATAAAGCAGGAAATTTTTTAACAATACTAGACTGCAGTCCTACCACACTTACCCAGGAGTAAGTCATATTGACTATCATTGTTGAAAGAATATACATAGTCGCCTGTTCAAAGTACAGATCTGTAACATTTCCCCAAATGCATTCACATACCATGGTAGCATCAAGTCTAATATATTAAAAATAAAATATTGAAATGAATGGGAACCCACTTTTGGGACAGTGGACAATTTATTTGTTTGGTTTTCTTGGCTCACGACCCACCCAGTGGGTCCTGCGAGCCAATTATGCAGGGAATGGACAGAGTGGATAGGGAGATGCTCTTTACACTCTCACATAATACCAGAACCAGGGGACATCCACTAAAATTGAGTGTTGGGCGGGTTAGGACAGACAAAAGAAAATATTTCTTTACTCAGCGTGTGGTCGGTCTGTGAAACTCCTTGCCACAGGATGTGGTGCTGGCGTCTAGCCTAGACGCCTTTAAAAGGGGATTGGACAAGTTTCTGGAGGAAAAATCCAATATGGGGTACAAGCCATGATGTGTATGCGCAACCTCCTGATTTTAGAAATGGGTTATGTCAGAATGCCAGATGCAGGGGAGGGCACCAGGATGAGGTTATCTGGTGTGCTCCCTGGGGCATTTGGTGGGCCGCTGTGAGATACAGGAAGCTGGACTAGATGGGCCTATGGCCTGATCCAGTGGGGCTGTTCTTATGTTCTTAATTTTGTGAGCCAAAAGTGCTCAGAATTAGAATGATGTAGAAGAAACACCAGCAACAGCCACTGGAAAACACATGGCATTGGGATGGATAGGGACAGTTGTCCTCCCCTTGCTAAATATTTTGGCAACCTTCAGTCTCGAAAGACTATGGTATCGCGTTCTGAAAGGTGGTTCTGGAACAGCATCTAGTATGGCTGAAAAGGCCAATTTGGGAGTGACAATCCCTTCCACACTGGGAGCAAGTGCAGTCTGTCCCTGGTCCATCTCCCTGGCTATGGGCCTTCCTTCTTTGCCTCTTAGCCTCAGACTGTTAGCCAAGTTTCTCTTCAAACTGGGAAAGGCCATGCTGCACAGCCTGCCTCCAAGCGAGCCGCTCAGAGGCCAGGGTTTCCCACTTGTTGAGGTCCACTCCTAAGGCCTTCAGATCCCTCTTGCACATGTCCTTGTATCGCAGCTGTGGTCTACCTGTAGGGCGCTTTCCTTGCACAAGTTCTCCATAGAGGAGATCCTTTGGGATCCGGCCATCATCCATTCTCACGACATGGCCGAGCCAACGCAGGCGTCTCTGTTTCAGCAGTGCATACATGCTATGGATTCCAGCAGGTTCTAGGACTGTGTTGTTTGGAACTTTGTCCTGCCAGGTGATGCCGAGAATGCGTCGGAGGCAGCGCATGTGGAAAGCGTTCAGTTTCCTCTCCTGTTGTGAGCGAAGAGTCCATGACTCGCTGCAGTACAGAAGTGTACTCAGGACGCAAGCTCTGTAGACCTGGATCTTGATATGTTCCATCAGCTTCTTGTTGGACCAGACTCTCTTTGTGAGTCTGGAAAACGTGGTAGCTGCTTTACCGATGCGTTTGTTTAGTTCAGTATCGAGAGAATGAGTGTCGGAGATCGTTGAGCCAAGGTACACAAAGGGGGGAAGAGAGGGGTTTGTGGGTATCTGGAAATTGGAGAGGGAGCAGTGGTGAGACAAACGGGATGCAGGGGGAAGGGGAAGAGGGGTTTGTGGGTATCAGGAAATTGGAGATGAAGCAGTGTTGAGACAAACGGGATGCAGGGGGGAGGGGAAGGAGAGGGGTTTGCTAAATATGAGACAAGTACTAACTGAAAATGTACTTCTTCCTAGTGTCCTAGTGCCTTACAGGAACTTGAAAGATAATTATTTTATTCTCACTGTTTTGCATCACACAGAACAGATAAAATATGTAACATTAGATGCAAAATGTATACATTAGATGTGGGCAATATCACAATACTAATAATACATATTTGGAGGAAAGTAACATTGATTTCTTTGGAGTCTACTTCTAAAAAAGTGTAATTATGATTGCAGGTTTTGTCACTAGTCTCTAGAAGACAAGAAAAATAATTTTCTTTGAGTTTAATCAATCAGGAGAGAGTTCTTAGAACTGAAAAATGGCTTAGACTACCACCTTATGATAGAACTACATACATTTATAGAAGTTATGTGCCTTTCACAGCTAGATTGTATCTAAATCTTCCATTCAAACTGTCTTGTGTTCAAGGTTGGAGGACCTCAGAAACAAGATGGTATGCAGCATGGGAGGCTGGAAAGAGAAGGGGAATCATTGAAAATTGCATCCTCCCGTGCACAAGTGTGAGGCGGTGTGAGTGGTTTGGATACAACCCACTAGGCAACCCTATTTGAGGTCCCCTTCCTTTTCTTCTCAGTTGGTGTTATTTGTCAGTACTGATGTAGCTCCTTTCATGTATAAGACTCAGAACAATTATGACCATCCCCCTCCTCCTAAAAAGTTCTGTCTCAGTGGTACTTGTTGCAGGCTGAAATTTGTTTTATACTTAGTTCAGTCTAGCTTAATTAATAGTTCAATCCTTTTCTCCACCATAGCATGTACCTGCACTAAAACAGGCTGCACTACATGCTGTGGTGGTGGACCGACTGGAAGGCTTAGGAGAAGGAAGGAAAATTTTCCCTTACCTCTCTGTGAACTCCTTGATCACCAATGGATTTCCTTGTTCAGGGAGACAAAGGAGCATATAGAGATTCTTCAGAGGAGATAGTATCCAGTACAAGTTACTTGCACTGGGATACACCTCTTACTGCCTCTGGTATGCCCCATCCCCCAATTTGCCCTGATCATTCCACCTCTCCATCCTGTTCCGCTCACACCACTGACTTGCCAGAATCAGCAGGGTTTTTCCTCACCACCACTACGCAAGTTCTCCTTGTTATCTGAGGCAGCTAACTGGAAGCACGTGGTTATGCGTGCTTCTGGATCAACATTTGCAATGCCATAAACTGTGCTCTGCTGCCAGAACACTAGTTTGGGTGGCAACAGCGCTCAAGAGGATAAGGCCCTAAGTTTGCATAATAACTTTAATACTCCATGTTAACAGCTCAATCCTTTTCAGATGTTGCACAGGCATGAGCACAATGTCATATCCTAAGCCCATCTTTGCAATGTGGCACTGGTGCCAACACAATAAGGGCCAAATACCAAGCCTGTCCTGGCAAAACCATGCTGGTGCAGCCCTTTCCAGTAACAACCCCAGTGCTAATGGAAATACCAACACACAGCCCAATCCATGTTAACTCCCCATGCAGCAATACAGTGGCACCAACATGGAGTCTGCTGTATCCTGTGGGGGAGCTTTGACATGTTGAGGTCTCCTCAGAGTAAGAGAACATTTGTAAACAATGCTACCATTTATAGCATGCTTCAGGAAATTAGGATCTATAGTTTGATGTTACTTACTTAAAATACAAGGTGTCAGTGTTTTATTGAACGGAACAAAATTCCTGATTTGGCATATACCTGCACTGGATCTTTCTTCTGACTCTAGGGCTCTCAAAATCCCTGTGGCTTTGTGAATAATGCTTTCTGTCATAATCATGTTGGAATTCTTCTTCATTGTAGACTTTTCTGTTAATATTATATGTCATCTTGGATGTCTCTCATTGCCAAAATCAACATTTCCATGCATTTAGTCTCACTGGTCCTGGCATAGTAACAGCAATCAAGAGTTGGTTTTGTTGTTATTGTTTTTAAAGATTTTCTCTTTTTGGGCTACAGTGCCCTTGAAAATAGTAATGTTTTGAAATGGACAAGCAAGATCTTGGAGAATGAAATACTTAATCCACAAAACAGGAGCAGACGTATTACAGACCAATACATTTTTTTATACATCATCTATCATAGCACTAGGGCAGTGGTTCCCAACCTGGGGTACATGTACTTCCAGGGGTACTTGCCAGGACCTTTAGTGATACTTGAAAAAGAATTGAGTAATGGTGGGAAAAGGCAGGTCTGTATTAGAATGCCTTGTGAAAGCCCCAGCAATTGCTAGCTTCTGGTTATCAAATTGTGTATTATCAGATATGGATCAGTAGTTGAAAACATAAATTTGAAATAACAGCAACTATATTAATTACAGATATTCTGCTACTATGAGGGGTACAATTTATGGAAATGGGTTGCCAAGGGGTATGCAAGTGTAAAAAGGTTGGGAACCACTGCATTAGTGGATAGTTCAACAGGTTTCAAATATAGTGCAACAGAAAAATAGTCTCTGAAATCTCATATGGAACACATTGTCACATTATTTTACTTTGCATCAATTATCCATATATAGAACACATTCTCAAAATACATTAATACAATTACAGTGCAATTGTAATGGGCCCTACTGTTGCATTAACGCTAGTTCTGGTGGCAGTCAACACTTTATGGCGTTGTGAAAGGCACTCCAGGTTGGCAACAAAGGCAAAAGAAGTGCTTATTGGCTACTGGAAGGGGGTGGGTTCAGTAGCAGCAGCAGCAGCTCCCAAATCTGAGCACCCTTCCTGGACCCAATCCCATGGGCTGAATCCACGTGGACCTGCACTAGTGATTTCAGTAGCACAGGTCCTCCGCACCACGAAGGCCTACCCCTGTGTAAAGGAACATTTGTTCTTATCCAGAGAAGACCTCCCAGACTATCCCCCCCACAGAATGCAGCGTGAGCTGTTTTGTCGTGCCTGCACTGGCGGGAGGATGGATTGGGCCCCTTGTCTTTCAGATTAATTAATCACCCCCTGGCTCTACAAACACATCACTAATATAAGTTGGAATTCATATTGTGTTCATAAGTATGGACAGAAAAAAAACTGAGAAAAAATGACAAGTACCCTTGAATCAGTTTTTATTACTGTTTTTTATAAATGATTCAAAGATACAGTACTTGAAATGTGATCCATATCACTTGACCTTTGATATGTTTGTAGATTGTATGCCAGTCTAGCCTTAAATATGCCCACTCATAAATAATTCCTTTTTCAGAATTGTCCTGTTACTCAAACTTTTATGTGAAAACATAAATCACATGGGGTGGGGAGTGAGCAGGCAACCAGATTAGTTAATGCTTTGTGAGCTGCCCCATTCTTGTATTTATCATCTCTGCTTACTTGTGGAGTGCAGATTTTAATTTATGTGAGCATAAATGATGAGCATGGAACAAAGCAACGACATCTATTCTGAAAGAATCCATTGTTTGTTGTTTAAAGTCTCATATTTCATTACGTGTCTATAAACACACACTTTTTACAAGGGGGGGAATGGATGTATATATCCTGTCTTGATTGTGTATACAAGAATGATTAAAGTGCAACAAAACCATATGTGAACATGTGGTCTAGGGCAGGGGTGCCCAAACCCCGGCCCGGGGGCCACTTGCGGCCCTCGAGGCCTCTCAATGTGGCCCTCAGGGAGCCCCCAGTCTCCAATGAGCCTCTGGCCCTCCGGAGATTTGTTGAAGCCCACACTGGCCCAATGCAACTTCTCTCAGCGTGACTGTTTGACCTCTCCTGTGAGCTCTGGGATGAGAGCTCCCTCCACTGCTTGCTCTTTCTCATCTGTGATGCAGCAGCAGCAGCAAAGGAAAGGCCAGCCTTGTTTTGTACAAGGCCTTTTATAGGCATTGAGCTATTGCAAGACCTTCATTCATTCATATAAGTTCATCTTTAATATATTCATTTATGTAAACTTATGTAAATGTATTCAAATTTTAAATGTAAATTAATTCTTTTTTTTCCCCGGCCCCCGACACAGTGTCAGAGAGCTGATGTGGCCCTCCTGCCAAAAACATTGGACACCCCTGGTCTAGGGTAAGCGTTCAAAAAAGTGCTGCTCACTTGTACCAAAGAAATAATGCTTACAGGGCAATCCTATATATGTATACTCAGAAGTGAGTCCCACTGTGCTCTGTGGGCTTATGCTCACTAAATATGTACAAGATTGCAGCCTCCAATGGTTTTACTTAAGGTGTGAATAAGAACTATGAATAGTGTAAATGTGACCCAGACGAAGATTTGAATATGGTTTGAGAATGGTTTTCCCTTCCTGGTCACATATTTTCTGTCCCTACCTCTCCTTTCCCCCTTTCCACCTGACTTTCTCTCTCAGTTTCCATCTTCTTCAGCCTCCCTAGAACCTGTTCCCCTTCGCTTTTGCTTTGCTCTGACGCTTTCCCCAAAAATCCTCCCTTAATTTGAGCAATTATCAGATAGCCTCCTCATCAGCCCCTGCCACAGCCTCCTAACGGGAAAAGTCAGGTTGGCGCCCCACATACTGAGGCAGGACTTGCCGTTTAACTCTCTGCCATTTCCTGACTAAAAGAGGGCAAAAAAATGCCCTACAATTTACCTCTAGATAATTTTCCAGTGATGTAAGTGTAACTCTCACCTTTAATTTTCAGGGTTGTGTGTGTGTGTGTG
Organism: Tiliqua scincoides; assembly: GCF_035046505.1. Taxonomy (NCBI): domain Eukaryota; kingdom Metazoa; phylum Chordata; class Lepidosauria; order Squamata; family Scincidae; genus Tiliqua; species Tiliqua scincoides. The sequence continues at coordinate 157,366,355 of NC_089824.1, forward strand.
TTTTATAAACAAAAAGCAAAAAGCAAGTTATAGGATGTTCCTTCTAAGTAGGTAGATATTCCATAGAGACCTGTGGAGTTACCATATATGGAAGAAAAGGCGGGAATTTGGTGTGGAGGGAAATTCCCTCCTCCTCTCAGACAACTGCTGAACAATGACAGTTGAGGAAAGCAACGGATTACCTCAGAGTCCAGTTTATTTGCAGGTTTAAAGGACTTGTCCTATACCTCCTTCTTTAACAGTGACTGGAGGATAAAAAAAAATAGAGTTATTCTAAACAAGCACAGAGAACAGCTTGCCAAATTATCAAGCTGGCAAGGAAAATTTAGTGACATTAAAACAATAAAAGCCTGTTTGTTATTACGATATTTTTAGGCTGCTTTTGCCACCCATAAATAAACCGCAGTAAAACAAGACACAGTAAATGATAGTGGAACACAACAGCAGCAACACAAACGTAATCACAGCAGCAACAAAGGCCTGGTAACAATTCCACTCAGGCCAAATGCCAGACCAAACTAGTTCTTCACAACTCATCTGAAAACTAGCCATATGGGGCTGTGCAACCCTCCAGGAAGAGGGAGTTATATTACCTAAATACTGCTGCCAAGAAGATCTGGTCACGTCACCACCATGTTTCCAAACTATGGTTATTGTATGGGGTACATATATGGGTTATCCAGTGACTAAACAGCCACCGGGTAGATGGGGCTCGTCAGCTTGGGAAGGCAGCTCATCTGAGAGAAGGAAAACTCTGATCCCAAACCTCCACTGCCTTGTGGCTACATCCAGTTATGGAAAAGGCTTCAGGAGTCAACCTCGAGGCAAAATCCGGAGCTGGAGTCCCTGAGGCAGTTCATGGCTGAACACAGTCACGTTCTGGCAACTCCTGCGATGCCGCTGGAACCAACCGTATTGGCCTTTGCCTTTCCATTGGACCATTTCAGCGACGTGGAGAGGGGGGATTTGCTGCATGGGTAACAGCCTATCCTCCATACCTACTTTACCCAGGCTTCGCGCACTGGAGAGGACACTCTGTTCCAGAACCACCATTCAGAGCGTGACACCATAGTCTTCCAAGACTGAAGGATGCCAACAACAAGTATGGGATATGGAGCAGGGCCTCTGCTGAAGAACTTAAGTACTGTACAAAGAGTTCATATGCGAGGAGGCTCATATGGGAATTATATCCAGGGTCGGTGCTATCATTAGGCCAACTAGGCAGCTGCCTAGGGTGCAGACCTCAGGGCAGTGCAGTACTGACTTTTGGGGGCACAGGTTTATGCAGATTAGTTTTTTTAACTCACTTAAAAATTCAACTAACAATTCATATATTTTATTTTAAGATAAATATCACAACAGTGCTATGGAATATAATTTATTATAAAGTTTTATTTAAAAAAAAATGATGGGGGGGGGCAAGTAGTTAGATTTGCCGAAAGTGCAAAGTAGGCACCAGTCCTGATTGTATCTGTACAAAATTGCTTGATCTCAGTCTCAGTTTTGATGCTCCTGCTCAAGCACCTTGCTCAAGAATGGCATAACTCTGCAAATTTGATACTGTAATTACAATCACACTGTGCTCAAAGCAATTGCCAAGTCCCAGCTTTTTTGATGCTGGACTCCAGGAGTGCTGCATTATTGGATGCTGAACTACTGGAATTTTACTGTACTTTTAAGATTAGTATCCTACATTGTTCCTGCTTTGAACACTGAATATTGCTGAATTCAGCTAAGGGAAACCGCACTTCAGGGAAGTGCTTTGCAATCCGTAATACTAGTACCACTACTGGTATTTCACAGTATGGTAGGCAATTTTTGGCTCTACTGCCATGATGAACACATGGCACTGTCCTCACTGGGCTAGCGCTGGGCGAGCACCGGAGCTCCACTGCTCGGCAGTCATGTGGACCACTGAGCAGTGGAGAGTTAGATGGAGGCATGGGGGAGATGGGGAGGAGGCATTCCAGGGAGGGGGGGGTCTGAGGGAGGGCGGAAGAGGGCAGGTAGGAGGTGTTCCAGGGGAAGAGAGCAGGGCAGGAGGGAGGCGGGATTGGTGGAGCTTTGATCCACCAGATCTAGAGCCTCTGTGTCGGGCTGGCCACCAGACACAGAGACTCTTGATTCTACACCAACCTTTGGGTCCCTGTAGAATCAAGTAGCCCCATTGAGGGGCTACTTGTTTTACCTATGGAAAGGGGATGAAAGTCATATTGCCAGGAGCGCGCAATATGTGGCGGCAGCCATTTTCAGTGTTGCTGAAGCCCTGTGTACCAGGCAGCTCGGGACTGGGCTGCCCCTCCTGTGCACAGCTGTTATCTCCAGTGGCAGTAGTGGTACTGACAACAGATGACACTGTACAATATTTAGAAAACTGGATCTTGCAAATAAATAAATAAATAAATAAACTAACAAGGTTGAAAAGTTCTGCCTTAGAATTTATTTCCATTCACCTACTAGGGGAAATCAAGTTACCAAACAAGGACTGAGACTATTCACTCTTTTACAGTGAATTTGGAAGTAAATCCTGTGTAACCATAACTGAATGAGGCAAGAGTGACACAAACACTTCATGCAAATAGATATGATAATTTAATTAAGGTGCTGCCTGATGCTCTTTTGCAGGGTGGCTAGGATGGGCCAGGACCAAATTAATCTTTAAGTGCAACCATGTGTTTCCTGATAAAGTGGAGGTGGGGATGCAGAATAACTCTCCCGTTAAATCTACCTATCCTCCACTTTACCTTGCTGTGCTCTGCTGTTAAGAACGTTTTTCTCAGCCTGGTGCCAATATCAGAGAGAGAGAGAAAAATGTGTATTTAACAAACATGCAGTTGCCTCTAACATTTAGTTTAGCCTGCAGAAGCATGACAGATGCAATTAACAACCTGCAAGTATGAGGAAGCTTTCCCTTTAAGATTGTGGAGTAACTGATTCAGCCAATTTGGCTGGCAAGTGATTTCTTTTTATCTTGTGAGAGAATGAAATACAGAAAAGAGGAATATGTTTCCTTGAATATGTTCACTGAAAATAGTAGTGGAGGAGATGTCTCCTTTTTTCCTCCTATTTTGAAGGAAGGGCTAGATTTCTCTAATACGTATGAAGTATATATCTATATCAGTGGTTCTCAAACCTTTTAGCACTGGGACCCACTTTTTGGAATGGCAATCTATTGTCACCCACCGGAAGTGATGTCATTAACCTGAAAGTAATGTCATGGCTATAAGTTACATCACCAGTTTAGGCCTAAGCCATTATCATCAAAGGTTGCATTAGACATCACGCTTGTGCTGTTATTTTGCATAGCTTGGACATCAAGCATTCCAGCTCAGAAGTTAAAGCAGAACGTAGACTTGGATCCTTCTCCAACCACGCAGCCCTCCCCCCTTTCCAGCATCTTCTTTTCCCACTTATTTAGGGCAAAGCACCATGCCTTTCTTCCACTGGGAGCCCACCCTGCCCAGCAGCTCTGTACCCTATATTTTCAGCTCTGTATTTTCAATGGCGGCTGAGCTGGGTGCTACACAACCTGCCTGAAATTGGCTCACTACCCACCTGCTGGGTCCTGACCCATAATTTGAGAAACACTGATGTACAATAGGAAAGTGTAATGAAGTAAAAATACGGAAAGAGTCGAATTATTTTTGTTGAGAGGGATTTATCTGAACACAGAGCTGTTCCTTGGGTAGGGCGACTGGGGAGGCAGTCCTGGACTCCCTGTTCTCATGACCATGACTGTAATAAAAGGGAGTCGCACTGGATGAGTCTTGGCCTGCACCCTGCCTGCACCTTCTGGAGCAGCTGTGTGTTGTAAACATAAATGTTATGAAGTGTAATAAAGAGATAATAGTTACTTTCTGAACACTGTACTTAAACTTTTTAGTCATTGCATTGTACAGAGTAAAGCATAAGAAAAATATGGTTGAGAAGAAAACGCAGAACACACTGAATGAAAAATTATTTCCCTAACATCTCATGAAGTAAAGTATTGAGATTCCCCCCCTTCCCATTTTCTCATCCCGGTAGTCATTTGAATTCCTCCAACAAATGTGTGATACAACAACAAAATTTAATCTCAATCATGTCCCCCCTCAGGCACCTCTTTTCTAGACTGAAGAGGCCCAAACGCTGTTGCTTTTCCTTATAGGGAAGGTGCCCCAGCCCAGTAATCATTTTGGTTGCTCTCTTTTGCACCTTTTCCATCTCCACTATATCCTTTTTGAGATGTGTCGACCAGAAGTGGACACAATACTCCAGGTGTGGCCTTACGATCGATTTGTACAATGGCATTACAATATTAGCTGTCTTATTCTCAATGCCTTTCCTAATGATCCCAAGCATGGAATTAGCCCTCTTCACTGCTGCCGCACTTTGAGTCGACACTTTAGTTGAGCTGTCCACAAGGACCCCAAGATCTCTCTTCTGATCTTTCTCAGACAGGTCAGAACCATATATCCAATATGACGGGCGCCTTACTCGCTAAGAACAGCAGCATTTCCTGCTAAGAGAGTCCTGTATGTAAATACTTCTTTCGTATTCCTTCTTACTTCATCTTCACAGAATTGCTGCGTACTGTTGACACTGGCTGGAAGCCTCGATGAGACTGAACTGGAGAAGAGAGGCGGGGTTTCTGACCCAGGAGTGTCACTAGGAGACTAGGAGTGTGGCACTAGGAGACGGAGCAAGCGAGCCCATGACTGGTTCCCCGTTGCCAAACACAGAGAGAAGAACTGGCGTCTGCTGCGGGTGACGGTTCTCCCTTTGAAGTGCTCTCATCACCTTTCCTGGCCGCTGGTCACTGCACTACACTCGAGCCCTTGGTCGCCGTGAGCCTATTTGTTTTCGCCGGTTGCAGAGAGGGGCTGAGCGCAGCAGCAGGAGCCCCTTTGCAACCACACTCCAGGACTGTGGACCAGCCAGCGCGGATTGCACCATGAGCGCAGACTGCACGAGTTATGTGAACACCGACAAGGTGCTGGTCAGCGCTTTTAGCTGCCCACGGGAGGATGGAGAGGCGAGCGCGATCTATTGTTGCGGCTTCCAGGACGACAAATATTGTTGCGATGATCCAAACAGCTTCTTCCCCTAGCAGCACAACTACATGTGGTGGCTCAGGTGAGACTGAACAGCAGCAGGCTGGTGGACATTGCCAGGGAACAATGGGGAGTGACTAGACCACCACATTGCCAGGGCTTTTGGGGAGGGCACGCACCCATGATTCTTTTTGAACTAGCTTGAGCAATCTTTCACATCTTTGCCTATTCACGGATTAGCTGAAAGTGGATCCTGAGCTAACATTTCCTTTGCCAGTTATGTATTAAAAATATATAGCTTATATAGATAATTATTTGTCAGTTACGTATGCCACCTTTTTCCATTCTTTGTGCCATCATCTGGGGTAAGATAGAACAGTATCAATGAAGGATTGCATTTAATAAATTTGCTTCAGTATTGATTGTTGATTTACTCTGGATCTTCATGCTCATATTTACCCTCAATAACTAGTACAATTTTGTTCATCAGTCATTTTTATAAAGAAAGAAGCACTATTACTAAATGTTATAAACATTTTTTATTTATTTTAATGGTTTTATATTCTAAGAGAAGTGCTGTTACTTCTGCAGCTAACAGCCCAATCCTATCTAACTCCTCACATGGCAATGCAGCAGCACCAACATGACCTCTGCTGAATCCTGGCCTCAGGAAGTCATCTTGGGGTAAGGGAACACTTGCTCCCTTCCCACAAAGGAAGATCCTATTGGCCCAGTTGGTCAGCTTGGAACTGCTCAGCAGTATCACTGGCACAAGTCTGTGTTAACATATTAAGGTGGATCAGGCCCAAGAAGGGAATAAGGTTTTAACAGGCACTGCTGCTGCTGAACCTGCTCCCTTTGCAGACCCGATCAGTCATTCTCCCATCTGCTCCCTGTTCTGCCCACTCCCACCAATAGTGGACCTCTCATTATATTTGATGGGGCAAATGCCCCAGGGCGTGAGCCTTTAGGATCCCATGGAAGCCTCTCTGAGACTCCCGACAGGGTCAGAAAATGTGCTTCTGTTTTTCCAGAAGCTCAGTTTATAGCGTAGGGGAAGCCTCAGGAAGCTTCCCCGACGCAGCCTGAGGTCACGCAAGGCTCCATGACCCTTAGGTGAGTGAGAGGGGTGGATTTGCACATGGGGGCAGCAACAGCCCACAGGGGGGGCACCATTGCGGAGCTTTGCTCCGGGGTGCAGGGTTGGGGAGATCCGCCACTGACCCCCACCGTTCTGCTCCCTCCTAGCCCGTGTGGTTTACCTGAGGCAGTGGGCATCTGCTGTCCGTCACGGTGTAGACCTGGGCACCTGGCCACTTACAGCTTCTGGCAGCAGCCAGACCATGCACTCCGGAAAGTGCATTATGCCAGCAGAACACATTATTTATATTTTCTTTCATGAGGGTTTTAAAGGGCAGTACAGTTATTTTAATTAAGGCTACTATGATTGCATTATTTCTTCCTAAAAATACACTTTTAGGCAAGTGTCTAGATTTTCATGTAAGATTTTGAAATGAATATTTTTTAAATGAATGAATAAAGTCCATTATGTTTTTAAAAATTAATTTGTTTAATAAAAGATTTGTACTCATGACTTTCATTACTTTATGTAAATTAGAATCCTCTCATATAGAATTATAATGCTGTACCCCAAAATAGTAAAAATACTTAATACTATATTGGCCCTAGACTTCCATTGATGTATCACAGTCCTCCATGTCCAGACTAATGTACCAGTGGGATGAAGCATGAAAACATTAAAGTCTGCCATGTGACACACAGGGCGCAATCCTAACTGGGACTTGGGCCAGCCTGGGAGGGTCACAAACATGCCGTAAAGCACATTTGCACCTCCTCAGGGGGAAGCCAGGCCGGCACTCTGAGAAGCACCGGCTTGTGGTGGCTGACGGAAGCCTCTGCACCAGCTTGCCCCCAGCTCTTTGTGTCGGCTCCGATGTAAGGACAAAAGGTAGTTGTGGGTGGGGGCGGGGAGGAGGAGGGAGTGTTCCTGGGTGGGGGGAGGGAGGGTAATGGGCGGGCGGGGAGCAGGAGGCGGGGCTGGCACCTCAGGAGGTGGTACAAGTCTGAGGAGACCCATAGGCACAAGTGGCCCTTACCCAGAGGTGAGGGGAAAAGTTTCCCCTTGCCTCTGGCTAAGCTGCTGCTGGCCACAATCCTGCGCTGGATACAGTGCAAGCCTCCTGGCTTGCCTGTTCCAGTTCAAGTTAGGATTGCACCCACAGAATTCTAAATTTCCAAATGTGAGAATCTCCTTAGAAAAAAGGAACAGACTTTTGTACAGTGGGGCATTAAGCTTGCAGCAGTGGCATATCAAGAGTGGGATTGGGGTGGTCTGCCCCAAGTGCTAGCAATAAGGGTGTGCCTGTGTTGCTTCGAATATCGGGTAGACCTGGCCTTACCCAGAGTATCTTGAGATGGAGACCACATCTAAGCTTCAAACAGCCAGTGGTCCTGGCCTCCACTAGGGATAGGTGGGTGAGTTTTGATGTGGAAGTCTACCCATGACTTTGAGTGGCCAAGACTGGTCAGTGGGAGTGGTCTAGGACAATGCTAAATTACTGAGTAAGGAGTGATGCAATGACAAACCTTAGGGAAGTGGTTCCCAAACCCCTAGGAGCCACAGAAACCAGCCAGGGGAGTTGCGAGATCCTGACGAAAAACCCACCACCCTATACAGTTAATAGGATTGTAGCCTTAATGGGGATCCATGGCCAATGGCCCAGTACATCAAGGGAACCACCAGACAAAAAAGTTTGGGAACAACTTTATTTATGAAATGTTATCAGATGACTTGCAAACGATTGGTCATTTTGAAAAATTACAAATTCTGAGGGACAAATTAAATTGTCTGTCGTACTCATATAAAACAGCTGGATCTAGAACATTTTTGGGTTTAGGATGCATTAACCCAAGTTCACCTTGACAGCTATCTCCTACTAGAACCCACGCAAGGTACATATATTTCTGTCCCAATTGATCTGGTATGCTGAACTGATAGTCTGCATACATAATAATAATAACTAGGTATTTATATACCGCCTTTCTGGTCATCGGATTACTCCTCTGACTTTATCCAAGGCGGTTTACATAGGCAGGCATTTCTAAATCCCTCAAGGGGATTTTTACAATCATAGAGGTTCTCTCTTTCAAGAACCAACAACATTTCAGAATGGATCTTCCTGGTTTGGTTACACTTCTGGCCTCCAGTTCTCCCACGCGGGCTGGCAAACAACTCCATATCTCACATGGAGGGCAGCCAAGACGCTTCTTGCTCCCAGCAAAAGCAGGTGGAATCACTCAGCTTGGCTTGTCAGCTGCTTCAAGGTCTCGCCATTCTCAGCTGTTCAGGGAGCTGCCGGTGTCCTCGAACTGGGGACCCTCTGATGTTATCTTCAGGCAAACGGAGGCTATACCCTCTAGACCAGACCTCCTGCCATGTTTAAATCTTGGACAAAATAGACCCCGTTACGATATTTTCCACCTATAAAAATAATAACAATGAAACAGACAGCAAATTATCAACAAGATTTGACCAAGGGAAGGAAACAAACCCTTAACATCAAGTTAAGTAAAGTTAAGATAAACCCTTAACATCTCAATCATGTCCTCCTTTTACTGCACCTCTCCCACTGCAAGATGCAAAGCATGCCCCATTGGCCCAGTTGCATCAGTGCTGGAAAGTTGGATAGGATTGGGCCCCTAAAATAGTCATGGAGTCCACCAAAGGACAGGCGACTCTGGATTAACATTGTGTGGTACTTAGGATCTGGTTAGGGATGTAAATATTACTGAACCATTGAGGATCCTGCTACAGTCTGTTTCGGGGGGAGAGTGCCAAGCAAACCTGACACAAAAACCCTTGACTTCCAAAGGGTGGAATTCCCTTAAATGAGAAGACTAGTTAAGAGAGAAGTTGAAAGGGAAGGTAAAAAGAGTCCAATCTCTTCAGAGTGCGTGGAGGCTGTTTAAAACAATGGTAATAGAGGCCCAGCAAAAGTGTATATGACAAAGGAAGAAGGAGGATGCCAGCATGGCTAATGAGCAGAGTTAGAGAAGCTGTAAAGGGTAAAGAAGCTTCCTTCAGTAAATGGAAAACTTGCCCTAATGACAAAAATAAAAAGGAACATAAACTGTGGCAAAAGAAATTTAAGAAGGTGATATGAGTGGCCAAGAAAGATTTTGAGGAATGTATGGCCAGCAACATTAATGGGTATAATAAAAGCTTCTTAAGAACATAAGAACAGACCCACTGGATCAGACCATCGGCCCATCTAGTCCAGCTTCCTGTATCTCACAGCGGCCCACCAAATGCCCCAGGGAGCACACCAGATAACAAGAGACCTGCATTCTGGTGCTCTCCCTTGCATTGGCATTCTGACATAGACCATTTCTAAAATCAGGAGGTTGCACATACACGTCATGGCTTGTAACCTGTATTGGATTTTTCCTCCAGAAACTTGTCCAATCCCCTTTTAAAGGCATCCAGGCCAGATGCCGTCACCACATCCTGCGGCAAGGAGTTCCACAGACCAAACACACACTGAGTAAAGAAATATTTTCTTTTGCCTGTCCTAACCCTCCCAACACTCAATTTTAGTGCATGTCCCCTGGTTCCGGTGTTATGTGAGAGTGTAAAGAGCATCTCTCTATCCACTTTATCCTTCCCATGCATAATTTTGTATGTCTCAATCATGTCCCCCCTCAGGCGCCTCTTTTCTAAGCTGAAGAGGCCCAAACGCCATAGCCTTTCCTCATAAGGAAGGTGCCCCAGCCCAGTAATCATCTTAGTTGCTCTCTTTTGCACCTTTTCCATTTCCACTATGTCCTTTTTGAGATGTGGCGACCAGAACTGGAAACAATACTCCAGGTGTGGCCTTACCATCGATTTGTACAACGGCATTATAATATTAGCCATTTTGTTCTCAATAACTTTTCTAATGATCCCAAGCATAGAATTGGCCTTCTTAACTGCCACTGCACATTGGGTCGACACTTTCATCGACCTGTCCACCACCACCCCAAGATCTCTCTCCTGATTTGTCACAGACAGCTCAGAACCCATTAGCCTATATGTGAAGTTTTGATTTTTGCCCCAATGTGCATGACTTTACACTTACTGACATTGAAACGCATCTGCCATTTTGCTGTCCATTCTGCCAGTTTGAAGAGATTCTTTTGGAGCTCCTCACAATCACGTCTGGTCTTCACCACTCAGAAAAGTTTGGGGTCGTCTGCAAACTTAGCCACCTCACTGCTCAACCCTGTCTCCAGGTCATTTATGAAGAGGTTGAAAAGCACCGGTCCCAGGACAGATCCTTGGGGCACACCGCTTTTCACCTCTCTCCATTGTGAAAATTGCCCATTGACACCCACTCTCTGTTTCCTGGTCTTCAACCAGGTCTCAATCCAGGAGAGGACCTGTCCTCTAATTCCCTGACTGTGGAGTTTTTTCAGTAGCCTTTGGTGAGGGACTGTGTTGAACGCCTTCTGAAAGTCCAGATATATCATGTCCATGGGTTCTCCCTCATCCACATGCCTGTTGACCTTTTCAAAGAATTCTAAAAGGTTTGTGAGGCAAGACTTACCCTTACAGAAGCCATGCTGATTCTCCCTCAGCAAGGCCTGTTTGTCTATGTGTTTTGTGATTCTATCTTTGATGAGGCATTCCACCATCTTACCCGGTATAGATGTTAGGCTGACCGGCCTATAGTTTCCCGGGTCCCCCCTCTTTCCCTTTTTAAAGTTCGGTGTGACATTTGCTATCCTCCAATCTTCTGGCACCGTGGCCGTTCTGAGGGACAAGTTGCATATTTTAGTCAAGAGATCAGCAACTTCATTCTTTAATTCCTTAATAACTCTTGGGTGAATGCCATCAGGGCCCAGTGACATTGATCTTTAATTTATCAATGAGGTCTGAAACATCTTCTCTTTCAACCTCTAACTGACTTAATTCCTTTTCTACCAAATCCAAATTCCAACTGGCAACTTTGTTTACCTTTTAGAGCTCACTGCCCACTGGGATGCCTTAAAGTGTGAGACCCAATCAGAAACCATGAAATGCCCTCAATTCCTTTCGCTGATTGGTTGTCAGCCAGACTGGGCTTGACGTCATAATCCATTTAGCCTAGTAAATCCAAACCAGACTTGAAAACCAAACTTGTCTTGCAGACTCTAGCTCAGGGATGTCAAACATAAGGCCCGGGGGCCAGATGTGGCCCCCAGAAGCTTTTTATCTGGCCCTCAGGCTCTCAGCTGCTGAAGTGTTACCGCTGAAACAGCAGCCCAAATGAAAATTGGGCTTTCCCAAACTTTGAAATATGATCAAGATTTGCGTATTTTCTCTTCTGTCACTTGCAGTTAATGAGTTTCTATATGAGAACAAAGTCTGATTTCTGGCCGTTAGCTGCTTAATGATGTCACTTGCTGCTTAATATCACTTCCGGCCCTCAGCTGGAGCCCTGAATGGTAACTTCGGCCCTCTGTATGAAATGAGTTTGACAACCCTGCTCTAGCTGGCAGAGTGTAGCAGATTCTGGATCTTGACAGAGTTTCCATGGCTTTGGTAGTCTGGCCTAGTTGCAGTGCGGCTGCTCTGTCCACAATGCATGGAGTACTTAAGGGTGCAATCCTAACCCCTTATGTCAGTGCTTTCCTGAGAGCCTCTGGCCCAGTTGACCAAACACAACCAGAGTTGTGCTTGTGGGGTGGGGGAGTGGGGGTCCATTTAAGTGTGTGCTTTATTTCTTGGACTGTGTTGGTCCTTGGAGAATCCTTGACATTTGAGCCCATTCATTCATTCATTCATCTGAGTTCCATCTCTAATATATTTACTTAAATTTTATATTTAATTATTTTTCCAGCCCTTTGCCAGATATTTTATGCGGCCCTTCGGCCGAAAAGTTTAGAGACCCCTGTCCCAGAGGAAGACGGTCAGGTCCGCCTCCCACGAGAATCCAGCGCTGGTTTTCGGAACAGCCGAGCCATCGACCGCCTCACCGCCCGGGCCAGTCTGCAGTGCTGAAGTGGCTCCGGTCCGGAGAGCTCCAGCTCCGGGTTTTGCTGCATGGCTGCCGGGCGGCCTGATGGGTGGGGCGTGCGGGGCGGGGCGGGGCCTGGCCGGGGCGGCTCGGGAAGTTGCTGAAGTTGGGGAGAGAGAGTGAGGGGAGGAAGCGCGGAGGGCGGCGCGACCTTCCTGGGTGCCTTTCCCCCCGTGCGCGCGGTCGGTGCATGATGGAAGCAGCATGGCCGCTCACTTCTCCCTGACACAGGTAGTCGCGGCTGTCTGGGGTCCCCCGCTGCCCAGGCCTGGCGAGGGTGTCGGGCGCCGCCTCGGCCTCCCCTTGCGAGGAGTGGCGGGCTGCCCCAGCGCCGCCTCTCGACCTTCCAGCCTCCCCCGCTCCCTCCTGGCTGCTGCCCCCTCAGCGCGCCCCCTCCCAGTCCCCCATTGGATTTCCTGCCTTCGTGGCCCCCCCCCCCCCAGCCTCTGCTCCCTCGAACTGAGCCTCTGGGCCAAACCTCGGCTCGCTCGTCCGCTGCTTCTTCCAGTCTTTCCTCCTCCTCCGCCTTTGCCCCCCCTCAAGTCCTTTCCACTTCTCTGGGGGTCCTGCCTTCCCTGCTCCCTGTGTGTGCCCTTGCAAGCCCCCAATGCCTCTGCTGGAGGGCTGCAGCTCTCCTCAGGGTACCCCCAGACCTCTAATCTCTGTCACCCTCGGGGTGACCACTGTCCTCTTTTTCCAGGACATGTCCTCTTTTTAGCCTCCTGTCATGGAAAAGAACTAAAACGTCCTCCTCTTCCCTGTGAGCAGCACATAACCTGCAACTGATAATAAAGTATATATATAATATGCTAATAGTATATGTAATACAGCTTTAAATTTAATAGTTAGTAATATAGTGTTAAAACTAACCTCATGAAATCAATATATGAGTGTTTTTAGCTTTTATTTTGTCAGGTCCTACATTTTTCTTGTATGTCCTGTATCTTGGGGTGCTTGACAAAGCATATATAGATTGAATATAGTTTTAAATTTAATAAGTAATATAGTGTTAATGTCCACTGAATGAAATCAATATATGAGCTTTTGTTTTGTCAGATCCTACATTTTTCATGGATGTTCTGTATCTTTTATATTTAGATAGATAAAAAGCTTTGTCAAGCAGATATACTTCTAAATTTTAGAATAAGTAATATAGTGTTAAAATTCACCACATGAAATCAATATACAAGTGTTTTTAGCTTTTATTTTGTCAGCTCTGACATTTTTCTTGGATGTCCTCTATCTTGGGGTGCTTGACAAAGCAGACTCTTGAAAAAGAGTTTGCGGTTATAATATTTGGTCACCTGGGTTCCTTTCTGATATGTTTGCGATGATTCTTCATTCTCTTTCACTTCACTCCATCTTACCCCCTTCCCTCCTGTGCAAGGTGACTAGATGTCATAACCTCAAAAGAAGGCAAGGTGTCCCAAAATGTAGGACATCCAAGAAAAACATAGGACATGACAAAATAAAAGCTAAAGACACCATCCAACCTGGGATCTGTTATTTCTTCTTATCATATCTTTATTTCCTATGGGGCCCAAAGTTATGTTGTGTTCACTTCTGTGTTTCTATGGGTGATATTTTAAAAGAAATTTCCTGGATATAGTTGAATGAATCTCAAAACTCAGCTTTTGTTGGCAACTGGCAAATAGCTTATTTCCCCAGTTTCCTGTAATATAGTATACGTTATATAGTATATAGTATATATTATATAGTATATAGTATATAATATAGTAGCAGCTAGAATTAATTTTAACATAGGTTAAAGTTGGGTGGTAATGTGCAACAGAATTCTGAAAGAAAAAACCCTTTGCTTTTCATATAAAGGGTACATATAGAAAAATTAGTCCCATGTAACAAGTTTTCAATGCAGCTGACACATGAAAGTATCCTTAATTTTTAGAATAGGATATACTGAGTTTTAGTTATGTTCTATATTAACTAGTATTGTACATATCAACAGTTAGCTTAGACATCATGATGTACCCACCTTGTTTGTTCATGAGTGTGTATGAATACACATTCTTGCTCATGAATACACAAAGTGCGTGTTGGTGTTCTTGTTGATGCTAAAGTGGAAGTGGAGCGCGATCGCTCTGCATCCACTTTCCCTGCCAGAAGTCGTGCCAGGCTCCCCGCACCCCAGGGAGGCTGCAGGAAACTTGGGTAAGTGCACCCAAGCCCCTGCAGTCCCCTGAGCAGCGCGATCCTGGAGATTACGCGGCTGCCTCCCCCCCCCCCGGCCCCTGTGGCCTCCTCCCCCCGCAAAGACTTACTGGCTCTCAAACTTTCCCAAAGTGTTTGAGAACCACTGTGTTATACCATGATCTGACCAGCTCTGTAATTAAGCCCACAATATTTTCTAGCCTGCAAACATATTGCTAACCTGGTCATGATGTTGAAAGCAGTGGGATGTTTTTTGTTAACTTTTTACACTACCTTCTGTTAACTTTTTACTGTCTGTGTAGACAGTATTGACTTAAGTGGTGCTTGAAGTGCTGACAGTATTCTTTGATGCATGGGTCTTACTGGTCACCCCCTTTTCATTTCACCCAGATAAAGTAGGAAATCACTTTTCCTGAAGTATTCTAGAGAGGGACAAATGGTGGCTTGCAGGCGCTGGCCACTAGGAACACTATCAGCATTTCAAGTGCTGCTGCCCACTGTGACATGTAAATGTGAGAAGAGAAAAATCTCTCACTGGACTGAACTGAGGGCAGCTTAATAGCCCCTGAATACTTGTGGGGTTTGTACTCAACAACCCTAAAGGAAGTGAACATGGGTGCCTTTTGGTTTACCTTTCACTACCTCCGTCATGATGTCTTCATCATTCTTGTAAATGGCCCATGCTCTTGTAGTGATGAGTGCTCAGTGGAGAAAGGGGCACACGAGAACCAGTATGGGTAAATTAGAATGGAGTCTGACACATGTGCTCTTGCAATGAGTTCAGAGGATCTGAGCCTAGAAGGCAAGGTGACTGAGCAGACCATGAAGTATGGTATCAGGTGGGTAATATAGTGATCAGGGAGTTGGTCTTGCAGTTCAAACTGTGAAGCCATAATCAAAGTTCAGGAATCTGTTACAAATGTTTGTGACTGGTTTGTGAACCATGAACTGGATGAACTAATGGGCTGTACATGTCGTTTTTAAAGTTTTGGTTTTAAAAATGCTCCCAAAATTTTGAGTACGCTTTGTTCCAGATTTGTTACTTCAGAATTCTGTATTGTCTGCATCCAAACAAAGAAATGTGGGAGAAGCTTACTGATATCATAAATGAGGTCTTTTGCCAGTGCAAGTAGAACTTGAAAGGTTTCTCATTGGTGTTCAAATATTAAATTGGAAAGGCTGATTTAAAGAGCTTGCATATTTGCTGAATGGAAAGATTACTTAGCGCATTCAGAGAGGTGTAGGTTCAGGGTATGAGCCAAAATGTTTCCTGTTCAAAAGTAACAATAGATTTGACTGTAATAGTGTTTTTGTTAGCAAAAGGATTGTATTGCTATAGTTGCCTTGAGATAAGAAATTAATAACTGCTATACGCAAGGGAGAGATGACCATGAACTTGAAAAGTAGTTTTGAAAAATTAGTTTCTGTTCCTAGTATTGGTTGTCATACATGACTCTGTATAACTATAACTAAATCCTGGCAACACTCAAATTTAAGAGGCTCTTGTGGCTGTTAGAAGAACAGCTCATTTGTAAAATGTTTTCCTGTATTATGCAGATTCTCTCCAAAGGTAGTATTGGGGTGGAAGGAGCAGGAAACTCATATATAAGAAAAATAATGCATCACACTGATAGAATTCTAAAATTCTTTAACAAATTAGTTTCTGATCAGATTGTAGTGTGCTATACATGCTGGTTCACGGTCGTACAACTGCCTTGACTATCCTTGTGCTATAGCAGTTGTGCAAATCACAATGGCCATGTGTGCTGATCCCATGTAGAAGTGCCACTACTCACAAATGGCATCTCTGCATGTTTGCTGCAAGGCTGTGAGGCATGCTTGTATACAAGGCATGCTTATATATAGACCAGTGTTTCTCAACTAGTGGTACTTGAGGTGGTGTCCAGTGGTTCCTGCAGGACCCCCAGACTCCTGCTGTCTGGCTGCAAGATCAGCAATGCTACATGACAAGCAGCAATAGGAGGCTTGGCTGGCAGAGCTCAGCTTGTGCCTTTCTTGTGCTCTAAAAAGCCATCCCAAAAAAGTTCACCCTGAGCTTCTTGCAGGTGTTTGTCGTGTTGTGTCCAGCCTCCAAATCTAGAAGTAACTGTTAATGTTGATGAACGGTCAGGCTTTGTCTCACCACTGAAGACCCAAGCTATATGTCTGTTCTTCTCTTCCATCACTCAAACTAAAGAGGGGTTCCCCAACCTTCACCAGAGATGCCCCTGCAAAAGGCGCAACCTCCGAAGAGTTGTAGGTAATCTCTTGTTATCCCTTTGATCCAGGGAAGTCCTTGGCTGCAAGCTGTCAACAGCAGCCGGGTTTAAGTCTCCTGGTGCTTTCCCAAGCAGGAAAGTTCAGCCTGCTATGTTAACTCCCCTACGTGATCTCCAGGATGGTAGTTCTTAATATACCATCCTATTTGGAAGATTGATTGGCTATGTGTGTGTCTTCTGTTCATGGTAAAAATCAAAGAACTTCAGCATGTTAAGTCTTAGAGGACTAGTCTTGAGTAAATATGATGAGTTCTTATTTTACTCAACCCTTTTAAACTTTGACATTCTGATTCCTTTCTCGAAGCCTGGAAAGCCTTCTAGTGATAGAAGAAAATGCATCTGTTTTGTCTGCTTTCATTTACTGATTCTTGTGCTTGTCACTGTATGTCTTTTAAAGATTTTCCTCTCCCAGTTTCAGCCAGCACTGCAGGTTTATTCAATGTTAAGACTGCTTAATGAATGCAGCAAGTATCTCTTTACTATTTCAAACTCTTTAGCCCAGCATTTCTCAACCAGTGGTACTCATGCCACTAGTGATACTTGAGGTGGTATCTGGTGGTACATGTTGGGTGCCCCAGACCCCTGCTGCCTTGCAGTAAGATGAGCAATGCAACATTACAAGCAGTGTTAGGAGGCTTAGCTAGCAGAGATCTAGCGTGCACTTTTTGTGCATTTGAAAAAGCCCTCCCATCTACCCTGAGCCTCTTACCGGTGTTTGTTGCACTGCTTCTGACCTCCCAGTACAGAAGTTACTGGTGATGTCATTACCAGTTACTGCGGTGGACAAACATTGAGAAATGCTGCTTTAGCCAGATGCCACAGAAGTCGGTACTTTCCATGTTTCAAAGATCTCTGGTTTCCTTCAGGTAACAGGTCTTCTGAATTGAAATCCATCTCTCTGTCATATATATTATACATGCACATTTATTTGAGAGCTTCTGTTAGCGAAACTAGTGGCTTGGTGCTGAAATTCTAGCAGTTTTTGTATAAGTTAGCCAGAGGAATGAACTGGTTGCATTCTATTAGCTATACTGAAAGAAGCATACAGGCATTGCTAAAACAGCAGTTACTGAAGCATGTTCTTCTAGTGAGGCAAACATAGTTTTCTTCCCCGTACTGGTCTGCTTACAGAGTACAACCTGAGATACAACTGACTGACTGTGCAGCGATGACTGCCTGATAGCTATAGTCCCTCCTCCCATCCCAGAGCAGTTTGTGATACCTTACAAATGTATTGTACTAAAAAAAATTGTGGCATGAACAAATGAATATTTACGTTTGTTGTTGCTCACAGTTTAAAAGCATAGTTCACTTGTTAAAGCCTCAGAGAGTGGGGATGAGGGACTGCAGCTCCTTGCTACTCAGTACTGTGCTCACCAACTCTGGTGCAAAATCAGCAGAGCTGTTTCTCCCTCCCATCAGTTCTGCAAGAGAATAAATATCTGTTGCAGATGTACTGAGTGCCTTTCCAGACGACAGCATTTTCTGGTTCTTCTGATTGCATTTTAAGAGTAATTATTAATTGTCTTAATTCCATAATTTAAGGCACAAGTGCAACATAGTCTCTAGTGCATTAAAATAATGCCTTAAATAAATAATATAATAGTTCACAGATTGAAATGGCTGTCACAGTTTCTCAACACTAGGGATTGAAATCTGGAAGTAAAGCAACTCACTTGGTTTATGTCAGTGGAATCCTTTTATTGTGGTATTGTCCCCCTTAACACCTTAGTTAATGGTGCTCTTATCTCAAGTGCAATGTGTATAAAACAGGGGGCCTCCAAACCCCGGCCCGGGGGCCAGATGCAGTCCGCAGCTAGCCTCTATCCGGCCCGCAGCCAGCCTCTTGTCCCCTGAAAGCCTCTGGCCCACTTGACTGAACATGACCAGAGCTGTGCTCTGATTGCATCTGGAGGGTGTTCTGAAGGCCAGAGAGGCTGAGTGAATGAGCCCACTCATTCATTTATTCATTCATCTAAGTTGCATCTCTTATTTAAATTTTCTTCAGGCCCTCAGCACTGTGCCAGATATTTCATGTGGCCCTCTGGCCAAAATGTTTGGAGACCCCTGGTATAAAGTATTGGCAAATATAACACATGTTGGGATATGACCTGAAGGTGTATACTATACACTTTGTCTGCTATGAATCTCTTTAGATCAGACACTGGCAGTGTTTTGGAGTAACAACATTCTGTTGTAGCCTTAATGTGAGTCATAATATTCCACTGGTTGAAGCCAGGACTGATGCTCCAGGCATCAGGAAATTCTCTTACATTAAGTCCCATTGGAATGAATATAGAGGAAACATGCACAGAACCAGGTCAAACAGCAAGCTTGCATCTGTTAAGAATGAATTTAACAAACCTTTTATTTGAATTCCATGCCAGACCAATGATTGATCTAATTTAAGGACTGCATTCAAAACACCAGGATAACCAGATGCTTCACATCAAGCTACCAAGTCTTGAATTTTAGCAAGTTCCAGACAGAGCTAGTGGGACAAAATCAATCTAGTGATGTTTTAAAGACTTGCAAATGTACTGTGATGAGAGTTTTCAGGGTCATATCTACATTGTCCATCTGAAGAAGTAAGTCCTTGTACAAGTTCAAGGCATACAGTTTGCAAACCTGTTGCAGGCTTCTTCCTTGTATGTCATTTATTTATTTATTTATTTAACTATAATAAACATAAAATAGAAAAACAAATACATACATAAACAAAATTCTAATAAAGCAGCACGAGCGAAGCCAAAACATTCCCATACTTATAATCCAAATACATACAGTCCAAACATTAACAAATGTTAATCTATACCACTAATACTTCAAAATCAATCTTCAAATCCAAAACACCTCAAATCCCCATCCTCTCTCTGATTCAAAAAATCAATAACTGGACTCCAATTCTTCAAAAAGTTTTCTGTTGAAAATTTTCTAAGCAAAATTGTTAATTTATCCATCTCCGCATAATCCATAAGTCTTATCCACCATTCCTCCACCGAAGGTATATTCATAGTCTTCCAATTTTGAGCATAAAGTATTCTGGCAGCGCTTATCATATACAAAAATAAAACTTCATTTTTTCTTTCCACATACTCATCTGTCATACCTAATAAAAATACTTCTGCCTTCAATTGTATTTTTTTTTTTAAGATCAACTGTATCTGTGCATGAATTTGTGACCAATATTTTTTAACTTTTGAACACGTCCACCACATGTGGTAAAATGTTCCCTCTTGTTTCTTACATTTCCAACAACTATTGGACATAGTTTCATACATTTTGGCTAATTTACTTGGTGTCACATACCAACAATAGATCATCTTATATATATTTTCCTTAATGTTAACATTCAAAGTAATTAAGATCAGATGAGCAGGTAATATCTAAAATATATAAATTGCTTTTGAAGTTTGAAACAGAAGATGAACAGGTTAAAGAATGCATGATCCAGTGGGCAAAAAATGTGGGTTATGAACTTTCAGTGGACAGATGGGAGAAATTATGGATAAAACAGACAAAGCTTACTTTGCAGGCTTCTTCCTTGTAGATATAATGGATCCCCCTGAATATTGATCTCTTTCCACTTAGACCTTGCAATATATTGCTCCTTGTAATTATAGATGTTCTCAGTGGCTGCACTCCCAACGCCATTTAAAAAATCTAATCATGTGTGACATTGAAAAAAACCAATAGCTTCTCCCTTGTTATAGTTTTTGATGCTTAGTAATGCATAAGCTGATTTTAAAAACATTGACACTTTTCTTCTCTTTGTAGCTGTCAAGTGCAAATCCTGTGTATGAGAAGTACTATCGGCAGGCAAGTACAGTTATTCTCTTTGCTTATATTTCTGAATAAAATAGCCTCCTGTTTATAGCTGGTAATATTAAATGTAAGAATAAGTTGTTCCTTTTGGATATAAATCTGATTCTTAGGATATTTTACTAGCTTTTCAATATAACAAATTCCATTTATGCCATACAGGTTTGATACAAATACAGTAATTACTTACTTGAATATAAACAAGCAACTCTTGGTCATAGATGGCAATTGCAACAGCTAATTGTTTTATACCAACCACCTCCTGTACCAAACAATAATACATTTATTCCATTATAAGAGTCGTACAGTATACTTCTTTATAACTGCTTCTTGGTCTAAACTGTTGCATTTTGAATAAAATTCAGATACTGTTCAATTGCTTATAAAGCAACTTCAGTATAAGCAGACTTGCAATGAATATTATATCTCCTACCCTGGACAACATTAGTATTTTACTTGCCATATCTGTAAGTATTAGAAATTAAAGTCTCTTGCCTCGGTTACCAGTAACATAATAGAAGGCAAGAGTGTCTTGAGTTTTTCCAGTACAACCATTTGTATGGCCTGTATTGCCACAAGGCTAGTGCTCTTATTTTTGGCAGACCTAGTCACTGGATCCCTACTTCCTATTCTTGGTGAAATGGAAGTGCCTTTATGCTTAGCTATGAAACTGATTGGAACTGGCTGTGATCCTAAAGATAGTTGATTAGGTTTTTTGGACTTCCCAACTTAAAAAAAGGACATATTTGAGATCTATCTAAAGTACATATTGATTGAATATTAATTTCAGTGATACAGGATATATTCTGCAGTAGTAGGTAAGTTTTTTTTTTTAAATTTCAAGTAGGTGTACATCCCTTAGGAATGGTATTTAAGTGGATGACATCCATCTAGTATAATCTGAATGACTAAACAGTATTTTTTAAAAATAGAATGCTATTAATGCAGTAATTTAATCCTAATAAAGGATTTATAGCATTTTGTATTCCTTTTAGGGATACTGCAGAATGAAAATGCCTTTAAAAGTCACTTGAAATATTGTATATTATTTCTCTGTAGTTCAAGGAACCTTTAGAAATAATAATAAAGAATATTTATATGTTGCTTTTGACAAAAGTTCACAAAGTGGTTTACAGAGAAAATCTGACAACTAAATGGCTCCCTGTTCCAAAAATGCTTAAAAGATGCAGAAGAACACCAGCAAGTAGTCCCTAGAAAAGGCACTTTGCTGGGTTGAGTACAGACAGTTACTCTTCCCTGATAATTATAAAAGGAACTCCGTTGAGAAAGCGCCTTTTCACCCAGTTAGCAAAACATAGTATCATTAGTATTGCACTGGTTATTTGAAACTAAAGTTGCATTTCAAATGGTCTGCCTGTCTTTGGAATTTCCTGGCTGATGTTTAAATGGACCTCATTCTTTGTATAGTGCACTTCTTTATACAAATGTGCTGGTATGAACTCGCTGTAATAAAAGAATACACTATATTTAAAAATGTATCTAATGCATCTGCATTGGTGCTGGTAGTATTCTAATTCACCCAAACATACATGCAATATCTTTTTTTGGCTTTACTAATTTAAACAACTTCTATATGCTTTTTGCTTTAACATTAAAGTATGGGCTTAATTTGAGACAAGGCATTTAGAATTATTCAGTGACCAAATTCAGCCTAGGATGTATTTCATAATTTATATCCTGCCTGTCTGTTCTTTCAAATGCTGAAGGCTACTTAAAGTAATTAATGAATATAAATATAATAAAATCAGTCATAGAGTAAGCCAAGTAAATTGTTTCTAAGAAATGGAAATTAAAAAACAACTTAGCCAGTAGCCAGATTAACCCAACTACCAGCTGTCATGATTTACGGTATCTAAAGCTGCAGAAAGGTCCAGCAGAACCAAGAGGGGTGCATTTTTCTGGCTTAGTATAGATCATCCACAAAAGCAGTCTCTGTTGCAAATGTAAGTTGGAAATTGAATTAGAATGGGCCAAAATAATCATACCAGGAATTGACACAATCATGCTTGTGAGCTGCTTTTTCTTAAAGAAATATTGAATACTGCCTAGTAATTTTTCACTGTCATGGCATTAAGTGGTATTATAAAGAATAGGAAGTAATGCTGAACACACTTCCTTCACCAACAAATAACTTTAATTTATTCTTCTACAGCTAATGGTGAAGAATATACAGTAGCATTAAACTGCGTGACATTAAACTGAGTAGCATTAAACTGAGTGAAAATGCTCAACCCATGGTTCAGAAAACTATTGCACCCATGCCATAGAGTCTCTGAGCAAACCATAAACACCTGGTGGTTGATTGGTTAAATTTTGTATAAGCTGCAAGTCCTTGAGAAGTACATGGGGCATAAATGAATACCCTTACTGAAATGCGCCTCTTCAGCGATGCTATAAAACTACTGTTGCAGGTTTTCTTCTACCTTCTGTGCTGTAATGAACATTGCCTCTGCCTTGTGGCAGAGAATGAAGTGTTAGGTCTCAAGTCCATGGACTGCATTTGTGCCTCCTTATTGTAGTAATAAAATATACAGTTTCCCAACTATTTATATATCTTAAATTAGTGCTTTACTTCACATATGTGGCATTCAAATCTAGAGTTTTTTCAGTTTGCTTGAGACTATAGTGATTTGTCTACCTTTTACCACTTGGTCATTCTTGCTCCTGAGAAATGTGAGAAGCTGACCTTGATACTTCGGTGCATCAAATTATGCAAATTGCTCCACACAGCAGATGTTAGATGGCCCAAAACAGATGTGAGCAGACTTCAGGCTTGCAGTATCTCCTTTGTTTCTTTGTTAGAACAGCCATTTTAAACCACTGTGCCGTGGCACACTGGTGTGCCGTGAATGGTCCCCAGGTGTGCTGCGGGAATTTGGGAGAGGGTCATTTGTCAATAGGACCATTGGGGGATGTGAGCCCCCCATTAACAGCACAGTGTGCCTTGTCAATTGTCAAAAAGCTGATGGTGTGCCTTGACCATTTTAGTGCCTTGCCAGTGTGCCGCAAGATGAAAAGGGTTGAAAATGTGCTTCTGAACAAAATGCTCCCCCCACTTAATTTCTTGAGATTGGACCCAGAACTTTGAAATGGACAGTCATGGTTTGCTAGGTCATCTGAACCATCTTGCTTTTTATTTTGGGAAGTTTCAAATACGTCTATTGCAGTGAAACAGACCACTGGTTATATCTTTTTTCCCTCTTTCATAGGTTGATCCTGGAAACTCTGGAAGGGTGTTAGCTTCTGATGCAGCTGTTTTTCTGAAAAAATCAGGACTGACAGACTTGATACTGGGGAAGGTATTACTTTGTACAGTGAAATAGCAGGACAAAAGTGGTTGATTCTTGGTATTGTGTGTGAAGTTATTCTCAAAGGGCATATTGGTAACCTAGGGCCTCTGCTTGAAATGCATGTCTGAAGAAGAAAATATGTGGAGCACTCATATTTTGTGTATTGGGGGGGAAGTATGTTAACACTCTCTATACTTGAAAGTGGTTCAAATACTGGTTCAAACGAAGTATATTGGAACCAGTATACTTGTTTCAAATCATTGAGCTATAAGAATGGTAACAGATCTATTTTCTCTTCGGCCAATTCTAAATCTCGGGTCCAACTGAATTTCAGGCTATTGCATTAGACAAGAAAAAAATAAAGAACATTTCTTGTTAATGTCTTAAAATAATATGGAGACACATTTGGGATTGAATGTTTTAATGTTTAAGTGGGAGAAAAAAATATTTTTGGCAGCAATGTTTTGGCATTACGTTACATGTTTCTATTTAATTGCACCTAGGTTTGGGACTTGGCTGATACAGATGGTAAAGGTATCCTAAATAAGCAGGTAAAATACTTTTCTTCTTTAAACAACTATGTCCTAGCAAAAGTGTAGGTTAAAAGAAACAGCAAAAAGTTGGCTTCTGTAGCACTGAAGACTTAGACTTCAGGGTAAGCAGCAGTTTAGTGTTATACAATATCTTCCAAATAAGTGAAAAAAGCTGTGTACCAGAGACCATTGCATCACTCTGGAAAGACAATTTGTGGACAAAACAACCTGTCATGGAAACTTAACTGTTTGGAAATTAAGTGCAATATTGCTAATGGTATTAGCATACAGAAGAATGTGTAAACAAACATAATATACTTTTTTCACTTCCTCTGTGTGTCCCTTCCATTAACAAATAATGCTGGGTTTTAAAAAAACTTTTAGGGAACTGTTTTTGCTTTGTGGTACATACACATTTTTGGAACAGTATTCTTTAAAATGTGGTGGACTTTATGAGATATAGCTGCTCTGTGGTTTTAAGAACACTCTGTACTTTTAAAGAATGCTTCCTATGCTCTGATAAACATGCCAAAACCATGAATCAGGTTTATTTTCTAGCACTTGTAGCAAGAGTTCACATAAATATATGCAATGTAAAGAGTATAATCCCCTGGGGGCTGGGGATAAGAATAGGCCCTCAGTTTGGCTGTACTTGTCGTAAGAGGCGACTAAACAGCCACTGGGTAGATGGGGCTCATCAGCCTGGGAAGGCAGCTCATCTGAGAGAAGGAAAACTCTGATCCCAAACCTCCACTGCCTTGTGGCTACATCCAGTTATGGAAAAGGCTTCAGGAGTCAACCTCGAGGCAAAATCTGGAGCCGGAGTCCCTGAGGCAGTTCATGGCTGAACACAGTCACGTTCTGGCAACTCCTGCGACGCCGCTGGAACCAACCGTATTGGCTTCTGCCTTTCCATTGGACCATTTCAGCAACGTGGAGAGGGGGGATTTGCTGCATGGGTAACAGTCTGTCCTCCATATGTACTTTACCCAGGCGTCGCGCACTGGAGAGAACACTCTGTTCCAGAACCACTATTCAGAGCGCAATACCATGGTCTTTCGAGATTGAAGGATGCCAACGACAAAAGAGTATAATAGAAATTTTAAAAGTCTCCTTCTGTATTTGGTTGAAATCTTGTTTGACTAAAATTGCATCTTCTAAGAACAAAATGGTTCTATGTTAATTTCAATTTCATTTTCTCTAGGAATTTTTTGTGGCTTTACGGCTTGTAGCCTGTGCACAGAATGGATTGGATGTTTCACTGAGTAGTCTTAACTTGCCTGTTCCTCCTCCTAGATTTGTAAGACTTTCTTTTAAACTAACACTTTAAGTATGATTGAAAACTTATCACTAAGTCTAAGAACAAACATGCAAAAACCTATTTGGAAACTGGCATTTCCCATGGATGTAGCCCATGTTTGGATGCAAGACCCACATGGGTTTCTTTATCCATGAGTTTTTGCCATAAGATAAGCCAAGTAGCCAAGTAGCAAATTCCAAATCCTCCCTGGTGATTTTGAATGCCTGGTTGGTCTAGTTTGAATGTATAGCTTGGTGTGTTGGTGGTTTTGAGTATCCATAAGTTTTGCCTCCTTGCAAAAGATGAGATGGCATCCTAGATTATCTTATGGGAGGTTTACAGGACCAGGAAGCTTACTGTCTTAGAAGGATAAATATTCAGGGAAAACTCCAGCTCTTTTGGCAGGCAAGTGCTGCTGGGATAAATACAGGTAGAGGTGTACCCAGGGGCTGTCATGTCATCACTTCCAGGTTCTCTTGGAGGAGGTGGTCTCCTCTTTGTATTTGGTGAAAAGGGAAGTTCCTGTCAGAAGGAGGGTGGAAGGAGCCACCGAGCTAAGCAGAGCAGACACCTGAGCAGCCTTGCTGGACACCACGGAATTGCCTGGCTTTTTTTCTTTTTAAATATCTTTAAAGTGGGTCCCTGGTATCTGGACAAGGAGAAGTCATATAACTACTTAAATCCTTTTTTTCAGAAAAAGCTCTTCTGACTTAGCCAAAAATGCCAAAATACTTAACACTTTAACATATAATTTCCAAAATCCCAACTGGTTTGAATTTTGAAGGCAAGCTTATTTCCTCTTGTATACATATACACAAGCAAAGAATTGGCAAAATTCCAGTGCTAGTTAAATTTACCCTGTTAATTGAGTGAAGGCACCTCTTAAAGTGATGTTCCTCTTACACTTAGCAGGGACAGAGCACAACTCTTCCTCTACACCTCAGCATAGCATCTTTTCTAGAGCAGTAGTTCTCACCCTTTTTTAGCCCAGGACCCACTTCTGAGAATGACAATCTGTCTGGGGCCCACCGGAAGTGATGTCACAGCCAGAAATGACATCATCAAACAGGAAGTGACATCACAGTGATGTCAGAGCTGGAAGTGATGTCATCAAGCAGGAGGTTCTTGTCTAGAAACTCAAACTGTAAATGACAAGAGATGGTATTCCAGCTCAGAAGCTTCTTCCAATTCTCCCCGCCCTCGCTACCCTTGCTATCAAGCAAAAAATAAAACAACATCTGGAACAAAATATTTGTATTTATTTACTACTGTTTTTATTTCTGTCTTTATGTACAAAATCTCAAGCTACTTCTTGTATTGCGCTTGAAACTAACAAACATTGATGTGGCTATTGATACTGTGCTCAGCACTAGCCAGAAACAAGTACACCCTACTCATGCACCTCAATACAAGAAGTAGCTTGAGCTTTTGTAAATGAAGGAAATAAAAACAGTAGTATCCCCCTCAGAAGAAAGATAAGCAGGGACGCTTCCCCACATCTCCCCCAAGCCTAAGCACGTCTACTCAGAATTGACTCCCATTATTGGCAATGGGGCTTACTCCCAGGTAAGAGTAGACAGAATTGCAACCTAAGAGAGAAGTAAGAAGAGGGGAAGGGTGCCCAGCAGCGAAGTGGCTGGGGGGAGCAGCACTCTCCCTGGGTGCTTCCCCCCCGGCTACTCTTTTGGCAACCAGGGATTCCCCCCTCACCCTAGCAAAGATAAAAAGACGGGACATGCTAGCTAGGGCAGGAAAGGATCGTGGCTTCAAGGCGATTTCAGAGAGGGAGAGAAGGTGTGATGCAGAGAACGGCAGTGGGGCGGTGGCCAGTGGGGTGGTGGCAGAGGCGATGCTGCTTTCAAGGCAGGCTCACAAGAGGGGAGATCACACGGGTCTACCTCTACTCACCCAACACTCTCCAGCCCAGTTCAGCTGCGGGGGTGGGGGGGAGCTGCTCTGTCTTGCAACCCCGAGGCAGCCCATCAAGGCAGCCAAGCTGACAAAGGTTGGTGGGGAGAAGCCTGACTTGCTTGTCCACGTCTCGCCTGGTCCTTCTTTGCCTGCAATCCAAGCCTGCACTCCGCAATTGGCCCCCCTGAGGGAAGCCTCCAAGTGCAGAGGAAGGTCCAGCTGGAAGGCAGCAGCACACTTTCTGTGTGGCACACTGCTTTCTGTGTGGAAAAGTGGCACACTGCTTTCTTTGCACATGTGCAAGCTGCTCTTAGTTCCATCTCAGTGCTGGGAAGCTTAAAAAAATGGTAATGCCTAGGCTTTGCCCACTTCCAAAATGGTGCCACCTAGGTCTTTTGCCATCTTCCAAGATGGCTGCTGCCAGCTTCTCATGACCCACCAGAAATTGGATCACAAACAACCAACCAAGTGGGTCCTGACCCACAGTTTGAGAACCACTGTTCTAGAGATTGTTTGCTGGCTTTTCTTCTGCATCTTTTTATATCAGAAGAATCTAAGCAGGAGCAGCAAACCCTTTGGAACAGAAAATGATTCATTCATTCAGAAAACCACCTCAGTGGGAGAATGCTAGATAAAAATATTGGACTTGGCAGAAATGGACAAACTGAAGACCTTGATTAAAGAAAAATCTGTATCTTTTGTAGAAATTTGGAAACCACTCATTGACTTTCTGCATACAAAAGAAAAAAATGAGAACGTTTTATGGATTTGAGGAATAAGAATAGTGGAAACTTAATTATAGGGAAATAAAGATCAGATCTCCATCAGAATGATATAGTTTGAATAGATAGGGTAGAGATATAATATGATATACTGCTTCATAGTTGCTATATTTAGACATTTTATGTTTGTGTTTTGTCGGTTAATTTTGAAATAAACTTAAAAAGAGAAGACAAGGAAAACCATTCATTTGTTTACAGTGTGTAAACTGATTTGAGCTTTGTTGCAAAGTAGTATATAAATAATATAATCAGATTTAGCAATGACAGGTGCCCAGGTTAAATTTGTGTTTGAACACTGCACTAGGGATAGCATCTTTCCTGGAGCTCTTTTACTGGCAAGTTGTGCAGGCAATCTTGCACTTCCTAAATGCAATTGGTAGTGGTTGATCAAGATGCAGGATTGCAACTTGGGGTTATAAGGTTGAGTCAAAATTAGATTTTACTTGCTTAAAGATAGCAAGGAAATGCTACTGCTATTAAGCAACCTGTGTTGTCTTGCTAACATTGTATTACTATATACATGACAACTAGTGTTAAGCAATTCCAAAAGATTGTGTTTTGATTGCCTGCTGCCTCTATGAGTAGGAGCTTTATGCTCACAGCAGCCATTAATTATTTAATTATATTTCTTGCAGCACACTGATGCGCCATGGCATGTAGTTTGGGAATTATCATATGCCATGAATATAATTGTAGGCTGAATCTTTCCACTTCAGAAAATATTTCTGGTTCATTTCTTGCCTGGAAATAGGTGTTACTCACATATTCTTGAAAGACTTCAGCAATAAGCTAAGAGGAGTTAGGTCATGATTTGTTCATATTGACCTAAGCTGTTTTAGGGGGAGCTGACAATGTAGGAACAAATAGTAAAATTGAGTGTAACTAGAACTGAGTGACAGTTGCCATTCCAAATAAGATAAAATCAGGTAATTCTTAAAGTTCTCTTCCTTTCTACTCTTTTTCTCTAGAATGATTCCACTAGTCCTTTATTACCTGGAGGAACACCAGCTGACATCCCATGGGCTGTAAAGGTAAGTACACTGAAACATGGTTGGCATAGCTTTTTGAACTTCTGCCTACTAAGCTTTTCAGGGTGGCTTCTTTCTCTATCCTCTTTCCTTGCTATGTCCATTTTAGAGCAACCCCAGCTATCATTAGTGCATCTTTAGAAAATGAAACTTAACATTCTCTGCTATGGTTTCTTTTCCTGGCTGTTGCGGGAGGGTTGTTAGGCGCACCTGTCTCTCTGGTTGTCAGTATCTACAATGAGTGAAAAGTGTTTAGGTAGCCTTTCTCTCTTGTTTCTGCTGGAGTTACCTTTTTCAGTGGTACATTGTGGAAATGTGGCTTCCTGTCCACCTTTCAGTGGATGCTCTGGTTCACGCATTCATTATTTTTTCTCTCTGACCATAACTGTTCCACGTCAGGCTGTTTGCTGGAACTCTGCTGCTAAGATATTTCGCTCTTATTTGCTATACTTAGTATATACTTTGCTAAAATACTTTGCTCTCCACACATGATACCCTCTGCTTCAGGATCGGTTCAGGCTCCTTGTTCTTCAAATTCCTCAATGGCCTTGTCCCTTTATCTCACTGCCCTCATATTAGTACATGAATCATGACACCAAAAATGGTGAATTGTCACTACTTGTGATGAATAAGATTTCATTTCATTTCCCCCAAGATCTGCATCCAAAGTGATGAGAAATGGGCAGTAGACATGCAACAATACCATGGATCATGTGAAAACAAATGGAAAATCCTTTGTTTCAGGGAAGACCTGTCCCGTGTTCTGATGATTCACTTTGGTGTTTTCCAACCAATTGCATTAATATTTCAAGCATTCTATCACTCTCTCAAGGCATAATATCTGAGAAGCATCAGACATTGTGCACTTTTTTCTTTTAAAAAAAATGGATTTTTTGTAGCCTAATGTATGAATTCAGTAAGGCACCCAACAGCTTTTGTGCTACTTGGGTCACGTGCTCCTGGTTAGAGATGTCAATGTTACGGAACTGTTGGGGAACAGTGATCATGCTGCGATCCGTTTCGACGTGGACGTCGGGGGAAGAATACCGGGCAAATCTCTCACAAAAACCCTTGACTTCCGACGGGCGGACTTCCCTCAAATGAGGAGGCTGGTTAGAAGGAGGTTGAAAGGGAAGGTAAAAAGAGCCCACACTCTCCACAGTGCATGGAGGCTGCTTAAAACAACAGTAATAGAGGCCCAGCAGAGGTGCATACCACAAAGAAAGAAGGGCTCCACTAAATCCAGGGGGGTGCCCGCATGGCTAACGAGCCAAGTTAGAGAGGCTGTTAAGGGCAAGGAAGCTTCCTTCCATAAATGGAAGTCTAGCCCTAATGAGGAGAATAAAAAGGAACATAAACTGTGGCAAAAGAAATGTAAGAGGGTGATATGGGAGGTCAAGCGAGACTGAGGAACACATGGCCAGCAACATTAAGGGGAATAATAAAAGCTTCTTCAAATATGTTAGAAGCAGGAAACCTGCCAGAGAAGCGGTTGGCCCTCTGCATGGTGAGGGAGTGAAAGGGGAGATAAAAGGAGACTTAGAGATGGCGGAGAAATTGAATGAGTTCTTTGCATCTGTCTTCACGGCAGAAGACCTCGGGCAGATATCGCTGCCCGAACGGCCCCTCCTGACCGAGGAATTAAGTCAGATAGAGGTTAAAAGAGAAGATGTTTCAGATCTCATTGATAAATTAAAGATCAATAAGTCACCGGGCCCTGATGGCATCCACCCAAGAGTTATTAAGGAATTGAAGAATGAAGTTGCTGAGCTCTTGACTAAGATATGCAACTTGTCCCTCAAAACGGCCACAGTGCCAGAAGATTGGAGGACAGCAAATGTCACGCCTATCTTTAAAAAGGGAAAAAGGGGGGACCCGGGAAACTATAGGCCAGTCAGCTGAACATCTATACCGGGAAAGATGGTGGGAAGCCTCATCAAAGATAGGATCTCAAAACACATAGACGAACAGGCCTTGCTGAGGGAGAATCAGCATGGCTTCTGTAAGGGTAAGTCTTGCCTCACGAACCTTATAGAATTATTTGAAAAGGTCAACAGGCATGTGGATGCGGGAGAACCCGTAGACATTATATATTTGGACTTTCGGAAAGCGTTCGACACGGTCCCTCACCAAAGGCTACTAAAAAAATTCCACAGTCAGGGAATTAGAGGACAGGTCCTCTCATGGATTGAGAACTGGTTGAAGACCAGGAAACAGAGAGTGGGTGTCAGTGGGCAATTTTCACAATGGAGAGAGATGAAAAGCAGTGTGCCCCAAGGATCTGTCCTGGGACCGGTGCTTTTCAACCTCTTCATAAATGACCTGGAGACAGGGTTGAGCAGTGAGGTGGCCAAGTTTGCAGACGACACCAAATTTTTCCGAGTGGTGAAGACCAGACGTGATTGTGAGGAGCTCCAGGAGGATCTCTCTAGACTGGCAGAATGCGCAGCAAAATGGCAGATGTGCTTCAATGTCAGTAAGTGTAAGGTCTTGCACACTGGGGCAAAAAATCAAAACTTCATATATAGGCTGATGGGTTCTGAGCTGTCTGTGACAGATCAGGGGAGAGATCTTGGGGTGGTGGTGGACAGGTCGATGAAAGTGTCGATTCAATGTGCGGTGGCAATAAAGAAGGCCAATTCTATGCTTGGGATCATTAGAAAAGGTATTGAGAACGAAACGGCTAATATTATAATGCCATTATACAAATCGATGGTAAGGCCACATCTGGAGTATTATGTCCAGTTCTGGTCGCCACATCTCAAAAAAGACATAGTGGAAATGGAAAAGGTGCAAAAGAGAGCGACTAAGATGATTACTGGGCTGGGGCACCTTCCTTATGAGGAAAGGCTATGGCGTTTGGGCCTCTTCAGCCTAGAAAAGAGGCGCCTGAGGGGGGACATGATTGAGACATACAAAATTATGCAGGGGATGGACAGAGTGGATAGGGAGATGCTCTTTACAGTCTCACATAACACCAGAACCAGGGGACATCCACTAAAATTGAGTGTTGGGAGAGTTAGGACAGACAAAAGAAAATATTTCTTTACTCAGTGTGTGGTTGGTCTGTGGAACTCCTTGCCACAGGATGTGGTGACGGCATCTGGCCTGGATGCCTTTAAAAGGGGATTGGACAAGTTTCTGGAGGAAAAATCCCTTACAGGTTACAAGCCATGATGTGCATGTACAACCTCCTGATTTTAGAAATGGTCTATGTCAGAATGCCAATGCAAGGGAGAGTACCAGGATGCAGGTCTCCTGTTTTCTGGTGTGCTGCCTGAGGCATTTGGTGGGCCGCTGTGGGATACAGGAAGCTGGACTAGATGGGCCTATGGCCTGATCCAGTGGGGCTGTCCTTATGTTCTTTTAACTTCTGTTTCTCCCATCCTGTTGGCTTGAAATGTTCAAGTTGTGCAAATACAATTTAGGCTGCAATCCTAACCATACATTCCTGAGAGCAAGCCCATTGAACAAAATAGGACTTATTTCTGCGTAGACCTGGTTAGGATTGTACCCTAAGTCTAGTAGTGCCTATAAAATTATAAAATGCCTATAAAATTGATTGCTTTTATCACTCTCTGAAACTTTTTGGATTACCTGCTTTAAGGGAGTGATGAAATGTCTGCAGATATTTAATGTACTCCTTACCTAAGGGTATTCCCTTCAGTGGGTGAAACAAGTTAAGCAGTAGGAAAGCTGCTGGGTCTTTTCCACGGGAATTAAACTAAACATGAACTAGAACAAGCTTTCTTTTTGAATTGCCTATAAAATGAGGCAATTCAATTATCCTGTGGCTGAAACTTTCGCACATATTATATTGAAAGGAGGAGTAGGACACGTGAAGTTTTCATACCAGTAAGATGCAAAAATTGGAAGTTAGAAGGGATACAAAAGCTGCTGGTTATCTCACTGAAATCAATGGAAGCTGTATACTTTGGTTTAAAAAAAAGCTATATCCATTCTCTGAAACTTTTCACTTGCTGTGCTTTGTAGGAGCGGCACAATGCCTCAAATGTTAATACAATTCACTTGGGGGAAAAACACTTCTGAAAGCTTAAGAAAATTGTTGGATATCTATACATGTGAAATTGATTGCTGCAAGTCTACTGCCTATTTTTCATCTCAAGATGTAAACCTTGCAAAAAGCCACTACCAGCCTTATTAATTGCAGATGGCAACAGCTTCAGGCTTGGATAATTCTAGATCCTGCTGGAACCTTTTGGTTCTCCAGATTTATTAGCAGTGTCTGAAGGCACCCTACTCAAAGTATTCCCCCTTTGTTGCACCTTTATACTTGGAACTGCTTTCCAAAACACTTTCGTTATCTTCCTCAAAAATCCAGCTTGTGTGTGTTGAGCTTTGAACTTCTTTAGACTTCACATACTCCAACTAAAATTAAGTACTTGTAAGAGAGTACAGTATATAATTTCCCTGTTTTTCCTTTCCTCTTTCCTTTCTCTGTTCCCTCTCCTGTGTTAAACTGTAAGTTCCTTGGGGCAGATATCTGTCTTGCTATTTTGAAAAGTACCATGGTTGCGAATGGTACAATATACTGTAGATACTAGCCTATAGGGTGAGAAATTTCTGCCAAATCAATCAAGCTTACATCATCACTTTGCCTTATCTGTGAGGTTGCTCAGTGGTCAGGGCTTTTCAAGTAAGTCTTGGTCCCAGAGAAGCAATGCAGAGATAATTAGGGGGCTTTCCATTTCCATGGTAACTTCCCTGGCATGCTGCAGTCAAAGTTTACCTTTTATTCTCCTGAGAGAAGGGCTCAAGGCTTCCATTTTAAATCAAGCAAGCCTTGTTATCTTTAGCAGACCCTGATGCAACCTTGTTCCGTTTTGCAAATGCTTGGCAGAGGTCTGGTTTTTTAAAACACCAAACTGTAATCCTCGTTTCCATTTGAAACAAAGTCCCAGGCACCATTCAGCACTCCATTACTTAAGAATAAACTCCATGGAAAGCAATATTTCTACTTCTTAGTTAATAGGGTTGCAACTATATGCAGCTGCACTTACTCACAGTCATTCCTTGTTGCTTGTCTCTCCACTGTGAATTGAATTGCACACTCCCAGTTATGTTTTATAAGTTGTATGTTATATGTAAAGACTCTGGCTTAACACAGCAGAGACTCTGGCTTAACACATTCTTCACTTTAAAGAAGAATTTGATTTATGGTTCTTCTGCAGTGGTTTCCAACTTTTTTTCACTTGCATAACCCTTGGGGCCTATATCCATAAACTGTACCCCTCATATTGGGTAAATATTTGTAATTGATATGAATAATATAAGCCCTCATCTCCTCTATTTGAAAATCCATACTTCATGTATTCATCGCAGTATTTTCTCTTTTTATCCATTTGACGACTTTGCTTTTCACTGTTTTATACCAGAAGTATCTTGAGAAATTCTGGGTGATTGATCGCTTTCCATATTATGTTTCAGCTTTTTTTCAATCACTGATTCATGAATTGGTGACCAAAAACTAGCTATTGGTGGGGCATTTTTAATAAATTAGAGACTGTACAGTTCTTAGGTAACAATTACTGGTAGGTTATTTTTCAGGAATCTGGCCTCATGTAAAATCAGACAAAACTATAGTCAGACACCCCCCTAAGTTTAACCCCCTCCCCAGCTTATCAAAGGGTTATAGAACATTTCATGACTTTGGCTCAAAACCTGCCCTCGACTTATCTGTGAGATCAACATAGGCGCGTATCTATGGTGAATAATTCAGGTTTCTTCAAAGCTCAGACTTTTCTCAAGAGGCAAAGTCCCTATAGGAGAAATAATCAATGCTCCTGTGAATAAAATTGGTTTGCTGATGGAGTAAAGGAAAGAATCCATCCTTGTTTTTGAGATCTGTTGAGACTTAAGTAGTGAAAAAATGATTCTCTGAAGCTCTCTCAACTAGGTTTTACAAGATTTTTTCCAGATATAAATATTGAAGTACAAATTAGACAGATGCGTCCTTCATATTTGACTTGCAGTAACCTTAGTCCCATTTTGGCAACGAGTGACCTAAACAGTATTCATTTTCTTTACTTTGTTATCCCTTAGCTACTCAAAGCATTGAACCTGCCTTTTATGCTAAACAATATAGAGCAGCTTTTCTCATGCTTAGTGTTGCTTCTAAAATAATGTGCTCCTCTCTGGGGCTAATAAGTGTCTGCTTGTTTAAATGTTTTTGTTAAATTAAGTACAACCTCAATATTTCTACAACCAGGTTGAAGACAAGGCCAAATACGATGCCATCTTTGACAGTCTGAATCCAGTTAATGGATTTTTATCGGGTGATAAAGTGAAACCTGTCCTGCTAAATTCCAAACTGCCAGTCGATGTCTTGGGCCGGGTAAGAATGGCAGGCTGTTTCATAATGCCCATGTCTACCCTGCACAGAAGGGTTATATAAGGGTTGGTAATAATTTATGGCGAGAGTCTCCAGGAGGCTCTTTAACCCATAAAGGTCCCTTCTTAGTTCAGCTTTTTATACATAAGCTATGGAGTGAGATTTTCAGATGGTGTGAGAGCCAAACTATGCCTTACAAGATGTTCCTTGCAACTTTTTCTTCAGTGGGGTGTGTGTAATGAAAAGCAGCTACTTCAGACCATGTTACTCTGGAGTGAAGGATGCTTAGCCATTGCCCAGTGGCGCAGCTAATGGGGGGGCTCATTGCCCCTGGTACTATTCCTTCAGTGTGCCAACCTGCACCCCTGATTGCAGTCTCAAGGCAAAAAAAGTGACCTCCTGAAAATTGGAAGCACATCCTCCCCATGCCTGAGACCACATTTTGGGTGCTGAGGGGGTTGTTAACCTCTGGGGAGCGTGCTGAATTTGATTTTTATGGCCCTGGGTGCCAGATGGCTTAGCTATGCCACTGCTGTTGCCTATCTTGTCACCCTCTTTCAGTTTCTGGTTGCGTCTTCAAGTGGCTACTTTCTCAAAAACTGGAAGTGGTAGGGAAGTGAAACTCAAAGATGAGTAACATATCCAAAGCTACATAGGTTTCTCTGCTGAAGTTTTAATTGTTAGTTAAAGCCATCATTATTACTAATTTAGTTGTATGTTTCTGTTGTGTTACGTTTTTTAATCAGTAAAGGGAGGGGAGAAGTACTAAAATCACCTGCTGGAGTTTGGGATTAGTAAAGTTTCTAATAATAGTATTAGTTTAAGTTATAGTAAGTATAGTACTAGTATTAAGATTAAAATTTCCAAGTTTTAGTTTATGGGCTTGTTCTTTGTAGTGTTTGGTGGTTCTTCTGCTTTTTGCTCATGGCTTTTAATTAGGTTTTTAGGTATATATTTTTACGGGACTGTTAATATTTGATTTAATACTGTATTATGTTTTTATTGACTTTTTGTAAGCTGCTTTGATTGCCCACTTGGAAGTTAAAGTGGAATATAAATTTGTAAGTAAATAAAAGGAAAATTTGAATTATTTCTTTTAAATTACCCAGCATTTCCATTGAAAAATCTCAATATTTAATATTAGTTTTGCTACCGTTTGACAATATGTTCCTTTTCTTTTATCCTGAATGTGTGGGGTTTCTTTCTGCTAGGTTTGGGAGCTAAGTGATATTGATCATGATGGAATGTTGGATCAGGATGAATTTGCAGTTGTAAGTATTATCAACCTTGTCATAACACTTTGCAAATGTACTTTAAAGGGTTAAGAAGGGGAAAGCCTATGTTTTACACTAAATTTGGTCTGGGCATGTAATAATTTTCTGCAGGGGTGCAAAAATCCAGCTGTCTGGGCTTAAAGATTGTTCTAGTGCACGGGTGTCCAAACATCTTGGCAGGAGGGCCACATCATCTCTCTGACACTGTGTCGGGGGCCGGGGAAAAAAGAATTAATTTACATTTCAAATTTGAATAAATTTACCTAAATGAATATATTAGTGATGGAAACTATATGAATGAATGAAGGTCTTGCAGTAGTTCAAGGCCTATAAAAGACCTTACACAAAGCAAGGCCAGCCTTTTCTTTGCTGCCACTGCTGCATCACAGATGGGAAACAGCAAGTAGTGGAGGGAGCTCTCAACCCACAGCTTAGGTGGAAGGTTGAACAGTCGTCCTCATGCTGAAAGCAGTTGCGTTGGGCCAGCACGGGCTCCAGCAAGTCTCTGGAAGGCCAGAGGCTCATTGGAGACTGGGGGCTCCCCGCGGGCCTGATTGGGAGCCCCCGAGGGCCGCAAGTGGCCCCCGGGCCGGGGTTTGGCCACCCCTGTTCTAGTGATTGGCACAGAGGTTCTTTGCAAAGAGAGAAATCTGACTTCTCCTTTCTCATGTGTCTTGCCTGCATTTATTTATTTATTTATTTCTTATTCTAGTCCCAACTTTCTTTATAATTTGACCAAGGCTTCCTAGGTCACCTGAACTTCTTAAGTCTCAGTTCTGAAATGTATGTTCTAAAAAGAATAACTGTCAGCAATGCAAAGGAAGGGAGTGAATTGGAATGCTCATAGTGCACCAGTGATGAAAGGACCCTTTCTTGGCGCATTGGTGCTTCATTTCCCCCTCCACCTCTGTCACTATAGCCCTAGTGGCAAAACATTCCAGTGTATCTAAACATGTTAGCCAAAACTTTTGACTTCCTCCAGATCACGTGAATAGATGTTGATTTGTGGTAACTCTTTTCCTGTGCTTTCTTCCAAGTTGGCTTTGCTGTTCCTTTATTTTACACAAAAGACTATTTTGATAGAGGGAGCTGTGAAAGGTCTTGCTGAAATTTCAGTACACCAGATCATTCCTTTGTTAAGCTTGCGTTTATTTATAATCTGTCTTTTGGGTCAAAGAGCCCCCAAAGTGACTAAAGCCGTAAAAGGAAGGCAGTACAACCACACAAAAAAGTAAATCAGGTTCTGCAAAAATCCGTAAACAACTGCACCTCAGTTTCCCTTAGTCCCCCAAATGGTACAATAAAAAGGTCTCTAACCTACTTTTTGAAGATTAAGATAGAAGTGTCCAATTAAGTCTCATGAGAAAGACATCCTAGATATAATGCCTGCACTAGATGATCTCTAACTTCCAGATACGAAGGTGGGTTTTGAAAAATGTCACCCCCTCCACTTCATTCAATTTGTGAACTATTTCTAGTTGCATGAGGCCATCAGAGAGCTTTATAGCTCATCTGAAACCTTTTAAATGTAGGTCATTGATGGCCATAACCTAATTTTAGTTTAGAATATTTCACTCCTGGCGTTTGTCATATTTGTTATTTTGAGAGAATTTAACATGGTGGGGGGGGGGGCTGCGCCTCCAGGGATAATTCTATAAGTGTGCTTCCATGCATAGAAGTGCTACTCCAGAAGCAACTCCATACTTAAAATCTATCTTGCTTTTTCCTTCTGCTTATCAAGGCAGCTAACAATGAATAAGCCAAACAATTCCCCTGTTTGGGTTCCTCAAATTATATCTTCTTAATAAATGTAATGATATAAAATAAACAAGCTATTACATTTGACCTGTAGAAGGCACCAATCCTGTTAAAGCAGTGTTTCCCAAACTGTGGGTTGGGACCCACTAGGTGGGTTGTGAGCCGATTTCAGGTGGGTTCCCATTCATTTCAATATTTTATTTTTAGTGTATTAGACTTGATGCTACTATGTTATGTCATTACATCTGGGGAAATGTTACACATTTGTATGCTTAATGAGTTACTATGTATATTCTTTTAACAATATTAGTAAATGGGACTTACTCCTGTGTAAGTGTGGGTAGGATTGCAGGCTAGGATTGTTAAACATTTTCTTGCTTGGTGATGTCACTTCCGGTCATGACACCACTTCCGGTGGGTCCTGATAGATTCTCATTCTAAAACGTGGGTCCCAGTGGTAAATATGTGAGAACCACTGTACTAGAGAATATTTTTAGTTGCAGTTTTTTAAGAAACGGTGTCTGGTTGCTTAAATTTTAGTGCTTCTGAATCTAACTTGGAAGAGATCAAGTTATTAAGGCAAGAGAACCTGACATAGATCTCAGGTTTTGAAGCTCTTGTCCTTTCAGGTTGCTGGCGTAAGTTAACAATCCATTTAATGCTTTCTCTGTTGTTCTTCAGGCCATGTTCTTGGTGTACTGTGCTCTTGAGAAGGAACCTGTGCCTATGTCTTTACCTCCAGCATTGGTGCCACCTTCTAAAAGAAAAGCTGTCAGTCTTTCAGGTTCAGTGCAGTTGATCCCACCTTCAACATCCAGTAAGGATACTCATCAGTCAATACCACCTGTAGGCCTTTTGTCATCCAAAGCATCAACCCAGGTACCCTTAGCAATGAGCAGCAGTATGTTTCTAATGGACTTGTGAAATATAATGAAATGCAACGTATTTTACATTGTTTTTTTTTTTCTCCATAGTGGGTTGTATCGCCTGCAGACAAAATGAAATACCATGAAATCTTTCTGAAAACTGACAAAGACATGGATGGTTTTGTCTCTGGTGTGGAGGCTAGAGAGTTGTTCTTAAAGACAGGCCTGCCTTCAGCCTTGCTTGCACATATTTGGTAAGAATTTTTGTTGATGAACCACTAGGAAAGAATTGACACTTCCCAATTTTTTCTCATTTGAAGGTAATTTAGTTTCCTATAAAAGTAAAACTTCTGGATGGAACATGTGTGTACATCTCTCACATAATTGGACTACTATTTTTAAGAAGTGATGAAGGCATTTGATACTCTTATATAAAATGTGTTTTAATTTTGAGGTGGTGTCTTTTCACCACTGTTGCAATCTGTTCTTTTTTCCAGTTGGAAACTAAGCATGGATTAAGAATTCAGAGCCAGAGGAACTTCACACAGTCCAAGTTATTAACTCTGGGATATAGCCCCAGAAACCCTGTTTGACGATGATAATTCTCCTAGGTTTAATAGCAAACTCTCCACCATGTTTCCTGTTCTTATGAGCAAAAAATTAAACCGTAATGGAACAAGTAGGCTTCAATATTATGGTCCAGTTTTGAAAGAAGTTACTTTGCCAAGACCTCTTTAACTATAAATTCTATGGTCCCTGCCTACCCATGTAGCAGGTCTACTTTTGCTTAAAACATTGTTGTAAATTGATTCATAGTAAGGCAAGATTAGTTTTTTAATTAAATAACTAGTTTGCACACCTGCATTCAGTATCAAAAGTAGGAAGACCACATATTCTTATATGAATGTCATTACTGGACTGGGCCACAGTCCGTGTAGTGCAAGATTCTTTTTTCCAAAAATAACCATCCAGATGTTTCTGGAAGCTTTTAAACAGGGCAGGAAGGTGATTGCCTTTCCTGTTTAACTTCTCCTGTTGCTTTTAAAAACATTGCCTTGTTGCAATTTGAGTTGAACAGTACCTATGTCTGTTATAATCATGTATCTTGTTGGGAGCACATTATTTTCAAGGTGGGCAGCAGATCTGTGCATTTGTGTTTAATTGTTTGAGTCTTTCCTTGTTTGGCTTGTGCAGGGCTCTCTGTGACACAAACGACTGTGGGAAGCTTTCAAAGGAACAGTTTGCCTTGGCCTTCCATTTCATCAATCAGAAGCTGACAAAGGGCATTGATCCTCCTCATGTGCTAACTGCAGATATGATGCCTCCGTCAGAAAGAACCACTGCACAAAAGGTGAAACTTGAATGCACATTTTGTGAAGAATCTCAAGTATTTTGGACTGAGAGTATAGCTTTAACCTGTTGGCCCTGTTATACAGTAAAGAATGTAGTGATGTAACTCCACAGCTGGTATTCTACCATAGATGTGTTAGCAAAATGCTGGTAAAAGGTGGGATTCAAAAAAACTGCCCCACCAATTTTTCTGAAAATATTTTTCTGTTGAAAGTAGAGAAGTGAAAGAGATTTTTTCTGCAGTTTCCATAGTGTTAGCGTCACCCCCTTTTATGCCCCTGGAACAGAGTTCTAGTGAAACTGAGGCACTGGAGTTGTTCTCAGGGTATCCTCCCATGGTGATGATAAAGGTGAAACTTTGGCACATTTATAGTGAGGGACTAGACTTTGGAATCAACTTAGTTTGCAGTCTCTCAGTTACAGAAAAATACCTGTAATTAGCTGTGGAATACAACGTTGCTCTAATGCACTTAATGTAGTAACTAAACAAAAGTTTTGTGAAGTGAGAAATTCAGTCTCTTTTCATAACTTCCTCAGATTGAGGGGGAATTCTGCTGGGTTGCATTCATGTATCGTTCTGTGGAACATAATCCTAACACAGCTGAAGTTTCAGGCATCAACTTCAGTCAGTCAGCTGGACATTGCCACCTCTGCTGTCATTCAGAAAAAAATAGCTATTCAGCGTTTCAGGTGGTCTTCTCAATACTGCTAAACTGACAGTACAGTTCTAGACATGACCACTGAAAAGTAAGTTCCATTGAGTTGACTGGGCCATGGGAATCCAGCCTGAGTCATTTTTTAATTGAAAACTTAAGTTTCCAGCCATGTACAGGTTTCTCAAAGTAGGGGGATTATTTCAGGGTTTGCCTTCCTGAAGACCTGTCTTTCCAGCAAGTGACATGGTGGTGATAGATTCTTTGCTGCTTCTGTTCTGAGGCTGCAAAGCAGATGAGGTACCTGTTGCAGCAGGCAGCTCAATGTGAAATATGAGGTTTTCTCCCAAGCTGTGCACAGGGTACTCAGAGGTCAAAAAAGCACCCCTTCCTTGAGGCTTGTGTTACTGAAAGAATAGGTGGCCAGCTAACCACAGGGTGACCCAGTGTTCACAGGGTATTCAAAGGTCAAATAGGCACTCTCTCTTTGCAAGATCTGAAAGAGCTAGACCTGTGTGTTCAGTAAAAAAAAAAAAAAGGTTTTGGGGCATTTTCTTGTGTGAGGCCAATTTGAGTATGATTTACATAAGGATCTATAGGTTAGCACCACGGTCAGTACTAAAAACATTGTTATCTAGCTTACGTTAGATGCAGTAAAGCAATGCTGCTGTTTCAGGTTTATGAGAACACCTTGAATTTTTTCTGCAGGCATTTCATTCTGGAGACCCTCTGAATGTTGCAAAAATGCACTGTTGGCAGAGTTCTGCAAGTGCGCCTTTGGTAGAATATGGGTTAACAGAGGTACATGAATGAGTTCAATGCCTTGTATCCATGTTAGTAAATCCTCCTTCATTGCATTGGCCAACCAAGCAGAGACATGTGGCAGTTCAAAATAAAGATGGACAGAGTGGACCTACTTGAACAATGCAAGCAGAAAGATGCCTAGCTTATCTACTGATGTAGATAGGTATTCAGTACAAAGATGAGCTGAATGGAATTCTGTAAAATGTCAGGAGCAGCTCAGTTGCACACAGTGCGGGCTTGCATACAGAGCTGTGTCTAATGTGTTGAAGGGAGAAAGGCTTCTGTACATTCCTGTCTGCAAGGTATCTTTGGACAGGATCTACTATTCTCACATACATTCTGTGCCTTCCTTTATAACTTAAATGATATATGCTCACATTGAGAAGTTACATGTTTCCTAATATCTTTGTCTTAACAATGACATATGTTGGTAATCTTTTTAAATAGGCTAAATTGTCATGTCTCGTTTTGTCTAACAGTATAGATCAAGGCAAAAGTGAAACCACAACACAATCTGATCTGTGTTTAATGTTAAAGGCGTTCTTGTTTTGTTGGTGCTAAAAAGTTTCTTCTTGGTTGTGCTAAGCCATGTTATCTCCAAAATAAAAGTTCTTGCCCAAAAATGTCACTCAAATTCTACATTTTGTTTGAATTCAGTATATCAGGTTTATTTTTGCATTATTTTGAAAAACTGCTTTTATTTCTTGCTTTACTAATCTTTTTTTGTATGTTTGCTTTCCTTCTATGTCTTTCCTAGTTTGGACTATATTTTCCATTCTGCACCATTCTGCTTTACATCTTTATTATACTGTCAGTTTCTTAAATCTGCCATCTCAAGGTTAGAGATTCTTCACTTTTCTAGTGTTGATTGTTTAATAATGAGCATCTTTCTCATGTCACATTTTCTTTAAAACAGCAAAATGCTGCTCAGTGAGAATGTTTAGGAATGTAGTACAATTCTCATAGCTGTTTTCATCCCAAGGCCTCAGCTATTCTTGAAAATATACAAAATGGTCCATTGTGTACTTGATTTTGAAATTTGCATAAAAGCAGTAGCCAAACCTTATTTCTTGCATCATCTCAAGTTCGTTAGCCTAAAAGTATTCTTTTTTAATTCAAACTTAGTTTATTTGTAAATACATAAAGATTTATCTTCTATCCACATCCAGTTGGTCAGGGTTGAATGTACCCACATTCAGAATGGGTTTACTTCTTGGTTACACTTTTATGCCTCATCTGTATCAGTAAAAGCCGATTACCCTAAAGAGCTGAAATGCAAATTATGAACTATTCTCCCTTGGTAGTAGCCTTTCTGTGCTGGTGCTCATCCTCTTCAATGGCATGCTTGTGCAGCACTAAGAAGAAACAGAATGAGCTAAGTCTTGTATAACTCTATTATATCCCATCCTAGCATCTGTAAAATTGGCAGCATCAAATTGAATCTACTGCAGGTAGTCTAACTGGATCCCAGGGGTTGGATCATAAGGGTTTTGGGGCAGAGCAAACTATCTTTGTCTCTCTGCCAAGGACTGGATAGCATTTTCAGTATTTGCATTGCTACAGATTGAGTTGACTCTTTTGACAGAGATAAAGGACAAAAAATGTAAAGCTATTTTAATTTTAGTCTATCGAAGGTATGTTCTGCAGTTTTTTTAATTTAAAAGCTATTATTCACTCACTGCTTCACCTTGGAATGCTGCCATAACAGCATGCTATTATGCATGCCTACTCAGAAGTAAGCTCCATTTCAGTGAGCTTATTCCCAGGTAAATGTGCATAGGATTGCTGCCTAAGAGAACTACATGTAAGATACTTTTGAAAAAAGTGTTGTCATTGATGAAAAAGGGTCAGGTGAAGATGACCTATGATTATCCTTGGGATAATCAACCAGGCTTTATCATTATGGAGGATTTCAGATCTGAATAACAGCTTATTTTGAAATTATTTAAAAATGACTTTTAAAGTACTTTCTGGTGCTGACCTCTGAATGCAATGTACTGGTTACGTTCTGGGGTCTGTGTAGAAGTTGAAATGTATATAATTCGAAACGTCTGGCTCTTGCTGACCCAGCACTATCACATCTATTTGAAAGCATCAGCAAAAGACAAATTTCACCTGCAGAAAAGCACCATTGAAACTGCATATCAGACATTTATAACTCAGGGAGCCAATGCATGATTCTTTACATTTTTTAAATAATGTAAATTTAGGAAATCCTACAGCCCAATTTGAATAAAATACATGGCTGCTGGAGTATCTATGTGCACCACTGAAACTGGGATTCTGCGTTTTTCTATAATTTGTGGTGCAACATAGTTAACACTGCTTTCCTGTTAGTATAACTGATGGTAAAATGTAATCTTTTCATTTTGCAGAACTTGCTAGGAATAAGTCCTGTAGCAGATTTTTCTGCAATCAAAGAGCTAGATACTTTAAGCAATGAAATAGTTGACCTACAGAGGTAAGTAAAGATAATTCTCTATTTTGTTTGCAGTGTGTTAATTTAAAGGCTAGTTAGCATGCTATTTAGACGAACTTTTGAAACCATAATGGCAATTAATAGGAATAGTGTGGCATGTGGTGTTTTTTTTTTTTTTCCAGAATGTTAGCAATCATTCATTGTGACATTATATCTCACAACATACTGTCTGGTTTTTAAGCCTGATAAGGACTTCATTATGCTTGGAAGGAATAAG
Organism: Tiliqua scincoides; assembly: GCF_035046505.1. Taxonomy (NCBI): domain Eukaryota; kingdom Metazoa; phylum Chordata; class Lepidosauria; order Squamata; family Scincidae; genus Tiliqua; species Tiliqua scincoides. The sequence goes on from NC_089824.1 coordinate 157,411,334, forward strand.
AAATTTGATGTAGCAGTCTTTGGTTGTCATTAAAGTATCTACAAACTTTTTTCTACCATATTTTAAATCCGGGTTCAAATCTCTACTCAGCCATGAAGCTTTCCTGAGTGACCTTAGGCTATCTCTCAGCCTCACCTACCTCACAGGATTGTTCTGAGGACAGAAGGGGCAGAATGATGTACACCACCCTGAGCTCCTTTGAGGAAGGGTGGTATAAAAACACCCTGGACCCATGTGGAGCCAGATTTGGCCCCACCTGAGCTCTTCAGAGGTGACTATAGCTGTGCTCTGGTTGCCTCCAGAGGGCTTTCTGAAGCCCACAGAGGCAGCATACGTCCACCCACTGATTTTTGCTGGTGTTTGTTTACTGTTGCATCTTTTTAATTGTAACCCCTTTTTGGGGCACCGAGCCAGCAGTTACTTGACTTTCTTTTTCTGTAAACCACTTTATGAACTTTTCTGTTGTAACGCTGAATATAAATATAATATACATAGAAAATTAGTGCATTTTACTGGAGTTTGGTCGGGAGAGGTTTAAAATCAGGATTTGCCTTTAAAGAAAAAACAGATATTCACTAAATACAAAAGGATGATTTAATTACAGGTTGAGACTAATTATTCGGGTGGGTTCCATTCGGAGCACTCATGTGGATAGCAAAAAACGCACTATAGCAAATCCATTAAAAAAATTAAGTTTCTTTGCTCCAGTGATTTAACAACAGCCTTGCTGGCCTTCTGACTCTAAGATAAGAATAATTAAGAAGACAATCCATCAACCAGTTCTCCTCCAAGAGCTTAGAAAGCTTTATTCAGCCCCTCCCTTTACCAATGCAAAATGATCACCTTTCTTTCACTTGCGGGGGGGGGGGGGAGAAGGGGCTGCTGGAGAGAGGAAGGATTGATGGATTGTCAACCAGCTGCCCCCCCTCTCATTAAGAAGGCTATTGTTAAAGGACTGCTCAGTTTTTTTACTGATTTTAAAGGGGTGCATTTTTCCCCTTCTCCAGGGACCAGTACATTCCTTCTCATTTGCAGGGGCCATTCGTGTTGAGCCAAATCTGTGTATAAAAAATTAGTATATAAATAGGCTGGACCTGTACTAACCAGTTATTGATGCAACTCCACATCTGCTTTCCTGTGCTCAAAATGGGAGTGGATGGTGTTGCTGCTATAGAAGCAGGTGTGTATTTGAATAATATGTTGAGGGGTGGGGTGAGCATTGTAAGGAAGGGATTAAGGGTACTGCCTATAAATTTTCTTTATTGAAAGATGTGGTGTTTGTTATGCAGAGACTTACAATAGAATTGTATTTTCAAAAAGAAATAAAGTAACAGTATTTAGGTGACTTCTCCTATGCTGCTCCCCCCCTCTAGTTTTATGGAGATGGTTTCATTAGATGCAGTTTTTAATAAGTAGTTTAGTGCACAGTGGGGGAGAAACCCTATTGAATTTGTATATGTGAGTGAATTGTTAATGGTTTTCTTTAGTGATTCAGTACTGTGCAAGATTCATGGCATCCCAAATTCATGCAGAATACAAAGGTATGATGTTGGAAGGAAGAAGGGAGTTTCTCTTTAGTGGGTAGTACTGGTGTTGAGAAGGTATAGAGAACAGTGAAGTTATCCTTTTGCTATACCGAGTATCCGATATATAACTTGACTGGATTACATGGTTCAGCTGTGCAGAGACTCTGGGGTGCATTTTGCATGCCTCCCCTCACCACTAGTTAAGAAGCCCTGTGATGACATGTGGTATCTAGAATGCCCCCTCTTCCCCCATCATGGAGCTTGTCTGCTTATAGGCTACATCAGGGGTGCCAAACATAAGACCCAGGGGCTGGATGCAGCCCCCAGAAGCTTTTTATCCCTCAGGCTCTCAGCTGTTGAGGTGCTACAGCTGAAATGGCAGCACACATGAAAATTGGACTTTCCCAAATCTTGAAATATGATCAAGATTTGCATACTTTCTCTTCTGTCATTTGCAGTTAATGAGTTTCTTTATGAGAACAGGGTCTGATTTCTGGCCATTAGCTGCTTAATGATGTTACTTTCTGCTTAATAATATCACTTCCGGCCCTCAGCTGGAGCCCTGAATGCTAACTTTACCCCCCTTTATGAAACGAGTTTGACACCCCTGGGCTACATGGATAGAAGATAGAAAGGGAGAAGTATAGTAGAGGTTGGTCCTTGTTCAGGACCCATGGATTTGACTTACCACTGGTTCCGAACCACATTTGGAGGGTCTCATGAACCCTCCTAGACAGGAGGCTTAGAGTATCACCTCGCCTAATTTCCGAACTCTCTTGATTTTGGGGCGGCAGCAAGGTGACGGGGGACATTTCCAGCAGGAATGCTTGGCTCTTCATGGAGGTGCCAGTCTTCTGGAGTCCTCCATGGAAGTAGCAACAAAGAGGATGATCATTCCTTCTTTGCTTTCTGGCACTGCATAGTGCCTCAGAAGTCTGGTTTGGCAGCGGGGACCCCTGTGATCAGGAGGGAGGGGGCAAAGCAATCTTGTGGTGGTCAGAGTAGGGCTGAAGGAGCCCATTTGTTGGAGGGACGGATGAGCGGGAGTGCTCCTCTGAGATCCTTCCTGGGAGCTGGGCTCTTTGATGCTGGGAAGTGGTTGGGGCTGGCTGGGGACCTTATGGGGGGGGCTTCTAATTCCCTTTGAGAACTAAATCCTGTCCACACTTATCTGGACTAAATCCCATTGACTATAATGGGACTTGCTTCTGAGTAGGCAGGCTTAGGCTGGGGATCAGTCTGAAGTCCTGTCCATACTTGTCTGGGAGTAAGCCCCATTGACTCTCATGGGACTTACTTCTGAGTAGATATGCAAATGTTTGTAATATTAACAGCCCTGCTGGATCAGGCCATAGGCCCATCTAGTCCAACTTCCTGTATCTCACAGTGGCCCACCAAATGCTCCAGGAAGCACACAAGGCAAGAGAACTGCATCCTGGTGCCCTCCCTTGCATCTGGCATTCTGACGTAGCCTGTTTCTAAAATCAGGAGGTTGCACGTACACATCATGGCTTGTAACCAGTAATGGATTTTTCCTCCAGAAATTTTCCTCCAGATGTCTTCTAAAGGCATCCAGGCCAGATGTCATCACCACATCATGTGGCAAGGAGTTCCACAGACTAACCACACTCTGAGTAAAGAAATACAAGTTGAGTCTTGTTGTTCTGTTCCCAGAACTCACATGGCAAAAATCACATGGCAAAAATCACACTAGCCAATCAATTTAAAAGACGAAGTGCCTTGGCTCAGGTGATCTAAAAACAGCCTTGCTGACCTTTGTGTCTGGATAGTTATCACAGTGTTTTTACCTTTATTCCCTTTGCAAGGTCCTTGTTTTGCAAGTCTAGGATTGCAGTTGTGCCCCAGCCTACGGTGCCCCAAGTTCAGACAATCATTGGTACAAGTTTGTTTGGCATACATCAGCTGTTCTTCTTCCTGGTGCAAATCTAGAAAATAAACTCCATCTTGCTCAAAGCCTTAGCCATTAAAGAATGATCACTGTTTCTTGTTATGGTACAGCTGTCCTGCATGAAGTTAACTGTGTATTCATGTTTGGTTAATGTTGATACACTAAGCATGTTGCCATTTATATCGGGAGAATACATAACTTCATGTGCTGTGACTTCTTTTTTCTGATCGTCTTCCACACAATTCAACTTTACTTTTCCTTTCCCATGAATTTCAACTTTCCATCAGCTATAGTAATCTGACCTCCTATGCTGGTGTCCAATTCTTGGAAAAAACCTCTGACTTGAACATGTGTAGGAAGAGCATCCTGAATCAACAATCCATGCTTATTTCTCTAATTTTTGCTCCTTCTTGCAACAACTATGTTTCTGTCTTTGGATGAGCTGTTGCTTGTGAATCTGTGAGTGGGTCTGCCAACCCCCCTTTTCTGATTCTCTCTCTGACTCTTTCTTCTGCCTGGGGCTGAGCTTGCATGTTCCTTTACACCTGGCTGTTTTGAATAACAATAGTGAACCAAATGGCCTTGTTTTCCACATTGGAAGCACCTCATAGGCTCTTTGTTTAGTTTACTCTCTGTCCTGTAATTTGATCCACTCTCAGCAAGGTCTCCCTGCCTATAGGGTGTGCATTCTGTCCTCAGTTCTTCGAATATGTCTTTATACAGTCTTCTCTCTCTTCCACTTGACTTAAAATTCAGAGTAGCTTAAGCAGCAAACCCCCCCTTTTGGGTATTGCCCTAGGGAACTGCCCTCACCTGGCTGACTGCTATTCAATGAAAAAAGACGGAGGCAATTGCTTGTTAAAGTTGCAAAAAGTTGTTTACTTACAGTTCCATTGAGTGTATATTTACAGCATCTGATTAGGATCAGATGTTCAGCTAACTTATAGATAGCAAGGCCATAAAGCTGCAACTCCAACACACAGGCCTCAGTAGAGCCTCCAAAGGCAACTGAAGCACAGCTCCAGAGTAGCACAGCTCCAAAGAAGTGGCCTCCGAGGCTTTCAGGGGCCTTTCTGAAGGCCATGGAGGCCATGCGCAGCCTCCACAGGCCTTGGAAAAGCCTCTGGAGGTCCTAGAGAGGCACTTCTGATTTTTGGGTAGAAACCAGAAGTGCCCTTCTAGGACCTCCTGAGGCCATTTGGAGGCCTGTAAAGGCTGTGAGCTGCCTCCACAGGCCTCTCAGAACAGCTCTGGAGCAAGGTGGACCCTGAATTCTGTGTGACTTGGTTTCAAGGAAAATTTGGTGTTCTCGTGGGTTCCAGGAATGGAACCCTTGCAAATAATGAGGCTCCACCTCTATTTTTAATAAATTGGAGACTATACAGTTTTTAGGTAACAATTACTGGTAGGTTATTTTTCAGGATCTGGCCAGGGAAAATCAGACAGAACTATAGTTGGACACCCCCTAAGTTTAACCCCCAACTTATCCGAGGGTCATAGAAAATTCCATGGTTTTTGACTCTAAAGCTGCCCTCGACTTGCGAAATCGACTTGCAGGCGAGTTTCTACGCTAGGTATTGTTCAGTTCTTATAAAGCCTGAAAACTGGAAATGGAGTGCATGGTTATGGAAAATGTAGATTGGCAGAGAAAACTAGTAGATCCTTTAGGAAGAGGGATCACAGCTTCTTTGCATGCAGGAGATTCTGGGTTCAAATTCCAGCATCTCCAGTCCAAAGGTCCTTGGCAAGAGGAGATGAGAGATCTTTGCCTGAGATCCTGGAGACCTGATGCCAGTGAGATAGCTAGTTATACTATAGTAATATTGTCTTGTTCTTCTTCACCTCTCCTCCCCCCCCCCCCATGAAGTTCCTGGCATCATCCTCTTGCTTTCAGTGGTGCATTTGTTTATAGTGCAGGCCTGGTGTCTTGTGAGTGATATGGGAAACATGTCACTTCATAATAATGAAACCAGTTAGTAAAGAGTGTGTGGGTTTGTGATGGCTTGCAAAAGGAAATCCTATTTTATTTCAGAGCCATGTATGTCTGAATTCAATTCCTTGGACTAAGATGCTCCATCTCATGTCTGCAGTTTATTTCAGTTTCCTCTGCCTTGGCTGATAAAACACTTACATCCATCTTTTGCACTCTTGTGCTATTTCTGGCCTTGGTCTCTTGGGAAGGAATCGTTTGTAGTAGTGAAGGAAAGATCTGTATGAACAGATGCAGATCTGCATATGAGATTTAATGCCTCAGCATGAAGAACTTACCATGCAATTACAGTGTGGACTAACTGTCATGAATCATGACGTGTATGAATATTTACCAAGCTTGGCAGTATCTCTAAGGACATGGGAAGATTTTTCACTCTTTCAGTAGTAGGTCAAATGTCTTTGGAAGATCCTGAAGACTGTAGTTTCTGGAAAATTAAGGAACAAAAGGGGAAGCGAAAATGTGGACATGAAATGTGGGCCAGCCTCCAAATACTTGCTGAATTCCCCCCCCCCTTAATATTTTGAATTTCTTCTTCCTATGAATTATTGCTTAATGCTGCTGGGCTGTGTGGGAGGTGAGAGAAATGTCACAATCATGGTGCAAGCAGCAAGGGATTGCTTAAAATCATCAAAGCATCACTCTTCAGTGAATGGTTGGTGGGACATGCACCAGACACAATAAACAAAAGATTAAATGTTGTAGTTCTTGTATGCAGTGTTCTATGTCAGAATTATGGTAAAGTTCCCTTTAGGTATATTAATGACAGGAATGGTAAGGTGTGTTAATGCTCTAATTTAAATTGATACACAAAACTAATTTTGTTAGTTTTTAATGTGTGATATAACATCTTAAATGAATGTTGAGAACAAGCCTTCAACAGTACCAGCTGTATTCTGTAGTCTGTAATATGTGCACTGACAGGAGAGAGCTGAGATGGCAATGCTTGTTAGAATGAATGACTCCTGTTTGTAACTGTAAAGGCTTTTACCCTAATGACAATATTAAGGATTCAGTATTGGGCCCTGAAAATGTTGATTTCAGAGATCCTGTAATAGACATTGGATAAAGTGGGTGGGGAAGCATACCTAGGGGTTAAATTCTGATTCTACACATACTTCCTTAGATGCAGTTTCCATTGGAATAAATTGGATTTACTTTAGCGTAAGGCCTTTTTAGATAAAGGTCTTAAGCAGACTTTGAAATGCTGCTTTTTAGAGCAGTGATTCTCATGTGTTTAGCACCGGGGCACACTTTTTAGAATGAGAGTCTGTGATGTGAAGTGATGGCATGACTGGAATGAAGTGATGGCATGACTGGAAGTGACATCATCAAGCAGGAAAATTTGTAACAATCCCTAAGCTGCAATTCTATCCACACTTACCCAGGAGTAAGTCCCATTGACTATCATTGTTAAAAGCATATACGTAGTAGCTTGTTCAGAGTACAGATCTGTAACATTTCCCCAAATGCAGTCACATACCATGGCTGTATCAAGTCTAATACAGGTCCAACTTTCTTATACATGGATTTGACTCAACATGAATGGCCACTGCAAATGAGAAGGAATGTGCTGATCCCTAGAGAAGGGGAAAAATGCATTTCCTTAAAATAACAGTTTAAAAAAATTGCTTTTCTTACTGCTGTGGAGAGACAGTCATGCAGGCTATCATTCCATTCTTCAGGTGGTGGTCCTTTGCATTTCTAATTGCTGACTGCATCTCTACAACAATAAGAAAAGCTGCTTTTAAACCACAATTGTTAAGGGATGCACTTTTAATTTTTTTAACTACATTTTATGGTATCAGAAGGGAGTCCCAGAATCAAACCCCTGCAGATGTCAAGGCATGACCTTATTAGGAGCAATGGAGGGGCAAGACACCTGGAAGTGGGTCTTTAAATCTATTTTTCCACTTTTTTAATCCAAGGATTTTTTTATCCACTGGGGTTCTGGAACAGGACTTCAGTGGATAACGAGGGACAACCTGTATATTAAAAATAAAATATTGAAATGAAATTCGGGACCCACCTGAAATTGGCACCTAGTGGGTTCTGACCCACAATTTGAGAAACACTGTTTAATAATAATAATAATAATAACAATAACAATAACTTTATTTTTACCCTGGCTTTCTCCCCGAAGGGACTCAAGGCGGCTATTTAGAGCATAGGTGATGCTTTTTAGAGTATGGGTGGTACAGTGTGTGGCTTTTTGTGAAGCTCCTGAAGACAGGAGTCCTGTGTAGACATCCTGAGAAGATATAATCTTGGGATAATTTCTATCAAAAGGCAAACAAGGGTGGTTATTTAAAAACAGTTTAAAACTGATGTATGAGTTTGGGTTTAGTATATTGCCTTTGAAAATGATCAGAGACTTATCGTGCATCCCGCCCTCACTCACTTATTGCTTATAACAAACTGGCATCTTTCAGTTGAAGCAGATCCAACCCATGATCACCTATCAAAATAATGCACCCACATCTGGGGAGGGGGGGGGGAGAGTGTTGACCCTTTTTAAAATCAAATGTGCTTGAATAACCTTTCAACTTAAACTGTTTTTTGTTTTTTGCTCTAAGTGAGGTACTTTTCTAGATGTAACATTCCTGAATTCTTAACCATGGTTGAGAGTGGATCAAAATGCTGGGCACTTCCTTCCCTAACTGACCGTTGAATTTGCACTGGCATGAACAGTGGTTAGTGTTAAACAAGAGTCCTTTTGAATTGGAATGCATCAAGATTTGTAGGTGGCTAGTAATAAAAAGAAACTTGGTTGGCTTTAAGAGTGTTTAATTTTGGAACAATTAACACTAACATTGCATAACTTAATACTTTGGAGGAAATTCCTTTGAGGAGGCAGTCTGGTTTCATGGTTAAGAGTTTACTAATGTTGGCACTAGCCCAAGTAGTAATACTAATGTTGGAGAAAATATGCATTTTGTAATTCTGAATTGATGCAACTGGTTCCATGTGTGGATAGTTGGGGCATAATCCAGTGGTGCCCCTTTGTATGCAGAAAAGGTTTTTCATTCATGTAAGGTCTGCCCTACAACTCCCCCTAGTGCACTCCATAAAGAAAGCGGAACCAAATCCAAAAATATTTTCATGTTTCTGCCATCTCTGGCAAAAGTTGAAGAGCTGCTTTAGAACCTACCTTTTAATCACAGTTTTATGAAGTCTTCTGATAGTATCTACTAGCACTGTTCTACAAATACTATCTTCCAGGTCATGGTTCTTTGCCTCCAACCCACGATCACAAAGCTGTTGTGAATAACTGCTTTTTGTTGCATGTATCTAAAACTGGAGAAGAACATTTGCTCTAGTATTTGGTTATGATGTACATTCTTTTGCCAGCATGAATATTAATACTTGTGTATGTCTTGAACCACTATGCTATTTTTGCCTGCAACAGAAGTTTATGTATCTTACCTTATTAGAACAGTTCTGGTTGTAGAAGGGTTAAGCACATGGGAGCTGATGCAGTCCCTCCCTCTCTTCACCAGACAATGTTCCATAGCAACAGTGAGATCACTGAAGACAGTATTTCATTGATTTTTTTTTCCATTCTGCTTTCTCTAAGCTGCTATGTCCTCCTATCCATGTCTGTGAGAGTGGACATTTTTGCATTTTAATACTGTAGCATTCTTTTTTTTTTGGTATAAAGAAATAAAAATAGTCTCCTATAAATTTAATGTTTCACTATGTATTTAAAAAGAGAGACTGGCTTAGGGGGCTGGATAACTGTACCCGGTGTAGCTGATGTTCTAAAATATTCTTGCATTGTTTGCTGGTCTTCTAGGGAAAAGACTAATGTTGAACAAGACCTAAAAGAAAAAGAAGACCAAATCAAACGGAGGACAAGTGAGGTCCAGGTAATATGATTTTTGGGGATCTGGATGTGCTTTGAGAAATGAAAATGAATGAACATTTTTCAGTTTATATTTCACTACCTGCAGATAACGTGGCACTTCTTTGTCTTTATAGATGCACAGTTTAGTGATGTTCTGATATATGGCTCAGTGGACTCCAAGTGATGTGTCCTTTTCCAATGTACTTGCAAAATAAATGATTCATATACATGCCTATGAATGTATTCTGCTGCCTTTGGAACTGAGACTTGAATGAGGTTGTGTTAAATAGTAGGAATATATTTTGGGCATGGTGAACTGCATAATGGAAAATGTGGCACTTTATTTGCTGTAAGAGGTGGTTCTTCTTTCTGATGGTTATATTAGAATTGTATTAAGCATCATGTACCAGAACAGATTCAGGGTTTTTTGTTTTTTTTCATTCTTGTTTATGGTTTGAAACAAGTAAAGCTTGCATTTAATATACCTGTTAAGGATGTAAACCTGCCTTTTAGTTTCTTAGGCATAAGTGCTATTGAGGTCATGGAGATTTATCCATCTGTGATTGCACACTATCCTTAACTAATCGTTAAGGAAATATTTGATCCCTCCAAGTTGTGGAAATTAAGCTATTTAGCAACTAAATGCAGAGTATGTGCAGCTCATGTTCTGATTTTAAAACGAAAATCTGCTTTTCAAGGATTCTGGGATACATTTTAGATCAGAGTGCGATCGTTCATTTGCAGTCTTTTTGTTTGGGTAGCAGCAGTTCTTTCTGGTGAGACAAAAATGAGACAGTATTTTGCATAAAGCTGTTTTATTCTGTTTGAGCTGTCTTCCTGGATAGGTGGTGAACAGTAATTGTAACTGCTGCTTCTTAATAGCAAAATATATCTGATTTATGGCTTTTATAGTTCAGTAATGGAGTATTGTCTGCAGTGGGCTAGTTCCAACTGTTCAGTAAAACCATATATTTAAGACCCTTCCTTTGATAGTCATACATAGTGTGTACACCCAGGAGTCTTGGTGTTCATGGAAGTCTCTCTTGTTTGTGCTTAAAAATTCCCAGATAGTAGTACCATTGTTAATAGACAATAAGTTGTAGGATTCAGAAGAATGTGGGGTAATGCTGACATTCTCATGTATGTTGGAGTAGCTAGTCTGATTAAAACTAGGTGTTTAGAGTCTCTTCTGCCTTGTGGACTTAACTGCTTTTCCCATGCAATTATGATGTCACAGCAGTCCCAAAAACATTGGAACACAAGTGTATAGGATCACAGTGTAAGTAGGCCTACTCCAGTAAGGAAGTTCTTCCTGTTATGATAAAAGGCAGATATTAAGTGAATTTGCTTGCTTATCAGTGTCTATGTATTAATTCTTCCACATATAGGAACACTGTACATCTTGAGTCAGAAGCTGATACTTTGTATTGTGATGTGATAATGGGCTCTTTCTACATAATGGGGGAAATATTCTCCTCCATACATGTTTTAATATGCAGGGTAATTTTCCAAGATGTGCTTCCTTGCTCAATCAGATGTGCAGTTGTTCAGTGTCAAGTGTATTGTCCCTATAGCAAGGTACCTATGTTGCAGATCAGTTACATAAATTTCTGAATTGCAGATTTGAGGATGAGCATTCAGAGACTAGAATTTTAGAGACTCAAAGGGGGTTAACCTGTTTGCTAGAGCTTCGCAAGGTTTGGGTTTGTGCTCTGGTTTTACGAAGTGTCTGCCCCAGCCACTATGCAACATGCATAGTGCAACATGCAATAGTTGAACATGCAGCTATTCAACTGGAAAGAGAAATTAAGTGTCTTTCCACTCAACTTTTAGAAAAAGCATTGATCAGATTGAAAGGCAATGGTTCTTACATAAAAATGCTGTTTCAGAACTGCAAATTTTTAACTAGGAACACCATCTAAATGTGCCATTTCAGAATAAGCAGAATTGGATGGTGAAAATGTTTATTGATTCCAGCTTGCAGTAATATCTAATCTTTAATGTAAATTCATTTTAATTTTAGATCAGTTTTTTGATAATCCCTTAAAATGCCATGCTTTAATGCAGTTAGCACATTGCAGTTAACACATTTAATGACTTCACTTTTATCTTGATTGCTCCATCAGTAGAGTTTGCTGTGAGTGTACAAAACAAGTGTGTGCAGTATTCATTTCATATTGGCTGCATGATTTTGGGACATTGGAACTAAAACCAGCTTCTTCTAACACAAGGCTTACTTTGTTCATATGTAATCTAGTCCCAGTTTAATTCCCCATATTCCTCTCTGTTTTGGGACCCAGTCTGACTTTTTTTTCTGTTGAGTACCATAAGTAACCATTCTGGCTTCCCTTGCTGGTATAGCTTCCTTCCATACCCCTGCTAATTGGGTAAGAGGCACTTTTTCAAGTGGGTGCTCCTTTTTTTAGCAGGGGGAGAGTAACCGGCCCGCCTCACCCCAGCACTATCTGTTCTAGTGGCTGTCTGCTGGTATTCCTTGGCATCTTTTTAGATTGTGAGCCCTTCTGGGACAGGGAGCCATTTAGTTATTTGATTTTTCTCTGTAAACCGCTTTGTGAACTTTTAGTTGAAAAGCAATATATAAATACTGTTAATAATAATAATAATAATAATAATAATAATAATAATAATAATACCAATACCCTTTAGCCACAGGGAGCTTTAAAGTATAAGTGACTCACTGACATGTTCATTAATGGCAGGAGAGAGGGAGGTCTTGAGCCTTTGTGTGAAGTGCCCATGTTTGGGATAAAAATGCTGTCAGCATTTCCCTTCCTGGAATCCAGTATATGGACATCCCTCTGTTCTGTGAGGTGAGAGTTGCTCCATTATATGGACAAAAATTTCAGGTCTACAAAGCATTTGCCAGGTAATAGGGGGGAAAAAACAAAACAGAAAAGCCTCTGTACTTGTACAGATGCAGTCCTGGGAACTGGTTCACATGTAATCCAGACCAGATCGGCAGGCTCATCCCCCTCCTGCACCCCTTTCCCTTGTAGACCATGGTGCCTTTACTTCAGGGACTAGCCAGTTTGGACAAAATGGTAAGCTACAATTTGCAGTAAATCATAAATGGAGGGAATTGTGGCATATAAGGAGGTGCAAAACCCTGAGGTTCTTTTTTAGGCTTGTTCTCGCAGTACTGAACCATGACTTGATGTAGCAATAGAACTTGTGTGCATGTGTATTCTGTGGAACCAAGTGCGTTAATCAAGGTATACTTCTGTAAATTCAGACTAGATTTAGGGGTACTGTGGCAGCCAATTCTTAGAGGGGTCAGTATTCATTGCAGATTTCGGTGTAATGCCTGGATGGAAGTTGCTAGTACAGGCTGTAACATGTGAAATATAAATTGCCTCTCCTCTTCCCCCCCTGGACCAGAACTGGGTGTGGATTCAGAAACTGCACCCAAGTTGCGTTTTGTCAAAATTTGGATGCCTGAAATCTCAATTTCCTGACCAGGTTTTACCCACCTGGGATTATCTCTCCCAATGCCTTGTGTTCCATACCATACTATTTACTAAGCACACAGGTTAACCATTTTTCTGAATACAGTATGTTCTGTAACTTATCCTCTTCCTTCAACTAGAGTGTCTTACATTCTGTGTGTTCGGTCTGATTGACTTGTTTTTCTTTCTGAAAGCTTGACTTGAAAACTTAATTGGCTGCTTTTTTCCATATTCACTATTATAAACTTTCCCCCTACATTTCACCTGTTTCTTACTTTGATTATTTTCCCTTTAGGATTGTCTTTCATTAAAAGGAATGTATTGCATGCTTACCATTTTACCTTTTAAAAAATATTTCAGGATCTTCAGGATGGAGTAAAAAGGGAGAGCAATAATTTGCAAAAGCTGTTGGCTCAAAAGCAAGAAGCGGAGGAAATCCTTAATGGTCTTGATGAGGAGAAAGCCAAACTGGAAGAACAGCTTCACACAATTCGACAAAAATGTGCTGAGGAGGCCAGTTTGGTAGGTTTTTGGCAACTTGCTTGTAAACACACATGTTTTCTTCAGCTCTTCATTGTGCAAAGGTTGTAAGTATTTGATCTGGAAAAGAGAATGATGTAATGTGAAAATGTGGTTATACTCTGGTTATATGAAGAACAAAATGAATGATTATTCATAGCGAATTTTTAGATTAAAAACTTGAAAAATTGGAGTAGGATGAGAAAGTTATCTTGCCCTAATTCCAGTGTGGCTCTTATTGTTGGTATGCTTCCATGAACCTGTGCATTTCTAATAATCCAAGTTCCTGTTATGTCAGAGGACATAACTTGGATTCTTCATGGAAACATGAGTGAGGGCGAGGCGGAGCCTTTTTGCAGTGTTTTGGGCTGCCTGGCTGAGGGCAAAGGAGGCAAAGGTGTATGTGACTTTCAGTACCCCCACCCCATTGGCATTGAGACAAATTCGCAGGTAAAAATCTGTGAATAAATAGGCTGCACCTGTATATAAGAAATATTTTGTGCAGTTCTTCTTGACCTCAACTTCCAACCCCTATAGATTGCAACACTGAAGGCAGAAATAACTGATCAGGAGTCTAAAATCTTAACATGCAAGGAAGACCTGAATAAAGCCCAAGACGAGCTTAGTCGGCTACAGCTGGAAACAGCAGAACTAGAGAAATGTGTGGAGACAGGGAAGTTGGAGTTGGCGCCTCTTCAGCAAGATCTTCAGGACTCTCAGCAAGAAATTGTTTCAGTAAGGACTTTTCTTTCAAAAAGAACAAACTTTTTCATCATACTTTTCATTATACTTCTCATTTCTTTGCTTTTGTACTGTTTTTTGTTAATGGGATGTTATCTCACATCATTGGGAATAACTGAAATTTGATCCCCAGTGCCAAAATATTGCTTAAGATGTTTATGGTTTCATTTTCGTTTTCTGCATTTGAGCTTGTCCACTTATCCAGGTTTTAAATAAAATTATTGCCATATATTCCTGTATGGCTCTCAACTTTGCACTGAAATAACGTTGTACCATATGCAGAAGAGTGTTACCCATGCCTCATGGATACAGAAACTGGCAAGCAGAATTGTGCTCACACTACTTTAGATCCGAGTCACTGAGTTATTGCCAATACTTGGCATTACAAATCAAATTCCAGGCAACACAGCTGCTATCAATTCCATCTTATTTAAAGGATTTGCCTACATTAAGAATATTTATGTACTGCTTTTCAAAAAAACAAGTTCACAAAGCGATTTTCAGAGAAAGTCAGAAGTTAAATGGCTTCCTGCCCCAAAAGGACTCACAGTCTAAAAAGATGCAGAAGAAACACCAGCAACAGCTATTAGAAAAAACACTGTGCTGGAATAAAGAGGGACAGTTACTCTCTCCCTGCTAAACATATAAGAGAAGCACTGCTTGAAAAGCACCTCTTTGCTCAGTTAGCAGGGATAGTCAGAGGGCCATATTAATCTTGTTGAGTTTTTGCAAGGCAGGTAAGTAAGGTTCTTCCCAAGAGACACCAAGATATACACACATCTGACTCACTTTTTTCATCTTCCACTTAAAATTAGTACAAATTCTGAAAAATTTAAGTGTGTCATTTGTGAGCATATTGGGACACTGCATGTGCTATTTTCCATCCTCTTTGCTGCTATTAAAGACTATATAATTCCTCTTTACAGGTGCAGTCAAAATTATTTGCTCTCAAACAATTGGAAATCAGCCAGCCTAATTGGGAGGCTCAGCCACACAGTGCACTACTTAATGGGAATGCGGATCATTCTAGCAACAGCAGTGGTGAAACGGCTAACTTTAATGTGGATGCTGAGAAAGAGAGTTCAGCAGATACTGTACAAATAAATCATGAATCTCCTGTGAGTAGTGGAGGTGTCTAGATTTTATTATACAATTGGATCAAGATTTGTAGCCAGCCTTGTACCTGTACAAATATAGATGAACCCATCAATAAGGTCTCTCTTCCAAGAAAGTGCAGATTAATTTTAACAGGATGCGTGTATAGATTTGTTACATTAGTTCTCTTGTTCCAGTACACTTTCCTTGGAATAATCTGGTTCAGAGTTTTTGGAAGAGGGTTGAATATGCTTTCTTAATTGTTTCTCTTTTGTTCGTACTATTCAGAATATGCACTCCCTCCCAGCAATTTTCTGCTTGGATTTGGGGAATTTACTTTCTCTCCCTTTTTAAAGGTATGCCTTCATTTTCTAGCCTCCAGGATTACAGTGGCCAGTGTGTCTTCATGTTCTCAATAGATTAAACATGACCCAACAAAACCAGAAGAATGTCTGTGTCCATATGCCGAGACTCATTTTCAAGTCAAGTTCAAGTTTTCCATTCTCAAGATCTACTAACTTTATAGTGTGTCCACTTTAGTGGATAGCTACCTTGGTGGAAAATATTGTCATGTAATTAACTTATACTAACTTCCTTAGTTCTCTGCCTCACGGTTTTCTGAAATGGCTGTTAGTGATGAATTGACCACTCCTGGTATTGAAAAATCTGAAGCTATTTTTGGATATAGTAACTCTGGTTTTGTTTTATTAATTACACTTTTCAGGTGTAGGTAATTTATACTATATTAAACAATGTGGCACACTTTTTTTAGTGTGTTCCACAAATTATAAGATTAACTTTTAGTTTCTCTTAAATTAGAAGATAATGTGTTGGAGAATATGTGCATTGTGAATAGGATCTGTGAATGGTATTTCTGTATAGTCTGGTCAAAACAATGTTTTGTGTTCTAGTAGGTGCATTGAGATAGAAATTGTAGGGTTGTACCCTAACCTTTGTGGAGTTCAGGATGTCATTGGCAGGTATTCCATTCCCAGAAGGTGTGCTTTGCTCATGCAAGGGTTGCCTGTGTAAGCAGAATGTCTCTGAGGATGGAAAACATGTCTGACATCCCTTGCTCTGCAGACAGGTTATACAGTCTGTAACCTTTAGCATGCATCTCTTCTTATGTTTCTAAAACATTATGTATCAGAGTGGAGAGAGACACTTTTACATATGTGAAGTTTTTTTGCTTTTCAGGCCCGGGATAGTACAGAAATAACACACACAGAAGAGGAAGAAGAAGAGGAAAAAGAGGTCCTGCCACCAGATGTTAAAAAAAGAGTAGGTTTGCACAGCATTTTTAAAACACAACACTGCAAAGAATCTTCATAGTGCCGCAGAAATTTAATACACTTCTTCGAGAGGAGCGAAGTGGGAAGTAGAACAATCAAAATACTACAGAGTATTTCAGTGGTAGCTCTCTTTGTCTAGAGTCAATTGCTGTTGGAGGAAGAATGAAATAATGTATACAGTGCCTTCTATAAACCTGCTGCAGTATATAAAATACCTATCTGTTTTCCTTCCTAGGAAGATGAGTTTGAAGAATCTCATCAGCTTTCTGACCAGATTGCAGTATCCAATTTAGACTTCTTTGAATCTGACCCCTTTGTTGGTAGTAAGTTACCTCTTTTTCTCTTTGTACCAGTTAGCTGTAATGAGTGGTAGAGCCAGTAAACTGAATTGCATTTACTGTAGGTTGTACAATCAGAACTCACATATTTTGGACTTTGTCTAAGAAGTCATAGTTTTCATCTTGAGAGGATGGTTGCTTGGTCTGAATTTCTTTACCACTCCAAAGCAAGACCCACTCAGTGGTTTGCAGTAAATATAAATGAAACAAGCAGTAACGCTATACAGTTGGACATCAGCATTCATGGGGTTATGTTCCCACACGCCTGTGGATGCCAAAATCCGCAGATAATGGATTCCACAGGTGTGGGCCAACCTGTACTCTCTGGATGTGACAGTGCATGGCCTCCCTGCATCTCAGAACACCTGTAGGAGGTGTCTGATGCATTTCTGGTTTTTCCAGAAGAAACCTCTAATTGTGTATGAAGAGTAAGTTCAGTCGTCAGTGCAGGTCAGGGGACATGCATTGAGTCGAATCCGCAGGTGCAAAACCCACCAAGGGAAATAAAATATTTATTATATTTAAATAAAATAGAATATTATTCTTATATACAGAATAAAAATATACAAAGATAAGGAGTAAAAGAAAAAGTTGAAGCAAACATTTTAATTTTAAGACTCTGAATGAAAAGTGGTTTTCACTTGCTTCCTGAAAACCAGTAGATCCTGTTTGGTTTCCTAACCTGTACCTTCTCCTTGTCTTGCATATTGCAATCCATTCATATATACCTTGTGATCTCTCTCACTATCCCATGTGCGCTTTAATAGAGTGAGTGAATTTATACTCATTCTCTGTGCACCATTGAATGTCCATTTGGACAAGGGCCCAGACATACTGAACTCTTCTCAGTAGTGATGCAAGACTAAGAATGACTTTTCAGTATTGGCATGTACACTGGTCCTTGGCATTCTGGAAGGAAAATACTATAACGCAAAGAACCTTACCATTGGTTTCTGTGCACTGGTGCATCTTTGGGTATTTTTTATTGTGCATCATGTAAGAAGTAACAATAATCAGTGATTGTGGTCTTCGTGATTTGCAAGAAGAGTATCCAAAGGTTTTGGCAGATTTCTGAGGCTATCTAAGCGTTACATGTTAATGCATGGACCAGTGCTTCCTGGTTTAGTGCCATGTCTGAACTATGCATTTGTCTTTATTTACAAGACATGAAACTTTAGGGTGGACCCTCCATTATTTGTGTATGTTTTGGGGAAAATGGAGAAAAAATAACTTTTGCATAAACTCTTTTCAGGTGAATTGTTTCTCACCCATCAGAATTCAGTATAGCTTAGGTGAAGTCCAGCATCCCTTGGATGTGCATGCAGATTCTGTCAGAACCCAAACTTCAATCTTGAGAGGTTTTGTGGCAGAATACATCTGCAAAGTAGCAATGTGACCAAATGACTTTAGCAAACGTACTCTCTAGAGCAGGGGTGCCCAAACCCCAGCCCTGGGGCCACTTGTGGCTCTCGAGGACTCCCCATGTGGTCCCTCAGGGACTCCCCAGTCTCCAATGAGCCTCTGGCCCTCTGGAGACTTGCTGGAGCCCTCACCGGCCCAACGCAACTGCTCTCAGCGTGAAGGCGACTGTTTGACCTCTTGCGTGAGCTGTGGGATGAGGGCTTCCTCCACTGCTAGCTGTTTCATGTCTGTGATGCAGTAGCGGCAGCAAAGGAAAGGGCAGTGTTGCTTTGTGCAAGGCCCTTTATAGGCCTTGAGCTATTGCAAGACCTTCATTTATTCATATAAGTTCATCTTTAATATGTTTATTTATGTAAAGTTTTGTAAATTTATTCAAATTTTAAATGTAAATTATTTTTCCCCCAGCCCCTGACACAGTGTCAGAGAGATGATGTGGCCCTCTTGCCAAAAACTTTGGACACCCTTGCTCTAGAGCAATGGTTCTCAAACATTTAGCACTAGGTCCCACTTTTTAGAATGATAGTCTTCTGGGACCCACGAGAAGTGAGAGCATCAAGTGAGAAGTGCTTTCCTGAGAATGCAGCAAGCACTGAAATTGCCCATGGCAAGCACTGAAATTGTGCTGTGTTCCCTAGATATTAAAATCCACCTAGTGAATTCTTTCTGTAGCCAGACTGCAAAAACCTCAACCCCATCCTGAAGATAAAGCTACCATACGATTTTTCAGCACTACCCAGTTCAAGTTCTTGAAGTTAAGCTAGTTCAGTGTGTTTTGGAACAAAGTCAGTTTTAAATACAATGTATTTGTTTGGAATGGATTGAGAGTCAAACTTCCCCCTAAACTGCATTAAAACCCAGAGTAATGAGAGGAAATGAGGCTCCACTGTGGGGGAGGGGGAATCTAAAAAGCAGCCCTTTCCAATAAAGCAGTGGTTCCTTTTAGCACTGGAACGTACTTTTTAAAATTACACACCATCAGGACCCACCTAGCTTTACAAGACTGAAAAAGAAAAAAGTCTTACCAGCTCAAACTTCTTTTGACTGTACTATGGTGGGGGCGCTGCCTTCTGGAGCACTTGTTGAGCTCATTGGTTTGAGACCATTCTGGTAGCCTTGCACTCCCCTTTACCTGATCTTTCACATGAGCCAAGGTATGGTTGCTTAGTCATAAGTAAATGCAAACCAATTTACCAGGAAGTGTGAGCTGAGGCCTCGTGAAAGACCTCTTTCCTAGCAATATCCTCTGCGGCAGGATTTCTCAAACTGTGGGTTGGGACTCACTTGGTGGGTTGTGACCTGATTGTGGGTGGGTTGCAAAGCTGCAACTGACAAACTGATAGCAGATAAACAAAATGCATTGAGCCTTATGGAAAATGAAAGTGAGCCACATCATGCATACTCACAAGCAAACAACTGTGCCTTGGTCCATTGTAAAGGATAGGTTGTTAGGAATTCAATGCCAATGCCACCAGAATGGTCCCAATCTGATGAATGCAGCCCCCCAAGAACAACTGAAAAGGAAGTCCCTCCCACCAAGCTGTTGAATGTATTGAGCCCTATGAAAAGGTATCTTTTTGTTTGTCTGCTGTTTTGTTTGTCTGAAAGGGGTCTTTCGTGAGGTCTCAGCTCACACTTCCTGGTAAATTGATTTGTTACTCTCCCATTGTGAGATTGCTCAAGAAAGTTGTGCAGAATTGGGTTTTGTGACAGTTCTTTAAATGGCTGTGCACAGTAGAATAACCCATCTTCTCTGTTGTGGAAGCTCCAACTTATGTAATACAAGCCTCTTCAACAACTTAGGCCCAGACCGCTTGTGCTGAAATTGATGTGGTAATGAGCATTTTTCAGGGAATAAATACCACATTAAGAAGCTAACACTCCTGTGGGTTTCATGTCATGGAATATTCAAGCATCACTTTCCCACTTGTTTCCCTCTTAATCTGTGAATTTTTAAACATATGTGGGTTTTTAAACATGTGATCACAAAACCTATGTGGATCTCAATTATCTGAGTTTGTTAGGTGAGATGGTGTCCTTGACCATTGTCATTGGGAGCCCTTCATTGCCACAACTCCTCCTTTCCTTATTTTCATCTTTAAAGGGCAGCCCTTGCTTGTGGGGAGTAGGGGAGATAGCAGCAAAAGGGGAGAATGAAGGGATGCTTCAATCCTCTTCTCATTGGAAAGAGGGGGGAAGTGCCATATGCAAAGGGCAATATAAACATGTTACTCTAAAGTAAGTCCTAGAAGGAAGAACAGGGACTACGTTTGGTACTCTGGAGGATTTTGTAGCTAGCCTGCACATGTGTGGTTCATCATTTCTCAACTGCACAGAGCATGAGTATCTGTTACAGTTAAATGCAACTGTTTGCTTGACCCTAAGATTACAAAGTGATGGGGAAAAGCACTTAAACGTGGTGTCTCACTTTTCATAATAGGTGATCCTTTCAAAGATGATCCCTTTGGGAAGATTGGTGAGTGTCTTCTTTGTTTCCACATCTGAATAATTATGCAACAGGGGATTATTAATCAGGCTTAGTTGATCTCATGTCTGAAGTGACACCAAATTTTGCTGTCCATTGCCAGTGCACACACTCCACACCGCAGTTTCCATTGCTCTTGTGCTGCTGCCACCATTTTTAAACTGGCTGGCAGGGAGTCTTCTGGAAGTAGAACCTCTCCTGACCAGTTTAGAAGATGAGGAGGCCACTATGAACAGAATCTCAGTGGTGGCTTCCTCCTCCTCCAGCTGTGCCACTGTTATCTTTCGTAGTGCTGCTGGAGCATGGAGAAGGTAGGAGTTTCCCAAAGTATTAATTGCAACACTTTGGGGAGTTGTAACGTGCTCACCCGGGTGCCCTGTGAGTCCCCAGTGGCCCCTCCTACCGGTTTTCCCATGTGCAGCCATCTTGGATCTCGACATTCAAGGTGGGATTGCCTGGGATCATGATCCCAGTAAGTTTCGGAACCACTGGAGAAGGTGAAGCCACACTCTGGTCTTTTTCTCTCTCACTCTGCAAAATGATGGGGCAGTGACTGGATGAAGCAGGCAATGGGCTTGAGATGGTGGTTGATAGGCATGGGCATCCCACCCCAGCCCACTGCAGCTGGCTGCATGGATGGACTACCCCTGTTAAAAACCAGTTATCTATGACTTAACATGAGCAACAAAAATATGTTTAAGAGTCTGCGCAAGCAGAACTACGATAAATATTCAAGGACACTTAAGTTCTTTCTAATGGTCTGTGTTCTGAGTTCAGGCAGAGCACTGCTCTGTCACTGAAATGTCCTTCCATTCATGAATGTAGTGTTGCATGTCCACATGCCATTAATGTATAATTTGTATAATGGCATAATAATGTTGGCCATTTTATTCACAATCCTTTGTAAATAAACTCAAGCATAGAACAAACCTTCACAGCTGCCACACACTAGGTCAACATTTTCATTGAGCTTTTGACCATCATCCCAAGATCTTTCTCTTGACCTGTCACAGAAAGCTCAAAACCCAAAAGTGTATTTGTGCAATGTTGATTTCTTGTCCCCATGTCCATCAGTTTATACTTGCATTAAAGTGCATCTGCCTTTGTGCTGTCCATTCCCCCAATTTGTAAAGTACTAGTCCCAAGACTAATCATTGGGGTCAGTTCATGCTTTTCACTTTCCATTGTG
The DNA here is from genome assembly GCF_035046505.1 of Tiliqua scincoides. Classification (NCBI taxonomy): domain Eukaryota; kingdom Metazoa; phylum Chordata; class Lepidosauria; order Squamata; family Scincidae; genus Tiliqua; species Tiliqua scincoides. The sequence goes on from NC_089824.1 coordinate 157,433,151, forward strand.
AAAATTGCTCATTTACACTCACTCTGTTTCCTGGTTTCTACTAGTTACTAATCCATAACAGGACCTGTCCCCTGACTGTGAAGTTTTCTCAGGAGTGTTTGGTGAGGGCCTGTGTCAAACCCCTTCTGAAAGTCCAGATATATATATAATATCGAAGGGTTCTCCCACATTCACATGCCTGTTGACCTGTTCAAAGAATTCTAAAGAATTTGTAGACTTACTATTTCAGAAGCCATGCTGATTCTCCCTCAGCAAAGCTTGTTCTTCCATGTGGTTTTAGGTTTTTTTAATTAGGCTTTCTGCCATCTTACCTGGGACAGATGTTAGGCTGATAAGCCTGTAATTTCCTGAGTCCGCTCTCCCTCCATTTTTTAAAGATTGGCGTGACATTAGCTATCCTCCACTTTTGTGGTACAATGGTTGTTTTAAGGGACAATAAATATGAGATTCAGGCAACAAATAACAGTAGCTTGCAAGCATTTCTCTTACTGCAAAAAGTTTATAGAAAGCCTCCTCACCCCAGCAGTATCTTTTCTAGTGGCTGTCTGCTGGTGTTCTTTCGCGTATTTTAAGATTATGAGCCTTTTTGGGACAGGGAGCCATTAGTTATTTGATTTTTCTCTGTAAACCGCTTTGTGAACTTTTTGTTGAAAAGCAGTGTATAAATACTGTTAATAATAATAATAGAAGTGAAGGGGGGAAGGAGGACTACTCACATGGGCAGGGTCCTCATTGTGTAACCCAATTACTAATGTATTTTGCTTTTAGTGGGGGAAGCATGCAACAATCCATCCCTGTGCTGGGTGTTTCTGCAAAAACAAGTTTGTAATTGATAAGAATTACTTACATGGGCAAGATTTATATTAAGGCTGCTCTTTAGTTTCTGTATATTTCCAAGAGAATGCTAAATAGTGCCTCAGTAAAATAATCCTGACTTATTTTTTACTTACGTTTCTTTGTTTTGTTTTAAAGATCCTTTTGGTAGCGATCCTTTCAAAGGTTCAGATCCTTTTGCTGCTGATTGCTTTTTTAAGCAATCATCCGCTGATCCTTTTGGAAGCAGTGACCCCTTCAGTGCAACCAGCAACAGTAATTCTACAGTAAGTCTGTGAAAAGGTCTAATCCCATGTACACAGTAGGCCTTGCTTTGAAATGCTTAAAATTCGTTGTGAACTGCTTTTTCCTCTTCCTCTATGAACATGGCTGTGTTGAAGGCCATTTCTCTCTATTGCAGCTGCATTGTCATCCTTTTATGAGACTGAAGTTGTGTGATGCTATGCCTAGAAAATCCAGTTTTCTTTATCTTGAATTGCAGTCTGCAAATATTATAGCTTATTTGATTCTTTTCTGGGAAATTGAATACAGAGGAATGTCATCACTGGAAATAGATCTTATTTGAAACCTCTCTGTTTAAATGGTAGATTTGCTTCTTATCTTCTCGGATTTATGAACAGTGTAGCAATCATGACTTTTCTAATAGTTAAGTCATTTTTTCAGAGTGCTTATATATAATAGCCAGTGTCTGAGTAACTGTGGTGGCATAGCGAGCAGTTCTGAGGCTTTCTTGCCCAGCAACCCTGAAAAATTGGTCACTCTATATTCTGATTGTAATTCATAGAACAACATAATTTTTAGAAAGTCACAGTTCAAAGTAGTTGCATGGAAGTAAGGGAATATACTTTAACATGCCACTAAGACTTCTGGTTTCAATTTACTGGGTGTTCAGTTTATCTTAAAATCTTCCTTTGGCAAATATTGACTTACTAAAGATCCATTCAACATAGGAAGATTCTGGAAACTGAGAAATACAGCTGAACTAGTCACCTGAAAATGTTGATCCTGAAGTGAACGTATCTAATGCTGAAAATATGAAGATTTGCACCAAACCATCTTAATGAATTTTTACTTTAGACAGAAACATTGAAGCATAACGATCCTTTTGCTCCTGGTGGAATTGCTGTGACTGCAACGAGTGACCCAGGCAAGTAACTCAAATTATAAATATTCCAAAGTCATAGACCAATTCTTAGCTGAAAATCTTAAAACGTGTAGAAAGTATTCATATGTGTCTAAGTTCATACTCATCAAGCATAGTCTTGCTAAGAATTTAGGTAGTTTAAAGTTATTTCCAAATGTGGCATTCTTGCCCTTTGCCATTTCTTCCTAGGGAGGAAGGTCTTCCTCATATGGGTTGGGGAACTACATTTTTCCCAGCTGGATTCAAAGGAGGCTTCAGAGTTTTGCACTGCAGAGATTTGTTTACAAGCACCCCAAAAAGGGAGGTAGTGTTACAGATAAATCTTTGGGTCCCCTCTGCTCCACATGCTGCCGCCACTATGCCTACCTGTCATTGCTTCATGCAGGTAGACTCTTGCCACTTTATAGTCCATGCCAGCCCCTGGGCGCAAGGGGGGAAATGTCTGGTGAGGAAGTTGCAGGGTGTTGGCTTGGCTCTGCCTGTCTGGGTGACCTTCCCATCCTTCTTTCTCCAGCATTCCCCAACCTGGCTAATTTTCCCTTCCCCAGTTTTCTTGCTGGCTTCCTCACCCTCCTGTCATTTCCCTCTTTGTCCCACTCTGTTTCCTGGGCTGCCCCTTCTCACCCTTTCCATACCTTTCCAAGGTTCCATAACTTCATCTTTTCCTGTTTCCCGATGCTCCTCCTTTTCTCACCTTCCTTGCCCTCTCTCCTGCCTGTTCCATCTGTCTCCTGTGACTTGACCCTGTCCTCAACCCTCTTAACCCTTTCCACACCCTCTGTCTTGCCCCCACTCAAGACAGCCGCCAGCTGATTTGAAGTTAGTGTCTTGGGCGGTGATAATCTCCAGTGATGGGGGATGATGCTAAAGCTCAGAGCTCAGGTTTTCAGCCATTCTATGGCTCTGACCATCAGGGCTCACACACAACTAAGGGAGAGTAGGGAATGTAGTGAGATTTGATACAATTTGAGAAATTGAGTTAACATGAGCTTGAGATTGGGTGACCATCTGTGTGAAGATCAATTAAAAAGCAGGCTTTATCTAGTAGATGTTTGAGTCTTGCCTTTTCATATAGGTTTTGTTAATCACTGGAATTTCATTTTTCCCCTTCTGTTCTTTTGCTTACTTTAGCTACAGATCCTTTTGCCTCTTTGTTTGGAAATGAATCATTTGAAAGTGGTTTTGCTGACTTCAGCACATTGACAAAGGTAACTTGAAATGATTAATGCCAATGCAAAAGGCTTAGAATTATTGCAGTAACTGAGACACCAGCTGCTCCAGATTACTATAAAACACCAACTTCAACACAGGGTGAATACAAATCAAGCTGATGGCTTCACAGATTCAGTTCCTCTTTTTGAGCTGCTTTGGGGTTACTTGCTTGTGAGCCTTCTGTGACAGCAGTGCAATTAACAAAGTTATGCTTATTTTGACTTCTCACAGACATCATCTCATTGACTGACTCCCTTTTTTCTCTGTTTCTGTTTAAAGGTTGTATTATCTTTATAGTGGATGTTCTTGTTTCTTAAGCTGTTGGATGTTGCATATCTGTGCAATGGCTGGTTTTTCAGCCAAACATCCCAAGCTAGGGTTGGAGTTGTACATTAGCAGAGGGGATGCTGTTGGAAAATGAAGCATGGGTCATTGCACAGGGCAGGAGAAAGAATTGACTCAACCTTATCAGACAGTTGTGTGTGATATAGCTATGTGATGTTGTACTCCAACCGTTTTGTTTTGTTTGCTACAGAGTACATTAATCCAGCCTGAACCCTGTTAGCTGTTGTGTGTGTGCGCAGAACATGAACTGGGAGCTTGTTCTGTTATGGAGCTCTTTCCTCACTGAAGTGACTACTGTGACTTTTCAAGAAGTGTGTTGGAGTAATGCAGTGGTTGATGAACTCTTTTCTGAAATGGACTTAAGTATTTTATTAGACTGGATCCTGCCTTTTTGAGCCCAAAGAGTTTACAAAAGTGGTTTTAATAAAAATAAAATCTAAATCAATACTGAATTATATTCTAAGGTCATCTTCTGTGAGTGGAACAAGCCTTTTTGTGCAAGAGGGATTGTTCCTCTTCTTCCTTTTCCAATCTTCCTTTTCCTCTGTAATTCCCTGCACTACCAAATAATCTGCTTTTGAGGGTTTCCCCAAGCTTTGGGACCAAATTTTCAGGGGCTGCAGAGGTAAGGGAAAATTGGTGAAAATACCCTACTTTGCACAACTGGGGCTCCTTCTGTAAGCAATAGAATGTTTAGGGATTCAACCCACTAATGTCATCTTATTCATTCTTGGAGGAGAATAAATCCCATTGAACATAGTGGAACTTACTTCTGAGTAAACATGTATAGGATTGTGTTTTAAGTGTATTATGTTGGGAGTTGGGAGTTCAGTGCTGCAGTCCTGTACATACGTACATACTTGTAAAGCCTGTTGAACTGAGTATAATAAAACCTGCTGAACTCAGTGAACTTCTGACTAGATGGGCATAGAATTGCACTGTCAATTGATTAATTAAAGAAACAGCAATAGATAGCAGCAAAGATAAAAGCCCAGCAGAAGTAGTCCATCAAGGCAACTAAGGAAAGAATTTCCTTCAGACTTATAATAAGGTCTCATATATGGCCTTTCCCTGGTATTGGATGGTTAACAGTGAGGGTGGGTGGGTAAGGGTATGAATGGAATAACTTCGTACTGGAGGGAGTTCCTAAAACTTGGTGCCACTGTTGAGAAGACCTATTCCAGGTAATACCCTGTATTTAATTATGACAAGATAGGAAGAAGATTTTAAAATGCAGGCATTTTAGGAAATGCCTAAAGGCAGAGGAAAAGGCAGCCCTTTTAGATATCCTTGGTCCAAACGGTTTAACCCAGTGTTTTTCAAACTGTGGGTCATGAGTCAATTTCAGGTGGGTCCCCATTCATTTCAATATTTTATTTTCAGTATATTAGACTTGATGCCAACACGGTATGTGACTGCGTTTGGGGAGATCTATACTCTAGCAGGCTACAATGTAAATGCTTTCAACAATGATAGTAAATGGGGCTTACTCCTGGGTACTTGTAGGTAGGATTGCAGCCTATGGTTGTTAAAAAATTTTTCCTCCTTGATGATGTCACTTCCAGCATGACATCACTTCTGGTGGGTCCTGACAAATTCTCTTTCTAAAAAGTGGGTCACAGTGCTAAAAGTTGGAGAACTACTGGTTTAATCCTTTAAAAGTCAGCACTAATGCTTTAAATTTGAATTGCATTATAGGTTGTTGAATTTATTTATTGCATGATGAAAGAAAATAAAATAGTAGCAGCTGGGGGGGCTGACAGGGTGGTGTTGAAAGAAGTAATCCAAAGACTGTTCATTTTTACCTTTCTCTCTTTTTTTGAAGACAAACAATGAGGATCCTTTTAGTTCCTCTGCAACAAGTTCTATCAACAGTATGGTCATAACCAAAAATGTATTTGAGGAACCTCCAGCCAAAACTGAAGATGTTCCTCCTGCTTTGCCTCCCAAAATTGGAACACCTACCAGACCTTGTCCTCCACCACCTGGTAAGAGCTTGCATAGTTGGTCATTAAAGATGGCATTGTGTGTGAGAGTCAAGTGTGCTATTTGTTTCATGATTTATATTGAAAGAACTTCTCCTTCTACTTCAGTAAAAACGAATTCCATGTAGATTGCTTATAGTAGAGAGAACATAGGTCAAGGGTTCTTAAATATATATCTGGAACCATAAATTTAAGCAGGTCTGTTAAATTTCCATAACAAAACTTTCTGGCTAAAAAACAAACTTGATTAATTATGCTAGCTGAAACCAGTTTTGAAACAGGTTCAAGTATGCAGTCTAATTGAAAAGATTGACTGTTACGCATATTGAACCAGTTGCAGAGTAGAAACATTGGCAAAATAATTATACCCTTCTCTTCCCCCCCCATAAAATCCCTGACATGATTAAAAGAGTTTAGAAACCAAATTAATTTGTCTACTGCTATGTGTAATTTTGGGGCAAAATTAAAGGATGGTGTGTCATAAAACACTATTGTATATTGGCTAGATTGCCACATTCATAATCATTCTGAAGTGATTATTTTGGTGTAGGAAAAAGACCCATCAACAAATTGGAGTCTTCAGATTCCTTTAAACTGAATGATCCCTTCCAGCCCTTCCTAGGCTGTGATAGCCCCAAAGAACAGGAAGCTGACCCATTTGCTCCCACTGGGGTTTGCAAGGAGATGGACACCAGCAATTTTGCTAATTTCAGTGCTGTAAGTAAATGGGATTGAAAGGGGGGGCACCAAGTTAACTTGAATGAAAATGTAGTGAATATTGCTACCAACATTTCAGACTTGTTAGTAAAATGTGTTCCATACTATGCAGTAATCCTAGTATTAGTAATGCTGCATTTGAAGATTATAATAATGCATACTCTTGGAATAAATGTAGCCAATTGTAGAATATTGTTTAATTATGTGTTTAATATATTAAACAACCATAAGAATAAATGCTGTTTGAAAGTTTCCTGGTCTTTTTCTGTGCGCTGTGCCTAAGCTTTTACTTACCTGTATGTCCAACTACTGCACTTATTCCTAATGCATATGTTAATGTAACATTTCAACAGTTAGAAAATACAGCCCTTATGTTAGACTTACAACTGCCATTGAAATACTTAATCTCATACAGGACATATATAAATGGATAGTGTGACAGAAGAAATATTGTCATCAAGCTCCTTCCTTGGTAGTCAGCCACTTGTGTGGTACCCTTCAAGATTGGTTGGGGGCGTGGAAGGTGTTGGCCCAGACATCCAGTGCTGGTATTGAGTAGTAGAAGGTTGGTAAGCATGCTGATTAGAAGAATGCCTCAAGGCAGCAACCAACCCTACCATAGGGGGGAAAAAACAGTACTGTGAGGGTCTAAACATTTCATGGCATGGCACACAAACCAATTATACGTAGAACATACTTTTTTTGAGATGGTGCATTTCTAGTATAATGCTGTGACAAATATGAAGCCACAGGCGAACAATTTCATAAAAGCCCTCTAGGCATGTTCTCATTTCATGATCGAATGAGTTGATTTGCTCACATATGGTTATACTTAGAAAGTTAAAATTGTGAATTGTGTTGTGTGCTATACATGTATTTGGCCTTAGTAATTTCAATCATGTTTGAATCCTGCTACTCTGATCAGCAGGTTGAGGTAGTGGTGAAATTGGGATCCTTTGGTTTCTCTGTTGCGTGGAAGTCACTTGAATTCTTTCCTACTGAGCTGGGATTTAAGCTTGAGAGCGAGGAACAGTACCTTCCTTCCATGAGGCAGCTGACTTTGTATGATTTTTTTAAAAAAACAAATCTCTTGTGATTTTGCTTAACTAAATAGCATTAATGATATTGTATCCAACCATTAAGGTGGGTTTTTGTCACTCTTGGTTTAATTAGTTAAAATTACCATGTCCAATGTCCAGTAGCCAAGTGCCTTGTGATGACCATGCCTTTTGCAAGCTTAATTATGCATGCTTAGTTTTTTCTTGGGAGTTTGGATTAAAACATGGTGCCTTTCTTCACTTTATCAAACATGAAGTAATGAATGAGATAAATTGCAGATTTAGGCTTGAGAGAGATACTGGGTCTTTAATGATAACAATTTGAACCAGTGTACTTGAAGACAGAATCCTATAAAACTTGTACATGCTGTTAATGTATTTAGGGCTCCTGTTTTTCAGTATCCTACTGAAGAAGACATGATTGAATGGGCAAAGAGAGAAAGTGAGAGAGAGGAGAAAGAGCGGCTTGCAAGATTAAAACAACAAGAGCAAGAAGATTTGGAACTAGCTATTGCACTCAGTAAATCTGAAATATCAGAAGCATGAAGAATTTTGTCTTGCCTCAACCACTGTTCCTTTCCCTGAAAAGCTAAGCTATGTGTAAAGCTAATCAGAAGTTGCGTATGAACAGAAGTATAAAAGGCTTTAAATTCCTGCAAATGTGATTTTTTTAAAGAAACTTAATATCTTTTTTCATATTCACTAATCTCATTTGATAACTCTTAAATGGAGCAAGCTTCCAATTGTATTTCTCAAGATTCATCCTGCGCTATATATCATTACACCAAAGTAACTTCTTTAATGCAAAAAGATAGTGGTTTATTATGTTAAAATTTATAGCATTAATGAGGCACAACAGCCTATTCAGGAATGTGTGTAAGCCCCCAGAGAAAAGGCTGTTTTTAAAACAAGTTCCTTTCTTTCTTATGCTGATGTATTCCTTTACAGTGTTGAAGATTCAAAAAGCACAGGTGTATAACTGCATACAACGAATTCATTGTATAGCCCTTTGTCCCTGTAGAGATGGAAGGGTCACATATTACTGATCTTTTCTTATTTTTTTATGAATAGAATATTTGTTACACTTCTTGTTTAGCTGTTCTCTTCAGAAGGGTCATTTTTGCCAATTTCTGTAAGACGGAAGATTGTAGTTCTTTCAGGTGGTCTTTTTCTGGATAGCAACGCATTTATACCTGTAAGCAGGGCCATTCCTGTGAGCAGCCAAAACTCGCAATTAACAACTCTAGATGAATCTTGTTTGAAATGTTCTCATCTAGTTAGTAATAGCATTGGAAATCTTTTATACTTTTTACACAGCTGATAGTGACTGGTGCCGGGTTTCTGTGCATATTTTTTCTTTTTAATAAAGGGTTCAACTGCTTCGTAAACGTCTAATTGAAAATCTAGGTTTACCAATACAGGAAGTTTTGTGTCTGAAACTGAATTAGCGTTTTGTCAGATGTAAAAATGCAAATTTAGGTTTTTTCCTAGGGAGATTAGTAAAATGAGATTGTTTGGCCAAGTTCATGGTTGGGAACTTTGAAGCCCCACTGCTAATTGAGCCAATTTCATCTGTGAAATATGCGACTAAACTGGCAAATTGACAGCTGAATTTGAAGTAGAGTAGGAAGTAGGCTACATGAAAACATAGTTTGCAACAGTCTTTTGCTGTTATATGTAATTTATTGAATGCCAACTGATAGTTGCACCTTAAACAGAAATATCTTTTATTGTCACCGAGTCAAATTTAAGATTAAATGTTAATAAAAGTAACTTATTTGCCTATTCTTTATAATATGTTCTGTTCAGAATATTAAACTCAATCCAAATGGCTTTCTTATTTTCAGTAAATGAACAGTTGAGCTACACCTTACAATATTGTTTTTTTCCTCAAAACCTGTGGTATTGGTGCCTGACAAAGGATTTTACAACACTTTTTTGCTGCAAGGGGTTGCTTAGACACCACCATTGGGCTTAAATTTTTCCAGTTGCCTGTGGATGCTGCTGCAAGAATCTCTTCAAGAGGATAGTTCGCTCAATTCTTCTTGAATTTAAAGAAGCTTTTTTTTTTTTGCACTGGGAAATCAGCTTTTGAAAATACCTGCTCAAAGAAGTAATCTAGCAAAACCTCTTGCAAGTATTAAATACCCATAATTTATCTACATACACTATGTAATAACATTGATCGTGCATATTGTATGTTTAACTGGACCACATAGAATACTTTTTGTTAAGTGTATACCTGGTGGACCAATATAATATCTGTGTGTGTATATAATATATATTTATATATATCAAGCTTTCCTGTATAGAATTTAAAGTTCTGAGTCACTTGATGTAACATTTCATGTTACTGATTGACTACAGAACCTTTACTCAAAGGCTTCTAAGTAAACCACTGCTGTGTCAGCTTAAAAGGCATTACTTTTAAAAGGCATTTAAGAACTTGTTCAGGTGGGGTTAGCCTCTATTTATAGTAATTTGTTAAAATTCTAAAAATAGTCTGTAATTATGAATAAAACAGTTTAAGTAATAAGGTGGGTCTTTTTATTTATAGTAAACAATAATGTTTTGTGGAAGCACTCAGATAAGAAACAAGATAATGTTCTAACTTGAACCAAAGTTATTGGTTCAAATCTCATAATTACATTTAGAACAAATTGTGCCAGCTTTTGAACTCAGTTTTATTTATTCCAGAGGAAGTATAGTGTGTGAGTGTTGTACATCGTTTAAAGGGATAATCTTCTCATCCTTCCGTTTGCATCAAGTTCTCATGCCATTGCAAGAGGGCTGGTCCATAATTATCTGTGCTGTGATTTCTCATCAAAACTAGAAACTATTTCTAGTTCCATATAACCAAAATAGCATTCAAGAGCAGCAACTGTCTTATGCTACAACCCTGGCTAATAGACAAATGTAAACTCTTTTAGGTGACAGCACTGAACATGGAAGCTTCCAGTCGGCCTCTGGTCTATCATTAGCTCTTCCTGTAGCCCAAGGTTTGCTTAATCAGCCTGCTGATGGTCACCTTAATCTTCTTGGCTCTCTGCCCTGATCCTAGACTTCTCTCTATACATATATTAATTGACCTTACGCATCCTCGGCATCACCTGGCAGGACAAAGTTCCAAACAACACAGTCCTGGAACGTGCTGGAATCCCTAGCATGTATTCACTGCTGAAACAGAGACGCCTGCGTTGGCTTGGTCATGTCGTGAGAATGGATGATGGCCGGATCCCAAAGGATCTCCTCTATGGAGAACTCGTGCAAGGAAAGCGCCCTACAGGTAGACCACAGCTGCGATACAAGGACATCTGCAAGAGGGATCTGAAGGCCTTAGGAGTGGACCTCAACAAGTGGGAAACCCTGGCCTCTGAGCGGCCCGCTTGGAGGCAGGCTGTGCAGCATGGCCTTTCCCAGTTTGAAGAGACACTTTGTCAACAGTCTGAGGCTAAGAGGCAAAGAAGGAAGGCCCATAGCCAGGGAGACAGACCAGGGACAGACTGCACTTGCTCCCGGTGTGGAAGGGATTGTCACTCCCGGATTGGCCTTTTCAGCCACACTAGACACTGTGCCAGAACCACCTTTCAGAGCGCGATACCATAGTCTTTCGAGACTGAAAGTTGCCAATACAATGTGACATATCTACTAACTTCATTGTCTTATCAGCAAGCTTTTGAATCTCAAACCGTTTCATACATGAGTACACTATATTGTAGTTTTTTTGGTCTTCCATAAAACATTGGTTCAAGCTTTCTGCTGCTATTTTGATGCTGGTGCTATTGGAGCAGCAGGTATATCAGTGGCCTTTTCCATGTGTCATTGGAGAAGAAGGATTATCAGGGCTTCCAGATGGCCGGAGTTGACCAGAAAGGTGAACAAAAAAGATATGCAATGCTTTAGTGTGTAAACCCATTTTGAATTCTTAGACTAGTGACAGGTGACCAACTTAATTCATGAAAGATTTGTTAGGGGTATTAGAGAATGAATGCAAATTATTTCAGTTTTATTTCCAAGTGTTATGTGAATGCATGTATGCAATGTTGTCTTTGTGGCTTTAACACTTGAATAAAATTCCTGTTATGGCTTAGTAGGCCTACCTTCAGGAATTAATGCTACTTCCATGTCATAAATTTGAGTTCTTATTTTTCTGTTATTTGCTGTACTAGCAAATTGGGTCATTTTTTAATCTTCATTTAATATGTAGGGAAGAGACCTTTCTTTCAATTCTTTCAATTGTTCTTCCACTTATCTAACTTTAAAATGGAGAGGAGTTGAACTTATTGGAAGCAGGGAGGTCCCAGTTTCCTTGGCTTAGGATAAACATGCATTAGAGACAGATGGTTACTTGCTCTCTCTTTATGCTAAGTGGAGGCAGGGGACCCCTTCTAGGCCACAATATGGCAATTGCATAGGTTGCCAGATATCTCTGCTCGTTATATTAAACAGGGACAGTCTCCAGAATGTGTAAACTACCCCCAATCCCTTCAGACATGCACACTGTTCCCTCTGTGTACTGTAGAAGCTGGATCATTGAATATACCATCAAATTCTTTAAAGTAGTTCCCAAAAGATTATTCTGAAGTTATAAATTTGTAAAGGAATTCAAGTATAAATCGGTTTCTGCTCTGGTACAGTACTAGGGGATGGTTTCAAATAATAAATGGTGCATCATAAGATGAAAAGAGGTTGGACAGTCATTAATAAACTTAAATTGCATGCAAAGTGATTGATCTCCAGGCTTTAGCTTGTGTGTTATCACAATAGTGCACGGTAGTAGTGTCTGCTACAACTATATATACTATACTATATATATAAGGCTGCTCTTACCATATAGGTGAAATACTAAACCAAAGCAATCATGACTTGCCCTGGCAGTTCTGAAAGAAACAATCTCCTAAATTACACTAGCGCTTTAGCCTTCAATCTACACAACAAGGATGTGCCGTGTGGGGGTGGGCATGCCAATCAAGGATTATGTGCAGAACCACTGGAGATAGACTTCATTCTCTGAGGATAGATCAGTATTTCTCAAACTGTGGATTGCAACCCACCAGCTGCGTCACAAGCAAATTTCAGGTGGGTCCCCATTCATTTTAATTTATTTTTAATATGTTAGACTTGATAGTACCATGATATGTGGCAGCATTTGGGGAAATGTTACAAACTTATACTTTTAACAGGCTCAGGGCCTAGGAGAGGGGGGTAAAGGGGGAAATTTGTACCTGGGCCCAGGGTCAGGAAGGGGGCCCAGGAGCCAAAGGAGGGGGCCCAGAAACTTCCTGGGATCTTACATTCTCCAGTCTCACTGCCCATGCAGGATGTTGGCAGCAATACCATGGGCATTGGCCAGGAATACTGCCATACGCACCAGACCCAGGATTGCATACATTTCTTAACAGTGTCACATCTGGGAAGAAACGGACCTGCTGCGGTAGCTCTTTGTATTGTAGATTTGCTAACCATGGAGGAGTGTATAGGAGTGACACAGCTGCAGGACTCTAGCGACTGCAAAAGTAATTTTTGGTGTACACAGGACATTTTCCATTCTAATGTGAGCATAAATACAGTGATACTCATCTGCTGCAATGATTTTCTTTAAATGAAAGATTTTAGAGAGACTTAGGAGTGTGTCTGGTTTTCCATATTTACTGTATCTACCTGCCAATACCGGGCAGGCAGGTAGACCTGAGCTCTGCATTAGGAAAACTGGTACACTTGGACTATTCCAGCTGCTGCCACTTTCCCCCTACCTGTTTTGCCCCCATTGTCACCCCACCATTTCGTCTCACCCCTCTTTGGGAAAGAGCCCAAAATAAATACTATACCCCCTGATAAAATTCCTCTCCAAGGCCCTGAACAGGCTACTGTATATATTTTAACAATGATCATAAATTGAACTTACTCCTGGGTGCATGTGGGAAGGATTGCAGCCTGGGATTATTAATAATTGTCCTGTTTGATGATGTCACTTTTGGTCATGACCTCACTTCAGATGGGTCCTGGCAGATACACATTCTAAAAAGTGGATCCTAGTGTTAAAAGTTTGAAAACCACTGGGGTAGATTATTCTCTTTTGTACTCAGTCCAAAGTGTAAAATTCAACTATTCCTGAGCAGTAGATGCCTCTTGTGTGTTCCTTCAACTTTTGGAGGTAACACGTGAGAGGGGCTTTCTGTGTCTCTCAAGACTCAGAAGGTGTCAAAGTCCCTACCCTGGGAAATTCACCGGGCATGCAAAGTGCCTATCTTTCAAATGTTAGTGAAGACATGACTCTTCCAATGCATATTTTAACACACTGCTGTGAAGAGAGAACAGCAAACTAGGTTTGATAGTCTATTTTGTCTTTATAGAAGCCTTTCCCTTATCTGAGGGTGTGGTAAGTGTCTGTTTATTGTATAATATTATGTTTAATACATGGGAAGATGCAAAACAAGAGCACCAGAGTCCTATGGCAATCGTAGGATCCAAGCATTAAACTGAAAGCAAATAAAGTATATTCAAATACTATTTAAGTCTTTTTAAAAATAGTATTTAAAACACTCATAGCTTTTTTCCAGATTGCTTCAATACTTGCATAATTTGAATCTGGATGTAAAAAATGTATTCTTACACTTTGGTTCCGGCAAAATACTGTATCTCTTAATGTATGGAAGTATGTTATGACCTTTAAAAAAGATTAGATTAGCGGTCCAAGCCTATCCATGTCTACTTGGGAAAAAGTTCCACTGGATTCAGCGCAACCTACTCTCAGGTAAATGTATAGCACTGCACAGGCTGCAATTCTAAACAGCACAAACAATTTATGGGATGGTGGATCTGTTTGGGTGATTGCTTCAGTTTTGTTTTCTGTTTGTATAGCGATTGGTCATGCTTCTGAATATTCCACCTGTTGCTCAGTGTGGCATTGGACGATGTAGAGGGTTTTCCTAGGTTGTAATTTCCACCTGTTTTCTGCAAGAGGAGATGTGAGCCTATTAAATGTTAAAAAGCTCTTGGTCAAGAACAGGATGTCTGCCAGGATAGAGTCTCTCTAGAATGTGATTATTTGTTAGTGAATTATTTATAAGCCTTTAAATGCCTAAAAAGAGAGGGGCTGTGCAAAACTAAATGTAACAGTTGTGCAGGTTGAGTGTTTATTTTCTAAGAACATAAGAGAGCCTGGCTGGATCAGGCCAAAAGCCCATGGAGTCCAGCTTCCTGTATCTCACAGTGACCCACCAACTGCCTCAGGGAACACACAAGACAACAGGAGACCTGCATCCTGGTGCCCTCTCCTGTGCCTGGTATTCTGAGGTAGCCTACTTCTAAAATCAGGAGGTTGCACATACCCCTCATGACTTGTGGCCTGACCTGTGATGGAGTTTCCCTTCAGAAATTTGTCCAATCCCCTTTTAAAGGCATCCAGGTCACATGCCATCACTGCATCCTGTGGCAAGGAATTCCATAGAGTAATTGCATACTGGATAAAAAATATTCCTTTGTCCTGACTTTCCCAACACTCATTTCTAGTGGATGTCCTCTGGTTTTGGTGTTGTGTGAGAGGGAAAGAACATCCCCCTATCCATTTTATCCATCCCTTGCATAATTCTGTATGTCTCAATCATGTCCCTCTTCAGGCCTCTTTTTTTCTGAAGAGCAAGACCGGGAACTCAACTTGGATGATGGTGACTCGAGTAATGAAAATGCATGTTTTTTAACTAGTGGACTCATGAGTCACATGCGCCTGAAAGACTTAGAAAAACACTCTGTCAGGGGCCCCCTGGCTCGGCATTCATCCCAACATGCGTAGACTTGAGTTTGCCTGTGTCTGGATGTGCTTGCTTGCTTGCTTTCTTTCAAGATACGAAAGACCTTGTGGGACCATCATTCAGACTGGGCAAGCAGCAGGGAAGTTCTAGCCATGAGGCAGGGAAGGGTTAAGGTTTATTTTTACGGGGTGGGAGGCAGGACTGGGCTCTCTTTTCCTTTGATCATTGGACAAAGGATGGGCAGTCTAATATTTTCTTTGACTGAGGGGCAGAAGGAGGAACCAAGGGTGTTCTTGCCTTATGTTTGGCTGTAGAAACCCAGAGAAGTGGCAGGGAAGTGGGGGGAGGCCGTTCATAGCAATAATGCTTTTCACCACACAGCTTCTGTGAGTCTTCATTGTTACTTGGGCAGAGGAAGCCTAATTGAATGACCAGAAGCAGTGGGACTATTTGAGTAGAGTTGCCAAGGATCAGGTCTTCCTTGTAAGCCTTGCAGTTGCTGCTTGTGACCCTCCTCCTTCTTGCTGCTTCTGTCCACTCTGTCTTCATGCCAAAGCCCTCTGAATTTCACCAGGGATGAGGAGGTGTGCCAGTGTACCCTGGAGCTTGCCCCACTGTAGTCCACACACTATTGTTCAGGAATCTCCAGCAAGCTGAAAGAATGTTCCTGCAAGTGTGCATTTGCCCAGTTCCTGTTCCACATTCATGTGTACTTTCACCTATTGCATACTCTGTATATTTAAAGCTTTATAAAATGCTTTGCACCAACCTTGTTTGGGATCTTCTTCGTTGTCCTGCTGAAGCAGGCCTTTGGAACTACAACAGAAGGCATCTATCTCCGGACCAGATCAGATGGAAAGCTCTTCAACCTCTCCAGACTGAGAGCAAAGTCCAAAGTCCAGCTGAAATGTCTGCGTGACTTCCTCTTTGCCGACGATGCAGCTATCACTACCCACTCTGCCAAAGATCTCCAGCAGCTCATGGATCGTTTTAGCAAGGCCTGCCAAGATTTTGGACTGACAATCAGCCTGAAGAAAACACAGGTCATGGTTCAGGATGTGGACTCACCTCCCTGCATTACAATCTCTGAGCATGAACTGGAGGTTGTCCATGACTTTGTGTACCTTGGCTCAACGATCTCCGACACTCTTTCTCTCGATACCGAGCTAAACAAGCGCATCGGTAAAGCAGCTACCACGTTTTCCAGACTCACAAAGAGAGTCTGGTCCAACAAGAAGCTGACGGAACATACCAAGATCCAGGTCTACAGAGCTTGCGTCCTGAGTACACTTCTGTACTTCAGCGAGTCATGGACTCTTCACTCACAACAGGAGAGGAAACTGAATGCTTTCCACATGCGCTGCCTCCGACGTATTCTTGGCATCACCTGGCAGGACAAAGTTCCAAACAACACAGTCCTGGAACGTGCTGGAATCCCTAGCATGTATGCACTACTGAAACAGAGACGCCTGCGTTGGCTCGGTCATGTCGTGAGAATGGATGATGGCCGGATCCCAAAGGATCTCCTCTATGGAGAACTCGTGCAAGGAAAACGCCCTACAGGTAGACCACAGCTGCGATACAAGGACATCTGCAAGAGGGATCTGAAGGCCTTAGGAGTGGACCTCAACAAGTGGGAAACCCTGGCCTCTGAGCGGCCCGCTTGGAGGCAGGCTGTGCAACATGGCCTTTCCCAGTTTGAAGAGACACTTTGCCAACAGTCTGAGGCTAAGAGGCAAAGAAGGAAGGCCCATAGCCAGGGAGACAGACCAGGGACAGACTGCACTTGCTCCCGGTGTGGAAGGGATTGTCACTCCCGAATTGGCCTTTTCAGCCACACTAGACGCTGTGCCAGAACCACCTTTCAGAGCGCGATACCATAGTCTTTCGAGACTGAAGGTTGCCAACTACTACTAAAATGCTTTTCCAATGCTTAAAGTACAGTTAATGTAATAAAGCATATACAATAACAGTAATAAAATACAATAACAGCTAACCATATCAATTAACAATGCTACACAGAGTTCCTCTTGCTCTGTATATCAACAAATCTTGTTCTTTCTAGCATGTATTGTGTTCTGGCTTTACTTGGCTACCCTCTGAACCTGGAAAAGGTGGAGTCTGGCTAGACTGGCCTCAAAATTGTAGTATATGACATTGCATCTGTCACTTATCAATCTGTCATGTTCTCTGGAAATGCACAAGAGCCCACTAAGGTGGCAGCCTTACATAGGAAGGCTGAGACTTTGCCTTCGTATGTTAAGGATTATTTCTTGGTTATCAATGGGGATAGTGATGAATAATTGACAGCTGCAACAACTGCATGTTTCTGTGACTAGGTGGTCATTCAGGGTTCTTGGGGAGTGATTTTAGAAAAGGCACCACCCCTTGGTGGTCTACTCTTAATGTCCCTCACCCAGTACTCCAACATTAGTACATCTGGAGATTCATCTGTTGGAGAAGATACTGTAATGTAGGGTTTGAGACAATGGTCAGTCTTCCTTTATAGGGAATAGCATTGGGTTATGTTGGTTTTGTTCATGTGCCTGTAGTTCAAGGATGCCTCTATGCTAGTTTAACTTTGGGATCTGCTGGCTATCTTCACTCAGCAGGCTCATGCCATTAGCTGCCCTGTGGTGGCCTTTTTGCCAAATGAGGATGACTGTCGAATCTTGTCCGTTTCTGCAGCCAGGACATAAGAAAGTTCTGGTTGCTAAGGAACTGAAAACTAAAGAAGTCCAGAAAACTCCTTTGCTTCAAGTCATAATGGATGCTAAAACCAAGAGGCACAAGCAATTTCAGGGTTTGACCATTTTAGCTGAAGCCTCATTTCAGTGCAGACCTTGTAAATTCAATTTGGAACCTGGTTATTAAACTGGTGATTGATTTCATCGTTTTGATAAGAGCCAGAACAATCCTGCAACTGCTGGTGATACTGGAGATATGGTTGTAAGTGCTTGCTGAAAGTGGCACATCAGTTAGTTTTTATTGAGTGGCCAAGACTATGACACAAGAAATAACTTCAAACTCTTATCTTTCCTCAATAAATGGAAATAGGTTGCTATCCAAGGGTCGCATGATGCCTGTAATGTAGGAACAAGGAAGTTTTGATATCTATTGACCTTTCCATTAGTCATTTCCTCCAGCATTTGGTGTAGAAGCAGATGGGACAAAATAAAAGGAAAACAGTCTGTAGAGCTCCTTCAAAATAAAGGCAGTGTAAACCTCTAGGAATTAACTAGCAAAGATGCAAGATTACTGTCTTTTTCACTGGGTCATTATTACCACCTGATTCTTGACTAAAGGGTGTCAGGGTGTTATAGAAGTCACTATTAGCCATTCATTAAATTGTTGCATTTACAAGTAACATGATGGGTTTTAATCACATGTGGTGTTGTGAAGTAGTGTAAATGTGAGAATGCTAGGTTTCTCTTTAGTTTGACTTATGAATAAAAACTCTGTTTTTTTTAACAGGCCACACAAGTCCATTTCCCAGTGCAGGTTCTCCCTGCAGTATAGTTTGCTGTGCTTTATTCGGTCTAATTAACTGCCTCCAGTAATAGCTCTTCCTTTCCTGTCATTTAATTAACATGTTCCACTAGCAACTTTACTGTTAAACGAAGCTTGACAGAATGCAAGGTCTCTTGTGTAAGAAGCAGCTTCTTGGAATGGGGGCAAGAGAGTTGAAACAAGCTTGTGGTTTCCTGAAATGATACAGTATTGTATAAATTAGAGGTGCTACATCTTTGGGATTTGAATTTCCTCTAAGGATCCATTGACTGGACAAAAGAAAATTCATAAACAAGAATAGGGGAGATAGTAGGAGCAGTCTATATCAGGAGTTAATCATGGTTGTATTAACTGCGCTGTGTTGTGGGGTGTGCAAATCAGTTTCTCAGTGGTCTCTGGTTAGTCTCAGTTCCCTCCCTTTGTCCCCCAGCTCATTATGTAATCTGTGCACCTAGGTGAGCCTATACTGAATGAGGAGAAAAAACAAACTAAATTCAGCCAAGATGGTTTTTTGCAGTGGCACTGTGTCTTAGGAACATTTTTCTCCACGAAGGTGCCAGCTTTCATGTGTGATTGCAGCTCATTCAGGACCTTTTTATATGCACAGTTCTATAAGTTCATCTGTTTTTGTGTTTGTGTTCAGCCTGGTGAGATAATGGTTCTTTTTAATGTGTGTTCTCCTGTGTGTTAATGTGATGATCAATTTTTCTTATTACTTGTTCTAAAAGCTTTTGGGTTGGGGAGCAGGGTATGAAATATGCTAGATAAATAAATATACTTGTGTGGTCAATTGTGCAATCTTTACAAGAGCCTTAACAGAAAAGGTGATCAAAGGAGAATGATAAAGCAATTCTGCCACTTATCCTAAAGGATAGTTCAGTTCAGTTAAACTACACGTTAGACATACAAAGGAACAGATGGCAAATATGCTATAAGTACTGAGCACCAAATCCAACAAAAATATAACCAGGAAATCCAGCAGTGCAGACACAACTCTAGTAAAATGTGAACTATGTCTCCTCTCTGTTTTGAAGGCAAGCAACTCTTTAGTAGCGGATGTTAATATTAGAGATTCCTCTTGTGGTGCCAAGACTTGAGCAAAGGAACTTGACTTTCAGTGTATGCTGCAGTAGGTGAAGACCCAGTTGTGCTTTGTTTTCAAGCACATTGCAAGGAATAAAGTACAGCCAAAACCACGAACTCTCTTGGTTGCCATCTTGCTGCCTTTTTAAAGCACCTCTGTGGCACCCTCTTGACCCTCGTTTTATAGCTCTACCTCTCTGATCCTGAGGATGCTTTTGATCCTGCTGATCAAAATTTAAGATTTAAGAAGTGAAAGCCACAGCAGAGGCTGAGTGCCTGTTTTATGCTATTTAAAAGAACTGTTGCTCAAAATAAAGGGCAGTCTTCCTGCTGGATGCAGCTGCGATGTTCAGGGATGAAGTTTGGTCCTTTAAAACAAAAGGAGTCCTGCAATACCAAATATAACTGTCTCTTAGCACACCCACCCCAATTGTCCATCTTACTGTACATCCCTTTACCGCTTTCTGTATGTTCTATAACTCTCACAAATGTATGTGCCTCAACCTGTCTGCTGCAAGTTAAAAAGCAGTTTATATCACACCCTGACTCTTATGCCACTATACTGGAAGTGCAAGCCATGATGACCTTTGACTCTTGGGACATACTGAATGCCAGATATGCCATGAAGCTCAAGTCGTTTGTTGGAAGTACGTGCAGAGAACTACTCTAGGCAACTGATGTATCATTACACAGAGAAGCACCAAATAGATCAGCTATCTTCAACCTTTTCATCACATGGCACTCTGACAAGGTGCTAAAATTGTCAAGGCACCCCATCACTTTTTGACCATTAACACCATGCTGCTGGTAGGGGGCTCTAATCCCCCAATTGCCCTACTAATAAATGACCCTCTTCAAAGTCCCATGGCACCCCTGTGGACCATCTGTGGCACACCAGTGTGCCAGAGCACAGTGGTTGAAAATCACTGGAATAGATACATAGGCAGCTTTACAATGATATCAGAAACTCTTTAAAACTTTCCCTCTCTTCCCAAGACTCTCTGAAACCTATGCAGGCCACAAAGCATGGTTTAAACTGTCAAATTCAATTCTGTATAAATACAAGCGTAACGACTTAGTTTGCTACATTCTGAATTGGAGGCCATATTAAAATATTGAAGCAGCAGTTCCATAAATTGCATAAATTGTATGTATATTTTAACAGATTTATACACCACCTTTCCTCTGCTGAAGCAAATGCCCAAGGTAGCTTACAAAGTTTTATAAAAACAAATTATTATATTAGATAATATATTATGTATAATAATCAACTCTGCATTGTGCTTTATAGAGTATGAGAGGATCAGTCCTTATCTCAAGTTGTTTGTTTATAGTTTGACATGGAATTAAGAGGAAGGGGACCTTAACATGACTACTTCTCTTTGGCACAGGAAGTATAAATCTTGTTTCTAGAAGAGTCGTCATGTTACAGTGCAATCCTAGGCATGTGTACTTGGTTCCATTGTATCCATGTGTTTAAGATTGTGACTTTAGTCCAGCAATTTTCAACCTTTTTCATCTCACAGCACACTGACAAGGCACTAAAATTTTCAAGGCACACCATCAGGTTTTTGACAATTGACAAGGCACACCATGCTGCCAGTGGGGGCCTCACATTCCTATTGGCCCTACTAATAAATGACCTTCCCTCAAATTCCTGTGGCACACCTGTGTGCCACGGCACAGTGGTTGAAAATGGCTGCTTTAGTCTGTTGCAGCAAAAATGCAAACCAAGAATCTTATGGCACTTTAAAGACTAACACATTTATTGTAGCATAATATATACATTGTGACAGAGTGGGAGATGACAAAGGCCAGAATGCTTGGGGAAGAATCCAGGCAGATGCTGTTATAGGTTCTTAGGTTTAGCTTCTTTAAAGAGTGAGGACGAAAGGTTAATCCGAAGGTTTAATGGTGAGGTGGGATTTGTGTAGGATGGCACCACAGAGATATTCTGAGATGTGTAGGTACAAAATTTCTGAACAATTAGCAAAAATGTGTAGCTTTGCAAATATTCTAAATCCTTGAGTTTCTTTCTCATTCTCCTCAAGGTTTCAAAAGCAATCCACGGCAACAGATTCCTTCAACAACTTACTGCACAGATACAACCAAGTAACTAACTGAAGGTGAAGAAGCAAAAAAACAAAACCTGTTTATTTCATTCTGTACTAATGGATTTACTGATCAAACAATGTAAACTTTGGATATTCCATAGTTGCTTTAGTGGTAATTGTGCAAATATTTACCACTCTCCTTGTGAGATTCTTGTGGATATTGGGGAAACATGGGTTAGCTGTAAGGAAAATTCAAGGGTTCTATTTCTAGGCATGCTGGCAACCTTCAGTCTCGAAAGACTATGGTATCATGCTCTGAATGGTGGTTCTGGCACAGTGTCTAATGTGGCCGAAAAGGCTGATTCGGGAGTGAAAAACCCTTCCACACTGGGAGCAAGTGCAGTCTGTCCCTGGTCTGTCTCCTTGGCTTCCTTCCTTCTTTGCCTCTGCCTCAGTCTGTTGGCCAAGTGTCTCCTCAAACTGGGAAAGGCCATGCTGCACAGCCTGCCTCCAAGCAGAACGCTCAGAGGCCAAGGTTTCCCATCTAATGAGGTTCATTCCTAAGGCTTTTAGATCCCTCTTGCAGATGTCCTTGTAGCACAGCTGTGGTCTACCCATTGGGTGCTTTCCCTGCACAAGTTCTCCATAGAGGAGATCCTTTGGGATCCGACCATCACCCATTCTCACGACATGACCAAGCCAACGCAGGCATCTCTGTTTCAGCAGTGTATACATGCTGGGGATTCCAGCACGTTCCAGGACTGTGTTGTTTAGAACTTTGTCCTGCCAGGTGATACTGAGGATGTGTCGGAGGCAGCGCATGTGGAAAGCATTCAGCTTCTTCTCCTGTTGTGAGTGAAGAGTCCAGGACTCGCTGCAGTAGAAAAGTGTACTCAAGACGCAAGCTCTATAGACCTGGATCTTGGTATGTTCTGTCAGCTTCTTGTTGGACCAGACTCTCTTTGTGAGTCTGGAAAATGTGGTAGCTGTTTTACCGGTGTGTGTGTTTAGCTCGGTATCGAGAGGAAGAGTGTCGGAGATCGTTGAGCCAAGGTACACAAAGTCATGGACAACCTCCAGTTCATGCGCAGAGATTGTAATGCAGGGAGGTGAGTCCACATCCTGAACCATGACCTGTGTTTTCTTAAGGCTGATCATCAGTCCAAAATCTTGGCAGGCCTTGCTAAAATGATCCATGAGCTGCTGGAGATCTTTGGCAGAGTGGGTAGTGACAGCTGCATCCTCGGCAAAGAGGAAGTCACGCAGACATTTCAGCTGGACTTTGGACTTTGCTCTCAGTCTGGAGAGGTCGAAGAGCTTTCCATCTGATCTGGTCCGGAGATAGATGCCTTCTGTTGCAGTTCCAAAGGCATGCTTCAGCAGGACAGTGAAGAAAATCCCAAACAAAGTCGGCACGAGAACACTGCCCTGCTTCACTCCACTTTGGATATCAAAGGGACATTTCTAGGCATGAATACTACTAAAGTTGCAATCAAGAGAAAGGACAAGTTCAAGGTCCTTTCTGGAAATCAAATGTTGCTGCAGTCAATTTTAATGTAGTTCTAGAGAATGTGAGGTACTTGGTATGCTGGGGCATTAGACTGCAAGAAGAAGGAACCATTTTTCTGCCTGTCAGACAGATGGCATCTGGGATTTCTATGGAGTAACTGCAGCAGCTTTCTTGTTTTCTGGAGAAAGACACTGCCACCTTCTGGCACACATGGTACATTGTAGTGGCACTTTGCTATCTAGTCAAGGCAAGTCTCAGTAGCAGCACAGAAATGTCACTGATAACAGGAAGCATAGGTAATGCAGGCCCAATATTTCCTGGTGTCAATTGATGCTCCCATTCACACTTGTGGGAGCATCAAGGTTTTAAATGGGAAGACTGACTGCAAGGGTTTGAACCTTTTATGAACTGGACCTCAGGCCTGGGCCTGGCTTGAAAGGAGCTAGCTGAGCTGAAACAGGTGAAATTTGTCTTCAATCTCTTTTTCGTATATTCCACATTGTCGTCATGTGTCAAATCTACAAACCAGACCACAAGGCCATTTCAGGCTTCAGTGAACCCTTCATGAATCATTCCTCCACTACCACTGCCATCCCAAAGCTAAGGGACCAGAAGCGGCCTAGGAGATCAGCAGTGGGGTCTTCTGAAGGCCCTCAACAGCTTTACATTGACCCCTGACACTGGTCCTTAACATGTAGCATTTTGATTAAGCCAAATGCTTCATGTGTATAATCTCAATGTAATCCTTACAACAAGTAAGGCTGTAAACTAAGTACATGTCCCCATGTTATACCTGGGCAGCTAAAGCTGAGAGGGAGTGGCTTGCCTAAGGCCACCTATTCTGTTCATGGCAGATTCAAACCTGATTTGCAGCTCAGCCTCTAGCGGCCCTAGTCAGAGTGGCCAGGCCTCTGGTTGGTTGGTTGGTTTAATGGATTTTTAGCCCACCTTTCTCCCACTAAGGGCACTCAAGATGGCTTACATTGATATTAAAACACACTTCGAACATTAAACAATAAATAAAACAATAAAGCAGTGAAATATAAAAATGATAAGACTCCAAAAAAATTACCCCTTAACTGTTTACATGTGTCAAGTTGATGTTCTTTCTGTCCAGTATCAATAGGTCCTGCCAGTGCAAATAAGAAATCAATATAGGAGGAATTGTATAGTCTGTGGGAGTTACGAGAGGCAAGCATTTATTCGCCTGTTTACTGGATGTTTTATATTTGTGTTTTGGGAGCTAGTTTGTTCAAACTTTTCTGTATCTAATGAGTGTAACTATCTATGTTTGTCTGCATCCAGTGACATTGGCCGTTAGGAACAAACAAGTCTCCTTTCATCTGTTTCTTTCAGGTCAAGGTTTGACAAGTACTTCTGCAGTCTGCCTCAGCAAAAGTGAGCATGTGCTGCTCTCCTTCCAGCTGCTGTAGTTGCACCAGAAAGCAGTAGGTGGCTCTCATTAACAATTAAGCCAGCAATAAGCTATTTATAAGAGTATTGTATGTTAAATCCTTAACTACAGGAGGTTTGTTTATATGAGAACAAATTTACTTCTGGAAGCTTTTAACTTAAAGTATGGAAGACAATGCATTGTGATTTTTACTAATTTAAATAACTGACAGCCCAATCCTGTCCACACTTTCCTAGGAGAAAGCCCCATTGACTCTAATGGGACTTACTTCTGTGTAGACATGCATAGGATTGGACTCTGACTGATCTAGACTAAAACACAGTTTCTCCATTGTTACAGAATTGTTTCTGAATGACCTGGTGCTGGCTTTAATTGACTGAAGGCCCACTCCTATCCAACTTTCCAGTGCTGAAGAAGCTGTGTCAAGTGGGGGTGGGGGGGATGTCATGGAAGCCTCTTCAAATGTTTGAAGCCCCTTACCTTGGGGCTGTACTGCAGCTGCATCAGCACTAAACAGTTGGATAGAATTGGGCCCTGGAGTTCTAATTTGTCTGAGGACAGTAAAAATATTGCAGCTATAAAGTTGTTTAGCAAAGAGAACACTTACATCAGCCAAAAGGGAGACAAAGAATCAGTTAAGATATCAGTACTTGATTTGTTCAAGTAGTCTTAAGAATCCTTGCAAGTTTTCAGTCTTGTGTGTCTGAAGCAGTATTCAGAGTGGAGATAAATGCAAGTATTCCATCTTGTTTTATTTATCTCAGCATGGTGCAACTGAGATGCTGGTGTGGGAAGCCATATGCTGTCCCTGAGAACAAAGGAGTACTTTGGGTCTGGAGGGGGAGGCTGAGTTCTGTCACCTGCTGAATTTCAGATTTGAAATTTTCCCAAGAATAAAAATTTTCCCCATATTCCTGTTGCTGCTCTTTCTGCAGCTCCAAGAGAGAAGAGTCCAACTTTATACCTTTTGCCTTCCTAGCTGGCTGGGAAAGGCAAAAGAAGGTTTGGGCGCTCCCTCCCACAGAACTACAGTAGTTCTGAGAGGGGAGCATCCAACCGTTCACTCTTAATGTTTCCCAGATCAGATTACCAGAAGGGGTGGACATGGATTAGCTGGGTGCTCTTCCCGCAGTACCAACAGCGTTCAATGTACCCTCTCCTCCTCTTGCCTTTTTGAAGCAGTGGGAGGGGCAAAGTGTGCATGCCCCATGCCTGGCACCAAGCCTGTCCTGGCTGCATTCTCCATTTTCAGACTCAGCGGAGAGAGAGAAAAAAATGAAGCCGAGCTTGGCATGCACAATTCACATGTGATAAATAAAGCTAATACAGGATAGTTGTGACTAGGGATGCAATCCTGTAACACTTTTCTGGCCTAAGCTGCACTGAACACAGTGGGAGTTGTTGTTGTTATTGTTGTTGTTATTGTTAATAATAATAATATTATTATTATTATACCGCTTTTCAACTAAAAGTTCACAAAGTGGTTTACAGAGAAAAATCAAATAACTAAATGGCGCCCTGTCCCAAAAGGGCTCACAATCTAAAAAGATGCAAATGAGTACCAACAGACAGCCACTAGAACAGACAGTGCTGGGGTGAGGTGGGCCAGTTACTCTTCCCCTGCTAAAAAAAGGAGCACCCGCTTGAAAAAGTGCCTCTTACCCAATTAGCAGGGGTATATATTTCTGAGCAGACAAGCATAGGATTGTGCTGTAAGAGACTGACACAAAAACTAGTAAGTCCAGACTTCAAATGTAACCTCAGCCACAAGCTACCTTGTCTCACTCTCAGCCCACATGCTCCATCTGAAGCATAGGGATAATACTGACCTACCTCACAGATTACAATTTGGGTTACAATTAGAGAAGAGGGACACGATCCACTTTGACCAAGTAAACTTTGTTCCACGCTTTAAATGTTCTGACACAGTTCCAAAACTCCTTGTATTCTAGTTATCAGGGTGATCTTGTAATTAGGAAATGAGGGTGGAGATTCTTGAGATTTTATTGTGATTAAGTGCCTAACATTTTCTAGGTACTGTGTAATTCTTTATTTAATGGCACTGCCCACAAAATTACAGTCTAATATACACAAGACAAAAGGAAAAAGGGATGGAACCATTCTGAAAAATCAGAAACAACCCAATCACATTTGCAAGAGATCTCCACATTTGCACAGCTGCTTTTATTCTTGTGGTCAACACAAAGAATTTTTTGTGTTGCTTTTTAAGGCACTGGTCATAGCCCTCTGACACTGGAACCTGTTGATGTCACAGGTACTGCTATGATGTAATGTCTTGAACTGTAGCACTGACTAGCTAGGCTGCTTTGATAAGCTGCTGGTATTCACACAAGGAAGGGGCAAGGTCTGCACTGCAACCCACAGTCTGTCACCATATAAGAAGATAAGGGGGTGGGGGCACAGTATGGCACATTTTATTTCAGAAGTACATGTCTTTGAACAATTGATGCCGGTTTTACTCTTGCTTTATCTGTCTTCCCCTTTCCTTTTTCAGTATTAGAACTCTCTTTCTTTCTTAGTTCTCTTTAGATGGATGTGCAACCTTTCGTGCAAGAAAAAAAAGTGTTAACTTTGTGTTAGCAGAAGTTAAAATTGACTGGGTCATAATTCCAGATCTGTTACTTCGTAATCTAGGAAACTGGTGATTTGATGATCCATTTTTGAGGTTTCACCATTTAAAGCACAATGCATGACACACATTAAAAGATATAAGCCGGATGCATTTTTAGAAACTCAGCCTTTATTAGAAATAAAATACTAAATCGTGAACTTGCATTTTTGTGGACTGAAATGCAACAAGGTCATTTCAGGGCCACCAAGCAGATGAAATGAACAATGTGACATCAGTGCTGGTGGGAACATAACACTGGAGTCAGACTGATAATAAACCTTCAATAATCATCCAATTGGTTCTATCTGGAGAGTAGCCATCCTGGGTTTTGAGATCACAGCTTATAAAGTTGACCTCTGCTTGCAAAAGGACAAGTTAGATTATGTTGTTCAGTCTTTCTCATTCTCATCATTAATAGTTATCCATTCTATTGAGAGTGACCTGTCAGCTATATCCACTTGTTGCCAGGGATTCTTAACTGAATTTATATATTGCTCAAAATGTCCTGTCGCCTGTCTGTCTGCATTTCTTTTACCCATTGACAGAGCTGCTGTGATACCAGATGTTCATGAATATTCTACCTTGCCAGAATAAGTGAGTCAGCAAATTTGTATCTGGTCAAGCTCCGTGAGGGGAATGAAACATTAGTTTTGTTTGGAACAAGTGTTGTATAGACCTAGGGAGAGGAGAAGCCATACAGGCAGCCTTGGAAGCTGAGTACTGTAGAACGAAGGCTAGGAAGTAGTGAAAGGGAACTTTAGAGACAGGGTAACTGATGAAATGGATCAGAAGCAGAAGCAGAAGCAGAAGCAGAAGCAGAAGCAGAAGCAGAAGCAGAAAGGGTAAGTACATTAAATGGAGAACTGAGGAAAGAAGACAGGAAAAGTCAATGAGTATACAAAGTTTCCATATACTGAGTCACACCATTTGTCCATCTTATTTGGTATTATTTTCCAGGCCTGAGGAGAGGGGAGGGGGGGAATCTCCAGGGCTCAGGGGGCCTGGGCCATGACAAAACAAACTACGAAACAAATATAAGAAGGGGGAGCCCAGTTGTGCGTCTTGCCATGGGCCCAATGTCGGCTCTCAGCAGTCTTATTGTCTTCACAGACTGACAGTAGCAATTTGATGTTTCAGAGAGAGGTCTTTCCCTGGCCTCACCTGGAGATGCCAGGAATTGAATTGGGGATCCTCTACATGCTGTATGTGCTCTACCACTGAGATGTGGCTCCTCCTACCTGAGAATAGGGTTCGGGGGGAAGGAGACCATAAGATGATACGGTTATATGATGAGAAAGTGAGGCAATAATATCAATCCTGATTCTGCTGAGATACTAAGTGGAAAGGAATTGGGAGGGTGGGTGACTGCTGGAAGAGTAGATAGTGGACTAATCCAGTTGCTGCCTAAAGAAAGAATTCTCTCTGATTTCAGAGACTGATGAGTAGAGAAAACATGTAGTTGAAGAAAGAAAAAGTTAAATTAAAAAGTGGGTTTGGGGAAATTCACAGAGGCCTGCTGGTAGCAGGAAGGGAGTGTGCAAGAAAGATTTTGAGGTTCAGGGTCTGTGGATCAAGACAGACCAAATATGGAAAAATTGTGTCCTGCATATATAGTCGATTTCAACCCATCTTCCCAGGTCATCAGAGGGGGCCTTTGTGCTGCCATTAGCAGAGGTGAGGGGGATGGCGGCATGAGAGAGGGCCTTCTTGGTGGTGGCTCCCCGTCTGTGGAACTCCCCCCGCCCTGGAATTGAGAATAGCTTCCTCTTTAGAGTCCTTTTGGTGGGGGCTTAAGACCTTTTTATTCAGGGAGGCCTTTTATGCAGACACTAGGGGGCTTGGCGCTTTGGAATATATTTTAATTTGGGATCCAGGTTTTATTGTTTTTTTTATTGTTTTTAAATGTCTTTTATAAGTACATTTTATGTTTTAATTATGAGTTGCCTTGAGTGCCCTTCATTGGATAGAAAGGCGGGACATAAATTCTACAAATAAATAAATAAATAAACAGTTGGACCATGAGCTGAAGATCTCTCGTCTTTGCAGACTGTAAATTACAAATTTACAATTTGTAAATTATGTCACTGTCAGGTTATGCCATATTCTACTTCATGTCACTTCTAGGAAATGATGTATACCTAGAATGATTTTGCAGTGATTGGGATGTGTCCTGTTCTGACTGAAGGTATGTTGAATGACTTAGCAGAGGAAGAAACACTCCTGGTAAGGAGCCCAGGCAACACATGTCTAATTTCAGAAAGTGCATCGTTGCAGAGGGAGTAGCCGATTAGAGAGATGCACTTGTTAATCCATCTTTCTTTAGGCAGCAACTGGATTATTTGTTAATGAGTTGATGATAAAGAGGGCAGCAATGCTTTAACTGGTGCATGTCTACATTTTTAATTACTAAATTATTTGAGCTAATTTGAAAGAGAAGCATGTTTGCAACTATTAATTGGGTAAAGCTTTGGAAGTCAGTGTTTGCTTGTGTGTGTGTGTGTGTGTGTGTGTGTGTTTCTGTGGCTGCAACTTTCATGGGTAATCTATAGCATCGATTCATATGTAGGAAAAAAAATGATACAAGAAATAAGTGGCCCAGGAGACTTGGGACAATAAACTGCAAATAATAGGCTACAAAGGCAAAAAATAAAGCTTTCTTCTTTAGAAAAAATGTGTAGAGACATCTTGTTAAAGAATTTCTGTATTGCGTACCTTTCCTCTCATTCCTTTTTGGTTTTCATACTTCACATATGACAAAGGACATCCATGTATATATGATTAAGTCAGACCATCACTTATAGTGGACACATTGCCAGGAAGCATACATGGAGTTGCATGTAGTGCAAGAAACCAAGAACTTGATTGCTGCATAAGGCTGGCCACATAGGCCTTTCTGGAATTTCTCACAGGACAGTGCTGAGGGAGAAGGCTGAGCTCAAAAGGGCAAATGAAGTAAAGGGCCACAGCACTATACTCTTTAAAACTGTGAGCCAGCAAGGCATAAACAGTGAAGCAGAAATGATTTCAGTCAGACCTCAGAATCTGACACCTTTCTGAAGTGTGTTATCTGAAGACAATTGCCACTTCCTTTCCAGATGCTATTTTGAGAGTCCCCCGTTAACAACATTCCCCCTTTTGTGTCCATGACTTTTCATCCCTGCAGAACTCACTTTCCCTTAAGCTGTAGGTCATGAGCCTATGTGAGGTGGGTTGTGGGCTAGGCTCTCCTGTCTGCCCTTGCATACAAATGGATCAAAATAGGAGTCATTCCAGAGGCACTGGGTGGCCCTGGAGGCATCATCTGGATTGGACTTGGCCAGCGACCCATCCTACTGCCTCCGCAGGGTCAGAATGGCCTGCAGAAACCTCTGAAAGCTTCTTCCAGTTTTTGGAGGCAACTTCTGGTTTGCCTCTGAAAAGTGGAAGTGGCTTTCGGAGGCTCCTGCAGGCCATTCTGAGCCTGATAGAGGCCAGTAGAGTAGGTTACTAGCCTGGCACGACCTGGAAGAGGCCTCCCTGACACCACCAGGAATGTCACAACCCACAAAGTAGGGCACTGTGCCTATACTTTTGGGAATCACTGAAATAGTGTATTGGTTGTCCAAAGAGGTCTGTGGAATCTTCAGTGCCCAGCAGGCTTAGATTCCACATCATATTTAGACATTGTTTATAAACTGGGATTGAAAGGGTTATAAGAGTTGGCCATACCTGACTATGCTTACATTTTCTGTGGAAAAATGAATAAAAAATTGTACTTGCATGCACCTTCCTCTATTTTCTTCCTGTAATGGAACATAAAATTCAAACTGCAGCAGGCAACACTATATCTGTGGGCAGCCTACCCCACAGTCCTATTCCCAGGCTACTGGGTCATAGCACAACCCAATTTAAATGTTTTTCTCTGTGTGGTGCTATTGCATTGGCTCTTTTACTGTAGATATAATCTCTAACCTGGTCGGACCTGTTATGTAGCATTAAAGGCATATTTGTGCTTTGGACATGATGTTCAAGTGAGATTCTGGGAGCCTGTGTGAGGAGCAAAGCTGACTGGGATGTACTTTTGTCCAAAAATTTGGATTGTTGAATGCCGAAAGCAACATAGCTAAGATCTCTTCAACTTCAAATGACTTGCAACCCAATTCTGAATTGTCCAGAGTGTGGGGCTGTGGCGACAGTGAAAATGGCTGCCATGGCATCCAGCATACCCCAGGCAGCCAATACCAAGCCAATGGTGTGCTCCCTGGTGCATTTGGTAGGCCGCTGTGAGATACAGGAAGCTGGACTAGATGGGCCTATGGCCTGATCCAGTGGGGCTGTTCTTATGTTCTTATGTTCTTATGTTCTTAATACCACCTCCTCAGGACAACAGGACATTCATCCCCTTCCCCCCACCCCGAGTAAAGGAAGTAACACCGCAATGGGGCTGCTCTACAGCAGCTCTGCAGCTACTGGAGAATCGGACAGCTCTGGGTCGGGCCCTCAGGATCTGGTGGAGCTGAACTCCACCAGTCCCACCCTCCTCCCACTCTGCTCCCTCCCCCAGCACACCTCCTCCCTGCCCTCTCCCACCTCCCCCTGCCCCGGAATGCCTCCCCCCGCCCCCACGTACCTCTCTGCCACCTGATAGTTTGGGTGACTGCTGAATGGCAGAGCACCAGCTTTCCACCTGAACTAGTCCAGGGCTAGGCCAATGCTGAGGGCTCGCAAACGTGCTTTACGGCTTGTTTGCAACAGTGTGCGCTGGAGGTGAGCCGGTACACACTGTTTAGGATTGGGCTCTTCACTGTTTGTACATAGAACTGTTTGTTTTCAAATGACATCTCTGTTGCTTTTCTCTTCTATCCTGCAGTAAAATGAAAATCAAATTATCATTATTTAATTTCAATTCCAAATACCTTGCTTCAACTTGCTTTGTTCTATCTTGCCCAAAACAAAAGAGAAGTCCTGAAGATACTGGGAAAAGCAAAATAAACTTGTTGAAACAAGCACTCACTCTGTTATTAAAATTGGATCGAGACAAGTACTGAGGTTGAAAGTTCTAACTCACAGGTGTCAAACTCATTTCATATAGTGTGCCAAATAGCATTCATGATGCCTTCCATTGATGTCGTTAAGCAAGAAGTGACATCATTAGGCAAGTGATGACCAGAAATAAGCACTTTTTCTCACTTATGAACTCATTAGCTGCAATGGCAGAAGATAAAATATGCAAATCTTGATCATATTTTAAGACATGGGAGAGCCCAGTTATGAGGGCTGCCCTTCCAGCAGTGGTACCTCAGAACAGCTCAACAACTGATAACAGCCGATCATGAGGACCAGAAAAAGAGCTTTAGGGTAGAAAGATTGGAGCATATAGTTTTTTCTTTGTCTGCTGTCCTGCTTCTAAAACTGCCGTATCTATAGGCTTTCATCAACAATCAGCCTACAGTTGTTCAACTTTTTTCAGATCATTTATTTAAAGAATCCAATTGATTGAAAAATTACATTTGACGCCTTGATGGGTTAGAATAGTGGGTCCCAAAGTCCTACGTTGTCACGGGGACAGGGCGGGAGCAGGAGGTTGGTTCTAAACAGCAACAGAGGAATCGTAACATCATGGAGACCAAGGGATATTGTGACTCTCCATGCAACTGCACTGAGCTCTGTTTTGCTATTGGAGTTCACTTCCGGTATGCATAATCACAAACCAGAAGTGAGCTCTGACAGCAGATTGGCGCTCAGTGCAGCCATGTGGAGGGTTGCCAAGGGGGCTGCAAGGAGGCTTCAGGACTCCCCCAGGTATGTCACAATGTCCCTGGGCCCCCTGGCACCATGATTGCTGTGTCACCTTTGGGGACCCATTTGTGGCCAGTTCCCATAGAGGGGGAATGGCTCATTTCCAGTTACCCAGTGGGTTGCAACCCACCAGTTTGGGAACCACTGGGTTAGACAATCATTTTAATGCTTTTTAATGCTTTCACTGCTTATGGCCTCGCTTATGTGTAGCCTTGTATTGTAAGTAACTGTCTAGCCCCATGAATGAGTGTTCTTTCAATAAATCCATGCCTGGCTTTGGTATTTCTTCTGTGGCTTTTCTTATTCTCACAAGAATTTCCCCCTCTCTTACTCTCTTTCGTGCTGCCTGTTTGCTCAGTCCTCACTTTTTAAAATTCAGAACACAAGCTGGAGACATTAGAACAAAACAAACCTGACTCCAAATATCCGTAAAAAAAAATCTCCATGCAGCACACCAGCCGAGAGGGCATAGGCACTGACATATTGAGGATTTGTGAGAAGATAGGTAGTTCAAAATGTCCCTCCCCTCTCTTTTTCTGTATTTTTAAACAGGGACTCTGATGTTTGTGCCATTCATTGCCATGGGGCTTGCATAGGAGATGGCCTGATAAATTGTGGCCACATGAATCAAGAGAGCTTGGCCACAGGGTTGGTGGCAAAAGCAGGTTTTTCAAGGCACAGCCTCCCTTTCCTGTAGTGGCATCTAGGACTACCTATAACTACCCTCGTCTCAAGAAATCCTCTTAGTGTTCAATAAATGCAAGGATGGTAAGACTGGACCAATGCACTGTGCCTCCTGGTGGCCACATATTTCATGAAAAAGTTCACTCCACTTGAAATCTTCTCTACATTCAGAAAACACATAACTGCTGGCCACACATTTGACTTTCATTTGTGAGAGCTCAGACTGTCCAGAGTTCCTGTTCCTGTGGCGTATGTGGGTACCGCTTCTTTCTCAAGAAAGCTAAATGTGTGGCTGTCAAGTGTCAGCGGGTGCCTCAGTGTCCTGCTTACACTGATGCAGTCCTGGTCATACTGTATTTAACTAATGTGGGAAAGTTTTCTTGGAGAGAGTGCTGTGACAGCAGCAAGGTCATGTTGTGAGATTCCCTACCCATCTCTCCCATGTCATTGGCCAATGCAAGCATGGAAACTTACAAAGGGATGACACTGTACTATGGACACTAAAGAGCTAGTATGGACTCAGCATGTTATTTAGAGGAAACGTTCTGGTCTCATTATTTCCCCTGCTAAATTCCAGGCACTGGAACTGCCAATAAACTAACAGAGATCTGTATTGTTTTACGAATTGCCTGTATTTGTTTTAGTGAGAGGTTTTCTTTTTTCCTAGTCTAAAACATGTTATGTTAGTGTAACAGTATAAAAATGGACAAGAGTCATAAGTATATGTCAATAATAACATGTCAATTTCACTTTAGGCAAAACTGCAATTAATATTCCATGGAATCAAGAAAGCTCTTCAGCATTCAAGCTGCTTTGCACCAAGCTAAATCTTTCCCCAGAAAATGGAATTCATTCTGCAATAAGCAGGGTTTTGTAACGTGAGTACTCTATGAAACAGTATTGTCACTCTGCAAACTTTCACAACAGGACATTACTTGCAATACTTAAAGATGGTTTTTTTCATTGCCTGTTGTTCAGTACAAAATGCATTCATCTTCAAAATAGGAGAACGAACACAGGGGAAGAAAATTAGTATTTCTTTCTCTTAGGCAGTTTATAATATGTATGAAGGTTTATTTGTTCTTTCCTTTTTCTCACACATGCATATTTGTATGAAAAAGTTTTTTTGTAGGCAACCTTCAGTCTCGAAAGACTATGGTATCATGCTCTGAATGGTGGTTCTGGAACAGTATCTAGTGTGGCTAAAAAGGCCAATTTGGGAGTGACAATCCCTTCCACACTGGGAGCAAGTGCAGTCTGTCCCTGATCTGTCTCCCTGGCTATGGGCCTTCCTTCTTTGCCTCTTAGCCTCAGGCTGTTGGCAAAGTGTCTCTTCAAACTGGGAAAGGCCATGCTGCACAGCCTGCCTCCAAGCGGGCCGCTCAGAGGCCAGGGTTTCCCACTTGTTGAGGCCCACTCCTAAGGCCTTCAGATCCCTCTTGCAGATGTCCTTGCATCGCAGCTGTGATCTACCTGTAGGGCGCTTTCCCTGCACGAGTTCTCCATAGAGGAGATCCTTTGGGATCCGGCCATCATCTATTCTCACGACATGACTGAGCCAACGTAGGCGTTTCTGTTTCAGCAGTGCATACATGCTAGGGATTCCAGCAGGTTCCAGGACTGTGTTGTTTGGAACTTTGTCCTGCCAGGTGATGCCGAGAATGCGTCGGAGGCAGCGCATGTGGAAAGAGTTCAGTTTCCTCTCCTGTTGTGAGTGAAGAGTCCATGACTCGCTGCAGCACAGAAGTGTACTCAGGACGCAAGCTCTGTAGACCTGGATCTTGGTATGTTCCGTCAGCTTCTTGTTGGACCAGACTCTCTTTGTGAGTCTGGAAAACGTGGTAGCTGCTTTACCAATGCGTTTGTTTAGCTCGGTATCGAGAGAAAGAGTTTCGGAGATCTGGAGGAGCTTGACAGTGAACCAACCCTAGAAGAACTTCACATGGCCCTGGACTCCCTTGCCTTTGGCAAGGCACCTGGAAAAGACAGCATCCCTGCTGAAGTCTTAAAGTGCTGCAAAGAGATCATCGTCACTGAGCTGCATGAAATCCTCTGTCTCTGCTGGAGAGAAGGTGGAGTACCTCAAGACGTGAGGGATGCAAACATCATCACGCTGTACAAGATCAAAGGTGACAGGGGTGACTGCAACAACTACCGTGGCATCTCTCTCCTTAGTGAAAAAAGTTTATATATCTGATAAATTAGTAGGATTAAATAGACCAGTTCAGGAAGCCTATAGGGTTTCTGTGCTAACAGCTACTCTTGTGTTAGATCCGTTTTGATTAGAAATGTGAATTTTATGCTACTTTTTAAAGGCAGTACTTGTTTTCCTGATACACTCAAGTGATAACCAACTAATAACATTTCTAATTCATTTTGGAATATGACATTGGACTGAAATCACAGCTGTCATTGGTCTGTCTCTTCTTTACTTGCTTTTCTTTTAGGTAATATTCCCTCTATAGGAGGGACAGAGAAGGGCGTGTAGGTGGTGGAGTAGCCATTTATGTTAAAGAATGGGTGGAGTAGCCATTTATGTTAAAGAAAGGGTGGAAAAAACTCTTGACTTCCCTCATTTGAGGGCAGACTTCCCTCAAATGAGGAGGCTGGTTAGAAGGAGGTTGAAAGGGAGGGTAAAAAGAGTCCAATCTCTCCAGAGTGCATGGAGGCTGCTTAAAACAACAGTAATAGAGGCCCAGCAGAGGTGTATACCGCAAAGAAAGAAGGGCTCCACTAAATCCAAGAGGGTGCCCGCATGACTAACCAGCCAAGTTAGAGAGGCTGTAAAGGGCAAGGAAGCTTCCTTCCGTAAATGGAAGTCTTGCCCTAATGAGGAGAATAAAAAGGAACATAAACTGTGGCAAAAGAAATGTAAGAGGGTGATATGGGAGGCCAAGAGAGACTATGAGGAATGCTTGGCCAGCAACATTAAGGGGAAAAATAAAAGCTTCTTCAAATATGTTAGAAGCAGGAAACCCGCCAGAGAAGCGGTTGGCCCTCTGGATGGTGAGGGAGGGAAAGGGGAGATAAAAGGAGACTTAGAGATGGCAGAGAAATTAAATGAGTTCTTTGCATCTGTCTTCATGGCAGAAGACCTCGGGCAGATACCACTGCCTGAACGCCCCTCCTGACCGAGGAATTAAGTCAGATAAAGAAGAGAAGATGTTTCAGACCTCATTGATAAATTAAAGATCAATAAGTCACCGGGCCCTGATGGCATCCACCCAAGAGTTATTAAGGAATTGAAGAATGAAGTTGCTGATCTCTTGACTAAGATATGCAACTTGTCCCTCAAAATGATCACGGTGCCAGAAGATTGGAGGATAGCAAATGTCACACCTATCTTTAAAAAGGGAAAGAGGGGGGACCCGGGAAACTATAGGCCAGTCAGCCTAACATCTATACCAGGTAAGATGGTGGAATGCCCCATCAAATATAGGATCTCAAAACACATAGACGAACAGGCCTTGCTGAGGGAGAATCAGTATGGCTTCTGTAAGGGTAAGTCTTGCCTCATGAACCTTATAGAATTCTTTGTAAAGGTCAACAGGCATGTGGATGCGGGAGAACCTGTAGACATTATATATCTGGACTTTCAGAAGGCGTTCGAAACGGTCCCTCACCAAAGGCTACTGAAAAAACTCCACAGTCAGGGTATTAGAGGACAGGTCCTCTCATGGTTTGAGAACTGGTTGAAGGCCAGGAGAGTGGGTGTCAATGGGCAATTTTCACAATGGAGAGAAGTGAAAAGCGGTGTGCCCCAAGGTTCTGTCCTGGGACCTGTGCTTTTCAACCTCTTCATAAATGACCTGGAGACAGGGTTGAGCAGTGAGGTGGCTAAGTTTGCAGACGACACCAGACTTTTCCAAGTGGTGACCAGAAGTGATTGTGAGGAACTCCAGAAGGATCTCTCCAGACTGGCAGATTAGGCAGCAAAATGGCAGATACGCTTCAATGTCAGTAAGTGTAAAGTCATGCACATTGGGGCAAAAAATCAAAACTTCACATATAGGCTGATGGGTTCTGAGCTGTCTGTGACAGACCAGGAGAGAAATCTTGGGGTGGTGGTAGACAGGTCGATGAAAGTGTGTGGCAATGTGTGGCAGCAGTAAAGAAGGCCAATCCTATGCTTGGGATCATTAGAAAAGGTATTGAGAACAAAACGGCTAATATTATAATGCCGTTGTACAAATCAATGGTAAGGCTACTCCTGGAGTATTGTGTCCAGTTCTGGTCACCACATCTCAAAAAGGATATAGTGGAAATGGAAAAGGTGCAAAAGAGAGCAACCAAAATGATTACGGGGCTGGAGCACCTTCCCTATGAGGAAAGGCTGCAGTGTTTGGGTCTCTTCAGTCTAGAAAAGAGACGCCTGAGGGGGGACATGATTGAGACATACAAAATCATGCAGGGAATGGACAGAGTAGATAGAGAGATGTTGTTTTCCCTCTCACATAACACCAGTGGAGAAGACCACTGCCCCAGAACCAGGGGACATCCACAAAAGTTGAGAGTTAGGATGGACAGAAGAAAATATTTCTTTACCCAGCATGTAATTAGTTTGTGGAACTCTTTGCCACAGGAAGTAGTGATGGCATCTTGCCTGGATGCCTTTAATAGGGCCTTCTCAGTAGTGCCATCAACACTATGGAATTCCCTTCCCCTTGACTTAAGAACCGCTCCCTCTCTTGACCTTTTCCATGAGGCCTGAAGACCCTTCTGTTTAGACAAGCCTTCTGAGTTCCTGACCATTTTAACATTTTTTTAACATCTTTTAATATCTTTTTTAACATCTGGTTACAGGCCTGATCCTTTTATAATTTGCTGCACTATGCTCTTTTACCTGACTACTTTTTTTATCTGACTACTGTTTTTATGATATGTTATGTTTTTATCTGTTTTTAAATTATGTTTTTTAATTTGTTTTAACCTTGTTTGTAAGCCGCCTTGAGTCCCTCCGGGGAGAAAGGCGGGGTAAAATAATAATAATAATAATAATAGGGATCCGACAAATTGCTGGAGGGAAAGTTCATTACGGGTTACAAGTCATAGTAGGTATGTGCAAACTCTTGGTTTTAGAGGCAGGCTGCCTCTGATTGCCAGATGCAGGGGAGGGCACCGGGACGCAGGTTGTGTCTGCTATCTTGGGTGCTCTCTGAAGCATTTGGTGGGCCACTGTGAGATACAGGAAGCTGGACTAGGTGGGCCTTTGGCCTGATCCAGCAGGGCTCTTCTTATGTTCTTATTCAAGCTGCTAATGAAATGCCAATAGAGATAAAAGATTGAGGGCGCAATCATAACCAACTTCCCAGCACTTACATAGCCCTGCCAATGTGGAGTGCACTGCATCTTGCAGTTGGGAGGCTGTCAAGGAGGCCTCCTCAAGGTAAGGGCATGTTTGTTACCTTACCTTGGGGCTGCATTGTGGCTAGGCCAGGGCTGGAAAGTTGTTTAGGACTGTGCCATTATTTGGCCAATGCAGGGGCCGTACCAGGTTTTGAGGTAGCTATTAGAGATATGGGACAAACTGATGACTGTTAAAATAGCCAAAGAACCATAGTAAATAAAATCTCATTTTCCTTCTGGAGCAAAAGTCATGTTTCGACAATGTCAAAAGAATTGGGGCCTTTTAAAGAAGTTGAATATTGGTTTATTCTTTCTTGAGCAATTTTTTAAAAGTGGCAAATGATTTGGATTATGCTGCAGCCATTATGAGAGTCTGTGAGAAATTTTACAGAGTAATGAATTTTGAGTTGGCATGTGTCCAGTATGGACTGAAAACCAATGTTTTTGGAATGCACTGTATATACAATGTAGTTTTTCTGCCTAGGGCGGGAAAAGAGAGGCATTCCTAACCACATTTTCCCTTTACTTATCCAAGCTACCTACACAGCTTCGCTTCCTCCATTGCACCATTTATCTGAAATGAACAGGGACAGTAGGCACTGAGAAACACGTACTACTCCTGTTTGCTTCAAATAGAAGCCCGCGAAGAGAGCCTGTGCACGGAGCTCCTGTAAGTAGCTACATAGGCAGGCACCTTCCTCCTGTGAGGGGCAGCCCAACCCTATTGTTCCCAGTGGCCATGGCTTCAGTGGCACTAAAATGGCAATCACTGTGTGTGCCGGGATACTGGCAGAGGTCTCATTTGGAGAAGGGAGCATTTGTTCCCTTACCCCAGGTGGACAGCAGCCAGTGGCAACGAGTCTCCTTGGTTCTGCGCCTGTGTTTCAGCTGGCCCAAAGGCAAGGAGATCTATGTCAGGTTGCCTGGACTGGGAGGAAGGATAGGATATGGGGGTAGAGCCTGCTGCTGTCTCCACCCCCCCCTCCCGGGTTGCTTGCCATAAGAATCTGTGCCATTTTCGACTTTACCTTTCTCTAACTTCTTTTAAGGACAGAAAAATAGTAAATATCAAGTGTATTTTAGTTTCCAGTACAAAGTTAACACATAAAAGAGAACCCTTTCTTGCAACAAGAATTACTAGCTTGTCCTAAAAGATTTAGAGGGGATGCAGCTGCCCCATGTGCTGAGGATGCTGCGGCAGCCATTTGGGCACCATTGCAGCCCTGGATGTCAGGTAGTCCAGGATTGGGTTGCTATTCTGTTGTTAACTAGTATGTTTCATTGAAATGGATGAGGGTTGTACAGGTCTAATGTTTCTTGGTGGCTCTAATTTTCCTAAATACATAAAAGCTAAGGTTATAGATAGTAGTGTTGCTTAAGCTACAGCCTGAAAAACAGACAAACTGTAATTGACGTCTGCAGCACAGTGTGAAAATCTTTACGGAGTCACCTCTGCAGAATTGTCACAGACGGTCTGCCTGTCCCTAAACATGCAGAAACAGAGAAAGCAAGCTTAATGATCCATGAAATTGCTATACTCCCAGTACCATTTAAAAATTATATTTCCCAATAGACAGGTCATATTAAATAGTGCATCCACTGTTCTATTTTTGCAGTTTGCACAACTTGCATGTGAGGCCTAACCATTTACTTGACAGTCTACTAGTTTCAGTGGGCTTACAGTGTAATAAGAGTGTTTCTCTTGTTAGGATGTTTATTGTTTACTTCTATACATATAAAGTTCTGCACATACTTGCCCTAAGCCATAGATCCAGCTGCTGTGCACAAGATTCATCACTGTACACTAAACAGAATGGACATATTGTTCGCTTCAATGGAACTGATAACTTGGTGGAGGAGGGAACCAAGGAGGACTGAGTTTATGGCCCAATCCTATCCTTGAAATACACCAGCATATTTCCACATATGCTGGTGCAAAAGTCCATCTGCTGATGGACATGCCTTAGATGCTGACACAACACCAGAACACTGCTATGCTGCCATAATCCCACTGGTAGAGAGGCCAAAATGGAGAAGAGCTGGGGGTATAACATGGGAGGGATGTGGTCATGAGGAGAAGGAGTCGATGTACACCATATCCTAACCCCTCTTGTTTATTAACTCAGTTCCCTCCCCAATGAATTCCATGAGCAACAATGAAGTCAAATTCCGGCCATGTCTCAAATCTGGTGAAGGAGCACCTGCCTAGTGCTTAGAACCTAATGAACTACTGAGGAGAAGGGTGTAGATCTGGATGCATACTATGGATCAGGGCCTGGTTTGCTCCATGAAGGGGTGGAGTTTCCTGCTCCTACATACGTAGTTTATACAGGAACTCTCCTAAGAGCTTTCACTCAAGTCCTCTGCTCTAACACTACTCCTGAATCTCAAAAGTTGGTTTTACATAGTTGACCCTATAAAAATACTAGAGTTTTAAAATTACTTTAAAATTCAGTAGAACCTCCAAAGTTGACCACCTCTCTATACTGACCACCTCCTTAAGTTGACCTAATTTTCACAATATGGACAGACACTGCATATACACTATGGGAGACCAACCTCTCTATATTGACCACCTCCGTAAGTTGTATCTTGACCACTTCAACCATTGCACAGAGTATTAATTTACCCTCCGTAAGTTGCCCACTGAACGCGATACTGTGGGCATGTGTTCTGTCTGGTTTGTCCCATCTTGGAAAAGCAAGAAGCCACGTGACAATCCCTCCCCTATGCCTGCTAGCGCGTATGCAAAAGGGTTTTTATAGGTGGGCACACTGCACATAGCCAACAGACCTGTGCCAGCTGCCTGGCATGTACCAAGTTGTGAGGGACATGAGGTTGCTTGTGTATAGTGAAGCCACTGTCCTTTCACTTTGGTTCCCATCACCAGTGCATTACTTTACACTTATATTGAAAAACAACTGCTAATTTGCTGCCTATTCTTCCAGTTTGGAGAGATCCTTCTGGAGCACTTCACAATCCCTTCTGGTCTTCACCACTCAGAAAAGTTTAGTGTCATCCACAAACTTGTCCACCTCCCTGCTTATCCCTGTTTCCAGGTCATTTATGAAGTTGTTGAAAAGCACCAGTCCCAGGACAGATCCTTGAAGCACTCCACTTTCCACCTCTCTCCGCTTTTTTTGTCAATTGCCCATTGACACCCACTTTCTGTTTCCTGGTCCTCAACCAGTTCCCAGTCCATGAGAGGACCCTGTCCTCTTATTCCCTCACTGTGGAGTTTTCTCAACAGTTTTTAATGAGGGACCGTCAGTGGTGTCACTAGGGTTTGCATCACCTGGTGCGGAGTGCCAGCACGTCAACCCCCCCCCCCCATGCAGTGGGCAGGGCAATACCCCAGGTGCTGGGCGTGGTGATGTACCATCACTCCACCCCCACTGGTTTTTGGCAGTACCTTTTGATAGAACAAAGATAGAACACATTCTGCATGAAATTACAGACTGATTGATATATAACATGATTATTCCTCCAAACTGTGATTTTAGTCACTAGTGGTGTCACACCCTCCCCAGGGTGTCAACTTACTAACACCTTATTGCAGCAGTTCTCAAACTTTTAGCACTAGAACCCACTTTTTAGAATGACAATCTGTTCAAGACCCACCAGAAGTGATGTCATGCTGGAAGTGACATCATCAGGCAAATTAAAATAAATAAGTATAAAAAATTAAAGTAAAACAAATAATTAAATAAGCAGAAGCCAGCCCTGGTCCACCAAGTGAATTTCCTCTGTAGCCTGCCTGCAATAACAACCCCCCCCCTCCAAAACCAGTAAGGTTTTCAGCCCTACCCAGTGCCCAGTTCAATTTAAGAACTTGTTTAAACCAGATCACTGTCAGGATCCACCTGGCTTTTCAAGTCTCAAAAAAGTTCACCTTATCAGCTGAACCCTCTGTTTTGATCCTTTTTAGTGGGGAGGACGGGGAAGGCTGCCTTCTGGAGCACCTGTTTAGCTGCAGGTGCATAGGATCAGGACCATTCTGGTAGCCTTGCACCCTCCTTCACCTGATCTTCCACACCAGCCAAGGCATGTTTGCTTACTCACAAGTAAGCTGAGGCTTAGTTTCACTTTCCATAGGGCTCAATACATTCATCTGTTTGGAGGGAGGGGCTTCCTTCTCAGGTGTTTTTTGGGGGCTGCATTTATTGGATCAGGACCATTCTGGTGTTGTTGGATTCCTCTCAGCCTGCCCTTTCCGACAGACTAAGGTATGTTTGCCTACTCACAAGTAAATGTGCAATATGGCTCAGTTTCACTTTCCATAGGGCTCCATGCATTTTTTTTGTTCTCCAGTTTTTTAGCCATAACTTTTGATAGAAAGGAGAAATTTCACTCTTGTTCTTTGCATTGCATTCTGCTCAAAATTCCACATCCAACAGTGTATAATATGATGGGATTACTCCTAACCACCGCAATTTTAGCATGTCACCCAAGTTCGTGTCACCCCACTGTGTGCATGACCCGGTGCGGTCCGCACCCCCCTAGCGCACTGGGGACTGTATCAAACACCTTCTGGCATTTAGTGAGTCTGAGGAGACCCAGTAGAGGCCAGGCAGTCTAAGTAAAAAAGTGTTTGTTTTTTTAGCTGTTGGGGCTATGTGACATGTTATATGCCATGGGCTGGCAAGGGATAGCATTGGTCTGCCTGTCTGCTATGAAACCAAGTATTTTTTTTTAATTTACAATTTTTTTAAGCTTATGAATTTTCAGAGTTTTTTTTAAACACTGATTGTAGGCTGTTTATTCTCTGTCTCTTGATGTAGATATAGATGATATAAATAGTAAGCATCGCAAGAGAATCAATTCTCATTGATATTTGCAATAAAGCTTTTTAAAAATCCAATCTAAATAATAATTTGGCCTTGCATTTGTTGTCCTGGGAGCTAAACATGATAATATTTAAATGCCTCTTTCCCCCATATGTTGACCACCTCCCTATGTTGACCAATTTACTCCAGTCCCTTGGGTGGTCAACTTAAAGAGGTTGTACTGTAAATTGATTTGGTTTAAGCACAAATAAAGGCATTTTATTCTGTGTGGGCAATATGTTTTTGTGAAACTCTTTTGATCACAGCCCTCCATAATGTATTTTAACAAACAGTTGGGGAAAAGAATAAAACTGTGCAAAGTACATAATTCTCCCACTTCCCCTTGCAGAATAACAAATCATTTTGTCCACAGCCTTCCTTAACTCTTTTTAAGAGTCTTAAAAAAAAAACAACGAACATGAAAAAGGTGTTTAAAAAATTGTTCATTTGCCAATTAATCCAAGGTAAAAGAAAAAACTTCTGGCTATAATACTTGACAATATAGACATCAACATTTTATGGAAAACAACACACAGGAATGATAAGAAAGGTAGTAAGATTTACTACTGATAATATTGCACAACTTCATTTTTTTTCAGATTTACTTCCTGTAATTAAGAACAGATGAATGGAGGGGGAAAAACTGGAAAAAGTATATTGTAGAAATGTAACTCAACCCAAGAATGTATATTACTGAAAATATACAGTCTCTCTTTTGCAATCAATGAATCACTGTGATTTGTGGACTGCAGCTTCTTGCCCTGATTTAGGGTTCTTTTTCAGATACACAGGCTCAAATGCACACATGGTGCTCCTCCTCAGCTTCATTACACATTT
The DNA here is from genome assembly GCF_035046505.1 of Tiliqua scincoides. Classification (NCBI taxonomy): domain Eukaryota; kingdom Metazoa; phylum Chordata; class Lepidosauria; order Squamata; family Scincidae; genus Tiliqua; species Tiliqua scincoides. Next base: position 157,477,871 of record NC_089824.1, read on the forward strand.
CAAGTAGAGGGGCAGCTCTGAGTATGCCAACCTGCCCCATTCATCAAAATTAATGGGAAAGTTTGCTTATTAGGACCTCTGCGTAAGCACATGAGACTGTGGATTTGAGGCATTTGAACAGAAATAATCTACGGTGCTTTGTGTAGCATCTTCTGCTAGGGTAATACATAAGCCATTATGCTGATTTTTGCATTCTACAAACTAATTTTGTAGATTTATGACATGTACTTTGCTATACGGTAGACATACATTTTTCAATGGAGTAGTTTGTTCTGAGCACATGACTCTAGCAAACTATATTTAAACCATCAAGAACAGTCCTTGATACACTGCTGTTAATAGGAGACTGCATCTCATGCTAAACCTAAAGATGTTTCAATGTATTGGCTTTAAGTCACATGTATAAAAGTCACATTAAAGAACATTTAAGAGGACAAAAACCCACATGCTAAGTGGATTAAAAAAAATTACAACTATACTCTTTGCAAGACTGCTGCTACCAAGCACCCTTTCACTTCAGAAATGTAAATACTTGTAATAGTCCTTACCAGCTCTGGGTCACTCGCTTGATCATTCCTGCATAATTCTGTATCAAATATGAATTTTACATTTTTGTACAAAACATAAAATATAGATTATTTTATATCTGCCCAATAGACTGCTATGCCAGCCAGCAGAATACAAAAGATACATTTAATACAGAGACTGTGACACAGTATGGTCTTGAGAATCTAAGAACTACAAGAATAAGAGATGCAGCATCTTTTTTGTATGGTCCAAGTTAACTCTTTTTGAAGGAAGGAAATCTAATCAAATCTGGTGTTTGGTAATGCGAAATAATTTGTCATTTTCATCATGTTCCACTTTGACTTGACGAGTGTGAGACTGATACCAGTACTTTTTGCAATCTAGTCAGTCAGGATTTGAAGCAGTAGAGGGAACTATCCCAGTCAACACTGATTTTTTGTTTTTTAAACATACCCTCATATTAAAATGTCACATACAGAAAAGAGTGCATCTCAGAAGTTTGCTTACAAGCTAGGAGATCTTTTTGAAGTCCACATAATCCTAACTGCAAACAAAATATAGCACTTTTATAACAGGTTATAAATAAACTGGTTTTCAACCATAGAGCCAGCCCAAAAATAAGAATACACTATTTAAAAAGATCTAAGGCAAAATGGATTCCATTTCCAATGGATAAAAAAAGAACTGTGCAAACAAGCTTAAAACTATTTTGTGCCAGTGTTACAAAATGTAGCTTTTTTTGTGTGTGTAAATAGAGAATTGACCCAAATATCAGGAACTTGTGAAGCGATTTGATGAAAAATTGTTGTGTTTTAGGAGAGACTCCAGACTCCTTTTATCATCTTTTCTATAGACTGCTCTCACATACACACAAGCAAGTGCACTCTCTCTCCCCCCCCCCCACTCACAGAAATATTTTTGCCATTCATTTCAATGCTGCTTGAGCAGAGAAACTCCCTAGTGAAAATGAGTCAACACAACTTAATTTAACAACTACAGGTTATTCTTCACACAGTTCCTGTGATGGGTGGGCCAACAGGCCAGTCTCAAGGAGTAACTATTTTCAAGCACTGGGTCAAGGCTTCACAGAAAAAATAACTTGCTACTTTTTCTATATTTTCTAAAACGCATTTCTGTCCCATCTCCTTGCCAATGCCTGCAGATAGTCAGGATATTTTAATTAAAAAACTCTTTTATTGTGCATGATCGTGTTTTCTAATCCCTGGTTCTTCGGGCAGAATGACAAGGGATCAAACCCATTACACTGAATGGTTTCCTTAACAGGTCAGAAGAGAAGCTCTGGCTCAGTTAGTCTCGTAGGATGACAACAATGCTGCATCGACTGGCTCCATACAGGAAGGACAAGTGAATGATCTCATCAACCAGTCATCTATACAGTCCAAGTGGTAAATATGCATGCATGGCAGGAATCTGATAGGGTCCCCGTAAACAAAGTCCATCATACAGATCACACATCTGGAAAGGAAAAGAGAAACAAAATGGGAGAAAATCTGCACTCAGCTGAATTCTTATTCTGTACAACTAGCATGGAAGAATGGGAAAAAACCTGTGGAATTCATTCTTGAATCCTTAACACAATTTTGCTAAAACCTGTATGTGCTAAACTTTAAGGAGAAGGGAAGTTTTTTCGGAAATGGAGACAATGAGCTTATATCAAAATTCTGGATCCCACTTATTAATACAATTTGCAAAATATTGTCAATTAGATAGCTGTGTACAAGCAAGGCATGTTTCACTTATTTTTGAGACTGCAGTTTGATCTGATTTTAAGCAATTTTGAATATTCCTTTTGTTTTTATACTGTAGTTGAGCTGAATATTGATGGCTAATTTTATTGTAGCTATTTCAGAGTTTTCTAGAATTGTTTCATATTGTAAAGTATTAAGGTTGCAAGTTCCTTTTGAGCCATGTAGGAAAGCAGTATATATCAAATTATTCACAAAATAATCCCATGCTTGAAACTTTTGTGAAAAGCAACAGCTGTGATGCCATAAGCCAGGGGTGCCCAAACCCCGGCCCTGGGGCCACTTGCGGCCCTCGAGGCCTCTCAATGTGGCCCTCAGGAAGCCCCCAGTCTCCAATGAGCCTCTGGAAATTTGTTGGAGTCCACACTGGCCTGACACAACTGCTCTCAGTGTGAGGGCAACTGTTTGACCTCTCGCGTGAGCTGTAGGATGACTGCTTGTTGTTTCATGTCTGTGATGCAGTAGCGGCAGCAAAGGAAAGGCCAGCCTTGCTTTGTGCAAGGCATTTTATAGGCCTTGAGCTATCGCAAGACCTTCATTCATTCATATGTTCATCTTTAATATATTCATTTATGTAAACTTATGTAAATTTATTCAAATTTTAAATGTAAATTAATTATTCCCCCCCCGGCCCCCAACACAGTGTCAGAGAGATGATGTGGCCCTCCTGCCAAAAACTTTGGACACTGCTGCCATAAGCCAAGAGCTCTCACTAAACTCTGGCCAAAGTAACGCCATTTTAACATCAGTTCTGACTATGACCTTAAAGATGCTTGTTAGCAAAAGATGCAAGCCACCCCTCACCCAATGTCTTGTCCTAGAGATAGCCGGGCCTCAAGAGTCAGTCTGCAACAACAATACCTCAGAGCAAGGGCAACCTATGTCAAAGTGCCTGTGGTCTCTTTTTATCTCTCCAATACGGTCCAGCTCTCTATGGCAAAGGGTGGAGGGGTAGGCCAGTGGGTGGGGGACTGGGCAGTGGAAGTGGAAAGTTACTGGACCCTTGTCCCTTTAGCTTTGCTAGCCACACCTCTTGAGTTTAAATGAATATAAGTAGATAGCTGCGTCTAGCTACACTTGCGCATGATTCGAGGCAACTGGCCTCCTTGCTGTCTTGCTTTGGTACTAGCATTAAACAAGCTGTTTTCTGCTATACCTTCCCTCAGAGTGTTAGATTGAGGTGTAGCACTCTGGGTAACGAACTTCAGGCTGCCTTTGTGAGTTCAAGTGCAACATTGGGAAAACTTGGCTTTTCAAATCTATTCTGAGATCTTAAAAGCTGCTAGTGAGAACACAACATACTATCATCTTCCTTCCTATGGCAATGACACATCCATTTTTGAAACACTGGCATCCAGGTGATAATGTCCCTTAGTACTGCCATGCACTGATATCCCAAACCATAATTTTGTGTGCTGTTTTGGTGATCTACTCCAGTCTATGGGTGCCATAGCTTGGTCCACTCTGTGATGGAAATGGCTAAGGGCCCAATCCTATCCAATTTTCCAGCACCGGTGCAGCTGCAATTCAGCCCCAAGGTAAAGGAACAAATGTTCCCATACCCTAAGGAGGCCTCTGTGACTGCTGCCCCACCAAAATAGGCAGTGCATACCCCACTGGCACAGTTGCACCAGCATTGGAAAACTGGATAGGATTGGCCCTAAGTCAACTATAAGTAATGTAGGCTTTTGCCTGTAGTCAGTATATTCTCCACAGAATACAGCCTGGGTATAATGAGTAAGTACCCCTTTAAGTATGTAGAGAGGGATTTTGTCCTTGGGAAGTGGTAGCAGCCATGCCATTCTCTAGACAGGATTCTTCCTCTCATAACTAGTTGTTCAAGGACACCTTTAATTAAGTGATGAGCTGTGAGTTTCAGGAGGGGAGGAGACAAGACACCATGAGTAAGTGGCCTCCACTCACATAGCCTACTTGAAGGTTTAGCAGGTTCCGACTTCTAATTGGTTGGGGAGAGGGGTGGGAGTTAGGTATAAAGTTCCACCATTTTACCAGGAGTCTCTCTCTCTCATCTCCTGGATGTTAGCCTGCCTGTTCTCATTGCTTGGACATTCCTTTTGCCACTGCTTATCATCAAGGACATTTGGCTTTACTGACTGTGTGGTGGTGTGAGCTGATAAGATCCATCCAGGAGAAGTGAGTTAGGCTTAGTGACAGATGGTCAGAATAGAAGTTAGCTTTTATTATTTTTGTATGATGTTGAAGACTGTTTATGCTATACTTATGCTTTTAAAGTGTCTGTCCTTACTTTGTGTATAACCACTGTAACTCTCTTATGTGGCTACACTACACTACACTAGTGGCACATTACTGAGAGGCTTTGATTTCAACATATTGCTTCAGACTTCGGGGGACGGGTGGGGATTTTACCAGACTACTGCTGGAGGGCAACATTTAACAATTGAAGCTAGGCTTAGTTTTAATAAATACTGACAGCCCTATCCTATCCACCACCAGCCCTTAGCACACAGCGCTGCTGTAGAAGTGTGAGCTGCATGCCATGGCGACCAGATGGACCAGAAGACTAAGTAAAAAATTTTACATACCTTCCTGTAGGCTGTCTGGTCTCCTTTTGACTCAGTCCAAGGAGAGTCACGGGATGTTTAGGACAGGAAAAGGGGAATAGAATCTCAGCATGCATCACTGCTGCTGGGATTCTCCATCTGCTGATCCTCCCCCAGTCTGGCCCCACCTCCAAACTGACCCCACCACCCACCTACCTGATCCGGTGTGCCTTCAGTGGCGCACTGCTGCTGCTGACACAGAGCTACTGTGCTCCCACACCATGATTAGCAGGACACATGATTAATTGGAGCAGCTTGTGCAACAGCAGCCAAGGCCTTATGTTGATAGATTGTGAGATCCATCAGAATAAGCCACAATGGGATTGGGATGTAAAAAAGGCTATCTTCCTAAAAGACATACAGTGTAAATTCAAAATTCTTACAAGCACTGCTCAAAAATAGTTGCTGCATTGCAAAATTTATCATCCTAGTATAAGGCATGAATAAGATTGACAGCAACATTTTAGGCAAAGTAGAGCAAGAAGATTCTTGGTAAACAGAAGGGAAAGGCTAGGCTGATTTCAAAGGGTCTGTGGTAGAAATGTCAAGAAAAATTGATTTAGGGGCCTGTTTAAAATAAGAGCAAAAAGGAAGTAAATCCCAATAGTTTGGGGAGAAAACCATATCAACCTAGCTTTGGACAAGTGTCTGAAACTAAAATTTTTAGATTAAGACAACAAGCTTTTTGCTCAGCAACTTGACCAAGAGCTTCAAAATGCATTGATCAAGGTGTAGCAAAGGGAAAAATGTGCACTAACAATTTGGCACCCGTATTATCCTCGGATGCTATGGGCCAAATTAACTACATGTTACATTAAACAAATAGTTCAGCCCTTGTCTCGCAGTTTAGGGTTTTGTTTTTTTTAATTTAATAGCAGTTTGGGCACAAGCACCAATAGCAAGAGAGCCAAATTACACATTACACATTACAAGAGCAAGAGAGCCAAATGTACAAATATTGTACATTTCAGTTTTGCCCCTAGATTCAAAAATACTCTCCCATAAAAAAGTAGGTTTTCTGCAACTTACTCTCTGATCTTTTTCTCAGAACCATCTCTTCCAGGATCATAGACGCCTTTCGGCAGGTGCTGTATAAGGCCTATCCGTTGAGCTATCCTAATTTGTTCCTCTTCTGTAAGTTGTGTTGCTAGGCGGGTCTGGCTAGGAGTTGGATGGTACACTGGAACTGGAACCTGTTCCTAAAACAAAAAGTGTTGGGGTGAGTGAAGAAAGGGAACACAAAATTTGCTTTGCTACTTTAAGTTCATGATGAAAATGGGTTGTACAGCCTATAGAATTTATTGTGTATTCATATTTTTCTTTCTGGTGGAAATTTGTACGTCTTCTCCTTTGCCCACAGTTTTATGGCTTAACTATAAAGAAAACAGACTAGACAGGGATGCCAACTTCACCAGGAAGCTGGCATGGATCTACTTGAGACTGTTTTCTACAAAGACCATTTAATTTGACCCTAGGAGTTCTCTATGGACAAGTTAAAAGATGAAAGTTGCATCTCTCTCATTGCCTCTCTACCTAGTAAGATAGAAGTTATTGATAGTGTTTTCCATTACTTAGTTATCCATAGAAGTTATCCATTACTGTTAATACAAACCTGGGGATTTTTTTCAGTCTTGTGTTGCACAGTATTTTTATTTTTGTACTACATTAATAATGATTTTGTAATACGGCACTCTGTAAACAGGTCAATGGTAGCTCGGGAACTAGTAATCCCTGGATAAAGATTATCTGAAGATTACTTCACTCCACATAATAAAATGATACAATGTTTTGCATGTTTTGTTTTAAATATTTCATTAAAATGTTCGATTTTCTCTCTTAAGTGTCCTGACAGTTTCTTTAAAAAAAGATACATAACCCCATTAGCCATTTCCATGTCTTAAAAAAACAAATTTAGTATTTACTATTACACTTCCAATTATTGACAGTGATACAAAGGGAGCAGTACAGATAATTTAATGCTAATTTGATGGATGTTTATGTAGAAGTATGTTTCCCTGAAATAAACTGAATTTATTGCCAAACACACACAATTGGTATTTGAAATCAATCAGCTGCTGAACATTTCCTTCTTATTAGCAGATCTCAATTGCTTGGAAGGGGGTATGTTAATAGTCACTGACTATTGCACATTATGGCTGCAATTCATCACAAAGTTAGATGTGTTTAAAACTACTGAAATCAGTGGGTTCAAGAATGCCTCTCTGTGTTGAATTAGGGCCCTTGAAGATATTCTGCTATTGCAAGTTTTTAAAAAGAGAATGTTATTTCCCATTTTATTTGTTACTCCCATAAGACAAGCATGCAGCCAAAACGGAAAGAATCCTGAAAAGTTGGACCAAAAACAAAGATCCAGACCATAATGAAATAGGTGAAAATGGAAGAAGGGGAGAGGATGAGAGAAAATTAACTTTGGGCACAATCTTAACCAAGTCCTATTTTGTTCAATGGGGCTTAGGAAAGTGTGGTTAGGATTGCAGCCTTGATCCTGAACTCTCAGGGCAGACAGGGAATTTGTCTAAAGTTCAAGAATCTTGAGCCTGATACACAAGCTCAAATGGTTGGCAACCTTCAGTCTCGAAAGACTATGGTATAAGCCTACAGCACCCAGTATTCCCAGGCAGTCTCCCATCCAAGTGCTAACCAGACCTGACCCTGCTTAGCTTCCAAGATCACAAGCTCAGTCCTTCACTGATGGGTGAAGGGCTGATGGGTTCTGAGCTGTCTGTGACAGATCAGGTGAGAGATCTTGGGGTGGTGGTGGACAGGTCCATGAAAGTGTCGACTCAATGTGTGGCGGCAGGAAAGAAGGCCAATTCTATGCTTGGGATCATTAGAAAAGGTATTGAGAACAAAACGGCTAATATTATAATGCCGTTGTACAAATCTATGGTAAGGCCACACCTGGAGTATTGTGTCCAGTTCTGGTCACCGCATCTCAAAAAAGACATAGTGGAAATGGAAAAGGTGCAAAAGAGAGCGACTAAGATGATTACGGGGCTGGGGCACCTTCCTTATGAGGAAAGGCTACTGCGTTTGGGCCTCTTCAGCCTAGAAAAGAAGCGCCTGAGGGGGGACATGATTGAGACATACAAAATTATGCAGGGGATGGACAGAGTGGATAGAGAGATGCTCTTTACACTCTCACATAACACCAGAACCAGGGGACATCAGCTAAAATTGAGTGTTGGGAGAGTTAGAACAGACAAAAGAAAATATTTCTTTACTCAGCGTGTGGTTGGTCTGTGGAACTCATTGCCACAGGATGTGGTGATGGCATCTGGCCTGGACGCCTTTAAAAGGGGGTTGCACTAGTTTCTGGAGAAAAAATCCATTACAGTTACAAGCCATGATGTGTATGTGCAACCTCCTGATTTTAGAAATGGGCTATGTCAGAATGCCAGTGCAAGGGAGGGCACCAGGATTCAGGTCTCTTGTTATCTGGTGTGCTCCCTTGGGCATTTGGTGGGCCGCTGTGAGATACAGGAAGCTGGACTAGATGGGCCTATGGCCTGATCCAGTGGGGCTGTTCTTATGTTCTTAAGCTACATAGGTAATTAGAAAATCAGGTTATGTCGCAGCAAGTCTGAAATGTGAATGTCATAAACAGACATGGCTGATTGACCGCCTCTCCATCTCCTGTTTATCAAAAACATTAAGTACACTATTCTACTACATTAGAATCTACTCTAGCATAGGAAAAAATATTCATCAATAACTTTTTATTACCATCAATACACAGAAACTAATTCTGATAAAGGCATTCAATGTTTTGTTTTTTCTAGCTTACATAAGCATAAGGTTGGTGTGATGGTCGCTTTATATAATAATTTTCACAATTGTAATTTAGCAAATAAAAGTCAGCCTGATTCAAGGTAGCTTCTTTTCTCCTAACTCGATAAAGTGCACCTGATTCCTTCTTCTCCTGCCCCCCTCCTTTTGCTTGGGCCCAATTTATGATAATACACATGTGGCTGCTTTAAGGAACCAAAAACCAAAATGTTTTGCTGGATACTCTGAATAGGTGGGAACCATGAAAAGTCCATCTCTCTGTTTAATCACTAGAAGCCCATTGCTGATCCTCCTGCATTCTCACAGTCATCTTTAGCAAACAATGTGTAGCAAATTAGAGGACTATAATTTTTATTTCTATATAAGTTATGGTGTTCCTTGGAAACTGATGAATGTACTGGGTGCTGTGGTGAGAGCTAAATATGTTGGTGAGAGCCTAGTGGTTTAGTTTACTCCTTAGTTGTAACTTAATGTCCTGGCTTATAGTGCTGCCAACTACATAATAAATTTTATTATGTATGACAGCATACATTATGCAGTTTAACATAAGTTCTCATTCAACTTCTCATTAACTTATTAACCCTTATTTTTCATCAATAACTTATTACACTGGAATTTATTTATTTATTGGCTGCATGTAGCAAGTCAAAATGCAGTGGACAGCTTTTAAACTTGATGCTTTTTCCATGCTTTGGTTGAATAATTCAATTTATAACTTAAAAACAGAAAAAAAACCCTTAGGTTTCTTTGTATGGAAACAACCGTGCACTCAAGCACAGTCAGAGGGAGCAGCTAAATACCCGTTAGATAATGACTACATACAACTGTGCCACAAACACAATTCACTTGACAAACATGAAGTTCAATGCTCATTTAACATCTTGTCAGTGGCGTCGCTGGGGTTCGCATCACCCGGTGTGGGAGGCCAGCGCGTCACCCTCATGCAGTGGATGGGGCAACACTCCAGGTGGTGGGCATGGTGATCTACCATTTTTGGCTGTACCTTTTGATAGAATAAATATATTTCAACGCAGTTCGTTTCATCGCATTCTGCATGAAATTACACATTGACTGATATACAACATGATGGTATTATTTTTGCAAACTGTGATTTTAGTGATTTTGGTCACTAGTGGTGTCACCACCCCCCAGGGTGTCAACTTACTAACACCTTATTGGAGCAGTTCTCAAAATTTTAGCATTGGGACCCACTTTTTAGAATGACAATCTGTCCAGGACCCCCCCCCTGCCCCGCAGCAAATTAAAATAAATAATTATAAATAAATTAAAGTAAAATAAATAAGGGAAAGTCAGCCCTGCTCCACCAAGCGAATTTTCTCTGTACCCTGCCTGCAATAACACCCCCCCCAAAAAGAATCAGTAAGATTTTCACCCCAACCCAGTACCCAGTTCAATTTAAGTTCTTATATTTCAAGCATAACACTATCAGGACCCACCTGGCTTTACAAGTCTGAGAGCCCAATCCTATGCCTGTCTACTCAGAAGTAAGTCCCATTATAGTCAGTGGGGCTTACTCCCAGGAAAGTGTGGATAGGATTGCAGCCTAAAACGGGGAAAAAATTTCACCTTACCCTGTCAAGCCTCTGTTTCATTCTTTTTATGGGGGGGTGCTGCCTTCTGGAGCATCTGTTGAGCTGCAGTTGCATCAAATCAGGACCATTCTGATTGCCTCACATTTCCCTTTGTCTGACCTGCCCAGGAGCCAAGGCACGTTTGCTTACTCGTGAGTAAATGCGACCATGTGGCTTAGTTTCACTTTCTATAGGGCTCAGTACATTAGCCAGCTTGGAGGGAGGGACCTCCTTCTCAAGTGTTTTTTGGGGGCTACAGTCATTGGATCAGGACCATTCTGGTGTTGTTGGATTCCTCTCAGCCTGCCCTTTCATACAACCTAAGGCACGTTCGCCTACTTGCGAGTAAATGTGCAATACGGCTTGGTTTCACTTTCCATTAGGCTCCATGCATTTTTTGTTTTCTGGTTTTTTGCCAATAACTTTTGATAGAAAGGAGATATTTCACTCCCGCTTTTTGCATTGCATTCTGCTGGAAATTCCGCATCCAACGGTATATAACATGATGGTATTGCCCCTAACCACAGCGATTTTAGTGCGTCACCCTCCCAGTCCGCGTCACCCCCCTTGCGCATCAACTGGTGCGGCCCACACCCCTCGCACCCACCTAGCGACGCCACTGCATCTTGTTAGTTAAATTAGTCATGGATTCTTCAGCATGGTCAAAGTTTATGGAACACTTTGTTAGAATGATGAAAGAAGAGCTGAATAGATTCCAAAGGCTTGCTCTCCCGTCTCACTGTGTGTGCCACTCAGTGGAACATTTCTCTGCACATTCCACAACATATAAAGCAAGTTAAAGCCACTTACAGACCAATCCTAACTAATCCCCACTGCAATGATGCAGCCACACCAACAGAGTGCACGCTGCATCCTATGGGGGAGACAGCTCCAGATGCCTACAAGGTAAGGGAACTTTCATTCTTACTTTGGGGTATGCCTCTGCTTCCCCAATAGGTATACTTGGACCTGTGCCAGCACTTTGGCAGGCACAACTCCGAGTGGAGTTAGGGAGGTAGACTGAGGCTGCAGATAGGGCTACTGGCAGAGCTGCAGCCCCCAATAACCACCTCCTTCCCACCCTCAACACACCCCTCTCCAACTCAGTCCCCATCCCATTCTTCTCCCTCCCCACCCTATTCTGCCCAGCCTCACCAATGTGTACCAAGTTATGGGTGCCAGGCATCCATGATAGCTACTGTGGCACAGCTGCCACCACTTGCCATTTCTGACAAGTCCCCTTGCATGTGACAGCTCAGCATGTTTTACAATGCCAGAAAGGTTGCTCAGCCATTGGAACAGGAGTGCCATGCGCACAGCGGCCAGTTAGGATCAGGCCACAGATTATCTATGCAGAGTACAAAATGTGGCTATGATTCATTCCACATCTCAAGAATGCCTTCTCTTTTTTCTGCCCAGGAACTAAACCCACATAGTTTGAATCTTAAAAAGGGCTAGTTGCTTGAAAACAACAAAGTCTGCTTTGTGTATACTGCTGTTAGCAGGATACCCACAACTGCAAAGCTCAATTCATTACATTCCTGATTTCAATATAAATTACCTCAATGTGGCAAATTAACTGGGAAAGAATCTGACTAGCCATCTTTGCAAGGGAAAATACAGGAAATCAGCAAAAGAGGAGTTGAGTGGAAAAATGTTTTTAATAAAGCATAAAGCTCTTTGTCACAAGTAACTGATTACTGCGCTGCAATTACAGCACAGTATGTTCACCTCATTCCAAGATAATATCTTAGCATGTATTTGAGCCAGATGAGGTTTCACCCTCAGCGGCTCCTCAGTTCTGCTCTTCGCTTGGTTCCTGCCCAGGTCCGATATGTTTCATTTCATCTGGGAAAAGTCTCAAGTCAGGCCTCTTTGAAAAAGCACATTCATCAAAAGTTTAGATTCAAGCTTCTTGGGTATGCTACATGGATCCCATTAATGGGGTGCAAGTTTTGTATGAAGAACATGATCAAGAAAAAAGCCTGCAAGAGGCACGCAAGCAGTGATAAGAGGGATGTGGTGTAGAATATATGAAGCACAGCACAATTCTATGCATGCTTACTCAAAAGTAAGTCCCACTGTGTTCAATGGAGCTTACTCTCAGGTAAGTGTGCACAGGATTGCCGCCACAGTTGCATGAATGTAACTACTGGTCTGAACCCAACCTAGGGCATTTTTTTTATTTTTCATAGGAAAAAAGGTCCAAAAAGAATTCAGACTCATTAGAATATTCTCCTTTAGTTCATGATATCATGAATTACATTGTACAAAAGTAGATTTTACTTTAAGCATTGCTGTTGAGGAAAGTATGTGCATGCAAGGTAGACAAGTTGCAGAGCCTGATTGGTCTGCTGCTCCAAAGCAGACCAAAGTCTTCAAGAAGAATAATTCATTCCTAGGGAGGGAATGAATGATGCTATGAAAATTGATGTGATGCAGCATAATCTCCCCAAATCCCAGCAGCCTATCTATGGAAGATTGTTCATGCTTCCATCTGTCTTGCATATTAATAGTTGATTTATATGAGTTTTGTCTTGGACTGCTGGGGGGGGGAACCACCTCTTGTTACAGCCAGGGCTACAAGAAAAATTCTGCAAAGAAGCCAAACTAGATCCGGGCTAGCAAGGAGGGGAAATTCTATGCAACCAAACAAGACATTGTAGCTACTCTGTATACCGTACAACAAAGAAACAACATGACTTTTGTGCATAAATTTCAAATCGTATATGGTATATTTTAGATTTAGATTTAGAAAATATGGTACATTTTAGATTTGACTGATAAGATCTCTGCCTCAGCACAGATTCAGATAGTAGAAACTGGGACACGCACGCTTACCTGTCCCACTGTTGGGGCCCCACCTTCCTCCACCTCCTGCAAGGAGGGCAGTTCCACATCAAATGGGCTGGGGAATGCATAGTGGGTTCTATCTCACCTCACTGAGATACTATACAAACACAGGTGCTAAGCTATGAGTTTATTCCATACATCAGCTACAGGAATAGCTCCTTTGTCAAGTCTCTTGCTCCTTTAGACTCTCCCAGTTGACTTCACTAGGGAGCCACTGTTGGGAGTCTGCAGAGCTGCTCCTAATTAAGGGGGCTAGAATGCCTGGGAGAAATGGATGGGGTCAGAATGTTGCTCCCAGCTATCCTCTAGAAAAGAAAATATCCTTGGCCTTCAAGAAGAGTACATCTCTTCCTCCTCCCTGCCAACGCCCTCCAACTCAGCCTCCTGAATGCTCTCTTCCTAGTCACCTTGGCATCCTCTCTGTTCTCCACTCTCACTGTGTGTCCTGGCTGTGTTGCTATAGCTTTAAAAGTCTTATCTTCTCTCCTTCTCCTCTCACTCCTTCTTTCCCCACTTCCTCTCATCTCTCCTTTCCACACTCTGCCCAATGCCTCTTGCTCCTGCTCCATCCCCTCTGGATTAGGGTTCCCATTCAGCTGCCTCCAACTGAGGCTAGCTCCTGGGCATCTGGGGATGATGTCATCCCCAGGCATCTTGGAGTTGCACAGTTGGTTGGGTGGTGCTCTTGGGGATGGTGCAACCCCACCAGCAGCACTGGAGCTTCACATTGGAAGGAATGAAACTACACTGAAGAAAAGGAACAATGCCAAAGCAATGCTTATTTTGGACTGGAATTCATGTGATCCTGCTTGCGGAGGAGTGTTTTCCCCACATGCTTACCCAGTTTTAGATGAGGAGGCACCTGTTGTGTTTCCACTGTGATTTGATGTACGTATATCAGATTTTTCTGTTCTATAAATGATCTAGGCTAGTCCTCCTTTTAAAGAGTTGCTCAGTAGCCAAATCAGTTTATGAATGCCTTCTGCTTATGTGGATAATACTGGAAATGCAAACTAAAAAATCTTATCTAGAAATAGACCAGGTTTTAACAGTAAACAATTGATGGAAATGAATAGGCCCATCTTTTATGTCCTTTCAGAGTGAGGTGGGCTCAGATCAATCTTTATAGGCCCCTCTTATTTTACATGGGGGTGATATTATTGAAAATTATTTTGCATGTATCTCAAAAATGTATAAATTAAAAGTATTTTACTATAAGAATGAAAGTAAATGGTAGAGGTTAGGGGAGTCTGCTCCATATGTTCCATTACAGAACTCCAAGCATAAGAGGGTTTTTTTAAGACTTGCAGATATCCCTGATCGATGTTACTTTTTCTTTACCTTCTCAGCACTGCAATGCTCCCACTTAAACCAAGCATGTGGCCATTATCTGGTGCATGCTCTCCTCTCTGAAGGCTGTATCCTCTCATATCAATTGTGATGGCATTTTGTGCCTTTTTAGCTTTAGGATCCCCAGACAAGGCAGGTGGACGTTTTCCAGGCATAGTTGCTGGAGAAAACTGAGTTTCATAGCTGAATATGAAGGAGTGTGCGGGATGTATGGCCACAATATGTAAAAAATTTGCAAAACTAAATTGGGTTTAGGTATTAAACCAGGGGTCTCCAAACCCTGGCCCGGGACCAGATGTGACCCGCGGCCAGCCTCTATCCGGCCCACGGTCAGCCTCTTATCCCCTGAAAACCTCTGGCCTCCTTGGCCAAATATCACTGGAACTATGCTCTGGTTGCATCTGGAAGGTGTTCAAGGGCCAGAGAGGTTGAATGAATGATCTCATTCATTCATTTATTCACTCATCTAAGTTCCATCTCTAATTTATTTAAATAAATTTTATATTTAAATATTTTTTTCGGCCCTCAAAACCATGTCAGATATTTAATGTGGTCCTCTGGCCAAAAAGTTTCCAGACCCCTATATTAAACAAATGTGTTCTTCCAAAAACGTCTAAATTAAAACTATAGGTCCCTGTATCAGAATTCTCTACGGCTGGCAAATGCAAACAACCCACACCACAATCTGTGTCAGCGGATGGGTTTATAAACACTTTCATTTGCATGAAAAGTACACAGGCCTACAAAATTGAGGGTCAGAAAAGTTTTTCCCAAACTTTATGGTGGTTTGATATGAATTTGGGGTGCCGATTCCAAAAATGGCATCCGTTTTGCCCTATCACGTCTAGTTTTGGAGATACAGTATAGCCCCATTAGTGAATAGTTCAAGCAGCTTCCTCATGAGGAAGCCATGGTGTAGGCTTCCAAATATACCCAGGAATTGGTGTAACATTTAAGGAAACAAAATGTGTGTTGGCCTGTGTTATTTTTGCTTCATTAGCAGATACAGGGTTGCTCAGTGCCTCAGGTTATACTTGCTCATCACGACTACTAGATATTTACAGGCTGAATTTACAGATATTTAAGTGTCCACAAGTATTTACAGATATTTAAATATCTGTACATATATACAGATATTATACATAAATATATACAGATGTATATTTACAGATACAAGAATTTACAGATATTTAAGTGTCCACAAGTACAGGACACTGAATACTAAAGGCTCAAACACACTTCCTCTTTCCTTGCAATAGTACCCACACAGCACAGGAGAGCAGGAGGCACTCCACTTATACAATATGACTTTCAAATAGAAAGCTTTATACAGTAAACATCTAGAAATCAAGTGCTGCATTTTCCATTTGTTTTTACAAATGCATCTAATACAGAAGGATGTTCTATTTTCTTCAATAAACCCAAGGCTTGTCCCTGCAAGCAGTGACTGTGCATTTTCAGTATCCAAGGCACAAATCCAAGAGTGATCTCATTTACAGTTCAACCACTTCTAATACAGGACATGAGTTTGCACTAAGTAACAGAAGTACAGCATGTTTACCAGGGATTAGTTGTACAATATAAGTGGAAAAACTGCAAGAAATGATGTACTGTTAGTCATTTTAAAAGCTTCTAAATGGACAGAGATCATCCAGGTTCAAATGAACATCTTATATGTGCCTGCCAGGAAACAAGCAAAGCATAACAGTTAAGATCATGTGCCGGGGAATCCCAAGTTCAAATATCAGCTCTGCCTCAAATTCTCTTGCAGGCCTTGGGCTCTGAACCTGTCAAATGCTGAACCTGCCAAATGGCACTAATAGTATTGGCCTCTTTTACAGTGCTTTTGTAAGAATGACTAGAATAACATGATGGAAACACTTTGCACACTTAGATGGAAAAAAGAAGTATGTTTTGTTGTATGTTAAGATGCATGTGTTGTGGTATACATTTGAATACACTCAACGTATCATGAATTCAATTAGGACAGAGTAGGGGCCCAATCCTCCCCCCCCAGTGCTACTGCTGTTGGGTATTGTAAAAGTGCTATAAGGAGAGGCTGAGTCTCAGCACCAGGATGATGTGGGACTGGAGTGCCAGACAGTGAGTATCCCCATCAGCTGGCGGGGAGGCTTTTAGGTGTGGGAGGAGAGTAGAGGGAAGGCGGGGAGAGGGTGGAACTGGGTGGAAGAGGGTGGGCCAGCAGTTGGATTGGGCCCAGGAGGGGGGTTGCCTAATACTATGGTCCCTTCCGAGTCGCCTGACATGGGCCTTCTTGATTCTGTGTCTGCTAAATAACGGGCGTAGATCCAAGGAGATCCATTGGCGCTAGTAGGCTCTACCTGGGATAAGGGAATGAAAGCTCTGTTACCCCAGGAGACTCCAGCAGCTGCTCTGGCCCTGTGGGATACAGCAGTAGCCATTTCAGTGTCGCTGTACCTTGTAGCAGCGCTGGAGTTTAAGATTGGGCTGCTCGAATCTTCATGGTACAGATTCAAGATAAATATGACATTCTACTCGTAAGGCTTTGATCAAATATTTAACTGATCATATTTTTTAAAATAAGTAATACACCTCTGAACTACAGGACGTTATTTCTAACTACCAATTAGTAATTAACAAAATCAAACCTTTTCAAATTTAAAAAAAGTGTGGAGAGTTCCATACAGAGTACTACCTTTATATTCAAAATGCTGGATTTTAGTAAAATTGTGTATTGTATAAAGAAAGTATTTTTTTTAATTGTACAGTTTCTAGCATAGTAAGGATCATCTTTTGATTGCTACTACTATTGCTTAACAAGCATAACAAATCATTATTAGAACATTTAACATCAGACAATGTTTACCTCTAGCTATATCATATGTGATGAAACAATGAAAAAACTGTCATAACATCTTGAGACACATGCAGTCGTTGTGAACAGAATTCAAATTCAACATCCAAGACCTCCTGAG
This sequence comes from Tiliqua scincoides, assembly GCF_035046505.1. NCBI lineage: Eukaryota > Metazoa > Chordata > Lepidosauria > Squamata > Scincidae > Tiliqua > Tiliqua scincoides. The sequence continues at coordinate 157,495,309 of NC_089824.1, forward strand.
AAAAGTATTAAACATATTTAGGCAGACAGTGTATTGCCACCAAAGTACTGCTTAAACACATTATCTTATGCTGCAATTCTAGACACATTTTCTTGGGAGTAAGCCCCTCTGGACACAACAGAACTTATTTCTGAGTAGACATGCATTGGACTGCACTGTAAAAAACCAACCATGCTCAATCAAGTTTTTACTGACAAAAACCACAGGACAAGACACACTCAAGAAAGTCACTGCAGTGCTAATAAAAAAAGATCATAAGCACAGCAATCCTATACATGTTTACTCTGAAGCACATCCTACTCTGTTCAATGGGGCTTCTGGGTAAATGTTCAGATTAGTCCTTTCCTTTGGATTAGTCATTCTAGGCTGATATCACATTGCACTCTGAAAACATTCTTGCCAAAATATTAACTATAGTGAAAAAAGGAAATGTAAAATAACTGAAGCAGCTGATTGTTCAGACTGGTCTATTACATAGCTAATGTTATTTGTTCTTGGGTAATTTTGGGAGTATTATGTAACACTTCCCATAGATCAACAGGAAAAATGCAAGCACCTCAGAAACTAACTAGCAATGCAGCTCTGCAGTACATCCTATCAATTCCCTTAGAATCATAAGGACAGATGGAGGCAAGAGATAATAAAGAATCAGCACACAGCACCCCACAGCAATGCAGAATTGTTCACACTTCAGAAATCCACAGATAAATACATCTATCAACCACATAACTTTAATTTTTTTTTATTAATCATTGCAGAAGTGATAGATGCATTGCACTGCAATCTTGCATTGAACAGAGAACTCTTAGTTCAACAGAGAACTCCTGGTTAATAAAAAATGTAAGAGCCACCAAAATGTTAAGTTTTGGACACCAGGAATGACTGTCAAGAATCATACCTGTACCTGTGTTCCCACAGCTTGCATGCAGACAGAAACAAGAAAGTTCAGAATTCACGCAGTTCACAAATCAGTGATGTGTACTAATTCAAATTAAGACCTGCATACGCATGCAGACATGGAAGTAACTGGAGGAAGTCATCTCATGGTTCCAAGTAAGTAACATGAGAGATAGCTCTAAGCTGTAGCTGCCACTTCATGTGACTTGGAAGTTGAAGTGTCAGGTCAAATTCCAGCAGCAGTGTTTGACAGGTTCTAAACAGATCACAGCTCTGCAATATGAAACTGCATTACAAACAATAAATAGGACTCTAAACGCCTTTACCGTCTAAAGCAGGGGTCTCCAAACCCGGCCCAGGGGCCAGATGTGGCCCGTGGCGAGCCTCTGTTCGGCCCATGGCCAGCCTCTTGTCCCCTGAAAGACTTTGGCCCACTTGGCCGAACTTGACTGGAACTGTGCTCTGGTTGCGTCTGGAGGGTTGCTAATCTGGTCTGAAGGGCTAATGAGGTTGAAAGAATGACCCCATTCATTCATTTATTCACTCATCTAAGTTCCATCTCTGATTTATTTATATACATTTTACATTTAAATTATATTCCTGCCGTCAACACCGTGCTAGATATTTGATGCGGCCCTCTGGCCAAAGTTTGGAGACCCCTGGTCTAAAGGGAGGGCAATGAATTCTTGATTGCTATGCTAACTACTCAGGTCTAGCATAGATGTTGTTTGCACACCACTGTTTGCATACTGAGACTTACAAATAAATGAATTCTACCTCTCACTTCTTCCCCCTCCAGCACAAATTCCCACCTTTGTTTGTGTTGGCATCAGCTGATCCAAAGAAGCAGAAAGCAGAGTAATGCATATGGTATGTGACTTCTGTTCATCTTTTGTAGAGATCAGTAGTAAGCTGCACATTTGGAGCTAATTTGCTCTTTACAGTTCCTGGTACTCAGAAAGGGGCTTGTTTGTTTGGGCTACTATGTATTAGGGCCCAATCCTATCCAAACTTCTAATGCTGATGCAGCTACAATGCAACTCCAAGGTAAAGGAACAAATGCTTCCTTACGTTGAGGAGGTCTCTAAGACTGATCCCACCACAGGATGCAGCGCACAACCTGTTGGCACAGCTGCATCAGCACTGGAAAGCTGGATAGAATTGGTCCCTTAGTCAGTAGAGTGACCATAATATGTCAGGAAAAGATTCTTCTCAACCATCTATGATATTTCACACAATATTGCATGTTACAGCTGCTGATACAGCACAAACTTCTCCTATATAGTGAGTCAGGAACTGGCTCACTCCATACAAACGATTGCTTGATCCACCTACTCCACAGTAGTCCAATAAGTAGTTCCAATGAGACATTCAGGCTATTTGATTCAGCCTATTTGACAACTATCATTTCAGATATTTTATGATGTGATTGAGAATAACCATTCTGTATTAACTATGTTTGTAATCAGCTGGGATATAATCGCTCTACCAAAGCTGGAGTTCAATCAATACATCTTACTGACAGATGCTACAGAAACTTACAACGCAATCCTAACTTGTGCAGGAACAGGCAGGCCAGCAGGCCTGCGCTGTATCCAGCGCAAGTTTGGGGTTGTCTGTGGCTCAGTCAGGGGCAAGGGGAAATTTTTCCCCTTACCCTGGGGAGAGGTGCAGCAGCCTCAATTGGTCTACTCTGGTCTGCACCACCTTGCAAAGAGGCGCAAACGTGCTTTACAGCACATTTGTGACCCTCCCGGGCCGGCGCAAAAAACTTGCGCTGACCCAGGGTGCAATTAGGATTGTGCCCTTAGAAAATGAAAGAACAAGATACTACTGGTGCTGGATATTCATTTTCTCAGAGTTGATTTCTCCCACTGTAGAAAAATAAGACCCTATGATGATATTGTGGTAGAAGAGCTGTGTAGTTTCACATTTCTTATGCCTACTTGAATTGGTTTCATAAAGTGGGCTGAACAGCATTCATGGCACCTGCTGAGGGCTGGAAGTGATGTCACTGTGCAGAAACCGACATCATTAGTCAAGCAATGACCAGAAAGAAGCACTTTTTTCCTCACTAAGTAACTTATTAGCTGCTAATGAGAGAAAATACGGGAGAACCAATTATCATGTAGGCTGCTGTTTCAGAAATGCTGTTTCTGCTGAGGCATCATTTCACAGCTGAGCAGCTGATAGGTGCTCTGCAAAATGACACCTCAGAAGAACCTGCGCTCCTGAAAGGGCAGCCTATGTGACAATTGGGCTCTCCCAGCACCTTGGCAGCTTCTCCCTTTCTTACCTCACCTTGCCTCTCTTGTCCTCTGTACCGTTCCTTGCTTCCTTCTGTCCCTCACAGAGCCTAGCAGAAATGGTGAACATAAGAACAGCCCCACTGGATCAGGCCATAGGCCCATCTAGTCCAGCTTCCTGTATCTCACAGTGGCCCACCAAATGCCCAGGGAGCACACCAGATAACAAGAGATCTGCATCCTGGTGCCCTCCTTGCATCTGGCATTCTGACATAGCCCATTTCTAAAATCAGGAGGTTGACATACACATCATGGCTTGTAACCCATAATGGTTTTTTCCTCCATTAATTTGTCCAATCCCCTTTTAAAGGCATCTAGGCCAGATGCTATCACCACATCCTGTGGCAATGAGTTTCACAGACCAACCAGACGCTGAGTAAAGAAATAACTCTTTCTTGGGAGGTGCTGCGAGAGCCCAATTATCACATGGGCCACCCTTGCAGCAGTGACACTTCAGCAGAAGCAGCACTCCTGAAAGGGAGACCTAGGGCACAACCCTATGCATGTCTACTCAGAAGTCCTACTGTGTTCATTGGAGCTTACTCTCAGGAAAGTGAGGACAGGAGTGTAGGCCTACATCAGGGCTTTTCAAACTGGGGTGTCGCAACACCCTAGCCTGCGGGCCCTGGCCCCTGCCCCCTTAAAGGGTGGGGGCAGCCTGGAGGCAGGGAGGAGGCAGTGGTGTGATCCCCAGGATCGCGCCGCTCAGGGGGGCTGCAAGGGCTTGGGTACACATACCCAAGCCCCTGCAGCCCCCCTGAGCAGTGCGATCCTGGGGATCGTGCCACTGCCTTCCCCCACCCCTGCTGCCTCCCCCCTCCCACCTCCCACCCACGCAAGAACTTAGTGGCTCTCAAACTCTCCCAGAGAGTTTGACAACCACTGCCCTACATGATTATTGGGCTCTCTCAGCTCCACGTGGCACTCTTTTCAGCAGTGCCAGTTCTGCTGATGTGTCACTTCGCAGTTCAACAACTGACAACAGCTGATGGTGGTGCTGGGAGAATCCAACTATCACTGGGGCTGTATCTGGCTCATAGGCCCTTATGTTCAACACCCCCTGGTTTAGACCAGTGGTGCCCAAACCCCCGCCCTGGGACCACTTGTGGCCCTCGAGGCCTCTCAATGTGGCCTTCAGGGAGCTCCCAGTCTCCAGTGTGCCTCCAGAGATTTGTTGGAGCTCACACTGGCCTGATGCAACTGCTCTCAGTGTGAGGGCGACTGTCTGAGCTCTTGCGTGAGCAGTGGGATGAGGGCTTCCTCCACAGCTTGTTGTCTCACATCTGTGATGCAGTAGTGGCAGCAAAGGAAAGGCCAGCCTTGCTTTGTGCAAGTCCTTTTATAGGCCTTGAGATATTTCAAGACCTTCATTCACTCATACAACTTCATCTTTAATATATTCATTTATGTAAACTTATGTAAATTTATTCAAAGTTTAAATGTAAATTAATTCTTTTTTCCCCCGGCCCCCAACACAGTGTCAGAGAGATGATGTAGCCCTCCTGCCAAAAACTTTGGACACCCCTGGTTTAGACAATGAAATTCCCTCGCCTTTTGGAGCCTTCGCATAGCATCAAACCTCACTTGGTGACAGGGGTGTCAGTCCACATCCCTGTCGCTAAGCGACACATGACTGTACAATGCATTTATTACAAATAAAGTAGTTCAGTGTGGACCCAATTACAGTGAGTTATAGTCTTATATGTGAACCAGCAAGACTGACCATTATTTTCTTAAATGTGCTGGCTTATGTGTTTTGGAATAAAAGAAATAAAATGAAGTAAAGCAGCTCTTACTCCTCTTCCCAAATCAATCACTTTTTAGCACTGTGCTACCTGACAAACCCCACTTATTGAAGCAATCTACAAATTAAAATTGATAGTCTTGGGCAGAGAAAGAAACACAGTAGAATTCTACGACACAAATGAAAGCTATTGTCTCATGAGTTTGCACCACTTTCTGCATATCAGAAGGAGATGTCATATCCTTTCCCCTTTCCCAAGCCAGATCTGCGGACACAAGGTACTCAACTTGCGCCAGCGATTTTGCTGGCAAGGATAACTCAGTGGATTGTCACATCTCTTCGCACTGCAGGTGCTACTGTGAGAGTGATTTTGATAAAGACCCTTGAGGTTTCGTACTGTATTGTTCTGGGGTTCATGGTGGCGGTTCTGCCCAAGGAGCCTCTCTGGCTAGTCTGATCGCCTGGGCTGGTAGCTGCATTCAAACTACCAAGGCACTTTCCTGGTAAGCTGCGTGACCATACAAGGAAGAGAGGAGAATGGGGAGTGAGCATGTTAACCACTAGGCACTACTGTCCTGGATCAGTGCGCAGTTGCTGACAGTTCCTCTCTGGACTGTGACACCTGCACATGATCAGAAACCTATGGAAGCAGAAGAGTGTGTAGCAGGCAATACATACAACCAGCTGACCAAGAAGTTACATGCACACAACAGTAAATTACCACTTGACAATATTCATTTTTTCTGATGAACTGGTACAGACCCTCAATATAGATCATAAGAGAGCAATGAGTAATGAACAAGACAACAGCACTGTATTTAACAGGGATCTGAAAAATTTTCACTTTGAAATATAATAAGGCAACGCTTTTTGACATAACTAAATGGGGTAAGATCCTGGTGATGCATTTACTAGCGTCAAAGTGAGCTGCACAAATATTTTCAAATACAGGTCCAGCCTTGTTATACATGGATTTTTTATACATGGATTTGACTCAACATGAATGGCCACTGCAAATGAGAAGGAATGTGCCTTCCCTGGAGAAGGGGAAAAATGCATCCCTTTAAAATCAGTTTAAAAAACTGAACAGTCCTTTAACAATAGCCTCCTTAATATGAAAGAGAGAGAGAGAGAGAGAGAGCAGCTGGCTGACAATCCATCAATCCTTCTCTCTCCAACGGACCCCTCCCTTCCCCCCTTAGCACATTTGCATTGGTGAAGGGACAGACTAAGTGAAGCGCTTGGAGGATGACTGATTGATGGATTATCTTCTTAATGACTCTTATCTTACATCACAAAGGTCAACAAGGTTGTTTTTAAATCATCAGAGCAAAGAAACTTTGCTTTTAAAATTAGCTATAGTGCGTTTTTTGCCATCTGTGTGAGTGCTTGGAATGGAACCCACGAGAATAATGAGGCTCAACCTGTACATCAAAAATTGTGCTTGCATTAATGCAAAGGTGAACAACATGACTTCACTGTTTCTTTCCGTTCCTGTTGACATCTACATTTATGAGCATTTTCCTTTAACTTTCAACAGACATACTTCACCAATGTTACATATCATTGGATTTTATTAATAGGTAGGAGTGGCTTAATTAAGTTGCTGCATCCTCTGTCTAGGAATAGATTTGGATCCTTAGAGATACATCATTCAACTGGTAAGAGAGAACTTTACATATGGAAATACTGTGCCAATCAAGACCTCTGGAATGTGACTTTTTCCATTACTAAGCCATGAAGTTATCAAGCTGGAACAGTTACAGAAATTGAACTTTTATGACATCAGAAAGCTTCAAACCACAGAAAACTATGTGTTAAAGAAGCAGATGGTAACAATAACAAAAGCCCAAATGCCTGCCAAGAATAAAACAAAAGTAGTTTTTAAAATCAGAATTGTTCTTATACTCAAACTTGATAAATTTATCATGATTAAAGGAATATAATTACTGAAACAACCAAATGGCTCAGCCTGAATGTGAACCTTCTAGGCAGAGCTCTTCTTCAAAGTCACATTATTTGTGGTGGCAACAGCATGGTCTGAAGGTCACACATCCTATGAAGATTTTCTAAGAAGCAAGTCTGAATTCAATAGGCCTCTGGTCTAGAGGGTAAAGCCTTTGTTAGCCGGAAGATAACATCAGAAGGTCACCAGTTCGAGGACACCAGCAGCATCCTGAACAGCTAAGAATGGCAAGACCTTGAAGCAGCTGACAAGCTGAGCTGAGTGATTCCAACTGCTCTTGGTGTGAGCAAGAAGCATCTTGGCTGCTCTCCATGTGAGAGATGGAGCTGCTTGCCAGCCTGTGTGGGAGAACTGGAGGCCAGAAGTGAGACCAAACCAGAAAGAACCATTCTGAAATGTTGTTGGTTCTTGAAAGAGAGAACCTCTATGATTGTAAAAATCGCCTTGAGGGATTTAGAAACGCCTGCCTATGTAAACCACCTAGAATAAAGTCAGAGGAGTAATCCGATGACCAGAAAGATGGTATATAAATACCTAGTTATTATTATTACTTCCACAGAATTGGTAGTTAGCATAAAATTGCAGCTGAAAACATACCACAATCAATTCTGGAAAATACATTGCAGCTGCAATCCTACGCACACTTCCCTAGAAGTAAGCCTCACTAAACACAATGGGTCTTCTGAGTAGACATGTATAGGATTATGCTGTGCATCAGTAAAGGAAGAGATACATAATGGCTTATTTGTTAGCTCTCCATCAGCTGCAAATAAATTAGTAGCTACTGTATATTGATTTATATAAGTTATCTGCCCTGTTCAGTCAATCAAGTCACACTCCATTTAATTTTAAATATCATGTTATACATCTTTAGTGAGTTTGTTATTTCCTTCTTCAACTTTTTTATCTCGCCTGTTTATTATTATTGTTAATACTAAAAATATTTATGCAAATGTGCCCTGGTATCCACAGGGGTTCCATTCTGAAATACCCCATGGTTAATTAAAACCATGGGTAACCTGGAATGTTCCCCCAACCTCCAGGGCTTCTCTGGGCCTCCCTATGCTTTATAAGGCATTAAAAACCAGTTACTTCCAATTTTCGTAAAGAAACCATAAGGAGTGATTTTTCTCTTTTCAGTCATTCTGAGTCCTGCAGAGGCTGTGGGAGGATGTGTGCAGGCTCTGCTGGGCTTAGAAGACCCTCTGGAGTCTTAGAGGGCTTAGAAGACCCTCTGCAGGAGGTGTCCCACAGACCCAATTCACAGTTAACTGAAACCACAGATATGGGGCCCCCTTTATACCACTTTTCAACAAAAAAGTTATCAAAATAGGTTACATTGCAAAAAGTAATAACAGGGTTCCCTGCCTTAGAGGATTCACAATCTTACAAAAGAACACAAGACATTGTAAAAGACACTATGCTGAACTGAACAGAAACAAATGCTGGTCCCCTCCTAAATATCAGAGCACCACCTATAAGTTGCCTCTGCCTAGTTAGGGACTTTAACAAATAAGTTATTACGCATCTCTGCCTTTCTTGACTCAATTGATATTTGGCAGTTGACGCTAGTATGATTTAGATTGCAATCCTATGCTTACTAATTCGGAAGTAATGTGGGTCCTCAATATCCATGGGGGATCAGTTCCTGGACCCTCCCCACCATGGATACCGATTTCTGTGGATGACCAAATCTGTGAAGAGGCCCACTGGAAAAAACCAGTGCGGGAAAAACCAGTGGCCTCCCCATACTTCGGAAGACCTCTCAGATGCAATTTCAGGTCCGGGAAATTCTCTGAGGCCCTCCAGCATGGGTTTGAGATCTGCGTTGAGTCAAATCCATGGATTGCAAGCTCGCAAATGATGATGGCTAATTGTCCCAGTTATACCATACTTGCTTCTGAGTAAATATACATAGAATTGGGCTACATCACAGGTAATAATGAAATGATATTTCTTGTTTTCAATTACTGTCTAATTAAGATTCCTTATGTTTAAGAGATGGAGTTCAAGTTTCAGATGAACCAGATCCAACAGAACAATTATTTCAAATGTTATCTATCCCAATCATTTTGAATTTTGAACATCAATACTATTTGATATAGCCAAATCAATGTTACAGCTAAGATAGATAAATCAAGTTCAAAGAGTTTTAAATGATGTTGTTAATTCTCAAGATCAAACTAGCAACATTTTAACTTTCACATTTGCCAAAATTTGTGTTTGCATCAAAAATACAGATATCCCCAAATCACACAGGCAACTGTGATTTAATCACAAGGAAATTAATGAGCACTCCAGAAAACAACATAAGATGTACAAACCATGTTTTTATTTTACAAAAGCCCAAAGGACCATGCATATTCTGAAATGGAAACCAATATCTACCATAGCCTTATGATGCCTATGTTGAACAGCATGTGGTATTCCAAACCCACAACTGCAGTAAAAGAACATTCTTATTTATGCTTAAATGTATTTTACTGTTTGGTTCCCAAACTGGTGGGTCTCAAACTACTGGGGTAACAGAAGCAGGATATTCCCCCTTAAGGGGATTGGCCCTGCACTGATGGCAGTGATAGTGCTTCGAAAATGGCAGCACTGCTGCCAGGGGATTTATTGTAAACAGTCCTTATCTCCGATACAGCTTCTATAAACAGTTCTTATCTCCAAGCAGTAGCTATTTCCAGTTTTCATGTAAAAACAATCCTTGTTTACAGAAACCTCAGAGGACACTAGAGGGGGCTACAAGACTCCAAGACCCTGCAGGAGGCCAATTGTGCCCCCAAGGTAAGAAATAAGCCCCTTGGTAGCAGCAGTGCTGTGATCTCTGCGGTGCTCTTGATGCCCCTCTCCCCACCTCCCTCCCCACCCAAACAAATACTTACCTTGTTCCCAACTCCCTGTAGGGGTTTGGGAACCACTGGTTTGTAAGTTCTTATGTTTAAGAGATGGAAAATACAGATATACCTGGACTATACCTAGGCTAGTTCTGAGGTCTGGTATGCAGGAAATGGCAAGAAATTAGTTGGCCAATCAAACATCTCATGAATACCCAACAGGTGTGACAATACGAAAGTCCTGTGTGAGCTTATGATGAGGCCTGTTTTGTGACTGAAGCAGTAGAGGGACTCAGCTTTCTACTGCTCATTGTCACAGACTTGCTTTACTTAGCCTTTGCTTCAATCCTCAGTTCATCAGTAACACCTCACATTATTTCCAATGACTCAGTAGCAATCTGGATTGACAAAGCATTATTACATAGTGTTGCTAGATATCTTATTTCGAAAGCTTGCTATACAGGCTCTCTCACATAATTAGACTCTGTTGTTACTTCCTCAATATTTTGATGGATGGGAAGAGATTCATTCCTCTTTCCCTCCCTGCAAAAGATTTTAAATCACATCCTGAGTCCTCATATAGCTATCCCCATTACTTGTAAAATTATTTCTGAATTGCTGGATATTCTCAAAAAATAATTTATTAAAATATTTTTACCTCCACTTTTCCATCCACATAGGAGCCACAGTGTGACAATAAGCAGCTTTCTGTATTAAGCTAGAAAATATGATTTTAAAATAGTTTAACTGTGAGCTGAAGCACTGAAATAATTCTTTGGCAAGCAGATGTAATAAGAAATGTACATTCAAATAAGCTGGAAATATTTCCAAGTAACTGTGAATAAGAGGAAGAAATGTGAATATTAAGTTACAATAGCTGAGAAGCCTTTTCTGTCTTTGATTTCTTCCAGGAATCAAACACATTGTTATTTATGTATTTTGCAGATTTATATACCTCCTTTTCCCAGGTAACAAAACCTAGCAACAGTAAATTATTTGTTTGGCAACCAGTAGTTATATCTAGATATCCTTTTGTACTGTGGTAATATGACATAATATACAAAAGTATAAGCTGTTACCACAAATGAGAAAACATTGTGGAGAGGACAAAATATATTTATTTCAAAAAAACAAAATGGAAGCAAACTGAAAGACTGATGCTCAAAGGAAACTGCAGTTTACTGCAACCATGAGCTAACTGTGACATATGAAAGCAGCCTTGCAGTTTTTGAACTCTTTGTTCTTTACCTTCTGTTGCTCTGTTGTACCACCAAGTAGGTAAGTGCCAAATGGTGTGGGGAGAATGATGGGAGGGCAGGGGAGGAACAGAGCTGGGAGAGGGTGGGACTAGTGGAGGCCTCCTCCACCAAATCCTATCCCCTGTGTTGGGCTCAAAAGCCCAATAGAGTTTCTCAAATCCGCACCAGTGAAATAGCTGGCACAGACTCAAGAAGCCCCATTGAGCAGGCTGGGGCTTTACTCAGGGTAAGGGGATGAATACTATAATATACTGATGCTATTAGTGAATGTAATACTGGAAAAATATACTACTTTACTTTGTTTATTGTACTTTAACTTGCTTATTACCTTGTTTAGTATTCCTGGTTATACTTACTACTATACAACATACTATCATTAAAGTGTCAAGAATTTAACCTACTTCTGTAGGAGTCATGCCCCAAAGTAGCTGGGGTTATTTCTGTGCTGCATTTTCATAAATATTAGTTATTATTCATTTACAGTCTAGGAGAGATCACCAATATGATAATACTCAACTAAGCATTAACAACAACAAAGCAAACCAGTATGGTTTAATACCACAAACTGTGAGCCCCTGGCATGGCTCTGCTGCAGTTTAACTTAGAAATACTGACAAATGATAACATTAAATGGCACTCATTATGAAAATATATTGGGCTGGATTTAGAAGAGAGTTTGCATGAGAATAGTACTCCTGGTGTGCAAAAGGTAGCGTAATTTCTGCTGAGTCTCCTTCTATCAGCTGGGGCCTGACCATTGGAATCAGCTTTGGAGGGGGGATGCTGGGGTCTGCAACATGGAAGTGTACACTTTCTTCAATGACATTCTGTAATGTTGCTCCAGCACTGTGACCAATATACGCCAACCTAAGCAGTTATTTATTGATGCATGAAGTTTGCAATCAATCCATAAAAGGAAATTATTCTTTTGCTGTGCTTGCATTGCTTTAACTGTGATCTAAAAAGAAATTAGACATCTATAATATCATATTCTTACAATCAATACATTAAAACTTAGTTTGGGCAAGTATATTATTAAATACAGTGGTGTGGAAATCAATTACTTTGACAAACTGGTGATGCAGATACTTTGAACAAGTTCCTCACATGACGAAATCATTTCGGAAATGACTACATACAGTTTCTTGCAGGTATTCAGATGCAAACTGCTCCTCAGAGCTTTGCAGTGTTTTGATTCATAACACTTTATCTTTACTCAAAAGTTTACTAAAAACATGTTTACCAAAAAGTTGTGCTCAATGGGACTTACTTGTTGTTGTATGTTTAAAATTATAGCCTTACAGTCTATTACTATACCTGTTTATGCAGAGCCAAGTTTTGTTGAGTTCAATGGGGTTTACTCCCAAGTAAGTGCACACAGGATTGCAGCCTCAGGATCTAAACAGACATGCACACAAATGAGTGCTTTTGACCCTTCTGATCCTGATTTTGAGCCAGGGAGGAGAATAAGAAATGGATCTATGCTGTAATGGGAACGTATGAGGGTTTTAGTACCTAGCCTCATGTTGCAATTTATAGCCTGACAGCGCACTCCGCACATTATTTACAGAAGCTTCTACTGAAAGTCAACATACATTTTTTTCTATTAATAGTCTCCACCATGGTTTGCAGTCTGATTGTGCATCCCCGTATGCAGTAAAGTAGTAAAGCTCCCTATCCCTTACTGAGGTTTTGACACTCAACACACCATTTCTTTAAAAAATAAATATTTAAAGGGTCAAAAGCACACATTTGTGTGCACATCTGATTAGACTTTTAGTGAACCTTGGGCACAACATTCCTTTCTTCTTGTGCACCATTCAAAAGATTCCATTCTATCCAACATATAATTAACACATAAAATATTTGGAACTGACTAATTTAATAAGTTAACTACTTCCTGTAATTCTGAATGATTTAAAGTTCTTGAATAACATTTACACCCTGATCATAAAAAACATAGCAAGACATTCTTGCAATATAATAAGGTGTGACCTAGAGTGGTGGGCGTGTGGAAATCAAGCATGCACCACACTGCAAATCGCATCTTTTTAAACTCAGGAGAACTTAAATGTGGTCAATATAAGGAACATCTACAGGGAAGGTAAATGAGAAACATTAGATGCACAATTTCTTGTACATACATATAAACCTTTGTTTCATCATGGCTAGTGTATTTAAAAGCAGCATTCTCCCAAGGCTGCAATCCTAAGCATACTTAGGCCCAAATCCTAACCGACTTTCCAGCACTGGCATGGCTGTGCCATTGGGACATGTGCTGCATCCTGCAGTTGGGGGGCACTCACAGAGGACTCCTCAAAGTAAGGGAATGTTTGTTTCCTTACCCAGGAGCTGCGTTGCCCTTATGTCGGTGCTGGAAAGTAGGTTTGGACTGCGCCCTTTGTTGGAAATAGGTCTCATTGGACTCAATGGGACTTACTTCTGAGTAACTGTTTAGGATGAGGGTGCAAGTCATCAATAAAGATTGGAAGCTCATCAACAATTCTCCAAGAAAACATTCTATCTCACATCCTGTAAAAATAAGCAAAAGTTGAGAACAAATCAAGACTGAGTTGAACCTCAATGAACTATGTAAGCATAATTGCTTAGATCTTTTAAGGGATTTCATTTTTAACAATTGTTCTAGGTCCAAGGAATGAATCCAGGTGAATACACCTTACATACAGGTTAATAAGAGACAAAAATAAATTGTTGCCCATATAGAACAAATATACGTTCTTTCTCTAGTCTTCACCTGAACAGAAATGCAAATATATACCTAATGTAGTACAGGTATCAGCAAAACATGTTCATGAAAACCTACTGGATGGTTAATGTTTCTAGTTAACTGAACTGTTTGCAAATGTATACCTTTTTCAGAAGGGCTGGTGGGAGAGAATGGGAAACACAACAACAACAAAGCACCTTTCCTCTTCTTATGCTTAATGTCCATCACAAATAAGGAGTTGCCATAAGGAAGTTTGTACATTAATAATTGATTTCTAATAAAATTAAGAATTTAAAAGGCAGAGAATAAGGAAGATAGAATTTGGGCTGTTCTGTATGTCCCTGTCTCTCTCACAAGGTACTGAGAAAAGAGCAACACCAGACAGTGATGTCACTGCATGAAGAAACAAAGGAAGCTGCACACGCTGAAAAACTAGACCTTTTTTCTGTGGTGCAACTGAATATTTGAAATCCTTCTTTAGCCCGTTCCTGCCTGGCTCACAGGGGTACACATTTGGTCCCTGTTGCATATATGCAACGTGGGACAGAAACGGCTTTTAAATTGTTTTGAATTAAAATGCTCCTGTCTACAAAAACAGCAACCTGCAATCTCGTAGGTACAATCCCAAAACATTTATCCTTGGAGGCAAGCATGACTGAAATTGAGGACTTCCAAGTAAGGCAATTAGAATTTAATCTGAGGCATCCTTTTTTTAACCCACATCTTGTGGAAGGCCACCTATGAAAGTGTGAAAGGTGTTTTCTCTAAGCTCTGTCTTTTAATGGTGTGTCCAAAACCAGAAACACACTTGCTTTTCTGGCACTGAGTGGCAAAGAGAGGCCAAAAAAACCAACCAAGGAAGTCTTGGGCCCCATCAGGCTTGAAGCAGGAGAGTTTTGGGGCAGCTGTCAAACCTAGTCTGAGTCCAAGCACTGGGGGTCGTCCTGAGGGGCAGGATTCTTAGAGCCATCATGTACGAAGTCAGAGTGCTTCGTTTAATTGCTACACACAGAACTGTATTCCAGGCCAGTGTGAAAGTGGAAAAACTCCAGGAGGAGGGACTTTCATCTTGGCACCAAAACACAAAACATCCAGCGGGGATTTGCAGCCAGAGTCTTCATGCATTGGGGCTGCGATCCTCTGCACACTTTCCTGAGAGTAAGCCCCACTGCAGACAATGGGGCTTACTTCTGAGTAGACAAGCTGGAAGTTCACCTTGAGTTGTTTTCCTTGCAAACCTCCCACCCCCTCTTGGCCTCATCTTTCCCCTCCCCCCGCTGTGTGGGACACGGGTCTGCACAAACACGTTCCCACGACCGCCGTTCCCTTCCCGCACGCCCCCTTCTCCCCCCGGCCAGCGGCACCTGGTATGGCGGCGGCGGCTCCTGGTCGGGCTCGGCGCCGTCCCCGTAGCTGGCCCGGTCAGACTGGGACTCGTGCAGCAGGGAGATGTCGTCCGAGGTGGGGGACTTCAGGCAGTTCCCCATCGCCCCCGAGGGAGCGGGCGACTCCTCCCTCCTTCCCTTCCTCTCAGGGACACAATGGCAGCTCCGGGCGGCGAGCGGCAGCCCCGCCGGGGAGGCTCATGCCAGCCTCTGCCTGCCTAAGCGGCTTAGCCCCGCGGCCTCCAACCCCCCACTCGCAGACGCGCGGAGAACGGCAGCGCGGGCGGAGGCCTCAGCCAGGGGCTTGCTTAGACCGCTGGCGGCCAAGGGACCAGCACCGCCAGCCCGTCCCTCCCGCGTCCCCAGCGCTCTTCTTCCTGGTCACAGCGTCTGCGCACCGGGCTCGGGCAGACGGGCCTCCCCGGCTCCTCCTGCGCTGCGCTCCGCCTTCCTTCTGGCCAGTCAGGCAGCGCCACAGGCCTCGCGCACGGCCGGCTCCCGCCTCCCCCGCGGGCCGAAGGGAAGCGGCTTAGCCAGCCACCGATCTCTCTCTGCGTAGGCTCGGCTCCTTAGTTCGGCGGGGGGTGGACAGAGGGCCCTGTGTCGGGGGCGCAATGCCGGAGCCTTTGCAGGCGCGTCCAAGCCGAGCACCGTGAAGATGAGCTTCATTTAGCATCCTTCAGGGAGCACACGCCGAGCCTGCGCGTCATCGAGCAGTCCCATTAGCAGCCCGAGCCCAGGCAGGTCTACTCAGCAGTAACTCCCATTGAGTTCAATGAGATTCGCTCCCAGGAAAGTACGGACAGGATGGCTGCCTCATTTCCATAGGGCTTACTTATAAGGGCGTTTACAATTGCTTCTCACAGTAACAAACAGGGTATATTTTCCCTCAACACTTAAATTAGGTGCAGTGGTTATTCTGTACTAAACTGTCTGGAATATGTGTTCGTTACATAATCTGATGTTTAAGGGGTTTTGGTTCATTTTAAAACACTATTTTCTTTGTTAGCATGACAAAGCAGATTTTTGCCATGTTCCATAACTCCACAAGAATATGCCACTAAACTCTGCAAGATCTTAACTAAAAGTTAAAATGTAGATGGAGGCTTGTGCAGTGGGGCTACAAAGTTGGAATACCATCACTAACCATTTCTCATTGTGAGTCCGTTTAGGACAGGGAACCATCTTCCTTTGCTGTGTAAACCATTTTCAGAACTTTTGTTGAAAAGTAATAAATATTCTACATAACTACAATTTTATCCACGTCTAGAATCAGGATTTCTTTTTATTTGTGCAAGTTCAATGTTGTGACTACAGAATATATTAATTCAAAACAGGAGTAGTAATTGCCAGCTTCCATCATGCATGAGATCAGGTGACAAGTTTATGTCATAAACCAATAGGATCAAGTTCAACTGAAGATGGCACACCATAAAACATCACATTAGATCTCTGATTCAGTATAGGAAGCAGAAAGATCTGTGAAAAATGCACTGAACAAATGTTAAAGGTCAAGTCACACTCACAGATATAACTGGTAGTACAGCAGTCATTCTTTCCAGACCCTACGTGTTCACTGTGGCACTGCTGCTGTATTTGTCACTATGATGTATCATAGTGTGTGCCACAGGGTCAGAAAGACCCTGTTCAAATCTCACGAACTCATGCTGGTTACCTTGAACTCATAAGGTAGTTTTAGGCAAGCGACTATTCCCAGCCCATCTGCAATGCTGTGATTATAAAAAAATGCCTACCTCTCAGGATTATAAATATCAGGTAATGTATATGAAGAGCTGTGAACACTTGAAATGATCACTTTCCACAAATATTACATATAACAATTATGTACTCATATTTAAAATAGCATTTCATAAATACAGTCAATTTCTGGAAACCCCAGAGGATACCAAATGGCATGAATGCCACCTTCAGAAGCTATGGGTACCAATTTGAAGTTTCCCATGGCCATTTTAAAGTTGTCTGTGCTAATAGTGGGTGCCATTTTGAAGGTCTCCACTGCATTCTGAGCATCTCTGCTGACATTGTGAATGAGGCCGAGACCTTCAAAATCGGGCAGAGGCTTTCAAAATATTGCCTGCTAATAACATGAAGACCTTAAAATGGCCCTGCAAATAGCTTCATGATGGCTAGATGCCAGAGATAGTCGCAGATAGCTGATAACAGATGTGAATGGCATGAAGTAAGCCACACTCCTATTCCCTGTAGATAAGCTAATCTGTGCGATAAGAGTGTGCATATAATGAAAATTGACTATATGTTCTTTTATGTAATATCAAACATTAAGAAATCTACACTTTCTGTTGAGGTTCTGAAATCTTATGTTTAACTACTCATCCACATCTACTATCTAATAAAACTGAAGGAAAATTCAAAGATGAATTCATAACAAACTTACCCTCCAAATAGAGAAATAGCTACCTTCTCCTAGACAAATTAAAATGACTCCAAATAGGTTTAGTCAGATTTAATTTATGAGAATTTACAATGTATGTTGCCTAGTGTGTATACATTTTTAAAAATACTGTAGAGATAAATTCTTCTTACGAAATTCAGCTTGTCTTCATGTAAGCAAACTCATCTAGCTGCTTTGGGAAAAATCAGAATCATCAACATTGGTGAGTCTAGTTAAAATTACTCTGAAATATACAAATACTGATCATGGATTTTGCATTGAATTGAGCATGGTAACTGAATGGACTGCACGCACTTCTTTGCTAGAGCTTGACATTATGATATCATTTTCAGATTTTGACTTTGAAATCCTTGGTTTCTTCAGCACACCATAAGGGGTACCATGTTCTTGGTAATCACATGAACGGTGATATGGCAAATAAGCAGCAGAAACAGATGCTTTTTCTTTTGGGTTACTGTTGGACAGGACTGAGAACTCAAGTTCCTTGATTATTTCATCTGCTGAGGAAAGTTGTGCAGAGGAAACATTAGGTGCCTCATCAAAAACTGATCCTATGCTCCCACTGGACCGTGATTGCGACACGAAAGCTCTGGATCTTATACTAAAACCTTTATGTGAAGCATTTAAACTTTCTTCTGTATCAGTGTTGCGATATATTTCTTTAATAGTAACCATATCAGATCCTGCTTTAGAAAATGCTTCCGTAACTGTAAAAAAAGAGATAACTATATATAAAACTTATATTAAATATAATAAACATTAATTTTAGTGTAAATAATACTAGTATAAAGTTTTTAAAATGTTTCTACACACATGATATTTGTCCTGTTATGGAACAACAGCTCTATCTTTTGAAACATTGATCTTCAACTGGTTATTCATGATCTATTATGATTATGATTATCTATTACTATCTATTTGGGATTATGTCCCAAACTAAGGCAGGCCATACCATCACTAAAATTTTGACTTTTCTTTAAGCTAAGGAAAAGTTAGAGGAATAGGAGGAGTAAGACATATAGGGTTGATATCTTAAGTTTTCAGCAGAACAAAAAGAACTTTTGTGTAAGCACAACTTTCTGTTCTAAGAAGGTGCTGCTCACCACAGGGCATGTTATTGTCAGCATAGGATCCATCCCACTGGCCAGCATTTTAAAGTGGATCCTATGATGAACCAGGTAAAATTGTTAGGCTGGATTCTCTCCTGCTAGGCTATTTTGACTGCTCTGGGAAAGCTGTGCATTTTGGAGACAGCATAAGGAACCTTACCAGTCTTCTTAGTAGTGGCTGGACTTAAAAGTCTGATAAGGCTGCCTTTACACTGGACACTGAGATTCTCCAGTTGGAGGTGGGAGCATAATTGCAGTAGACTATGAGATCATATTCTAGATCTGCTTTTCACAACCAGTGGAACTTATACAACTGGTGGTACTTGAGGTGGTGTCTGGTGGTACTCACGGAACTCTGAGAGTCCAACCGCCTAGCAGCGAGACCAGCAATCCAACACAACATAGCAATAAGAGCAGCAATAGGAGGCTTGGCTGGCAGAGCTCCAGCATGTGTTTTTTGTATGCTCAAAAAAGCCCTCCCGTCTGCCCTGAGCTTCTTACTGGTGTTTGTCACATTGTGTCTAGCTTCCCAATCTGGAAATAACTGGCACTGATGTCATTACCAGTTACTCCCAGTGGTACTTTCAATAGGTGGACCATGCAAAGTGGGGGACAAACATTGAAAAATGCTGTTCTAGATGCTTCACCCAGTCTCAGATTGGTCAGTAGGAAACTGTGCTTGTTGCTAGGATGGGGGAGGGGCCAGTAATTTGATCATTCCGGGGGCGGGGTCAGAGGCAACTGAATGGCTGTGTTTTTCTGAGCTCTTGAAAGCTCTTGGGAAAGCATGCTATTTCCTCCCAAAAAAAGCCTGGGTCTGAGGATATCCAAGGATTTGTGATCAGGACAGATTAGATCCTACAGATGGTGTATGGTTTCGGAGAAGGGTCTACCCAGGGGCTGTTTTTCTCCAAGGGAACCCAGCCATCAATGTCGGTGTTGGTGAGGATTCATCTTGAAACTAAGGAAGGCCCCAGGCAGGAAAAGACTTTGGAAGAACTAAGTGAGTGTTATTCTGTTGTGTGTGTCTGGCATTGATTGATTAATTGACTGCCTGATTAAGCTTTTGCTGGAGGGAAGAAGAAGGAGGGGCAGATTTTCCCCCTCTGGGAAGAGGAAAGAGGGGGGAGGCTTTCTCCGTTCACTTGTTTGCTTGTGTGAGAAGAAGCTTTGGAGATTTGCTGAGCTTGTTATGGAAATATGAGAGCATAACTCTAACTTTACAAATCTAAAACTCGTTGGATTACAAATTAATCGTTTTGGAATATAAACTCTGCTTTGGAACGCTCAGTTTCCTTTTCCTGTGGAGATCTTGGAGTGCCTGTGGAGAGGGCTGGATATCTGCATTTCTTTGTTTTGTAAATGTGGTTTATTGTTTTGAATTCCTCTCACTATCTCTTTGAAGGAATGTGGTGATATGGCAACAAATGTAAGCAATAGAATCAAAACAACAGAATAAGAAGAATAGAACATCGGGACATCTAGTGGAATTAAAGAGATATTGCAAGGACAAGAACAGGATTTGACTAGTGAAATAAGGAGGATGATACACTGAGGACATCTAGTGGAGTTAAAAAATATTGCAAGGCAAAGGTTTATTTTTGACTTAAAATTTCCTTGTGTTGGTTTTTATGGGTGAATAGTTGATTTCTTGATGATGTGATGTGATATAAAGGTAACTGATAATGATATACGTGATAACAGATATTTGAGTTTTACAGGAAAGAAGACATAAGAAGGAAGAAAAAGGATGACAGGAAAAGGAGCGAAAGTTAGGGGCACTCCCACCCTGGAGTCAAGCTTGGGAAAATTAACAAAGGAGGAACCGAAAGGGAAAGATTGGAAGCAGACAATACAAGACAATATAGAAAAATTAGTGGCGATGGGACAGCAGCACACAAATCAATTTCTGCAGCTTCAAGCTAGTCTTGATGTAGTCTTAACTACACAACTAAATGATCTTAGTGTGCAACTGAAAGCTGTTAAAGGCCAAGCAGCTGACAATACATAAAAGATTAGAAAATTAAAAGAAAAGACAACAAAAGATCAATCTAGAATACTGGAGATAGAACAGAACCAATTTGATGGAGAGGCAACTTTAATGAAAATTCAGATGGAGAGTGCAGTGCGAGTGGTGAGCAAAGAAAATGTACCAGAACAGAAAAAGGAAGATACACTACGTCTGATTGGTGATTTAATATCAGAGTGGATCGACACGCCAACAGAGGAGATACTCATGGATCTGGATTCAACGAGAAGAGTGAACACTTTTTATTTAAGAAAACATGAACTACCAAGAGAAATCCATGTGAAATTCATCAGAACTTTTTACAGAGATAAATATTGAAGATCTCACAGGAAAAGGAATGGATGGTGGAGGGTAGCAAAGTGAAAATTCTGAGACATGTCCCATGGAAAGTGAGAAAGAAAAGAATATGAAGAGCTAGCAAAACTCTTAAGAGGAAAGCAAAAACCATACAGATGGCTTCTCCCAGAAGGTATGTTTTTTTCAATTCCAGGCACAGAGGATATTGTTGAATATAAATTCAACAATGAAAGCAGAAAATTTTTTTAGTACAGTGATGAAAGATGAGACAAGAAATGAAGAAACTGAGGAAGAGGAACTGAGAAGAACTAGAAAGTGTAGAAATGGAGCTGGAAGAAATCAGTTGATTCAGAGATAACTGACGAACAGAAAAGGAAGAAACTAGAGGGGCAAGGAGGCATTCACCGATAGCAACAAGAAGAAGACAAAAAGAGAAGGTGAATAGTAAAAATAAACATGATGGTTAAGGGAGGATGGAGTATTTACTCTGTCAACATAAGTGGCTTAAATTCACCTCAAAAATGAAAGAAAGTCTTCCTTCAATTGTAAAACTTAAATATGGATAGGTTATAATATTACATTAGAAAAATGGGAATAGATATGGAAATATAAAATTTATTAGAGCAACAAATTTTAAAGAAAATGTATATAAAATGTTTTATAGATGGTACATGACACCAGTAAAACTGGTAAAAATGAATCAGAACATATCAAAAAATTGTTGGAAGTGTAAATGTGTAGAGGGGACGTTTTATCATATGAGGTGGACATGTTAAAAAAATGCAAGTATATTGGAAAATGGTAAGGAATCCAATACAAGAGATCACTGGATTTACGATATCACTGAAACCAGAGTAAATTTTGCTTAATATTACCTTAGATATTATAGATACAGGTGCAGCCTATTTATCCATGGATTTATCTGCAGATTTGTCTCAACATGAATGGGGTGGGGCACTGAATGTCACACACACCTTTGCCTCCTTTACCCTGTCGTCTTACTCCAGGCAGCCCAAGTGTCAGGATCCAGGCAGCTGGTGTCTTTCCAGGCAGCCCAAAACACTGCAAAAAAGCTCTGCCTCACCCAGGAAGGGAATAATAGCCCTGGAGCCGTGGAAGAGGTTCCTCTTGCAAAGGAACAGTAACTTTCTTAGAGCCCGAGCCAGCCGAGGCTGAAGAGGGGGAGGGGGGGCAAGAACCTCTGTAGCCAGAACACATGCAGTGAGGTGGAGCGCTCGCACGCTCTCGCTTGTGTGTGTGTGCGCGCGCGCGTGTGCGCTCTCTCTCTCTCACACACACACAGGGGCAGGTGCCGTAGCAACAGAGGGGATTCCTTTAAAAGAGAAGAGGGGACTGCTTTAAAGAACCCAGGGAGTGTTGCTGAATTCCCCCCCCCCCATGGTGCAGGCTATCACAAAGCCTTCCCACCAAGCAAAGCATTTGATTTACAGCCCAATCCTCTCCACACTTTCCTGGGAGTAAGCCCCATTGACTGGAATGGGGTTGTTGGCATGCTTCAGTCTCGGAAGACCATGGTGTCACGCTCTGAATGGTGGTTCTGGAACAGAGTGTCCTTTCCAGTGCGCGAAGCCTGGGTAAAGTAGGTATGGAGGATAGGCTGTTACCCATGCAGCAAATCCCCCCTCTCCACGTCGCTGAAATGGTCCAATGGAAAGGCAGAGGCCAATATGGTTGGTTCCAGCGGCATCGCAGGAGTTGCCAGAACTTGACTGTGTTCAGCCATGAACTGCCTCAGTGACTCCGGCTCAGCATTTTGCCTCGAGGTTGACTCCTGAAGCCTTTTCCATAACTGGATGTAGTCACAAGGCAGTGGAGGTTTGGGATCAGAGTTTTCCCAATGGAATGGGGTGTACTTCCAAGTAGAAACACATAGGGCTGGACTCTTAAAAGATCAGCATCCCGCCTGTGAAAGAAGTGGGGCAGCTGGCACTGGGGAGGGCTCAGGAGGGGAGGCAGGAGGGGGAGGAGGGGCGATTACTTTAAAAAACCCAGGGAGTGTTTGCTGAATTCCCCCACCCCACCCCATGATGCAGGCTTTTGGGAAGCTTTGGAGAGACAGGTGATGGTGAGCAGAGAGCTGGACTATGTCCCAGAATGCTCCAGGGCAGAGGAGTTTCCATGATGGTGGTTGGGAGGGTTGCAGGAGCTGCAGCAGCGAGGAGGAGAAAGAGAAGAACCTGCAGTGCTGTTGGGAGGCCGCCTGGGACACAGAGGCTTCCCAAGCAAGCTCACTATTCCAACTGTGAAAGAAGCAGGACAGCTGGCAACAGGAGGGCTGAGTACAGAGGGGAGGGAATTGAGAACAGCTGTCTTAGTTTTCTTCGAACCGGAACTGTCAGGCTGCAACCTATTTGCTCTATGGACTCTAACTCTATGGACTCAGCACAAGTCCATAGAATCCATTGTTAATCGCGCCAAGTCACAGAACGGAACTAACTCTGATAAATAGGCTCTACCTGTAATGATGTGTATTTAGTTATGATATTAACTGCTGCAAGGATTTTATATGTTAACGATATTAAAATT
Organism: Tiliqua scincoides; assembly: GCF_035046505.1. Lineage (NCBI taxonomy): Eukaryota > Metazoa > Chordata > Lepidosauria > Squamata > Scincidae > Tiliqua > Tiliqua scincoides. Next base: position 157,518,850 of record NC_089824.1, read on the forward strand.
CCTATGAAAGATGAATTAATAGAGAAAATAATGAATGTGGCGGAAATGGATAGGCTTACAGATTTTGGATCAATAGTGCAAACCAACACAGATAGAGCAATGGAGACCATTTTATGCTTGGTTGAAAATGAAGTTGTAGATCTATAAGATAGGGCATTTAGATGAATATATTGTATACATGATATATTATACAGGATATGATATGATAGATAAATGATATTAAGAGGCTAAACTAGAAGAGGAACAAGATTAGAAGATAGGTATTGATTGATTAGATATATTGAGATATGATTGCTTGCTGTGGTGTTTTTAAGTGCTTAAGCAGAAGCACACAGAAAGCCTTGGTGCGATGGCAATTGCGGGCAAACCCCCCTTGTTAAACGGCAAACCGACAAGGCTGCTAGTTCCCAGGCTGAAGTGTGACAATAGCTGATACAGCACTCTGTGAAGAAGCACCCATTGTTCTCACCCCTGTATGAGATTCTAATGTGGCTTTATCTGAGAACCGAATGTAGCAATGTTGCAAGTACAATAAAAACGCAGGAGGAGGCTAGTAGAATCAGCTTCTCTCTCTCTCTGCACTCTCAACCCTCAATATGTCTGCTGTCTCTTGATTTTCTGTCTGACCATTCATTGCTTCTGCTCTCGCACCTATATCCAGCAACCTGACCCCTGGGCTTTGGTTGCTCCCCAAAGGGTAACTGCAACATCTGGCGCCCCGAACAGGGACATCTAATCCTGGGACAGAGACTTCTGCTCCTAGGACGGAGACTCTCTGCAACAATCAGGTACAGTAGACAGGCTGTCTTGTTTTTTTTTATTCAAACAGCTTGTCCGCTGTCTACCTCCCACCTATTGCTTTGACTTTCTATTGCTCTAGCCTCACTCTTACAGCCTTGTGTGTTTTCCAAGCGGCCTTGCGTCGCAACCTTTGGATTTCTTTTGTCCCTCTGACTTCTCACTGCATTTGCTTTTACAAGCATCTGATTTTGAGGTCTATTTGCTTCTCAGCAACTTTGTGGCTATGCTAGGTGCCCAGACGTGGGCCAGCCAAGTATGGCAGACAAATTGCTTTGCTTTCTGCTATATTCAGCAACCTGTTATAGGCTGCTCCCATTCATTGCTTCATCTGAACCTGGGAACAACAGGGACCCTCTGCAACTTCTAGCAATGGCACAGAGACTTCTGGCACCCTGGCATAGGAACCCTTGCTTTTTCTTATTTCTAGCAGCCTGACTTTTTTTGTTGTTCTCCATTCGCAGCTACATCTAGCACAGCAAATGGGGATCCTTTCTTGCTCTGGCTTCTGCGCCACATCAAGCAGTCCTTGACTTCCGGGGTCTCGGGCTGCTTCCCAGGTAGCATTATTGCTACATCTAGCGCAGCAGGCAGAGACTTTCTGCAATGAGCGAGTATAGTAGAGCCAGGTGGTCTTGATCAAACGGCCTGACCTCTGCCTCCGAACTCATTGCCTTGACTTGCTCCAATTCTAACTGTCAAACCCTCAGAGTGCTTCTCTTTAGCACTTTCCCTCAGGCAACAAGGTACAGTCTTGTGTGTCTCCCATCAAGCACCAAGGCCCCAAAAAGCCTTGGGTGCTTCCCAGAGCAGCATTCTGCGCTGCTACATCAGGCGCCCAGCCCGTGGGGCCAAGAAAATCGCTTATCAACGCCCGGCAAGGGTTAAAGAGCTCATTCATCTTTCGAGATCCCAATGGTAAGCATAAGTACTTAGGTAAGTATAAAAATAGTACAAGCCTTCGGCTACACACTTTTTATACTCTTTTCTATATCAAGTAGCCTGTTTCAGGTTGCTTCCCATTCATTGCTTCACATGACCCTGAAACAGGGGCCATGTTTCGTCTGACCCTGAAAGAGGGGCCACGACAACAGCTATCTTACCCGCCTTGCACAGGTTACAGAGCTCACTAATCCTGACTTCAGGATCCAGGTAAGTATAGCATTGGTAAGTATAGGTACAAGCTTATCAATACCGCAGCAATGATTTACTGTTTCTCTTTAGCAAAGCTCAGCACCATGTTTCCTCCCAAAAGGTCACAGACGTAATTTACCATCCAAACTTACGCTCTACAAGTAGAGCTGCAAACACAGTCAGAGGAAATAAACCGTGCTACAAGCCCTCTTGCGTCAGACTATACATCAGCTTATATTTCTCTTTTTCCTCCTCTGCACCAACCCAGCTAGAACAAGCAGCCATCCCATATAGAAACCATGGCTCAAAATGCAGTAACATCAAAAAACTTAATAGCAAGAGTCTTTAAAGCTGTTCATAGTTCTTCCTGTAAAACAAGGCCACAATGCACGAAGGCAAACAGTCAAAAAACAGAAAACTCTCCCCCATTCTGTGCCAAAAGAGGTACAGATTACATTTAAAAACAGCATCACTAGCACAGATGCTAGAGAATTAAAACATACATATCATTTAGTTCCCTATGGTTGGAAGTCCCTAAAAACCCCTGCACAGAATGCAGTATAGCTCAATAACATTCCAACCACTTAAAAAGAAAGCCAGAAGTATCATTAGCTAAGTTTTTTCCAAAAGCATGCTAAACAGCCCAAAGCATGTTAAATAGCCCAACTTCGTGTCAGCTAAGTGTAAATTGAGCCTTATAGCCATTTATCATATGGATTTTAATAGCAGGTTCCCAAGTAAATCCTTTTCTCTTATAGGACCTGCCTTAAATTTCATAACAGTTTAGTTTTTATATAGTATCAGAAAAAGTGCAAACACAAGCACTTTATTTGTGGTAAAGAGTATAAAGTGCTATTATTTCATGTTGTACCTGCAACACCTGAATTAAAAGTCCCCCAACAGTTAACTTTGGTGTAATTGTAACGTTTAGAAGCAACACTTATAACAATTGTTAAAGCCACTGTTTGACCACCTTAAGAAAGGTCAAAATCCTGCAACACAAGCTATTTTTCCCCCAGATGTTTAAATAGCTTTATTTTTTATCTAACTTCTCAAAGAATGTGTTTTTCTATTAAAAAGCCATCATTTTCCTTGTTAGAAAAAGTAGGAACAAGCAATAAGACTTCAAAGCCAAGAAGTCTTAACAATCGCTCTACCCATTATAAAAACAAAGAGTTAAGATTTTAAGCTTGCCCAAGTAACACAGGCAAATCTCTCTTTAAAACCAGTCAGATGCTCAATCCCCATTGCTAAAGTAGTTACATACCAAAGGGAAGGTCAGTAAAACCAGTTCTGATCCTCAAACTGCTACCAACAAGCTAAACTCACCCCTCCCTTTCAGCTTAGTTTGTAGTAGTTCCCAAATTTTTCAGTGTTTCTCATTCCACACACCTTTCAGAATGGCAACCATCAGCCATTTTGTCCATCAGCAGCAGTTATCACAGCTTTAAAGTCAAACTAAACCATATTTTAGTTTAGTTTTAGTCAGAGTTATACCTTTTTTTTTTTAAAATGTTTATGTAAAGGTAATAACAAAGCTATTCAGGCTTTTTAAAAGTCTCCCTGTTCCCATAGCTTTGACTGATTCTATCCTGTTCCATCAGAAACCTTTTCTGATCCAAAGGCTTTCATCAGGCCCTTAAAGGACCTCCCTGAATTCACCAAGAAAATGATTTTCTGATCCCATTCTGCTTCATCAAAAAATTTCTCCTGATCCCATAGTTTAAATTCATCAGGAAAAAGATTTTTTGATCCCATTCTGTTTCATCAGAAAATGATTTTCTAGTCTCATTCTGTTCCATCAAAAAATTTTTTCTCTAGTCTCATAGTTTTAATCAAGCCCTTAAGGCCTCTTTGTTTTATTCTTATATGTTTCTTAATTCCATACTGATACCATGCCTTTTTATTTATCAGTTTATAAAATGTTAGTTAAACAATTGTTTTGTAAAGTTAGCCAAGAATGCCATATTGATCTCTCTTTTGTTACCTGTATATATGCCTGTTTTCATTGTTTTAAGCCTTCTTTTGGTTTCCACATGTTAGAAGGTATGTTAAGTTAAATATCCAAGCAAGTTCAAAACTAAAAGTCAAACGGATTGCTGAACTTAGCTATGTGCCCAGTGTTCTCAACACAATAGATAAAATACAAACACAGTGAATGTTCCTTTGTTTTCAAACCACAAAAAACTTTTTGGTTTGAAAGCATCTTCAAACCACAGGAAAAAAAAAAATCTTCCCTGTCCTGTGTGCTTTTAAAAATTAGTCTTTCCTTTTAACACACAGGCTCAGCAGCATAGTTTTAAGCTCAGACTTCATATACAAGTAAATAACTATCCAATATTCTTCAGAGCAGCAAGCATGCATAACAGTATTCACACCAGCTCTCTTTATATTCTTATGCTTCATTTCAAACCAGTTTTAGTGCATACATAACTGGCAGATAATAATATTTTAAATTAGTTGTGGTGGTTTAACTATATCAAAAAAAGTTCAAAAAAGCAACACAGCCAGTTCAAAGATCAAGTTCTCACAAAGGGTGCAGAAGATAGTGTTTTTAGCAACAGTTATGTTGCATTTCAAAGGCCAAAGTAAGTCATACGATGGTTATGGGACATGAGGTCATTGTGATTGAAAGTGCAATGCCATTTGCTGACTGCAGGAGGTATGTGATAATTGTATGTGTAAGATGGAACAGAATTGTCTCCAGTAAAAAATGTATGTGTTTCAAGGAAAGAACCCCACATTGTAATAACACACACACAAGCTTTTCTCTTCTTCTCACTTCTGAATCTCACACACATACTCAATGCTTAGACATGAATCCCTTAAGATGTTAATATGACTTCACTCACTCTCAACTCTAACACTCTCTCAATGCTTAGAAATGTTCCCTTAAGAAGCTGTGTTAACCTTTTATTGAATTCTAACTATTATATTCATTCTCAATGCTTAAAAATAATCCCTTAAGATGTTTAGACAACTAAAGGCCTAAGAATAATCACCACTTCTGCCTGTTCAGTTTGTTTTCAAACCTAAGCATGTCTCCTATAATATCTTAGACCTTGCAACACACATACACAGTGCATCTTACAAATTTTCTATTTAAATAATTAAAAAATGAGGGATATGAGATCACTAAAATATATTTCAGCAACACCTTAGCAGGCTCAGAAGCCCCCTGTCTTAAATGCAAATATAATGTGCTTTCACCCCCCATGTGCTTTTACACATAATTGTTGGACCCAGAGTGAAAAGGCAAGCTTCATTAATAACCTAGCAGCGAAGTTCTGCTATTTTGTTTATTTTCACAGAAACGAAGATGCGTGGCACTAAAGTTTCCTGAAGACATCCAGTGAACCAAGAACCCCTAATAAAAAGTTCAATGTTGTTGTTTTTATGTTTGTTTTTGCTTTTTATAATTGTGTTAAAAGATAGTCATTTAGCACTCCCCTTAAGGGAGTGCATAGTATGTAACCAAGTTTTAAAAAAAACTTTCCCAATGTTTGCATAGCTCATGATGCAATGTCTTATAATGTAAATGTAATTCATGGTGAAATCCCAATGTCTTTCACTGCACACTCTTTATGTGGTCAGTGGCAGCAATTTAACATGTGTAAAAATATTTAACAAACCTTGTATGCCCATTGGAATGTGTTCCATGATAAAAATGTTTCTTTTAATTATGCAAATGTGTTGTAACCACCACCTGTTGTTTTAATTAATTTATAATAATTTTGTTCACAGCAAATTATTTTTAGAGAAAAAGGTGTTGCCTTTTCTCCCAACTGTAATTTTAGCATGTATTCATGAAAGTCTTTTTGTCTCATCCAATGTCCTTTTTGCAGTGTCAAAATTTGTGTGTTATAACCCCACAATGCCAACCTAAAGTCTTCTTGTTTGGCTAACAAAGCCTACACTGATTTCATTAAATGCTATCTCAAAATTTAAATAAATAAAAAGGGGGACAATGTGGTGTTTTTAAGTGCTTAAGCAGAAGCACACAGAAAGCCTTGGTGCGATGGCAATTGCGGGCAAACCCCCCTTGTTAAACGGCAAACCGACAAGGCTGCTAGTTCCCAGGCTGAAGTGTGACAATAGCTGATACAGCACTCTGTGAAGAAGCACCCATTGTTCTCACCCCTGTATGAGATTCTAATGTGGCTTTATCTGAGAACCGAATGTAGCAATGTTGCAAGTACAATAAAAACGCAGGAGGAGGCTAGTAGAATCAGCTTCTCTCTCTCTCTCTGCACTCTCAACCCTCAATATGTCTGCTGTCTCTCGATTTTCTGTCTGACCATTCATTGCTTCTGCTCTCGCACCTATATCCAGCAACCTGACCCCTGGGCTTTGGTTGCTCCCCAAAGGGTAACTGCAACAGCTTGCCCCCTCCAACAGTGTGTTCCTGTGTTTTTGTGTGTGTGTTGTGTATTGAGTTTGTGTTTGTTATGTGTTTGTTTTTATTTTGGAAAATAATAAATAATTTTTTTTTAAAAAAGTAATTGATCATTCTATCATGGATCCCTGTCTATATCACTGCTGATAAAGAAGATGGAAGAGCCACATTCTGCCTACAGGAGGTAGTTGGTCCAGGTGAGCATTAGGGTAATTTAAGTTTAGGAGCTTAGCTTTGTTTTAGCACTGTGTGTGAACCAGTAATATTAATTCTCTCTTAAGTAACTAAGGCCCAAATCCAAACCAACTTTCCAGCTGTGACAGCTGTGCCAATGGGGCATGTGCTGCATCTTTGCAGTTGGGGGGCAGTCACAGAGGCTTCCTCAAGGTTAGAGAATGTTTGTTCTCTTACCTCAGAACTGCATCACCTTTACATTGGTACTGGAAATTTGGTTAGGATTGCACCCTGAATTCCTTATCATGTATTTGTAATCATATTTCTATACTTTAATAAACTTAATGTATATTTACATATATTACATTATATTACATAATAAACTTAATATATATTTACATATATTACATTATATTACAGTGCCTGTGTGTGAAGGAATTGGTTTGCTACATCCTGTCTTGGCTACAGTCAGCCCAGTCCTATCCTCCTCCCCTTTGCTGGTGTAGCTGCGATAAAACTGGGTGTGCTGTATCCAGTGGGTGGTGGTGGCTTCAGAGGGGAAAGGGGATTTAAATCTACGTATGCCTCCATAAGCTTCCTGCTCTGTAATCGGTCTGAGAGAAAGGGGACAGGGAGGCTGCTCACAGAGGGATAGGATCCAATGCATGCCATTGGTGTTGGATCCACACAATTGCATTAAGGTACAGGTGTTGAATCCTATTGCATTAAAGGATTGTGATTATAGGTATGGGCTTTTCAGAAGCTCCTACAAAGTGCATGACTGAAGAACATGTCTCACTGGAACTGAAAGATTTAGGATTTTAAATGTTTAAAATTTTCAGCTTTGTTACATCTATGTTATTTTTAATGAAAGCATATTAATAGCTATTGTTGAAAATGTTCTGCATGTAGGTCAATAAAATACCTATTTCTATGCTGAATGCTCCTCTTGCTAGGATACAGGAGACTCTGTATTGTGCTAAGGGCCCAATCCTATGTATCAGTGCTGGCCCAGCACGAGCGCTGAGTGTTACAAACAAGCTGTAAAGGGCATCTGCAACATTCTGCACCGGGCGGATGCTTGTGCTGGCTCAGTACAAGCCCACACTGAGCAGAGACTGGTTGCACACCTCCAGGTGAGCATCAGGCTGCAGAGTGGTAAGTCGGGGAAGGGGGAAGTGTTCTGGGGTGAGGGGAGGGAGCAGGTGGGGATCCAGAGCCCTGCATTGGGCCTCTTGGCCTCACATGGGGCTGCTTTACTCTGCACCAGCTAAATAGCCAGTGCAGAATCGAGTAGCCCCATTACAGTGCCTCTTTCCTTACCTGGAGGAAGAGAATGAATGTCCCTTCCCCTGAGGAGATGCCAGGAGCCGCCACCAGCAGCCTGGTGTTCACTGGATGCAGCAGCAATAGCCATTTTAGTGCCACTGCTGCCCTTGGTGCCGGCAGAATAGGATTGGGCTATAAGGCCCCAATCCTGCTGAAGCCTTGCACTGCTGGGATTAGTATTCTAATAATACAGCTGGGTCACTGCCCTAAACAGCTAGAGATGAGGCACATGTGGCAGTGGCCCTGGAAGGCTCCACAGAGCCAGTAAGTTAGCAGGGGACTAAAAGGACATTTTGGAGGAGGAATTGGGTATGTGTATCAGGGAGTAAGGAATGGATCTGGTTGCAGTTGCATGTATTGAATCTTATTCCCCCATTCTTCTGTTCACCTCACCCCTAGCTCTCCTCAGACTTGCACCAGAAAAATGGCTGGTGTAGGCCCAAGGAAACTCATAAGCGATTGGGCAGCCTACTGGAGAGTAAATAAATATTTACCTCCTGTAAGCTGTCAGATTCTCCCCTACCCACCATAGAATACTGCACAGCTTTCATTGGCATGGCTGTATACCATAACATGGCAGGAGATAGAATTGGGCAGTTAATCATTTTTCCAATTTCTAAGTAACAGTATTTGACTTACAGTACATTATGCTTATCCAGATTGTGATACGTTGCTCAATTCTACAAGTTTGCGAATCACGTTTGTGAATCATTGTGAAATTTCTTCAAACATAATGTAGCAGTAAGAAAAAGTGAAGCTTTTATATAGACAATTTAAATATTAACTGTGCACTTTATTTTTTCACAGGAGGAGGTGATCTTTTATTCCTTTCTACACATAATATTTATGTGCAGGATCCAATTACCAATTCCACCTAAGGAAGTCCATGCTACAGAACACTGCAATGGTCTCTGCTGTAACAGCCCCTTCTTGTGGACAGACACTGTCTAAACATAAGGCATTTTGTGAGCTTTGAAAAAAGAAAACGTCTGGTTGCCATTTAGAAAATACTAAATCAACTTTTGTCTTCACAAACACTTCACTATTCTAGATGAATAAATTGTTAAAGTAATGTAGCCACTGAGCACAGAAATAGAATATCACATTTTGGATATAGCAAGATATATAGGCATGGATATGAGTTATAATGCAAACAGAAGGCACTTCTATTTTTACGAGGGGAATACCTGATTATTCCAGCCTACCATACCGTACTGAATGCAGTTTAAGAGGGTCTGTCAACCCTCAAGAGCAAATTTTCAGGTGTGAAACCTGCAGTGCTAAGGAGGACATAGAAAGACTGCATTCCATAAGCAGAGCTCTGCTTCGGTTCTTAGAATCCAAGCCATAGTGTCTCTTACATTAAAGCTGCAATCCTATGCAGCATTTTGACAGCACAGGGCCCTTTATGGCCAAAGGCACTATGCTATATTGTGAAGCTGGGCTGCAGCAGAGACCCACCAATGGTCCCTGGACATCCTCCAGCACTGGTGAGTCAGCATGGGGGGAAGGAGAGAGACAGGGAAGGGAAGGAACAGGGAGGAGACTGGGGCTGAATGAAGGGCAGAACAAGGTCTGGAAGGGGGTGGTATTGGCCACACCGGCACCACCAATATTCCCTTACTTGGAAGAAAACCACTTGGACTGCCCCTCCCCGGGATGTAGCACGTGCCTTGGCAGGGGGAAAATGAATAGGATTGGCCTGTAAGAATCCTTTAAAGATAACAAGCAGCATGAAGGTTTCTCCTCACAAAGGTAAGATTCTCTGATGCACTGTGTAAAAATTTTTAAGATGGGCAAGTTTGAAAAAGAGCCTTTTATATACGGTTCTGAGGCAGGATAATGGCTGTCTCATGCCCTGTACCACTGGTAAATCTAGATCATGGGTGCCCAAACCCCAGCCTGGGGGCCACTTGTGGCCCTCAGGGACTCCCAATACAGCCCATATGGAGCCCCCAGTCTCCAATGAGCCTCTGGCCCTCCAGTGACTTGCTGGAGTCCACGGTGGCCCGACGCAACTGCTCTCAGAGTGAGGGCAACTGTTTGTCCTCTCATATGAGCTGTGGATGAGGGCTCCCTCCACTGCTTGCTGTTTCATGTCTGTACTACAGCAGTGGCAGGAAAGGCCAGCCTTGCTCTGTGCAAGACCTTCATTCAGTCATATAAGTTCCATCTCTAATATATTCATTTATGTAAATTTAGTCAAATTTGAAATGTAATTCCCCCCCCCCCAGCCCAACACAGTGTCAGAGAGATGATGTGGTCCTCCTGCCAAAAGGTTTTGACACCCCTGATCTAGATGATACCCAAGAATAGTACATAAAAATAAATCTCCACAGCAGTTCCTTGAGTCCAAAAAGCAGCTCCTGAGGAAGGGGACCCTTGCAGTGGAAAGTGAAGGACAGCAAGCAGGAGAGAGAAATCTTTCGAAATCAGTGCTACCTCTTTCCAATTTTCTTATATTGAAATAACTATTCTTATCTTGAATATAGTTATATTGAAATAACTATTTTTATATCTAAGTATGTAACTGTATCTAATGTTATATTCAGTGTTAGCATTATACTTGTTTTGCAGACTGTACCCTTGAGAAAAGTTTTATTACCTGTTGCAACTGGTGTCCGATTGTTGCTTGATTCCTATAAAATAAGCTAAATTAAAGCATTATTGTTTTCATATTTAAATGTGATATATAATAAAGTACTTTGCACTGGATATTTTGCTAATGAACTAGTTTTTCCTTTATTAATACAATGACTTTTTTGTGATTAGCAAAACAAAACAATTGTTTTGTTTGAATGCATTACTTAAAAAAATTGTGTCATAAGAACTGTAAAATGTTTTATATTCTGACAAAATGAGATCAAAATGTATAGAAGCTGATATGTATGTGCAATTTCTACCTCTAATCACCGTCCTGAAACTTCATGCCAAATCCAATTAATTAGTGGCACTGAAACATCAGCGATACACTTACTGCCTGATCATATTTCCTGTAGCAACAAATGCTTAAACTTAGACAGATCAACTATTGCTGTAACAGTGCAGGTCCAATCCTAACCAACTTTCCAGCACTGATGCAACTGCAGCGCAGCTCTGAGGAAAGGGAATAAACATTCCCTTATTTGAGGAGGCCTTCTCCCCCACTACAGGATGCAGCACATACCCTGTTGGCATGTCTGCAATCGGTGCTGGAGAGTTGGATAGGATTGGGTGCTGCGTCTGATAAATGGGGGCTCTAATCCTTGGAAGCTGATGCCATAATCTGTTAAGTCTTCTCACAAGACTGATGTTTATAATGCAACAAACTAATAACTGCTGCACATGATGACATAACAGTGTGGCAGCAACACTGAAGCACCTATGTTTTTAAAAACTTTAGCATAAATGCTTGGGACTGGAAGGAATTTAACCACTTTAAATGGGGGTACCTGTATTACTGTGATCCTAAACACATAAGATGAGAGAAGCTACAACATAATGAATTTTTCCCCAACCACAAAAAGTGGAAGTAAATCTGGTTGGGGAGTTTGCAGGGGAGAATAGCAGGCACAAGGCATGCTGAATACTTTCCCTGCAAGTGTACTTCTTTCCCCAAATTACCTTGGCAAATGTGGGTTTGACAACACATATTTGCTATGAAACATAGTTCTATAAGGTTAATTTGGTAAAAAAATATACTGTCAAGCAACTTTGCTTAGGATTTAGGTATCTAGTAGGGATACTTGGTTTTGTGGAGCTGTCAGCAATGTACCTTTAATGGGCATTTCTCCTGTACTTCTTTCCCTAATTCCCATGTATCTGACTTTCAACAGCCCAATGCTATTATCTACAGCAGTGGTTTCCCAAACTGTGGGTTGGGACCCACTGGTGGGTCCCAATCCAATTTTTGGTGGGTCCCACAGCAGCCAAGCAGAGCCTCCAAGTGAAAATGTGGGTGATGGAAAGATCAGATTATTGCCTCAAGCCCAGAGGCTATTCAAAAATCAGATGGCTGCTAATTGCACTGCAAAGAGCTCCTGCAGTTTTAAAGCATGTGTAGATACAGGGAGATAAATGCAGCAGAATATTTTTTCTGGTTATTATTGTGTCAATAAATAAAAATACGATTTCTTTCAAGACTTTTTAAAGATTCATAGACTTAGGTGGGCCCCAATACAATGTCACTTTTGACAGTGAGTTTGGAAACCACTGATCTACAGCGATCTTCCTTGCAAATCTACTTAGAATTGAAGTATTAAGTGGGCCTCAAAATATTACCAGTATAAAGAAATGTCACCTATATTAGGTGTTCACATTCCATTACTATAGAACAGTGATCTTCAACCTTTTTCATCTCATGGCACACTGACAAGGCACACCATCAGGTTTTTGGCAACCAACAAGGCACACCATACTGCCAGTGATTGGCCCTACTAATAAATGATCTTCCCCCAAATTCCTGTGGCACACCTGTGGACCACTCGAGGCACAGTAGTTGAAAATGGCTGCTACAGAAAGATTATACAGGGTGTCCCATGTTATCTGTGGAGGTTCCATTTCAGAAATCCCTGCAGATGTTGATATCTGTGTGTTTCAGGGCTCTGTAATTCTCTGAAGGCAATGGAGCTGCACTCCTGTCACCTCTGGAGTATGTTCTGAGGGCTGGGGAGGCTGCGCGTGGCCTCCCTGGCCTTCAGAAACCTTCCCCAGCCCTCCAAAGGCCTTTAAAGCCTTAAAACATCACTTCCGATTTTTCTGAAAAACCAGAAGTAACCTTTTAAGACCTCCCAAAGCCCTCAGAACAGCCTCTGGAGGCGACTGGAGTGCGACTGGAGTGCAGCTTCAGTCGCCTCTGAAGGGTCCATGTGGTCAGACCCCGCAAGTTTGAGGACCCATGGATAATGACATCTGCAGGTCCTGAATCTGCTGATATCATGGGCCCACTGTATTTTTGTCTAGATTTGCCCAAGGCTCCAGAGCAACTAGGCAGAATTACCCCACCGTTTTCCCAACTTAGAGCAGCTGGCAACAGAGGCTGCTCAGGGACAACCTGAGTGGTGCGAAAATGTGCTGATCAATGCTTCCGCTGTCTCAGCAATGAAGACATTTAATATGGGCCTCCTGTGGGCAAAAGGAAGAAAGGATACCGAGGGACAGTATTGACAGGACTTTAAAGGCGCAGTTAAAGGCTTACAATGAGGCAGGTGGGCAAAAAGCTGAAGATGTAAGGATCAGCTAGCCTAGGAAAGCTACTCCCCTGGGAGGAAGAGGAACCTTCCTGGTGAAGGCCAAGCCCTTTCACTCCCAGGAAAGGAAGGAACTCAGCCACACAACTGGGCAGAGAGGCTTACCCCTTTTTTCCTTCCACTTGCCCCTTGGAGGAGATTGATGACTGGGCAACAGATGGAGGACCCTGACTCAACCAGAACACTCAGGGCCGCTGTAAGCACAAGCAGGAAAATTTTACCTGTGGTTGCTGAAAGTGAAAATTCTGCGAAAGAGAAAAGGGTGTATAAAGCGGAGCGTCGGTAGACTTGGCTCTATTTTGGGATTCTTCACCTGTCAACGCACTGATAAACTGACCAAGGTTCCTGAAATGCATTTTAACACATAAATATGATTACTTGTGCAGAAAATAAAGGGGTCCCTTTGTGATAATGTGAAGATCTAATGTATTCATTGGTACCACTACTATTTGTAAGATGATTTAGAAGATTGTGTTTGGGGGTTATTGCTCAGCATTTCTACTGAGAGGTCCCACAGGCTTCAGTTTTGCTTTTTAAAATCCACATGAATCTACTGAGAGAGATCATCCAAAGAACAGAGATATGGTGTCACCAATAGGCTAAGAACATCCAGCTCCCTCCCTCCATCTCATCTGAGTGAGGTGAGATGATTAGCAGAGTCAGCAATGAATGAATTAAAGTCAATAAACTGAGGTTCAATCCTGACAGGATGAAGGTTTCGTAACAGCCCAATCCTATCCACGTGACTAGACTATGACACTAGTGAACAACTAACTGCAAAATAATTGGTGTAAATAAGTAAACAGTAAATAGTACATGGGTGGGCCGCTACAGTAGGTGCACAGTAGTTGCTCAGTGATCGACTCATGCAGTGGTCCCCACCTTGACAAAAAGGCTCCTTCCAGCTGGTGAATACCCCCACAGGAAGGCATGTGTGTTTGTTTCACAAGGCTGCCCTCTTCCAAGGCAGCTATACTTCTACTCTTGCTCTGCTCTAAAAGTTATTACTTGGATGTGTCGGTTTCTGTGAGAAGGATAAGAGGATCTGAACCATGGTTGCGGGGTTCTTAGCAATATTGCTGCTGATGCCACAACAGATTCTGTGAGAGTGAGGCTACTGTGGCATCTTTCTGTCTTGTGTGCATGAGTGCTTGCATGTGTGTGGCTGGTGGTGGCCACTCTCAAGCAGTGACCAACTGCTTAGCAGTGATTGGCTGCTTTGAGGTGACACTGATGACATGAAAACATCTCACCAACTATGTGCTGACCATGCATTGACCATGAACCAATGTTGCATCTTCTAAATAGGACTGGTCTGTAGGGACTGGGATGCACTCACCAGTCCCTACAGCAGTATCTTGGGGGTGTGGGGACCCTGTGCAAGTGTCTGCAGGGCTCCCCAGCCTGCAGAAAGTGAAAGCAGAGTGATCGCGTTCCACTTCCGATTTTGCTGAGGTGGAGCATTCTGCAGCCTGGGGAGCCATGCAGACACTCGTGCAGGGCTCCCCACACCCCCAGGACACTGCTGCAGGGACTGGTGAGTGCATCCCAGTCCCTGCAGTCCCCCTGAGCAACGCAATCCTCGGGATTGCGTCGCTGCCTTCTCCCTGCTTTCTTGCTTGCCCCACCCCTTAAGGGGGCAGCGGCCAGGGCCTTCAAGCTTAGGTGTCGTGACGCCCCAGTTTGAAAACCACTGAGTTAGGATCGTTCCAGAACATAACAACTCTTATGTTCTTTCAGTGCTACATTCAGGCTAGGGCAGTCTTGCAAAAAAGCAAAACCAAGTAAAAAAAACAAACCACCAGTTACATATGACATTAAGAGCAGTCTAAAACAGTAATCAGTTTTTCCAGTTTTGGAAGAGAAAAGTGGAAGTGGGTTTTCCCTACTTTTTAAAATATTTTCAAGCCTCAAGAGGGCTGCAGAGAGGGTTGCAGGCTCCCCAGACCCTCTGAAGAGCCATAGCTACCCCCAAGGAAGTGAAAAACCCCTGCCCTGCCAGCAGCAGCGCGATTGTAATGATTGCATTGCTGTCAATTTCTGGGCTATTTCCCTTTAAGGGAAATGGCTTTCTTGTTCCCTTGGTGGGCCACGACCCACCAGTTTGGGAACCACTATCCTAAAACATTGTTCTGGTTAGGTGATTTCAGTGACATTTATTACTACATAAATCTGTGTAGCAACAGGGGTGTAAAGCGGCTTAAATTGGTTTAAATGTCATAATAATCATCATTATCATTCATCATCATAATATTTAAAAGAAACCATCAGGAGTATTTCTAACAGTGGGCAATCTTAATAAAACTCTTAAGCCTACCTTCTATTATAGTACAAGTAACATGCTGCTAATGCCAAAGCACTTAGAGCTAATCCAAAAAGAGTGGCACCTGCTACAAGAGCAGAGGTCAAACGTTTCAAATAATCTAAAAAGAAATTTAAAAGTCAATATTAAAATATTATATTCTCACAATTTGATTATACTTGATGTAAAAAAATGTCTTACTATGACTAGAATGCCTTACAATGACTAGAATATCACTACAAGTACTCAGGTTCTAACTAGATGTGCCAGCAGTAGAATACAGGTCTTCTGCACAATTTAAATAATGGAGCAGCAGATGGGAGATGGTGCTGAACCTTTTCTAGATTCACCAATTTTGTCCTGCCATCACATTCCTTCCTTCCAGCCTGTTTTTCCTGGTCAAACCACAAGATCAGCTGTATTGAGTAAGTCAAGGCCAGGAAAAGGTGTTGCGGGGCAAAAGCAGAACGCAGGACAAATGTTCACTCTCCTTCTCCCTCTTATTGCCTCTCCACTTCAAATTTCTTCTATCCCTGCTTTAGACCTGTGCAACATAACTTGTATTCTAAGACAAGCCTGCTGCCACATCTAGTGATTGCAATGGAACTGCTATGTTCTAGTTCTTTGTCACTAAAATAAATTAGGTATACAGCCTGATCATATGACGTTTAGTAAAAAATAAGCTCCACTGAACTAGTGGGGCTTCTTCCCAAGTAAGAATGCATAGATTTGTAGTCTTTGATATTCTTAACTTTGGTTGGATCATGTCTTTTGTATTAAAAGGTAATGGGTTATTATATTTTGCATAAAATAATCTTGACTTCTCCACTACTACTTGTAAAGTACTACATTTAATATATCATTGGTAGATGAAATTATTTTAGTTCTGCATGGTCACTGCTTAACATTTATGTATTGGAATCTGTATACAGTACCACTTTATTCCAGAAACAAAAATCTAAATTAAATTGAAATAAACTGCATGCCATTATATGCAACCTCAATCATCAAAGGCTAAGATTTTACACTACTTCTGAAATATGCCTGAGCTTTGGTGAACTTCTGGAAAGGAAGTTCCACTATTTTGGAATAGCTACAAAAAAAGCCTCTCAGTACTGAAAATATGGTAGATGGTTATTCTTGGAATTTCAGGAACCCGGTCCTAAATAAAGGCTGCCTACAGGGCACAGTGGCACCAGTACAGGCTCTGCTGCAGCCTGAAGGTGGCCAGAGAACACGCAGGAGTAGAGAGGTAAGTAAACAATTTCTTTTACTTACCTTACTTTACTCCCACATGGGACTCTATGGTCTTCTCAGACCTGCACCAGCCATTTAGCCACACCCCTTAGGCCCTGGTCCCCACCTGCTTCCACCTACCCTGTTGGTCTACTATAGGTGGTAGAATAACTGAGTCCAGCAGTGAGCCTCTGGCACCACCTCCATTTGCAGTAGCACTTCTAAAATGGTGCGTGCCTCCAGAGACCATTTTATGTCCAAGTTTCACTGTTGTTAAAACCTGCCAAGACCTAGATAAGATTGGGCTGTAAGTTAGTGTTTTTCAATCAGTGCTACTAGTACCACAAGTGATACTTTACAGCATGGCAGGCGGTACTTAGCCCCACTACCTTGGTGAACCTGTAGCATTGCTCTGCCTGACCTGGAAGGCTGGGATGGCATTGCCTGGTCCCTCAAAAGAGACGCAATTTGGGAAAAGGGAGGGTGCAGAGCCAAGGAGAGATTAGGAGATATCAGCAACTGAAATAATATCTCCCTTACTGCAAGGACAACTGTGGGGCAAGCCTCCTCCTCCTATGCACAGCTGCTATCTATAGGTGGCACATATAGTGGCAGTGGTGCTATTTCCAAGGTGGTACCTGAAAAAGGTGGTAATTGGTAAAGTGGTACTTAAAAAAAAGTTGAGAAGCCCTGCTCAAAGCTGATCCTAGCAACTGTCTCATTCCCCCCTCCCCTACTGGTAAAGAAAAGAAATAGAATATCTAGATAAAAACTTGTATTTTTTTAGATTCAGTTGTAAGTTTCAAAGGGTTTTGAGCAGCCCATTCCTGAGCTGCCGGGAGCATCCAGGGCTGGCGGCACCAAAAAGGGCAGCTGCTGCTGAATCCTGCGCCTCCTGTGCTACCGCAGGAGGCACCTCGGGAGAAGGGGACTTTTGTCCCCTTCCCCCGAGTAAGGTAAGCAGCCCTGCAGTGGGGCTACTCTCTTTACTGCCGACCAAAAGGTTGGTGGTAAAGGTGCTAGTGTAGGGCATGCAGCCCTCCACGAGCGCCTTGGATCCTGCAGAGCTCAGCTCCGCGGATCTGCCTCCCGCAAGCCCCCGCTGGCCTCCCCCCTCCCTGGAATGCCTCCTCCACGGCCCCGTCCTTGGCCCACCTGCTGTTCTGCAGCTCGGTGGTCTGGGAGAGCGCCAAGCTGAGTAGCCTGGGCGACCGCCCCATGCTAGCTCAGCACCAGCCAGAGCTAAATTTCTAAACAGATTTCTAAAGATATTTAATTTATAGCATAAACACATCAATCAAACTTACTGACAGATACTGGTATAGTTTCTTCTTTTGCTTCTGCTGATCGTTTGGTTCTTTGAATAACTGATGGACCTTGAAAAGCATGTTTATGGAGATGTAACATGGCCGGTAAATTCTCTTCTGTCCCATGATGCTTTCTTGCCATTTCTGTTTTCAGAGCTGAAATTCTAAATCCCTTCTGAGCTATATTAAAATATTTCTTTTTTACCCTCTGAGAGGCTATTATGAGATGTTTCAGCATTTCCATCATGTAGAATGACTCTGCTTTACATGTATATAGTTGTGAACTAAGTAATTCACACCTTGCACCCACAGTAGATGTAATGGATGGAAAGACTAGATTTATAACATAAAGCTCAATATAGTAATATTTTGACAAAGCATCCAATCCATTTTTGCCAGATTTACTTTTTTTAGCTCTCAGTACACTAGCCTGTTTTCTTATCAAGTTTTGGTTTCTGAAAAATTCTCTCTTAAGTGCAAACTGTTTTTTTTCTCCAGTGTTAGGCAATACAGGGCTATATGTTGAGAATATCTTCAGTATGCTGTTACTACTTCTTAGGTGAGTAAATAAATATGTAAATGGAAACTTCTGATTTTCAGTAACAGATTTCTTAGTTGTCTTCCTCTTTTGCACTCTCATCTTTTCTGTGCTAAGAAAGCTTGATCTCTGTGGGGAGGCTTTGGACAGCTGGCCATATTTCTTAAATCCCATATGCTGGTCTTTTCGTTCTGTGTTTATTGCTTCTTCATCTGAAAATATTCTATGCTGATTTTTATTGTAAATATTTGTGCTCTCTTTAGAAAATTTCCTTTCTTTGACAGAACATAATACGCTATCCACGTTATTCTTACATTTTTTCTTTTGGAGCATTATAATTTCAATAGGCTTTCGTCTCCTTAGTATCTTTTGTTTAATTAACCTTAACATCAAAATAATTTCCAAACTTTCCCAACTTTTTTTGAAATTTGCTTCTTCAAATGTTATATAAGCTAATGGTGGTCTAGTCTCTATGTATTTGTGACTATTTTCAAAATATATTTGTAATTGCTCCTTATTTTTAAGTTGAGATTTTTTTCCAACAGCACTGAATAAATTTAGCCAAGCCATTTTCAAATCATATCCTTCAAGTTTTCCATTCTTCAGAATATTCTTGGGTATCTTTGTTAACTCATTTTTTCCTCTCAAAATTAGCTCACTTGTTCTTAGATTCTTCCTTGAAATATGTGTTCTTGTGCTTTCACCTGTAATGATATATGAATTTCTTTGATATAAGATTACAACTTTAAGCACGTTTTTCTGGAGACAGTTCATATATAAGCATTTTGCCTTAAGTGTTTCTACATTTGTATTGAACTTTTAATAATCTTTATAGCCTTTTTTGCTCTGGGCAGCCCAATCCTAAACTGTGCTAGCACAGTCGGGCCACATGGCCTCTGCTGTATCCAACACAACTTCAGAGCAAAGCTGGAGGTCTTCTCAGGGTAAGGGGATGTTTTTCCCTTATGCCAAGTAATGCTCCAGCCTACTCTATGGGGCTATTCAGAATTGCACCTACTATGTCCTAGTCGCTCCATATAATGCAAGCTTGCCCGAGAAAGCTCACCCCAAACCACCTTATCTCCCAACGCCCTCTTGCTGTGACCTTTCCTCAGCCATTTTCAACCACTGTGCTGTGGCACACTTGTGTGCCACGGGTGGTCTGCAGGTGTGCCTTGGGACTTTGGGGAAGGTCATTTATTAGTAGGGCAATTGGGGAATTTGAGCCCCCTACCAGCAGAATGGTATGCCTTGTCAGTAGTCAAAATACCGATGGTGTGCCTTGACAATTTTAGCACCTTGTCATTGTGCTGAGAGATGAAAAAGGTTGAAAATCGCTGCCTTACCTACTCTGTGGTGCAGAAGGCTTGAATACAGCGTTGGCGAGCAGCACATACCCCCCCCCCGGTGGTGCTGCTTACTCTCTGGGTATGCAAATGTGCCTTATGACATGTTTGCAACACACTTCACTGGTGGAGGGACTGCTGCACCAGCAGATCATCTAGTTTGGATTATGTTCTGATTGGTGTAAGATCATATGCAAGGATTTTTGTATGAACAATTTGTAGCGGCTCTTACTGATTTATGTTGATACTCTATAAGCTCTGCTACAAAGCAAAAATAACACTGGTTTAATTAAAACACTTGTACTAAGCATTAGTACATTAGCATTAGGCCAAGCTTATGCATTAGCACAGGGGTGCCCAAACCCCGGCCCGGGGGCCACTTGTGGCCCTCAAGGCCTCTCAATGTGGCCCTCAGAGATCCCCCAGTCTCCAATGAGCCTCTGGCCCTCTGGAGATTTGTTGAAGCCCACACTGGCCCAACACAACTTCTCTCAGCATGAAGGCAACTGTTTGACCTCTCTTGTGAGCTGTGGGATGAAAGCTCCCTCCACTGCTTGCTCTTTCACATCTGTGATGCAGCAGCGGCAGCAAAGGAAAGGCCAGCCTTGCTTTGTGCAAGGCCTTTTATAGGCATTGAGCTATTGCAAGACCTTCATTCGATAATATAAGTTCATCATTAATATATTCATTTATGTAAACTTATGTAAATTTATTCAAATTTTAAATGTAAATTAATTCTTTTTTCCCCCGGCCCCCAACACAATGTCAGAGAGCTGATGTGGCCCTCCTGTCAAAAACTTTGGACACCCCTGCATTAGCATAAGCATTAGGACAACAACCCAATCATAAGATTAGTTTTACCAGAACAAAATTCCTTATCAACAGCTCCCAGTGTAATGTCACAAAATTTAATGTATGGCAGCATTTTAGAGATTTACAATGGCACTGCATTACACCATCACAAATGTTTGTTATTTCTGTCACAAAAGGGCTTTCAAGGCAGTTTACAACAAAAAGCCCCAACTAGGAGCTAAAATCAATAACCACCTGAGAGCAATAAATTATTTGAAGCATCAAATCAGCTAAAACATCTCTGAATAAGACTTTTTGTCAGAGAGTGAAAAATTAACAATGAGGGGGCCAAGTGGGTCTGAAAGGAGAGAGAATTCCATAGTCTAGAGCAGGGGTCTCCAAACTTTTTGGCCAGAGGGCCACATCAAATGTCTGGCACAGTTTTGAGGGCCAGAAAAAAATTTTAAATATAAAATTTATATAAATAAATTAGAGATGGAACTTAGATGTGTGAATAAATGAATGAATGGGCTCATTCATTCAACCTTTCTGGCCCTTAGAAGACCCTCCAGATGCAACCAGAGCATAGTTCAGTCATGTTCAGCAAAGTGGGCCAGGGGCTTTTAGGGGACAAGAGGCTTGCTGCGGGCTGCATCTGGCCCCTGGGCCAGGGTTTGGAGACCCCTAGTCTAGAGGGCTGTGACTGAAAAGGCCCTGTTCTCTAAAAACAGACTTTGGAGAGAGAGGGAACAGAGAGCAAGTTTTTTTGATGTGAGTAAAGTGGATGGGCAGTTTCATGTGCAGAGATGGTTCTTCAAATACCCTAGTCCATGACCATTACAGACTTTAAAGGTTATAATCAATAAGTTGAATTAAGCCCAAAAACATACTGGCAATCAAGGGAAACCATAGAAATCGTATGCTCTCAAGCACAGGCTATAACCAGAACCCATGCAGCTGCATTCTATAGGAGCTGAAGTTTCCAGACAGTTCCCAGGGTAGCCCTGCATAAAGCATGTTACACAGTTGCAACCTAGCTGTGACTAGGGCATTATACTCTTATATGGGCAGGAGGTCTGGCTCAGTTGGTAGAGCTGCCGCCTTGTATGCCTGAAGATCTGAGACTGCCAGTTCGAAACAACTGGAAGTAACCGAGAACTGACAACACGCTGATATACTGATGAGCTGACCGTCGGTGGCAGAGAGGAGTTGCCGTCAAGTGGAGCGTGGGAGGCAAAGGGCCAGACAGAGGCCAGACTGGGAAGGAATCTAGCTGCACAGAGGAATTCTATGAAAGACTAGAACTATTCAATCTAGTAAAAAAAGTAAAAAATCTAGTAAAAAAGATGTAAAAATCCCTAAGGGTGTTTAGAACAGCCTGCCTATGTAAACCGCCTTGGATTAAAGTCTGAGGAGAAATCTGACAACCAAAGAAAGGCAGTATATAAATACCTGTATAAATAAATAAATAAATACTGGCCAGATCTGCCTTCCTCAGAAAGGGTCCCAGTTGGCACAGCAGCCAAAACTTTGCAAAGCACCTCTAACCACATCTGCCATCTGGTCATCAAGGAGTAAGGTCAGACCAGAAGCACCCCCAAAACCAATCTTTAGCAGGATTAACAATCTCATCTATAGCAGGCTGAACATCCAAATACAAGTTGGCTCTCATACAGGCCAGTAAGCCCTTTGTCTTGTCAGAATTCAGACTTGGTTTATTAGCTCATATTCAGTCCATCACTGAGCTCAGACCTCAGCTCAGACCTTATTCAGAACCTCCATTGCTTCCCTGGTATCAAATGAAAATGAGAGGTAGGACTGTATATCATTAGCATACTGATAACACTTCAGTTCAAGGCTTTGAGGACCTTTCCCATAGATTTAATGTATATTTTAAACAGCATAGGAGGCAAGCTGGAAACTTAAGAGGCCAAAGGCCAAGAGATAAAACAGTAGTCTCCCAGCATCACTGACTGGGACCTTCCCTCCAGGAAACTGGTGCAACTGCAAAGCAGTATCCTCCCCCCCCCCCAAAACCCAGCAAGGCAATCCAGAAGGATACCATGATCAATATTATCGAAAGGCACTGGGATGTCGAGCAGAATTAACAGGTGCATACTTACATGACTAGTTCTTGGCGTAAGTCATCCACCAGAGTGAAAAAGGCAGTTTCAGTTCCAAAACCAAGTCAGAACCAAGACTGATAAGGTCCATATAATCAATTTCCTCCTGAAAAATCTTAAATTGGGATGCCACCACCTACTCAAATACCTTGCCCAGAAATGGAGACAGGCTGATAGTTTCCTGTGTTAGTCAGACCCCTTAAGGAGGGTAGTAATCCAACCAGGGACCAATAGATGCTGTTAGTATGACACTTCTGGGTTTCACCACTACTGAACAACTAAAAATATTTTTAGATTGTGAGTCCTTTTGGGACAGGGAGCCATTAGTTATTTGATTTTTTTTCTGTAAACCACTTTGGGAACTTTTTGTTAAAAAGCGGTATATAAATAGTTATTATTATTATTATTATTCTGAAGAAAAACAAATTATTATTAACAGTATTTATATACCGCTTTTCAACAAAAGGTTCACAAAGCGGTTTACAGAGAAAATCAAATAACTAATGGCTCCCTGTCCCAAAAAGGCTCACAATCTAATAAGATGCAAAAGAACAGAAGCAGACGGCCACTAGAAAAGACACTGCTGGGGTGAGGAAGGCCAATTAATTAATTATACATTGAATAAATATATAATGTAATCCAAAATGTGTACATAGCTAAATGGCATTTAAATATACATGATGGTTTTTAGGTTTTTTCTGCTCCCAGAGCCTATGCCCTTCTCATGTGCTAAAAGCTACTACAGTTGGTGCTGCCCTAACATTTACATATAAATGTGTGAATATACCTACTAGTAGCTTCTCAGCTCTAAAAAGAAAGATGGGCTTCTATGGCAACTAAATGTAAAACCCATTAAGGGCCACTTTGTACAATATATCTGAACCAATCCCATGCACATGCAATTAAAGATGTGAATAAATATAGGCCAAAGACCCATCTAGTCCAGTTTCCTGTATCTCACAGTAGCCCATCAGATGCCTCAGGGAGCACACAAGACAGTAAGATACCTGTATCCTGCTGCCACTCCGTTGCACCTGCTTTTCTGAGGTACCCTACTTCTAAAACCAGGAGGTTGCATATAACCACCACAGCTTGTAACATGTGATGAACTTTTCTTCTAGAAATCTGTTCAATCCTCCTTTAAAGGCATTGAGGCTAGATGCCATAACCACTTCCTGTGGCAAGGAGTTCCAGACTAATTACACACTAGGTAAAGAAATATTTTCTTTTGTCTGTCCTAACTCTCTCAGCTCTCAATTTTAGTGGATGTCCTCTGGTTCTGGTGTTGTGTGATAAGGAAGAGAATATCCCTCTATCCACCCAACCCCTGCATAATTTTATATGTCTCAATCATGTCCCCCCTCAGGTCCCTCTTTTCTAGACTGAAGAGCCCCAAGCAGTGTAGCCTTTCCTTATCTGGGAGGTGCCCTAGCCCAGTAATCATTTTGGTTGCTCTCTTCTGCACCTTTTCCAGTTCCACAATATCCTTTTTGAGATGTGATCACCAGAACTGGACACAATACTCCAGATGTGGCTTTACCATTTATTTGCATAATGACTTTATAATATTGGCTGTTTTATTTATTCTGTTTTTCTTCTCTGTTCTTCTCCCCATGCCAGTGCATAGTTCTGTTTTCAAACCAATACATCCCAGCAGCGATTCAAATTTTTAAAGCAAAAATTATTTCTCATTTATTATACGGTATCCCGATATGGATACAGGCAGTTTCTAAGGATTTGGATCATATTGCTTCTTCCTTTTTTAGAAAGATATTAGGTATTCCTAATCTTATACGGTTGCCCACTATTCTTTTAGAACTTGGTTTACACCTTCCCTCCACTTATGCCTGGCTTTTTACCTTTAAGTTTTGGTTAAGGATTCATTTATCTCCTTCCCCTGACTCTTTAATTACAGAATTAATGAGTGACACGTATATCTTTATTTGGTTTAAAATAGTGGAAACTAAACTCCACTCCATTAACCTATCAGTAGAATTACTTGCTGATCTAAATTTATCTCAAGCTTATAAAATTATCAAAGACCACCTTTTCCTAGCTGAATTCAATACTTTAAAAAAAAAAAAAAAAAAAATTCTCTTAATTTGACCTGTTCCCCCCTTTCCCTAGGTCTTTTTCCTCAACTTGTTGTTGCCACTTCAAACTATTTTTTTCACCTCACTAATCCTAGACTGAAGAGAGCCTTCATGCTCGCTAGACTCAACATATTTCCCTCAGCTGTTCATTATGGTCGTTTCATGCGAGTTCCTCGCGAGAAACGATTATGTTTATTCTGTGGGGAGACCCCGGATACTCTTTTACATATTTTGCTTTTTTGTCCCTCTCATGACTCCCATCGTAGGATTTATTTAGAATCCTGGATTTCTAATTTCCCCCCTCAGGTATCACCCCTTCCCCAGTTGTTGGAAGACTCTATTGCTCCCTTGACGTATTCAGTGGCTAGTTTCCTGGCCTATATATTACAAAAAACGCCGGACTTTAGTTCTATAAAATCTTCTTTAAAATTTTTGTAGTCACCTTTCGCTATCTAATACCTGTTTTACTGAAAGGATAAGGTTGTCCCTTCTGGCTCCTTTTCTTTCTAGACCCTATTTCTTTTTTCTCTATTTAGTTTTCCTGAACTAGTCTAGTGGATAACGGTTGTATTGTTCCACTTTGTTGTCAGTTGTCTGCTGTAATATTTATAATAATAATGCCAATAAAGGTTAACTAACTAACTAACTAGTTCTGTTTTCCACTTATGTGTGAAACGGTTCATTAAATCACCTCCTCAAATGCAATCTACATTAGAACAGTTATTTTGATTGTGTGTGAAGAAGTGGTTTGGTCAAACCGCTACCACACCATGTCATTAGGAGAAAGGCAATGACTTGCCAGAAGAGGGAGCTGGACATGCTAGTGTATGTTCCTAACTGCATATGGTCAGGGTATCATCTGAACCAGCTCCCTGATTTTTCTACTGAAATTTCCTTTCCCCCCAAAAGCTTTTTTTAAAGCTGTGCCTCTCCTACCTTACAGTGACCATGAGGCATTAACTGCCTTCCAAAGGAGGGGAAAAGTACCATTTTTAATCATTGCACTGTACAATATTGTGCTTTTTACCTTGAACTGCCTTGGAAGGTTCCAGGAAACAGGATCAAAATGTCAAAAATAATAATAATATTTGCCACTGAAGATATTTGCTGCTAATAGCTTTGAGTAGCTTTTAAACTCTAGGACAGCTTGCTTTTCAAGCACCCAAAGGAAAGTGACAAGGAGCAACATTTCTAATCAGCCACCATCACAACCATTAACCCATTTCTGCCCAGCCCACAGTTGCACACATTTAGTCCCTGTTGTGTCTATGCAATGCTGAGCAGAAATGGCTTAAACTAAACCCAAATCAAAGTGGCAGCCAATTATAAGAATGATGGGAACTACCAACAATTTCCTAGAAACAGAATGGGTTTGGTAAGAAATCAACAGAAGGAATATTTGCAGTGGCAGTTTCAAGTGAATGCCTTTGAGACAGGTTGACCAGATGTAATAACTGCAAAAGAGGACAAGGCACCCCAAAATGTAGCACATCCAAGAAAATTGTAGGATATGACAAAATAAAAGCTAAAAATGCTTGTATATGAACTTCATGTGTTTAATCTAAACCAGGGGTGTCCAAACTTTTTGGCAAGAAGGTCACATCATCTCTCTGACACTGTGTCAGAAAAAAAAGAATGTACATTTCAAATTTCAATAAATTTACATAAATGAATATATTAGAGATGGAACTTATATGAATAAATGAAGGTCTTGCAATAGTTCAAGGCCTATACAAGGCCTTGCACAAAGCAAGGCCAGCCTTTCCTTTGCTGCTGCATCACTGATGTGAAACAGCAAGCAGTGGAAGAAGCCCTCATCCCACAGCTCACATGAGAAGTCAAAAAGTTGGCTGTCACACTGAGAGCAGTTGAATCATTGAGTTGAATCATTGAGCAGTTGAGTCTGCCAGCGCAGACTCCAGCAAGTCTCTGGAGGGCCAGGGCCAGAGACTGGGGGCTCCCTGAGGGCCAGATTGGGAGTCCTCAAGGGCCACAAGTGGCCCCATGGCCAGGGTTTGGGCACCCCTGATCTAAACTCCATATTATTATTAAATTTAAAACTATATTACATGTAATTTATTAATTACAAGATGGCTATTTGCTGCCTGCTCGTGGGGAAAAGGAGGACATTTAAGTTCTTTTCCAGGACACAGGGCTAAAAAAGAGGGCATGTCCTGGAAAAGGAGGACATCCAGTCACCCTGGTTTGAGATCACAGAATTTCCCCCCCTTATTCTTTAAATTAAGATTTAATACTGCATGTATGTGAACATCACCGGGGAGTGGACAGTTTGCTTTCCATTGTGCCTGTAAACAGTAAATCTGAATTTAACCTAATAGGATTCTTGCAGAGTTCTTTTTTAATTCTGATTTTTTAAAGCCCATCTGGCGGCTTCAAAGGGCTGTCAGTTAGTTAGTTAGTTTCCAGCATTTGGGGTTTGTGGCACTTAATGAACTGGGAGACTGTCTGAAGGGCAAAGGGCCCAATCCTATGCATTCCTGTCTCCTCAGAAGTGAGTCCCATTCTAGCCAGTGGAGCTTCCTCCCAGGTAAGTGTGGGCAGCACTGCAGCCTGTGAGCCCAAGCCTCTGCCTGTCTCCTCAGAAGTCAGTCCCATTCTAGTCAGTGGGGCTTCCTCCCAAGTAAGTGTGGACAGGATGGTAGCCACAGTCCCTTCCTGCCTTGTTTGTAGCTGCTGGACGCGCCCCCTGAAGCCCATCAGAGGACGCCCTGCCAACCGGGAGACAATCTGGAGGACAAAGAGCCCAGGCTAAGCAAGCCCCATCACGTTCAGTGGGGCTCGCTCCCAGGAAAGCGTGCGCAGGACTGGGCCCCAGCTTCGTTCCTGCCGTGCCTGGAGGTGCTGCCCGCGCACCTCCAGGTGACGCCCTGCGCACGCCTGCGAGCCCAGCACTTCTCCTGCCACACGGAGGGCGAGGAGGGCGCCGCCGCCTGGCCTGGCCTCGCCTCCCCAACGCGCCCCGCCCCGGCAGCCGCCAAGCCGTCCTCACCCGGCCAGGGCTTCCCCAGGACGAGCAGGCGGCCCAGGATGGGGGACCCCGCGACCGGCCCCAGGATCAGCAGCGTGGCCATGAAGGCTCCGGTCTTCAGCATGGCTCCTTCCGCTCCCCACTCGCAGCCTCCGCCATGGCGGCTCCAACGGCCCTCCTCGGCCGAGAGAGCGAACGAACGCCGTGGAAATGGCGGGAGGAGCCGCGCCTCCTCCGCGCCTGCGCGCACGAACTGGCGGGCTGGCGACGAGGGGGAGGGGCTTCGCATGGCAGCTGGGCCGCGGCAGGACGAGGCTGTGTGGTCCCTCGACGCGCTTTCCTGGGAGCAAGCCCCACTGAAAGGCACGGGACTTCCTTCTGAGTAGGCAAGCAGAGGCCGACGCCACTGAGGTGAACGGCGCAGACGTGGAAGGCTTAGGAAGCTGCAATCCTGTCCACACTTACCTGGGAGCAAGCCCCATTCACTCTAGTGGGGCTTACTTCTGAGTAGGCATGCATACGATTGGGCTCTGAGCACGTCTACTCAGAAGTAAGTCTCTACTCTACTCAGAAGTATTGACTCTAGTGGGACTTCTGAGTAGACATGCATAGGATTGGGATCTGGCAGCCCAATCCTGTCCACACTTTCCTGGGAGCAAGTCCCATGGACTCTAATGGGACTTACTTCTGAGTAGACATGCCTAGGATTGGGCTCTAAATGCCCTTGGGGCAATTTGACATTTTTTAAAAATGTTGTCAGCCAGTAGGAGATCCCTGATTCAAAAATAAATCATTTAAGAACCCTTGGCTCCTATCAGTGGATTTGCCAGCCCCTGTTTCAAATGATTAATAATAATAATAATAATAATAATTAATAACTGATATTTATATTCCGCCTTTCAGGCCATTGGATTATTGCTTTGGCTTTATTCAAGGCAGTTTACACATTTAAATAAAATAAATATAAAATATTTAAATAAAATAAATATCCCCTGACATTGTCTGGGAACAATACTCCATAAATAGGGCACCCACCACTGAAAGGATGGTATATAAAAGGGTACATATAGACTTGGAAGTTTATTGGACCAAATTCTGTTAGTGAAAGCTTGTGTAAACATACCTGTCCTGGTTTTGTAACAATGACAGTTCATTTAGCTGCACATCAGTCCTATGCAGAGTTTGTTCCAGTGGACATAGGCACAGCTATTCACTGTTGGGGTGAACTTTAAGCAAAAAAGCATCCACTAAATCAGCAATTTTCAACCTTTTTCATCTCACGGCACTAAAATTGTCAAGGCACACTATCAGGTTTTTGACAATTGACAAAGTGCACCATGCTGCCAGTGGGAGGCTCACATCCTCCATTGGCTCTACTAATAAATGACCTTCTCCCAAATTCCTGTGGCACACTTGTGGACCTCTCATGGCATGCCAATGTGCCACAGCACAGTGGTTAAAAAGGGCTGCACTAAACTGTGATATGTGGTATTGTCTCCAGAAACAAGGGGCAGCTCTCTCACTGAATTTATTGCCTTATTTCTAAGTGCATACAGTACACAGAATTTCTACCTTTGTATGGATCCAACTTTGAATGGTACAACTACTGTGCTTTGAAAACTACATGTCTTTAAAGCAGAAACAACCACACTATGGTAGTGAGAATATCAATCACATTTAACATTTAATGT
Organism: Tiliqua scincoides; assembly: GCF_035046505.1. Taxonomy (NCBI): domain Eukaryota; kingdom Metazoa; phylum Chordata; class Lepidosauria; order Squamata; family Scincidae; genus Tiliqua; species Tiliqua scincoides. The sequence continues at coordinate 157,548,326 of NC_089824.1, forward strand.
TCAAAGTCTGGCATGGCACAGAGAAAAAATTATTAATGCAGGAAAAATATCGCCAATCCAGCAGGAAACCCTACGGTCAGTGAAGGGACGCCAGTACAAATACTCCCCCTAAACCAACCACTTCAAGAGCAAGCAGTAATTCACTGTGATCATGCTATATGGATATAGTTGATAATATTATAATATTAACTATTTCCCTTGCAATTCCTTGGATTTCATGCCAGTCTAGATTTTTAATAAATTGATCATTCCTGTGCAGCCATAGGAAGGCTTCAACACTATCTGGAACATCATGATAAATAGTTGCACTGATAGATGTTAAATATTTGCAGGATGGATTACCAAAATTATTTTCCATGGGTTTTGTGGAGAAATAAGATCTTATCTGGAAGTACTATGTCTGGCCTGATGCAACATGACAGGAAGCAAAAGGTATGATGGAAATGAACAACTAGGCAGAGGGTCTGGTCTTGGTCTAGAGCAGGGGTGTCCAAAGTTTTTGGCAGGAGGGCCACATTGTCTCTCTGACACTGTGTCGGGGGCCAGGGGGGAAAAGGAATTAATTTACATTTTAAATTTGAAAAAATTTACATAAGTTTGCATAAATGAATATATTAAAGTTGAACTTATATGAATGAATGAAGGTATTGCAATAGCTCAAGGCCTATAAAATGCCTTGCACAAAGCAAGGCTGGCCTTTCCTTTGCTGCTGCTACTGCATCACAGACATGAAACAGCAAGCAGTGGAGGGAACCCTCATCCCACAGCTCATGGGAGAGGTCAAACAGTCACCCTCATGCTGAGAGCAGTTGTGTTGGGCCAGTGTGGGCTCCAACAAATCTCTGGAGGGCCAGAGGCTCATTGGAGACTGGAGGCTCCCTGAGGGCCGCATTGAGAGGCCTCGAGGGCCGCAAGTGGCCCCAGGGCCGGTGTTTGGGCACCCCTGGTCTAGAGGGTAGAGCCTCCCTCAGCCCCAAAGATAACATCAGAAGGTCGCCAGTTCGAGGACACCAGCAGCTCCCTGAGCGGCTGAGACCTTGAAGCCGATGACAAGCCGAGCTAAGTGATTCCACCTGCTCTTGGTGTGAGCAAGAAGCATCTTGGCTGCCCTCCATGTGAGAGATGGAGCTGTTTGTAAGCCTGCGTGGGAGAACTGGAGGCCAGAAGTGAGACCAAACCAGGAAGATCCATTCTGAAATGTTGTTGGTTCTTGAAAAAGAGAACCTCTATGATTGTAAAAATCCCCTTGAGGGATTTAGAAATCTCTGCCTACATAAACCACCTTGAATAAAGTCAGAGGAGTAACCTGATGACCAGAAAGGTGGTATATAAATACCTAGTTATTATCATTATTATTATTAACAGTTCTTAATTCTTAAAACAATCAAATGGGAATTATGGTTGTATAGTCTTCAGGGAAAGGTTTTAGTGAAAACCAGTAGTGTAGGTACTCACATGTTCATACTTGGTAAGAAATTTTATTTTTGTCTTTTAAAGTTAGTCTGTGTTTACTACTGACAGCTCTCTCCATTTGTAATAACTTTTGCAACCTTTTACCACCCCCGATATGAAGAAAGGTACATGATTTCAGGATCAAGTAAGTGTCTGTAAAATAGGTTCATTGTACAACTCTGTTACTTCAATTTAGTACTGAATACACAATATTATTTATGAAATATTAAAAAATGACAGCTGTATAGTAGTTCTTATTTTAGTGGATTCTTCAGGTTTTGTGTAAGTTAGGTACTTGTTTCTTAATTGTCCACAAGATGGTGCTCTGTCAAACAGGTTAAGACAATAGATAGAGATGTTTGAAAACTGTTTTTTACTCAAAAGTTAGCCCACTGTTTTCAGTAAGACTTAGGCTATAGATAGATAGTAAGACTTAGAGCACAATCCTACCCTGCGCTGGAACAGGCAAGCCAGGAAGCTTGCACTGTATCCAGCAAAGGATAGGGGCCAAAAGCGGCTGAGCCAGAGGCAAGAGAAAACTTTTCCCTTACCTGTGGGCAAGGCGCCCTTGTCCCTATGGGTTTCCTCGAAGTCCGAGGAGAGCAGAGCGGCTTTAAGCTGCTCCAGTCTCCCTGGGAAGGGAGGTTGGGATCTGACATAACTGCTGAATCCCAGCCCCACCCACCCACTTCCTGACCCACTGTCAGCCCTTCCCCTGCCCAGGAATACCTCCTTCCCACCCCTTCCCCACCCCCTCCCCACCTACCTCAGAGCCTTGCGTTGGCCCAGCTGGGCCAATGCAAGGTTCAGTGCCTCCATAGACATGGAGGCTTTTTCCAGCCTAGCCTACTCCTGAGGAGGCACAAGCGTGTCTTATGGCACTTTTGCAACCCTTCTGGGCTGGCCCAAGGGACTTTCGCTGGCCCAGGTGAAGGGCAGGATTGCGCCCTTACTCAAAGATACCTCTAACTATAGAATATTTGTGTATTGGAAGTATGATGGCTTCTCCAAATAAGTGATTGTGAGTTTTATTTGTGACAGAGAAAATTAAGTTTTTGACTATTTTATTATATATTTATTATCTGTTATTAATTTCAGGATTATAATTAATATAATATTATGAATTAATATAATAAATAGTATTTAAGAGTTCCTACCATTTTAGTCTTGAACATTGTTGAGTATTCTTTGGTTCCCTTTTCTTATAAGGGAAAATAAGGCACAGAAATTAAACACATTTCAGCAGATATTTACATTAGGTTTCCTCAGCTCTGCTCTTCAGCCACACAGAGGCTGGGGTAGAAAATGGAGATGTCTTGAGGAATGTTTCTAGCCAGGAGTGCCTTCAGGCAGTGTTGAGTCCTGGAATTTCTCCTAACTGAAGGTAGATTAAGCTTCCAGTCTTATTTATTTAAGAGAATTTTTTTAAATCCTATCTTTCTCCCACCGAGTAAGGCAGGGGGCACCCAAGACAGCTTATAAAAGACATAAAAGATACAAAAAATACATAAGGCAAAAATTAACAATTAAATAATAATAAGTAGCACATACAAAACAGTACTGATAGAAAGACCAGCAACTTAAAACACATTACAGTCTTTAAAAAGCAGCATCAAGAATAGAAAATGCAGACCATAGTCCAAAGAAACAAAAATACATCGTTTTTGATCCAAGGCATTCTAACAAAAATTATGGCAGAAAAACCAAACAAAAATAAAACTCTTCAGCCCCTGCTAGAAGGAAAACACAGAAAGTACAGAACTAACTCTCAAAAGGGAGAGAATTCTGTAATTTTGGCACCATCACAGAGAAGGCCCTACTTCTTCTTGCCACAAACCTGGCCTTATTTCATGTAGTCCTCCTAGTTAGGCTTTCTAAGGGCGCATTCCTATCCTGCGCTGGAACAGGTGAGCCAAGAGGCTTGTGCTGTATACAACGCAGGATAGGGGCCTTAAGCAGCTCAGCCAGAGGCAAGGGAAAACATTTCCCCTTACCTCCGGGTAAGGACCACTGGCCCCTATGGGTCTTCTTGGACTTGCGCCACCTACTGAGGTGGCACAAGTCCAAGGAGACTGGAGCGACTTGGAGTTGCTCTCTTCTCCCCAGGGACGGGGGTTGGTATCCAGCATAACTGCTAGATTCCAGCCCCGCCTTCTGCTCCCTGCCTGCCTGCCACTGGGGCCACCCAACACCTGCCCTCCCCCCACCCAGGAACACCTCTCTCCCACCTCCCCCTGCTGCCCCCATCTACCTCAGAGCCTTGCATCTGCACAGCCAGGTGCTCAGAGGAAGCTGGCACGGAGGCTTACATCAGCCTCTGCAGGCTGGCGCTTCTCTGAGAGCCAGCCCAGCTTTCTCCCAGGGAGGTGCAAATGCGACCCTCCTGGGCCATGCAAGAGACTTGCACCAGCCCAAGTCAAGGGCTGGATTGCGCCCTAAGATACCCTTCTTTTCTTCTGTACCCAGACCCAGTTGTAATTTAGGCCGAATGACCCTTGGCAGACCCAGACTGAGCAGGGTGACCAGTCATCCTCTTTTTTCAGAACATGTCCTCTTTGTGTCCTAGAACAGAACTTAAATGTCCTCCTTTTCCCTGTGAGTGGGCCCCTGCAGGCAGTGCATAGCTTTTTTGTAATTAATAAATTATATGTCACATAGTTTTAAATTTAATAAGTAATATAATGTTTAATTTAACCACATGAAATCAATATGTGAGTATTTCTAGCTTTTATTTTGTCATGTCCTACATTTTTTTGAATTACCTACATTGTGGTGTGCCTTGTCTTCTTTTGCAGTTATGACATCTGGTCACCCTGAGACTGAGACAAAAAGACCACAAGGTGAGTTTAACAAAGACCATTACTTGAGTTTCTTAGAAAGCAAAAATTATAAGTAGTTCAAATAGCAGGTTAGTAAAGCAGTAAAACAGTCCATAAGCATAAAAATCAGTTTCCCATAAACCTTCCCAGATAAATCTTCCTTTCCTATGCTATCATTTCCTATGCTATGCAGATATCATTACCTAAAGGGCTCACCAAAACTTTGGCGATGTTAAGGGCCGACTCTCTCGATGGCACTAGAACAGTGGTTCTCATACTTTTAGCACCAGCACCCACTTTTTTAGAATGAGAATCTGCCAGGACCCACCAGAAGTGATGTCATGACCAGAAGTGACATCATCAAGCAGGAAAATTTTTAACAATCCTAGACTGCAATCCTACCCACACTTACCAGGAGTAAGTCCCATTTACTGTCACTGTTAAAAGCATATACATAGTAGCCTGTTAAAAGTACAGCCCAAATACAATCACATACCATGGTAGCATCAAATATAATTAGTTGGCAACCTTCAGTCTCGAAAGACTATGGTATCGCGCTCTGAATGGTGGTTCTGGAACAGCGTCTAGTGTGACTGAAAAGGCCGATTCAGGAGTGACAATCCCTTCCAAACTGGGAGCAAGTGCAGTTGTCCCTGGTCTGTCTCCCTGGCTATGTGCCTTCCTTCTTTGACTCTTTGCCTCAGACTGTTGGCAAAGTGTCTCTTCAAACTGGACGAGGCCATGCTGCACAGCCCACCTCCAAGCGGGCCGCTCAGAGACCAGGGTTTCCCACCTGTTGAGGTCCACTCCTAAGGCCTTCAGATCCCTCTTGCAGATGTCCTTGTATCGCAGCAGTGGTCTACCTGTAGGGCGCTTTCCCTGCACGAGTTCTCCATAGAGGAGATTCTTTGGGATCCATCCATCATCCATTCTCATGACATGACCGAGCCAACACAGGCATCTCTGTTTCAGCAGTGCATACATGCTAGGGATTCCAGCTCATTCCAGGACTGTGTTGTTTGGAACTTTGTCCTGCCAGGTGATGCCGAGGATGCGTTGGAGGCAGCGCATGTGGAAAGCATTCAGTTTCCTGTTGTGAGCAAAGAGTCCATGACTCGCTACAGTACAGAAGTGTACTCAGGACGCAAGCTCTGTAGACCTGGATCTTGGTATGTTCCATCAGCTTCTTATTGGACCAGACTCTCTTTGTGAGTCTGGAAAATGTGGTAGCTGCTTTAATGATGTGTTTGTTTAGCTCAGTATCGAGAGAAAGTGTGTCGGAGATCGTTGAGCCAAGGTACACCAAGTCATGGACAACCTCCAGTTCATGCACAGAGATTGTAATGCAGGGAGGTGAGTCCACATCCTGAACCATGACCTGTGTTTTCTTAAGGCTGATCGTCAGTCCAAAATCTTGGCAGGCCTTGCTAAAACGAATCATGAGCTGCTGGAGATCTTTGGCAGAGTGGGTAGTGACAGCTGCATCGTCGGCAAAGAGGAAGTCACGCAGACATTTCAGTTGGACTTTGGACTTTGCTCTCAGTCTGGAGAGGTTGAAGAGCTTTCCATCTGATCTGGTCCAGAGATAGATGCCTTCTGTTGCAGTTCCAAAGGCATGCTTCAGCAGGACAGCGAAGAAAATACCAAACAAAGTTGGTGCAAGAACACAGCCCTGCTTCATGCCACTTCAGATGTCAAAGGGGTCTGATGTGGAGCCATCAAAGACAACAGTGCCCTTCATGTCCTTGTGTAAAGACCTGATGATGCTGAGGAGCCTGGGTGGACATCTGAAGACATCTTGGGGAGAATCTTGAAGAGGCCGTCCCTGCTGACCAGGTCGAAAGCCTTCGTGAGATCTATGAAGGCTATAAAGAGTGGCTGTCGTCGTTCCCTGCATTTCTCCTGCATTTGTCTAAGGGAGAATACCATATCAGTAGTGGACCTATTGGCTCGGAATCCGCACTGCGATTCTGGATAGACGCTCTCTGCAAGTACTTGGAGACTCTTTAGTGCATATGTTAAAAATAAAATATTGAAATGAATGGGGACCCACCTGAAATGGGCTCACAATCCACCTAGTGGATCCTGACCCACAGTTTGAAAAACACTGCACTAGAAAGTCTAGAAAAGGGGTGTCAAACTGAATGCCCAGGGGCTGGATATGACCTGTGGAAGCTTTTCATCTAGCCCTCAGGCTCTTAGCTGCTGAGCAGTGCTGAGGTGTTATTGCTGAAAGGGCAGCCCACATGAAAATTGGGCTCTTCCATATCTTGAAACATGATCAAGATTTGCGTATTTTGGCTTCTATCATTTGCAGCTAGTGAGTTCCTAAGTGAGAAAAATGCTTATTTTTGGTTATGACCTGTTTAATAACATCACGTCCTGCCTAATGCCATCACTTCTGGCCCTCAGCAGGCACCATGAATGCTATTCAGCCCTCTGTATGAAACAAGTTTGACACCCCTGGTCTAGAACCTCAGGTCTTCAAAGCTGCAAAGCAGAAGTCTCACTCACGCAGAGCTTGAAGGACCTGAAGAACCAATGGCCTGGAATAGCCGCCTTTTATAGGCCTGCTTTTGCACACTGCCCCCTAGTTCTGCACACAGCATGCTAGGTTTTGCACCTGGCACTCTAATGTGCCAGGGAGGACCTAAAAGTTAGTTTTGAATTAGGTTCCTCAGTCTCTTCCTCTGCCCTTCTAGGATAGTAACAGCCTGGGGTGAAGGAAAGGTCAATAATACAGAAGCCCTAGTGGAACAATGTTACAAGCCAATGGCTGCCAAAGAATAAAAACTTTCTCTCAATGTTTCCAATACTCTGCTACAGATTTTTGCTTCTTCCTTCTGCTTCTTCACGTCTAAACATCTAGCCTTAATTTCCTTCCTTTCCACCCTGGCAGGAGTTCAAGACAACTTATATAAGTAAACAAAAAAGATAAAATAAAAACAATAAAACAAGCAGCAAAAACACAGTACAATAAGAAGCAGCCATTAAAAAGTCTCAAAGCCCTAATTAAAATCAAAGCAAAAGTTCTACAACTCTATGGAAGGCTAGCAAAGAGGAACCAGGGCTAAATAGGGAGACTGTCACAGGCCAGGCATCACAACAGAAAAAAACATAAAACAGGCATCACAACAGGTTGCTGATAGCTGAACATCAAAATGTGATGGTGCCCACAACAAGACCATCTAAGAGAAACTCACAGGACTGGCAGATCCACATGGTAAAGGACAGTCCTGCAAGAACCTGGGTCCTAAACCATTTAGGGCTTTCTAGATTATCACCATCACTGAATGTGCCTGAAAACATACAGTCAGCTCTAGTAAATTAAAGAAGAGGAGCATGACATGATCATAACACCTAGCACTCATAAAGAGTCTCACAGCTGTATTCTATACTAGCTGAAGTTTCCAGGCAGTCTTCAAAGTTCACACTGCATGGCATGCATCACAATAATCTAGAGATACAAATGCCAGGTCCATCTCTTCCAGGAAAAGGTCCAGTTGGTGAACCAGACCATTAAAGAAGCTCCTGGTCATGCCAACACTGACAATCCAGGATCAAGGCCAAATCCAGGTGCACCCCTAGCCTTTAAGGGATGTGCTACCTCATAAAAAATGAGATGGCAAATCATATCCCAGGTGATCAGTCTTCTCAGGAACAGTACCTTGCCTACTCTCAGTTTAATGTAATGCAATCTATGCAATCACAGTGGGTATGTAGAGAATGATTTATCTGCTGACTGCTGTGTAATAGTTACCTTAAAAAAAATTGTAGCTTTTTTTTGTTTCACTACAGCTGAACCACTTCCTATATTTTACTTGCTCACCTCCTGCTTCATCCGTATGAGATCTCCCATGTAACAGAGGACATGACTCTAAATGTGTCACACAGCACAATCCTATGCAAGTCTACTCAGAAGTAAGCCATATTGTGTTAAGTTTGGCTCACACCCAGGAAAGTGTGTATAGAATTGCAGGCACAGCCAGTGTAGCTCCATGTTACTAAATACAAGCTACATGAGGTCCCAGTCCATCTTGGGAAAATGATATGCATGGAGGTTAAGAATGTAACAAGAGCCCAACTGAATCCGGCCAAAGACACATTTAGTCCAGCTTCCTGTATCTCACAGTGACCAATCAGATGCCTCAGAGAGCACAGAAGACAACAAGATACCTGTATCCTGCTGCCACTTCCTTGCTCCTGGCATTCTGAGGTAGCCTACTTCTAAAACAAGGAGGCTGCACATACCAGTCACAGTATGTAACCTGTGATGCACTTTTCTTCTAGAAATCTGTTGAATCCCCTTTTAAAAGCACTAGGTCAACCATCACCTCATTCTGTGGCAAGGAGTTCCACACTCTAGATAAAAAAATATTTTCTTTTGTCTGTTCTACCTCTCCAGACACTAAATTTTAGTGGATGTCCCCTGGTTCTGTTGTTATGTGAGAGGGAAAAGAACATCCCTGTATCCTCTCTATCTAACCCATGCATAATTTTATACATCTCAATCATGAGCCTCCCCCTGGCAACTGGGGAGACTGAAAGTCCCAAATGCTGTAGCCTTTCCTCATAAGGAAGGTATTCTTATGTAATAATTTTAACCTTTTCCCCACCAAAATTATTCATCTCAGAGCCACCTGAAATAAATAAAAGAATCTTCAGGTGCTGGTGGCTACCTTTTATTATAGGTTTATAATTGGTAGCCCAATCCTATCCACACTTTCCTGGGAGTAAGCCCCATTAACTCTAATGGGACTTACTTCTGAGTAGACATGCATAGGATTGGGCTCTAAGTCTGTAAAACTGGGGTAACCCTGATCCCAGTCTGGTTTATCACGGACTCTTGGGCATCTCCTTTGGGTAAAGGAGAGAGGTAAGAACTGTATAAAGGATGTCTGGTTTAATCAGAGGAAAATTGGAAGTTGTGCCCATGGTTCCATGGATGTAACTGTAAGTGCAAATGCTATGCATGAGTCTGATAGCAGGCCAACCTAACTGGTCCCCAACAACAGCATACAGAAAGTAAAGGATACAAGCTGTCAGAAAATAGTGCCAACATTAATGTTTTATCTGACTTATTTATTTTATTTATTTTGAGAAATTTATATCCCACCTTTCCCATGTCAAAGCAAGTGCCCAAGGTGGCTTACAAAGCTCCATAGTAGAGTTCAAATGAGTTTTTACAATAATTGTACTACAGGCAGCTCATCTTCCAGATGAAATCCTTCATGTTATGGTTGTCACATCTGGCATCTGGGTATGCCTTCCAAGCTTTCAGCAGTAGCAGTTTATGACCAAGCTGTAAACAGTGATTCCTCCTGGTTCTGTTATCTCACAACAGCTTTATCTGCTTTTCAGTTTTCCATCCAAAATTCAACCAAGACTACTTCTGCTTAGCATTCCATGAGCAGCCTTGCGCTCAACCTCCAGACCATTCTTGCTGCCTTACGGCCCAATCCTAACACTGTGGCATCAACAGATGCATCAGTGCCAAAAGAGCCACTGCTGCATCCAGCAGTCCCATGGAAGCTGCTCGAGGTCTCCTTGCGGGAAGGAGACATTCATTCCCTTCCCCTGAGTAAGGATGCAGACCCCACAATGGGGCTACTTGAGTTTGCGCCAAGTATTTCTTCAGCGCAGATTGGAGAAGCTCCGTGTCAGGCTTCTCAGCCCGACACAGAGGAAGCCTCCACCGGTTTCACCCCCCTCCTGTGCCGGACCCTCTCCCCACCCAGTTCCGCCTTCCCCCAGCCCACCTCCTTCTTGAAGAGGTGCTCTGCTAGCCAGTGGCGAGATTTACTGCTGACCGCGCTGCAGAGTTATTTTCCCAGCGCTAAGGCCCAGCACCAACTGGTGTTAGTCCAGTGCCAGTGCTTCCTCCTCACCCAGTGCTGTGAACATGCTTTATAGCATGTTTACGACACCTAGGGCTGGCCCTGGGATCCAGCACCAATGCTACTGGCCCATAAGATTGGGCCCTTAATTACTGTAAGATGTTTAAAATTGTTGTAGAATTATATTCTACAATAAGGTATTAATTATGCTTTTATAGAACACTATTTTTCATAATTCTTGCAATAGTCAGTACAGAGAAAAAAACTTCAAGTTTACATGCACATTGCTAACAGGAAGGAATTTAGAGTTGTAGTGGTATCCTGTAGGATGTAAATATTTCATTCTGATACATGGTGATTTACAGAGGTTCACACTTTAAATTATTTGTTCTGGTATTTGTGGTATTATGATGACTAGTGCTACCGCTAAATACAGGAAATAAGTACAAGTACATTTGTGATATAATGTCTATCCTACAAAGTGTTTTTTTTTAACAAGCTGGTTAAATGTCAACATATTACAGTTGAAATTAATGAATTATAACTACCAAATGCTGGACACTCACACAAATTTGAAAAAGGAATACTGTACAAAAATACATTAGGAGGAGTCCCTGTGCTAATTTATGTATGATTTTTCCAGTTGAATGGTTCAGATCCATAGTTACCAGTCATGCTTTTAGCCCACAAGGCAGATTACACCATCTCTTCTATGTGTGTGTTCTATTTTGCAAAACGAGAAAATTTGAATAGGGGAATATTCAAGTAGGAATACGGGAGTGCGTTCTCCCTGAACATTTTTGTTGGACTTCACAGTTTTCTCCAAGCCTCAGCCATTGATTTTTGCCATGTAGGGAAAAGGACAAGGATGGTGGTAAATGCTAGTTTACTTAGGGTGCAATCCTAACCAACTTTCCAACACTGGCATAGTTGTACCAGTGGGGCATGTGCTGCATCTTGCAGTTGGGGGGCAGTTATGGAGGCCTCCTCAACATATGGCAATGTTTGTTCCTTTACCTCAAAGTTGCATTGCTCTTATATCAGTGCAGGAAAATGGGTTAGGATTGTGCCCTTAGTCATTCAAGAGAGAGGGTTCAGGGATAAGCTTGTACTTAGTGAGGCCTTTCTCAAATTCATGAACCTTCTTTCCAAATGAAAGAATTGTCCAGACTGGATAAAGATTTGAATCATGATATCTGCATTTAGCAACCCAGAGTTACATTCTGTTAGAATTAATGGGGTTGCAAATGGCATTTGGAACCTATCTTCTTGAACTAGGGTTTGCCTTCCAAAGAACTTTGATCAAGAAAACAACTTCAATCATTTGAAATTCCTGTACCTTCCTTATTTCATCAAGATTGGCCATCAGATCTTCCTTAGTAGGAACCATAATGTGCTAATGCTGTGGAACCTGTCTGGAAGCCAAGAAGTGCATAATTGACTGCCTGCCCAACTACTGTCTTCTAAATTGGATCATAGTCAAAACTCACTATAATTATTGGCAGAACAAGATCCTTAAATCAAATGAGATTGGAATCCTAGAAGCTACCTTGGCTGAGGAAATATAGGCAATAATTTCAGGGAGAGCAATTAATGGTGCAATGATGCTTGCAGATTTAACTCTGGGATAATGTGATCTTAAACCAACAGCATCATTGGATTCCTGCCACACTTACAATAAGGAATTCCTCTTGTATCCTTATCAGCCTTATGCAGCTATCAGCTACTTTTCCTGCTGGACACAGTACTGTACTGAATTCCTAGATATTTCATATTCCTCCTGATAAGACTTTTGCCCTGGATGTGTCTTGCTCCTTTCTGTAGAATTTCCTTCAATAGAGATGTATCAAGACAGTGACCACTCTATATTTATAAATGAATGATTTTGTCTGTCTAATTACTTTTTTAAAAAATCAGAAATATTTGTTGGTTTGCTTAAACCGTATAAATCAGTGGTTCTCAAACTTTTAGCACAGGGACCCACTTTTTAGAATGAGAATCTGACAGGACCCACCGGGAGACATGACTGCAAGTGACATAATCAAGAAGCAAAATTTTTAGCAATCCTGGGCTGCAATCTTATCCACACTTACCCAGGAGTACGTCCCATTTATTATAATTGTTAAAAGCATATACACAGTAGCCTACTAAAAGTACAGATGTGGAACATGGCAGGATGAGGGAGGTGAGAGTCCCAAGTTGTGAGGCGCCACCCAGACAATCTGTTGCCAGCTTACCACTTGAAGCAGGTTCCTGACTGGGCTACCTCTGATGGGCCTTTCTTAATTTTTTTTTTTATTGCTAGGCAACTTGAGTACCTCTTGAGTAGGAAAGGAAAGCATGGAATATAGTTTTTTTTAAGTGATAAATCTAGATCCTTAATATGTGCCAGAAAGCAACAGTATAATTGTGATTTCTGCTGAGCTTTTCCAAGGGGTAACTTGCACTAGGTAAGTGGGACAAGTTCCTCTCTCCAATTAAGTACATTAGATGCAGACCTGTTATACCAAATATTAAACACACATTGCTATTATATTTTATTTGCCTTGGTGGTGTCTGAAAGGTACAGCCTTAAATACTTCTGCGAGTTTTCCTGATTTTACCCAGTCATTTCCTTGTTTTATAAGTGTTTTGCACAATAAAATTGCAACACTACAACAAATAAACATGAATATTGTGGATAAAATATTGTTTGAGTATAAACTGAGTCTCAGTAAATATGTGCTACATTCATTAAAGAAGTATTGGGAAGCGGTTTCTGCCCTCTTCAAATTGTTTCATTTTCACCTAATGAAAAATTGATCGACAGCATTTTAACTTTTATTTAAATATACTAGGTGAACAAATCAATACTGTTCTGAAATGTTAGAGTCAATGGGGCTTACTCCCAGGAAAGTGTGGATAGGATTGGGCTGGCAATCACTTCATCAGTGGCTGATAAGTATTCAAATAGCAAGATTCATCACTTTAAAAATACAGCCTCTCCTCTTCAGTCAAACAACAAGATTAATAAATCACTTTTAAAACAGTACCCTTTTTCTGCTCCTGGCCAAGTAAAGTGTGTGCTTCTCTCTCTCCCCCCACCTTTGCCAACTGCATGGAAACAATTTTAAGACCCCTGGTGACTGGTAAAATAGGAAGTGTTTTATTTGGGGAGGGGGAGGAAAGCAGGAAGATTTGGAGATTGAAAGGGGGAAGTGGAAGAGGGAGGGGGTTGAAAAGAGAGATTTCACTTTGATGAGAAGCCAGATCCCAGGCTGGGAACTAGGAACCAACCAGACAAGGATCAAGGAGGGTTTCTTTCTGAAGGTCAGCAAGGGCAAGGACTGCAAAATGAGCATGCTCAGTACTTGCCAGATGGGGGTTGGAGTCAAAGAGCTTTGGAAACAACATGCAGTGAACACAGAAGGCGGCAGCCTCGGAGTGGAGGGAGAAGAGGGCGGGGCAGCAGCAGCCACTCTCGGAGGGAGCAGCTGAGCAACTCCCGTTTATTCTGCTTTAAAAAAAAGCACAGAAGAGGGGCTCGTAATCTGCCCAGGTGTGTGACTGTCTCTGCAAGAGGACATCCCTCTCCCCTTTGAGTTACTGGCACCTCCCTAAGGAGCCACGCCTCACAATTTGAATAACACTGCCATAGTCTGTAGCTTGCTGATGCTTCCAGTGGCTGTGGAATATTCCTTATGGTCTGGATTGTCATCGGATACGAGTAAAGCTTTCCCAACTATGACAATTTTTGCATTCAAGACTTTATCAAAGAGCAAAGCACTGATCTTTATGGTTCAAAACTATTGAGGTACTCTCATGAAAGGCATTAAAGTCAAATAGACCTCTTAGATCTTCTCAAGTGATGCAAAGAGAGAATAGAATTGGCCATCTATTTTTATCTTGCATTGTGGTTGCAAATGTTTAACCACTTCAAGCTTCATTTCAATAATGCTTTCTCTTTTTAAGTTATACATTAGAAAGCAGATTGCCAGCAATCTGTTTTCTAAAATATTTTCTTCTTTATTTTCTGAGTGTAAAAATAGAGTTCTGTGCCTTTGAATGTGTGTGAGATGATAAAGCTGTTAAATATCCAAGAGAAATACAAACAAGCAATCTTCTATATGCCTCTGTTCAAGAGTCTTTGCCTATCTGTGGCTATTATTTTGAAACGGAATTCCCAAGACTGTATTTTTTCATCTGACAAAACTGCCAGAGGATACAATTCTGTTCTTGAGATTATACAATCCATGCAGACCGAAATCCCAATACTTAGACTTTCCTCTTGCTTATATAACATTAGTGGTTTAATAAGCAACTACATTGGTGCCTTAGTTCAAGTAGAAGTAGTTTTTTTATGCTTCGGATGGAAGAGGAAAGGGCATATTGTATACAGTCTCTGCTATAGTATCCTCCAGTTTTTAAAAATAGGCACTGTATTAATGTTTAAATATGGTTAAAACAACTGAGTACATATTCACCTAAATATAGTGTATAGTATACAATATAAAATATCTTATTATAGAAAAAATCTATTCATTGATTAATTATGTGTACTTAATATTGTTAGCAGTTGTCAAAAAGTTAAACTACCAAAAAGTTTTCTTCTTGATTATAATCTTAAACAATAAACTTTTGCAAGAAAAGCAACTTAGAATTAACACCAAGGCAATAAAAACAATATTACTAGGGTTCTGACAGGGCAAGGTCTTTTAAGGTTGTCACGAAAACCACATGCCATTCAGCGCAGTTGGGCCACTGCAGCAAGCATTGCCCTAGCATTGGTAAGTCAGCGCAGGGGGTGGAAGGGAGGCAGGGGAGTGGAACAGAGCAGGGAGTGAGAAGAACCGGGTGGAGCAGACTGAAACCAGGAAGGGGGTGGTATTGGTGGCAGCAGTGCCTCTGGTATTCTGTACCCCTTTCTGGCCTCAGTCTGCCTTCCCAGGACCATTCAGACTTGTGCCAGCTAAAATTTCTGGCACAGGTCTAAGTCGACCCATTTAGACAGCAGAGGCTTGTCCCAAGGCAAAGCAACAAATGTTTTCTTACCCAGAGGAGAACTCCAGGATTGCCACCCCCCCCTCCTTGCAGGATGCAGCATGCTGGTGGTATGGCTGTACTGGGGGGGGCGTTGTCCTGGTCAAGCAACTCTGGCACAGTTTTTCCCAGTAATGCCCCCAGCATCTATGGAAACACAGCCTGTTACCCATGGAGCAGTGTCCTGATGGTAGCACGTTATTGCTATGACATTGGCACGTTATTGCAATGACATTGATGTGGTGTCCATGTTTTATTGCTGTGAAGTTGGCGCATCATCTGTATGACATCCATGAGTGGCATCCATGAAGTCGGCACCCAATGAGCCAATCACTGCATCCAATCAGTCCCAACATTGGAGCCAGAGAAGTATGACCATAGTGAACTGAGCAGGAAGTGAGGGCAGGTGCAGGATGAATGAGTGACCAATCCTGGGGGACACTCCCCACTAGCAACCAGGAATTAAAAACAGCCAGAGGCACCAACTCCAGCTATGGGAAGATACCCCAAGGACACTATACACAAATACACACACAACACAAGAATGCCATAGCATCCCCACCCCCTAAAGGTGTTACAGTGGCATCAACACCAAAGGGGCAAAAGCAAAGAACTGCTAGGAGTCCCAGGGTTCAAGTCCCCTCATCCCACTCATACAAATACATCCAAGGAATACATTTTTGAGAAAATGTAGAAAGATGGCTCCCTTGGAAGAAGGCAGCCATGTGAAAGCCACACAACTCTCTCCATGGCAAGGGGTCAAGTTCAGCAGGAAGAAGTTCTTATGCCATGGGAGAGACTAGGATATAAATACTGTTAATAATAAGGGAGCCTCAACAATACTCAAGCAAAGCAGGGCAATGGTAGCCCACTACACAAAGACAGGCTGGAAGCCAGGCAAGATGGATTTGATCCCAGCCAAGGGACTTCTCAAATGAGCAAGGGACTCAGCCTGGTATGATTGGTCAGGAATAACCATGGCAGGGACAAAATAAAGACGGGGAGGCAGATCTAGAACCCACTAGGTACCCCACAAAGCTCTCTAACAACCTATCTACAGGAGAAGTCAGGCACAAAGCAACTTATCTGGCATTTAAGCCTTGCCAGTAAGACGTTTAAGCCTTACTGTAGTGGCCTACCAGTCAGCCACACCCAGACAAACCCTATTTCTTTTGCTTCCTTGCTGGCACTTGCTGTTGGTAGCTGTTGGTATGCTGCCCTTCCTCCACCACCTTGGTACTGTCCACCATATGCCTTGGCAGCAGAGAACACGGGGCTCTTAAGTGAGTAATATCCCTGCCCTGAGCCCAAGAAGTCATGGAATGAGGATACTGCATATTCTGGGAGCAGAGGGCCCCCTCCCGTTGAATCCCACAGTGGGTCCAGCTGAAGCACAGAACAAGTAAGGTGGGAAGAAGGAAAACCTATCTGCTAACAGAGTAACAAGTGTGATCCAGAGAAGACTTTTATTGAACAATATCATTGATATGGCATCATCTGAAGGAGAAACATACTAGTGGGGTTGCCAATCATCTACTACCAGCAGGGCTGTTGTACCATTGCAAGTTCTCTAGCAGACAGCCAAGTAATAGGTGCCAGTGAGATCAGATTGGTTCACTGTCTGCCATGGAGTTTGCAAAGCCATAGGGGACTGACTGAAACAAGTAGATCAGCAACCTAGCCAAGCAGCAGCAGAATGCACAATTGTCACTGCAGAGAGGCAAGCTATAGGCTTCCTTTGGGGTCTGCACCTATTGGACAGCTGTCTGTGGGGAGCAAGGAGAAACACAGCAAAACAAGGACTTGACAACAGCATCAGCCACACCTGCTTGCTTGCTTGCTTGCAATGTATACTTGGTGTTCGTGAGGGAGAGTGGTGCCACCAATGTTAACATGCAGTGGTGATGCAGGAGGCATGATCACGTGATGACTTGGAATATTACTTTTCCTCTCCTGGAGGGATTGCTGTGCAACTCTGCAGAGGATCACTGTTCAAACCCCTGCGGCAATGGTGCAGACCTGAAAAACAAAAGGGATTCTGATGAGAGTTTGGATCGCAGTAGCAATGGTTGAAGTTTCTGGCATTCCCCAAATGGGAGCAGAAGCTCCCTACTCTTAGCTGTTGCAAAAGGAAGGAATGGTTAGGCAATGTAGCTGATAGCAGAGACACATCTGATAATCCTGGAGGGTCAAAATGGTGGGGAGGTAGAGACATCAAAGTAAGATGCTGCAACAATACACTGTAGCATGGCATTCCCTCCCCCCTTGCCTGTGCGGGGTGCTTTGTCCTTCCCTATTTGCATTGGTAAAGGAGAGGTTCCAGTATGGTGTTTGTGTGTGGAGATTTTCTGGGACAGAATACCTGCAACAAGAATTCTAAGAAGAGTTAACCAAGTATCTTGTCATACATAGTGAGGTTGTTTACGCAACAAGTGGCTATTTGTGCAAAATGCTATCTTTGTGCTCCTTTCACCATGGCTCCCACCACTATTTTCCCTTTGAGAGACTGGAGAATTATCTCCCCATGTCATGTAGTCTCTCTGGCAGGGGCTTTAGTACTGGGGATGGTGTGCTGTGTTTGGCTGCAAAATGTAGTCTGTATCCTATGCTCATTGTAGGAAAGTGGGCGGGGTAGGGTGGAAGGAGAAGCAATTTTCTGAAGCTTATATCCCTTCCTCATTGGGTTATTTCTACCTATGCTAGCTCTATCATTGGTATAGCAATTTTCTGGCATGGGGGCTTGTCTATTGACTGAAGTGGGGTTAGGATATGGTATATGTCAACTCCTCCTTGTCCCTCCTATGTCCTTCCCACGTCACGTTCCAATCCCTATTCTGGCCTCTTCGCTGGCGTAGTTGTGCTGGTGTCCAAATGACATCTGAACTACATTGGCACAGCATAGCACTGGTGTCCATAGTACATCCATCAGCTGGCAGGCTTCTCTGCTAGCAAAGCTGTAGTTGTACTGGCATATGTGGAGATAGGCTGGCATATCTTGAGAGTAGGTTTGGCTGGCATGCTCAAGGGCTTGAGTGTTCCCAGGACAAATGTTAAGTGCTTTGGAGTGACAGATCTTCATGGTATATCACAAACTGCTTTTCCCTAGTTTTTTCCCTAGTTTTGGGAAGTACTTCGTGAGGAGCTGCCATTCCAGAGGAAAAAGTTAAAGATACTGTTGGCCATGCCCAAGCCCTTGGATATGCCTAAATTGTTCTTTGGATCCAAGCCTAACACATTTATGTCAACATAAGCTTTTGTGGGCTACAATCTTCTTCATCAGTTGCAAAGCTAATGCTGAAATAATTGTCTTTAAGATGCTGCAAGGCTCTTTGTTGTTTTTGCTATTTGCAACAGGCTACTGTATGACACTAATGAGGAAGTGGAGGAGGAAAAGAAACCAATGAGGCATAACCCTCCCACTCAATACACTTTTTCTGTTTGAATGTTTTCTTTGTTTGATTTTATGTAAGACTTGTCAGTTGAAGAGTAGGATACAAATGCTTTAGATATAACACAGTTACCCTTCTGGAAGTTCTATTGCAGCCCCCAATAAAATGAATTTCCCTTAGGGAGGGTCAGAAACACTTGGCCACAGCTTCCCCCAAAATCTCAATTGTTTGAGAGCTGATGTGAAAGAAGGTACTCCTAAAAGTACACTCAACTCATGTCACCCGATGCATAGCACATTGGTCCAGCAATCAACATTGGTCCTGCAATCAACTATCCAATCCTTTTCCCTGCCAAGTTATAGAATGCAGCAGTGGTGCATTCCATTGCGGGGTTGATTGGACAGATTGCAGTAGATATTTTTTACTTACAGGATGCCCAGTCACTTATGTGTCTCCTCCTCCCCACCCTTGCTTTGCTCTTCCCCTTCCCCACCCATGACACATACCAGTGTTGATGGAGGCCTCTGGAGCTGCTGCTGCATACACTGTGCCATTGTGGCAGCAGCCTGGAAATGTATGATGGTGGCCTGGCTTTCATGCTACTGTAAAGGCTAAACTAGACCCCATTTGGGCCCAACGTCACTTTGAAGATAATTATGCTTCTTTATAATGTAGGATGTTTTATGCCTAAATATAGTCTTCCTATGCACAGAGGGCAATAGCTGACCTCCAACATTTTAAATAGGTAGAATTTTTCTGTACTAATTTGTGCATACTATTTGTATTTCCTAATGATGACATAAATCTGTTTATATATTGTAAGGAAATATTTTAGAGAAGGAAGCAGGAAAAGATTTTCTTTATGTTTTAAAGCTGGCTTCTCACATGATTTTGCATTTCTTTTATTATTCCATCCTAGAAGGTAGAGTAATTAACCATTTGATGAAGATGCTTGCTTTGTTATATTCTGCATTTCTTTTATGAGCAGTCTAAAGTCAACTTTCAAAATGGTTGCGCAACACGGGGAGCCCAATCCAGCACAAATTCATGGGCAGCACTGCCACCGTGGCCAATGCTGCAACCTGTGCAGGAATTTCGGCTGCTGAAGGTCTCCTCAGGGTAAGGGAATATTTGTCACCTTGCCCTGGGGTAAGCCTCAGCAGCCACAATGGGGCAACTTGGACTTGCATGAGTTCAACTGCTGGTGCATGTTTGTGATGCCTCATGTTGGCAGATCAGGCCCAGGAAGGGCGATAGGATGCATGTGTGCCAGTGCCACTGATTCCACCCCCTTCCGGGTCTGATCTGCCCATTCCCACTGCTGTCACGGCCCCTGCCCAGTTCCACCCCCTCCCTGCCTGCTCAGTTTGGAACTCCCCTTCTCCTGTATGCACAGTCCAGTGTGGGCCTTCGGGCCAACAACTGCTATGCTGTTACAAAGTGCTTTGTGGCACTTTTGCAACAGCAAGCACCAGTGCAGCGCACATGCTTTTTTTGGATTGTGCCAAAATACTATATAATTCAATATATGTTCCAGTGGGAACATATGAAAGTTATTGACAAATGTTTGAACCAGAGAAAATGATCAAGCATAAATTTTTGAGATTGTGAATTTTCAACCTCTGGATGTAGGAACACAGTTCCAAATTTATCTGGTGTACTCTCCTGCTTTCTTGCATTTTTATTATTTAACAGCAATCCAGGGACTATCTTAGTTGTAAGAATCATTGTGTTTTGAAATTTGAACTCATTTCAGGAACTAGGCTTTGGTTTTTTGATATATGATTTGTTGATCTTTTGTTTTGAAAGGAATCCAAAAATATTTTTATAATAAGCCAATATTGTAGATGTGCAAAGGTGGAAAAGATGCGAAACCAACATAATCACATAACTTCCAGATACAGTGGTGTAACCTTGAGCAAAAACTTAATATGCATGCAATGAATTCCTTTCAAAATTGCAATGCAAAGAGCTATGTTAAACTCCCTTGTCAATGAGGATTGAGGCTGCAGTTCTATATAGCAGTGGTTCCCAAACTTACCTGAGTCACAACACTGCCGAAGCCTCTTCTTCCTGGCTTAGCTAGGCATTGCTATCTTGGATCTTGCAGAATCCAAGATGGTGGCACCCAAATCTCATGAGATTTTGTGAGATCCAAGGTGGTGGCACCCAGGTGGCACCCAGGGGAACAGGTAGGGGGACAACTAGAGACATCCTGCCAAACATTTCACACTTTGGGAACCTCTGCTACAAACTTCCCTGGGAGTAAGCCCCATTGAATTCAATGATATTTACTTCTGAGTATACATGCACAGGATTGTGCTGACAGTCATGTAACTTTGGTGTGTAGAGAACTGGTATACTGTTGATGTATACTGGAATTGGTATACTTGGTATATACCAATACTTGGTATACTGGAATTGGTAGAATTGGTATACTGTTGATACATACCCTGAGATGAAGCCATTATTGGAACACTTCACATGAACTGAGATCACAAACTAAACATTCACAATGCAAATAGGCATGCTGGCAATTTGAACTCGTGGTAAAGTAGTCTGGTGACAGCTGCACCTCACTGTTTGTGTCAATCCACATGCTACTGTGCTACCAGAATTGTGGGAATTGTGGGAACTGACTTTTAGTTCCATATAGATGTGATGGAAATTTTTACATTTAGAGCCAAGTGCCAAAGAATCCTTGACTGTTTTTTCTTTTTCTTTTTAGATGTAATGCAAACAATAATACTAGCAATACTAGTTAGTTTAGCCTAACTAAAGTTAGGCACCTGAAACTGTAGTGAACAGTGAGATAAAAGCCTGATTTTTATCCATCTCTCTCTCTTTCTGTCGTGTGTGTGAGTGCGAGAGAGAGAGAGAGTATATGATTATTTTAAAAGCATTAAAGGGAAGGATATAACAAAACAGACAGCACTTACATATGGAACAAATTGTGTCATGCCACTTAGATATTTTTAGGTGAAATAAAAAACAAATAAGTGGAACATGTTTAGTGCAATATACTATGGCTTGGGTAAGTTTCTCATACTGTAAACTGCAAGTTTTAACTAGGAGCAAATTTAGGAGCTACTACCCTGTAGGCATTAGGGAAACTAATGAGGGTGATGCCTTGACGGAACAGACTCACAGGTCCAGTCATGGTTGCCAATGCCAATACATCTTTGATTTAGTTCTGATAATGTCCATTTGTTTAATTATTGGTTTAAAGCAGAAAAATCTTCACAAGCGTTGAATGAAAATCTAGCAGGACTGAACCCCTATAAGTTTGAGTGTGAATATACAGGATGCTGAATTCAGTTTCTGTACATTTCTATAATGAGTTTAGCAACGTTGACATAATACTGACTCATCCACTTCTGTGGGAAGGAGACTCCTATGATTCCTGTGACGGTCAGACCTGTGCCAGGATTTTGTTCAGATTCCCATCACACCAATATAAAAAAATACATCTGCAACTTTCATGGAGGTGTCCTACATCCTGCTGGCTTGTCAAATGCCAAAGACAGATACCAGTTGTCCAACAACTTTTAGACCTATGGAGCAAAGAAAGCATTGTGGTTTGTTAAACTATGTGAAGGATTTCCGCATACACGCACATTATGACTCTCTAGTTAACTTTTAGGCCCAAAACAGCACATTTTCAAAAGAAATAACTTCTTTGCTTCTATCATTTCAAACAAACAAACGAACAAACAAAAAACCTTCGATATTTTTGGAATATCCCATTGAAAGGTCCAATAAAACTCATCTTGACTTAAAAGAAAATTGGATGTTCAACACTGCTGAAGTTCAGATAAGCTAAAACTTTATGTATTTGGTGCTTTCTGAAGGACAGCTTTATTTTTCAATGGTTTGAGAGAAACATGCTTAAGAATTTGCTTTCTAAAATTTTAAGCAGGAGTTTTTCTTTTTTCATGTCACAGTAAATACACTGACAGCACAATCCTATGCATGTCTACTCAAAAGTAAGTCCCATTGAATTCAGTGGAACTAACTCCCAGGAAAGGGTATATAGGATTGCAGCATGAGAGATTTTCTTGCTTCAAACAAAAAAGATATGTTATTCTGTTATCTTGACATTGCACATTGCTGCATAATGCAGTAATTCATAACTGCAAATCCTGCGTGTAAAACGAATAGGCTACTTTCAGTCTGTGGAAAGTTTGACCTCAGGGACACAGAAACTGTTGACTCATTGTTTTTACTGCATATACTATTAGCCCTTTGTCACATTCTGAGAATGACATCATCTTCATCACTGTTAGTAGCAGGTACTGGATAAATTAAGAGCTTTCTACTTTTCTTTCAACCGGATTTATAGTACAGTATATTCCTCATGTTAACTATATTTCTTTTTCCTACTATTATAATCTATTGTTTCGGGCTAATCATATGTAAGACAAGTTCGTAATCAGAGTAAGAGTTGCTGGAAACCTTCACCCTCCCCCACTGTGCACTCTGTTGCAAAGATCCAGGCTTCTAGGCATGTTGCCAGAGAGGACAAGGCCTGGAGATGAGTGCCATTGTCAGCACTTGCCTCTGCAAAAGTGGGTGGGATTTGAGAGGGGTGGGTTGGGATCTGGAGCAGAGGGGACTAGGTCTTTACCCTCTTCATGGTTGAGCAGCAGCACACCCGGAGTCTCTCCCTGATTCTGTTTAGCCAAAGCACAAAAACTTTCAAACTTTTGCAGGTTTAGTGCAACGCTGTATAAATAAAGCTGCAGGAGTATGTCTTATTGAACTCAGTGGGGTTTACTTCTGAGTAGACATGCCTAGGATTGAGCTGTAAGTATACTCAAATTCTTAGAGTGGGAGCTCTTATCAAATGATACATGAGATATGACATAAAATAACAAGAGTGAATAGACACTGCACTTTACAGGCCCACCTCTGGCAAAGTACATGGAGAACACAAAGAGCAAAATCCTAGGCATGCCTACTCAGAAATACTTTCCATTGAGTTCAGTAAATTTACTTCAAAGTAAGTGTGCATAAGATTGCAGCCAAAGCCATGGTTTACCCTTCATTTCATATGGTATCCAAAAATTACATTATGTCAAAGAAAGAGTCAACATAGGAAATGCCAATTTTATGATTATCCATAAAAGTCTTTGGGTCCAATCCTATCCAACCTTCCAGCACTGATGCAGCCAGCCATGTCAACAGGCATGTGCTGTATCCTGCTGTGGGGGGGAGGGCAGTCACAAAGACCTCTTCAAATGTTCCCTTACCTAGGAGCTGCATTGTGGCTGCATTGGTGTTGGAAAGTTGGATAGGACTGGGCCTTTGCTTGTCTTGTTCATGTAGCTTAACCTGTGCTTTGAGTGCGATTTGAGATCTGTGAGAAAAATAACCTAGTTTTAAAATAATAATAATAAAGGGGGTCACTCTCTCGCCCAGTGTTTCTCAAATTGTGAATCAGGAGCCAATTTCAGGTGAGTCCCTATTCATTTCAATATTTTATTTTTAATATATCAGACTTGATGCTACCATGGTATGTGACTGCATTTGGGGAAATATTACAGACTTGTACTTTTAACAAGCCACTATGCACCACAGACACCCGCCCGTAAGTCGATCCCACAGATAAGTTGAGAGCAGGTTTTGAGCCAAAAATCATGGAATTTTCAATGACCTTCGGATAAGTCAGGGGTTAAACGTAGGGGGGTGTCTGACTATAGTTTTGTCTGATTTTACCCAAGGCCAGATCCTGAAAAATAACCTACCACTAATTGTTATCTAAGAACTGTGGTCTCTAATTTATTAAAAACATAGTAAAAGATCATAAGATACCTTTTTATTCTTTTTAAATTCTAGTCTTCACCACCTTTTTGTAAACACTGTCAGAGTAAGTGCACTGTAAACAACATACCAGTAAAACAGTGGTTCCGAACCTGGTATTCATGTACTCCCAGGGACTCAACAGGACCTTTAGGGGTACTTGAAAAAGAATGGAATAATGGCAAAAAAAGGCAGGTTGTGCTCCAGAATGCCTTGCAAGGCAGGAATGCTTTGCAAGGACCAGCAAGGCAGGAAGGGAGGTAGCTAGTTGGCTGTGAAACCTCACCAATAGCTAGTTTTTGGTCATCAATTCATGTATGAACCAGTTATTGAAAACCAGCACAGTAAAAAAGCTGAAACATAATATGGAAAGTGATCAATCACCCAGAATTTCTCAGCACACTTCTGGTGCAAAACTGTGATAAATACATGAAGTCTGGGCTTTCATATAGAGGAGATGAGTTGTATTATTAATTACAAACATTTTGCTAATATGAAGGGTACAATTTATGGAAATGGGCTGCCAAGGGATATGCAAGTGAAAAAGGTTGGGAACCACTGCAGGAGAACTATGAATCAAATCCACCTTTAAGGTGTCTGGTGTGTTAAGCTAGAAGCTCTACATACAACATACAACCCATAACACATAACTGGGAGTGTGCAATTCGATTCACAGCAGAGAGATGCAGCTGCATATATTTGCAACTCTTTTTACTCAGAAGTAGACCCACTGCTTTCCATGGGTGTTATTCTTAAGTAATGGTGCACTGAATTGTAGCCTGGGATTTTGCTTCAAATGGAAAGGAGGATCCTATCCTGGTGTTGAAAAAAAACAGACCTGCTTTGCAAGCATTTGCAAAGCAGAACCAGGCTGCAGCAGAAGGAAGGAGAATAAAAGGTTAACTTTGGCTGGAATTTCCCAATGAAGTTGCTGTAGAAACAAATTGCTTCTAATGAGTGGTGCCTGCCTGCTGCTTGAGAAAGAAAGGAAACTTTTCAGAGTTGAAAGGCTCTGCCCTCTGATTGACTGGGAGATAAGGTGAAGTGATAATTGGAGCTTGATTACTTGGCAAAAATTTTAGTACTATAAGCAGTATATTGTTTTAACAATCATAGTAAATGGAACTTACTCCTGGGTAAGTGTGGGTAGGATTGCAGCCTAGGATGGGTAAAATTTTTTCCTGCTTAATGACGTCACTTCCGGTCATGACATCACTTCCGGTGGGTCCTGACAGATTCTCATTCTAAGAAGTGGGTCCCGGTGCTAAATGTGTGAGAACCACAGCTCTAGCCAATAGTGCCAAATGTTGTAAAAATCATATTGAGGACATTAATAAACTACCACTGATACCCAGATATTTTTAATGGCAATAGCAATAAGACTTTGAAGATCTTACACTTCAGCTGCAGTGACACCGTGGTATTTTGTTTTACTCAGATATTTAATTTACTACAAAAATTCAGTGCTGAGGAGTATTTGTTGCAGCACCCTGTTTGTTTGGCATAGCTCCCAAACAAGGTGTGGCTTTTTAAAATATACTATCTAAAATGCAATCAAGTATTGTAATTTCATCCAGGTTTTGCATCTTCTTGTTGTCAAATGGGAAACAAATTGAGTAATTTAACTCAGCAATTATAAGAGTCTACAGAAGGTCAAAACAGTTATAATGTAAGCAGCTTTATTTTTTAGGAGGTTTACTATACAGAGACCAGAGAGAGAGAGTCTTATGACATGTCTACTCAGTTCATCACACCTAGATCAGAGGAACTTCCTGGTTAATACACATAGAATTGCAACCTTTATAATGTAAGTATGCTTCCTTAAACTGGTCAATAAGAATACACCAGATTTCCACAGACTCTTAAGAATACCAATATAATTTTGCTTCCTCTTTCCTGAGCAGAGAGGTATGCTGGGCAGTCTTTGTAGAGTCAATTTTAGAGGAGGAAGGATGAAATCTTGCAGCATTTTTGAAAATCAGTTTATTTACAGAATTGCAAATAGGCAACTAGAATATACACTTGCTAGAATATAATATTCTAGAATATTGCTACACTGCACACCTACACCTGTAGTCCCTGGCTGAACTGAATTTCTAAAAATGCTACAAACCTATTTGCCTGCCTGCCAAATAGGCAGACAGTGCCTCACAGTTTAAGAAAGTTGCTCTTAATTAACTTTAATTGCTTTGTACCACAGAGACCTGTTTAAGTCTCTAAATGAAAGTTTGCAGCAAAACTAGTATGGTCATACTATTTTGGTGAAGCGATTCATTAATATATGAATATTCTTCAGCATTTACATGGGCGCATGGAAAAAGAATGTTGAATATCTAATATAAAACTAAAATACCCAGTTGCGAAAATGAAGGCATTACTTTTACCTCCCACAGACTTCCTCTGCAAAGCAGTGGGTTAGCCACTGTAAGCTTAAGTGAATTATTCATAATATCAGTCTAATTTGTTTTCCTTTCCTTTGTCTCTTTATAATCTAGGCTACCTTCTTTAAGACAAATATGGTGATACTTCTTGCTGAACCATCATTTGTCAGTGCAACTAAGTAAGGTTTTAGGCTTCAGAGGGAGAAAAAGAACTACTACACTGGATAAACAATATGCTTGCTAGCCCCAGTTCATATTTTTCCCCCCAACAAGGTGTTGCATGCAACTAGTACTGGATATATTGGCACAATCACTGAATGTGAATATGTATTTGCATCAAAAAGTGGACAGGAATGCATATTACCTATCATGTGTTCCAGAAGTTGCCATAAAGCATTGCTTAGAGCACACTGGCATATGGCCCAATGCATCTGCTGACTCATCTGGGCAGACAAGGATGCCATTTGAGAAGGACAAGAGAAAACAGTTGCCACCTTCCATGTTTCAGACTCAAAGGATATTTATTTATAATTTAGGACCTATCCAACTTTGAGGTACTGATGCAGCGCTGCATCTTGCGGTGCGGAGACAGTCATGGAAGCCAAGTTAAGGGAACATTTGTTACCTTACCTCAGGGCTGCCTTGCAACTGCATCCCAAAAATTGGATAGGTTTGGGCTCTTAATATATTTACAGCCCCCTCTTGTGCTTTGGGGGCACTTAGGGATGTTTATGGCAATAAAAATACAAGAATGATAATACTAGAATATAAATTAAAACAGTATAATTAACAAGAGTATCAGTATAAATTTCATTCATATTTATATCAGTATAAAATTCATTGAAGGGTAATTTAAGATGGTATCCAAAATTACAAATTAAAAGACTGCTGGAATCACAGGACTCTTGTGGGAGGGAGGGGTAAACAGTAGGGAAACTTTAATCTAGTAGTATGATATGGGAATATTAGACCCTATCTTAACAGGCATCAATGTACATTCAGACTGTGAAAGTATACAATTTTATCAAAATGGGATAGGCATATTGTACTTTATTATTTCAATATTTTTTTCAGTTCAGATCTGAACTACAATGAAAATCTTTTGGTTATTGCTTTTGAGCAACACCTACAATTAAAGTAAATGACTATGACTAATTTTCTGCCACCTAATTTACTCAAAGAACGTTTTATTCTAATATCCAATATGCAAATAACAGGAGTAACTCTTACTTTCTAAGCAAGAATGCTTAGAATCACAGAGCAATTATAATGTTCACAGTGAAATACAAGATGTCTTTATACACACCCTTGTACACATAACCAGTGTTATCAAATGCTAAAGTAAAACAGGTGTCACATGAGTAACAGATTTTAGGAGTTTGCATTTTTAATATAGATTATATCCCTTATTATTATTTTGGTTCTTCCCAGAAGATGGATATGAGTACGTATAACTGAGAAACCATAACATAGATATTCTATTCTGAACCACTAACTTAATGTTTTACAGAGCAACTTTATTTTTTTTTATTTGGAGAGCTGTTTAAGGATGGTCTGTGTGAAACACTGTTCAGTGATAGCTCAATAGCTCTGCTTCTTCCGAACCACTGGAAAATTTTAATATATCTTGCATTCCTTGTTCTACAACATCCAAAACAAAACAAATAACTGGTCTTTGAAAGTATTGCAACATGCACTCTCCTGTCTAATCCTGGAGTAAAAATGTAGTCATGGAAAATGATGCTGCAGCACCTTTGCATAGAGCACAAATGTAGCAGAATATGTTCTTGGCAAGCATATCATCTGGGCCCAAATGCCATGTTTATGACATTCAGCATGCGACTAAAAAAAGAACTAACAATGGAAGGCCTTAAATGGTACTTCCTAGTAAACAGCTCCAGTAAAATGGCTGTTTCTTCGTATGATTACAATGCCTGTTTGGATTTTTGGAAATTGGGTTTAGATAATGTTGACTTATATATTGCACTTATGATTGTTGGTCTGCAAAGACCCCCCAGATTGTGAAATTTGCCATTTTAAAGGCATAGTTTTTGTCTCTGGTTTTGAGTTAAAATCTCTTTTAATATGATGCCATAAAACAGATTGGTTTAACACAACCCAACAGTCTCACTCTTAGATATGAACTTTTCTCCTCCCATACGTTATATTATCTGAAAATCCTTATCATAATTTATACAAACTGATAATACTGACATTTTTTAGAATGAGTGTTGCATGAATAGTGCCTGCCTTCAATGTTTAAATTATTGCAAGAGGGGGGGAGGAGGTGTTTGGTACTGTAAAATCCTTAACCTGTTTCTTAAGAATAAAAAGTAGCAAGACTCTAAACCTCAATTTTTTTAGTATTTCCTTGGATAAGAGTGATATATTTATCTAGAAGCACCAAATTAATCAGTTAAGATTAATCAGTTAAGCTTCCTTGTGTTCCAACATGAGTGGTTAACAGGAATATCCAATAGGGGGGCAGGGCTGAAAGATAGGAAGAAGTGTGTGGGATACAATTACCTTCCATAAAAGCAGGTGATATTCTTTATAGTTTAAATATTCTTCATAGAGATAACAGTGTTAAATTGTCTTATACTTAAAAAGGGGTGGGAGCTTTATTTCAGAATAAAGGCACAGCTGACATTTTGCAAGTTTTGAGTTAAACTTGTCCTTGGACATTAATCTCTCTCTCTCTCCCTTGTGTGTGCACGCACATATTCTAAAAGGAGTTTAGCCAGGTAACCCAAAATTACCGTGCGCTTGACCATTTGCTACTTTTAAACATTACTCATTTTAATATTATTAATGTTAACATCATTAACATTAAACTGTCTCCTTCACTTTTAATGATGATGCAGCAAGTTCAGGAAGGTATTAGAAAACCAAAACGACCACCTAACCACTATAAACTCTGGGAATTCAAAGATGCAAGGCCTTGAAATAACCTTTACTGTTGCTTAGGAAACCCTTGTAATGGGATCCCTTGCATTATTTTCCTGGCCCCTCTTTTTTTGTTCCCCTCCAGACCGAAATTGTCTAATAATATTTTTACACTGGCACCTTGGGAAGATAACAAGGAGCAGCTGAGAAGTTAGCTTTGGAATCCGAAAGGGATTTGCTGTTGAGTGCACAGCTGGACCAAGTCGAACTGGAATTCCTACAAACTGCAGTCCTAGCCAGTGATGCGCCCAGCTGGTGCAATCCAAAGGTGATGGATCCTGTACTTCTGCTCTGGTTAGATGTGACAACATGCATTTTGTGGGGCAGCTAGAAAGGGGGAAGCTAGAAAAGAAGCAAATTACCTCACTTGTTGCTGCAAACCTGGAGGCAGCGAGGCTTCTGATCTCCACCCGCCCCGAGCGGCTGCTGCGGCCGCCTTGGAATCACTCCGAGGGTTGGCTTTGGCTTTCCCAGGAAGAGGAGCAAGAGCCTCCGCGGAAGCTTCCCAGCAGTGCGCAAATGCACGGCCGCCTCTCCCCCTCCGGCATCCTCTTGGCTGCAGGAAAGCTGCGGGGGGAAGGAGTGCCTGCCGGCACCTTGAGCTGTATGGGGTGGGAAGAGAAATGCCCCTGCGCGGCAGGTTGCAGTGCAAAGGGGCGCAGAGGGAGGCGATGCACGCGGCGCATCCCCTCGGGGGTCTCTGAAGCTCCTGCTCGCTCGCCCTGGGGAAGGGGCTGCGCTGCAGCAGCCCGTGCTGGGCCAAGGAAGTCCGCTGCAGCCCCGGGGACGAGGCTGGCGAAGCCCTGGGAGGGAAGCGAGCCCGTGCAGGCAGGCTGTTGGCGAAGGCGCGGAAATTTCAAAATGTTTGGACAGGAAGAGAAGGAAAAAAGAAACCGTCAGGGGGAGGGACGGGGCAGCTAACGGTCCTGCACGGCCTCTTCCCTCCCCCTTGGCCGCCAGAGCCGTGCTTGGAGCCCCGGCCGGGCGCCTCGGTGGGCTTGCGCCTCTGCAGGCGCCACCAGCGCTGCGCGCAGCGAGGTGCGCGGAAGCCAGCCAGCCAGCCAGCCAGGAGCAGCAGCAGCTCCGACATTTTGAGCTGCAGCCTGCCTCTTGGGAAGCCAGCGGGGCGGGGACGCCTCATTCCCACCAGGGCATCCCGGCGGGTGCCCAGGGCAGGAGAGGCGCGCTGCAGAGCCCAGCGCCGGCATATCCCCGGGGGTGGGGCGGCCGCTGCTTGTGGCAAGCCTACCTGCGGGGAGCAGCAGCAGCGTGGTGGAGAGAGGACACTGCGCACTTCTCCTGCAAGGGGGGGAGCCAGACACCCGCAAGGGGGATGGGGGGTTCGGTCCGTGGGAACGCTTTTGAGTGTTCCACGTTCGCATTGGGGCAGCTTAAGCCCGGCAGGAACCTGGAGATGGACTTTCTGCAGCAGCAGCAGCAAGAGATGCGCACCCTTCCATCCCATGGTGGCTAAGAGATGGAAGCGCCTCTGGTGCTTTGAGTGCGCCCTAGATTGTGGCCTGGGTTTTTCCATCCCACACACTAACCATGGACTGTTATTTCCAATTTTACCCCCCTAATTTGATTGACACCCCGGGCCTTTTATTTGGAAACAACAACTGGCCTTGATGTCAGGGGATTTGCTGTCAAGTAAGTGAATTTCCCCATCCCTCCTGGAAGTATGTCTTGCTGAAATAAATGCCATCTCCTGCTTCGAAGTCCACCTGATCAGCATCGGGGGTTCAAAGGAAAAGCTCCGTGGAAGTCTATGGAACTTGGTTCCAAGTAAAATATAGTTTGAACTGAGAAGCTGGCAGAATTGCCTGTGCTGCTAGATTTCTTTGAAAGCGTCTGGTACTAAGATCCTGATCCCATTTTTTTTCTCCTTCTGGGAAAGAAGTTTGACTGAAATCCTTGGGATCTGTTACCAGGCCAGGCAAATGGTATGATGATACTTTCTTTGAAAGCAAACTTAATTGAAACACATGCCAGTTACTTTCAGAGGCCACAGAGGTTATTAGGTAGCAGAGTGATACAGTAGTTCATTCCATTGACAGTCACGTATTCTCAGCCTTGTAGGTTTCTTACAACACAATCCTATGCATCTGTACTTAGAAGTAAGTTAGTTTAACACAACAGGGCTTACTCCAAGGATGTGTATATAGGAATACAGCTAAAATCTATCAGTATTAGGCTGCTTGTTGAACATTATTAAAACCATTTTTGCCCTGCCCACAGATGTAAGCATTTGGTCCCTGTTGCATATAAGCAACATCGGGCAGAAATGGCTTAAACCAGGGACATATGAAATTGTGTTTACTCTCTCTCCCATTTCTGTGTGGCTAAAAGAATGCCCCATATTTA
Organism: Tiliqua scincoides; assembly: GCF_035046505.1. Lineage (NCBI taxonomy): Eukaryota > Metazoa > Chordata > Lepidosauria > Squamata > Scincidae > Tiliqua > Tiliqua scincoides. The sequence goes on from NC_089824.1 coordinate 157,580,335, forward strand.
GTTCCAGGTATCAGTAAGATAAAACAACCCCTGTCTAGAATGACAGTCCCAAGCATACACTGACTGAAGGATGATTGTACCGAGTAGGGTTAACTTGCAAGGATGTTTCAGTCCAAAGCTTGCTTATCTAGAAACAAATCCTTATGGGGTAACTGGATGCCACCCACCTTCTTGCATGGCTACATGCATCATAAAACAAAGCTGCTGCCTCTTGCCTGACCTTGTCATTTGATGTTGAAATGCTCTCACACATCTGTGCACCAGTTATGTCCCTATTCAGGACAGTTATGTAGCTACGTCTTTATAAACAGTTTCCACCTTAGAGTGTGGCTGTGATATCATCAGCTGCGTCTGAGACTTTCAAGTCAAAAGACACATGTGAAACCCAGTCATCAATATAACTGCTTCCCCCTCTCCAAAATTTCACATAAACTGCATCCATGTTACCTCTGGACAGACTATCTCTAGGGCAGGAATTCGTATAGGCTAAAAATAAGGTTGAAACTTTGTTTTTTATTTGTATAAAAATGACTGCTTCTTGTCCCTTTGGCCTTACTGCTGGGGAACCATCAAACTCATTTCTGAAACCACACTGAGCTCATAACTTCTCTTCTGTGTGAACAATCCGAAACAAAGGAACATCTGATGACCTTTTTGTTTGTTTGCTTTTTAGCCCACTAGGCAGCTTCTATCACCTGTTAGAAGACTGTGAATATCTGCACCAGATTATAAGATGGATCTCTTTCCTTTTTTCAAAATGGCAGAAATTGGCGAGTGTTCATTCTATAAGAAAGAGTTTTTAGCTTCTCAAGAGAAATGCCATAGTTCTTTCTACCTCAGACAGAATTTGGTTTTTGATTAGCACTTTCAAATCAGGGCTTTAGTTTCACTAAGAAAAAAAAGGCTAGGATTGGGTTAAATTCTGCCTTGCAGTAAAGGTCGCTGTTTTTATTAGCAGTGGAACTGGCTGTTTTTTCTCCTGACCCTTCTCAAACCTCACCTCGGTGTACAGTTCAGAAGAGACACCCTGTTTAAGATTGGACAGAGCTGCCTGATCTAACTCTGCTTTTTGAAAGGGGGAAGTCCTGATTATATTCGGAAAATGCTGGAAACTGAGCTCACTCATTCTAGTCGGGTTGTTGTTCTCAGACTTTAAAATTAACAATCCATAATACTTTTGGAAGGAAAAAACCATCTATTTGTCACTTTTATGATCTTTCAGACTCTCCATTCAGTTCACACAGCCACACACCCCACCCCTGTCACAAATCCAAAAACAAAACACTTTTTTGTGAACAAGAGTGAGAATAAAATTTAGAAATGTGCCCCAGCTTCACAACTTAAAAGATTTTCTTTTTAATAAGAACACTGTAGTAGTAGAAGTGAGAGCATTTTAAATATGTGATAGTAGTTATGCAATTTGTAACTGATTCCCATGCAAGATAAATTTGTGTTTAAAAACTTCCCTTCTGAAAAACATTAAAACCAAAACACTAAAAGGAAAACTGTTCCATTTTATTTCTGTGAACTTCTATTTAATGCACTTAAATTTAGGGTGATCCACTGACTAAAAGATTTGAGTCAAAAATCTTCAATCTTAGCTTTGTAAATGTGAATTAGAAAAAAATTCTTTCCCTGGAGTAATTTAATTGAAACAAATGGAACTTTTCTGGAGAAAGTAGGGCAGGGCTGGCACTTTAGGATGCAAACCACTTTGAGAAAGATCCAGAAGCACTCTCAAAAGGCAGACCTAGGTAGTAAATGCAAGCTAATTTTACCAAGCCTTTGCTTTCTAGTTAAAGGCCAGTTTTTAAACTGGCGTGTGTTTGTATGAGTAATATTGTTTTGTGTAAAGCAAGCTGGGAAAATCTATATCAGTCGCCTGTTCAAATCAGACTTCAAGAGAACCTTTTCCTGAATGTAGTTGCTTAGGATGCAACTAATCCCCCATCCTCCTCCTCCTCTTCCTCCTCCTCCTCACAATTACTGAACATGCTTCAGCAAATGAACTGCTTCTCCAGGCTCCTGTTAGTGTCGCTACCTAGCTAAGAATAACAAAATGGTACTTCTCACACACTCCCAATGTTTTTTGTATCTCTTCCCCCAACCCCATAAAGCCTTTTCACATCACTGTTCACTCCTTCATGTCATGTTTTATAGTACAGTAACATAAGGCAAGATGAGGTCGAAGGGAGGAGAACAGAATCACAGTAAGCCCCTTTTAGATCTCAGCAAAAAAGAAAAAAGTCATTTGCAAGCACAAAACTGGTCCTCGTACATGTGGTCAAGAAGGGAGGAATGGGAGAAGAGGTAACAAGCCGAGAGAAAGCACTGCAAGAAGACAAGCGGTCACAGGGGCTGCCTCCCCCCCCTTTGCTACTGGCGTGATTTTTTAAAATGCACTTTCAAAAGAATCACTCCCATGTCTGCCACTGAGACCCACACCATCTACCGGCTCTTGGGGGCAAGGGTGTCAAGGAGTACATCGGTGGGGGTCTGTTCAAGTCCGGGCCGAGGGGAGGGCTCTGGTCCCTCCCCACCCTGCTGCTGCTACTGCTGCCGGCGACCCTGGAGGAGCTCGGCGACGGCGTTCCTCTTGTAGAGCCTGGCCAGGTCGTAGGCGGTGGCTCCCTGCCGGTTGCGATGCTCCACCCGGCTGGGGGTGTGCTCCAGCAGGAAGGCCACGACGGGCAGGTGGCCCTCCTGGGCGGCCAGGTGCAGGGGCAGGTTGCCCTCCCGGTCCTCCACGTTCACGTCCGCCTGGAAGGCCAGCAAAGTCTGCAGGGTGTCCAGGAAGCCGGCGCGAGCCACGTCGTGCAGGACGGCGAAGCCCGTGCGGTCCTTCAGGTCCGGGTCGGCTCCTCGCTGCAGTAGCCGCCGGGCGATCTCCGGATTCCCCAACTTCATCACCTGGCGGAGGGGGGGGGGGCGGGAGAAGAAAGCCACACAGCTCAGTAGACTTCACACGTGACGCGTGTATTGAGTCACACCCGTGTCTCTCTTAACCTGCAAGAAGCTGCCAGGGGTTGGACTGGATGTTATTGAAGTGAGCTGCTGGGTCTGGCCTGCCTCACCCGCAGGGCTGGGGGGGGGGCGTACAAAGGATGCCTATTATTCTCCCCATCTTATGCAGGGCAAACGTCTAATATTTTAACAGACCTATTCCTAAACTTTTTAGAGTGGCTGCTGTTCCCCCTCCCCCCCTTTAAGGTCTGCTGATGCCCAATCCACTGTCTGGTCTAGTCTGCATCCATAGGAGTGTGGCTGTGTGTGTCCCTTAAACAGCAGTGAAGGCAGAAAAGTCTAGAGCTTTTCTAGACACTGAGATTCAGTGGTGACGGAGCAACTCCACCTGCTGAATCTTTGCTATGCCGGGTAAGAAAAGAAGACCATAGTTCTGTAGGTACCGATGCCATGGCACACTTGCCTTAACCATTTCTGCCCTACGTTGCATATACGCAACAGAGATCAAATGTGTGCACCTGTAGGTTAGGAGATGCAAAGGCTGCGGGGGGGGGGAGGCTGCTTGGGGCGACAAGGGCAAGAGTTTCAGAAATATCGTAGGGGGAAACTGGCAGAACAACTTTAAAGAATTCTTCCCCTTTTAAAAAACTGGTTACATTCTGTAATGATCTTAATGGAGGATTTTGTCCGTTTACAGGGGTGTTTTGGGCACTGTGAGACACCTCTGTTTCCCAACTCTGATTCCATTGAAAAAGGAAAAAAATACTAAGAGAACTAAGATGAACACATTTATCATAGAAAGCTGGTGCGATCGTCTTTACAGTGGGACAAGACTGTCATTGGGACACAGACTAACAGGGCTACTTCAGTGAAAACGATTTGACTCATTTCTCAATTTCCTCCAACGCAGTGGAAATCAGGGTGTTCAATCCCACTCTTAAACACAGTGACTTAGAAATCAGTCCCATTTGAAATCCAGAGAATGAGCAGTAAAAAAAATCTGCTTTCTGATGCAGATATTAGTTTCACATTATACATGAGGGAATAAGGTTCCCGTGTAGTAGTTTGTTTATATAAAAATGCACATTTGGAAGTCACAAGGGCGCCATTTCCCCCCCCCCCCTGTTAACTTTCTTTTGCGATTCAGTCCCTCAAAATAGATGACATCCTCTGCTAAAGGCAGAGAGCAGGTGGTGAGAATAATGTGTACTGAACTGATTTGATCAAAATAGCAACTTCAGGCACCTACAATCTTCTTTCGGCCCCAAACAAACAAACAAATCAAATCGGGGTCAACAAAAAACAGGTCTCTGCCAGGCTAACTGAGGTGAGGCAAAGGGGGAAACTCCAGTAAATGTGGAAGTCAGCTCCATTAAAGAGTTAGGAGGTAATGGAATTAGAAATAATGGTTTGGTGCTTGTGAACTGGCAAGGAAATGTAAAATGATCCTATTATGCTATTTGCAACTAGCATATTGATTTAACAAAAACAAGGAAAAAAAACAAAAAAACAGGCTGGCATTTTAATTGTGAAACCAACAGGCAACTGCCTCACGATTTGGGGAAATCACCCCATTTCAGTATAGTGGATTTTGCTCCACCTTCCATTCCTGCCAATACATTTTTTTTTCCTTTTCCCCAGAGGTGACTGAATTTAATGGGACTTACTCCCACATTAGTGTGTTTAGGATGGCTGTAATCCTCCCACTTCAGTGAGACTTTTTCACTTCAGGCATTTACTTAAGGCACTTCACTTCAGGCATTTACTTAAGACTAAACAGGAATAGAATAGGCTGCACCAGTTTGCTGGAGAGGAAGTTTCATTGAATTCAGTGGGCTTATTTTTTGTTAAAAATATTCCAGGTTGCACTGTTTGGTGTCATAATAGTTACAGATACAAATGAACACATTCTGGTTTCCCCTTATAAGTGGGGAGCGCCAAAAGCTTTCTGAAATCTTTATATTCAGCTTGAATGACTTTTTTTTTTTAATTGTTGCCATTCCTAAATATCTTTTTTCCCTTGTAAACACACTGTAGCTACCACCAAAAACATAGCTCTTAAGTTTCAGTGTCCTGGCTTCTGCTTTCTGTTAAGACAAAAATAATTTGATATCACAGTTTTGTAAAAATGGAAATAAAGGTCATGCATAAGGGTTGTAATGTATGGACAAGATTTCCTAGATCTGTGACCCCTGGACTTTTTGCATCCCTCAGAACCTTTAACTTTGAAAAGCGATAGTCAGATCTTTTGCTATATCACACACTGAAGGTTGTGCTTTGGTCAAGCTCTTTGCTTCTTGGAACATGCCTTTTGAAGAATGCTGTTCCTTAACTGCTCTATTTTTTCAACTTTGCTCTCTCTCTCTCTCCCACCTTATACAATCCTGTTTTGTAAGGAATTTTTTCTTCTGCTTTAGCATAAACAAGGGGAGCAGTAGCAGTAAACAAAACTGGAAAGAGCTGTAAAAATAAGAGGGATGTCGAGCCTTAGTGAGCCTTAGTGGGGGGGGGGAACGTTAGAGCTGGGATGTGCAGCAACACCAGCTGCTAGTGTGAATGTGCAGCACCTACAAAGAAGGAACCCATTGTGGGATAGCTTTGTTGCACATCACCTGCCCTCTCTCTTTTAGATCTGGCTGGAAATGCTTGAGTATCATTAAGTCTGAAAACATGCTTGCTCAGCAACTTTGCAGAATCTGTGCGTATTCTTAAGGCTTCCAAGCCTCATAGCCACCATATACTGGAGAAGCAAGGAAAACACCACAGGGTAAGGCATCAAAGGGGGGGGGGGAGTACAGAGTGGAATGTATATGGTATCACATACCAGATGGGTATGTCAGGTTTGGTCTCAGATGTGAAATGTTCTGTTATAGAATTGTTCCAACAGGGGGAAAAAGAATAGATAATTAAAACAAAGGCCTACCAGGGTAATCTGACCTTGTTGACCAAATCTAAGAAGGAGGCCTATTTCACAACATCTATTTCAAAAAGTGGGGAGAGAGAGACTAAAAGTTCAGAGAAAATAACAGGCAAGAGTGATTTTACCAGCAAGAGTCTATAAGCCAAACTGTGTTTTCACTTTCTTGTAATCAAGGGTAAGCAATATTGGGGACTGTGTTGACTATCAGCTTTCTCGAGTTCTCTCATCCGCCCACCAGATCTCTCTGAATTATACATACTGAAAATAAGAAGTCAGCTTCGCTGATATGTTTAACTTTTGGGGAGGAGGGGGTGTTGGTGGTGCGGCTCATTCAGTTGTTTATGATTAAGCAACAAGAAAAAAAAAGCGGGTGGTGGAAGAGAGATGCCCATTTGGCAGGAGATGCTCCTGGCTAAAATGTGTAATGCTAAATCACGAGATGGCCATAGGAAATAAACCCAACACGAAGGTTCTGCCCTTGGAAATGAACTGCAGCCCCATTTTGGAGGGCAGGAAACCTGGGGATATCTTTCAACAGCCCTGCTTTGAATGTCCATCTTTCGTATCCTTACAAGATGTGAGATGCATCCCAGCAGATCCATCAGCCTTAAGCCTTCTCCCCCCCCTCCCCATAGATAGGAAAAGGAATATAGAACTGAATAGGGGGTGAGTGGGAACCCCCAGGAAAAAAAGATACGGGAAGAATTCCTGTTTTGCTTTGTTAAAAAAAAAAAAATCAGTGCCTCCAAGGTGGTACCGAGGGCAAAAGCCTAAGCTTGTCTACTCCGAAGTAAATCCCATTATAGGCAGTGGGGCTTACTCCCAGGTAAGTGTGGATAGGATCGCAGCCTTACACTGAAGAGGGAGCCCCTTTATGAAGTCTCAAGTCCCAACAGCAGGGCTTCCCCCCCCTTTTAAGTCGGCGTAGCAGCTAATCCCACCGCACACTGGATCCGCTGCCTCGCCGCAGGCTTCCACCTCTGTCCTCGCAGCTCGGTGCTTGCGTGCATCGTAACACTTTCAGCACCGTTATTCGATGTCGTTCTTAAACGAAAACATCTTTGCAGCGGCTCCGGGATCTGAGAAGCTGGACGGGCTCCAGGTGCCGCCTGCAGATCTAGGCACGGGCAATGGGTGGACACGGGGCGCTACCTACGGCGGGGAAACCCTTGCCGTGAAGCTCGGCCACCAAACTGGGGATGGATGGGAAGGAGGGAGCCCTGCCTGTTCCCCGGGGGCTCAGTTGTAAGGGACATCTTCGGTGTTCAGTACCCTACAGCAGGAAAGGCGGGGGGGGGGGGAAGGAGGTGAAAATCTCTGGACATCAAGAAGAAGAAGTGGGGGACAAAAGCACCAGCCACCCTCCTACAGAAGCCCCCTACTCATCAGCCAAGCGGACCCCCGTTTATAGGAACGGAAATAATAAAATCGGGATTGCACAGGCTAGGAAGGAGGTGTTTACACCGACCTGCTTTGAAACACGACCTAGCCCGGGTGGTTCCTTCTCTCTCTCTCTCCCCCTTCCACCCCCCCATCTACAAAAGGGTGTTTTGTTTTGTTTTTTTTTAAATCGGATTAATGTGTACTGATACGCGGGTCAAAAATAAAAACCCTTCCCCAATTTGCCTTCCAAGTACGTCACTTTAGGGAGTTGGAGCCGCCAAAGTTATAAAATATGGTAACCAGCTCGCTTTGGTTAAAAAGAAAATGCTGATTTTTTTTCCCACCCCCCTCCTCTCCCCTGTTTCAAAACGGTCCTCCTCGCCTCTTCCCCCCCCCGTCCAACTAGTTCGCCTACACTGCGTGCCCCCGGGACCGCCTGGATCAGACCAACCTGCAGCGCGGTCCTCCCAAACCCATTGGGTGCATTGACGTTGGCATTCCTTTCCAACAAATGGGTAACTTGCGCGAGGTCTCCTCTGGCAGCCGCGGACGCCAACTCATTCGCAAAGGCTTCGGCCATTCCTCGGAGCGGCTGGCTGGTGGTCGGGGGGGGGGGAACGACACGGGACGGACCGACCCCAGCTCGCCTCGGATGGTGGGGATCGCCGGCTGTTTTTAGCCGGGCATGGCATCGGAAAGTGACAGAAGGAGCGGGGATGGTAATCTTCGGGAGTAGACCTTGTAGTAAATAGTAAAAAAACGCCTTGCCAAGAGCCCGCCCCTCGGTTCACACGTGATACGGAGACTGCTCGCTGCAGCTCCCTCGAAGCAGCAGACCTCTGCACCTCTAACGCACTCTCCACGCTCCCCTCCCCGAGGACCTTGGCCGGGGCCATTGGGGAAGTGCACAGCGCGGTGCGTGCGCTGGGCTGAGCGTAAAGTGCGCCCTGAAACGCACCAGGCTCACCCCTGGAGTGGGTTGACCGCAGAGAAAGGTGACCAGGGTGGAGGCGGAAGGAGAGGGGGGAGGTAGAGGAGGAGGAGGAAAAGGGGGAGCAACAACCTACCACTCTTTCCAGTGGGGACGCCTGAGATCCAGCGCGCGCTGCTCCTCCTGCGGAGGTTTCCGTCATCCAGGAGCGTGCAGGGAAGAAGGGACGGTGGCACGAGAAGGGCTGGTGCCACATGAGAGGATGAAGGCACAAGAGTCAGCCCACCCCTCCCAGCTGCTGTGATTCCAGGCGGCAGCGGCAGAGAGAGGGTTAATAGCAGCCGGCAGGGGATCGGCCACTAGACTGCCCCCGGGGGCTGCTGCAAAGAGCAAGAGCCCCCAAGCCGAGGGGCTGCCAACATTGCACGGCGGTGGCATTCCGAGGGGTTGAGCCAGCAGGAAGGAGAGAGCCTTGCCAGCCTGTGCCAGGTCCCGCCGAGGAGTCGTCCCTGCGACGGCAGCTTCTGGGGCTGTCCTCCCTCCTTCACGGTCTCTCCGCAGGGCTGCTGCAGAGAGAGGCGGACAGGGCGGCTGCGCCTCTTTGACAGCGCCAAGCACCGTCCCTGCCCGCTGGAAGGCGGCAAAGAGGCGCAGCGGCGGTTCTCTGCAAGCCTCCTGCTGGAGCCGCGCTTTCTGCCCGCAGCAGAGCTGGGCTGCTGGAAGCGGACAGTCCCCGGTCTTGCCGGATCCCTGCGGGCAGCCGCGGAGAAAGCCGGTTCCTCCCTCCCTCGCCCGCTCGCCCTCCCCAGCAGCCCTGCTCGGCTTTTTTTGAAAAAGAACAACATTTGAGCGCTCTTTGACTTGAAACACCCGCCCACATTTTAACGGCACAGATTTAAGGAGGCGCCACCGAGTTGCAGGCAGGGGGAAAGAATGCAGAGCGAAGCAGGAAGGCCTGGCCTGGCCAGGCGAGAGGGCGAGTCCAGCCCCAGCGCTCTCCCCGCCTCCCTCCCCCTCCTGGATGGCCTGACAGGCGCTCAGAGCCCACTCCCAGGCAGGTCTACTCTGAAGTAGGCACTCAGGGGGGCTTTAGGCAGGTCTACTCAGAAGTAAGTCCCATTATCTTCAATGGGGCTTGCTCCCAGGTAGGTCAGGGTAGGATTGCAGCCTCAGGTCCCAGAGCTGCCATGGGGGGGGGGGGGTGAAGCAATAGGCCTTCCAGTCCTCTACCCCCCCCACTTGGAGACACAATCAGTCGCCCACCCACCCCCTTTCTTACTGAGGAAAGGAGAGACTGAAGGAGCCGAATCCTGTCCAGCTTCCCATGCCAATGGAGATGGTGGTGGAGGCCTTCTCAAGGTCGGGGAGTGTTTGTTCCCTTACCTCAGGGCTACATCTGAGCTGGAAAGTGGGATAGGGGACGCGCACTCCTGCATTGTGCTTCGTGCCCACACGCCCTTTTGATCCCACCCTTATTAAGGCAGCAATCCTATCCATAAGAACATAAGAACAGCCCCACTGGATCAGGCCATAGGCCCATCTAGTCCAGCTTCCTGTATTTCACAGCGGCCCACCAAATGCCCCAGGGAGCACACCAGATAACAAGAGACCTCATCCTGGTGCCCTCCCCTGCATCTGGCCTTCTGACATAGCCCATTTCTAAAATCAGGAGGTTACACATACACATTTTCTTACACATCCACACTTTTCCTGGGAGTAAGCTCCATTGACTATAATAGAACTGGCTTCTGAGTAGACATGCATAGAATTGGCTCTAGGGCTGCAATGATCCTATACACACTTTTCCTGGGAGTAAGCGCCATTGACTATAATAGGGCTACAATCCTATCCACACTTTCCTGGGAGTAAGCTCCACTGACTTTAACAGGACTTAGCATTGGCTTGGGCTCCAAGTCCCCTTAATAAACCCTCCAGGCTGCTACCCACTCTTAGCAGTCTATAGGATTGTGACGTCACGGAGGCAGAACTCCGCTCGAGCCGAGCCTAGAAGATGCGCGCGGTGCTCTGCGGAGGTGTGTGCCTGCCTGGTAGGTGGAGGGTTGTACCCCCTCCCCCGTTTCTCAGCTTGTTTATATTTGTGCTTCACAGCGGCGATCAAACAGGTGAAAGGAGGCGGGTCAAGCGTTAAGGCTACGTGTAGTGACTGTGTCCACCGCGCGCCACAATCTCTCTCTCTCTCCCCCCTGGAGCGCAAGAGCTCACTAGCAGCTCACCGAAGCTTCCTCCCTTTCTTCCCCCCTCCCCTCCTGGCTGAGAATGGTGACATCACACCGGTGGAAAGGTAGCAAGAGGAGGAGGAGGAGAAGGAGGAGGAGGCGATCTGCAGGTTTGCTCTCGCCGGGTCTCAGTTGCTAAGGAGACGGCCTATACAAGGTCATGCTGCTGGAGGGTCAATGTCAGATTGTACTGACTGTAGCAAATCAGAAACCTTTGCTACCCCACTCCTCTTCTGCTACCTCTTGCATCTGTCCTGCTTTGGAGAACATAGAAAGAGACATGGTTACTTTACAGCCCTGCAATTTGATGCCCTGTCAGAAACTCGCAGAGGACATGAGAGCAGCAGAGCCATGCTGTCTCTACGTTTAAGACTGGTTCTCAAACTTTTTAGCCCAGGACCCACTTTTTAGAATGACAATCTGTTGGGACGCACCAGAAGAGATGTCATTAACTTGGAAGTGATGTCATGGCTGGAAGTGATATCATCAAGCCAGAAAATTTTTTAACAATCTTAGGCTGCAACTCTATCCATGCTTACCCAGGAGTAAGCCCCATTGATAATTGTTAAAAGCATATACATTGTACCCTGTACAGATCTCCCCAAATGCAGTCACATACCATGTCAACATCGTCTAATGTACTAAGAATAAAATATTGAAATGAATGGGAACCCACCTGAAATTGTTAGAAGCCTGCTCCTGATCCTAAACATTTGGGAGTGAACTGTAGTACTGTGCCCATGATGTGGTCAGAGACATTATTTTATTAGTACTTACTTCACATGTTCAAGAGTTGCCTCAGCCTTCAAAACAATTTCCAAATCTCAATCCTGGTGAGTCCTGTACAAAACTTTTGCAAGCAAGATTACCTTTAAAATTATGCTACATGGTATTATGTCTTTAACATCTGGCTACTAAGGCATTTTTCTTCCATGCCCCATCCTTTTATCTGGATCAGGGGTGTCCAAAGTTTTTGGCAGGAGGGCCACATCATTTCCCTCTTCGGGGCCAGGGGAAAAAAATAATTAATCTACATTTAAAATTTGGATAAATTTACATAAGTTTACATAAATGAATATATTAAAGATGAACTTATGAATGAATGAAAGTCTTGCAATAGCTCAAGGCCTATAAAAGGCCTTGTACAAAGCAGGGCTAGCCTTTCCTTTGCTCCGCTACTGCATCATAGATATGAAACAGCAAGCAGTGGAGGGAGCCCACAGCTCATGCGAGAGGTCAAACAGTCACCCTCATGCTGAGAGCAGTTGCTTCAGGCCAATGCGGGCTCCAACAAATCTCCAGAGGGCCAATTGGAGACTGGGGGCTCCCTGAGGGCCACATTGGGAGTCCTCGAGGGCCACAAGTGGCCTCAGGGCCAGAGTTTGGGCACCCCTCATCTGGATAGATGAGTCAGATGGGCAGATCAAAGATGTAACAGGTGAGGCAGGGCTCTAATACCCTAGGTATAAACTTATTTACTTTGAATTGAGTCCCATTGATTGCAATGGAAACACTTCCAATTAAAACTGCAGTCCTCTACAGTTACCTGGGACTATGGGTCCAATCCTATCCAACTTTTCAGCACCAATGCAGCTGCAATGCAGCCCCAAAGGAACACTTCTTTAGTTGAGGAGGTCTTCATGTCTGCCACCCCCCCCCCCCCAGGATGCAGCACATGCCCTGTTGGTATAGCTGCTGGAAAGTTGGATAGGATTAGGCTCTAAATTCCATTATACTCCCATGGGGTTTACTTCTGAGGAGTACAGTACCAGATTGCACTGTAATAACTGCAGCCTACTCTTGTGGTCCCATCTTCACTTATTCAAAAGATCTGTGGCATTGAGATGAAGTTCCAAGTTAATGTTTTTTCCTTTATAGTTAGGATATTAGTCTTGAAAGAGAGGTAACAAATGAGAATTTACCTACTTTGGACAAGTTCAAAAGCAAACACAGTATGCTACTTTTGGTTATCAAGCTCTTTGTGGACCTGTTTGTAGCTTCCAAACCACCACTTCCAGTTCCTAGATTTTCTCTATCCTGCCTGTTTGTAGAGTAAAAATGAATGAACTGAGCAGATAAAACTGCTTTTAAATATAGGGCGTATTGAAATTGCCAGGGAGCTGCAGGGCCCAATTGAAACATTTGGGGGGCAGCATGCTCCACCTACTAATAATGGGTGGCAGACCCAGGGTAGATGACACCTGAAATTGCTGCCCCAAAGCTGGAGACTGTCCTGGTTTCATTCTTGTTCTATGTATAATTGGTTCCAGTTGCAAGACAGAAGAGTGTTTTATAACTCCTGTCAAAATTATTTTCCAGAAAAATATATTTTGATATAATTTATTCTGTGAGCAGAAATTAAAACTCTGTATCAATGCAATAGAATTCAGTCCTAACTTTCATGGAATTTTTAATAACGGGTAACTGTCAAAGAACATAAGATAGAATTGTGCACTGAACAATTGACTGATCCACAGTCACAATGGAGCATGTCCATCAGGAAGGCAAACAATCAGGCCTGTAACTACATTACTACCTGAAGTGAAACAGCCAAAGGGCCTATCCAGTTTCCTTCCCTTGGGGCTGGGTTGTGGTTGCACCAGTGCTGGAAAGTTGGGTAGAATTGGGCCCAAAGTTCTTCATTATGTCTGCAATCCTAACCACACTTTCCTGAGAGTAAGCCCCATTGAACAAAATAGAACTTACTTCTGAGTAGACCTGGTTAGGATTGTGTCCTTAAGCTCAAAACATTCCTACTTCTGATAATTCGTGGAGCTGCTTACAGTGAGCTACAGTGACATCTGATGTCAGATTCATTGAATCTGTCAGTTTAAATTCATATCATATAACAGTGATGTAGGGTTGGTTGGACAGATATAGTTGAATTCATGGTGACTAAAAGGCCGTTCAGGATAGTGCATAGGTTGTCCTGAGCTCCATTTTTAGCTTGGACCCTGCTATTGCAAGTGTGAATATTGCTGGTTCTATAGCATCAACAAATGCTGTTGGGTTGGTGTAATAGGATGGCTAGGTTGGCAGCACCAGCACAATGGAACAAACAGTAGTACTACCACAGCCATCCTTGTGTGTAATTTTTGTAACAGTCAACAAAACCTTTATTAGGCATAAATATTTGATAGGTGAGAACTCTGTACAGAAATCGTAGTATAAACCTAAATAATACACAAATATAAGTGCACACCTATGTGTACACACAGATTTTTGTAATTGTTTGGTGATACAGAGGGCCATAAGGGTGGGTCATAAAATCTATATACTGTACTGATAACTTGGAAATGCAAAAAATCAGACTATCATTTATTTTTGCTCTTTTCAGTTTTGGTTTAAGATGCATCAGACGGTTCGAGTTTGGTTTTTGCTCAAGGACGGAAGCTGTGAACTAGATCAGTGTTTCTCAAACTGGGGTTGGGACCCACTAGGTGTTGGAGGAATCTCTTAAACCTGGTTTCCTCCGTTAGGGGGGGAAGCAGAGTCGCTTCAGCAGCAGAACCCCCCCTTTGCTGGGAATCAACCCCAGGGAGCCTCCCACACCCGGCTGACTGCTAGCCAAGAAACACAAACAACATTGGCTGGTTGAAGTTGCAAGAACAGATTCATTTACTCACGATTCATTGGAAGTAAGGTTACAACATCTGAATATGTTCAGAGGTACACTGACTTAAAGATAACAAGGCCCTACAGCTGCCTTGTCCTGCGTGCCATGTGGTCAAGATGGCGGCGCCAGCAGATCCCTGCTGCATGCCATCTTGTCTGCTCAGTTGTGGTGAGGAAGAGGGAAGAGAGAGGGAGGAGAGCGTGCTCAGGAGTTATATAGGGTCTGGGTCACGCCCCTCCCACATAGGTCATTAGAAGTGGACAGGTAGAGGTCGCCTGGGTTTAACCCTTTTTAGGACAGTCTCCTGCCACCCCTTGAGAGCATACGGAGTTGCACCAATTCCAACACCCCTTCTCAACTCCGGATGCTCAAGTCCAGCAAATTCATACTTTCTCGTAGACTCTGGAACTTTTCTTTTGTCAGCGGCTTGGTCAGGATATCTGCTGTCATTTCTTGGGTTGGACAGTAGTCCATCCTGACAAGTCCTTTCTTTATCATGTCATGCACAAAGTGGCTTCTGATGTCAGTGTGTTTGGTGCGTGCATTGTGGCTTTCTGAATGTGCCAACCTGATACAACTCTGGTTGTCCTCAAACATCTGGATTGGCCTTGGTTCTTCTATACCCAAATCAGCCAGCAGTTTACAAAGCCACATTACCTCTCTGCATGTCTGTGATGCAGACACATACTCTGCTTCTGTAGAGGAAAGAGCAACAGAGGTTTGTTTTCTGCTTGCCCAACTGATTGCTCCACCTCCATACAGAGCCATATAGGCTCCATACAGAGCCTGGGAAGGCAGCTCATCTGAGAGAGGGAAAACTCTGATCCCAAACCTCCACTGCCTTGTGGCTACATCCAGTTATGGAAAAGGCTTCAGGAGTCAAGCTCGAGGCAAAATCAGGAGCTGGAGTCCCTGAGGCAGTTCATGGCTGAACACAGTCACATTCTGGCAACTCCTGCGACGCCGCTGGAACCAACCGTATTGGCTTCTGCCTTTCCATTGGACCATTCCAGCGACGTGGAGAGGGGGGATTTGCTGCATGGGTAACAGCATATCCTCCATACCTTCTTTACCCAGGCTTCGCGCACTGGAGAGGACCCTACAACTTCACCATACGGCGTCGGCACAACACGGGAAGCAGCAGTTTACCGGTTATAAGTCTTCGCTCGATTGGCGTAGAGCGTGACGCCAGGGGCTGCTTCCGACGGTGGGAGAGATCATTGCATCTCATTGGGCAGCTACCGCCCGCCTTCAGCTGGGCAGTCCCCAGCCAGTAAGGTGTTGCCTCGCCACGGTCTGTTAACCTCATGGGGTGCATGGGGTTTAGGGTGAAAACCGACAAGCGGATCGACAACTCTGCACCATGCAACAGAAAACAGAAAACTCCTGCCCTAAAACTGGGCACCTGGAACATAAGGACAATGACACCTGGCTTCTCTGATGACCTGCAAGAAATAGACGATGCACGCAAAACAGCTGTCATCGACATGGAGCTGAGCAGACTGCAGATGGACATCGTCGCCCTTCAAAAGACAAGGCTGCCAGATTCCAGATCTGTCAAGGAGAGAAATTTCTCATTTTTCTGGCAGGGAAAACCACCAAACGAAACCAGGGAACATGGCGTTGGCTTTGCGGTCAGAAATACTCTGCTGGAATCCATCATCCCACCTACTGTGGGAAGTGAAAGAATTTTGTCCCTGCAGCTCCAGTCATCAGCAGGAGCTGTCACACTCATCAGTGCGTATGCACCGACTCTGTCGTCTCCAGCAGAAGCCAAAGACAAATTCTACGATGACCTGGCCACCACTATCAAGAAGATCCCTGTAAAAGAGCTATTGTTCATCCTCGGCGATTTAAATGCTAGAGTTGGTGCTGATAACAGTTCGTGGCCCACTTGCTTAGGTCAGTTCGGCACTGGGAAGATGAACGAAAATGGCCAACGCCTGCTAGAGTTTTGCTGTCATCACGGTCTCTGTGTCAGCAACACGTTCTTCAACACGAAGCCCCAACATAGAGTCTCTTGGAGACACCCAAGATCAAAGCACTGGCACCAGCTCGACCTGATCCTCACCAGACGCTCCAGCCTTCCCAGCATCAAGATCACACGCAGTTATCAGGGTGCTGCCTGCGACACTGACCACTCCCTGGTGTGCAGCAGAGTGAAACTGCAAGCAAAGCGACTGTACCACACGAAAAAGGAAGGAAGACCTCGCATTGATACCAGCAAGACCCGGGATCAGAGAAAAGTGGAGGAATTTGCACAAGCACTTGAGGAATCTCTTCCAGGCCCGGCCGATGCAAACGCATCCAACAGATGGGAACATTTCAAGAATACCGTTTACAACACCGCCTTGTCCATATTTGGCAAGAGGACCAACAAGACGGCAGACTGGTTTGAAGCCCACTCTGAGGAGTTGACAGCAGTCATTGAGGAAAAGAGGAGAGCTCAAGCAGCATACAAGGCCCGTCCCAGCGAGTGCAACCTGCAGGTCCTCCGAGCTGCTCGCAGCAAAGTCCAGCAGGCTGCCAGGAGATGTGCTAACGACTACTGGCTCCAGCTCTGTTCCGAGATACAGATGGCAGCTGACACGGGCAACATCAAGGGGATGTATGATGGTATCAAGCAGGCCCTAGGTCCAACACAGAAGAAAATTGCCCCTCTGAAGTCTGCAACAGGCGAGGTCATCCAGGATCGGGCGCAGCAGATGGAACGCTGGGTGCAGCACTACTCTGAGCTATATTCCAGAGAAAATGTAGTCACCGAAGAAGCGCTGAACAACATTGAGTGTCTGCCTGTGTTGGAGGAGCTTGACAGTGAACCAACCCTAGAAGAACTTCACGTGGCCCTGGACTCCCTTGCCTTCGGCAAGGCACCAGGAAAAGACAGCATCCCTGCTGAAGTCCTAAAGTGCTGCAAAGAGATCATCGTCACTGAGCTGCATGAAATCCTCTGTCTCTGCTGGAGAGAAGGTGGAGTACCTCAAGACATGAGGGATGCAAACATCATCACGCTGTACAAGAACAAAGGCGACAGGGGTGACTGCAACAACTACCGTGGTATCTCTCTCCTTAGCGTTGTAGGAAAGTTGTTTGCCCGAGTTGCACTAAAGAGGCTCCAGGTACTTGCAGAGAGCATCTATCCAGAATCGCAGTGCGGATTCTGAGCCAACAGGTCCACCACTGATATGGTATTCTCCCTTAGACAACTGCAGGAAAAATGCAGGGAACAACGACAGCCACTCTTTATAGCCTTCATAGATCTCACGAAGGCTTCCGACCTGGTCAGCAGGGACGGCCTCTTCAAGATTCTCCCCAAGATCAGATGTCCACCCAGGCTCCTCAGCATCATCAGATCCTTCCACAAGGACATGAAGGGCACTGTTGTCTTCGATGGCTCCACATCAGACCCCTTTGACATCCGAAGTGGCGTGAAGCAGGGCTGTGTTCTTGCACCAATCTTGTTTGGGATTTTCTTTGCTGTCATGCTGAAGCAGGCCTTTGGAACTGCAACAGAAGGCATCTATCTCCGGACCAGATCTGACGGAAAGCTCTTCAACCTCTCCAGACTGAGAGCAAAGTCCAAAGTCCAGCTGAAATGTCTGTGTGACTTCCTCTTTGCCGACGATGCAGCTGTCACTGCCCACTCTGCCAAAGATCTCCAGCAGCTCATGGATCGTTTTAGCAAGGCCTGCCAAGATTTTGGACTGACGATCAGCTTAAAGAAAACACAGGTGATGGTTCAGGATGTGGACTCACCTCCCAGCATTACAATCTCTGCGTATGAACTGGAGGTTGTCCATGACTTTGTGTACCTTGGCTCAACGATCTCCGACACTCTTTCTCTCAATACCGAGCTAAACAAGCGCATCGGTAAAGCAGCTACCACGTTTTCCAGACTCACAAAGAGAGTCTGGTCCAACAAGAAGCTGACGGAACATACCAAGATCCAGGTCTACAGAGCTTGCGTCCTGAGTACACTTCTGTACTGCAGCGAGTCATGGACTCTCCGCTCACAACAGGAGAGGAAACTGAATGCTTTCCACATGCGCTGCCTCCGACGCATTCTCGGCATCACCTGGCAGGACAAAGTTCCTAACAACACAGTCCTGGAACGTGCTGGAATCCCTAGCATGTATGCACTGCTGAAACAGAGACGCCTGCGTTGGCTTGGTCATGTCGTGAGAATGGATGATGGCCGGATCCCAAAGGATCTCCTCTATGGAGAACTTGTGCAAGGAAAGTGCCCTACAGGTAGAACACAGCTGCGATACAAGGACATCTGCAAGAGGGATCTGAAGGCCTTAGGAGTGGACCTCAACAAGTGGGAAACCCTGGCCTCTGAGCGGCCTGCTTGGAGGCAGGCTGTGCAGCATGGCCTTTCCCAGTTTGAAGAGACACTTTGCCAACAGTCTGAGGCTAAGAGGCAAAGAAGGAAGGCCCATAGCCAGGGAGACAGACCAGGGACAGACTGCACTTGTTCCCAGTGTGGAAGGGATTGTCACTCCCGGATTGGCCTTTTCAGCCACACTAGATGCTGTGCCAGAACCACCTTTCAGAGCGCGATACCATAGTCTTTCGAGACTGAAGGTTGCCAATATATACATACAGAGCCAAATGTCCACTGGTCGATTTCCGATCAGTTCTATCTTCTCCCCAATCTGAGTCACTGTAGACCACTAACCTGGGACTCTCACTGGCTGGCAACTTCAATTTGAAGTTTTGGGTGCCTTTCAGGTACCTTGCAACCCTTTTAACTCCAAGCCAGTCCCATTTTGTGGGAGAATTATTTTTCCTACACAGAATTCCAGTAGCAGTTGCAATGTCAGGCCTAGTTGTGTTCGCAAGATAAAGCAATTTGCCCACTGCTTCCCTGTACTGTGTGTTGTTAGGGAGAGGTTCACTTTCATCTGTTTGTTTTAGAAAATTGGTCTCCATCGGTGTGGCTACTGGGTGCGCGTCTTTGAGTCCTAGTGACTCCACCAATTCCAGAATCTTTGTTCTCTGGCTGAGGAGAAAACTTCCATCCTGTTCTCTTTCCATGTGCCTACCCAAATAATGAGTCACCTTTCCCAGTTCTTTGATTTCCACTTCTTTGTTTAAGTGGTTGACTAACTCTTTGTAGTCTTGTCCTCTCTCATAGAAACATAGCAAGTCATCCACATAAACCAATACATAAGTCAATTTTCCATCTTTTTGTCTTGTGTACAGACACTGATCTGCTGCACCTTGTGTGAAGTTTAGTTGTGTCAGCATGTGGTGCAGCTTTTCATTCCAGGCCTTAGCTGATTATTTTAAGCCATATAGCCCCTTCTGAAGCTTGCATACCAAATTCATACCAAGCTTGCATACTTCTTGCTGTCTGTGAAACCAGGTGGCTGTTTCATGTACAGCTCCTCCTTAATTTCTCCATGGAGAAAAGCAGTCTTTACATCCAAATGTTGGACAGACATTTTTCTGGAAGCAGCTGTGCTTAGAAGCATTCTTATCATAGTGTGCTTCACTACAGGAGCAAAAACCTTGTCAAAATCTCCATACTTTTGGGAGAAACCTTTGCTACGAGCCTTGCTTTGTAGCGCTCTATCTGTCCTTGTGCATTTGTCTTGGCCTTGAAGACCCATTTGCACCCTATCGCCTTTTTGTTTGGCGGTAGCTTAGTAAGTGTCCATGTTTTGTTCTTGTGTAATGCACTTATCTCTTCTTGTGCAGCCTTTTCTGGGTCACGCCCCTCCTACATAGGTCATTAGAAGTGGACAGGTAGAGGTCGCCTGGGTTTAACCCTTTTTAGGACAGTCTCCTGCCACCCCTTGAGAGCATACGGAGTTGCACCAATTCCAACACTAGGTGGGTCACGAGCCAATTCCAGGTGGGTCCCCATTCATTTCAATATTTTAATTTTAATATATTGTTGATGCTAACATGGTATGTGACTGCATTTGGGGACATATTACAGATCTGTACTTTTAACAGGCTACTATGTATATGCTTTTAACAACAATAGTCAATGGGACTTACACCTGGGTAAGTGTGGGTAGGATTGTAGTCTAGGATTGTTAAAAATTTTCCTGCTTGATATTGTCACTTCTGGTCATTCTCATTCTAAAAAGTGGGTCCCAGTGCTAAATGTGTGAGAGCCACTGAACTAGATTATTCCCACAACTGAACCACTGAACTAGATTATAACCACAAACTAGGTAGTTTGATTATTTTCTCATTTTGTACCCTGCTTTCCTTCCCAAAGTGGCTTATAAAGTCATAAAAATCATATTTAAATCTATAATCAGAATACCCTTAAAATATCACAAATAAAATGCAAATAGCCACCTCCTAATAAGAAAGGACAAGGCTGATAAAATAATCTACATGAAAATATCCCCATAAAAACCCACCAATGTCCAGTATTAAAAGCCAAAAATTTAGGGCCCAATCCTATCCAACTTTGCAGCTCTGGTGTAGCCACAATGTAGCACATGTTCCCATACCTTGAGGAGGCCCCAGTGACTGTCCCTCCACCACAGGATGCAGTGCACACCCCACTGGCACAACTGCACCAGCACTGAAAAATTGGATAGGATTGGGTCCTCAGAAAGTTATTCTGAAGAGAAACATCTTTAGGAGCCTCCAGAAAGCCTCTAAGGAGGGAGCAGTTCACAAACTGAGAAGGAGGGAATTCCATAAAGTTGGGGCCACTACTGAGAAGACCCTATTTTTGTTTTGGTCACTCCTGCCTCCATAGGCAACGGCACCTGTAAGACAGCCTTCTCCAATGACCTGAGAGGATGAGCCAAATTATACAGAAGAAGACATTCACTCAAATACCCAGGTTAGTCCCAAGCTTTAATGGTGAAAACCAGAACTTTGAATTGGGCCCAGAAATGAATTGGCAGCCGGAGCAGCACTGGATTACTTGCACCAGATTATTTGCACAAACTTAGTTTAAACCAACTAAACCTTTGAAACAGAACATCATAGCATCAATTAGAGGGTTTTGTTAAAAAATGGTTAGAGAGATGTCCTATGGAAGTGGTGGGGGTGTCAGATGGTGTCAGAGCCAGGGATTGACAGCCCAATCCTAGGCATGTCTACTCAGAAGTAGGTCCCATTGGAGTCAATGGGGCTTACTTCCAGGAAAGTGTGGGTAGGACTGGGCTGTGAGTGGCTTGGTCACTTTTTTTATCTAGCAAAGTGTTGGGGATAGGTGCTACCTGAAGAAGGGAAAATAAAGCTGTGCCACAGGTATAGTGCAGGAAATAATCCACTAATTGGGAGCTTCCTTTAGCTTTAATTGGCCTTTTCTGAGACTACATAGTTCAGTTCTTTCAGGGTTGGGAACTACATTTGAGAGCACAATCCAAACATATTCTTCAGTTGGTGCAGCAGCAGCTGTGCCAGCAGAGGGTGTTGCAAAGTACGTTTGCAGCATCTGGAGGGCAAGCAGCACCAGTGGGAAGGCCTGTGCTGCATCCAAGCTGACAGAGCAGATAAGGTGGCAGGAGGGTGGAATGGAGGTGGGGAGGGGTCATTTCTGGGCAGGAGAGGGTGGAATGGGGGCTTGGGAGAGTAGCAGGATTGGGAGAGCAGGCCTCTACCATATCCTTTCCTGGGCCTGCTGGCACTATATGGGGCTGCTTGGAATTGCGTGTGCTATTTAGCAGCTGCAGATCCAAGTACCTCCATTGGGCAGGCTGGGGCATAAGGGGAAAATATCCCTTTATTTCAAAAAGACCTCTAGCCAGCTCCAAATCTGTGCTGGATATAGCAGAGGCCATGCAGCCCTGCTGAACCAGTGCAGTTAAGGATTGAACTACCCGAGATACTGTTACATACAGTATATTATTACATAATAATACATACAGCATGTATTATTTTCCCCCTCCTTCCCTACTCTTTGGGACAGGTCTTCTTCAATTGTCCTTAGATTGGGGCAGGTAGTTCTCTCTTGTAGCAGTCTGATATCTATTAGTTATTTGTAGTCATGTTTTCTAATGAAAACAAGATGATAGTGTATTTTAAAACAATTTCATATTTAATTTGAAAAAATGCTGAACTTTTCTTAATCAGTGACCCAAATGCTTTTTGGGGGTTCAGTTTGGGTACAATAAGTAGGATAAAATTATGGTTTAGGTTTGGTTCTGATTAGAATAAAAATGCCAGCTTTCTGTTTTCACTTTGATGAAAATGAAATGTAGGATATGTTGCTAAAGAAACTGCCTGTTGCCCTATGGCTGATTCACATAGGCCAACAATTACTTGGTAACATCACAGCTGAATGTGTGAACTACATATGTTGTGTTTAAAATCATAGCAGATGTTCCATTATAGCCTTTTCACATGTGCAAGTCATCTTTGGATTTTGCAGTCACTGAATGTTAAACATGTGAGTGTACCCCTAGTTGGTATTTTAATATGTGGGAAACAGTAACTGAAAGAAGAGACAACATGATGTTGCATGAGGTTTCTGTATCAGTGATTTCCCTTTATTGCTGAACCAGAAATTGCTGAAACCTGTATAGTACAGCGATTCCCAAAATCCTACTTGGGCTTTGGGACTGCAGGTGAGTGCTTGTGGGGGCAGGGCCTGGGGTGGGGGTATGTGTCCCAATGGCACTACAGCAGTTGCAGTGCCACTGGAACCCAGGGGCTTTCCTCCTTACCTGTTTGTTGTGCTGGCCTTGGAGAGGGTCTGGGAGGCCCACAGTCCCCTTTGCAGGCTTTTCCAATTCTGAAGATGGCTTCATTTGGGATTGGAGCACACTTCTAGTTTTCATACAAAAACTGGAAGTGCAATCTAATCCCCAAACAGAGCAATTTTCAGCATCAGGGAGGCCTGCAGAGGGGACTGCGGGCCTCCCAGACCCTCCCAAGGCCAGCAGGACCCCCAGGTAAGGGGGAAAGCCCCTGGGTTCCCATGGTGCTGCAATCACTGCAGTGTTGTTGGGACACCCAATACTGTGCCACTCCCTTGAAGAGAGAATGGCACAGTTTTGGTTCCCAGTTGTAGGTCACGACCCACCACTTTGAGAACTACTGTTTTAGAGAAACATATGAGACACAATACTAAGCTCATCCTAGTATGTTCAAAGGGACGAGGAAAATTGCAGCCTTTTAGATTGATCCTTTCTATCCTTAATCCTCAATAAGCCCCTGTTCATTCAGTGGAAGCTCCTTCTGAGGAAGCATACATATGGTTCGGCTGTTAACATATACATGTGCATTAATTTTCCTGACTCCCCTAACTTTACAACCACCATTACCAAGCATTTAGTTAGGACATTGGGGCACTAGGTGCTGTGCTCAACACAGATCCTTGCATGGAGAAATTAGTTTATCATGGCTAGACAAGACAAGGTCAGGGACTGGGAGTGGGGAAATACCCTAGAAACATGGCTTCTGCTCCCATGTAGATGAAAGGGAAAATGATAATGTATCTAGCACTTTCTGGAAAATCACCATTTTTACAGGATGAAGAGGACAGCAGTTGCATTTGTTTTTGCTATAAACTACAATGTCCTGTAATGTCTATAACATGAATGTACCCCATTTCAATTAATTTTGGGGGGGGGGGTATTTTGGGCCCCCTTCAAGCATTCATCTTTTTTATGACAACTACAACCATTCTTTCCATTTTGCCCATGGGAGCTGCAACTAACTAATACTAAACTATGGTAGATGTCTTTGTATAATATTGCAACACTGTTGAGAATGCAACAATTTTAAAGCTGACAGGAATGAATTGGCCTTCATCCAAAGTTTTCAAAACTTGCTTTTCAACTCTTTGTTTTTTAATAGCCACTTTGTAATTATGTGTGGGTGAACTTGTTCACGTCTAAGTATATATGCTCATGGGTACAAAACTGCAGATTGTGCATATCATAGAATGGATTAATGTCAAACACTGATAGAGGATTTTTAAAATAGATAGAATACTGTAGGTAGGCAGTAGATACCATATTGTCTTATAGTTCTAAAAAGTATGTAATAGAAGCTTTTATCAAGAATAATCTTTGAACCTTCAATCATTTTTTTGTCATTGGCTATTAATGGACTCTCCAGTTCTCTAATGCATGTTCTTGTCCCTTATTGTAGAGAATACAAATGTCTAATTCCTACTGATTTGTATTTTGTCGTACAGTGCAATTCCACATATGTCTAAACCACTGATTCCCAACCTGTGATCCAGGGACCACAAGTGGTCTGTGAGACTCTGAGAAATGGTTCGTGAGGTCTCAGGAAAAAATATCACTTTTGCTTGCTTGGCAAGACACTGGAAGTGATCAAACTCCCATGGACCACCAAAGAGGGCAGAGAATGGAATGCCTACAGCCACAACCATTGAAGTGTCAGCTATGGCTGTTGGCAGGCCATTCTCTGTCTTCTCTGATAGTTCATGGGGGAATGCTTGGGAGTTAGACCACCAGAGAGGGCAGACACCAGACTCTCCACAGCCACAAGTGGTCCATGACAATTCCAATTTTTGCCTCAGTGGTCCACAGGCTTCTAAAGGTTGGGAACCACTGGTCTAAACATAAGTCCCACCATGTTCAATTGAGCTTACTCTCAGATAAGAATAAATAGGATTGTAGCCTAATCCTAAACACACTTACTAGGAAGTGAGACCCATTGAACACGGTGAAACTGACTTTTGAGTAACCATACATAGGATTGTGTGGTTAACTTTGTAGGCCTTCTCCCTCTCTGTTTTTAGTTTTCAGCCCTGTCTTTCTGTCTCTGATATTCTGCAGGAAGCATATGGATTCTGAATGGATTTGTATACATCTTTTGACAAAAGCATCAAGAAGTCATTAAAAAGCCAGACACATATCTAAACTTCTTGCAGTATTTTGTCATTCCTGCAACAGGCAGAATTGGCTTGTGACTGATTTGTTTTTGACCTTGGGGCTTTTGTGTCACCGTCGATTATTTAGAAGATTGACACAAAAATTCACAGTTTGCTAAAGAAGAAAGCTGGTTCTGTACACATGGACAAGGCAAGGGGTAGAGAGGATCAGGAGGACTCTTATATTACAAAACAGAGGAATTATGATTTACTAAGCAGGCCTAGTGAAATGTTATTGAGATCCAGACTGCTGTTGCAGAAAGCCTCTTAAGAGAGGGAGAGCTTTGCACACAAGAGGTTTCAGATTTAGTCCCTGGCATCCCTGGCATCTCCAGGTAGAGCTGTAAAATACTATTTGCAACACTAGAGAAACACTGCCAATCAGAGTAGATCAGACTGAGCTAGATAACCACTGTTCTGACTCAGCACAAGGCAGCTTCATATTGTTCATATGAGTATTTTCATGTGTGATGCCAAAAAGCACTTTGAAACTTTCTTCCACTGGGTCCACCTTGCAAAAATGTGGTTGATGATGGACAGAGCATAGAAGGGTAATCAAATGTATGTTTTAGTTAATGAAAATTTGACTTTCACATTATAGACCAAATTAAAAAAAAAATCAATTTACAACAGCTGTTCTCAACTTTTTTTTTTTTTTTTTGCTTTTTGGCTATGGCTTCTTAGGAGCTCTTCTCAAGTTCCAGGACCCCCTGTCAAACAAAGACACAACATGAACACATAACATAAAATCATTTATTACTGAGCACTAAGAAAACGTAAATATTCTGACATACTGGGTTCCCCAGGGGCCATATGGCTCTTGTTGAGAATGGCTGATTTATTGTGCAATGTTATGCATGTTTTTTTTTAAGTGTCCAGTGGGGCTTACTCCTATGTAAGTGTGCATAGAATTGGAGCCTTACCAGTGGCATAGCTAATGATCGTGTAGCCCGGTGCAAAGCTCAAAATGTTGCCCTGGAAGTAATGTCAGAACCGGAAGTGACATCAGGCCTGGGCTTTTAAAAAAGTGAAAATTGGGAGGAACCCACCTCCTCCCCCCAGCAGCTCACCACCCACTTGCTCTGCTGCCTCCCCCTAGTCAGTGGAATAGCTAAGGCATCTGTCTGCTACCCAGGGTCAAAGAAGATTTTATAGCCCCTCCCCCGCATGATAAAATCAAATTTAATTAAGGAAATAAAAGTTATAGGCTCCATGCTGTATCATAACATCTCATTGACACTCAGAACAGTCTCATAGGCTGGTTTGGAGTTAAGCAAATTCACTTTCTGTTCCACAAGATAGTTGTTTTCATTTTCTTGTTAATTGGCCATAACTTTTGATAGAATACAGATATTCCAGTGCAGTTTGTTTCATTGCACTCTGCATTAAATTACCTTTCCAGTGATATATAACATGATGGTATTATTCATACATACCAAGATTTTTGTAATTTTGGTCACTAGTGTCAAGCTCAGTTTGTTGCCCCCCTAAAGTTTGATGCCCGGTGCAACTGCTACCCCTTGCATCCCCTTAGCTATGCCACTGAGCCTTACAGACAAGACTATGTATGTCTACTCAAAAGTGCGCACCATTGTATACAGGTTTGTAGCCTTAATGTCCTTAACGTCACTACAGGCTTCTTTCTGGAGCCATGTCTCTTTGGTTTGACACTGAAAGAGATCTAGAGAGTGAAATTTCTGTATGTAATTTCCTGACATCTCTTTTCCTCTTCTTCTGTCTTCCTCTTCCATAAAGAAATAGTTTGTTTAAGACTAAACTGTGGATCATCATGGCAATGGCTGTAAGAGAACTAGGCATGAATCAGCATATTGCTACTTCTTGCATTTCATGCTGTGTATTTGTTGGATTGCCTGGGCCAGATTCTGAGGGCTGATTCACATGTTTTGGCACCCACAGAGAGGCTGTCAAAAATGCTTCTGTGGAGTGCCACCATCATATTTGTTTGCCATTTATGTCATTTACATTCCTGGTGATGACTACACTGGCATGAAAGAATTCCATACAATTGGGTAGAATCAACCCTAAGCAACATATAAGTGTTGCAGTTGCCTGCATTCTGAGCTGCTGCATAGAATGATTTTTCACCAGCCTCAATATAGATGCTACAAATGGGCCTGAGAACTTCTACATCTTTCCAGAGCTGCATGGAAAGGAAAATTGTACCCGGTGTTTCTTCTTTGCAATGCTGCAGTGATATGAGAAATGGCACCTGGTAGAATGTTCACTTCCATGTGCATCTCAAGGTACAGGAACTCTTATGGTCTGAATGTGGAAATCCTAACTGCTTGGTTCAAAAGGATCACTACAATCCAGTGCATGCTTTTTGGGGGAATAAGCTCCCTTGAACACTTATTGGTGTGACTGATTTCAGAATAAAGATGTATAGAATTGCACTGCACATCTGTTGCAGGAAAAGAAAAAAAGAAAAAAAACAAACCACAGATAGTCCAAAGAAAGCATGCATTGGATTATAGTAATCTTCTGGAAGCACAGAATTAGGATTTCTACAGAATGAGTGTTTCAGGGTCCTTGATGTTGGTGCAAAAGCTGGGCCACCATCACAAGCTTTTGGGCCCCTGCTGCACATGGGCAGTGGTGCAGCATGTACAGTTGTAGCTCCAGATGCCTTCATTAGTGCTGGTAAGTTGATGGTGGAGGAGTGTCATGGGGAGGGGGAAGGCAGGGGGAATGTCAGGGAGGGGAGGGGAATTGAGGGGATTGATCTTGGTAGCACCAGCATGTGCCAGATCTTATCCTTCTAAGCTGCCCGGCCCCTTTTCTCTCTTCAGACATACACCAGTAAAATGTCCAAGGAGACCCACAGGCTATTAGGCAGCCTAACAGGGTAAAGTAAAAAATATTTATACTTACCTCCTCCTAATGTCTGATTGCTGCCCCCCCCCATCATTGGATACAGTCTGTGCTCTACCAGCATGGCTGCATTGATGCCTACAATGGGGGAGAGGATTGGGTAGTGGCACTTTGGAGACTAATAGATTTATAGTAACATAAGCTTTTGTGGGCTAGTGCCCACATTTGATAAGGTAGACTTGAGTTCATTATGCTAATAATCTATTAGTTTTCAAGATGCCACAATTTACTGTTTTTAATGTTGTATACACTAAATGTATACACTTAGTGCAAACGTGTATACACATACATTTTTACTGTTGTATATATGTGTATAATATGTACCCATATTCCATGAGGAGCTCCTGTTTTGCCTCTCTGTAACCATACATAAAAGCACATGCATTTAAATCACATCTAAACCCAACAGACGTGAATGTTGTGGAGGAAATAGAAACATTTTAGTGTTTTAAAAGATTATCCTAAGACTGTTTCTGTCAGACAAGTATGCTACTCAGTAACCACAGTAAAATATGTGAATTACATCTATCATGTTTGAAGTCATAGCAGATGTTCCAAAGTAATCAGTGCAGGAAGGGGCATAAGCCTCATATTTGTTTGCTTCTAGACACGTTTTTATTTAGAAAGAAGAACATAGCTTCTTAGATGTCAAATCAACTGACAAGAAAGATTTTCCTGTTTGCTCTGGTTTGCTTTTGTTCCTAGTCCCTATTGTAACAGTACATGCACAATCATAATAACTATGTAAACAAAACATTTAAAGTGTGTGTCATGCTAGGCAGGGTTAGCTTGCTAGGCAGGTAAATCCAGTTGACATCAGAAAATAGGTGTGAAATAATGAGATGCTTTCATCATCATCCCAAAGATGAGTAGTCACTTAAAAAGCACAAGCCTATGCATGTCTACTCATAAGTAAGCCCCATACATTCAAGGGAATTTACTCCCATGTAAATGTGTATAGGATTGCAGCCTAACAGCCCAATCCTGAGCTGCCCAGCATGTGGGGCTGCAGCTGCAACGAAAATGGCTGCTGCTGTATCCTGCGCACTCCAGGCAGCCACTGGCGCCTCCTACTGGGAAGAAGGGGACTTTTGTCCCCCTGGGTAAACTGAATAGCCCCACAATGGGGCTACTCAATTCTACAACGACCCAAAGGTCAGTGTAGAATTCAGAGCCTCCATGTTAGGTGGTCAGCCTGACATGGAAGTTCTGGATCCAGTGGAGTGAAGCTCCACCTGACCCTGCCCTGCTCCCACCCCGTCACATGCCTCCTCCCCACCCTCCCTTTGCCTCCTCCCCCCTGGAATGCCTCCTCTCCACCTCCCCCCACCTACCTCTCTGCTGCTCAGCGGTCCGTGAGACTGCCAAGCTCCCGTGCTCCACAGACGCTAGCCCAGCACCAGCCAACGCTGGGCTAGCACCGGTGGAGCACCAGTGCTAGGGCCTGCAAACGTGCCTTATGGTAAGTTTGTCACAGTGCACGCCAGGGTGAGCTGGTGTGCAAATATTAGGATTGGGCCCATAGTGATTGCTTCTGTGTTGTAACTGTGTGGCAACTTTTATTCTCACTAACATGAGAATGGGGACAGTTCACAGTGTCCTCTTTAACCAACAGCATCAGGTGACAAGTAAAAACAGAAATAATTTATTAAAATACAAAAAGTGGGGTGGTATTGGATAATATCAGAAAAGATAGAACAAGCAGGCTTATGTTCTTATGTATGTGGAACTCCTTGCCACAGGATGTCATGATGGTATCTGGCCTAGATGCCTTTAAAAGGGGATTGGACAAACTTCTGGAGGAATAGTCCATCATAGCTTATAAGCCATGGCTTAGAAGTGAGTTTTCTCAAAATGCCGGATGCAAGGGAGGGCACCAGGATGTAGGCCCCTTGTTGCCTTGTATGCTCCCTGAGGCATTTGGGGGCCACTGTGAGATACAGGAAGGTGGACTACAATGGCCTATGGCCTGATTCAGCGGGGCTGTTCTTATGCTGAGAAATGGCCGGGATGTTGGAAGTGCCAAGGTGCCAGGGCTGGCCCATCCATGAAGTCAGG
The DNA here is from genome assembly GCF_035046505.1 of Tiliqua scincoides. Classification (NCBI taxonomy): domain Eukaryota; kingdom Metazoa; phylum Chordata; class Lepidosauria; order Squamata; family Scincidae; genus Tiliqua; species Tiliqua scincoides. The sequence goes on from NC_089824.1 coordinate 157,610,170, forward strand.
TGGAATGCTCATGTCAAGTGGCAAGTGAAGAAGAGCACTCAAGTCAGTACCATCTCCTGGGTCATGGACCACTGACAGGGTGCCCCATCCAGCTCACTGATCACCGAGCTGCTTTGGTTGGCTCTCTGACCCTGTTCACTGAGAGCAAGCTGAAATAGGTCTGGGTCAGTGCTGGAGGAAGAAGAGAGGAAGAAAACAAAACAAAACTTTGTGCCACCTTAATGTCTGGCTGCTTGGCAAAGTAGGGGGAGGTGGACTGTGGCAATCCTGCCACAGATCTCACCCCCTTACCTGCAGTTCTGGCATGGCCTTCCTTTCTCTGTTCTGGTCCTATTTAAAATAAATGCAAGCTGTGCCCCATCCTGTTTACTTCAAGGAGGACTGGCATGGTGGAAAGAAAGCCATGGTAGAGCTGCAGGTAAAGGGGTGAGAGTGCCTTGCTCCTCCTCGCCCTACCTACCTAGTCACTTTTCCCAACTGCTTGATGCCTGAGGTCACAATGACAGTCCTGTTTAAGGTGGTCCCAAAGCTTGCTTCAGGCCTGCCAGAAGTGAACCTCAACAAAAATGCAGGCAGTTGATTACAGGAGGCAAACCTACAATTAAAATAAAGCCCCTAATGTATCTTACTTCACTGGTTTAATTATACTTGGGTCAGCTTTCCAGACACCATTACATCTCTCTGGTCCCAGTGAGGCAGGTTAATTTGGCCATGCACAGATTCCTTGTGAGAGATCCAGATCAGAGCACTCACATGCAACATTGGGCTTGACATTAAGAAACCTAGGTTCAATTACACCACAAGTCTATCTTGCTGGATGGTTTACAACCAGTTGCCATCCTAGCTGCCCTCTGGTGGGCTTGGATGACCAATTGGCTGGCTCATACTGATCCCAGGACATGGGCTGGGTAGGGTTACTGTTCTTGGTGGACTCAGATGAAGATGATGAGTTATCCACTAACTACTTGTCTGTGGGCTTTTTGCAATGGAGCTGATTTCAACATGTCACAGTGAAACAAATAGAGAAAAAGAAGAGAGTGCAGGAAGCTCGATCACCACATTGCTTCTCAAACCTAAAAAGGGAGGAGACAGTCTGGGGCTGATTCTCCCACCTAGATTTATACTACTTAAAGGGTTGATACAGCAACAATGAAAAGCACATATGTAAACCAGTAGAACCTGTATTGAAACTGCGGAAGATCTGGCTAGGAGGTAGAATGTGGTGTCTGCAGTGGCCCCTTTAAGAGTTAAGGCCTGGCCTTTCAGCAAAGGCTGCACAGCTGCAGCCACTAGAGGCAATGAGATACCTAAGGATATAAGGAGCACCTGAGGCAGGAAGTGGGTGTGGGTTGTAGAAGGAGTGCAGGTTGGAGACTGACTAGGCTTATAGACTTTGACTTGGATACTCTGCCTTGTGGACTGACCTTCTGGCTAATTGATTATCTGGCTCTCTGACTAATGGACTGACTACTCAAACAGGCTGTGGAGAGCTGAGGTGTGCTGTTATATCTGGAAGGACTGCTGCCTTAGGAACTGGGAGGAGGGGGGTCCCTGCAGTTTAAACAGGCAAGCTACCCTGGTGGTGGAGTTTAGCAGTACTGCCGTAGAGAACTGGGGCCATTGTTGGGGGAATGAAAGGGGAGCTAATTAGCTTAGAGTGGGCGTAAGTTCCCTAAGTGAGGCTTGGATTGGGAATCTGGCAGAACAGAACCTAACAAGACAAAGCAATACAATTACATAGGCAAATGGAGCTCCCAAGGGAAGATTGGGAGTAACCAATAGAACAGGGGTGTCCGAACATTTTGGCAGGAGGGCCACATCATCTCTCTGACACTTTGTTGGGGGCCAGGAAAAAGAGAATTAATTTACAATTTAAAATTTGAATTAATTTACATAAATGAATATATTAGAGATGGAACTTATATGAATGAATGACGGTCTTGCAGTAGCTCAAGGTCTATAAAAGACCTTGCACAAAGCAAGGCCAGCCTTTCCTTCACTGCCACTGCTGCATCACAGACATGAAACAGCAAGTAGTGAAGGGAACCCTTGTCCCACAGCTCAGGTGAGAAGTTGAATAGTCGTCCTCTTGCTGACAGCAGTAGCTATGGGCCAGCATGGGCTCCAGAAAGTCTCTGGAGGGCCAGAGATTGGAGACTTGGGCTCCCTGAGGGCTTGACCAAGAGCCCCCAAGGTCCACAAGTGGCCCCCAGGCCAGGGTTTGGGCATCCCTGGGGTAAAGTGAAGAAAGATAGAACAAGCAGGTTTGGAAAATGGCTTGGTCATTGGAAGAATCCAGGTTCAGATCTTAGTAAAATACAGGCAGTTAAAATGGGAAGCAAAACAAAAGCCTTAGTGCATTTTAGATCAATGATCTCTAACTATGTTCACTTAGGGTCCTAAACTCAGACCCTTAGTGGACCCTGGATGCCATTACACTTCTCTGATTCCCACCAAGCCAGATAGAACAAGCCATGCATTGATTTCCTCTGAAAGGGGCCATGCAACTTTGGGCTTGATCTTAAGAAATCTAGGATCAATGATGCAATAGTTTTGTCTGATTGGGTGATTTATGACCACCTGGATGATTTCAAGTCAGCTGCACATGCCAATCTTAACAGGTGGGCTGATTACTGGTTATTGTTCTTGATGGACCCAGATGAAGACAACAGCAGTCAACAACCTGCCTGCCTGGCCATGTGATCTTTCTGCTATGAAACCGATTTTAACACATCATCATAAAAGAGGAAAAAGAAGAGAGCAATGCAGCAGTGTAGAGAAATTCAACAAGTGAAGCTTCCTTGTACCCCGACTAGAAAAACACTATATTGAAATTCTGCCTGTCTTGCATCTAGGGACAGAATCTCCGACAGTTAAAAAAAAAAAAAAGTCTGCCAGTTCTATATCTTGAGGTTAGTGAGTAATCCTAGGAATCTGTCAGGATTAAGCATTATAAAGCACTTCACATAGCAATTGTTACATGTACCATGTTTCATGGTAGCATGAAACATGAAGAAGCAGCACAGAAGCAACAAACAGTTTAGTCTCTAATCCAAAAGGTTACAACTTCACATACAGTATAGTACATTTATTTGGAAGTAAGTATCCCACTGCATTTGTAATCTGATTGTATGCAAGTTGACTCAGAAGCAAGACAAGTAACAGTGCATAGGATAGGTAGAGGTGTTTGTTTCCAGTGAATAAGACAGGATTACAGCCAGGTCTTACTGAACAAGGTTTACTTGTTTGTAAGCCCAAGGCTTACTTCTGAGTCAAATAAAAAACACCATTTTCAAACACCTCTAGGAATACGGCTGCAATCCTTACTTACTTTGGGGGAAAAAATGTGCATAGGAGCAAGCTGTCTCTGCAATCCTCCTGGCTTCTTCATAACTGATAAGCACCCTCTGCTGAGGAGGGCAGCCTTGTTACACCCTGGCAGAAGAGAGCAATGCAGTATGATGTAGAAAAATTCAACAGGTGAAACTTCTTACAGTTGCAGCTCCCCCCACTGGAAAAACACAGTGAACAGTGTAGTACAGTGGTTCTCAAACTTTTAGTGCCAGGACCCACTTTTTAGAATGAAAATCTGTCAGGACCCACCGGAAGTGATGACTGGAAGTGACATCATCAAGCAGGAACATTTTTAACAAACCCAGGCTGCAATTCTCCTCAGACTTACCCAGGAGCAAGTCCTAGTCACTATCATCGATAGAAGCATATACATAGTAGCCTGTGGAGAGGACAGATCTGTGATATTTCCCCTGCTGCAGTCATAAGAACCTCAGAAGAGCCCTGTGGGACCAGGCAGAGGCCCATCTACTCCAGCATCCTGCATCTCACAGCAGCCCCCAAATGCTTCAGGGAGCACACAAGGGAGCACCTGTGCCTTGGTGCCCTCCTGCCTCTGGCATTCTGACACAGCCCGTTTCTAAAATCAGGAGGTTGCACATACACACCACAGGAGCATCAAGCCTGGTGTGCTAAACGCATGGGGACCCACCAGAAATGGGCTCACGACCCACAGTTTGAGAAACACCAGTGCAGTACATACGCACTGACCCAACAATAGGCACTCCTGACAGTTCTGAAGCCCAGGCCTCTGCAGGCCTCCCGGGGAAGTGCGGACAGGGCTGCAGCCCCTCCTCGCCCAGTCGCGGAGCCCCTTCGTGGCGCCTGCAGCGCTCCCTGCCCGGGGGGGGGGTCGCCTCCCGGCGCTTCCGCTGAGGCCAAACAGCGCCGCCCTCCAACGGTGCGCTCAGCGTCCAGCTCCTTCGGCAAGCATTTGACAGGAGCGCCTGTCACGTGGCAGCCGGAAAGCGCCTCTTTGCGACCTCAATGACAGGCAAAATGTGCGACAGCCGCTTGCAGGGCAGGGAGGAAGCAGCAGCCGCAGCCGCCCTGGAGCCGCCTCTCTGCTCTTGAAGGCGGCGGTAGCAGCAGCAGCAGCAGCAGCAGCAGCAGGAGCCCTGCCCGCGCCTCCAGCCCCCGCAGATCCTGGGCGAGGGGCGCCGGGGCAGTGGCTGGCTGGGCAGTCCGCATGAGCGCCTAGCCTGCCCCCCGCCCAGCCCCGCTCCGCTCGCCACCAGCAGCCCCGGGCAGCAGGAGGGACGCCACCGGCCGCAATGGCGTCCAACACGGACAGGGAGATGATCCTGGCCGACTTTCAGGTACGCCTCAGCCCCCGCCCCGCCCGCCGCCTCTGCGACAGGCTTCGCAGCCCCGTCTACTCAGAAGCCAGTCCCTTTGTAGTCAGCGGGGCTTCCTCCCAGGTAAGTGTGGCTAGGAGTGCAGCCCTAGAGCCACTCCTAGGCATGTCTACTCAGAAGTCAGTCCCATTAGAGTCAATGGGGTTTACTCCCAGGTAAGAGTGGATAGGAGTGCAGCCCTAGAGCCACTCCTAGGCATATCTACTCAGAAGTCAGTCCCATTATTGTCAAGGGGGCTTCCTCCCAGGTAAGTGTGGGTAGGAGTGCAGCCCTAGAGCCACTCCTAGGCATATCTACTCAGAAGTCAGTCCCATTATTGTCAATGGTGCTTCCTCCCAGGTAAGTGTGGGTAGGAGTGCAGCCCTAGTGCCACTCCTAGGCATGTCTACTCAGAAGTCAGTCCCATTATTGTCAATGGGGTTTACTCCCAGGTAAGTGTGGGTAGGAGTGCAGCCCTAGAGCCACTCCTAAGCATGTCTGCTCAGAAGTCAGTCCCATTAGAGTCAATGGGGTTTACTCCCAGGTAAGAGTGGATAGGAGTGCAGCCCTAGAGCCACTCCTAGGCATGTCTACTCAGAAGTCAGTCCCTTTAGAGTCAAGGGGGCTTCCTCCCAGGTAAGAGTGGGTAGGAGTGCAGCCCTACAGCCACTCCTAGGCATGGCTATTCAGAAGTCAGTCCCATTATTGTCAATGGTGCTTGCTCCCAGGTAAGAGTGGGTAGGAGTGCAGCCCTAGAGCCACTCCTAGGCATGTCTGCTCAGAAGTCAGTCCCATTAGAGTCAATGGTGCTGTCTCCCAGGTAAGTGTGGATAGGAATGCAGCCCTAGAGCCACTCCTAGGCATATCTACTCAGAAGTCAGTCCCATTAGAGTCAAGGGGGCTTCCTCCCAGGTAAGTGTGGGTAGGAGTGCAGCCCTAGAGCCACTCCTAGGCATGTCTACTCAGAAGTCAGTCCCATTAGAGTCAATGGTGCTTACTCTCAGGTAAGTGTGGATAGGATTGGGCTGTAAGGCTACAATCCTATGCACACCTTCCTGTGAGTAAGCCCCATGGACTCTAATGTGACTTACTTCTGAGTAGTCATGCAGAGGATTGAGCTCTCAGTTGTTCCAAAAAAGAATTTCAGACAAAGGCTTATGTCTCTCTTTTTATCTTGCATTTGTATCCTCCTTCTCCCTTGTTCATTCTGATGATCACACTGTGTGTTTTGAATGATAAATAATTGTATTGGGTAGGGAATAAGATGCTGTCAGTGTATGATTCCTGTCAACATTCCTAAAGCACTGAAGTATAAAGATGTTATGGGAAAGATGTTAAAGAAGGAGGGGATATGATGAGAGAGTTTTCTGGAGTAAGAAAATCCACTAATGCCCATAGTGTTGAAATTGATTTTAAAATGTTGTCACATCAGTCCCAGATTTCACCTGTCTCAAAGAGATTTGGTTCTTTGGTAGGAATTTGGTTTTATCTTTAGAGCGTATTGTTCGTGATATTTTGATATTGTTTCTCTGTAATTTCAGTTAATTACACAGCTTCCTCACTACTTTCCTGTGTGATTAACATAAGAACATAAGAACAGCCCCACTGGATCAGGCCATAGGCCCATCTAGTCCAGCTTCCTGTATCTCACAGCGGCCCACCAAATGCCCCAGGGAGCACACCAGATAACAAGAGACCTCATCCTGGTGCCTTCCCTTGCATCTGGCATTCTGACATAACCCATTTCTAAAATCAGGAGGTTGCACATACACATCATGGCTTGTACACCGTAATGGATTTTTCATCCAGAAACTTGTCCAGTCCCCTTTTAAAGGCGTCCAGGCTAGATGCCAGCACCACATCCTGTGGCAAGGAGTTCCACAGACCAACCACACGCTGAGTAAAGAAATATCTTCTTTTGTCTGTTCTAACTCTCCCAACACTCAATTTTAGTGGATGTCCCCTGGTTCTGGTGTTATGTGAGAGTGTAAAGAGCATCTCCCTATCCACTCTGTCCATCCCCTGCATAATTTTGTATGTCTCAATCATGTCCCCCCTCAGGCGTCTCTTTTCTAGGCTGAAGAGGCCCAAATGCCGTAGCCTTTCCTCATAAGGAAGGTGCCCTAGCCAAGCAATAATCTTAGTTGCCCTCTTTTGCACCTTTTCCATTTCCACTATATCCTTTTTGAGATGCGGCGACCAGAACTGGACACAATACTCCAGGTGTGGCCTTACCATAGATTTGTACAACGGCATTATAATATTAGCCGTTTTGTTTTCAATACCCTTCCTAATGATCCCAAGCATAAAATTGGCCTTCTTCACTGCCGCCGCACATTGGGTCGATACTTTCATCGACCTGTCCACCACCACCCCAAGATCTCTCTCCTGATCTGTCACAGACAGCTCAGAACCCATCAGCCTATATCTAAAGTTTTGATTTTTGCCCCAATGTGCATGACTTTACACTTACTGACATTGAAGCGCATCTGCCATTTTGCTGCCCATTCTGCCAGTCTGGAGAGATTCTTCTGGAGCTCTTCACAATCACTTCTGGTCTTTACCACTCGGAAAAGTTTGGTGTCATCTGCAAACTTAGCCACCTCTCTGCTCAACCCTGTCTCCAGGTCATTTATGAAGATGTTGAAAAGCACCGGTCCCAGGACAGATCCTTGGGGCACACTGCTTTTCACCTCTCTCCATTGTGAAAATTGCCCATTGACACCCACTCTCTGCTTCCTGGCCTCCAACCAGTTCTCAATCCACGAGAGGACCTGTCCTCTAATTCCCTGACTGGAGTTTTTTCAGTAGCCTTTGGTGAGGGACTGTGTCGAACGCCTTCTGAAAGTCCAGATATATAATGTCCATGGGTTTTCCCACATCCACATGCCTGTTGACCTTTTCAAAGAATTCTAAAAGGTTCGTGAGGCAAGACTTACCCTTACAGAAGCTATGCTGATTCTCCCTCAGCAAGGCCTGTTCGTCTATGTTGTTTTGAGATCCTATCTTTGATGAGGCATTTCACCATCTTACCCGGTATATATGTTAGGCTGACTGGCCTATAGTTTCCCGGGTCCCCCCTCTTTCCCTTTTTAAAGATAGGCGTGACATTTGCTATCCTCCAATCTTCTGGCATGTGGCCGTTTTGAGGGACAAGTTGCATATCTTAGTCAAGAGATCTGCAACTTCATTCTTCAATTCCTTAATAACTCTTGGGTGAATGCCATCAGGGCCTGGTGACTTATTGATCTTTAATTTATCAATGAGGTCTGAAACATCTTCTCTTTTAACCTCTATCTGACTTAACTCCTTGGTCAGGAGGGGCCGTTCAGGCAGCAGTATCTGCCCGAGGTCTTCTGCCGTGAAGACAGATGCAAAGAACTCATTTAATTTCTCTGCCATCTCTAAGTCTCCTTTTATCTCCCCTTTCCCTCCCTCACCATCCAGGGGGCCAACCACTTTTCTGGCAGGTTTTCTGCTTCTAACATATTTGAAGAAGCTTTTATTATTCCCCTTAATGTTGCTGGCCATGCGTTCCTCATAGTCTCGCTTGGCCTCCCATATCACCTTCTTACATTTCTTTTGCCACAGTTTATGTTCCTTTTTATTCTCCTCATTAGGGCTAGACTTCCATTTATGGAAGGAAGCTTCCTTGCCCTTCACAGCCTCTCTAACTTGGCTCGTTAGCACCCTCCTGGATTTAGTGGAACCCTTCTTTCTTTGTGGTATACAAAGAAATATTTATAACTGTTACTATTTAGTTCCTGTACAGGATTGTAGTAAAATAATATTTCATAGTAGCAGAACCTTAGTCACCATACTAACAAATCTTCAGTTTCAACAGGTAAATGTGGTTTGGCTGTCCTAATTTGGACCTAAATTTATGATTAAATTGCACTTTTGAGGTGTGTTTTATTAAAATGAATATCTGCTTGTGCATAATCGTTTTTTCAAGGAACAAAACACACTGGATAAATCTGCTGGCAAAGACAAATGCCTTAAAAAGAAACAAAATGCCTACCTGTAAACTTAGTTTTGTACTTGATAAAACAGAGACATTGTTTAATAATCTGTAATTCCACGTGACATATGTATTGTGCTTTGGGTTGGGATTCAAGCAGTATATCCCTGTCTTGAAAGATTAAAAATTTCTCTTATCTCCGTAACATTTAATTCAGATTTAGAAGTGATTAAGAGTGAACAACAATCACTCAGAATCATCTTAATAGTTCTGGGGTTTAATAACTTATTAAGGTTTCTGAGTTAATACAATGAATAATTTAGGATTACTGAGTAATGATTTATTCATGTCAGAGTATATTATTCATCATTTTGTGCAATGTACTTGTAGATGTATCTCACTAATCCATAGAACTCATTCAGGTGTGTCATCATAGCCATTTTTACAGATAAACTGTAAGAACTGCAGCTAAGAATTAATGATTTCCCGCCAAGGTTACATTTATGTTTTCCTAAATAACATTCATTTAGTTGGTCGATTCCTGTACGTGTATTTAGGACTGCAACTTATTGAGTAAGTGCCTGAAGTGGGACTTTAACTCAGAGCTCACAAGCCTTGTGCATTACAGGCCAAACCTGCGTTTCTGGCTCCCAGGGCTGCAGCGGTGCCAAAAATGACCGCAGCTCCATCTTGTGTGCTCTGCAGGCAGTGCTGGCAGCTCCTCAGGAGAAAGGGACTATTCAATTCTACATCAATCCAAGGGTTGGTGTAGAATTTTGAGCCTCCGTCTTGGGTCAGTGGCCTGAAACAGAGGCTCAGGATCCTGTAGAGCTAAACTTCACTGGTCCCGCCTCCCTCCTGCCCCGCTTCTTCCCCCAGCATGCCTCCTCCCCACCCTTCGCCCACCTTCCCTCCCTACGTGGAACCCTTCCTCCCCACCTATCCCCATGCCCCCACCTATCTCTCTGCTGCCCAGTGGTTTGCATGACTGCTGAGCAATAGAGCTCTGGTGCTCACCCAGCGCCACCCAGCTAGGGCAAATGTGCCTTATGGCATGTTTGCACAGAGCTCGCCGGTGGTGAGCTGGTGCGCACTGTATAGGATTGGGCCCTTTGTCAACAACTGGACCATAGCAGATTTTGTTCTTAATCTGGACATGATATTGATGTATGTTTTTAAGCACTGTGTGATACAGACATTAACAGGAATTTAATACAATACTATACTTGTATTGGTTCTGGTTTTACAACTTGTGATTGAGTTCCCTGTATTATGGGAATCTTAAGACTGCTTTTTCTTGTTGACTGAACAAAGAATTTGCTGAGTTAATGCTGTGACTTATAGCTTGCGAGGAGTGTGCATAAAGTGAAACAAGAAGTGTTTCTTGTCTTTAATGTAAAGTACCATTTGTAGGTTCTGTTTCATAGTCGCTTTTGTTCGTTTTCTTCTATATGTGAGCTTTGATTTATAGGGGATAGATACTAAAAACTAAGAATATAGTAATGTGCAAGATTTACCTAGTGATACTGTGGAGACATGATGATCTGGAAAAATTCAAGAATAAATTCTCCTCATGAAAGGTTGATCTCTAGGAAAAAAGGAAATTTGGAGGGAAATGGAAGAAAAAACTTTTAAAATAAAATATTTTAGAATGGTAATGTGGATGTTAATGATACAAGGATCTTTATTTCTGATCTCTGCCTCTAAAACATAAATTTATTTTGTCTATGCCTGCTAATATTGAGGTCTGTTTAGCATTTCTAAATTGAACTAATATAACCACATACATACAGTGCTAATGGGTTGTCAACTTTTTGCTGTCTGCATAGTGACAATATCTGTATGCATATTTAAAGAAACTTTAAATCATAACGGTATAATTTTGTGGGCTAACTGGCATTCTGAAAATGAAATCTGAAAAATTATATATTTGATAAATATGGCAGTATTGAATATAATCCCCCCCCCCCATTTCTACTTTTTTTCCTTCAGAACTTTGAGACTTCTGGACATTTCTTTTAGTCCTGAAAGATAGCAGCTCTTGTTGTAATAGGTGTAGAACTGAATCTCTTAAAAATCTAATTGAGTAGCTGTTCTGGTATTTGGGCACAACACAGAGAAAGTTTAAGTACTTTTAAATCTCATTGATCATAATTGAAACAAACATCTAATTTCCCCATCGAAATCAATGACATTTAAAAGCAGCTAAGTTTGGCTGGATCGTGCCCTTTATTTCTGAAGATGGTCAGATGAGGATCCCAAAGGATTTCTGTTTAATAATTTACCTCCTTAATTGGCAGATTTGTGAGCTTGGCTAAAAGAGGTAGGACCCAGGCCAGCTTTCTTATGCAGTAGTTATACATGCCTGCTGTGCTTCAGTAACCTCTATTTCTGTATTTGAAAGCAGCCTGTATTTTACTTAGGACCCATTTGTTCCCCCCAAGCTGATTGTGTTTTGGCTCTTCCAACCTGTGTGATCAGTGTTGGGGGCTGATCCTGTGTTGCTGAGTCATGTGCCAAAGCATGTGACCTGTTGAATCCAAATAGCAAATTGCAATAAGCACAAATGTAATTACTTCATTGCAGCCTTTGTCCAGTCTGAAGCTGTCTTAGTACAAGATCATTCTCTGCCACTCTGTTACAGCTTAGCAATACAGTGCAAGAAAATACCTTGCAATTCTTCCTCCAGGTAACTGTCATGTTGGAAAGTTGCAGGTGGCTTTTTTTCCCTGTTTCCCCCCTCTCCCAACTCCATTCCTCTCCTCACTGCCAAAGAATGCTCCCCAAAGAGATACAATCCTGTGAAAAGCTTCAGTGATGGGTTGGTAGCCCTAATGGCAATGTAACTTTCTACATTGGTGCCAAGCATTATTTCTAATGGCAGTAAAATACACTGACATGAGTGGCTGCTTACATGGGAGAAGGAAATCAAATGCAGTAATCCTTGGCTGAGGTTATTTTTCAAGTAGATGACTAATATCTATGTGCAATGGTTGCCATGTCTTGTCCATGAATGCTTCTCTAGAAGTGCCTTTTGCAAATGGGTTATGTTATTATCTGTTCTGTAGCATGTTCTGTCTAACTGTGAAATGCCCCTAAGAGGGCATAACTCTGCATTCTCAAAGGATACAATCTCATCTGACTCAAGAGTCCCTGGTGTCCAGAAAAATTTTCTGAGAAAGCAGATACTCCTCTTACAATTGGTGTGGCTGTGGCAGTTTCTGTTTGCTCTAAGTCAGATGTGATTTGCTGGCAAGGACATGGAGTGGTGTGGAACAGTGTAAAGGAAGTGAAGGATGTTGTTTTACAGTACAGGAGTTCCTTCTGAATCAAGGAGTTTAGACTGGAGCAAAGGGATGGATTGTTCCATCTCTATCCAATTTCTCTGAGAATTTTCTACTTTCTTTTATGTCCCACCTATATACGAGCTCGTAGCTCTGCATCCCTCTTTTTGTTTCTAGAGAAGTCCATTCCTCTACTGCAGATAGTCACATCCAATTTTAAGTACATGAGTGCAGAGATGCGGGAGTTTAGCATATTTTAATATATGATTATTTTTAGTAACATAATGCAGAGATGCAGACTTGTAGTGGGTCAGACAGAAGAAAAGAGACTGTTCAGTGGAGAGCAGAGAGAGAAGGGGAGGGTTAAGAGAGAGAAGAGGTTTATAAATCTTGTAATAATGCAGAATAAACAGAGACACAGTAAGCACTCTTAAGTAGTTCTTCCCATATTCACTGTATATCTGATGCCAGTGCTCCTGGTGGCTGCAGTTTTGATGTTCTTAAGAAATGGTCCATACCCATATTCCAAAGCAAGTGTCTGCAACTTTCAGGGGCTGTCAGGCTCTGGAAATTGGGGGATGCTAAGGTAGATGAGCGCAGGGCCAAGGGGGCAGACCAGGCACACGTTTCGGTGTTCGATATAGTTGTCTCCCTGCCATTACCTCTGCATGCTGCTGGTCTTTTCTGCCCTCTCTACCTCACCTGAGCAGTTTGGAGGAGCAGTAGAGGAATGTGTGTGTGACATGGACAGGCTCTTCTAGTCACGCTTCCTGCAGTGTGTAGAAGAGAGCAATAGAGGAGGCATTTTTGGGGCAACTGGGTCAAGTATAGTGGAGGTAGAGAGGGTGGACACCAACTGTCACCAACACCGGATAGATGGATGCCATGTGTCTGTGCCTTCATTGGTACAGTTGCACTTGGGAGTGCCACATTGGGGAAGCCTGTTCTAAGGAATGCCAAACTTGCAGGTGATAGTTGTATTGGCATTGGGGTCAGTATCCATTGTCCAATTCTCTGTAATCAGTGAATGAGAGGGACAATTGTTTGGGAAAAGGGCAACTATGCTACAGTTGTTTGGAAAAAGGGTTTAACGGAATGAATAAAAAACAAAACACTGAGTTAAAACTAGTAACAGAAAATGCTTTTCTATGGTTATTAAAGCAATTCCATCCAGTCCTTTGCATTACTGTGTATGATTATGCCTATGAGTTACTAACAATATAGTCCAATGTGTGTCTTCTTAGAAGTAGATCCCATTGGGTTCACAGTGTGTATACAATATAGCCTAAAAATATATATAAGTGGCTGCTAAAGTGTTTTGAGATGTACTCCCCATTTCTGCTCCTTCTCATCCCCTCAAATGAGGTGCCTTCATCTTTGAATCTGCAGAATATCCGGGGGGGATATCCGGGGGGACGGGACTGTCATGTAATTACTGGAAACATCTTTTGATATTCCTTCATCAGTTTGGCATATTAAGGGGGCGCCCTTAATTATGAAGACCATGGAAATCATAGAGGCACAGGTAAATCAATTCAAAGTTATTTATAACTTTATAGATTTAAATTCATCTGGAATTGAACCCAAAGCCACTCTGAGGAGTATAAGGGGGTCTGTGCAGGCATTTGACCTCCCTGTCTAGGATGTTTGCTGCTATGTTCTACATCAGCTTGAGCCTCTGGTGCCTTCAACGGTAGCCATGTGCATTACAGTAGTCTAACCTGGGTACTTAGTTATAGTCACTGTCCTAATTGGAAGAGTCAGGTTCAATGATGTAGCTTGACAAGATTCTGAATTTGTGTATTGGTTGGTGGTGGGAGGATAGGGCATATCTGTATGGGCATTGCAAACTTTCCTGATTGTTATGACTTTAATCTTGCGAAGATTTGAATCATGTCCTTTTACTTGCATTTGTCCTTCTATATTTGTCTAGTTCAGGGGCCTTTAGTGTATGGCCTGTGGTGCACCAAGAAAAGCCTCTTGGGTGTGACGCAGCGGTGGAGAAACCCTGCTGCCTCCCATTGTCATGCCCTATCTTTGTCGAAACTCACACAGGGCAGCTACTTCTACTACCAATTGTCCCAGAAGGTTCTGCGCCCTGTTTTCCTGGGGGAAGCGGCTGCCTGGTGTGAGTTTCTACAGAGATCAGGTAAGATGACAGGAGGTGTTGTGGTGGAATAATAATGCTTCACCACTGCCATGCTGTGCCTGAGAGGCTTTTCTTGGTGTGCTGGATCTGGGCCATAGTTTGGAGGCTCCTGGTCTAGGTATTAAACACTGAAACTGCATGAAATCCTGAATAGATGAAGAGTAAAACATTGAGCTGTGTGTCTCTGGTATGTTCTTCATCTTGCCTAGAAGAAGAGCAAATAGGTCCCTGTAGAACTTCATTAAGGAACGTCCTAGGGCTAATGAGTAATCTTCCTTTGTCATGCTCTCAACATTCCCTACTTAGGACAAGTAGAATGTCTGAGGTGTAGGCAAAGGTCAGGTTCTGCAACTGTGTCAGCTGGTATGATGATGAATGACATCAAAAGCTATTGGTCTCTAGGTGATGATAATTACCTAAATGCAAGAAAAAGTTCTAACATTACATCCATGTCAAAAACTGGACTGGCAAGGATGTCAGGAACCTTGCCTATTGTAGCTTGAGTTCATGGCAGAGCAGACAGTAGGAATACCTTTTTTCAATATTGAGAGCATTGTAGTCCACTTGATAAGTGGTGGACAGCCCAATCCTGCGCTACCCAGAGCATGTGAAAATGGCTGCCACAGCATGCCAAGTGCAACAAGGTGGCCGCTGCCAACTCCTAGGGGGAAGGGAAGTAGCCCCATAATGGAGCTACTTGATTCTATTAAAAGCCTCCGTGTTGGGCGGTGGACCCAACATGGAAGCTCAGGATCTGGTGAAGCGGAGCTCCACTGGTCCCACTTCCCTTCCGCCCCACTCCCTCCCTTGGCACACCTCACCTCCTCCCTGCCCTCTCCCTGCCCTCCCTCTGCCCCAGAATGCCTCCTTCCCAGCTCCTCCCATGTCTCCACTCTCCTCTCTGCCACCTGGCAGTTCGCGTGATCATCGAGCCGCGGAGCACCGGTGATCCACCTGCTCTAGCCCAGTGCTGGCTGGCACTGAGCTAGCACTGGCACTGGACCGGCAGTGAGGGCCATGAATGTACTTTATGGCAGGTTTGCGACACTCACTACCAGTGGAGTGCTGGCAGTGTGAGCTCAGGATTGGGTTCTAAGTCAGTTACTAGGGCAGGTATGCCCTTCTGTAAGACAAAGTTTCCTGCTAGTGGAAAGGTACTTTAGAATCTGTGCCAAACTCTTAAATGCTTATATTGAGTCTTACAGTCTACTGTGGCCTAGAAGAAAACATGGTAGATGTCTACCCTATGACTAGAAGCTGTTGTTGAATTTTAAAACTTATGCTATTGTTAGTGCCATTTGCTTACGTTGTCTTTGTTTTCAAAATGTCATTAATGTTTTTAAAAGATCATTAATGCTTCAAGACGTAGCAATTAGATTAAAACACGCACACACAACACAATGGGAGAAGCTTGTAAGTAAGTACTGCTGGGTGCATCAGAAATTTGAATGCAAATCTGGTATTGTATGTAAGGCTGTTGACCAGTTTAAAAAAATCTGAATCAGTCTATCATATGACTTTTAATTGAATAAATTTGCATTCAAATGAAATAGTTTTGAATGAGAAAAAACATTTATTCTGTGTTGTTTAGTTGATACATATATAGGTCCAGGCAGCTATCATCTTAGAAGAAGCATTCCCTCCTGTGCATGAGAGAATGCATTTTCTCAGATGGTGCATATATTAAAATGTATTATTTTAAAATTTGCAGCCCGATTAAGGAGGCACCTCTATAATTTGATGAACATATTTTGAATGTATTTGAACTGTTTAATTGACATAATAGTGTCACCCTGTATGTATGTAGAGTGCTTTATGGCCCAATGGTTGGTAGTGCCAGCTGAGTGACTGCACTGGTGCTAGGTGTAGGGAACATGCTATAAAGCACTTGCTGGCCTGGTCTCCTGGTGGTGTGTAGGATGCAGAGGATACTGTATTGGCAGCCCTTCACTGTGCAGGCCAGTCTGTGATAATACTGAGCCATTAGAACCTTTTCTTTGCTGAGAGCAAGAC
Source organism: Tiliqua scincoides (assembly GCF_035046505.1). Taxonomy (NCBI): domain Eukaryota; kingdom Metazoa; phylum Chordata; class Lepidosauria; order Squamata; family Scincidae; genus Tiliqua; species Tiliqua scincoides. The sequence continues at coordinate 157,626,265 of NC_089824.1, forward strand.
TTGTTGACCCCCTTTGTCTATATTTCAATATTCTGTCTGGATCCTCAAAAGAACAAAAATCTACATTTATTTAAGTCCTATTCACGTGTAGTAACTGAAAAGTACTATTGATTCCAATGTGCAGTGTTGTATGTTCTGTAACAGCAGCAGCCTTCCTGCATTAGTCCATTCTATGTCCACCTTGTTGGAAACCAAGTTTTAAAATGATTAATGAAATGGAGAACGTTATCTGGCTGTCTCTGAAGTCATTTCTGGTAGATTTCTAAGTTGATTGAATTGCAGTAGCTGTAATGGCAGGTCTTTTCTCACAAACACATGATTTATCTCATGAAATAGGCTCTTGTTAATCAAAGCTAGTGCCATAATCCATTTGTTAATCTGTAAAGAAGCCACAAGACTTATTTTTTGTAGCAAAAGGCTAATAGTTACTCTTACAGAACGTGCACACACAGATACATATTTATAGCAATAGTTCGCTAAAACAGAACGGTTGTATAACTTTGAAGAAGTGTAGCTAGAGACTTTCTTCTCCAAATCTATGTCAGTTTTTGCTTGACTCTGGTTGATTAGCATTGGCAAATAGCATTGGCTTCAGCAACAATGTAGTGTTTTTTTAATTGCTTTGCAGGGACTTACTGTTTCTGCAGGAATAGTGGATGCTTTTCTTTTTTCCCATCTTTTGTTGTGGCTGTGGTTTGGAAAGCCCTGTCCTAAATCCACACAAATTATGAAAAACATGAATATTGTTTTGGTTGGTGGCATCTTTGCCACTCAAATAGGCCTTAATTGTGAGCCAAGCAATGTTATCTGCAGCTCTGTGTGATTTCTTGTCATGTCCATGCCATCTTGTGTTATAACTGTGCCACACAGTATATGCATAGGTTGCTGAAAATGTACCCCAAACTGCTGAAAAAAGGGAAATATGGGAGGCAGCTGTGGAAAAGGGCCCATTTTCCCAGCCACTTACAGTGTTGAAGACAAACTCTCTAAATCCTCCATGAAGCTTTTATCCTAACCATGTGTTCTTATCTTGCACAAATGTTAAACTCTACAGAAAGGTCAGGTTGAACGAAGAGGATGCATCCAATTTTCTTTTCCTTGTCCAGATTAAATGGAATGCCAAATCACCACTGATCACATTATAATGTTTTCTCTGGCAGAAGACTTTCCACAGCACTGAGGAATGGAAACACCTTTGTTCTCTTATTTCCCCCCACAATGCACAAGGGAGCCCCCTTTTCCTTGCCTGAAACAGTACATTCTGACTACAGAATGTTGAGAAACACAGTGCCAGCATTGGCTGCAGCTTTTGGGGAGTTCTGGAGCAAAGCCCTGCAAGATCTCCCCAATGGTGTGCTCCTCTTCTGCTTTGGAAAACAGATGTGTGTACCAGTTACTTCCTTCTGGTGTCCAGGAACCGGACAGTTCTGAGCAACAGTCCTCTTTCACTGCCACTGCTATGATTACAGGTAGACTTGCCTTTGCTGCTGCCACCTGCTCTCCATCTCCTCCTAGTAATCCTCCCCTTTGATGTCTCTCACTGGCTTTCTGTGTGATGATGAGGTTCAGCAGCAGGATTTGTAAAGTGACTCTGCGGGAAGACGAGAACAGGAAACTTCTGCCATTGCCTCCTGGAAAGCCAGCTGGAGCCCAGAGATCAATGGGTAGATTCACTGAGAGGCAGTTGGGGGGGGGCGACGACAAATGGCAGCAGTGTACCATACTTTTTCTTTCCTTGGCCAATTTATCAATTCCTAAATACTTCAGTCCCTGACATGGTGTCAAAGAACAAAGCATCTGGGAATGGAAAAATGGAACTGGGGGAAGAAGAAGGTGTTGGTCTTCAGTTGTTGTCCAGTTAGTATCCTGTGAGCCCTGGCTTAGCAGGTGGTGAGCAGCAGCAGCAGCAGACCCTCGCTACCTCAGAGATTGACTGGGTCCAGTCCAGGTGTGGGCTTCTTTGTGGGTATCAACCCTCTGGCATGTGCTTCACCAGGCCCATTTATAGAGGGCACTTACATTATGAAAGCTGTTTTCATTCTTAATGAATGAAACAGTAGGGAAGGGGGAGATTTAGATTGCTCTGTGTACTAGGAGGAGTGCATTGATTCTCATTGCCTCTTGGCTACCACAGAAATATAATGGTTCACTTATAGTGGTATAGAAGGTCCCATGGCTTGGGAACTTCCGCTACTACCCACAGCCCCAAATATATCAGCTTGCTGTTGATGATGGTCTGGAGGCTTGCTCTGCATTGACCCAGTTTATCCCATTGTGATGTCTAGAATTACCACTTGATCTTTTGTACAAAATTAGTTATTTTGTAATAGTAAGGGGAAATACAATCATAGGTTCAGTTCAGATGGTAAATTAGTAATAAATACTGCTGTGAACTCTCCTCGCATGTAAGTTGTCAGAGGTATAGTGGTAGGATTTTTTTTTTAAACAACTGGTTTGAATACATTTTAGAGTGCTCCCTGATTAACAGACATCTTAATTCAAAGTAATGCTGCTTCTTTATAAAATGTTTTCCCCTTACTATTACAAAGGGGATGTGCATATGGAGAACATCAGTTCAATATGGTCCTTGGTTTTTATTTAATTGGCTTCTGTTTCTTCTTATTTTCTAATGGAAAAGTTGCAGTTGGTAGTTACGAGAATTCTATTGCAAACAGGAGTATAAATAAATACCAAGTTTTAAGTGAAGCCCTTAAATATGGTTTCATGAAGATTTGTTAATAATAAAGAGCACCTGAAGAGTAATGAACATCTGTTTCTTTGGTATTCAGCAGTGTGTTGAATACTTTACAGAAGAAATATAAGTTATAGCTGAAAAGAGTTTTTTAGGAGAAAGAGCAGGTGATATTTGAGAAATGCCATAAAAGGCTTTGTTCACTTTCTAGTGCTATTGAATGCAATTTGACATATCTCTTTACGCACTGCCACTGTAAAGATAAGGATAAGCACAGCATTTTGTGCTTGTTCTATAAATGCATATAACTGGACAAAAGAGCTGTGGAAAGTTTGATCCAAATTAAACCCACAAATCTAATCATATTTCCTCTTGGCTGTCCTTTCTGTATTTTCTCATTAGATCAATTGCAGGAGCAGAGTGTTTTTATTGTTTTTGACTTTTGTGTTTTATTTCTAGTTGTTAGTTAGCTTTCTTTGAACATGAGTATCTAAAACTAACTACAGTTCTCCAAATAGCAGTTCACCAGCTCTGTGTGATGGGACATCCAGGTACCTGTTTGTAAGAACACTTCTGCTACATCCTTTGCTGCCCTTTTATACCTGGAACCTCCCACTTATGCACCTGTGGGATAGTCCCATACTCAGTTTTCACATCTGAAAAACTATCTTTTTTGTGAAGACCGTGACACCGTTTCTTAGTCTATGTTCCATGTTGTAGCTAAATGATTGAAAAAATTGCATATGCTTCCCCTGTTTACCCCTGCATCCATCTTCTTTCCCTTTCTGTGTTGTCCCCCTTGTGTCAGTCTTTAGATTATTGCAAGCAGGGACCTGTCTTGTTACTGTTTTGTAAAGTATCATGTGCACTGTGGCATTAAATAAAGAACACATGCTGCTGAGAATGGTGTGGTGCAAAGGATAGAATACTGGGATTGGATGTAAATTCAGTAAGTGGCCTTAGGTCAACCATTTTCAACCACTGTGCCGTGGCACACTGGTGTATGTGAATGGTCTGCAGGTGTGCCGTGGAAGTTTGGGGGAGGGTCATTTATAAGTAGGGCTATTGGGGGATGTGAGCCCCCCACCATGGTGTGCATTGTCAACTGTCAAAAAACTGATGGTGTGCCTTGACAATTTTAGCACCTTGTCAGTGTGCCACGAGACAAAAAAAATTGAAAATCACTACCTTAGGTAATGATTTCTCTAATAGATTTATTGTGAAGACAGATGAGATTTGAGATTCTGCACAGTGAAGAGGTCTATAGAAAACAATAATAATAGGACACCCATTTTGTCATTGTACCACACTGCACATCGCCTTCATTCATCATTCCGCACATGTTGAAGTCTGCTTTTGTGTGGATGTTTCCCCCAGCTGCATCAGGGCAAAAGTTTTTTTGCTTTCAAAAAAATAAAGATTGTACGTATGTTGTAATAGTTATAATGTGCAACCTGAGTTCAGGGGCCTGGGTTTAAATGTTGGCTCAGAGCCACTTCACATTTTGAAACTTTAGGTGTACTTCTAAGAATGGAAAGTGTGGATATTTCAATAATGTTGAAAGTATGGAATTCAATATACAGCAGTCAGCATAGTGATCTATCTAGTCCTAGTGTTATCTACTCTGCTGGTGATAGCTCTTCAGGATCTTGGGGAACATAATTTTTTTCTTCCTTGCTACTGGGCTTCCTTGCTACTGGGCTTTTGCTGAGCATCCAAGGACTGAATCTGTGACCCTCTGCAGGCACCACATATTGTCTAATACTGAGCTATAGCCTCTTCCTTTGTTTTTAAAATGCCCCATGCGTCTAACCACTGGTGGGATTTAGGATGGTGTTCACAACTGCATATATCCTGCAGTTATACTTATCGGGGAGTTGGAATTAGCCATGGCTCCCAGTTCAGTGTGTATTTGATGACAAATGCATCCGGAACGTACTGGGTCATTTTGAGCAAATACGAGCTATCTTTCTGCCTAAGCTATCTTTCTGCCTTGTAGCTATCTTTCTGCCTAAGCCCCCATTTATACAATGGGAACAGTAATGATTTCTGTGAAAGATTGTTGCCAGAATGAATGACTAAACCACCTGGCAACAGTGGCATCAATGGGGTTTGCATAACCCGGTGTAGGAGGCCAGTTCATCACCCCTGTGATGGACCTCCTCCCATGCAGTGAGTGGGGCAATGCTGCGGGTGGTGGGCGTGGTGATGTCCGCCCCCGCTGGTTTTTTGGTTATAACTTTTGATAGAATAGAGATTTCAGCGCAGTTTGCTTCATTGCATTCCTTATAAAATTAACATCGATTGATGTATAACATGATGGTATTCGAAAATACTCAGATTTTAAAAATTTTGGCCAGTAGAGGTGTTGCCCGTCCCCATGTGCACCCCCTACACCCTCCTAGCAATGCTACTGCTGGGGAAACATGCTTTGCATGTAGAAGGTACTGTGCAAATTGGCATTAACAAACTGGATTTGCTTTGTGAACCTTTAAAAAGAATATTTTGCCTCACAAAGTAAGGAATAATCTTTTCATAATCTCTTGCTTTGTAGTTGTCTAACTTTTTTGTGTAGGAGACTTCTTTTAACTGAACCCTTTTCTCTCTGCATATTTTAGGCATGTACTGGTATAGAAAATATTGATGAAGCTATCACCTTACTTGAACAAAATAACTGGGATTTAGTGGTAAGTATTAATTTTTTTTGAATAGTTTTCTAGGAAAAAATATTGTTTTAAGAAAAGTTGGTATTTATTGTCAACCAGAAATGTATCCACCATGGGGGTTTTCTTGCTTCCACATAAGGGACTGTAATTTTGATTCCACCCCCCCCCCCAAAAGTATTTATATAGTATTACTTTGAAGCAGAGGAGGGTTGGGCCAAACCGAACTAGCGCAGCCTAGTCCTGCTTCTGTATTTTCAGGTTTTGGGACAGAAACTTCAAGGTTCAACTGCAGAAACATGATTCTGCTCAGAAGGGTCTAGGTTCACAGCTACAGAGGAAGACCAAAGATGACAGGACATCTTCTTTGAAGATGGGGTTGAGAGACAACCACTGAGGATCAGCTCCATTCTGTGTTGCCAAAAGTGGTCTATATCTGTGGACCCAGTTTGCCCCAGCAGAAAGAAGGGAGGATGAAAAATATCAAATGAAGGAGAAATTGCAAGGTCTCCAAAGTTGCTTGGCTGTGGGCTAGAACTAGTCCTTCAGGAGATCAGTCTATCTGCTTAAGGCAGCCATTTTCAACCACTGTGCCGTGGCACACTGGTGTGCCGCGAATGACCCCCACGTGTGCCACAGGAATTAGGGAGAGGGTCATTTATCAATAGGACCATTGTGGAATGTGAGCCCCCATTGACAGCACAGTGTGCTTTGTCAATTGTCAAAAAGCTGATGGTGTGCCTTGACCGTTTTAGTGCCTTGCCAGTGTGCCACGAGATGAAAAAGGTTGAAAATCACTGTCTTAAGGGCTCTGGGAGAAGACAGTGTCAGGATGACTGGGTGAATGAAGGAGCTCTTTCCACTACGTTGAGTAAGACTGACTGAGGGCCCAATCCTGTACTGTCGCAGAGCCTGTGCTGAGCTCCAGAACCATCGCTGGGTGTTGCAAACATGCTGTAAGGCACATCTGCGGCACCTGCAGAGGAGGGGCTGCCGGTGCTGGGCCTGTGCCAATCAGCACTGATCATAAGAACATAAGAACAGCCCCACTGGATCAGGCCATAGGCCCATCTAGTCCAGCTTCCTGTATCTCACAGTGGCCCACCAAATGCCCCAGGGAGCACACCAGATAACAAGAGACCTCATCCTGGTGCCCTCCTTGCATCTGGCATTTTGACATAGCCCATTTCTAAAATCAGGAGGTTGCACATACATATCATGGCTTGTAACCCATAATGCATTTTTCCTCCAGAAACTTGTCCAATCCCCTTTTAAAGGCATCCAGGCCAGATGCCATTACCACATTCTGTGGCAAGGAGTTTCACAGACCAACCACATGCTGAGTAAAGAAATATTTTCTTTTGTCTGTCCTAACCCGCCCAACACTCAATTTTAGCGGATGTCCCCTGGTTCTGGTGTTATGTGAGAGTGTAAAGAGCATCTCTCTATTCACTTTGTCCATCCCCTGCATAATTTTGTATGTCTCAATCATGTCCCCCCTTAGGCGTCTCTTTTCTAGACTGAAGAGGCCCAAACGCCGTAGCCTTTCCTCATAAGGAAGGTGCCCCAGCCCAGTAATAATCTTAGTTGCTCTCTTTTGCACCTTTTCCATTTTCGCTATGTCTTTCTTGAGATGCGGTGACCAGAACTGAACACAATACTCCAGGTGTGGCCTTACCATCGATTTGTACAATGGCATTATAATATTAGCCGTTTTGTTCTCAATACCTTTTCTAATGATCCCAAGCATTGAATTGGCCTTCTTTACTGCTGCCACACACTGGGTAGACACTTTCATCAACCTGTCTACCACCACCCCAAGATCTCTCTCCTGATCTGTCACAGACAGCTCAGAACAGCCTATATGTGAAGTTTTGCTTTTTTGCCCCAATGTGCATGATCTTGCACTTACTTACATTGAAACACATCTGCCATTTTGCTGCCCATTCTGCCAGTCTGGAGAGATCCTTTTGGAGCTCCTCACAATCACTTCTGGTCTTCACCACTCAGAAAAGTTTGGTGTCATCTGCAAACTTTGCCACCTCACTGCTCACCCCTGTCTCCAGGTCGTTTATGAAGAGGTTGAAAAGCACCGGTCCCAGGACAGATCCTTGGGGCACACTGCTTTTCAACTCTCTCCATTGTGAAAATTGCCCATTGACACCCACTCTCTGTTTCCTGGTCTTCAACCAGTTCTCAATCCATGAGAGGACCTGCCCTCTAATTCCCTGACTGTGGAGTTTTTTCAGTAGCCTTTGGTGAGGGACGGTGTCGAATGCCTTCTGAAAGTCTAGATATATAATGCCTACAGGTTCTCCTGCATCCACATGCCTGTTGACCTTTTCAAAGAATTCTGAAAGGTTTGTGAGGCAAGACGTACCCTTACAGAAGCCATGCTGATTCTCCCTCAGCAAGGCTTGTTCGTCTATGTGTTTTGAGATCCTATCTTTGATGAGGCATTCCACCATCTTACCCGGTATAGATGTTAGGCTGACAGGCCTATAGTTTCCCGGGTCCCCCCTCTTCCCCTTCTTAAAGATCGGGGTGACATTTGCTATCCTCCAATCCTCTGGCACTGTGGCTGTTTTGAGGGACAAGTTGGATATTTTCGTCAAGAGATCAGCAACTTCATTCTTCAATTCCTTAATAACTCTAGGGTGGATGCCATCGGGGACCAGTGACTTATTGATCTTTAATTTATCAATGACGTCTGAAACATCTTCTCTTTTAACTTCTATCTGACTTAACTCCTCGGTCAGGAGGGGCCGTTCGGGCAGCGGTATCTGCCCGAGGTCTTCTGCCGTGAAGACAGATGCAAAGAACTCATTCAATTTCTCTCCCATCTCTAAGTCTCCTTTTATTTCCCCTTTCCCTCCCTCACCATCCAGAGGGCCAACCGCTTCTCTGCCGGGTTTCCTGCTTCTAACATATTTGAAGAAGCTTTTATTGTTATCCTTAATGTTGCTGGCCATGAGTTCCTCATAGTCTCTCTTGGTCACCCGTATCACCTTCTTGCATTTCTTTTGCCACAATTTGTGTTCCTTTTTATTCTCCTCATTAGGGCAAGACTTCCATTTACGGAGGGAAGCTTCCTTGCCCTTTATGGCCTCTCTAACTTGGCTGGTTAGCCATAAACTCCTGGATTTAGTGGAGCCCTTCTTTCTTTGTGGTATACACCTCTGCTAGGCCTCTATTACTGTTGTTTTAAGCAGCCTCCATGCACTCTGGAGAGATTGGATTCTTTTTACCTTCCCTTTCAACCTCCTTCTAACCAGCCTCCTCATTTGAGGGAAGTCTGCCCATCAGAAGTCAAGGGTTTTTGTGAGAGATTTGCCTGCTGTTCTTCCCCCAACGTGCATGTTGGAACGGATCGCAGCATGATCACTGTTCCCCAGTAGCTCCATAACATTGATATCTCTAACCAGGTCCTGAGTACCGCACAATATTAAATTCAGAATCACCTGTCCTCTGGTGGGCTCCATGACTAGCTGCTCTAAGGCACAGTCATTTAGCGTGTCAAGGAATCCGGTCTCTTTTTCGTGTCCAGAACACAAATTGACCCAGTCAATATGAGGATAATTGAAGTCCCCCATGATTACAACCCTGTCCCTCCTTGTCATCTCCCTGATTTGTTTCCTCATTTCAAGGTCCCTTCCGATTTCTGGTCTGGAGGACGATAGTACGCCCCCAGTATTTCATTGCTCCGCAGGCCTGGTAATTTAACCCAAAGATTCTATGGTGGAGTCGGACCACCTTCATTGTCTACTTTGCTGGATTCTATCCCTTCCTTAACATAAATGACCACCCCACCTCCAACACGGCCCTCCCTGTCCCACCTGTAGAGTTTATAGCCCGGGATTGCGGTATCCCACTGATTCTCCGCATTCCACCAGGTTTCTGTTATGCCCACTATGTCAATGTTTTCCCTTATCACCAGACATTCCAGTTCTCCCATCTTTGCTCAGAGACTTCGGGCATTTGCATAAAAGAATTTGTACATGGAATACCCCAGGATGGGCTGCTTATTAGCTCCTTTATCCCTGCATTCTCTCATTGTGCCAATTTCTTCTCCTACTCTGTCTTTACCTTGTTGTTCTCTAACCTCCCCATAGGGATGAGGAGTCCTGAACCAGATGCCTGTTGGCTCCTGTCGGCTTTCCCCGAGGGATCAGTTTAAAAGCTGTTCTGCCACCTTTTTAATGTTATGCACCAGCAGTCTGGTTCCATTCTGGTTCAAGTGAAGCCCTTCCCTCTTGTACAGGCCCCGCTTGTCCCAAAACGTTCCCCTGTGCCTAACGAATCTAAACCCCTCCTCCCTACTCCACTGTCTCATCCACGCATTGAGACCCCTGATCCTCGCCTGCCTAGCTGGCCCTGCGCGTGGAACAGGGAGCACTTCAGCGAACGCTACCTTGAGTAGATCCTCAGTGCCACTTGGAGGGCCAGCTGGTGCTCTAGCAGCATTGGCCGGTGGTAAGTAATATCGGGGTGGGGAGGGAGGCAGGGAGTGGGAGGCGCAGACTTGAGAAGCCCCATTGTTGGGCTTTCCAAGAGGGAAGGGGACAGAAGTCGCCTTCTCTCAAGGAGACCTCCGGTGGCCTCAGTGGTTCTGCTGGATGTAGTGGTAGCCATTTTAGTACTACTGCACCTGGTGGAGCCACTGGCTTTAGGACTGGGCTGTTAATCTCTCCCTCCTAAGAAACTGTAATGGAGTCCAGTTTGGAAAAAAATGGGCAAAAGCTTGGCAAACCCTGCTTGGAGGATTGAGCATCATATAGTGGGCAAAGTCCTCCTGAGGCTTCTGGTAATTTTGACATTGTCTAATTATTATTAGCTTGAATGTTAGTATTGAACTTCTAGTACAGTTGAACCCCTGTATCTGTGGGGGATCCATTCTGGAACACCCTGTTACCAAAAGGGCTGTTTTGTTTAGGGGGAATTATTGCACTGCCCTTATTGGAACCTTAGGATCGTAGGCTGGATAACAAGATGGCATAATGCAGAGAAATTCCCTTTTGCTTAAAGAGAAGACTGAGAGAAAGATAACTTTTAATAAAAGATTATAGTTTTATTACAAAAGCACAAAGGTAAACATAGTGCACATGGAGAAATGATAAGTGTATGTTTCTTGGTTCTAGTACTTGAATCTAGTGTACCTAGCTTTCATGGTGGTTGCGTGTAAAGAGTATTTGGTGCATTGAAGGAAATTAGAAAAAGGAAAGGTTGTAGGGAAGGATTTTAGGGGTCCCTGCTGCCAACCCCAGCTGCTAACTAAAAATGGGGGAGAGAAGGGGGAGAAAAAAAAAGGGGGGGGAAGAAGGGCGCAAGATAGTTACCTGTCCTGTAGAGCAGTTGGATGGGGGGGGAGAGTACTGTGAAGAGGACCCTCTGACACAACACAGATGTGTTGGTCCTTGGAGAGAGAGCCAGAGAGGAAGCCCTCACTTAAAAGGGTTTCGGAGACAGTGCTGAACTGGATTACTACCGCACAGCAGGGTGCTTGGAGTGTATAAAACATTGAAAGGATCAGGATGTCAGTTATCAGCAAAATTCAATGGGGTCTGTGGCTGGCTTCCTAGATGGGGGAACTTAAACAATACAATGAATCAGCAACACAAGAAGGCAGTTCAAGTTTGCATACAGTACTTAAACAATGATTGGGTTAGGAGACACTTTTGCATACAGTTCTTAAACAGTGATTGGGTTAAAACAATACAATGAATACAGTAATGTAGGAGACACTTAATGATTTAAGATGCCAGACTTCCTCCCATAAGGTGTGACCATGGCGAGGTGGTGCTTGTGTAACCACAAGCTTGTGACTTGACCAGAGTTTTGGAAATGTGGCCTGTGTGAGAAGTTTAGCCTGCATGATATTTTAGTCCATAGTAACATAACCAGATATAGAGAGAAAATCACAACTAAAAGGAAAAAGGGGATTTCCACGTAACAACCCTGTGAATACAGAATTCACAGATACTGGGTCCGAATTTAAGCCCTTTTTTAAAAAGCACCAAAATTGAGTAACCAACCTTTTTGCAGCCAAACAGCGCTGTTTCCAAGCCTCTAGAGCGGTTTTTAGCGCTGAAAGACGCACTTCTGGGTCATGCGGAGGTTCCGTTCTCTTCCCAGCCTTGCTACTTAATGCATCATGTCTGGGTTGCCAGCCATTTGTGCTCGTGGCCCTTGTTCGTGTGCCATTGCTGTGGCTGCCACACCAGAGACCTGAGACTTAGGCTAAGATAACGTGAGTTCTGATCATACAAGGCCCGGTAGTATTGAGCTGTAAGAGATGTGATGACCAACTGATTGGTACAAGGAACTGTGTTCTTTAAACATCTATTGAAATTTTGGAAATATATTAAAATGCACAGTACAGTTCAAACTTGAAAATTAACAGTGACATTTTCCATGAAGTAGAAGTGTTTTATTGGCGGGGCAGGTTACTTTTTTTTTTTTTTGCCTCAGAAGGAGCCAAGCAACAGAGAATATTACTTTCTTACTCATGCAGTTGAACCAATAAAAGATGTCATCTAGATCATTTTATTTATTATATTTCTATCCAGAGGTGGTATAAATGTGGGGTTTCTTAGGCACTGACCACAACCTCTTAAATTCAGCATTGTGGCTGTATCCTGTGCCCTGGGACTGTTCTGAATCCATCTAATATTCATGCTGAGAGTTGGAGTATTTTTAGGGAAATGATCTTGCCGTGTTGAGAACTTGTGGCCTCTGGGTTCTCTTGTCTACTGAAATTAAAGAATGCTGTGAAGTTGCTAATTCTTGGTAATCAAAATTGTGAGTTGGCTGGTGAAATACAGACAACCTGAGAATGCTTTATTTGCCTTCTGGTTTTACAGCATAGCAAAGCACTGCTGCTGTGTTTCCAGTCTTATTTCTGGTATCCTGAGGGATAGATACTTAAGGAAAAGCAGCAATTCTCTTTATTTCATAAAAAAAAGCTGCAGGACACACAAACTGTGCCTCTGAAGATTCAGTGACCTCCACGACATGTACAGTAATGATATTTTTCATACTGTCTGCTATACTTGTGTTAATTATATTTAGCTCTAAGAGGAAAGTATAATTTCATGTAAGAATAAGTGTAATCTCTATCTACTCATTTACAAACATAGCGTGCTTTCTTTGCAGAAGTTTCAAGTGGTTATGATTATCTTAATTTTTAACGTACATTATAAAATGTGAGCTTTGTTATTTGCCAAAATGTCTGCCTTACTGCTATATTTAACATTTTTATCCCTTCTCCTGGCAGTGGTTCAAAGCAACTGGGTGTTTGAAGTAAAGTCGGTGGTTTAAGTGCACCTGTAAATGTGATGGCTTGCTGCTTCTTGTATGTATTGGTTCTAAGGATCAGCAGACAAAAATGTCTCTGTGTCTTGTTTTTATAATACCTTGATTTTATAACATTAATAATTTTATGGATAACCTAATAAAAAAATGGATATTATTAACTGGGGAAAATGGAAAGGGGTCTTCTTGGAGGTTAGATAAATTCTGTACATAAAGAAGGCACTGTTAAGTGTTTTTTTCATTTTCATTTTCATTTTTTTTTTTAGTATTGAATGAACAAGTTCATAGAATTCAGAATCTGTACAGGAAAAGGGAAGTTTTAAATTTTTTACAAAGCCTTCCTAAGGGACAGTTTGGCCAGGTGTTGAAGATACTTGACTGCATTCCTGAGAGTTTCAGATTCAAATCTAACTTTGTTTCTCACCTGGATAATCTCTTCATCAAGATGTACATGTATATTTGATCAAGGGATTTGCAAGTGGTTGGCTGCAGTGCTGTTGCCATCATTTCCTTGTCTATCAGGCATTTTTCCCCCCAAGTTGTTGTTACAAATTTGTCATAGCAGTGGATTCCCAAGCTGTTGTTTATATAAGTTAGACACACCAGGTAACACATAGATGCTTCTCCTCCTCTAGTAAGAGAAATTTGTTTGTGGAAGTTGGTTTCACTATGAACAATCAGAATAGTTGCAGTATATGCACACCCTCACTGCAGTGCTAATCCAGTGGCCACAGAACTGTCTGAATGCATGATTTAATGAGGAATGAATGCCATATGAAGCAACTAGTAGTTGCTCACAATTAGAGCTGGACTGGCATAGGAGAAGTGTGTTGCTTCCCGTCAGTTGCTGCTGAAGGTTGTGATCAAGGAAGAATGGTTAAAAGAGGGACAATGGCGCTTATAGGTTTTGATTTCTTTGCACAGATAATAACAAAAAACTTTTGGTAGATTTTCTTGGTTGACAATGAGCTTAGGAAATAATTGTTATAGGCTAAGTCTGTTTTATCCTAACTCATCCAGCAGGATGACAGTCCTTGGGTGATCTTTGATTCTCAGTGTTTGTAGAGGATAAATGTTTTTGTCACTAGCCATGTTGCCAATTTTTATTTGTAATTTTATGACTCTCCTTGCATGGTTTGTGTTGCCTGTTTAAGCACTTTATAGGCAGATTGCTGGAGTCTTGCCTGATGATCACTTTTTCTTATTTGGGTGTATGTTGTTAAATGTAAGCCATTTAAACTGTTACCATCTGTGTAGTGATTTGCTGTAACGATGATGGCTGAATATAGGGGTGTGCTTTGTATGAGTGTACTGAATGGAAATAGACGGATGTTCAAAGATGTGTCTGTTGTTATGCCTGGATTTATTGGGAGGAGAATCTGTCACAAACAATGTAATGTATGGAACACATTTTGCTGATTTATACGACTCATGGTTCTACTAAGAAGATTAGAATGAAAGAAAACTTAATTTTGAGTGAAGTGAGATATACATTTGTGATAAACTGAATTCAATACAGGTATACAATCTGTGCTGACTAGCTTCAAAATAATTAGTAGACATGATTTATTATTTAGGCTTAGAAGAGGAATACACAGGAGATTCAGATACCCCAAATTCTGGATCATGGGAGTTCAGTTTATTTCTAGTTATGTGCTTTAAGTTTTTGTTGCTTCCTAGCTAATAATGTCCTTAACATATACAATTGTTCTCAAACTGTGTACTGTGGTGCCCCAGGGTACCGCAGTGCACTCTCAGGGGCGTCACACAGCCTCTTCCTCCCATCTTGTTGGGCCGAGATATTGTATGATTCTCGCACTATGACACCACTGTGACAGGGTGCCGTGGACAAAGGGTGCCTCAACAGTGGTGAGTTTGGGAACCACTGATGAATAGGCATTCTTTTGTATACAAAATGCAAGTAAAGTAGCAGTCCTCAATCTCTCCAGGAGAGTTTGAGCTGCTCTAAGTCCTTGTGGGGGCAGGGGGAAGGCAGCGACCCGATTCCCAGGATCGTGGTGCTAAGGGGGTGCAGGGACTGGTATTTACTTACCTGTTCCTGCTGCAGCCTCCCAGGAGTGTGGGGAGCCCTGCACAACCCTCTGCAGGGCTCCCCAATGTTCAAAAAGTGAAAATGGAGCGATCATACCCGCCTCTGCAAAACCAGAAGTGGAGTGTGATCGCTTCGCTTTCACTTTATAAGCTTCGGGGAGCCCAGCGGAGGGTTGTGCAGGGCTCCCCACACCCCTGGGAGGCTGCTGTAGGGACTGGGAAGTAAATGCCAGCCCCTGCACCCCCTTAGCACCACGATCCTGGGAATCACATTGCTGCCTCCCCCCTGCCCCACCCCTTAAGGGGGCAGAGGCCAGAGTCCTCAGGCTGAGGCATCATGACGCCCTAGTTTGAGAAGCCCTGTAGTAAAGCCTTAAACAACTCCATGTAGGACAACAGTCTGGACAAATTATACAAAATAAGTGCCATCACCAATTTGCATAAAACAAATTACAGTGCAAACAGAAACTGTTGACAGGTATTCACAAAGACTCAAGAGAAGATATCAACTGCAATATTTGTGGGCATCTGGGAACCCTTCTCATTTTGATAGAAACGTCTGCAGAAATTTTTTCGATTGTCAACAATCTAAATGAAAACAAGGATCAAAATGACATCTGTTATTGTCCAGGTATGAAGCCAACAGCTATTAGCTAAAGAATTCCAATCTGCTCAACACGGATCAGTCCTGAGCTAAATTTGAGTTGTATAAGATTTTGCTTCCTTGAAAAAGGATACCATGCTCCGTCATGATTTTCAGCTGTGTCTTGAAGCGTTTGTGATTTCCAAGACTCACAACTGTTGTTCATTGTGATACAATTGTATTAGCTGACTTACAGTATTGAAATTTAAATGCTGTTCCCCTTTAAATGTGAACTGCTGCACTCCCTATTTTAAAGAGCATGATCTAGAGCAGCGGTTTTCAACCACTGTGATGTGGCACACTGGTATGCCATGAGGCTGTCTCAGGTGTGCTGCGGGATCAGGCAGGCAGCAGCTGCGTGTCTGCGTGCGGGAGAAGCTGCTGCTTTGAGCCTCCCTTGGCAGGGAGAACAAGCAAAGGAGCAGCCAGGGAAAGGGCTGGTCGTGGTTGCTTTGCTGAAGAGTCCGCTTGGAGCTTGCTCCTGCTACTGAGGACGACTCAAGCTGCAACCTGATCCTCACTTTCCTGGGAGTAAGTCCCATTGGCTACTATGGGGCTTACTTCTGAGTAGACATGCATAGGGTTGGGCATGAAGGCAGTTGTTGCCTGCCTGCGTGCTGATTCCCCAACAAGAGAAGCCCGGAAGAGTCAGGAGGTGGGAGCTGCGGAGTGAGTCAGAAGAGGGAGCCTGAAGCGGGCACGCAGGTACATAGTCTGCTGAGGCCCCCAACCTAAGCACTGGCTGGCAGTCAGACTGTCTTAGGCTGGCAGTGAAAAGGGTTCCTGAAAGTCCCTTTTCCTTGCCAGTTTGCCTGCAATTCCCCAAAGCGACCCTCCCTGCACTTTGGGTCTTTTAGAGGAAGGGCGTTGGGCCACAATCCTATCCACACTTTCCTGGGAGTAAGCCCCATTGACTATAATGGGGCTTTCTTCTGAGCAAGCATGCATAGGTTTGGGCTCTGGGGGTGCTATCTCATCCACACATTCCTGGAAATAAGCCCCATTGACCATAATAGGGCTTACTTCTGAGCAGGCATGGATAGGATTGGGCTCTGGGGGTGCTATCCCATCCACACTCACCTGGAAGTAAGCCCATTGACTATAATGGGGCTTATTTCTGAGCAGGCAGGCATAGGATTGGGCTTTTATTTGCACTCTTTTTTCTCAAATACACAAGCAGGCAATTGGCACTTCTCTCTCCTCTTCTCCTCCCCCATCCCACCCCCTTCCCCAGGTATATTTCCCCCCCCCCAAAAAAATCTCACAATCGCAGTTAGCAACTCTCTTACTGCCCCTCCCCTCACTTGTCCACACCTTCCAAATATACAGAATCACTGCCTCACATTCTCTCTCTCTCTCTCTCTCCCCCCCCACCCCCAGTTTAATCCTGCACTTGTTTCAGTCATTTCCCCTCACTGCCCCTCATCCACTATGTGATCAACCTGCCCTTCTTTGCCAACACTTTCTGGCACTTTTGATAAGAATTTAAACATAGGATTTTTCTTCCTTTTCAGAAACCACATATACTTCCCTCTCCATGCTTCTTGTCAATTTTTTTTGTCATGTAATGATTTAATTGTATTAATTTTATTAATTCAAGATTAACTGTAATGTAGTAATTTAATGTAAGTAAAAAACTGGTAGTGTGCCTTGCCAATTTTAGTGCCTTGTCAGTGTGCCATGAGCTAAAAAAGGTTGAAAATGGCTGATCTAGATTCTGGTGACAGCCCAGAACTGGCTTAGATAAACTGAATGCAGTTCATTGGAAAGAGAGGTGACTTGTACTTCAGGGAGGTATAATCGTTAGTTACCACAAGCATTTTATGAAGTTCTAGCAAGTCCTATGTGTATTGTGTGAGGTTTAACAATTGAGTAATTCAATATTCTTAAAGTCTCATTAGAAATTAAAACAGCAAGTTCCTAGTCCTTATAGCTACAATTTATAGGTTTGCAGGCTGGCAAGCAGTTGAGCAAAGCTCAGAAGTGAAGCAGTGAAGTCACAGTGAAGGAAAGAAGAACAAACTTGAGTCCCAAAGCATTCAGTAGGACTGTAAAAAAAGAAAAAGATGGTGTCTTTTGGTGACTCCCAGAAGCAGCATAGAGAAGTCTGCTTTGAGTTCACGTCTGTTTTTATAGTTTTGAGGAATTCTAAAGTCTAGGACTTGCATTTTCATGGCCTTATAAAGCACTTGGTAATAATATCCACCCTTCAGGTTTTATGTGAGCTATGGACTATCTCCTCTTTCTTTATATAAAGATGGCTTGCAGCTCTTAGCTCGGCTAACTTGTAGTGCAAATATACTTTGGCAGTGATGTGGTGTTTTTACTAGTAGTTCTCTTGCTATTTGAAAGGGAGCCCAGACAACCCTTCTATGGTTTTTGCATTTTCACTGAAAAGCTCATAAGTGGGTTTAGAATTTGTGCCTTAATGACCATTATATAGTCATGCCACAGCTTATGAACTGCATTGCTGGGTCTGCAGTGATCCGTTTTGTCCAGCATTTGGCTGTCCACCTGTACAAGCAAGGTGCCTCAGGCAATCTCACAAGGATGACATGGATATTGTTTGTTCCCAGAGGCCAGTACTTGGAGATAAATTGCTTCCGGGCCTGTAGCTTCCAATTTTAGTGATCATGGCTAAAGTAGTAATAATATTGGCATCACTGCCAACTCTAACTGAGCTTGCTTGTGCTTAAGAGCTTCATGAGAAACAAATTCAGCAGCAGAATTTTTCTTCCTAACATTGAAATACAATGATGTCAAGTGTTTCACTGTTTGGTATTGCCTGTTATCCAGTTGATAAAGTTACGAGGGCTCTGACAGAAAAGAAAATGGCAATCCTAATGATTCTAATACTGATTTGAGAACTGGCAATATCTGTGATATTTCCTCCTCAAAGTGCACAGGATGGCTGAATTTTTTTGGCAGTGCCCTGTGTGCCAACTTCATACAGAATCTGGAGGCACTGGTCGACTTGATCTGTAGTGCTAAAATGAGTACTATCTAGTAATAGTTGCTTTGCTTGGGGGGGTGGGTGGGTTGGCCTGATGCCTTGGAATGCTTATTTAATCTGGCCTAGAGCATCAAGATGCCTTTTGAAATTATTTTTTAAATCTCCAGGTCTTTCAGCAAGGTGTACTTAGCAAAATATAATACAAACCAGAATGGTGGTAGTACTTTTTTGCTGCCTTGCTCTAGTCCTGTTTGTAATGAAATGGCATATTCAGTTAGTATGTGGTCTGCAATATACAGTGTTGGAACAGAGGTAAAGCTTCAGTTAGGCTTGGTGTCAGCATTATGAACGTAATGTAAGCAGCATGTGCACCCTTATCTAAATAGTAGTTGAAATTTCATTACTGCAGTAATGAACTCTTTCTACTTCTATTATCCTTGCACAGCTGCCAGCAAGAAATGCTGAGTCATCAAGTGAGCGGCGAGGCTAATAAATGTCAATTTCTTTTTATGAAGAAGCTACTCTATTTCTTGCAATAGAGAGTTCTTTGTACTCGTAGTCCACACAAAAGGCAGCACCTGAAAGTACAGAAAGAAGGTGCTTGGCAGTCTGTAACTCATATCTCCCCCATTTAGCGTTTCTCATCACAAATTCATATTTTCAGAGTACAGGGCTTAAACCTCAGCCTATGAAGGTGATTTTTTTTTTTTTTAAAACAACTTTATACCCTCATAGAGAGTGGAGTAAAATTGTTTCAAAAGCTATTCAATGTTTAAAACCTAGACTATATTTAAAATAACCTTCCAATTCAGAAACGAAACAATAATTATGCATGACTGGGAGAGTTGGTTGGTGAAGAAAGTGAATTGATTTGATGCCCATGCCTTTTGGAATGTAGAATTTTTGCATATATAATGACTACTTTCCCTACCCCATTATTTTTTCTGCTTGCAATTTTCTAGCTTCCTCTACTTTTTGTAAAACCTTTTAAGCTGTGACAATAAAGTAAATCAAAATCCTGTTTCTCTCTATTTATGAGGGTTATGTAGAAACACACTAACCTCCCAATCTGAGTTATGTTATTGGCAACCTTCAGTCTCGAAAGACTATGGTATCGCACTCTGAATGGTGGTTCTGGAACAGCGTCTAGTGTGGCTGAAAAGGCCGATTCGGGAGTGACAATCCCTTCCACACTGGGAGCAAGTGTAGTCTGTCCCTGGTCTGTCTCCCTGGCTATGGGCCTTCCTTCTTTGCCTCTTTGCCTCAGACTGTTGGCCAAGTGTCTCTTCAAACTGGGAAAGGCCATGCTGCACAGCCTGCCTCCAAGCGGGCCGCTCAGAGGCCAGGGTTTCCCACCTGTTGAGGTCCACTCCTAAGGCCTTCAGATCCCTCTTGCAGATGTCCTTGTATCGCAGCTGTGGTCTACCTGTAGGGCGCTTTCCTTGCACAAGTTCTCCATAGAGGAGATCCTTTGGGATCCGGCCATCATCCATTCTCACAACATGACCAAGCCAACGCAGGCGTCTCTGTTTCAGCAGTGCGTACATGCTAGGGATTCCAGCTCCTTCCAGGACTGTGTTGTTTGGAACTTTGTCCTGCCAGGTGATGCCGAGGATGCATCGGAGGCAGCACATGTGGAAAGCATTCAGTTTCCTCTCCTGTTGTGAGTGAAGAGTCCATGTCTCGCTGCAGTACAGAAGTGTACTCAGGACGCAAGCTCTGTAGACCTGGATCTTGGTATGTTCCGTCAGCTTCTTGTTGGACCAGACTCTCTTTGTGAGTCTGGAAAACATGGTAGCTGCTTTACTGATGCGCTTGTTTAGCTCGGTATCGAGAGAAAGAGTATCGGAGATCGTTGAGCCAAGGTACCCAAAGTCATGGACAACCTCCAGTTCATGCGCAGAGATTGTAATGCAGGGAGGTGAGTCCACATCCTGAACCATGACCTGTGTTTTCTTCAGGCTGATTGTCAGTCCAAAATCTTGGCAGGCCTTGCTAAAACGATCCATGAGCTGCTGGAGATCTTTGGCAGAGTGGGTAGTAACAGCTGCATCGTCGGCAAAGAGGAAGTCACGCAGATATTTCAGCTGGACTTTGGACTTTGCTCTCAGTCTGGAGAGGTTGAAGAGCTTTCCGTCTGATCTGGTCTGGAGATAGATGCCTTCTGTTGCAGTTCCAAAGGCCTGCTTCAGCAGGACAGCGAAGAAAATCCCAAACAAGGTTGGCGCAAGAACACAGCCCTGCTTCACTCCCCTTCAGATGTCAAAGGGGTCTGATGTGGAGCCATCGGAGACAACAGTGCCCTTCATGTCCTTGTGTAAAGACCTGATGATGCTGAGGAGCCTAGGTGGACATCCGATCTTGGGGAGAATCTTGAAGAGGCCGTCCCTGCTGACCAGGTCGAAAGCCTTCGTGAGATCTATGAAGGCTATAAAGAGTGGCTTTCGTTGTTCCCTGCATTTCTCCTGCAGTTGTCTAAGGGAGAATACCATATCAGTAGTGGACCTGTTGGCTCGGAATCCACACTGTGATTCTGGATAGACGCTCTCTGCAAGTACTTGGAGCCTCTTTAGTGCAACTCGGGCAAATAGCTTTCCTACTCTCTCCTAAGGAGAGAGATGCCGCGGTAGTTGTTGCAGTCACCCCTGTCACCTTTGTTCTTGTACAGCGTGATGATGTTTGCATCCCTCATGTCTTGAGGTACTCCACCTTCTCTCCAGCAGAGACAGAGAATTTCATGCAGCTCAGTGTCGATGATCTCTTTGCAGCACTTTAGGACTTCAGCAGGGATGCTGTCTTTTCCAGGTGCCTTGCCAAAGGCAAGGGAGTCCAGGGCCACGTGAAGTTCTTCTAGGGTTGGTTCACTGTCAAGCTCCACCAGCACAGGCAGGCACTCAATGTCGTTCAGCGCTTCTTCGGTGACTACATTTTCTCTGGAATATAGCTCAGAGTAGTGCTGTACCCAGCGTTCCATCTGCTGCGCCCGTTCCTGGATGACCTCGCCTGCGGCAGACTTCAGAGGAGCAATTTTCTTCTGTGTTGAACCTAGGGCCTGCTTGATACCATCATACATCCCCTTGATGTTGCCCGTGTCAGCTGCTATCTGTATCTCGGAACAGAGCTGGAGCCAGTAGTCGTTAGCACATCTCCTGGCAGTCTGTTGGACTTTGCTGCGAGCAGCTCCGAGGACCTGCAGGTTGCGCTCACTGGGACAGACCTTGTATGCTGCTTGAGCTCTCCTCTTTTCCTCAATGACTGGTGTCAACTCCTCGGAGTGGGCTTCAAACCATTCTGCCACCTTGTTGGTCTTCTTGCCGAATATGGACAAGGCGGTGTTGTAAACGGTATTCTTGAAATGTTCCCATCTGTTGGATGCATTTGCGTTGGCCGGGCCTGGAAGAGATTCCTCACGCGCTCGTGCAAATTGCTCCACTTTTCTCTGATTCTGGGTCTTGCTGGTATCAATGTGAAGTCTTCCTTCCTTTTTTGTGTGATACAGTCGCTTTGTTTGCAGTTTCACTCTGCTGCACACCAGGGAGTGGTCAGTGTCGCAGGCAGCACCCTGATAACTGCGTGTGATCTTGATGCTGGGAAGGCTGGAGCGTCTGGTGAGGATCAGGTCGAGCTGGTGCCAGTGCTTTGATCTTGGGTGTCTCCAAGAGACTCTATGTTGGGGCTTTGTGTTGAAGAACGTGTTGCTGACACAGAGACCGTGATGACAGCAAAACTCTAGCAGGCGTTGGCCATTTCCGTTTATCCTCCCAGTGCCGAAATGACCTAAGCAAGTGGGCCATGAACTGTTATCAGCACCAACCCTAGCATTGAAATCGCCGAGGATGAACAATGGCTCTTTTACAGGGATCTTCTTGATAGTGGTGGCCAGGTCATCATAGAATTTGTCTTTGGCTTCTGCGGGAGATGACAGAGTTGGTGCATAAGCACTGATGAGAGTGACAGGTCCTGCTGATGACTGGAGCTGCAGGGACAAAATTCTTTCACTTCCCACAGTAGGTGGGATGATGGATTTCAGCAGGGTATTTCTGACCGCAAAGCCAACGCCGTGTTCCCTGGTTTTGTTTGGTGGTTTTCCCTGCCAGAAAAATGAGAAATTTCTCTCCTTGACAGATCCGGAATCTGGCAGCCTCGTCTCTTGAAGGGTGACGATGTCCATCTGCAGTCTGCTCAGCTCCATGTCGATGACAGCTGTTTTACGTGCGTTGTCTATTTCTTGCAGGTCATCAGAGAAGCCAGGTGTCATTGTCCTAACATTCCAGGTGCCCAGCTTTAGGGCAGGAGTTTTCTGTTGCATGGTGCAGAGTTGTCGATCCGCTTGTCGGTTTTCACCCTAAACCCCATGCACCCCATGAGGTTAACGGACCGTGGTGGGGCAACACCTTACTGGCTGGGGACTGCCCAGCTTAAGGCGGGCGGTTGCCCAATGAGATGCAATGATCTCTCCCACTGTCGGAAGCAGCCCCTGGCGTCATGCTCTACGCCAATCGAGCAAAGACTTATAACCAGTAAACTGCTGCTTCCCGTGTTGTGCCGACGCCGTATGGCGAAGTTGGAGTTAAGAAATCTGAGTTAAGACTAGCAAATCAGTTCTTGAAATGGGGGGGATAGGGACATTCCAATGCCATTACTAAACATTGGATACCATTATGTTTTGATTTTGTAGCAACTTTCAATGTCTGGGAGTAGGCATCCTTACTTGGAAATTAATTTCTACTGAAGTTGATGGACTTACTTGCTAATAAATGGAGTTTGCTTATACAAAATGCTATTCTCAAGGCCTTTCCAAGAGTAAATATCTTTTAGATATAGCATCTTTTGGGGGTTCCAGACTGTATGTTGTTTTCATGGTGATAAACAGAGATTAAAGATACTCTTGCAGTACTCATGTTTTTTTTTATTTCATTGTTTATTGTATTTATATACTGCTGTTCTGCAAAAATACCCAAGGTAATTTATAATTTTTTTTATTAAAGTTGTCTCGGGCTGTTAGCAGTGGCATTCCCAGAAGAGAGGCATAGCGCTAGATTTTGCAGGACACCTCAACACACCCTTTAAGCTCCCCTTCTTTTGGAGCCATCATGGGCAGCTAGAGCAATGCGGAGGAGATGCCTCCATGTTGCTCTTACTGCCTGGAATGACTGTGACAGTGAGTGGGAGGGGCAGGTTACATGGCGCATTGAAGTGCCCTACAAAACCTAGTACTGTGCCCTCCTCTGGGAATGCCACTGGCTGTTAATGGTCTTTCTTCAGGAGCTGACGCCTTGACCTCTTGTCCTGACCTTCCTTCTTCTGCCTTTCCTGAAATCTTAAGCCGTGGAAAGGAGGAGAAAGGGAAGGGTAGGGAAACTGTAATCCCAAGCCCCAGTTCTGAATTTCTCCAGTTTTGGCCAATTTGTGAATCATGCCTGCCTCTGCAAGTAGCTTAAGAGAATGTGCACAAAAAGTAAACCAGTTTAAGCCCACTCTGGCCTCCCTGTAAATGGAATACTGGATGTAGGTAAATGCTGTATTGCATTGCTTGTGCATTCTGGAAGTATTCTTACATTTTTTAAAGAAATTTGTTTTTCTCCATTACGTAGAAAATATGATGAATTTCAAGGCGCAGGCTGTTTCATTCCAAGGCTGCTCAGCATTGGTTTAAATTTGAAAGAGATGATTACAAAACAAACGCAAAACAGAGACTTCAGAATATTGCCAATTACTAATGTACAGTAAAGTTCTAACTTTGATGGTGGCAGAAAAGCTATGCATATGGCAGGCAAGAAGCTGACTAGATTGACTCTTTTGATTGCCCTGGGACACTGTTTCTCAATATTTGTCTCCCTCTGTACCACTTTGTATGTTTCACATATTGAAAGTGATGATGTCTTCACTAGTTATTTCTAGATTGGATGGCCAGTCGCAATGTGATGAACACCTGTAAGAGGCTCAGGGTGGACGGGAAGGCTTTTTTGAGAGCTCGAAAAGCTCACACTGGTTAACTAAGCCTCCTCCTACTGCTTGTCACGTTGTACTGCTGGTCTTGCTGCCATGTGGCAGGGATCTGAGGGTCTCGCGCGTACCACCAAACACCACATCAAATACCACTGGTTGAAAAGTACCACTGGTGCCCTAGGACACCAGATATTTTCCACATTTTTTGCCACCCTTCTTCCAAGGAGCTCTGGGCGGTGCACATAGTTCCTTTCCTCCTATTGTCCTCACAACAACCCTGTAAAGTGAGTCTGAGATATAGTGACTGGACCAAGGTCACCCAGGAAGACTCATGGCTGAGTGCGGATTTGACCAAGAGATATGGTAAAGGAAGCTTTGCTTTTGCTCACTTGCTTAAAGACTACAGGTGTCCTTTTTTTCCTTATGTTACCAACACTGAATGATTAGACTGGGTGTCCCTATAGTAAGTTTATTTCTAGCAATGTACCAATGAATTCTAGCAATGAATTCAATCAATTCACTTGTTTGGTGTTCATGTGATGAACAGAAAAGGACCTATAAACTAGGCCAGAACTTCCAGTGATCTGAGAGTCTTGTCCATTAGGTCATCTCTTGAACTTAAATGTATCATAGGAAACTGTTGCCAAAAAAGTGAGGAGCTAATACCCAAGATTTAATTACCCGATGGAGCCATTGAAAAGCATTTTATGCTCCTGTTGAAAATTGAGCTATGTATCTTCAGTGGCTCAGCACAAGAAAGGAGACTTGTATTTTTACAGCTGAACTGAATAAACCTGAGCACTATTAATCTAGACTGCTACTGTTGGAGTGCTCCACCTTTTGCAATAAATATGCAATTATTTTAGTACCATTTTAACCAACATCTCTTTTTAAAAACATGTCATATTTGATGGCAGTCCCATTTCAGTTCCCATTGTGGCTTACATAAAATTATTAAATCATTTTATCATAATTTGTGAAATCCTAAATGAAGTGAACCCTCACTTTGATAGACCTCAATTCAACAGACTTTGAAAATAACAATTTTCAATGTTTGTAGAAGGCCTATAAACTCTGCCTTTACAGAGCTGCTGAGGGAGCTATGTAAGGTAAGGTCTAATGTCAGAAGGGGTTCTGGAGCAGACCTTTCCTAATTTTGAAGTCTCCCTTGATGCTTGCACTGGTGCTGCTGTTCATTTTCTTGTCCTCGAACAGGTCTCTCTAGGAATAGAGAGTTCCCAAGAAGTGGAACTAACCTCCCATTCCTATAGCAGCATCAAGAATAGAGATATCTCTCCATTCCTAGAGTGCCCTGCTTGAGGGTGGAAAAGAGAGTGACAGTTCTTTTTTCAGTGCCAAGGGAGTCTTGGAAAGTAGGTAAGCCTGTCCCTGAGCTCCCTCTCACACTTACCTACCTTGGGGCACAAGCCTAAGCAGGTCTACTCAGAAGTAAGTCCTATTGTGTTCAATGAGACTTACTCCCAGGAAAGTGAGGTTAGAACTGCAGCCTTGGAGAGTTCATTTGGTGCTACTGCTCATCTCTCCACCTGGTCACTGTAGAAATGGAGACATACCTCTGTTCCTAGAGGGCCTTTTTGGTGAGTGGAGAAAAGTGGTAGCCCTGAGGGAGCTTTCTAAGATAGGGTAAGGGGGTGTCTGAATTTAATGGACTTTCAGCATTAGTGGACATCCCTTCCCTCCATCCGTCTGTTAAAGCAAGGGTTCATTGTAAAACAATGCATAATATCAAAACATAAAAATATGTAGCAAGATACTGTAAACTCAACTATGTGGTCAAAATGCTACCAATGAACCGCCAGATGGAAAAGAATCAGGTGGTAAAATGCTAACAGTATGAGAGCCAAATGAGCCTACACATGAATTTACTTGTGCGTAAACATAGTTTGATTTTTGTTTCAAGACTTTTCAAGGTCTTTCCCGAGAGTAAACATCTTTTAGATGTGGCATTCTCATGGAGGTTGCCTATGATGTACTGTTTTCATGGTGATAGAGCTGAGGATGTAGGCAATGCTCAAATGTTCATTCTTGCATTTGTTTACTTTGATTCTGCAAGAATACACAGGGCAGTTTACAATTTAAATTGGAGTCTCCAAATCTGACCTGGGGGCCAGTTGTAGCCCGCGGTGATCCTCTATCCAGTCTCTGGCCAGTCTCTGGTCCCCTCAACCAAACACAACTGAAGCTGTGCTCCAGTCACATCTGGAGAGTGTTCAGAAGGCCTAAAAACATAACTTCCTGGTTTTCCTGAAAACTGGAAACAACTTTTTGTGCCTTCAGAAAGAGAAGACTTTCTGAAGGTCAGGGAGCCTCCCTGGCCCTCAGAACACACTCCAGGTGTTTCCTGTAATGTGCTGGTTCTGAGGTATTTACTCCTATACATTTAAATAAGTTGTTTGTGGGGTGGGGGAATGGAAGTATATTTAAGTGTGTGCTTTATTTTTTGTGATGTATATTGGTGCTTGGAGAAATCCTGCAAATTTGAGCCCATTTATTCATCTAAGTGGATATTCATCATGTGGATATTATAGATCTGGACTTTCAGAAGACGTTTGACATGGTCCCTCACCGAAGGCTGCTGAGAACTCCACAGTCAGGGTATTAGAGGGCAGGTCCTGTTGAGGACTGGTTAGGAGGTCCAGGAAGCAGAAAGTGGGTGTCAGTGGACAATTTTCACAATGGAGAGAGGTGGATAGTGGAGTGCCCCAAGGATCTGTTCTGGCACTGTTAATAAATGACCTGGAGACAGGGTTAAGCAGCGAGATGGCCAAGTTTGCAGACGACACCAAACTTTTCTGAGTGGTGAAGACCAGAAGAGATTGTGAAGAGCTCCAGAAGGATCTCTCCAAACTGGGAGACTGGGCAACAAAATGGCAGATGTGTTTCAATGTAAGTGTAAAGTCATGCACATTGGGGCAAAGAATCAAAATTTTACGTATAGGCTAATGGGTTCTAAGCTGTCTGAGACAGATCAGGAGAGAGATCTTGGGGCGCTGGTGGACAGCTTGATGAAAGTGTCGACCCAATGTGTGACAGCAGTGAAGAGGGCTAATTCCATGCTTGAGGTCATTAGGAAAGGCATTGAGAATAAGACAGCTAATATTGTAATGCCATTGTACAAATCGATCGTAAGGCCACACCTGGGGTATTGTGTCCAGTTCTGGTCGCTGCATCTCAAAAAGGATATAGTGGAGATAGAAAGGTGCAAAAGAGAGCAACCAAAATGATTACTGGGCTGGGGCATCTTCCCTATGAGGAAAGGCTACAATGTTTGGGCCTCTTCAGTCTCGAAAAGAGGCGCCTGAGGGGGACATGATTGAGACATACAAAATCATGCAGGGGATGGACAGAGTGGATAGAGAGACGCTCTTTTCCCTCTCACAACACCAGAACCTGGGGACATCCACGAAAGTTGAGTGTTGGGAGAGTTAGGACAGACAGAAGAAAACATTTCTTTACCCAACATGTAATTACTTTGGGTAACTCCTTGCCACAGGATGTAGTGATGGCATCTGGCCTGGATGCCTTTAAGAGGGATTGAACAAATTTCTGGAGAAAAAGTTCATTACGAGTTACAAGTCTTGGTAGGTATGTGCAAGGTAGAGGTAGGCTGCCTCTGATTGCCTGATGCAGGGGAGGGCACCAGGATGCAGGTTGTGTCTGTTATCTTGTGTGTTCCCTCGGGCATTTGGTGGGCCACTGTGAGATACAGGAAGCAGAACTAGATGGGCCCTTGGCCTGATCCAGCGGGGCTCTTCTTATGTTCTTATGTTCCAACTCTATTTTTTTAAATTTTATATTTAAATTTTTCTTTTTCTGGCCTTCTACATCATACCAGATATTTTATGTGGCCCTCTGGCCGAAAAGTTTGGAGATCACTGATTTAAAATATTAAAACTTAAAAAATTATAAAAGATGAAAAAAAAACAGAGTAGGCAATTGTCAAAGGAAAGATAGGTATACATTTATAGCAATATTTATTATCTTGATTCTGCCTTTCCTGGGTGTTCAGTCTTTACGACATCCATCTAAGGTAGTCCAGTACAGGTTGTCCCTTGTTATCCACAGGAGTGCAGGAGCCCCCAGTGGTTAAAAAAATCAGTGGATACCAAAGCAGTGGAAAAATAGCTTTAAAGACCCACTTTCGGGTTTCTTGCTCCTCTATTGTTGCCTCAGAATGCATTGGTTTAAACACTGTACCACATTCAGCCACTAGATGAGAATGGAATGAAATTATAATTAATTAACAATGTGAGGGTAGAATATAGGATTTTGGTGCTTTTCCCCCTTGTTACAAGGCATTTAAAAGTGGACTTCTGTATCAGTGGTGAGTCAAATCAGTGGATACTGAGGTTCCACCTATTATGATTCCTATATTATGCACAAGGGAAGGATCAAGGTTAGATAATTGTTCCATGCCTAACATTTCTTAGAATAGTGAGTTCAAATGAGCGAGTTCAAAATGAGATTTTGACAGTACACCAGCTGTGTATGGGAATGATTTG
Organism: Tiliqua scincoides; assembly: GCF_035046505.1. Classification (NCBI taxonomy): domain Eukaryota; kingdom Metazoa; phylum Chordata; class Lepidosauria; order Squamata; family Scincidae; genus Tiliqua; species Tiliqua scincoides. The sequence continues at coordinate 157,655,051 of NC_089824.1, forward strand.
TCAGTAATTCTAATTAGAAACTGAATAGGGCCCAATAAACCCTATAATGATGCAGTTTAAAGGGGAACAATAATATTTGAGTATATTGAGCACATAAAAGGGAGAATTGCTTCTTCCATATCTGTTGTAGGTTTTAGTCTGAACTTATTTCACTAGTTTTTTTTTTTCTCCTTTGGATACTTTCTTTTGCCTGATAAAGAGACACAAACGTTTGCAGCATATTTAAATTAGTGGATGACTCAGGAATAGACAGCATTTCACAAGTTCTGTGTGTTTTGATTTTTCTGTGTGAGCCACCACCATTTTGAGCCTTTGAGGCTATACTGGTTTTGAGGGAGTGAAAAAAATATTTTGCCTATATAGTTTGTAGTATGAATTGCCAGTTTGAAAAAGCATCTGGAGATGTAAAAACTCAAATACAGTAATTAATTTCTAGTATGGGGCTAATAATTGAATTTTTATCCTGACATTCCTTCAAGGACCCCATTGCCCCTGATTTATTCTCATGACATCCTAATGAGATAGGTTAGGCTGAGTGAGAGTAACTGGCCCCGAACTGCCCAGTGAACCTCATGGCTGAGTGGGGTTTGAACCTGAGTCTTCCCTGTCCAGCATTCTATCCAGTAGATCCCACTGTCTCCAAGTGTACTAAATGGGAACTCTTGAAATGGCCTCTATGGTGACTTGAGGTTTTTGCTGTCCTATCTGACCAGAACAATCTCTGTGTCTCTTCCTAAATGACTAACCTAGGACTCAGTTGCATAGGACTGTCCTACATTATCTCAGCAATACTGAAAGTAAACTGTATGTTGTGCTTTGAACATGCAAAAAGTATTATGTTGTTTTATGACTGAAATAGAAATTTGATGGGTTTATCTTTCTAGGATCAGAAATGTTATGGCACAGAAGCATTGTATGTTGGCATTGTTCTGTTCTCTGTGGTCTGTGAGCTATCTAAGTGGGCCTTGGCCCTCCCATATGCACTGCAGAATGGAAAGGGCCACTGCCGGATGAGAAGAGGTGTTCTATGTATTTGTAGGGGTTGGATGCATCTTCTTTCCTAGGAAGGCCATGAAGGGCCAGTACTCAATGTACTGTTCTGTCAGTAACATTTCTATTGTATCCTTCCTCCAAGGAGCCGGAAGGGTTGTATGTGTCGTACAGTATATGGTCCCAAGGTGATATCTCAACCACCTCTTGATAAGGCCCAACTGCTTAGCATAGACTGAAATCCAGCTGCTTTGGACCATTTTCACTATATTCAACAGTTTAAGTTCCAGGACCCATCTTTAACCTCAGAGTATACCATGTGATATTCATTCATTCATTTTACTGTGTGTTTGTTTGACTTTCACCTGTCCTTTCACCTGTCCTTAGGGTGATCAATTACAAAGAAAGACAGAACTGTGAGATTTTAAACATTGTATAGAAAGAGAACATTTTTGCAAGTGCAACTTGCTATGAAGAGCTGAAAAATCCACATTTACCAATATACTGTATAATCATTTACACACTAGTAAGATATAAAGGAACTCTGTCATCTGCATCTATTTATCACTTCTCTCCCTCTCTCTGTTTTTTTTTCCAGCTTCTTTTAAAAAATGAAAACAGAAACTCAAAGAAAATTGTGGCCTAACTAACCTTAGGTGTATGAGTGTATGAGTTACTTGTGGGTTTCGACCCACAAACTGAAGAACAATATTCTAGGGAAATCTGTTTAATTCTGTTGTTGTCAATCTTGCCCTCTGTGTGTGGCTTACAACTTGCTATAAGTTGAAGATGCAGTTCATTGAATTTTCTTGTAAAGACTACATTTTCTCCAATATGCCATTCTACAGTCTTAACTGTTAGGAGTTGTCCAGATTGTAAACCTTCAGCAGAGATCTTCTAAGTGTTCTGTACGTTGGAGATTCCTTACATTAATTGTATGGTTTATGTGGAAAAATGCTTGCTCTGATATTGACAGTATATCAGTGCGTTGGGTGGGACAAATGCTGTCCAGGTTCACGTCACATGGAGCCATGGTTTGTTTGTAATTATGGTAAGTTTGATTGTCTTAACCAAGGCTTCAAAGTGTCTATCATTTATTTCTGGATTCAGTCATTACTTAAAACTGTGGTTTGAAGTTGGCTTGTTAGAGCCCAATCCTGAGCTCCTGTGGTGCACGGCTGTGGTGGCACAGAAAACTGCTGCTGCCGCATCCTGCGCACCTCAGGCAGCCGCGGGTGGCACCTTGGGAGAAGGGAACTTTCATCCCCTTCCCCCAGGTAAGGGAAGTAGCTCGTCAATGGGGCTACTTGATTCACTGCCAACCGAAAGGTCAGTGGTGAGGGAAGAGCCTTCATGTCGGGCGGTGCTTCCCTCCCTCCCCCCAGCACGCCTCCCCAGAACTCCTCCTCCCTGCCTCTCCCCATGCCTCTGCTTACCTTACCTCGTCTCGGCGGTCTATGTGACTGCTGAGCAGTGGAGCTCGGGTACCCGCTTGGTGCTAGTCTGGCGGTAAGCCTCACAAATGTGCCTTATGGCACATTTGCAACAGTGCGTGCTAGTGGGTGGTGAGCCGGCACGCCGAGCCCAGGATTGGATGTTAGACTTAACTGTGGTTCAGGGTTATGCCTAAACCAAGAATCCTGATTTTTCATAGGCTCTGCTCTTGCAGTGCTGGTATCTCTGGGGACACCAGTTTAGATCTGCTGTTTAAAAGGACATATTCTCCCTGGACTGAAAATTGATCTCGCTTGTGCTCTAGCTGAACATTTCCTGCCTTCTCTGTCAGCCTATCAACATGTCTCCCCCTTGCAGTGAAATGCATAGGCAGGCATCCTCCCTGCTTAGCTATCCCTCTTGTCACACAAACAAAAGTAAAGAGATCAAACGTATTGTTACCAAAAGGGCTGTTTTGTTTAGGGGAATTAGTATACTACCCTTTTTGGAGCTTTAGGGCCACAGGCTGGATAAACAAGACAGCGTAATGCAGAGAAATTCCTTTTTTAGCTGAAGGAGGAGACTGGGAGAAAGATGACTTCTAATAAAAGATTATAATTTTATTACAAAAGCACAAAGGTAAATATAATGCACATTTCTTGGCTCTAGTACTTGAAAAGTGTACCTAGCTTATGGTGGTTGCATGTGACATGTATTTGGTGCATCCGAGGAAATTAGGAAAAGGGAAATTTGTAGGAAAGGATTTTAGGGGTCCCTGGTCTGCTAAACCCCGTTGCTAACTAAAGATGGGGAGAGAAGCGGAGAAATAGGTGGGAAAGAAAGAGGGGAAAGAGTTCCAGAACGCAAAATAGTTACCTGTCCTGAGGAGCAGATGGATGGGGGAGGGAAGTCCTGGGAGGAGGACCTCTGCCTTGGAGGGGCAGCCAGAGAGATAGATCACATGGCTGGAGCCCTCTCTTAAAAGGGTTTTTTTGTGACCAGCCCAGATGGGCTGGACGCTGAGCTGGGGGAAAACTGCCACCCACCAGGGTGTTTGAGGTCAGGATGTCCCTTATCAGCATATCAGCAAAATTCAATGGGTCTAATGGCTGGCTTCCCTGGCTGGGGAAACTTACAATACGCAGTGATTGATTTAAACAATACAACCATAGGAGACACTTAAGCAACGATTTACTCTTTAGACTTTGTTGCTAAAGTCTTTGTTGCTGTGTGCATGGAGAGGTGGAGGTTGTGTAAACTTGTGACTTTTACCAGGGTTTTTGGAAATTGGGCCTGTGAGAAGTTTGGCCTATAACCAGATATAAAATCACAACTTAAAAGGAAAAAGGGGATTTTCACGTAACAGTATCTCATCCTAAGTCCTAGTTTTTCAGTCAAAAAAATTTCAAGTGGTTGACTTGTCAGTAGAAGTTGTTGGAAGAAATCCAGAAACATCTGTACTCTTTTAATGGATCCATAGCAGGAAAGGTCAAGAAACAGTTAACTTCTCTTGGAAGTGGGAGAGAAGTAGATCTGGGCTTTATACTTCCCACTTGACTGTAGGCAGAGTAGGCAGAAACGTCCAAAGAAGCTAGTGATCAGCTTGGAGTGTCCCCTTTCTTCTCTTAACCAGTGGAAGGAGTGTAACTGACAAGGCAGCACTTTACTTACAGCAGGGAAGAACTGTTGGGCTTGGGATTTCATGAAGGTACTTCATGAGAGGAGAGGTGGAGGGGCAGAGCCAAAACAAGCCAGAAAAAGTCAGAATTTTGTGATAAAGCAAGATTGACACCACAAATTATTAAACAAACCACAGTTAAAATAAGCCATGGCTCTGCATTTCATCTGAACTAACCCTCTTTCTCCCACAGTCTGATTTGCTCCCCTGAAGTACCATTTTTGTAAATGTGTTTTAATTGAATGGAGGAGTGAGTAGTTTGATTTAACGATTGGAAGATGTCAAGGTAACTTAGGAAACATGTCAATCCTATTTAAATGAGCTTTCTTACTTTATGGCAACATTTCACTTTGTAGAAATATACTAAAAGGAATATCTGACAGATTTAATGCTGTTTGTTTTGTTTGCAGGCAGCTATAAATGGTGTTATACCAACGGAAAATGGCATTTTACAAAGGTAAGTGAAGAATTTTCTTGTGATTATGTTAGAAAGGCAGCCCAGCCCTATCCCCCCTGCCACTCCACAGCATGCAGCTGCACCAACGGAGTGTGTGAGACATGCTGTTTTGAGGGGGACAATCAGGTGGCCAGAGAGAAGAAAGGGAAAACCTGTTTTACTTACCTCCCAGTAGACTGCCTAATCACCTATTGGTCTCTGTGGACCCATGCCAGCTATTTTGCTGGTGTATGTCTGAGGAGAGGAAAGGGGCGGGGTGGCTTGGAAAATGGGGGATAGGATTTGGCGTGTCCTTTTACTCCTGACATCCAGCTCATCCAGACTTCTCCCTACCCCTTCCGCCTGCCCTCCACTGCCCCACCCCAAACTGCATAAGAACTACATCCTCCACAACCTTATTTGGGGCACTGGAGCATCTTGGCAATTCTGATGTGAGTGTGCCATTTCCACCAGTGTCTCTGTCGTGCACCATGGCAGTACAATGCTTGTGCCGTGGCAATGTCATTTATGACAGTGGATTGATAGCATAAATGGCCGATAAAATTGGCAGTAAGAAAGATTAGGCTGGTGTGCCAGCTGTGGCTATATTTGAGTCAGGTGGGTCCAACCAGTGTTCCATGTCTTGAAAACGACCAGATTAGACTATTATATCACATTTTATAATGGGTTGCCCCTAAAAGGCTGTCTGGAAACTGAAGCATGTGGAGAATGCGGTGGCCCTTGTGGTGGGCAGGTTTTGGTGGTTTGATTCTGCAGAGCCACTGCTTTGGCAGCTGCATTGACTGCCAGTTCATTTTTGAGCACAATTCAGAGTGCTGGTTTTGACTATTTAAAACACCTTTTGGTTTGAGGCATCTAAAGGGCTGCCTTCTGTGTCAACTGGCTCACACTCTAAGGTCCTCAGAGGGGGCCCTACTGCATGTGATATCTTTGGCTGAGGCCAGCTTGATGGCCACAAGGGGCAGTGGCGTCACTAGGGTTTGCGTCACCTGGTGCAGGAGGCCAGCGCTTCACCCCCCTGCAGTGGGCGGGGCAAAACTCCAGGTGGTGGGCGTGGTGATCTACCATCGCCTCGCCCCCACTGGTTTTTTGGCTGTACCTTTTGATAGACTAAAGATATGTCAATGCAGTTTGTTTCATCACATTCTGCATGAAATTATACATTGATTGATATATAACATGATGGTATATTTTTGCAAACTGTGATTTTAGTGATTTTGGTCACTAGTGGTGTCACCTCCCCCCTCCCCCCGGGTGTCAACTTACTAGCACCCTATTGGAGCAGTTCTCGAACTTTTAGCACTGGAACCCACTTTTTAGAATGACAATCTGTCCAGGACCCATCATAAAGCAAATTAAAATAAATAATTATAAATAAATTAAAGCAAAATAAATAAATAAGGGAGAGCCAGCCCTGTTCCACCAAGTGAATTTTTTCTGTAGCCTGCCTTCAATAACACCCCCTAAAAAAGCATCAGTAAGAATTTCACCCCTACCCAGTACCCAGTTCAATTTAAGTTCTTATATTTCAAGCATAACACTATCAGAACCCACCTGGCTTTACAAGTCTGAGAGCCCAATCCTATGCCTGTCTACTCAGAAGTAAGTCCCATTATAGTCAGTGGGGCTTACTCCCAGGAATGTGTGGATAGGATTGCAGCCTAAAACAGAAAAAAAATTCACCTTACCCTGTCAAGCCTCTGTTTCATTCTTTTTATGGGGGGGGGGGCTGCCTTCTGGAGCATTTGTTGAGCTCCAATTGCATCAAATCAGGACCATTCTGGTGGCTTCACATTTCCCTTTGCCTGACCTGCCCAGGAGCCAAGGCACGTTTGCTTACTCATGAGTAAATGCGACCATGTGGCTTAGTTTCACTTTCTATAGGGCTCAGTACATTAGCCTGCTTGGAGGGAGGGACCTTCTTCTGGGGTGTTTTTTGGGGGCTACATTCATTGGATCAGGACCATTCTGGTGTTGTGGAATTCCTCTCAGCCTGCCCTTTCAGACGGATGAAGGCACGTTCACCTACTCGCGAGTAAACATGTGATATGGCTTGGTTTCACTTTCCATTGGGCTCCATGCATTTTTTTTGCCAATAACTTTTGATAGAAAGGTGATATTTCACTCCCGTTTTTTGTATTGCATTCAGCTCTGACACTGACACCACTGACAAGGGGTAGGACCTTCTCTTTAGTGGCGCCTCAACTTTGGAACTGCCTTCTGGGTTAAGATCAACACCCTGTCTGTTAGCTTTCTGGTGGGGACCAAAGACATTCCTTTTCTATTTAGTGTTTCCCACTAAACTGGTGTTTCCCACTAGCTACTGTTCAATTACAGTAAAGTAATTGCTATGTTTTTATCATCTGCCTCCACTTTTACTGCTCTGCTGTTTTTAGTGCTTTAATTCTGCTGTTTTTAGTTATTATGAATGTTTGCTTTTATTGTATTTTATCCTTTGTTTTAATTGCCTTGGATGACCCATTTTTGTGGGAGGAAAGGCAGGATATCAATATTTTAAATAAAGACTAAGGGCACAATCCTAACCAGGTCTATGCAGAAGTAAGTCCTATTTTGTTCAATGGGACTTACTCTCAGGAAAGTGTGGTTAGGATTGCAGCCTTAGAATCACAACATCTATTCCAGGGTGAATGGGTATTTTATCACTGGCCAACACTGCAACTTGTAATGTCTAAGTAATGTCAAAGTCTAAAATGTCTTTTTAGGGCTCAAAGCTTCCATTTGTGCAGTTGAAAGAGAGAGAACTGAAATTTTATGCCTTAATTTCTATATTCAGCTAAGTCCCTATTTAAATCTTGGAAGTACTTTCGTGTTTTAAATGGCTGAAAGTGAGTTCTGGTAAAAAATTACATGCTACCATAATTCCCCAAGTCAAAACTTGTCTGCCTGCATTCAATCTTTTTGCATGTTCAAGTGTGGGTCAGTGAATAGATGTTGGTAATATTTATAGTATATGTAATTTAATACATGATCAAGTGCTCCAAGAGAACAAACATAATATTTAGCCTTTTAAAACTTCACTGTACTTTCACTATAAAGTAACGCGAGCTCCTTACTTAAAAAAACAAAAAAAACAAAAACCTTCAAAACAGACCTTTCAGATCTTGAACTGATATCTCCATTTTACCCATAAACCAGTATCTAAAAGGCCTTAAATGACAGTCCACTTGTACACTGGGCTTTTTAGGCCTCCCACTTTTATGATAAGTCACTTCCTTTCCCATCCCCCTGCTAATTGCCACTGCCAAAAGTTGGCACTCAGTGTGGCATGACCACAGATCTATTTGCCAGCTTGCTGGGATGTCAGAAATGACAGGAATCAGCTCCTGAGCAGCTGGAGGGGTTTCTTCTTCTGATTGACTGTTTCCTTATCCCTGTGCAAGTTAAGTATGACTGTCTCTCTCCCAGGGTATTACACATAGTAGAAGTCTCAGGGCTAGAGGTGAAGTTGGTGGCAACCACGAATAGTGGCTGGCTAGAAAGCCAAGACATTTGTAGGCCCCCTGGCATGACTGTAAAGTTGCAGCTGCATGGAAAAATTGGCACCCCATTCATGCTAAAGCACCTTTGGCATGAGGGCAGGCCTGTCTGGGTCCCAGTCATCATGGCTGGCAGAGGATGAGAGCAACTGATGATTTTTTTTTTTAATCGTGGTGAAATCGTGCTTAAGCTTGTGAGTGAAACCATATCTCCCATGTCTCAATGTTTAATCACTGGGCCATACTAACTCTAAAGTTGCACAGTAGGCAGCTGACCTTTTTGTGAAAGGGCTGATGGTCATGTTATAGCTCAGCTCCTGAAACTCCTTCACCCTGATCCAGGAGGGATGAATCTAAACTGAAATTTACTGTGACATGCTGGTTACCTATTTGGATGTCCTGCATGCAAAAAGGTATTGTGTGCAGAGAAAACTCTGCATCCAGCAGCTGGTGTGTGTATAGTGGGGGGGGGGGGGGCTTGCACTCTTCTCCTTCAGTGTGTGCCTGCATTGTCAAATAGTTGGATCAGTGCGGTTTGGGGATAGGAAGGCAGACTCTAGAAGGCCCCCTTTCCGCTTCTTTCCATCTGTAAAAACTAATAACACTGGCCATCTGTTTGGCAGAAGAGACCTGCATGCAGCCCACTCTGGCATGCAAAGATCGCCAAGTCCAGGCAATATTTTTTTGCATGAAAATGTATACACCTAAACAAAGCACATCCATTGTTTGTCATAGCTTCTGAAACCACTCGTGGCTTCAGAGTTGAGAATTGCTCTTTGTTCTTTCTGATTAATGAGAAGGAAAAGAGGCCTCTGTATGAAAGAATCGTAGTGCTCTATTATTTCTCCCCCCCCTCCACAATTTGGAATGCAGAATGATGGGAATTATCCTAGCAGACAGTAAGGGATGGAAAACATTCTGATACTGAAACATTTTAGATGTGTAAGCAGTGTGGTCACTATGCAGCAAGTCTAATTTGGCAGCAAATAATTTTTAAGAGGATGATTTCTGTTTTTATTTTGTGCTGAGAGTTGGGGAAACCTTTTATAGGAAGTCAGTTTCTTAAAAAATAGACATGAGCACACATTTCAAATGTTCAGGTTATAATTCAGATAGTAAGGCTCTAATGGCTCATAATTGCCACTGAAATTTTCTCTTCTTAAATGCTGCGCGTGCATTGTGTTCACAAGATTAAAACAAAATACAGTACAGGTCCAGCCTTGTTATACACGGATTTGACTCAACACGAATGGCCCCTGCAAATGAGAAGGAATGTACTGATCCCTGGAGAAGGGGAAAAATGCATCCCTTTAAAATCACAGTTTAAAAAACTGCTTTTTACTGTTGCAGAGAGACAGTCATACAAGTGATACAGGTATAACCTAAGTATCCACAGATTTTTCCATCTCAAAGCTGATGAGAAGGGCCCTTTGAATTAAAGGAAAACAGTCTTTAATAGTACCAGAGAGGGCAGCCAGCTGACAATCCATCAGTCATTCTCTCTGCAGACTTCACTCCTCCCTTCCTCCTGAGCAGGTGAAAGAGCTAAATGCCAGCGATTATCACCTCCTAATACTGTTGTCTTCGATGGCTCCACATCAGACCCTTTTGACATCTGAAGCGGAGTGAAGCAGGGCTGTGTTCTTGCACCAACCTTGTTTGGGATTTTCTTTGCTGTCCTGCTGAAGCAGGCCTTTGGAACTGCAACAGAAGGCATCTATCTCCAGACCAGATCAGACGGAAAGCTCTTCAACCTCTCCAGACTGAGAGCAAAATCCAAAGTCCAGCTGAAATGTCTGCGTGACTTCCTCTTTGCCGACGATGCAGCTGTCACTACCCACTCTGCCAAAGATCTCCAGCAGCTCATGGATCGTTTTAGCAAGGCCTGCCAAGATTTTGGACTGACAATCAGCCTGAAGAAAACACAGGTCATGGTTCAGGATGTGGACTCACCTCCCTGCATTACAATCTCTGAGCATGAACTGGAGGTTGTCCATGACTTTGTGTACCTTGGCTCAACGATCTCCGACACTCTTTCTCTCGATACCGAGCTAAACAAGCGCATCGGTAAAGCAGCTACCACGTTTTCCAGACTCACAAAGAGAGTCTGGTCCAACAAGAAGCTGACGGAACATACCAAGATCCAGGTCTACAGAGCTTGCGTCCTGAGTACACTTCTGTACTGCAGCGAGTCATGGACTCTTCGCTCACAACAGGAGAGGAAACTGAGCACTTTCCACATGCGCTGCCTCCGACGCATCCTCGGCATCACCTGGCAGGACAAAGTTCCAAACAACACAGTCCTGGAACGTGCTGGAATCCCTAGCATGTATTCACTGCTGAAACAGAGATGCCTGCGTTGGCTTGGTCATGTCGTGAGAATGGATGATGGCCGGATCCCAAAGGATCTCCTCTATGGAGAACTTGTGCAAGGAAAGCGCCCTACAGGTAGACCACAGCTGCGATACAAGGACATCTGCAAGAGGGATCTGAAGGCCTTAGGGATGGACCTCAACAAGTGGGAAACCCTGGCCTCTGAGCGGCCCGCTTGGAGGCAGGCTGTGCAGCATGGCCTTTCCCAGTTTGAAGAGACACTTTGCCAACAGTCTGAGGCTAAGAGGCAAAGAAGGAAGGCCCATAGCCAGGGAGACAGACCAGGGACAGACTGCACTTGCTCCCGGTGTGGAAGGGATTGTCACTCCTGGATTGGCCTTTTCAGCCACACTAGACGCTGTGCCAGAACCACCTTTCAGAGCGCGATACCATAGTCTTTCGAGACTGAAGGTTGCCAATACAGATCACCTCCTATCACCTCCTCAGTTCTTTCCCCCTTGCTGGGGTTCTGGTGAAGGGAGGGATAACTGCCTCCTAGCAAAACCTAGGTGCCTGGAGACAGACTGATTTCCTCTGTGTGCATTTCAAAAGGTCAGCAAATCTGTTTTAAATCACCAGAGCAAAGAAACTTTGTTTTTTAAATTGATTTGCTATAGTGCATTTTTTGCCATCCACATGAGTTCTTGGAATGGAACCCTCGGGAATATTGAGTCTCGACCTGTATATGAAAAATGCAATTTGCAATCATATTTAGAAAAATAAATCCTGCTAATTTCTGACTAAATGCTTGCCCAAATAAAAATACCTTATTTTGACTGCCCAATCCTAACTCACACACCCCAACTGATGCAGCACCCCCCCATAGTGCCCCCTGGAGTATGCAGTATAGGGGAGCAGTCCTGGAGATCTCCTCTGGATATGGGAAGATTTGTTCCCTTGCTCCGGAGGTAAGCCTTTGCTGATAGAATGGGTCTACTTTGAACTGTGCTAGCGCTATTGCTAGTAGAAGTCTGAGTGAACCTGGGAAGGAAATAGGATATCGGCAGCACAGCCGCCACCAATACTGTCCCCTTCTTAGCCTTGATCTGCCCTGGTCTCTGTCCCTTTCCTTTCATTCCCTAGCCCGCTCTGCAAACCTCCACTTTGCACCAGCCTCTCTGTGTTGACTTACTTGTGCTGGGCTCCTTGGTGGGCCCCTGGTGTACAGCCACTTGCCAATTGTGGTGGTGACCCGGCCATGCTGTATCGCATGTTGCCTTTTGCAATAGCCATAGAGCATACTGCATCACTGGAACACAGTTTCTGGCAGTGTAGCAGACTGATAAGATTCAACCCTCAATGGATTGGGGGGGGGGAATTCCTAGATTAGGAAAAACACCTCTGTTTGTGCCCTTGCCACCACATTCTGATCACTGGAATATTGTCAAAGTTGTGATTTGAAATACCCTGGAGATCCTAAAGGGGCAAAGGGAAGTAGCCTCCTTCTTTGAGTGCCACCTTCTGTGAATTTTTTAGGCTTTACAGAATGTCACTTAATCTTTCTTGGAAGAAAACAGGAAGCCAGCGTAGCTCTGAAAGTAGTGGTCTGTTGTTTTTATTTTTCACATTTTTATACCACCCTTCCTCCAAGGAGCTCAGGTTAGCATACGTGGTTCCTTTCCTCCTTTTGTTCTGATAACCACCCTGTGAGATAGGTGAGCTGAGAGATGGTGATTGGCCCAAGGTCAAGATCAAATGATCTCCAAGGCATATTACAATAGATTAAACTGTACAAGGCTATATTACAAAGCTACAGTAGAATAGATACTTCGGAAATCACAGGTATATGGAAGAAGAATTGGTCTTTTCCAATCAGCCTCCCGAATTGGCCTTTTCAGCCACACTAGACGCTGTTCCAGAACCACCATTCAGAGCATGATACCATAGTCTTCCGTGACTGAAGGATGCCAACAGACACGGAAGAAGAAAGCTGGCAATTTCATCTTTGTTTTTATTCTTTTTAAAATTTATGTATTTTAAAACATTTCTATTCTGCTTTCATCTCCTAGAATGCAGTGGATGTTTCTTGATGCCTATGCATATATATGTGTGTATAATGTACATCCATTTCCGCTAACTGACTGTAGACAAGCATCTGAACTCAATAAGGGAATAGAAGATGCTCCCCACCTTTCATTGAATGTAAGGAGGGGGGAAGTTGTCTCTGTAGTCAGCTCAATTATGACTTTGTTGTTGCTGGTGTATGTAACTACAAGACAATAATGAACATGTTCCATATTTAATAGTGGTAAAATCCTATAAATCGGGGCCAGGGGAAGGAGATGCAACTAGTCAAATTCTGGGATAGCATACCAGAAAAGCTATGAGCCATAATCAAGCTCCTGCCTTTATTTCTTGAACATGATCATTGCATCATGAATGCTATTTGCAGCACTTCCTTATCACTGTGTACTTGGATTGCTGGGCATGACTTGTAATTTCACCTTCCCCTGGGCATGGTTGGCAGGGTTTTATCACTCTTAAATCTAGTCTACATTCATTATATTATTACTTAAAGCCATATACAACAGCAACATCAGGGTCAGGAGACTTCTCTTGCCCGGACTAACTGGATACATCTGAACATTTCTTACTGACCAAAGCTGCAATAATTTTTTAAAGCTTACCATTTTGCAATGTTGTCTGTTTAAATTAATAATTTAGTTGATTCTGGTAGCAAAAATTTGGATTATACATGGAATTGAGTCCCAGTTTTAAAGTTGGTGCATTGCCTCATATAATTGGAATTGAACTTTTTTGAAAATATGGCAGTGTGTTCTGTTCTAAAGGTATCCAAACTAGAAGGCACATAGATAAGAAAGGCCAAAACCCCATAAGGCTCTGACCTGGTCTACAAGTAGAGCAAAATAAAGTGGAAGAATCTTGAGGTTCTAGAATGGACTGTACCATTTCAGAGTCCAAATAAGGGGAATCACATTTTTGACTATTTCCATACCTTCAAAAATCTCCTTGTAAATAGAATATTAGCATAGCAAGCAAAGGGCTGGACAAAAACCTTTTTGTTCCTGTTGAGCAAGTTTTCTTTTTATAGAGAATTTTTGATTATAGGGGAGCATTCAGACATTCGATTTCCCATCTGCAGTCAGAAATGGTACAGTCTAGTCTACTAGTTCATTCTGTCCTATATGTACACTCAGCTTGTGTTAAGGTCTGTGAGGTGTTTTATGTGAGGCAAATTGCATTGAGTAATGTCTAAAGTAACCATGTCTCAGAATAGGAGCCACATGCCTGCCCTTTGTGTCTGAACTTTTGTAGTGTTCTTGGAATTAATCAGCAAGTATACATAAAACCAAAATAAGTTGTTCCTGACAAAGTTGACAGCCTGACTTCCCTTATTTGAAATTGAAACATTGTATTTTTCAGTGAATACAGTGGCGAGACTTTACAAGGGCCAGCCTACGGCCCCGCTAGCCATCCTTCCTCGTCGTCTTCAACGCCCTCCTCGTCTTCTGCATTTCGCCATGTAGTGCCATCCAGACAAATAGTGGAAAGACAGCCACGAATGCTTGACTTCAGGGTGGAGTACAGAGACCGAAATGTGGATGTGGTACTTGAAGACAGCTCTACAGTTGGTAAGGGTCGATAGCAGAAAGACACTGACAGAAGTAAGATGTCTATATATCTAGCTGCAACAAGGGTTAATGCAGATTCTTCTCCTCCCATGATTAGACATGCTCAAGCACATCCCAGTCTTTTTCTTAGTGTGCCTTTCCCTTTTTCCTGATTGCGTGGTGGCACAATCCTATTATGCCTCTGTGCTGGTGGAGCAGAAGCTCCACCAGCTCAGATTGTGGCAAACTTGCCGTAAAGGACATTGCAACAGTGTAAGAGTTAGTAGCACTGGCAGGAAGGCCTACACTTTCCTGCTAGTGCCAGTGCAGGACTCATTGCGTGTCAGTTGTGGTAAATTCCACTCTGCGCACTTCAGGGGTGGGCGAAGGATGGGGAGAGGTGGAATGGAGTGGGGATAGGTGGATCAGGCCCAGGAGGGAGTCAGTATCGGCGGTTCCAGTGTGTTCTGTATCCTATGCCCCTGGGCCAGATTCGCTGTCATTGATCCACTTGGACTTGTGCCACTGATTTAGCAGGCACAGGTCTGAGTAGACCCATTGCTGCAGCTAGGCTTTCCTCAGGCAGACTGCATAATCCCCCCATGCAATACAAGCCACACTGGCCCCACTGCATCAGCAGAGGGGCATTTCAATAAAATTGGGCTGTGGGTCTCCTGAACCTCTCCTGCACATGCAATCTAAATACAACTCTTTTCATGCCAGAAGAGCAAGCTGGGTGTTCACAATCCTACCTCTAATTGTGTGGTAAGTAGACCAGCTCAGATACAGGTGGACCACTGTGAGATACAGGAAAGTGGACTAGATGGGCCTATGGCCTGATCCAGCAGGGCTGTTCTGATGTTCTTATATTGACTGAACCATGCAATTTCTTTTAATGACCACTGCCAATACATATAAAAGCAGAATTTGCAAAGTTAAGGTGTTGTGCCAGGTTTTAGTGTGAGGTGTGTATAAGAGTGTGTGAGGGGAAAATTCATTCCAATTCCTTAACCATTTGAGAAAGTAAATTCCTAAGGCAAAAGCAACATACTTTTCATGCTGTATGACAGCAACTAGAAACAAAAAAATCTCGGAGGCACATTGCAGTACAACGTTTACTGGCTTGGGAGTTCTTATTTGCAAAAACCAGTGATCTTTAATCTGTTCTTTCAAAAGGATAATTGACTCTTTGGTACTTTAAAATGTCTCAAAGATACCAAACAGAATTTTTGCTGCTAATACTAGTTGAACTATACTATAGGCTAATATTAATGTTTCCTAAATAGTAGGAAATATGGATTTTAAGGACAGAAGTTTAGTGCCTTGTCTATTTAAAGTATACCTAGTTTCTCTGACTCTTGAGTCTACTTACAAGCACGTCCTTTTAGAATATATATTCAATTTAGAGATGATTTATAAAATATCATATGCATATAACATACAGTATATGTCCCAAATTTAAGATGAAACATCACTTTTAACAGTTTTAATATGCAATATATATTATCGGAGAGCGACACCTAGTGGCTAGTATATTTTATTAACTGAGCATGACATGTTTGATAATCCTCTTTCTCCTTCCCTGCATTGTGTTCCCCTTTTATTATGCTAGATTGCAATATGCACGATATTGTGTCTCATTTGGTTGCTTACACTTTGGCAAAATATAACCAACAATCTTTGTTTGCTTATTGATACTTCTATACTGGCTTTGCATAAAATAATGCCAAAATAAATGTGATATTCAAACATTTTTAATTTAGAGAAGATGTAGAAGTTTGAACAGACATATCTGGTTAAAAGGAATCTGGATTTGTGAAGCTATACCAACAGAAAGTCAGTGTACTGAATCACAATAGTTTCTTGGCCTAGATTCCAGACAGTGGCTGAGTTTAAATGCTTCCAAGGAACTGAAAGAAGTCTTGGAACTTGTGCATTTAATTCCCCACAATTAGATGTAACTTTATTTTAATTGAATTGCAGCCACTTTCTGAGTTTTCAGTGGTTTAGTTTGGCTCATATTTTTCCCTTGCTTCTCCCTAGGCATGGTGGGTACAATGCAATTTCACCTTCCTACTCTACCACTGTGGATGTAATATCTACATAGAGAGTCCATGTGTAAAATCCTGTACGAAGAATCCAAATCATGAATTGTCTTCCTTTAGATTTAGGCAGAAATTGATTTTGCAATGTGGGCCTGCACCTGTTGCATTTTTGTGCTTGTATACCCTATTTAGGTTTTACACCGCTTATCCTATTTAAGCATATGAATTTTAGGAGTGCAGAGTTGGGGGCATATGTATCAGTGGGTGGCAAAGAAAGACATAATATCGTGTAGAGCAGGGGTGTCAAACATAAGGCCCAGGGACCGGATGCAGCCCACAGAAGCTTTTTATCTGGCCCTTGGGCTCTTAGCTGCTCAGCAATGCTGAGGTGACACTGCTTGAAAGGATGGCCCATGTGATAATTGGGCTCTCCCATTTCTTGAAATATGATCAAGATTTGTGTATTTTTTTCTCCTGTCATTAGCAGCTAATGAGTTGCTACGTGAGAACAGAGTGTTCATTTTTGGTTTTGATCTGTTTAATGACATCACTTCCTGTGTAATGACATCACCTCCAGCCCTCAGCAGGCATCATGAATGCTTTTCGGCCCTCTGTATGACATGAGTTTGACACTCCTGGCGTAGAGGGTATTATCTAAAAAGGGCCATTGCAGTATTACTGTTAGATTGTATCCTAAGGCCACAGTTCCCAAACTATGTGCCATGGCATCCAGGAAGGCAGGACTTTCAAGCTTACTAAAAAAAAAAAGTTACTTGGGAGGAAATATGTGATGAAGGGAATCCTTTTGAGAACCTCCTGGTACAGACACCCTTTTGACTAAACAGTATGACACTAGAGAAGTTGTCCTGGGCTTTGGCTAAATAACAACTACTGTAGTTCACTGTAGAGAAGCAGTCTGTAAATTTGCTAAGAATTAAATGAACATTTTTGCAAATGTGTGTTTGTCACATTCACATTCACATTCACCCATGTGACTTTAAAGCATCATAAGTGTCTGATTAAAATAAATACATAAATAAAAAGAGTAATGTATTTTGTGACAGTCAGAGGGAGCCATAAATGCTCTTGTCAAACTCTGCCTTACTATATATTATTTGGTTTTTAGTGCAGTTGCATGAAATGTCCACAAGATGGAACTGTACTACACCACTAGTAAACATAGACATAGTATTAATTGTTGTGAGCCATCTACATAATGCCTTGAGACTAATACATACTTTATACTTTTGATATTTTTGCTTATTGGGTAAGACTTGGTTGCACTCTATAGAACTGTACAATCTATTGTTTAGAGTGGGTTTTGGGCTGTACAACCAACACATCTCTAAATATTTGGAATCGGAAGAGTTTCTGTAGACCTGGAAGAAGTATACATGTGGGAGTTCATATCTACATACAGTATCCGCAGATTTATTTATCCGCAGATCTGGGGGATCCCTTCTGTGCCCATTATGGTACCTATTTCCATAGTAGCGCTTGCAGCTTGGGTGGGTGGCCATTTATGTTAAGGAAGTGATAGAATCCAGCAAAATAGAGATTGAAGGTAGGTCCGACTCCATAGACTCTCTCTGGTTGGTTGGCAACCTTCAGTCTCGAAAGACTATGGTATAAGCCTACAGCACCCGGTATTCCCAGGCGGTCTCCCATCCAAGTGCTAACCAGGCCTGACCCTGCTTAGCTATGGGTTAAATTACAGGGCCTGAGGAGTGATGTAATACTGGGGGCATACTATTGTCCTCCAGACCAGAAACCGGAAGGGGACCTTGAAATGAGGAAACAGATCAGGGAGGTGACAAGGAGGGACAGGGTTGTAATCATGGGGGACTTCAATTATCCTCATTTTGACTGGGTTAATTTGTGTTCTGGTCACGAAAAGGAGGCCGGATTCCTTGACATGCAGAATGACTGCCTTAGAGCAGCTAGTCATGGAGCCCACCAGAGGACAGGTGATTCTGGATTTAATATTGTGTGGTACTCAGGACCTGGTTAGAGATGTCAATGTTACTGAGCCATTGGGGAACAGTGATCATGCTGCGATCCGTTTCGACTTGCACGTCGGGGGAAGAATACCGGGCAAAACTCTCACAAAAACCCGATGAGCGAACTTCCCTCAAATGAGGAGCTGGTTAGGAGGTTGAAAGGGAAGGTAAAAAGAGTCCATTCTCTACAGAGAGCATGGAGGTTGCTCAAATCAACAGTAATAGAGGCCCAGCGGAAGTGTATAGCGCAAAGGAAGAAGGGCTTGACTAAGTCCAGGAGGGTGCCCGCATGGCTAACCAACCAAGTTAGAGAGGCCGTAAAGGGCAAGGAAGCTTCCTTCCGTAAATGGAGGTCTTGCCCTAATGAGTAGAATAAAAAGGAACATACTGTGGCAAAAGAAATGTAAGAAGGTGATAAGGGAGGCCAAGAGAGACTATGAGGAACACATGGCCAGCAACATTCAGGGGAAAAATAAAAGCTTCTTCAAATATGTTAGAAGCAGGAAACCCGCCAGAGAAGCGGTTGGCCCTCTGGATGGTGTGGGAGGGAAAGGGGAAATAAAAGGAGACTTAGAGATGGCAGAGAAATTGAATAAGTTCTTTGCATCTGTCTTCACCGCAGAAGACCTCGGGCAGATACTGCTGCCCGAACGACCCCTCCTGACCAAGGAATTAAGTCAGATAGAAGTTAAAAGAGAAGATGTTTCAGACCTCATTGATAAATTAAAGATCAATAAGTCACCGGGCCCTGATGGCATCCACCCAAGAGTTATTAAGGAATTGAAGAATGAAGTTGCAGACCTCTTGACTAAGATATGGAACTTGTCCCTCAAAACGGCCACAGTGCCAGAGGATTGGAGGATAGCAAATGTCACGCCGATCTTTAAAAAGGGAAGGAAGGGGGACCCGGGAAACTATAGGCCAGTCAGCCTAACATCTACCGGGTAAGATGGTGGAATGCCTCATCAAAGATAGAATCTCAAACCACATAGACGAACAAGCCTTGCTGAGGGAGAATCAGCATGGCTTCTGTAAGGGTACGCCTTGCCTCACAAACCTTTTAGAATTCTTTGAAATGGTCAACAGGCATGTGGATGTGGGAGAACCTGTGGAAATTATATATCTGGACTTTCAGAAGGCGTTTGACACGGTCCCTCACCAAAGGCTACTGAAAAAACTCCCCAGTCAGGGAATTAGAGGGCAGGTCCTCTCCTGGATTGAGACCTGGTTGAAGACCAGGAAACAGAGAGTGGGTGTCAATGGGCAATTTTCACAATGGAGAGAGGTGAAAAGTGGTGTGCCCCAAGGATCTGTCCAGGGACCGGTGCTTTTCAACCTCTTCATAAAAGACCTGGAGACAGGGGTGAGCAGTGAGGTGGCCAAGTTTGCAGAAGACACCAAACTTTTCTGAATGGTGAAGAAGTGATTGTGAGGAGCTCCAGAAGGATCTCTCCAAACTGGCAGACTGGGCAGCAAAATGGTAGATGCGTTTCAATGTAAGTAAGTGTGAAGTCATGCACATTGGCGCAAAAAAATCAAAACTTCACATATAGGCTAATGGGTTCTGAGCTGTCTGTGACAGATCAGGAGAGAGATCTTGGGGTGGTGGTGAACAAGTCGGTCAAAGTGTTGACCCAATGTGCGGAGGCAGTAAAGAAGTCCAATTCCATGCTTGGGATAATTAGAAAAGATATTGAGAACAAAACAGCCAATATTATAATGCCGTTGTACAAATCTGTGGTAAGGCCACATCTGGAGTATTGTGTCCAGTTCTGGTCGCTGCATCTCAAAAAGGATATAGTGGAAATGGATAAGGTGCAAAAGAGGGCAACTAAGATGATTACTGTGTTGGGGCACCTTCCTTATGAGGAAAGGCTACGGCGTTTGGGCCTCTTCAGCCTAGAAATGAGATGCCTGAGGGGGAACATGATTGAGACATACAAAATTATGCATGGGAAGGATAAAGTGGATAGAGAGATGCTCTTTACACTCTCACATAACACCAGAACCAGAGGACATCTACTAAAATTGAGTGTTGGAAGGGTTAGGACAGACAAAAGAAAATATTTTTTTACTCAGCGTGTGGTTGGTCTGTGAAACTCCTTGCAACAGGATGTGGTGACGGCATCTGGCCTGGATGCCTTTAAAAGGGGATTGGACAAGTTTCTGGAGGAAAAATCCATTACGGGTTACAAGTCATGATGTCTATGTGCAACCTCCTGATTTTAGAAATGGATTTAGATTTTATGTCAGATGCAAGGGAGGGCACCAGGATGAGGTCTCTTGTTATCAGGTGTGCTCCCTGGGGCGTTTGGTGGGGCCGCTGTGAGATACAGGAAGCTGGACTAGATGGGCCTATGGCCTGATCCAGTGGGGCTGTTCTTATGTCCTTATGTTTGTGTTTCTTGCTTATATATTCTTGTTGAAATAAAGAACTGAATGTGCAGGCAACTAACCTGCATGCTACAGAGAGACTAGCCGGAAGCAGGAACTCCTGCTTTCTATTAGTTGTCCTCTAGAATGCAGACTGGTTTCCTGCACATTCATTTCTTCAGTTTAGCAAGAATGTTTAAACAAGTAACACTCAAGCTGCATGTGCTACTACTGAAATAAAAAGATACTGTAATGGGAGTGGACGGGGGCAACTATTTATATAAGTTTCCCCCATATCCAGGGTTTCTGTATCTGTGGGGGGTGGGGTGGGAGGGTGGATGTGAGGAGAACTCTCAGGGATACAGGAGCCCGCCAGTTGAGTACTGGGTTGCTCATCTAGCTTGGTATTTTGAGCAGCTGTACATTTGAAATGACGAATGCAGCCCAGCTTGGTCACAGAGATGATTTCCCCACCTAAACCGACTTCATACTGTTTTATAGCAATGGTAGCAGTCAGTGAGAAACTTACTCAGCAGTGGTATGAAGAGATCAAGGTTTGATGACAGAACCCAAGACTTGCACATATTAATCTCCCAGGTTTAGTCCTGGCATCACCAAAAATTTGAGATAGCTGGCTTGGGAAGGACTACAGTACTTGTCTCGTATCTTAGTGAGCTGTTGCCAATTTCTGTTGACAGTGCTAGGCTAAATATTCCAGGGTTCCAGCGCACAGGGTACCTCTATCCTTGGGAAGCCCAATCTTATCCACCCTGGGACTGCTGAGTGCAGCAGCACCAAAATGGCTTCTGCTACAACCAGTGACCCAACAGAGGCCACTAGAGAGGGGATGTTTACCGGCTTATTTTGAGTAAGGGTACAGGCCCTACAATGGGACTACTTGAGTTTGCACCAGCTATCTGCTGGTCTACCCCATCCTGCCCCAGTCCTCCTCCCATTTTGCCCCCAAACAGCTGCACCGCCAACTGGTGGTGCCACTTACCACCGACTGGCATCCTTCCGAAACTGGGCCCAGCACTGACAGGTGCTGGTCCAGCGCCACCACTCCCTCCTCCCACTGTGGTGTAAACGTGCTTTGTGGCATGTTTGCAACACCTAGCACTGGTACTGGAGCTTGACGCTGGTGCTACAGGCCTGTAGGGTTGGACCCTAAGTCAGAGTATGCAATTTAGATTGTACAAATTGTGTTCAAATGATATATCCCACACAACTGAAACAATACATTTCATTTGAGTTCACTGACAAAGTATTGGAAAACAAAATGTTTAAACTTTGTAAAGTCAGTGGATTGGATCCTGAAAACTGAGTGGTGTTCCACTCACTGAATTAGGCTTTCCTACCCCTTCCTTGTGAGGGGCCTTCTAGAAGAGTGTGCTGTGTGTGTGTGGGGGGGAGGGGCTGTAGATGGGGGAGAGACTTGTTCCTCCCCAGTCCTGCATGAACAGAAGTGTCTTCTCACTGAAGTATTACTCACAGAAGGCCCCTCTGGATCCAGCCCATAAATCATTTGTAACATAAAGTTGATATTTTTACACCTTTTTCACTATTTTAGAATTTGCTCTACATGTTGCCTCAGCATTCTCGTTTTGCTTATTTAATATTAATATGAAGGATGGGGGGGATTGATCTGAATTCTTTGCCTTTACTTAGTTCCAGTATTGTTGAAGAACTTTTTGAAAATCAAGATTGAAAAATAAGATTTGAAAAATAAGGCAGGCCAGCAATCCTACGCTGCATCTAGCGCAAGTTTGGGGTCAAAAGCAGCACAACTTGAGGCAAGGGGAAACCTTTCCCCTTACCCCATGTCACATTGCAGTGGCCCCAGTGGGTCTACTCGAATCTGCACCACCTGACAAAGTGGCGCAGATCTGAGCAGAATGGAGCGGTCAGGGGCTGCGCCGTACTGCCCGGGAATGGGGTCAGGATCCAGCATAATAACCATTGGATCCTGCCCCTGCCTCCCGTTCTTGGCCTGCCCACCCCCGGAAACTACCACCACTTGCCTCCTCCTGCCTCGAAATGCCTCCTCTCTGCCTCCTTCCCCTTCCCCTCCCAGACCCCTGGGTCGGCTGAGCTCAGCTGAAACAAACTTACCGGGCCTGGATTCAGTGCGGGGAGGCCAGTGCAACTCCTTGTGCTGGCCTCTCTGACTCCTAAGACAGCACAAACATACCTTACTGCATGTTTGCGACAGTACTGGGCCAGCGCCAAGGGACTTGTGCTGACCCAAGTGATGTTTGGATTGCACCCTCCTAAACCCAATGTTTCATACTACAGTTGAGATAGTTATGACCAATGTAAAGATGGAAACTTTTTAATATTAATAAAAAAATAAACAAATTCCTTTGCAGGAGACATCAAACACATTTTAGAAAATGAACTTCAAATTCCTGCATCAAAAATGTTGCTCAAGGGCTGGAAGACCGGAGAAGTCGACGATAGCGTAAGTTCCTAACTTTGTTAAAGTAACTTTGGCCTGGGCTCCATCCTGAGCTTTCTGTTACCTGGTGCCAGTGGGCAAGCAATATAAGAAACGTTTTGCATGCAATCATTGATGATAGGAAACAATGAATATTCTGTGGAATTTGGACAGCGTGCAAATCAGTGGTGGTGTTTATTCATTAGGTTTCTCTCATTTAATGTAACCTCCCTGTCTGTCTAAAAGGTGTGCAGGGAAGAGGCCTTTCCAACAGACATTTCATGTTACAGTCTTCCAAGGTCTATTCAATTTTCAGTCCCAAATACTAATAGCGACGCTTCTGACTCCTGTTATAAATGCCATCTATTATCATTTTGGTCTTGAATTGGGCTTTCTGACTATTCAGGTTATTTTTTAAACTCTCCTTGTTGCCAGATCTATACTTCCTCCACTTTTTCACTTCTGGATGTGTTCTGCCTCTTAAATTCTTGACTCTGTACTGCTTGCTTCTTGTGGCTAGTGTGCAGCCCATTGGTCACAAACAAGCATGTCTGGTTCTGCTATCTCCCTAGTCTATAGCACATTCTGTATCACTTGTACCCTTCTATATTTTCTTTGCTGTCCTATTCTGCCCAAGATTTCTGAGAAAAGGGGTGATGGCCCTGTGGGGGGGGGGGTGTCATATGATCCCCTCACTTTTGGTATGTAATGACATGGTGTGTATGATTATTTTTTTTAATGCATTTATAC
Organism: Tiliqua scincoides; assembly: GCF_035046505.1. Taxonomy (NCBI): domain Eukaryota; kingdom Metazoa; phylum Chordata; class Lepidosauria; order Squamata; family Scincidae; genus Tiliqua; species Tiliqua scincoides. The sequence continues at coordinate 157,678,657 of NC_089824.1, forward strand.
CCTACCTTTTCCCCACTCAATGGATATTCCAACTGGCTAACAAAATATATAAATATACAAACAACACCATAAAACAATAAAAATAACCATTAAAATAACCTTCAACAAAGACAGTTTGTTGAAGCTAGACAGTTTCAGTAACAAAGTTGCTACAAAACCTTCTTCAATATCTATAGACTCTGTGGACCAAATATACACTGGCTTTCCTGGAGGGAGATTAAAAAAAAAAAGTGACAAATAAAACCTTCAAAAGCAGAAATAAATAAGGAGGAGCAAAAAGCAATAGAGTAGTAATAAAATAAAAAATTGCAATAAAAGGAGTAAAAAAAAAAATAAAAGCCATATGTGGGTTTTCACTTTGTTCTTTACTGAGGTAATCTATAACAGTGGAAACAATTTTTTTACCTTTTTTGTTAATTTTGTTGTACGATAACAAGGTTGCTTATTAGCCTCTCTGAAGTTCCCCTTGGAATAGAAGATGTAGAGTATAAATTGTATTTTATTAAAGTCCCTAAATCTATTATGGAAAACTGTCCCTTAGGAAGGCTACTGTTTTCCTTGCTGAATTTTATACATTGAATCCTTTTCTTCTGGGACGCCCACATCATTTAAGTTACACCTAAGTCTTGTCAAAATGCAAAATCTTTCAGTAGCTAATAAAGATATGTTAGGATCATCAAGAAAAATCCACTGTTTATATCCAAAGACAAAAGTTATATGATCAGGACTTTTTTTTAGTTAACTGAAAGAAATACCATATTGTCTTGTCAATTTAAGAAATTTTAAAAAATTTCCTTGGAAACAAGTTCATACAACTGTGCATTTCTTCTTGGAGTCCTGAGAGCTGAATTTTTCATTTGAACAAAAGAGTACTGAGAAGGTAGTAGAAAGAAATACAGGGAAAGATTGTTCATTTTTTCCCAAGGCCAGCGAAAAAGGAACAATCGCTTACAATTACATTAATGAGGGGCATGTATGTGTTTGAGAGTGAGTGTGAGAGAAGTTTAAATAATAACTCTGGGTGGGTGTCATGATCAGTATTGGGACTGTGGCATGTCAAGGTATTTAACCATTTCCCTGTACTCTACAGTCCCAACAAAAATGCCCCCCACGGTATTGTGTTCTTCTTGCCTGACCTTTGAAATGAACTGAGGCATATTTACTATACTCATGAGTAAATGTGCACATATGGCTCAGTTTCACTTTCCATCTGACTCAATACATTTTCCTAGTTAGCTATCAGCCTGTCAGTTTCACAACCCACCAACAATCAGGTTGCAATCCACTAGCACAGGGGTCTCCAAACCCTGGCCTGGGGGCCAGATGCGGCCTCTTTCCGGCCCGCGGCCAACCTCTTGTCCCTGGAAAACCTCTGGCCTGCTCAACTGAACATGACCAGAACTGTGCTCTGATTGTGTCTGGAGGGTGTTCTGAGGGCCAGAGAGGTTGAATGAATGAGCCCATTCATTCATTTATTCACTCATCTAAGTTCCATCTCTTATTTATTTAAATTTTATATTTAAATTTTTTTTCCGCCCCTTCACACCATGCCAGATATTTGATGCAGCCCTCTGGCCAAAAAGTTTGGAGACCCCTGCACTAGTGGGTCGGGACTCATGCTAGACGGTTTCAGTAACAAAGTTGCTACAAAACCTTTTTCAATATCTATGGACTCTAAGGACCAAATATACACTGGCTTTCCTAGAGGGGGACAAAATGCTTAGTTTTTCAGGCACCCGAATGCCTGTGTAAAGCTGTCCCTCCCCTTTACCTTCAGAGCTTTTCTCCTGAAGGGCACCCAAGGTGGCTTATTACAGGTTATTGAAAAATACATACATATACAATACAGGATATGATTAGTTTGATCCAGTGCAAGCTTACTTGGAAATAATGCCCTCTGAATTCCGTGGAGCTTATTCTTGAATAAGTGTAAACAATTGGTCCCATTACATCTGCACTAGTTATTCATACTGCATAAACCCATAGCAGTGTGGCATGATGTACTTAGGAGCCACTCTTCTCCTACTCAGTGGTAAAAATTTGCTATCTTGATTCATGCTTGTGTAGCCATGACATAAATGAATATTCTCATAATGAATTCTCATAATGAAATGATTGTGTGGTATCAAAGGACAGAATGAACCACTATGAATTTCATGCATTAACTTGCAGCATTTGAATTTCTCATACGATTTTGTCTTCTGTGCCTAAATCAAAAATGTGAAATGTCTGTTGGATTGACCAGGGATGATGAATGTAAGGCTTGTGGACTGCATTTGGTTTCCAAAGCTGATCCTCTGAGAAAACTTCTTCATTCCTACCCCAGAGCAATAGTATGGTAGTGCTTTATTCCAGGGCCATGCAAGCTGGGAAGAAAGCTTTGGTGAATAGCATGTCTCTGAGGCAGGGGTATTTGTCATATCAAACTCTGCTGTAAAATGCTTGTAACAGAGTTACTCTTTCAAAATGAAGACTTATTTGAATTTCTGGCTTTTCATACTTAAAAACAGCACTGCTACTTTTTTCCCCCTTCAGATGATCCAGGTTCAAATCCCCCCTCAGCCACAAAGCTTCCTGGGTGACCTTGGGCCAGTCACTTTCTCTCAGGCCCACCTACCTCACAGGGTTGTTGTGAGGATAAGAAAGAGGGGAGGAGCAGCTGTGTAAACCGCCCTGAGCTCTTTGGAGGAAGGGCGGTATAAAAATGTGAAAAATAAATAAAAATAAATAAATAAATAAATATTTATTAAAATGTAATGGTGAAGCAAAGCAGTTTTGACAGTGCAGATTATGTTCTTAAATATATAGCTAGACACTTCATTTTATTGCAGTAAGACATATCTAACTGAGGCAAGAGTGCCTGACAGTAGTATTTCTAATATCTAACAATAAATGTTTTCCCCCCTACAGACTGTTCTAAAAACGCTACACTTGCCAAAAAACAACAGCCTCTATGTTCTAACGCCTGATTTGCCGCCACCATCTTCATCAAGTCTGTCTGGGTAAGAAAGACAACACACCCCAATATTTTGAGCATAGTGTAAGAGCATGCTGTAAGATGGTTTTTACATGAAACATCTTCAAAAAATCTAAATGTGGTCTTCTCTTCTTGTTCCCATGTTTTTAAGGAATGGTCTTTGCTCATTTTTTCCCCAGGTCTGGTATCTCTCTAGTACTGTACTGTAATAATGTTATAGATATGGAAATTTTTCTATCTGCATCCTTCAGAGAAAAATTATGAACTGACTGTTAGCCTCTTGCTCTTGGTTAAATATACCTGTGCAATATTAATTCGTGAAGGTAAGGGTTGCTAGGATATTGTGTGGATGTGGTTGAATGCTATGGGCAGAGATCCTGTTTTAGAGCAGGAGATGAGACAACAACAACAACAGTATTTATATACCGCTTTTCAACAAAAAGTTCACAAAGCGGTTGTGAACCGCAATGTGACATTATGAAACGAGGACCATAGCTCAGTGGTAGAGCCCATTTGTTTATGCAAGATTGCAGATTAAGTCTCCAGGTAGGTCTCCAGCAGACCATTCCTCTCTTGCATTTCAGATCCTGGAGAACCATTTCTACTCAGTGTAGACCAGTATTTCTCAAACTTTTAGCATCGGGACCTACTTTTTAGAATGAGAATTCTTCAGGACCCACCAGAAGTGATGTCATGACCAGAAGTGACATCATCAACAAGAAGATTTTTAACAATCCTAGGCTGCAATCCTACCCATGCTTACCCAGGAGTAAGTTCCATTGATTATCATTCTTAAAAGCATATACAGGTGGAGACTTTTTATGCGTGTGAGTTTCATTCCTTGACCCGCCATGATTAGGAAGAAACCGTTGTGCTAAATCAGACCAATGATGTGTTTTACACAAATTGCATAGAGTTGCACAAATACGCTACAGCTTGACACTTAGAGATGGAAGGAAACTAAGGCAGGGTTCTCAATCACCTTCACCTCTTTCGTCTCCCCTTCCTCTGCTCAGTCCTCCCCGTTGCCAGCTGTCCCTGCTTCTTTCACAGGTGGGATGCTGAGCTTTTAAGAGTCCAGTCCTATGCTTTTCTACTCAGAAGTAAGCCCCATTCTACTCAATGGGGCTTACTCCCAGGAAAGTGTGGGGAAGACTGTAGCCTCCAGTCCTATGCCTGTCTATTCAGAAGTAAGTTCCATTCTACTCAGTAGGGCTTACTCCCAGGAAAGTGTGGATCGGATTGTAGCCTAAATCTCATGCTTTGGCTTGCTGGGAAGACTTGCTTGCTGGGCTGTTTTGTTTGTGTAGGCTGGAGCATGAAGAGCCTGCACCTTCTCATTCTGAAGGGGGGGGGAATTCAGCAAACACTCTGAATTTTTTTTAAAGTAATCCCCTCTGTTACTACCGCACCTGTGTGTGTGTGTGTGTGTGAGAGAGAGAGAGAGAGAGAGAGAGAGAGAGAGAGAGAGAGAGAGAGTGTGCTAGACCTTGCTGCATGTGTTCTGGCTACAGAGGTTCCCCCCCTTCCCTTCTTCAACTTCTGTGCTGGCTCAGGGGCTCCAGGAGTCTTACTATTCCTTTGCAAGAGGAACCTCTTCCATGGCTCCAGGGCTATTTCCCTGACTATGCAAGGTGGGGCCTTCTTGCAGTGTTTTGGGCTACCTTGAAATGGAGCGAGACACCAGCGCAGGGCAAAGGAGTCGACTTTGAATTCCCCCCACCTGATTCGCATTGAGATAAATCTGAAGTTAAAAAATCCGTGGATAAATAGGTCGCACCTGTACATAGTAATCTGTTAAAAGTACAGGTCTGTAACATTTCCCCAAATGCAGTCACATACCAGTCTAATATATTAAAAATAAAATACTGAAATGAATGGGGACCCACCTGAAATTGGCTTCCAACCACCTAGTGGGTCCTGACTCATAGTTTTGAGAAACATTGATGTAGACAGTACTGACCTAGAAGGATTGGTGGTCTGGTGCAGTACAAATTGACTTTATATTTTCAGGTTGCTATTGTTTATGGTCCATTCCAACTCTATTTATCTCACATTTTCCAAAGGGGGATGGATTGTGGGTTCCCAATTTACCATCGTTTGCACCCTAATCTTAAACACATATACTGGTAAATGTGCAATACTGACTTCCAAGTAGATGTCAATAGGATTGACATGTTTCAATACTTTTGGGTGCTCTCAAAAGTTTTTCAAGTAACACGCATTCATCTCTCTAATGTAACTGATTGTTCTGTGTGTAATTTTAGAAACGATTTATTTCAGAACAGTTGACACAACTGGAAATACAGCCCTTTAATTTTAGTGATCTGATGGGCATATGTTTTTTTCCATCCTGTGAACAGGTGCAATCTCAAAAGGTTCACACTTTCAGTTTCTAATTACCATGTTTTGCCATACAAAGGTTCTCCGATTGGAAGTGTAGCCTCTCACGTTTTAGGAAACTTTTGAAAGATAATTAAAAAATCAGAACATGCACATTGGAAGTAAACAGAACTGATGGGCAACCCAATCCTCAGCTGCCTGGGGTGCGCGGCTGCAGCGGTGCTGAGAATGGCTGCCACCTTATCCTGCGCGCCTCAGTCTGCTGCGGGAGGCACCTCGGGAAGGGAAGTAGCCCCGCAATGGGGCTACTAAGGTAAAGCTGTTCATGTAGGGCGCCCAGCCACTCCTTCCTCCCCACTCCCTCCTCCCAGCACGCCTGCCTCCCTCCTGCATCCCCCCTGGCATGCCGCCCCCCAGCCTCCCCCATCCCCAGAACGCCTCCTCCCTGCTCCGTCCCTGCCCCTGCTTACTGTGCCACGGCTCAGCGGTCCATGAGACTGCTGAGTGGCAGGGGCTGGGCGCCTGCTTCACACTAGCCCAGCGCTAGCCCAGCACTGTCCGGCAGTAACTGTCGCTGACGTGTCTTACGGCACATTTGTGACAGTGCGCACGGGCGCCGCCAAGCTCAGGATTTGGCTCTGAAATGTAAAATGGTTATCTATTAAGTATCTCTTCTGAAACTAATCATATGGTCACCTAGTGTGTGGTTATATAAATGGTGTTGTTCCTTTCAAAATGTTAAGGACTTATACCTTCATTGGGTATGTGAAAGCCTTGTAGATAAATGCCGAACAGCTCTTTTCAAAATAAGTAAATTACTATATTTTCTACATTATTAGGCCCTAAATTTTTCAAATGGTATAAAAGCAGTAGTTCTCAGACCATGAGGTGTGGTTATAGGAGGCGGTATGGCGAACCCCCAGGGGCATTGCAGGACGCCTCCTGCCTCCCGGAGCCACTCAGCTGCAGGAACACGAAGACTGCAGAGTGACCAAAAAATGGCAATAAGAGGCCTGGTGGGTAAAGTTCCATGGGCGCCATTTTCATCGCTTGAAGTGTCTGCCTACTCACCCTCTCTGAGCTGCTTACTGCTGTTTTTTCAGTTGCTCCTCAGTCTAGAACCCAGAAGTAATGGCGGTTGCATGATGATGTCATCGCCACAACTTCTGGGTCCAGAGCTCCATGTCAGCAGCACTAAGGCCAGTGTGCAACAAAAATGTTTGGGGACTGCTCATTTAAGATGTAGTCTTGCAGAATTAATGCAGTCTGAATATTTATAAATTCAGCATAATTTTTAGGTTTCAATAGCAAATGTATTTTACAATAAAAATATAAACTGTAATGTTCATTTCATTTCATTCACCTGTATTGGCATATGAAACTATAATATTCTGGCATCCCACTGAAACCTACTCATGGCAACTTTCATTTTTTCCCCCAGTGGAGCTTGTGCAGTAGATCACATTCATAGCTACTCAGATAGGGTGTTTTCATTATACAGCAAAATCATAGCCTCAGAAAGTCTTGGGTACAAAGGAACACTAGGTTTCTGAGTGCCGAATCCTGAACTCTTAGCGCTGGTCCACAACCGGTGCTGTGTGCCGCAAACGTGCCAGAAGGCACATCTGTAGCCTTCAGCACTGGTCCAATGCCATTGCTAGCTCAGCGCTGACTGGCGCTGCTCCTCGGTCACCCAAACTGCTGGGCAGTGGAGAGGTAGGTGGGGGTATGAGAGGACGCAGGTAGGAGATGTGCCAGGGGAGGGAGCAGAGTGGGAGCTCTGCATCCAGAGCCTCTGTATCAGACCATGGGCCTGTCATGGAGGCTCTTGGTTCTACAGCAGCCCAAGGGTTGCTGCAGAATAAAGTAGCCCCATTGCGGGGCTACTTGCCTTACCCAGGGGAAGGGGATGAAAGTCCTCTTCTCCTGAGGAGCAACCTGCAGCTGTCCTGTTGCACTCAGGATGCTGTGGCAGCCATTTTGGTGCCGCGGCACTCCCAGCGGTCTGGGCAGCTCTGGATTGGGCTGCCCATCAGTTGAACTAGATTACAAATGACTTGTATTTGCAATTGAACACTTCATTTTTGCAGCAGTAGAAACCACAGAATAAGATATCACTGCTTTATAACAGTGTTTGAGAATTAACTTTAAAAACTGCCCTATAATACAATTGCTTGTATATATGAGTTTTGCACACAAAGGTTCCTAGCAGGAAATGGTGCTTTAAGAAAAATGGATGTGCGCATGCAGTCAAGTTCTTAAAAAACCAATAGGACTTGAGTGCTTAATAGCACCTCATGTGTTTTAAGCATTTTGTAGTGCATTCAGGCAGGTTGCAAGCTATAGCATGGTAGGTGAAAGAGAGAACAGGTGAGAAATGGTGGAGAGACTCTAAAAGTCCATAAAGACTTGGGCAGCTTGAAGGAAGGCGTGTGTCCATGTCCGTCTCTCCCTGTATGTAACATACAGGCAAGGCAAATAAAGGGAATCTGATTGTTTCATTGCCTTGAGTAGGATGGCATGATTCTGGAGACTATTTCTGAATGATCATAGTGAGATTATATTCCTCATCCGCTTCTTAAAGGCGGTCACTCCAGAAGTTTCCTGATAGAGGAGTGCTGGAGAAATACTGACAAATAGTGTGCTGAAAAGAGACTCGTTTACAGTCTCCGGTCTCATGCCAAGTATTATCTCTTATCTTTTTACATGTACCTGGAAAATGCTTGCATGCCATGTTGCTGAGATGATTATTCTCAGCAATGATTCTCCAGAATGATTATGCTGGATCAGAAAGGAAATTGCTCTCTTACTCTCATACAATGAACTGTTTTGTCACATTCCTTGCAATTATATCTTAATAGTGCCATAGCTTAGAAAATTTTAATTTAGCAAAAAGTTCTAGATGTGATACTTCTCATAAGACAGAGAAGAAAATTTGTATCATTCTATGACCAAGAGTGTATGTGCCAGTAGGGAGAGGGGAGGGAATGCATTACCTCTTCCCAAAGGGGGAGCCATAACTCTCTGTGGTGAGCCCACTCACTCCCCAGTAAACACACAAGTCAGAAATATGGTGAAACAGGCCACTTTTATTAACATGTAATTACATAAGAGAAGGGAAACCTGAGGCAGGAAAGGCATTGTCGTCCTCAGTGTTGTAGTGCAGGCAGCTGATACAAGAATAGGCTCATTCTTTTGAACTTGCCAGTAATGAATTGAGGAACAGTTCATGTATGCTGGCCAAATACCAGCTATGCCCTGCCCCTTGCCTAAAGCAACCAGTGGGGCCAAGCCCCTAAGCCTTACATGATGAAGATGCCAGGCAAGGTCAGTCTGCACACAGTTAGCATAGTGTGGATCAGGATTATCTCAAGAATGGAATTCACAAATGATATTTTTATGTTCAAAAAATCTTCCTTAAAACTCAGCTTTGCAGGATCTGTGTCCTCTCCTCTTAAAGGCCAAAATGGTGAGCCTAAGGCAACTTTAGGCTTAGTTTTCCAATAACTAACAGTTCTGCACAAATTAAAAAATATAAAAGCAGGCCCTTACCACGCTTCTCATGCCGTTCGTTCAGTTGTGCAAGTGCAGGACTTCCATGTTCAATTCAAGGAACCACACAAATGAATGAGCTCTTTTGTTTGCACGGTCTATGTAAATCAAACTGGAAGTCCTGCACTTCTGTGTTTGAAGAAACCAAGTAAGGAGGAGCATGATAAGAAGGCAGGTTATCCACTTTCTGCTTGCTTTTAGTGGACAGAAAGCTGATCGTTGTGGGTTACATCTGCAGCAGGCTGGTAGGAGGCAGTGGTGGTGGCAGAGTGAAGGTCGCCCCCAATATGCTGCCCTCTCACCCCTGTGCCTGCAGTCTGATGCCCGTGCAATCCGTTTCACCTGGCCTAATGGATGAGTTTCCCCCGTGCGTGGAGGGAAGTGTCCATTGCTCAAAGAAGTAAACAATTCCATTGGGTTAATGCAGTTCTCTTGCTGGAGCCCAGCCTACTCTCTGGAGCCCCTTCATGCTTTCATAGTCTAGCATTCTTGTGCAGTTCATAGCCATTGTATACTCGTGGCTGGTTTGTGATAAAGTGATTGCTGATTTTATAAAGTTGAATGACAATTTCAAACTCCCAAGTATGTAATAAAGTGTCTGTGTAGAAAGACATGAAGGTGGAGAATGGCTGGGTAAGTCTCAGACCAGCCTGAAGCAAATTGGTTTGCTTTGTTGGCCTTGTGAGTCACATGCCACTAAATCAATCAATCTAAAGCAAGAGTCTGTCATAATTATATGTTTTGTACTAGTAAGGATATTCAGGATATAGCTTTTATTGTTATTTGAAAACCATTTAATCAGATTACAGAGCCATTGTGGTTGTGCTGAACTGTCTATATTAACTGTAGCATAATGTTAATTAAGAATCATGTCACTTTTATTTCTGTTTTCTGCTTTGTTGTACTGAAGCAGTAGGTACTTGCAGTGCAATCTTATGAATGTCTATATGGAATTGTCCCACTATATTCCTTAGAGCTTATGTCCAAGAAAGTGTGCATAGAATTGCATCCTAAGCTACTTTGAAATTCCCAGTGATAGTAGGATTTGGATTTTTTTAATGGTATCCTTTCTTATGAGACAGTACACGCACATCTCTCAAAATTTAAAAATGAACGATAAAGTAAGCAGACAGAAGCCTTTCTCATTTTCCACACTAGCCAGATTTTCTGACTGATTGCTGTTTGAGACTAATCTGCCATCGCTTGCTGCATTAGCTACAACAAACATTACATTTACATACTGATTTCATATTTTGTTTTAGTGTAAATAAACTGTAATTATAGTAAATTTGGATGTCTGTTGACATGAGCTTGTATAAATCTGTATGTTTGCAATGGAAATGCTAATTATCATGTGTCATTATATTTTGTTAAAATTTAGATGTTTGGAGGAAAAAAATGAATAGCTATGATGAATAATGGATTTTTTTCTTCTGAAATCCATGAAGAGCCTTTGTAGAGCTAGAACAATGAAGCTGGCAAACCCTTGCCTCAATTAAATTATGATTCTAAAAATATGTTTAGTTACACATACAAATTCATCTAGCATAAAAATAGATGAATTTCAGATAGCTCCTCGATGTTCTTCCTATTCACTGAAGTTGGTAAGTTGGTGAGAATTCTCTCTCTCTCTCTCTCTCTCTCTCTCTCTCTCACTTTCTCTCTCTCCAACCTGTAACCAAAATATCTAAATGTAAAACACTTGACAATATAACTTGAATAGAAATCCATGCTGTAGTTTATATATGTATACTTATTTTTCCTGTAACTATTGCCATGCTGTGGTAAGGAGTAGAAAAATCCCCTATGTGTCTTTGAATACCTGTAATATCAGAGTGGAAATAATTGTAGGATTAGGATATTGCTGATGCTGACCTACACTGAAAGACTCAGTTGTGCAACCCAGATACACAAATTGGAATCCAGTAAATTTTCATTAGCTAAAGGTCATTTAAAAAAAGATTGGATCAACATATGGGCTGGTATAAAAGTTATTACATTTGGTCTTTATACGAACAGGATCAATTAAACTTAAAATCTTTAACTGCTTTTTGTCTAATTTTATAAACCATTAAGGCAAAACAATGCCCCCTTTTAGTCAAGAATGGTTCTGAATCACTTAACATTACTGTTATCGTCATAACCAACAGTTGCACAAGTCTAAAAAAGCTTTTCTCTTCTTGATGTTAATACAGAGCATTGTACAGAGCTTATGTACATGGGTCACATTTGCTGCACCTTATGTATGTGGCATTTGTAACGTTGTTGCTTAGTTGATGTAGGTTGAATCAACAGCTTCACAAAAGCTTCATGCAGAGTTTTCTCTATGAAAAGAAATACAGCTAGAGAGTAATCCTAGATGATTTAATAAAATCTGGCTTTTCTGGGTGGAGAACATTTTCCAATCTGGCTTTGGCAAGGAGAAATGTGGAATTTGACATGTAGGAGACAAGGAATTTGAAAAAACAGGTGTCAGACACAGGAAAATCATATGATAGTAATGCTGGAGTTTGGATGCAATGCTTCCTGAAGTACTCTGGTTTAACTGCTTTAACTGTTGGTGAAATGGCCAAAGGAACCATCATGGGGGCTACAGTTGAAAGTCCTGTCCCACGTTACCCCCAAACAAACCCCTGGTGATGGGGAATTGTTGAGCAGAAGCTTGGATGAAGAATGAAGGGTATAGGCAGGTCTGCGTGGGAGCAGGTAGTCCCTCAGATAACTTGGTCCCTCAGATCTGATTAGAGCATTAAAGGTCAAAATTAATACTTGAACCCCAACCAGAACCTGTGCTACTGAATTCTGAATGAGTTGAAGCTTTTTCAAGAGTAGCCCCAAGCAGAGTGGTTTTACAGTAGTCTGATTTCATTGTGACTGGATGTGCAATGCTGACCAGATTTGCTTTTGATAGGAAGAGGCTCAGTTGGCAATTCTGAAATACCTGGAAGCCTATGCAATACTTTCTTAAAAAAAAAAAATCAATATTCCCTAGAGCCCCATGAGATAGCACACATTATAAATCTATATGCACTTGCTTGCATGGATGGGAACTCAAGTCTCGAGTTGCTCGAATCAGAACTTGAATCAGAGTGGCAAAATCACTTTTTTTGCTGACATGTGTATACTCGAGTCATGTGTGTCATTGACATGGTCACTGACTCTGGTTTTGGTCCTCTGACTCTGAAATGAGACATGAATCTGAAAAATTCAAGTCCACGAGACTGGGTATGCTTGCTTACTTTTTTCACGGTGTGAAAAACCTTGTGGGGCCATCATTCAGACCAGGTGAGCAGTGGGGAAGTTCCAGTCAGGAGGCAGGAAAGGGTTAATATTTTTGTTTTGCATCAAGCAGAAAGTGGGTGGAGGGAGGCAGGAACAGACTCTCTTGTCCATATCTGAAGAAACCAATGATTATTAGACAAAGGATGGGTGGAAGGAGGAGCCCAAGGGATGGGGTGGGGTTCTTGCCTTAGGAGTGACTGAGAAGCCCACGGAGGGGGGAAAAGGAGGGGAAGCTGAGGGGTGAGGCAGTTCCTAGTGATCGAAGAGAAACTTATGGCTCTGGTGGGCTCATTGAATGACCAGCTGCAATGGGACTACTTCTCAGTAAAGTTGCAAAAGATTGGGTTATACTGGGAGGAATGTCTCCAAGTGCTGCACACGACTCTCCTCCCACTTGCTTCTTCTGTCTGCGCTCTCATGCAGTCCATCCCACCCCCCTCTTGCCTTGCCAACCTCAGATACATTCCAGTCCCTATTGCTTCATTCCCTGGCATGCCTTCTGAAGGTGTGATGTGAATGGGGATGTGTGAGGTGTTTTAATGCTGGGGTTCATCGGGAACCAATTGGCGCTTTCTGCATTGCTACCTTCACTCAAAGAACAGCTTTTGTTTACCGATGGGATGTGTGGGGACATGAGGGGAGTGTTTATTGATAATTCTGACACACACATACACCCCGCCAGCAGCTCTGTTTTTTCCACAGAGTCCCAAAAACGCTCTGGATAAGTCCCCACAGCTACCCATTAAGACTTGTGCATGAGTTGAGTCAAGGGGGGTGGGGACTTGGAATTCCACTCAAGTCTAGCTTTGGTGGGTTTGCACATCCCTGCCTGCTTGTAGTATGTGTCTGTGGAACTCTAGATTTATCTGTTCTCCATAGGGGTCTGTTCTCCATTTTCCCCACACAGGTAATTCAACAGGTGATGATGTTTTTAAGTCGTGTCCGACTCTTCGTGACCCCATGGACCACAGCACGTCAGGTCTCCCTCTCTGCCACTAACTTCTGGAGTTTGTCCAAATTCATGTTCATTGCCTCCATGACACTATCTAACCATCTCATCCTCTGCTGTCCCCTTCTCCTTTTGCCTTCAATTTTTCCCAGCATCAGGGTCTTTTCTAAAGACTCCTCCCTTCTCATGAGATGATCAAAGTATTCAAGCTTCAACTTCAGCATCTGTCCTTCTAATGAACAGTCAGGGTTGATTTCCTGTAGGATTGACTGATTTGATCTCCTTTTAGTCCAGAGGACTTTGCAAAGTCTTCTCCAACACCATAATTTGAAAGCATCTATTCTATGGCGCTTGGCCCTCCTCGGTCCAGCTCTCACAGCCATACGTCACTACTGGAAAACCAAAGCTTTGACTATACGGACCTTTATCGACAAGGTGATGTCTCGGATTTTCATTAAGTTGCCTAGGCTTACCATAGCTTTCCTCCCAAGAAGCAAGCATCTTTAAATTTCATGGCTGCAGTCTCCGTCTGCAGTGATCTTGGAGCCCAAGAAGATAAACTCTGTCATGACTTCCATTTCTTCCCCTTCTATTTGACATGAGGGGATGGTTTTTTAATGTTGTTTAAAGTCACATTTTGCACTTTCCTATTTCACCCCCATCAAGTGGTTCTTTAGATCCTACTTACTTTCTGCCATTAGAGTGGTATCATCTGCATATTTGAGGTTGTTGATATTTCTCCCAGCAATCTTAATTCTGGCTTGTGTTTCATCCAACCCAGCCTTTCGAATGATGTACTCTGCATATAAGTTAAATAAGCAGGGTGACAATATACAGCCTTGTTGTGCTCCTTTTCCTATTTTAAACCAATCAGTTATTCCATATCCAGTTCCAACAGTTGCCTCTTGACCTGCACACAGATTTCTCAGGAGATAGCTAAGGTGGTTTGGTTCTCCCATCTCTTTAAGAACTTGCCACAGTTTGTTGTGATCCACGCAATTAAAAGTTTTAGCATAGTCAGTGAAGCAGAAGCAGATGTTTTCCTGGAACTCCCTTGCTTTCTCCATAATCCAGCGAATGTTGGCAATTTGATCTTTGGTTCTTCTGCCTCTTTGAAAACCAGCTTGTTCTTCTGGTAGTTCTCTGTTCACATACTGCTGAAGCCTAGCTTGTAGGATTTTGAGCATAACCTTGCTAGCATGTGAAATAAGCTCAATTGCGTGGTGGTTTGAACATTCTTCGGCATTGCCTTTCTTTGGGACTAGAACGTAAACCAATCTTTTCCAATCCTGAGGCCGCTGCTGAGTTTTCCAAATTTGCTGGCAGATTGAGTGCAACAGTTTAACAACATCATTATTTAAACTTTTAAGGAGCTCAGTTGGAATACTGTCCGCTAGCTTTGTTAGTGATGCTTCCTAGGACCCACTTGACTTCACACTCCAGGATGTCTGGCTCAACCACAATGATCACACCATTGTGGTTATCAGAGACATTAAGATCTTCCTTGTAGAGTTCCTCTGTGTATTCTTGCCACCTCTTCTTAATCTCATCTTCTTCTCTTAGGTCCCTACCATTCTTGCCTTTTATCATGCTCATCTTTGCATGGAATGTTCCTGTGATATCTCCAATTTTCTTGAAGAGTTCTCTCCTATTGTTTTCCTCTATTTCTCCACATTGCTCATTTAAGAAGGCATTCCTATCTCTCCTTGCTGTTCTCTGGAAATCAGTATTCAGTATTCTTTCCCTTTCTCCCTTGCCTTTTGCTTTCCTTCTTTTCTCAGCAATTTGTAAAGCTTCTTCAGACAACCATTTGCCTTCTTGCATTTCTTTTCCTTAGGGATGGTTCTAGTTGCTACCTCCTGAACAAAATTGCGAGCCTCCGTCCATAGTTCTTCAGGCATTCTGTCTATCACATTTAAACCTTTTACTCTATTTGTCACCTCCAGTGTGTATTCATATGGAATATGATGTAGGTCATACCTTAATGGCCTAATATTTTTCCCTGCTTTCTTCCATTTAAGTCTGAATTTTGCAATAAGCTCATGATCTGATCCACAGTCAGCTCCAGGTCTTGTTTTTACTGATTGTATAGAGCTTCTCCATCTTTGGCTGCAAAGAACATATACTATAATCATAGCAATTATTACTCTTTAAGTGTCAAAATACTTAGTACTACAAACAGAAGAAACATTGTTGAGCTTTTACACAGAAACATTGCAGATTGGCAAAGGAGAAATCTTAATGGGAGAGCTGCAAAGTGGGAATTTCATGCAAAGTTCTTTCTCACTTTATAATTGCGTCCAGGTGCACAGAAAATCTGATCAATCAATGTGCACAGTTTTATTCTCTATCCTTTGGGAACTGTGAGAATTCAGAAAAACAAATACCTTATTTATAAAAATTTGCTCTTGGTATCTGAGCCAAATATTTATTATACATTGATCAAAAAGTGGATGTTGATTTTGCCACTCAGAAAATATTTTAACAGGTCATTTTGTTATCTGAGCCACATCCCTGATACTATGCCTTCATTAGGCAGGGTACTTCCTCTAATGCTGTTTTCTCACTTAGACAAATTACAGTATAATCTAATTTTTGTCATCATCTCTAACCAGCATAATACTTACTGATTTAATTAAATGAAGGAGAACCAATTACTGACTTGCTGAACAGTGCTAGAAACCTTGTTGAAGTTGAAGCATTTTTCGTAATGAACTTCAAATACTTCTTGTTGACTATACCACTGTATGCTTTGTTTATTTTCTCCCCATTCTGTTTCAAGTGACTGGGTTGGGCAAAACTAAAACAGTTTTATAAAATCAGTAGATTGTATTACATTTTCTATGGCAAGTTTTCCAAACCAGCATTGACACATACAGAAGCCATGTGTATAAACTTTGCCTTTGACATTAAATTCTAGTTTAAATACATATTAAAACTTCTAAAAATGTATCTGATTTTTCTGTCCCTTGAGGCAGAATCTTCTAATGAACACAGCACTGGTGAACAATTATTGGACAGTATCCATACAGGGTTTGCTTTTTCATCCAATATTTCAATAAAACCAGTAAACGTTCCTTTAAAAATTTAAAACTCAAATCCTGTATTAATACTGTAGTATAAGGTTGTCCTTGTCATTGTCATCATACTTGTATGCCTTTTAGTAGAACATTAAGATGAGATTACCACAGAACAGACAAGGTAGGTCTGTGTACAAGGGGGTATTTTGTAAATATAAAAAGGGGAGGAAGAACTCACATAGTATGCTAGTCTTTATCAGACTTATTTCCCTCCAGCAGTTGCAGAATTTGGGTGTCAAATTACAGAAAAGGGGTTGGAATTGGTCTGTTCAAGTCCCTAACAATTTCTTATTGTAATCTCACAGCACACATTCTGCAGCCCACATACCCCTTCCTCATGCTGGATGTTATAAGCCTTTAAGTTAAGATTCTAGGAGGGAGGAACATTAGGGTTGGAGGAAAAATACTTCCTCCAGTGCTAATTCATTGCCTCCTTCTGTTTCAGCTACAAGGTGACCAATCCCTTAACAGCTTCAGTTATTTTGGAAAGAAGATCAGGCTTGAGAGATATCTATATGAAAATGGAACAAAGGCGATATTTAATTATCCCAACTCTCCCATGAAATTGCCTCCTTCTGTGCCCACTGAAAATCTGCTCCTTGGGTGATGGGGTCAGGCATTTGTAGGATGGTATGAGATATGATGCAGGGTGCTGCAACAGGAGGTTGAATTGGCAAAAATCTGTGAAGTTTCCTCCAAGTTCCAGAAAGTAATGGTCCAATCCTATCCAGCAATAGCACTGGTATAACATGTGTTCCACTGGTGCAGTCTGCCACAAAGCGGCCGTAAAGAGCTTTGTGACAGCTCAAATAGTCAGTGTGCTGGTGGGAAGGCTGGAGCCTTCCTGTGCATACCTGTGAACATCTGGAGGCTCGCTGTACCAGGTAAATCAAATACAGGGGTGGAACAGGGTAGAGGAGGGGGTTAATGGGGCAGGGAGTGGAATGGAGTTTTGGCACAAGAGGGCAGCGATTCAGTGCTAGTGGTGCCCACTGAATCAAAACACCCTTCCTGGGTCTGATCTGCCTGCATGTGTTAATGGACTTCTGCCAGCTATATTGGGAACAAACACATGGGAACAAACAAATGTCCCCTTACTCCGAGAAGACCTCCAGTAGCCAAAACTTGTCTGTGGGATACAGCGGAGGTTTGTGCTGGCACTGCTGCACCTCATGGAGTTTAGGTAAGATTGGGCTGTTAGTTTCTTCTACTCAAGTGGCTTCTGGATCCTGTCCTTTGTCTTCAACAGTGATATCTAGCAGTAGATTATGAAAATGCAATGAAATTGGGTCATTGGCCCCAACCATTGGTTTTTGGTTTTAGATTGACTGACCAACATTAAAACATTTTAACACTTCCCTCTGGCATTCTAAAATTTGGCAGTAATTGTCACCATGTTAACTGAAAAGTGATGCGTGCGGATTCCTTGTGTATGTGTGTCCCCACAAACGTGATATTGGAGCATGTTAAGACTGCACATTGTTGTTGTTATTAGATACATCAGCTTCATAATCAATAGAGATGTCATTTATAAAACACTAGAAATAAATTTGTGGCATAAGTGTTTTTACTTTATGTAAATTTTCTGTGTATTTTAGCAGTGTTACCTAAGTTATTTTCAGAATTCAGTTGAAATCCTGGCATTAATGAACTTAGACATGTGTTAAAAACAACTAAATGTTGTGGAAGTGGCAGTTGGTTCTGTGTCTTCCAAATTCTGCAGAGTTAACATGTGGTCTTGGACACTTCAGCCACCTTAGGAGAGAAGGAGTTAACAGGTTAGCCCCCTTGGTCATTTTCTGCATGCTTCCTTGACTTTAAGAGCCAAAAAGAAAGCGATGATAACATTGTGCCTGGACTTGTCTCTGCAGAGTTTAGGGTACTCCTGGGGTTTTTACAGCTAAGTGTAAAGCATGCTAGAACATGCTCGCCCCTGATTTTCTTGTTTTTCTTTCAACCCTTTCAGTGCCCTGCAGGAATCATTAAATCAAAACTTCATGCTGATTGTCACCCATCGAGAAGTCCAGCGGGAGTACAACCTCAACTTCTCAGGAAGCAGTACCATTCAGGAGGTGAGTTCTGTCTCACAGCTGAAGAATAAATGTAGCTCATTATAACTAATGTCAGCTTTGTTAAAGAGGGCTTATGTATTCAGGCTGCAGACTTCCTTTCGTGTTTCGTTATTAAGTTTTTAGCTTTTAATTAACTGGATGATGAAAGATTACTGTAGGTACATCAGATGGTGTGACCTACATATAAAATTTGCATTAATTTTACCCTGAAGCTGTAGTGCATTTGGTAGTATGTTGCATTTTAGTAGCAAAATGCATCATGAGAGATGAGCAAGTGTCCTCTTGTTAAGCTTCCTCTCCTTTCTTTCTTGATCCTATGCCCTTCTGTGTTTTCCTGCATTTTTTACTTGCACTTTAACATACCCTGTGTCAAACACACTGCTATCATATTGCCTTGACTATTGATGGAATAATAAAGAAATGATTTCTCTTTAAAAATGCTATCACTGTTATTTTGTAGAGCAGCCAGCAAGGGGTGATGTTGCAACGACTCCCTCGAGTGACAATTGTATTTCTTAAAATGATCATAGCCCTCTAACTTAGAAGTTGAAATTCTTCTCTGTTCTGTGACCTTGTTGTATACCAAAACTCAGTTAATCGCAATCTATTTGTAATGGATTGCATATCTAGTCTTAAAGCAGGTGTATCTTTTGGAATAATTTCTTACGTTATTAAACACTTTCTTCCAATTTAAACACAGAAACTGAAATCCAAAGAGGATTTTGGATGCCTGATGTTCCCCTGCTTCTGGCAGTAGCGCCTTGCAACTCATGGCTCCTCAACATTGAGGATTTTGTGTTTATGGAAGGAAGAACTGAAAAGCTCCTGTACTTACCACAAATTCCGGCTCTGAATTGTAGCATTTTTTTCATAAATTCTTATTCTGTTATTCTACAATTCAGCAATTTTATACACTTTTACTTAGAAGTAAAAGCCCAATCCTATGCATGTCTACTCAGAAGCAAGTCCCATTAGAGTCAATCGGATTTACTCCCAGGAAAGGGTGGATAGGATTGGGCTGTAAGTCCCATTATACTCAGTAGGACTTACATTTGGATAAATGCATATAGGATTGCAGCTTTGGTGAGCAGTTAGCCATATTTGGTTTTTTTAGTAGAATAGAAACAATTTTAAAAATCTACAAACATGCATGACAGTCTGAAAAACTGTGTTCACTCTTGAATTTAGCATGGTGTATGCTTTTGAAGAGAAACTCTATTGTAAAATCCCAGAAGTCGGTATTTTGTTTCTTAACGCTGTATGTGTTGCAAAAAACCTCTTATGATGCATGGTTTGAGTCCATTTTACTGTGATTACTGAAATGCATCAAAATCTGAGATTGCAGCACAAGACACCATAATACTGAAAACAAACTGACCGGTTTTCAACACAAGTTTTGGTAGGTCTTTCTAAGTAAGAGCATCTCCACTTGAAGAATCCAGGCAATTCCATCCAGGTTAGCGCAGGCAATTCAATCCTGTCAGTGCAGGTTTGTGGCTTATACAGCATTATTGTGACATTTGGTTTTTAGCTGTACCTAGAAGTTAGAAAGTTGCAGGTGAGTGATCCAATTGTTTTTTATCATCTTGGAGGGTGCTGGGGCAACACTTCATAAAACTGATTGCTGGCATTTTTCTTCAGTGCTTCCAGTGAACCATTGCATTATGTAGGGATGTTGTAGATGGAGAGTTAGTTTGCAAAGAAACTAAAGCTGCAATCTTATGCACACCCTCCCTACCTGGTAGTACCTCCCTCCCTACTCTCCCTACCTGGGAGTAGGACCAATTGTCTGAGTATATGGTACCAATTGTCTGAGTAAACTTACATGCATAAGATGGGCTGTAAGTTTAGGGTTCGAATGATGAATCCTTTAGAATCCATTTCTAATGAAAAACCAAACCAAAAGAATGTTCCATTGTCTTGTCCTACTGTGCAAAGAGATGTGAAATTGGGTGCTATTCTTAAACAAAAAAATGACATTTCTCAGTACCACCAAGGGCTGAAACATTGATTAGGGAAGAAAACTGAAATCTCATTATCAACCACTTGCAGATACGGCCCATAAACTTCAGAAGAAATGTGTGATGAGTCACAGGGTTCTGGATTTGGCCTGATCACATTGGCTTGATATTAGCACATTAGTTGTATGTTGGATAAAATAGCAGTTATAATGATGTTCCATGGGTTTGCCCATCAGAAGGTAAGTGGTTATTGTATGCAATAGCAACAATGCAAGAAATAGCATTACTGTGTTAGGTTCTCAGACTGAATCTTGTTGGTTCTTTCCTCTCTACCCCTGTTTTAAATGACCTCCCTTTGGTGCTGTGTGACAGGAAAAAAAAATCTGAGCTTTTGACTGTAGACAAGGAACTCAGTAAACTGAAATAATACTCTGAACATGAGCTATTGAACTGAAATATTTTTCATGAAAGCAAATATCAATCATATATAAAACATCTTTTTCTGAAATTATTGGTAACGTTTTCCTTTTGTTTTCACGGTAATACTTTTTGACAAATTAGCAGTGTAGAACCAAAAATATGTATTTTAAGGGTAATTGAACTCTTTGTGCCAGTTGCAGCTGTCAGCCACCAGAGGGCAGAAAGGACTATTCAATTATTCTCTAGAAATACCATCCAGTGTTTTTCAAATTAGCTTCCCATATATTAACAAAAAGGAGTATAATGGCTGAGTTATTGTTTGATTTACAGATAATTGGCATATTGCGTGAAGGAGACTTAATTTCACCCTTTAAAATTAAACAGGGAGATTTAAAAAGACATAAAATATTCATTAATGTTCAGTGATTATAAAGCAGTGGCATATATTTATTTTACCTTTATTACTGTTTCGATGGGAAAATACTGCAAATATTTCAGAAATCGAGTTGGCCATACTGACAAGTTGAAATGTTTAAGCAGTGTTAATGCAATCTATTCACACCTGATATCCTATGCAGAAAGATTCAAAATGTCTACATCAATTATTAAAGGAAATACTTAAAATTCTGGAAATGCTTCATGGCTCGCCACAACTATTGGATGCAACTGTCTCTCCAGATCCAGTTCCTTAGATTATTTAAGTGTATTTTAATGATTCATTGTAAGCACTATTTTTTTTTCTTGTCTTTTCCAAATAAAATATTTTTGCTAAAAAGAAACCAGTTAAGTTAGCTGCTGTGAATATAGTAGTTCATTAATTTTAAATTTTTTTATTTCCTTTTGAGATGTATGTTGAAAAGCTTTTAAGAAAGTGAGAGATGAATTTTTTTGTTGATGTTCTGGATAACAATAAGAGAGGGAATAAATATTTAGGAAACATCTGCATGGGATTATGCTTCCAGTTTTGGTGCTATAGTGTCTTAGTAGAAGTTTAGAAAGAGTACCTTTTTAAAAAACGAAGGTAACTGGTGTGATTTGGGAAACCTCTGTCATAATATTCTTCCCTTGCAGACTGCATACCTCTAGGGTGGTCTTGAATTGAAGTCAAGGTCCTGCCGAGGATGCAGTGGTGGGTGAAGAGGGAGTACAGGGGTGCCAGGGTGCAGGGGATGCCAACTAGGGTAATGCACTCGGTCTTTGGTGCTTTAGGAGTTTCCTGGGTGCATGCATGGAGCACTCATCACTGGAAGCAGGGAGTGCCCACCCTTCCTTCCTTGCCTCTAAATGGCTCTGAAATGGAGCTGTTCTAAAAGCAAGGGGTGTGTCAGGTGCAGGTGATATGGGGGTTGATGTTTCTGCATCACCATATCACTCCCATACCTAGGTGCCATTAAGACCCTTGGCACTGCTGCTAGGATGAAAATTCAAGTGTGTGTTGACTGAAAGTCCTTTGACCATAGATGCCCTTCAGTGAACACAAGCCCTATGAAGGAGATGAACCGAAACCACACAGTCCTTTTCAATAGCGCTGTATCTTTTCTGTTTGCCCACTCAACATTTCAGATTTGAGGTGATGCATGTTCTTTATGTCTCCTCTTCCATTGATACTATAAAATGTAATTAGCAATTTATAATGCTAGAATGAATTCGGTTAATGCAGGATCTCTAGACTTTTTGTGACCTTTTCTCCAACCAAATATGAAGATGAAGGAACAGGAGAGTTATTACTTCAGGAACTTAATTATTTCATGTTGGCCTCTATTGCTAATTAGTCTGGGTCACAGGTTTCAGATATCTGTTGGTTCTTGTGAAACTGTGCCAGTAAGTTGAGTCATGACCAGATTGTTCTTGATACACTGTTAGTGCAATCCTCTGTGCACAATCCTCTGTGCAATCCTCAATTTACTCAGAAGTAAATCCCACTGGCTTTACTCCCATGTAAGTGTGTGTAGGATTGCAGCCTATCTTGATCTTTTAAGCTTTATGAGCCACAATTTTGCACTAAACATTTAAAAAAAAAATAACCATGTTTGAATTCAAAAACGAAATGGAAAAGCAGACAAGGACTGAACTGAGGTATTCTTGAGTTAAAAGGTGTTAGAATTATCAATGATTATAGTAATACTTTTACAGCTTGATCTTAAGGCTTGCTACATGACAAATTAATAAGGAGATTTAGGGCGCAATCCTAACTCCCCATTGGACTGGTGCAAGTCCCTTGCACCGGCCCAGGAGGGTCACAAACGTAAAGCACGGTTGCACCTCCTCAGGAGTTGACTGGGCTAGCGCAGGGACATGCACCTGCCCACGGAGGCTGCATCCAGCTTCTGTGCCAACTTGGGGAGGGAAGGTTGCTTTGGCCAAGCTCAGCCAATGCAGGGGTCTGCTGAGGGCAGGGAGGAGGCGGGAGGGAGGTGTTCCAGGGCAGGCAGAGGGCATTCCAGTGGGCAAGCAGGGAGGGGGAGGCAGGGCTGGGACCTGGCAGCTATGCTGGATGCCAACATCGTTCTCTGAGCAGCGTGGAGCAGCTCAATGCTGCTCCGTTCTCCTCGGACTTGTGCTACCTCCTGAGGTAGCGCAAGTCCAAGGAGTCCCATTGGGGCCATGGTGGCTTACCTGGGGGTAAGGGGAAGAGTTTCCCCTTGCCTCTGGCTGAGCCACTTCTGACTCCAGTCTTGTGCTGGATACAGCACAGGCCTCCTGGTCTGCCTATTCCAGTGCAAGATAGGATTGCGCTGCATGGCATATAAATTGTTGCACCGATGCAACATCAAAAGCATCATTCTGTAGCTTTCGTGGCTCAAGCATTAGTTACCAATTGAAAAGCTGGGGTAGGCTGTGATGTGGGACAAATAGCTTAGGGCCCAATCCTATCCAATTTTCCAGTGCCAGTGCATTTGTACTGCAGCCTTGAGGTAAGGGAACAAACGTTCTTTCACGTTGAACAGGCCTGTGTGACTGCTTACCTACTGCAGGATGTGGCACACACCCCATTGGTATGGCTGTATCAGTGCTGGAAAGTTGGATAGTATTGGGCCCTTAGTGATGGTAACCTCTATAATCCTCTTGTTATGTTGAGGGCCAAGTGAGATTTGAGATGGGAGCTCCATTTTTGGAGCTCTTGCTGTCTGTTGGTCTGTCACTGTTTCCCAAAAAACACCTGTGTGGTGGAGATGATTAGGACTGAGGCTGCAGCCATTTGCCCCATGCTGATTGCTCTCGCCCCCACTGTTATTAGCTGCAGAGGTGAAAACTTCCATGTACAATTTAAGCCTCTTCTTCCGGCTCTCCCAGACACCACCATCTTGGATCACTTAAGATCTCGCACAATTTTTGTGAAATCTCGCAAGAATTGCATGACATCTTGCATAATTGAAGATGGTGGCTCATAGGAGAGTCAAAAGAAGTGGCCAATGGGGACATCCCACAGCACCCCTGGGAGTTCACCACAGTGCCCTCAGGCACTGCAGTGCACAGTTTGGGAACCACTGCTCTAACGGCTTGCTCTGTTCAGGCTGATCCAGTGGCTATTGGTCAGATAAGACAAACAAATGGGGCAGGGGCACAAGAGTGTCCACATCTGGGGCTCATTTTCTAATACAAAAGTAGTTAGGATGCTGGGGGGATCAAAACTTTGGAGCTGCACAACTGGTTTAGAGAGCAGGAAAGGTAACCTCTTATACCACTTCAATGCATTTGGAGTTTGTCTTGGCTTCCTTGCATAAGAATATGGAGAACATAAGAACAGCCCCACTGGATCAGGCCATAGGCCCATCTAGTCCAGGAGGCATTATCTGAAAAGTCAATAACTACAAGTGTTATTTTTTTTACAAAATTGTATTTAAAAAATTTTAAACTCAGAAATAAGCTCATTGTGGCAGTAAAAGTTAGGATGTATTTCTATCTTACTCACTGGAAACAAATACCTCTAGCAGTAATTCAAAATGAAATAGAAGCTGTTGCCTCATTTCAGTCTAAGTAGTTCTTTAATCCAGCGTTTCTCAAACTGTGGGTCTTCCCAAGGCTAGTAGGTAGGAAGGGTTGTAAGGTGAGCTGTTCTGGCTGGCTTTGAGCCTGAAGCCTGTGATCTAAACTATTTAAATTGGAAATCAGCGGATGCTTCTGTTGCTTTTCATTTCTAGGTAAATTTTGTTTTTAGGGATATATTATGATGTTTTAAATGATACTTTTTTCATTGTGACTGCTTTGAGCTTTTTAATAAATTAATAAAATAATCCTGTTGGGAACTGACTATGAGGAGGAATTGTCCCACAGCAGATTATAAATAGCAAAATCAAGGTCACTCTCTGCAGGATTGAGGGAGCTGCAAACCACAAATAAGTCCTTAAACTCCCAGGCAAGACCTCGTGATTGCCAGGGAACAAATCCCCTCTAGTAAAGTTGCAGGAATTGGAAAGGTGCATTGCTGTGGCTGGAAGCCATGCAGTGTGAGTCCTTTTTGCAAGACCTGCCTTCTCCCAGTGGGTTACTCTTTACCTGAAAGAACTGAATTACCACTTCCAGTTTCAGTCTGGTAACTTTTATTGTCTTTCTCAAGGAACTAGGTTCAGTAAATTTAGAGGCTATAAGACTTCCTGGCAATTGACCTGATGCTCTTAGTCACCACCAGAGGGGCTGGGCCTCATGAACAGCACCTGATATACTAGAACTCAGGATGGTTAACAACTAGTAGAAGTGGATAAGATGATTAGAACAGGCAGACTTCTTTACTTAATTTTAAGGAATTAACATAAATTATGTTATGTTCCTATGTTCTGAGGAATGATGGGATGCCACTGTATGTGATTTTCTTATTATTTCATGCCAGATCCTTACACATGAGGCTGCTTCTGTACCAAGAAGAGATGCCTCTAGTTATTTGATTGGAAAACTTGAGTTCTTTCCACTGAGGTGAACCTTAGAGAGTCCAGCAGGATCTTCATAGAAGATTTCTCTTCAGGTGAAAAGCCCCTTGCAGAAGTTGGTGGCTGAAGAGGGCTGTTATAACTGCAGCAATTGCATTTTTAAGTTTAAATTACTACTTTAAATGGCACTGTTCAGTGGGAAAACAGCACAGAGATAATGAATTATTCTTTCTGTTGTGGTCCCAATCCAAATTGTGAGTCCAATCCTGGGCTCGACGCGCCGGCTTACTGCCAGCATGCACTGTCGCAAGCATGCCATAAGACACTTTTGCGAGGCCTAACGGCTGGCAATTGCCCGTGCTAACCCAGCATTGGCCAGCTCTGGGCTAGCACAGGCGGGCACCCGGCCTCCACTACTTAGTGGTTGCATGAACCGCTGAACCATGGAGAGGAAAGCGGGGCCGGGGGAGAGATGGGGAGGAGGCGTTCCTGGGAGGAGACATGATGGGGAGGTGGGTGGGAGGCATGCTGGGGGAGGGAATGGGGGGGAGGGAGGCAGGACTGGTGGAGCTCTGCTCCTGCGCGTTTGTGTGGGGCCCGACACAAACGCTTTTCCCTCACTGCCGACCTTTTGGTCGGCAGTGAATTGAGTAGCCCATTGTGCGGCTACTACCCTTACCCAGGGGAAGGGGACGAATGTCCCCTTCTCCTATGGTGCCACCCGTGGCTGCTGGTAGTGCGCAGGATGTGGTAGTAGCTGTTCTCGGTGCCACTGCAGCTGTGTGCCACAGGAGCTCAGGATTGGGCTGCCCATCTCCTACACATGAATAAAAGGTAGTCTGTAAATACACAATGACACATTTAGTTTTGCATGTAGTTTGACCCGGGAGTGGGGGAAGAGGCTATTATCAGGGGTGGCCAGCCTTTCAACTTCAGGGCTCCTGGACCTGTAACAATTGTGCAAAATAAGTTATTTCAGCCCAGTGCAGCTTGTCATCTCCTAAATGACAAGCTGCACCTGCTGAAATTCCCACTGCTACACCATTGTTAAAGCTCCAGGAGCCCTAAAGTTGAAAAGTTGACCACCTCAGGGCTTATTATACTTCTATCAATACCATAAAAGCTAGTGAGTTATAATGCTAAAGTGATGCATGTTTCCCAAATTCCCTTTCCAAACTTGGCCTAGAGAACTTATGCCCACTTTCAGCTAATTAGTTCTACTCTTCACTCAAAATAGCCTAATTCTGCAGAAGGCACTTCTGGATACTACTCCACCACCAGGGTGGTTTGCTTGTTCAACCTGCAGAGGTCCTCCTTCTTTCCCTCTCCCACCAGTGACTTCTCTAGCCACCGCAGAAACACCTCAGCAGCTCTTGGGCATGGCAACTACACTCTAGTCTCCACCAGTCTCCGTTCAGTTCGTCAGTCAGTTAGTCTATCTGTCCTCTTTCCTCCAAACTCCTTCCTCTTGCTCTCTCAGTCTCTCTAAGCTCCATTCTTCTATACCCACCAACTTTCCTTCCTCCAGGGCAGCCATTTTCAATCACTGTGCCGTGGCACACTGGTGTGCCGCGAGTGGTCCACAAGAGTGCCATAGGAATTTGGGGGAAGGTCATTTATTAGTAGGGCCAATGGGAGATGTGAGCCTCTCCCCCTACACACACTGGCAGCATGGTGTGCCTTGTCGATTGTCAAATACCTGCTTGTATGCCTTGACCATTTTAGTGCCTTGTCAGTATGCCCTGAGATAGTAAAGGTTGAAAATCACTGCTTCAGAGTGTTGCTTTCTTCATTGAAGACCTTGTTGCCTCTAGTGGCTGAAGCTGTGCAGCACACCCACTGCTCAAAGCCTAGGTTTTAACCCAATGCTTGCCTGCCAGAGCAAGAGGACATTGTTGACAACACACCCTATCTCCTTGAGGGATCTTGCATATATTCATTACACACATCAGTTAGTGCCAGATCTCTAGACTTAGTAGTGCATGTACCTTGAATGCAGAAGGTCTTAGGTTCCATTCCTGGCATGTGCAGTTAAAGGATCCCAGATAGTAGGGCTGGGAAAGTCCGTCCTTGAAACCTGGAGCATTGGGTTAGCTCAAGTAGACAGCAGTAAATGAACTACTGATCTGACTCGTAAGGCAGCTCTTTATATTTGCAAGGGTAATGTGGGCCTTTAATTCTGGAGGAATACATTTTCATAAATCTCAGGGGCTGGTTCTCTTTCAGTCTTTATCAAGAGAGAGTTACCTGCTGAGGTGTTGAGGCACATATATGAAACATCCTTAAGTTGAGTCAGACCATTGATGCATCAAGGTCAGTACTGTGTATAATGACTGGCTGTGGTTCTTCATTGTTTCAGATGGGAGTCTTCCCCGGCCCTACCTGGAGATGCCAGGAATTAAACCTGGAACTTTCCACGCATAAAAGCATGTGCTCTGTCATTAAGCTTCAGTCATTCTTGTTGGTTTCTACCTGGACTGGACCATGTTATTAGATTGATTAAAAAGCATATGGTTTTTCTGCTCACTCTTTGCATGTTTATGGTTGAATTGGGGTCTCTAAAACTATGCTAGTGACAGTGAACAAACAACAACATGGTGGCAGTAATTCTAGATGAGCTACATATGATCTTGGGCATCATATTTATGGGTAAACTCACCCTTAATGTGTTGCTTTTCTTTTCTGCTCTCTGTGAACAAACTGGTTCTTGCATGTATTTAATGTTTTAGAGATAGGGGAGCTATTTTTTTATTGCTTCCAATGAACTGGTTTAGATGACCAAACAGTGGCTTGTTGAGTTGGGATTGTGACCCCAAATTCCTTGAGCCACAGCCAGCATCCTCCCCCCCCCCCCGTGCTACTGACATCTTTGTTAGTTTAAAACCAACTCTGTATCCATTGAACCTGGACTTATTGTTAACTGTGGTTTCTAAACAACACCTCCAAGCTCAGATCATACATAGAGCTGCTGTTTCAACGAACAAGGATGCCCTTAGTCAGAGCTCCATACCAGAGTGGAGGAGGCAAGAGGAGGAGAGAGTATGCAGGTTGGAGAACTTTGGATCGTGTTTGTGACCTAACCAACCAGAACTGGTCATTTGAACTGACCCAGCAGGTTAAGGTGATATTGGAAATGTTTCATGAAGAACACAACCAATGGGAGAAACTGTTCGCTAGTTTCATAGAAGCCCAAGTTCAGTTTCACATGTGGTGGAGTTTCTTCTCCTCTATTCCCTTCTTTAGCCCTTTGTGCCCCCTAAACATCTGCTATTGAAGGTCAGGGAGCAGGGTGAGACATGAGACAATATCGTGGGAAGGGGAATTGGCAGAAATTCAATGCCTTGCATGAGTAAAAGGGCCTTTCCTACAAGGCACCTTTTGAATCCAACCCAATAAATCCATTATTTGGGATGCAGAGAGCTCCCTGTGCACATGCAGAGTACATCTTCATGAGTACAGGGGTGGGGGTCTGAAAATGTTCCCTGACAATAGCACCCTTCCTGTCTAATAGCCCAATCCTGAGCTCCCGTGGCATGCAGCTTCAGCAGCACTGAAAACGTCTGCCGTGGGAACCTTCGCACTACGGGCTACCATGGGTGGCACCTTGAGAGAAGGGTCTTTCATCCCCTTCTCCCGGGTAAAGGAAGTAGCCTGGCAATGGTAAAAGCATTTGTGTAGGGCGCCGAGCCCCACACAAATGGACAGAATCAGGTGGAGCAGAGCTCCACCAAATCCGCCTCCCTCCCTTCCCACTCCCTCCCCTGGCATGCCTCCCACCTGCCCTCTCTCCACCCTCCACCTGCCTTCCCCTTCCCTGGAACGCCTCCTCCCCACTTATCCTGCCGCCGCTTACTGTGCCACAGCTCGGCAGTCCATGCGACTGCTGAGCAGTGGAGGTTGGGTGCCCGCGCAGCAATAAGGCTCACAGTGTTCAACATTGGGCTCTGAATCAGCATCTCTCAACCTTTTCCCCCTGCTGTACCACTTTGCATGGTTCACCTACTGGAAGTACTACCAGAAGCAACTGGGAATGACTTCATTGCCAGTTCTGGATTGCCAGGTCAGATGCAACACAGCAAACACCAGTAAGAGGCTCAGGGTAGTCAGGAGGGCTTTTTTGAGTACACAAAAAACGTGGGCTGGAGCTCCACCTGCCAAGCTGAACGTCCTACTGCTGCTTGTTGTGTTGCATTGCTGATCTCGCTGCCAGGTAGTAGGGGTCTGGGGGCCCCAAGAGTACCCCTAGACACCACCTCAAGTACCACCATTGGTATGCGTACCACTGGTTGAGAAACAATAGTCTAAATGGAATGCTCCTCTAGAGCAGGGGTCTCCAAACTTTTTGGCCAGAGGGCTGCATCAAATATCTGGCACAGTGTTGAGGGTCAGAAAAAAGATTTAAATATAAAATTTATATAAATAAATTAGAGATGGAATTTAGATGAGTGAATAAATGAATGAATTGGTTCATTCATTCAACCTCTCTGGCCCTCAGAACACCCTCTAGACACAATAAGAGCATGGTTCTCGTTATGTTCAGTTGAGTGGGCCAGAGGCTTTCAGGGGACAAGAGATTGCCCACGGGTCATAAAGAGGCTTGCTGCGGGCCGCATCTGGTCTCCGGGCCAGGGTTTGGAGACCCCTGCTCTAGAGGGTTGTTCACCTTTTGGTGGACAGTTGTTCAGGGGTGTTTGTAAAGTGGTTGTGGTAGGAAGGGCATAACTGAAAAGTCCCTGGTGTATAGCTCTCTTGGATTCTGGCTATTGACTGAAGCTGCAGTAGACCAAGAGTGTAATTCATTTTGGATGAATTATAGTAGCTCTGGCAAATAACATTCAACAAGAAATGCTTTCTTTTTATTATAAAACTGCACTAGGTCTTCAACCATTTTCACATTCTTTGCTCTAGTATCTACTGTTTCATGTTTTGTATGTGATGTTCCATTGTACTAGTTTAACTACTATTAGTGTTAAAATTATTGACCTTGATTAGCGTCCAATATTTGAAATTCTTTCTGCTTCTGGTATTTATTAACTTCCTTTGTTAATGGAGGAGTGCCAAAAATGGTATCTACACAGAGCTGTGATGCTATACCAATTCATATATTAAGGACTAGACCTAATCTATACTCAAAGTAATCAAAACAATGTTTTAGGGTTTTCCCCACCATCTTTCTCTTTTAAGTTTTGAGTTTTGAAGAAACCGTATACAGGTTCCTGGTAAGCTAATACCTAATACCACATATTGTGGTCCAGATCCAAATCTCCACATATCCAACAACCAGAGCTGTACAATACAAGCAAGGTACACCAGTACAATCTTGGGGAGAATCTTGAAGAGGCCATCCCTGTTGACCAGGTCGAAAGCCTTCGTGAGATCTATGAAAGCTATAAAGAGTGGCTGTCGTCCCTGCAGCCACTCTTTATAGCCTTCATAGATCTCACGAAGGCTTTCGACCTGGTCAGCAGGCATGGCCTCTTCAAGATTCTCCCCAAGATTGTACTGGTGTACCTTGCTTGTATTGTACAGCTCTGGTTGTTGGATATGTGGAGATTTGGATCTGGACCACAATATGTGGTTGGCTTGGTCATGTTGTGAGAATGGATGATGGCCGGATCCCAAAGGATCTCCTCTATGGAGAACTTGTGCAAGGAAAGCGCCCTATAGGTAGACCACAGCTGCGATACAAGGACATCTGCAAGAGGGATCTGAAGGCCTTAGGAGTGGACCTCAACAGGTGGGAAACCCTGGCCTCTGAGCGGCCCGCTTGGAGGCAGGCTGTGCAGCATGGCCTTTCCCAGTTTGAAGAGACACTTGGCCAACAGTCTGAGGCAAAGAGGCAAAGAAGGAAGGCCCATAGCCAGGGAGACAGACCAGGGACACACTACACTTGCTCCCAGTGTGGAAGGGATTGTCACTCCCGAATCGGCCTTTTCAGCCACACTAGACGCTGTTCCAGAACCACCATCCAGAGCGCGATACCATAGTCTTCCGAGACTGAAGGTTGCCAACATTCATTACTGAAACTGATGGGAGAATTGCATCTGGTTAGTGTGTGGTTCCTTTCCAGCATGGGATACATGTGTGGAAACCTGCTTTCATCCACAAATGTATGGCCCCTCAGTGGATCAGGAACTATAACTTCATGCATAAATTATAGTAATCCTAACATAAGAACAGCCCCACTGGATCAGGCCATAGGCCCATCTAGTCCAGCTTCCTGTATCTCACAGCGGCCCACCAAATGCCCCAGGGAGCACACCAGATAACAAGAGACCTCATCCTGGTGCCCTCCCTTACATCTGGCATTCTGACATAACCCATTCCTAAAATCAGGAAGTTGCGCATACACATCATGGCTTGTACCCCGTAATGGATTTTTCCTCCAGAAACTTGTCCAATCCCCTTTTAAAGGCGTCCAGGCTAGACGCCATCACCACATCCTGTGGCAAGGAGTTCCACAGACCGACCACACGCTGAGTAAAGAAATATTTTCTTTTGTCTGTCCTAACCCGCCCAACACTCAATTTTAGTGGATGTCCCCTGGTTCTGGTATTATGTGAGAGTGTAAAGAGCATCTCCCTATCCACTCTGTCCATTCCCTGCATAATTTTGTATGTCTCAATCATGTCCCCCCTCAAGCGTCTCTTTTCTAGGCTGAAGAGGCCCAAACGCCGTAGCCTTTCCTCATAAGGAAGGTGCCCCAGCCCCGTAATCATCTTAGTCGCTCTCTTTTGCACCTTTTCCATTTCCACTATGTCTTTTTTGAGATGCGGCGACCAGAACTGGACACAATACTCCAGGTGTGGCCTTACCATAGATTTGTACAACGGCATTGTAATACTAGCCGTTTTGTTCTCAATACCCTTCCTAATGATCCCAAGCATAGAATTGGCCTTCACTGCCGCCGCACATTGGGTCGACACTTTCATCGACCTGTCCACCACCACCCCAAGATCTCTCTCCTGATCTGTCACAGACAGCTCAGAACCCATCAGCCTATATCTAAAGTTTTGATTTTTTGCCCCAATGTGCATGACTTTACACTTACTGACACTGAAGCGCATCTGCCATTTTGCTGCCCATTCTGCCAGTCTGGAGAGATCCTTCTGGAGCTCCTCACAATCACTTCTGGTCTTCACCACTTGGAAAAGTTTGGTGTCGTCTGCAAACTTAGCCACTTCACTGCTCAACCCTGTCTCCAGGTCATTTATGAAGAGGTTGAAAAGCACCGGTCCCAGGACAGATCCTTGGGGCACACCGTTTTTCACTTCTCTCCATTGTGAAAATTGCCCATTGACACCCACTCTCTGCTTCCTGCCTCCAACCAGTTCTCAATCCACGAGAGGACCTGTCCTCTAATTCCCTGACTGGAGTTTTTTCAGTAGTCTTTGGTGAGGGACTGTGTCGAACGCCTTCTGAAAGTCCAGATATATAATGTCCACGGGTTCTCCCGCATCCACATGCCTGTTGACCTTTTCAAAGAATTCTATAAGGTTCGTGAGGCAAGACTTACCCTTACAGAAGACATGCTGACTCTCCCTCAGCAAGGCCTGTTCGTCTATGTGTTTTGAGATCCTATCTTTGATGAGGCATTCCACCACCTTACCTGGTATAGATGTTAGGCTGACCGGCCTATAGTTTCCCGGGTCCCCCCTCTTTCCCTTCTTAAAAATAGGTGTGACATTTGCTATCCTCCAATCTTCTGGCACCATGGCCGTTTTGAGGGACAAGTTGCATATCTTAGTCAAGAGGTCTGCAACTTCATTCTTCAATTCCTTAATAACTCTTGGGTGGATGCCATCAAGGCCCGGTGACTTATTGATCTTTAATTTATCAATGAGGTCTGAAACATCTTCTCTTTTAACCTCTATCTGACTTAACTCCTCGGTCAGGAGGGGCCGTTCGGGCAGCGGTATCTGCCTGAGGTCTTCTGCCGTGAAGACAGATGCAAAGAACTCATTTAATTTCTCTGCCATCCCTAAGTCTCCTTTTATCTCCCCTTTCCCTCCCTCACCATCCAGAGGGCCAACCGCTTCTCTGGCAGGTTTCCTGCTTCTAACATATTTGAAGAAGCTTTTATTATTCCCCTTAATGTTGCTGGCCATGCGTTCCTCATAGTCTCGCTTGGCCTCCAGTATCACCTTCTTACATTTCTTTTGCCACAGTTTATGTTCCTTTTTATTCTCTTCATTAGGGCAAGACTTCCATTTACGGAAGGAAGCTTCCTTGCCCTTCACAGCCTCTCTAACTTGGCTGGTTAGCCATGCGGGCACCCTCCTGGATTTAGTGGAACCCTTCTTTCTTTGCGGTATACACCTCTGCTGGGCTTCTATTACTGTTGTTTTAAGCAGCCTCCATGCACTCTGGAGAGATTGGACTCTTTTTACCCTCTCTTTCAACCTCCTTCTAATCAGCCTCCTCATTTGAGGGAAGTCCGCCCGTCGGAAATCAAGGGTTTTGTTAGAGATTTGCCTGGTATTCTTCCCCCAACGTGCACGTCAAAACGGATTGCAGCATGATCACTGTTCCCCAATGGCTCAGTAACGTTTACATCTCTAACCAGGTCCTGCGTACCGCACAATATTAAATCCAGAGTCACCTGTCCTCTGGTGGGCTTCGTGACTAGCTGATCTAAGCCAATCCTAATAATTTTTTAGCTAAATTATTATATAATTTGCTGTTAAACTACTCAACTCAAGAACTACTTAAGTATTGTGTAGTTTGGCTTACCAATTAAAAATCTTCTTTAGCAATAAAGTTTTAATTGTGCAACCACTCTTGTCATCTTAGTGCAAATATACAACAAAAGTTTTCATGTACTTGAGGTTTCTCATTGAGCAGTAGATAGTGTCTGTATATTCTATGACAGGGGTCTAAAGAGCCAGGGGAAATGTTGACACTCTTATTTGAATAGCAGACCCCGTGTCATATTGCAAATTAATTTTGAAAATTCCCCCAGTTTCAAAGGGGGTTACTGCTTGGGGGAGGGGTTACAGTTTGAGAGAGCTGAGTGTAAATACTCTTGAGCTCATGGAACTGCTTTAGTGAAATTTGTTATCCTGGCACAAATATGTTTACACTGCTGTATAGAACATTAATTTTATTCAAAATACTATCTAAATGTGTGTGCTTACGCTATCAAATGTACTGTAAACACTCTTAATTAAACTTGTAAATTTGAAAGTGGCTTTTGTAAAAGAAATTGACTGACCATCTTGATGTTGTTGAACATAGTTGAACTAGTATCCAAGCGCTCATTTGTTTAAGAGTCCATAACTATATTCTGTAACCCAATATGAGGATCAGAGAACCTAATATACAGCTTAGGAAGTTGCCCTTTTAAAGCTTTATTCTATTCATAATTATAAGGAAATTTATAACCTAACAGTCTGTCTCTCTCTAGTTGTTGGTCTTCTTACTTTCCACCAACTGCAGGTGAAAAATTTGCAAATTACATATTTGTAAATGTATTTGATAAACCAGATGCACAACACACAGCAGGCAAGAAGGGAGACCTTGTGGATAATGACAAGTTAAAACTGTGTACCTGTTTGGATGTGACAACTCTGAGATGGTTAGAATGTACTAATGATGGGATGTGGTTTGGTGTCAAAATGATATACGTAGGCATATCAATGTAATCATTGCTCCAGATTGACTTTTTTTTTTAATGCATAGCTGAAACAATGAAACTCATAGGAGGACAGGCATTAAAAATTTTTCCAGAGCTAATTATTCGATGTAGCATTGTATTACTGGAATATGTTTCATAACCTGTAATTCATGTCATTGATGACTTGGAAAGGCGTTGCTTTAAATAAACCATTTTCAGTTATCAGAAACTAATAAACCGGGACATATTTATATGCAAGAAAAGGCAGAGAGTAAATAATTGCACTGGTGACCAATACTGTAATAATCCTGTTTTACAATATGCACTTGACAGGTTGTAATAGTGCTAATTGAAGAGACTAATTCACACTTGCTTCATTCTATTCAAAGGCAAAATCAGCAGCTTGTTTTGCTTTTGACCAGATGGTCCTGATGAACACCTACTGTGCACTTTAAGTGCTTTACTAGAATTACAAAGGCTGGGGGGCTGCGTCCAACTCAAAATGATTTGAGAAGAAGAGGGGAAAAAACCCCTTCGGTGCTCAATGGATTTGGTGCAAGTAAATTAATTCTAGTGGGCCCATTACACATTGAGCCCCCTTTTCAAAGTCCTGAGCCTCCTCGTTTGTTCTGTAGCAACGAGAAAGTGAAAGGCAGATTACTGC
Organism: Tiliqua scincoides; assembly: GCF_035046505.1. Taxonomy (NCBI): domain Eukaryota; kingdom Metazoa; phylum Chordata; class Lepidosauria; order Squamata; family Scincidae; genus Tiliqua; species Tiliqua scincoides. The sequence continues at coordinate 157,714,438 of NC_089824.1, forward strand.
AAACAGAAATTTAAAAAAAAGTGCTCTGAAAGGGAGAAAAGAGGCCTTGAAGCCTTTTCATATCATTTTGGGTTTTTCAAGTGCGTTATTTTTGGGGAGGGTGGACATCTGAAAAGCCAATTGGCGTTTTTTTTGTTTTAAAGTGCGCTATTTAAGTACCATGAATATAAAAGCAAGAGCAACAGTTGACTGAGTTTACTGTGGTAAAGCTTTGTGTCCCAAGGATGAATCAAATTCATTATAGTCGGCTCTTTGTATTTTAATATGAATGTGAGGGTTAGTTTCACAAGACTGTGTCTGTTTAGGATAATTATAATTTAATATTTTCTTTTTGTAAAGTTATCACTGTAGAAATCTGAAATTCTACACAGAAGGTAGATTTTATAAAATTATTATTTTTTCTTTCTTTCTTTCTTTTTTTTTAAAACCTGACTTTGAAGCACCCGGAGAGTTTAAAGCTCAAAAGAACGCTGCTTAATTTCCAAAGAAAAGAGAGGCTTTTTTTCCAATAGCATTGAAGCAGAGATTATTATAACTAATTAGAAGTCACACATCTGTTAGTCTTTGGTTTGTGAACACTAGTGTGTATTGCTCTCATATACATATGTGGTGTGTAAGTGGATATATGTATATAGGCAGAGAAATAGAGAGGAGCACATAACTACCTGTTTTCTAGTTAGATAAATATGAATGTAGAAGGTACACTTTGGGTTAAGGCATGTAACATTACAAATGCATTGTATGTCCAAAGACAACATATATGACAAGGACATTACATTTAAGTTAATGGGTATGTAAGTTTTTTGATTTTTTTATGCCATCCTTCAGTCTTGAAGCCTTCTAGAATTAGTCACTAATTTTCCTAATCACTTTTACAGAGGACTATAATTAAAACCATAATCCAGTATTGCGATTAGTCACAAACTTTTGAAAGAGTTGAAATGTTCTTCAATGCAAGCCTTTTAGCATAATGCTTGCTACTGAAAAAGTGTTAATGTGAAATGGAAAAAATAAGTAAGCAGCTGCAATTGACAGATATGTGCAATTTTGCAAGTGAATGTGTGCTCAGAGGAAGCAAATGCAATTCACTAAATATCATTCAGTATAAATTGGAGATCTAAGAGGTGGTTAAATATCTGCTATGCATACAACAGTCTATCTCTTCATTGTCAATCTTTCAGTGGCTATTTAAATTTTGTAAATATGTAAACACCTAGAATTAAAAAGTTGATGTGTCATCAGGAATGAAATAATTTCTCAACTTGTCAATTTCAGTTTGTGAAGCAGACCTACTGTCTTGGGGGCAGGCAAAGGAGGGAGAAAAGGAGTTAGTTCTTAATAAACAATTAAAATGCAGGGGAAAAAACCCTTAAGTCTTTTGGTATCTTTAAAGTCATTTTAAGTAACGATGATTAGCCTTATTAATTTGGTCATTTTTCACCTTGCCTTTTAAAAGTAGATTTGAGAAGATGATGACTTTGTACCATCAAACAATCCAATTATATTGATAAGTAGGGAGGTGCTAATGAACTGTTAACTCTGGCAAAAGTTTTCTGTAAACCCAAGTTTAAAATAATCACCAATTCGAAAGTATTTGTTAAGAGATATTTCAAATTGCTTTAAATGTTAATTGAAGTGGCATATATTGTAAACTATATACTTGACAACAGTAATATAATAATATGGAAATAATATGGTAAGGCTGAAACTATATATTCCATAATATTCTGGTATACAGTAGTGAGGTATTATAAATGGGTTGTGCAGTATGCTTTAAAAGTACTGTTGGCTGCTCTGGTCTTACAACATGTTCAGGGTTGGGTTTTTTTTTTTTTTTTAACATAGATGGGCATTTTATAGGATTTACTACATATATTGTTGACTATATGATATGATACTATGCGCACATCTATACACGCTTTCCTGTGAGTAAGTCCCATTGAACACAATAGGACTCACCTAAGTAGACATGCATAGGATTGTACCCTATGACTTATACTATGTTAACTATTCTGGGGCTATTCACAGATCAGATGCACCTCAGTGTGGTTTTCCTAATGTATGTGGTATGTGAACTTCCATCCTCCTGTGATTATTTACACCTTAATATCTCTCTCTTTGTAATCTCAACTGTATAATTTTAAAACACACTCTTCATTTGTGGCCTATGTTCTGCACATCGAATCCCCTTTCCCCAGTTAAACTATAAACAGAAGACAGATAATCTTAAAACTGACAGAAGAAAGTATTAATTATTCCAAGGCAATTCATGATGAAAATTTTGTATTTAAGAACAAAATGCCCTAAAAACTTATATCGAGTTTGTTCCTTTGTCAACCTATAAAAATCATGGGTGTAAATTAAACAGCCATGAAGCTCATTTAAAAGGTAATGTTGCCTCATAATCACCCACAGTAAATCCCTGTTACTGTTTTTAAAGCTCTCAGCAAACATTTGCAATAAGTGGCCAAATTTATGCCTTGCTTTGTGGTTGTTGCGTGACCAGACAGAGTGGTACAGGATTGTTTTAAGGTTTTTACAGCTGCAAGGGAAAAGCATCTGTTCTTAGAAAATCCGGCATTGTTTAATTTTGACACTGACTCTTCCATGCTGTTTGTACCAGGGTCTGGATTAGATGCTACCAAGATGAAATTTGTTTTAAATTGCTCCCCAATGGAGCTGTCACCATACATGGCCTTGTAGATAAAGCAAAGACGTTACAAGCAAAACAAGCATCTTTGTGCTGGATCATCACTGTAGAAAGGCTCAGAGGAGGAATGTTAATATTGTATCTCACAAATAGCTGGAGCATTTGTCTTAAATCTGTAGGGGAGGGGAGCATAATAATTTTCCTATAAATGTGATAATAAGGTTGTGAACTCAGCACTTGCCTAGTCTGTGTCCTAAAGAAAAGGAACAAATTGATTTTTAATACTGGCACATCTTTGTTTATATTAAATCATTGCTAAAACCAAGGAGTATTAACAGCAACATGTAAAACACATGTACCTAATGGTAAACTTGAGCAATTTACAACAATCTTTTGACGTCTTTATCATTCTCACCAAAGTTTCAAGTGTCATTTAAAAAAAGAAAAAGAAAAAACATTCAATTTCCCATGTTCTTCCTGAATTATATGAATTGCTACCCAGCTGGTCCAAAGTAATTGATACAAAGCCAAAATGAGACTGCCTGCATTACAAAATGTTTAATTTGCTGGTGAATTATGAGACTCTTTCATCATTCATGAAAGCTTTCACAGTTAGTGAGAAAACGTTTCTAACTGTGTATATTGATCACATCCTGAAAAAAAAAGAAAAACTAAGTGCGTGCATCCTTTTTTATATGTGCATTTTGCAAGGGTCATGCTTCATGAACTCTCTTTTCCTTGGCATTAAATATTTTACATATTGATAACTTAAGGGCTACTGTACCACAAAAGAGTGATTTGATTGGGAATATGTCTGTTTTCTTTCTGCATCTTCAGCACAGTAGCTTAGGAACACCAATAGATACTATAGTGTTGGGAGATTGGACCCCAGTCTCTGCTCTGCCATGAAATTCTCTATGTGGAATTGGGCAAGTCACTGTATCTCAGCTTATCCTGGCTCACATGGTTGTTGACAAGATATAAGGATGACATTTCATATATCCTCTTGGAACTCCTTAAATGATGGGATACAAATATTAATTTACAGTGGCACTCACAGGGGTGTAGCAGGATGTCCCCAGCAGCCCCTCCTACTGGCTCACCTGGTCACTGCCATCTTGTGTCATGCAAAATCTTGTGTGATCCAAGATGCTGGTGCCCAAATCATGTGAGATTTGGGTGTCACCTTCTTGGATTGCACAAGATTTTGCATGATCCAAGATGAGTTGGATAAAAGAGGCTGCGGGGGTGCTGTGACATTGGTAAGTTTGGGAACCACTGATCTAAATTTAAGGTATGTTGTTGGTTGACAAATGAACTATCTTTCCCATGCTGAAAGGCATTTCTCTTCTTGTGAGGCGTGTGTGCTAAAAATATCCTCCTTGGGCAGCCCAATCTAAACAAGCTGCTGTGACACAGTATAGTGACACTGAAATGGCCCCTGCTATGTCCTATGGGGCAGGGAGGCAGCTGAAGAGCTCCTTGAGATATGGGAACGTTTGTTCCTTTACTTCATGTTGTGCTCTGGCAGCCACTATAGGTCTGCTCAGATCTGCATGAGCTCAATCGCTGGTGCAGAACCGAGTAGACTCATGTAGGACTTTCAGGCACTGAAAGGGGGATAGGATACGACAGTAGCAACCTGTGTCGTCCTCCCTGCCCGCTCCTGGGTCTGAATCGCTCTCCTCTCTGCCCTTCCTCACCCAGTTTTGCCCCTTCCCTGCCTTTTGCCACCCTGGAACACCCCTGCACCAGCTCCTCCATTCAGCCCATTGACTTCCAGAGCTCCTCTACTTAGCACAGAGACCCAGTGCCTACTGGCACTGGCCTCTGCCCCAGTGTTTCCCTCTGCCCCAGTGTTTCCCTCCTAGCAAATGTCACGCCTATTTTTAAAAAGGGAAAGAGGGGGGACCCGGGAAACTATAGGCCGGTCAGCCTAACATCCATACCGGGTAAGATGGTGGAATGCTTCATCAAAGATAGGATCTCAAAACACATAGACGAACAGGCCTTGCTGAGGGAGAGTCAGCATGGCTTCTGTAAGGGTAAGTCTTGCCTCACAAACCTTATAGAATTCTTTGAAAAGGTCAACAGGCATGTGGATGCGGGAGAACCCGTGGACATTATATATCTGGACTTTCAGAAGGCGTTTGACACGGTCCCTCACCAAAGGCTACTGAAAAAACTCCACAGTCAGGGAATTAGAGGACAGGTCCTCTCGTGGATTGAGAACTGGTTGGAGGCCAGGAAGCAGAGAGTGGGTGTCAATGGGCAATTTTCACAATGGAGAGAGGTGAAAAGCGGTGTGCCCCAAGGATCTGTCCTGGGACCGGTGCTTTTCAACCTCTTCATAAATGACCTGGAGACAGGGTTGAGCAGTGAAGTGGCTAAGTTTGCAGACGACACCAAACTTTTCCGAGTGGTGAAGACCAGAAGTGATTGTGAGGAGCTCCAGAAGGATCTCTCCAGACTGGCAGAATGGGCAGCAAAATGGCAGATGCGCTTCAATGTCAGTAAGTGTAAAGTCATGCACATTGGGGCAAAAAATCAAAACTTTAGATATAGGCTGATGGGTTCTGAGCTGTCTGTGACAGATCAGGAGAGAGATCTTGGGGTGGTGGTGGACAGGTCGATGAAAGTGTCGACCCAATGTGCGGCGGCAGTGAAGAAGGCCAATTCTATGCTTGGGATCATTAGGAAGGGTATTGAGAACAAAACGGTTAGTATTATAATGCCGTTGTACAAATCGATGGTAAGGCCACACCTGGAGTATTGTGTCCAGTTCTGGTCGCCGCATCTCAAAAAAGACATAGTGGAAATGGAAAAGGTGCAAAAGAGAGCGACTAAGATGATTACGGGGCTGGGGCACCTTCCTTATGAGGAAAGGCTACGGCGTTTGGGCCTCTTCAGCCTAGAAAAGAGACGCTTGAGGGGGGACATGATTGAGACATACAAAATTATGCAGGGGATGGACAGAGTGGATAGGGAGATGCTCTTTACACTCTCACATAATACCAGAACCAGGGGACATCCACTAAAATTGAGTGTTGGGCGGGTTAGGACAGACAAAAGAAAATATTTCTTTACTCAGCGCGTGGTCGGTCTGTGGAACTCCTTGCCACAGGATGTGGTGCTGGCGTCTAGCCTAGACGCCTTTAAAAGGGGATTGGACGAGTTTCTGGATGAAAAATCCATTATGGGGTACAAGCCATGATGTGTATGCGCAACCTCCTGATTTTAGGAATGGGTTAAGTCAGAATGCCAGATGTAGGGGAGAGCACCAGGATGAGGTCTCTTGTTATCTGGTGTGCTCCCTGGGGCATTTGGTGGGCCGCTGTGAGATACAGGAAGCTGGACTAGATGGGCCTATGGCCTGATCCAGTGGGGCTGTTCTTATGTTCTTATGTTCTTCTGGCTGCCACGAAATACTTTACTTCACTTTTGCAATGACCATTTCCCTGGCAGTGTACGCAGGACTGGCAATGCTGCCAGGTAGGATTGGGCTGTTAGTTGTGTTATCTCTGAATGATCTGTGACTGCATCTGATTGTATCGATCACAGACAGTGTGGGCAGAGAACTATAATTTCATTTTCAACTTTTGAAATCCTCTTTCCTTGCATTAGAAAGCCAACTATTGGGTTATGTTTTCAAGGTTGCAGCTGCTTTCAATTGCAATGTCATTGTTCAAAACTGTAGGAATTTAGAATTCCTTTATAGTATAGAATTCTGTAAGATTCAAGAAAAGTCCTACTGGCTCTGGCCAAAGGACCCTCTAGCAATATTCCCTCTAAGAGGCCTGCACTGGTATACAAATGCCTTTTGGCTGCCAAGCTAGAGCCCTGTGACATTTCCAAATGCACGGTGATGCATCAGTGAACTTCCTAGAACACTGAACTGTGCAGAGCTCAGCTTTCCAGGGCTTTGAGTTGCATGGCCACACACCTTTACGGGAACACTGCCCTTCCTGTATCCCTCAGTGGCCTACCAGCTGCCTCTGGGGAGTCCACAAGTAGGGGAGAAAGGCATACTTGTCTCCTGCCAGTGCCTGCCTTATGCATGCCACCCACCTGTGCTGGTGATGACTGCTGTTAAAAGTGCACTAGTGCCTGTGCCTTACCACTGCTCTTCCCAAGAGAAGATCACTTCTCTTGCTGGAGCAGCTAAGTCAGGGGGAAAGGGTGGAAGGGGATATGGGGAGGGCAGAACAAGGGCAGGGAGGGGGCGATATGGGGTAGGAGAGGGCGGTAAGGGTGGAATCAGCAGTACTAGTACTGTTAACGGTCTTTTCCCCCTTCCTGGACCGTCCCATGGTGTGAGTCCATGTGAACCTGCACTATCTATTTAGCAAGTGCAGGTGTCCCCCTGCCACAAAAGCTTACCACTGGTAAGGGAATGACTGTAACTGTACCCAACCTCTACAACTCCCCTGCACATCATAGGATGCAGTGGTCACCATTTTGGTGCCCCTGCATTGGTGGGGGTGGGAATGGGTAGTACTTGTCTGTTGTTTGTCCTAAATCACCTGCCAATTATTTTCATTGGATGATGTCTGGCTCTATTATCGTGAGAGAGGAAGGAAAACATCTTTACACTGTGCATAATTTTACAAGTCTCAGGACCAAATCCCAGCCAACTTTCCAGCACTGGCATAGCTGTGCCAATGGGACATGTGCTGCACCTTGCAGTTGGGTGACACTCCCAGAGGCCTTCTCAAAGTAAGGGAATGTTTGTTCCCTTACCTCGGAGCTGCATTGCCCTTGTGTTGGTACTGAAAAGTGGGTTAGGATTGTGCCCTCAGTCATGTCCACCCTGACAGTGCAATCCTAGGGTCATGTCCATGGGTGCCCCCTGCTGGATGGGCCCTGGTGGGGTGTCTGTGGGACTAGAGGTTTGGGGGTTCTTAAACTTACCTGTCCCAAGAAGAGGTCATGAAAGCCATAGTAGTGGTCTGAAATAACAATTTATTCTTGTCCAGCTTTTTACACTCATCAGGCCCTGTTACTCCACAGGGCCAAGGCAATGGTTAGCTCGTTAACAAGAGCCCCTCCTTCACAGGAGGTTCACAGGTGGGGCAGCCCAAGAAGCCACAGTCTTTGTTGAGGTTGCAGGTGGTCTCTGTCCCCACATGGGGTATACTGGGTTGGGGGGCTCTGAACACCCTGGTGGATAAAGTAAAACTGTGCAGGTAGACCCTCGGCTCCCAGTTTGGGGGTCTGGTGGGGGTCCTGTTATAAACCTTGCTTGGGTTGTCCTTGCGCACCCGGGGGTGGAAGCTGACTTTACCTCCACTCTGAAGTGAGGGGGAGTGCTGGTACCCTGCTGCAGTGGTCAACCCCCAGAGGGTAGGGCCCTTCCCTCCCCAAGGGGGTCCCAAGAGCCTCCTGCAGACTAGGGACAGGCAGTGTCACCGACCAGGGGTCGCTCCAACTTCCCCTCCCCGCCGTTCCTGGGAAGGAACCCCGGGGAAGAGAACCTCTTTCTCTGACTGCTGGGCTCCTTATGAGCCCAGTGGCCAAACCACCTGGTTCCTCCCCCTCCAGCTCTGTCCCTGGCCCGAGATGTCATGAAATCTTGGGCCAGGTTGAGGCTGTAGTCGGACTGGGAAAGGTCCAAGCATGGGCGGGCATCTGCTCCTTTGGCTGCAACCTTACCCTGAAGAGTTGCAGTTAACCCTCTAGGGAAGTGCGGCCTCGGTTCTTACTCTGAGCCCGGTGGTGGCTGCCTCACTCAAGTGCTGGAGCTTTGGCTCTCTTCCACACCCACCATCCAGTCTCTCCTCCTCGCCCTACCCCCCTGAGGCTGCACCTCGCCCCTGCTCAGGAGGTACTCCACCCAGCAGCCACTCCAGCTGTGTGGCGGGGATTGGGTCCCACTGGGATGAGTTGCGCCATGTGACTTTTCAGACTTTATTACAGGTTCAACCTTGTTATACACAGATTTTTTTATACACTAATTTGATTCAACATGAATGGCCACTGCAGATGAGAAGGAATGTGCTGATTCCTGGAGAAGGGGAAAAATGCATCTCTTTAAAATCACAGTTTAAAAAAACTGCTTTTCTTACTGTGATAGAGAGACAGTCTTGCAAGTGACCATTCCATTTTTCAGCTGAGCCAGGCAAAAGCAAGGGGTCCTTTGCATTTCTTATTGCTGACAGCCTCTCCACAACAGTAAGAAAAACTGTTTTTAAACCACAGTTGTAAAGGGACACACTTTTTAATTTTTTTTTAAATTGCTTTCATTTAACATATTTTATGGTATCAGCAGGGAGTCCCAGAATCAAACCCCTGTGAAAGTTGAGACACGACGTTATTAGGAGCAGTGGAAGTGGGTCTTTAAATCCATTTTTCCAATTTTTTCCCCCCATGTATTTTTTTATCCACTAGTGCAGGGGTCTCCAAACCCCGGCCCGGGGCAAGCCTCTTTTACCCTGAAAGCCTCTGGCCCACTCAGCTGAACATGACCAGAACTGTGCTATGATTGTGTCTGGAGGGTGTTCTGAGGGCCAGAGAGGTTGAATGAATGAGCCCATTCATTCATTTATTCACTCATCTAAGTTCCATCTCTTATTTATTTAAATTTTATATTTAAATTTTTTTTCCACCCCTTCACACCACGCCAGATATTTGATGCAACCCTCTGGCCAAAAAATTTGGAGACCCCTGCACTAGCACATAACAAGACACAACCTGTATATCGTTCTTGAGGTGTTGTGACTAGAAGTATACATAGTATTCCAAATGTGGCTATTCCATTGATTTGGATAAGGGCATGATAACATTGGCAGTCTTATTATCAATCTCTTTCCTGATGGTTACGAGTTTGGAATTTATCTTCTTCGCAGCTGAAGCACATTGGATTGGTATTTTAACTGAGCTATCCACCATGACCCCAGGATCTTTTTCCTGGCTTTTAGTGACTGCTGAGACCTGCTCAACACATATTTGAAACTGGAATTTTTGTCACAAATGTGCATCACTTTACAGTTATTTACACTGAACCATATCTGCCACATTTGGTTGTCTTTTCATGTAGTCTTCTCCACTTTTGAATCACTCCTCAGTCTGCTTTGGGTTTTTTTCTACCCTTTATAGTTTGGTGTCAGCTTGGCTATTTTACTGCTTACCTGTAACTCTAGATCAGGGGTGCTCACACATTTTTGGCTCGAGAGCTACTTTGAAACCCAGCAAGGCCCGGAGATCTACCAGGGGGGAAGGAAGCGTCTGACAGACACCCCCTTTAATGTATGGAGCCCCTGCTGGAGTCTAGTCAGTTTCATCAGTTTTGTTGCTGCATTCCTGAAGAGCAGCTAAAGTGTCAGTTTCAGTGTCAGTTTAGTGTCAGCTAAATATGTCAGTTTCATCTAGTCACTAGACGAAACTGACATATTAACAGTTTGGAGAGACAGGGCTCCGCGATCTACTCATTTTGCCTCACGATCTACTGGTAGATCGCGATCCACCTATTGAGCACCCCTGCTCTAGATCATTTATGAACAATTTTAAAAGCTTCTGTTCCAAGACATATTCTTGGGGGACTCAACTTACTTTCCTCCACTGTGAAACTAGCCCATTTATTCCTGCTCTCTGTTTCTTGTTCTTTAACCAGTTCCCAATCCATGAACTATCCTCTTATTCCATGATTGTTATGTTTGCTCAAGAGCCTTTGGTGAAGGACTTTGTCAAGAGCTTTTTCACAGTCAAGTATACAGTGTCAGCTGGACCATCTCTATTCACACTCATCTCCAAGAATTCCAGAATGTCAGTGAAGCAGGACTTACCTTTAGGGAAATCATACTGATTCTTCTTCAGTAAGACTCATTCTTCGATATGCTTAATACTTTTTAATTATTCTTCCCACCAGTTTACCTAGAATAGGCATTAAGCTGATTGGCCTGTAATTTCCCCCCCAAGTCCCTTTAAAAATATTTAAATAAATGGCACATATGCGACAACATGTGCAGGTGAAGTGCACACTCTGCTGGTGTAAGGTGACTGTTGGATTGGACCCTCAGTTCCTTAGATTCCCCGCTTCAAAGGTCACATCTTCTGTAGTGAGGGCAGATGCAAAGAATTCATTCAGCTTATCTACAGTTTCCATATCCCCTTTAAGCTTCCCTTTTATCCTCTTGTTTTCTAATGGTCCAACCACTTCCCTGTCAGGTTTCTTGCCTTTGATGTATTTAAAGAGGTTGTTGTGCTATTTATTGTTAGCCATGTGCTCCCCCTATTCTTTCACATCCCTTATTATCTTTTGGCTTACTTTTCTTTTACCAGAGTTTTATTCTCTGTGCTTGGGGAAGACTTCTGTTTTCTAAAGAAAGCCGTCTTGTATAGTTTACTTGTCTCCACTAGTAAACCATGCTGGTATCCTCAATGGCATGAATGTTTCACTGTCTCCAACCTTCCAACTTCTTCAGTCTTTCAGTTTGGAACTAATTGGTTCTTTAGGCTTCCATTGCCCCCATACTCATATCAATCAATGGCTGCTTTTTCCTGTTGATGCACACACACCCCCCGTGTTGTGTTGTAGTATGAATATCATGTAGAGGACACTGGAACAGATTCATAATGTATATATGGCTATTGGCCCAATCCTAGCTAACTCTCCCCCCCCCACTGATGTAGCTATGCCAACAGCACGTGTGCTGCATCCTGGAGGCCTCTATGGCTGTGCTTCCCAAACTTTTTAACACCGGGTTCCACTTTTAAAAATGACAAACTTTCGCAACCCACTAGACAAAAAAGATCTAGAAAGCAATATTGTATTATTAATAACAATAAATTATTTATTAATAATAATTGGGGTCCTGTGTTTCTGAAGCTGCTAGAGATCTTACGTATAGTGTGTGTGTGTGTGTGTGTGTAGACATTTGATAGACTCTTCCTAGAAATGGAGTCCCTAGAAACTCCCTAAGACCCGTTTCCCCCAAAAGTGTACAGACATAGAGTACCCATAAGGCTGAACTGGAGAGCAAGAACTGCAGTTAGGGATTTCCAGGTCAGACAAAAGGCTGAAACTGGGTTCACATGTGATATACAGCACTCTAGAGAAAATCAGAAAATGTGATATTTTAATTTGGGGATATGAAGATGACCTCATAACAATTCTGCAAACCAGACAAGGATGCTTACAAAGTTTTATTTAATTTCAAAAACTTTTTGTGACCCACCAAAAATTTGCTCGCAACCCACTGGTGGGTTCTGACCCACAGTTTGGAAAACACTGCTCTATGAAATAAGGAAACAACTATTACCTTGGACCAAGTCTCCACAGCCCCAGTGGGCCTTTTTGGATCTGTTCCAACCATTTTGCTGGCATGTCTGAAGAGAGTAACTGACATAAATGGGGATAGGAACCTGGCACATGCCACTGCCACTTGGATCAACACCCTCCCTCCCCTGTTCTGCCTCTGTCCACCCACCCTACTGAGACATGCCCTTGTTCTTTGCCTTCACTTCCTCCCCTCACCCCAGTTTACCTGTGGTTTCGCTGGTGGCCAGCAGTGGGCCTCCAATATGTGGCAGCAGTTTCAGAATGTCTGTATGACAACTTGCAGCAGTGAAACTGCTATTTTGCTGTCAAAAAGCCCAGTTAGGTTTGGGCTGTATATTTTTCTTGTTATGGTTCTTTTAATGTTTACATAAGAGAGAGTTTTTTTGCACAAGATGTCTGTTTCAGTTTTCCATCCCATCCAGTTGTTCTTTTTGGTATATTGGGACTGGCCAGCCATTTTGAGCTGCGCTACCCTTGTGTGCTTATATGATTTGGACAATGCAGTTTTGCCCTGTGTTGGCACTGGTATATCTGGATATACAAGGATATCTGCAAGAGGGATCTGAAGGCCTTAGGAATGGACCTCAACAGATGGGAAATCTTGGGCGTCCCGCTTGGAGGCAGGCTGTGCAGCATGGCTTCTCCCAGTTTGAAGAGACACTTGGCCACCAGACTGAGGCAAAGAAGGAAGGCCCATAGCCAGGGAGATAGACCAGGGACAAACTACACTTGCTCCCAGTGTGGAAGGGATTGTCACTCCCGAATCGGCCTTTTCAGTCACACTAGACGCTGTTCCAGAACCACCATTCAGAGCGCGATACCATAGTCTTTCGAGACTGAAGGTTGCCAACATAGCACTGGTAGCTTCTTCAATCCAAGTACTTTTAAAGTGTGCATGTGTGTGCGCTCCTGTGTGTGTGTAAATGACATGAAATATTTCCATTTAACATGGAAAAAGGAATTGGAGGAAAAATTAACAAAGGGTCAATGTAAACATTTAACAATCAAAAGTATAGAAGGGCAATAGTATCATAGAAGAAGAAAAAAATGCACTTAAAACAGCAATTCCTAATTAAGACAATAGGGCAGAGGTTCCCAAATTGGGGCATTGTGACGCCCCAGCCAGGGAAGCCCTGTCGCTGCCCCCTTAACGGTTGGAGTGATGGTGGCAACAGGACTTCCACAAATGCGCTGCCACTACCACAATTGCACCACAATCATGCCGCCAGTGGTTTTGCATTGTAAAATAACATATTTTAGCAGTTCTAAGGCACGGAGAACCCTGCAGCTGGATCTGTGGGCTTATATGAAGGCATGGGAATTTAGGTTTGAATTACTGAACTATTATAATGGAATTACTTATGCAGTGAAGAAATAGTTTTCTTAAAATTTTAAATTTTTTTTTAATCAAAGACTTTGCACACATACTAGTTCTGGTTGTTTATGGTTTAAATTAACCTTCTACCAATACAATACTGTATTTAAAGATATACAAACCATAGGAAGTTCTTCATATTATCTTGACTATCTGCTTTAGGCTGCAATCCTATCCACTCTTTCCTTGGAGTAAGCCCTAGTAACACAGTAGGACTTACTTCTGAGTAGACATCATAGGATTGTGTCCTTATGGCCCAATTCTAAGGAGTGTGCACCAACTCACCACTGGTGCGCACTGTTGCAAATGTGCTGTGAGGCATGTTTGCAGACCCTAGTGCCAGTGCTCTACTGGTGCTCGCTGAGCAGTGGAGATGTAGGTGGGGATGTGTTGGGAGGCAAGGAGGAGGCATTCTGGGGTGGAGGGAGGGTGGGGAGAAGGCAGTGAGGAGGTGTTCCAGGGGGATGGAGTGCGGTAGAAGGGAGGGCTACTCAGTTTACATGGGGGAAGGGGTCCCCCCTTGCATGTCCCCCCTTGCATGTCCCCCTTGTCCCCCCTTACATGGGGGACAAAAGTCCCCTTCTCCCGAGGAGGAGGCAGTGGCTGCCTGGAGTGCATTGGATGCAGTGGCAGCCATTTTCGGTGCAGCTACAGCTGCAGCCCCGTGTGCCGGGCAGCTCAGGATTGGGCTTCCCATCAGTAGTGCATCCTCCTTGAAGAGGGTGTAGAATTCATGTTTTTGTAACAAAAAAAAGGCCTAAATGCGATTCTGGGCAAAATAAAGGACAGGAAAAAACTGGAGATGTACGAGGAGCAATTTCAGATTTCAGTTTATCCTGGATTAATAAAGTAAGATAATCAAAATTACTCTCTCTTTGGGAAGATCTGGAACCAGGGTAAAACACCTCTTGCCAGCATATGATGCCTCTGTATCTGACCATCTGCAGCTAACTAGATGCTCTGCATAATAAAATATTAAAAATTATTCCTTTTATATCTATTTACCTTTTTTCTTTTTGAGGAAAATAGCTTGTTTACCATAGACTTAAGCCTGTAGAAGGAGGGAATTCTCTATTAATATGTTACTGAAGCACTAATGGAAGGATCTCTTGATTCCCTTCATTTCATAAAATGGAAATTTTGTATTTTAAGTTATTTGAATTATATAGCCAAACTAGGGCAATGCTTTTATTAGGACCAACTTAAATATCACAAGTTGTTGGCAAGCTTTCAAGTTCTTCTGAATTCTTCAGGCTGAGCTGAAAAAAAGCAAAAAAGAAAAACAAAAAAGGAGGGAGGGAAATTTAAACTGAAATTTGTAAAGGCAGAGCCCCAAAATCTGTATTTTGTAAAAGTCTTGACAGAGTTCATGCAGGTTTCATGCAGACTTGCTTTTATGTAAGACAGATTTTCATGTACACTGAGGCCTGCTGGGATAGAGAAACTACTTTTACTTGGTTTTTAAAAAATTATAGCCGTTGCTTGGATCTATCAGTAGCAATAAATGAACCATACAGGTCCCTTTCAAGACACTGAGAGCAGAAGTTGAGAAAATTGTTAGTTTAATTTTAGGAAAAGATCTTAGTCAAATTAAAAATTTTAGGCAAATTAATTTTAGGTATAATAGGGCCCTTAGTATTTTGTGAGCATTTATTTGGTCTAATAAAGACGTACTTTGGCTTTTTCCCCCTAAAGACCAACATGGCTACCTACAGTTTCGAAGTTACGTAGGTTTCCGATAAAAGTATGTGAACTGAATAAACTCTAATTGTTATGTTTTTTAACAAACTGGTGTCATTTTTAAACCCTATCCTTCCTCCAAGGACCTTGAGGAGGCATACCTAATTCTCCTTCATTCTGTTCTCAAAATAGCCTTGTGAAGCAGGTTACAGAGAGATAGTGAATACTTCAAGGTCGCTCAGTAAGCTTCATGCCTGAAAGGATTTGAACCCTAGAGTTGCAAGCCCCAGTCTGCCACTGTAACCACTATGCCATGCTGACAGGTTGTTTGACTTTTCAACTTTTTCCCTTTACCCCATAAGCGTCTCACAGTGCCAGTACTCCTCAGTCATTCAGACAGCAACAAACAGAACAGCTGCTGAAAAGATGTGATTGAAATAATATTGACATGGTGTATCCCTGTTAAATATCTCAGTAGTTAGCCTGCATCTCTACTCAAATGTTCAGCAATGATTTGGTGACTTATTTTGGGCGGGGAGCTTTACACACACTTGTTAAACAGGAAGAAAACATACATTTTTGAGAAACATTAAACCTTGTTTTCTGGAGGTGGGATCTTAGCTGATTGGCTGTATGTTTTGAATGCGTCCAATCTCTAAAACCTCTAGGAAGGGCTGGGAGAAGCCCCTCTTCAAAATCCTGGAGAGCCATTGCCAATCAGTGTAAACACTGCTGTTTGTGGGAAATAACATGTGGAACTTGATGGGCCTTTGGCCTGATCCAGCAAGGGTGGTCTTATGTTCTGTGTTCTTTTCTTCATTTCTTCCTTCCCTGATGGATCAGAAGGAACATATTCTTTGCCCATTGCTTTTAAATTCAGTTTCTAGAAGATGCCTGCTGTATTGAATGGGCCTATCATTTTATAGAGCTTGGCATGTTCATGCTGTTTTGCAGACTGCAGTGAACAGCTGTGAACTGCACACTATTTTAAAAATGATTTTTACAAATATTTACAGGCAAAACTTTTTGTTCATTATTTTAACTCTGCTGCTGCTGGTTTTCAAAGTGTAAAAAAGGCAATCCAAAAGCCACCTGGCACAACTTGCAGCTTGTAGCTCACCAAGCCAAATGCAATTCACCAGTCATATATTGTAACCTACAGGCACTTGACAACTCTGCTGTTTTTTACACAGTCTCAGGGCTCAGTCCTATTCAACTTTCCAGCCCCAATGCAGTCTTGCCAACGGGGCATGCTGTATCCTGTGGTGGTGGTGGGGGTAGTCACAGAGGCTCCTTCAAGGTAAGGGAGCGTTTGTTCCCTTGTCTCAGTGCTGCATTGTGGCTGTATCGGTGCTGGGAAGTTGGATAGGATTGGGCCCTCAGGCAGGGAGTAAATACAGGAAGTGTATTAGGGCCCAATCTTACTCAATTTTCCAGTGTCGGTGCAGCCGTGCCAATGGGGTGTGCACTGCATCCTGTATCACAGAAGCCTCCTCAAGGTATGGAAACATTTGTTCCCTTTCCTCGGGTGGACAGGATTGGGCCCTTGATCTCTTGATGGGCTTCTAGGCATGCTAATGGGCTACATTCAACTTGGGGTCACACATTCTGGAGGTTTGATCCAAGTAACCATGTAGCTAATTCTGCTCACCCACTTGGACTTTGGGCTTTTTACAGCTGCTGTCCAAAGTATTTACTTACTGAAGTTCTCAAAGCAAGGGGTGATACCGCATGACTAGCAGAGGAGCAGTGGAGCAGATGTGATTATGTACATGGTTAAAAATAATTAAAATGTAAACATGAACATAAAAGGTTTTGAAAATTTTTTCCTTTTTGAATTGTCATCTATACTTATTTATATGATATAGATGAAAAAGCTTTAGGTGATATGTCCCACTGCTGTTAAACCTGTCCCAGCTTGTCAGTTGTCTTGCCAGTGCCATAATGTAAAGAAGTTAATGTCAGAAATATAGTTTTCTGGGGTTTTGTTGTTAGTTGAATTTTACCATGCTGGAATGTACTAAAAAAGAAAACTTTGTTAATGAAATAGCATGCACAGTCATTTTAAAGGGTGTTTTTTTTCCCCTTAGTTAAATATGTACAACAGCAATTTCTCGGTTGTATAGCACAACATAGCTCAGAGCTGAGATTAGAGAAACCCTGTAGAGTGGGTAATACTTGAGGGCATCCACAACTAGAAAAGTATGTGAATTTAGGCATGGGAGGAAGGAAGGATCTGCTTTAAATTTAGTGTAGGGTCACTGAATCTTAATGATAGATTAAATAGGGGAGGTGGAATAATGAATAGGGGTATGCAGTGTGTAGCACTAATACTAGAAGTCTATGGTTTGCACTGGTTATTTAATGTCTTTTCCCATATGTTTTTGAATAGACCAGGTTATGGCAGGGATGAGCTAAGGAATAGCTTTGTTAGTGAATAGTTAAATGGAAGTAATTTTTAAAGAGAATTCAGTCTAAGAATATAGTAGGACAGCTTGTTAGTAGCTTAACAGGACAATGTAAGAATACTTACCACAGACTTTCATTATGAGGCATATTTATAATTAGGTGCTATCTGTATGGGAATGTGTTTGGAGTTAAATGCTTTACTCTTACAGTCCAAAGTACTACTAGTGTAATAGCTATAGCTCTTGACAGAAAAAAAGCATTTTTGCATTGAAATTTATTTCCACCTTCTTGGTTACTGTAGAGCCTCATTTTAATTATCTTGTGGGTGTTCAGGATCCAACAGGCAACATCAACCATTTTAGCAAAGGAGAATACAGTATTGGATGGAATGTACATTAGAAGGGAATACACCACATTATAGAAATGTTGGTAACTGTCAGTCTGCATGTCTATAAGACTAGTAAAGCAGTATGGTGTGTGTGAGTATTACGTTTGTGTATGTGAGTGATATGAGTGTATCTGAATGGGTGAGTGTGTGATGAGTGCTTGAGAGAGTGGTAGGGCAATGGACAGGCAGAAGCCATTTCAAAGATGATCGCAACTGAAGATTTACACGAGTCTCCACTTTTAAATGCTACTTGTAAGCCTACATAATTTAATAATTCACTTCACAAAAGATTTTGCTAAGAAAGAACTTCAGTTCTTGAACTGTTGAACATCTGCGAATACTGTACTCAGTTGAGATTTTTCTAGTTTATAAAAATAAACTTCTGCTTAGATTGGTTCTCTCATCCTCCTAACACATGCTCTAGTTCTGTACTGATTCAGTACTATTCAAGAGTTAAACTATTCCATTAAATAAACTCCCAAGGTTGTGTGTTTTTCCTGTCTTTATATTCTTGAAACCACATGAGAGGGCAGAAGGAAAAGACGTTTCCTGTGACTCTTCTATCAAAAATATGATTGAGGCTGATCAGGGCCAGTTGACAATGAGGCCTAGCAATGAGGCTGACTGAAGCATTAACTTTGAATGGCAAGTTAGGAGAGGGGCAGTGGCAAATAATGAGGGATGCCCTGCCTTCTATGTCTGCCTGCCAGCCACTTTCCCACTTCTCTCAGCTCACCGATCCTGTTTGTCAAGTGGGAACAGGATTGGGGCAGCTGCTGCCAACCTCTTTGTCCAGCATTGCCTGGGAAAGAAAAAACTGTAGCTGCCATCATTACCTTGTTCATTCAGCTGTTTAGGAAAGCAGTTGGGTGGGTGAGGAGAGGCGGAGCTATCAGAAGCCCAAGTTCACCACTTCCTTCCTCAATGCAGTTCTGTTTGAAATAAACAGGATGAGTGGAACAGGCTGGGAACATTAAAAATAGACACAAGGAAGACAACAGTGGAATGGAAGGGGAAGGAAATGGAGGCAGGGTAAATTTGGGAAGAATATGCAGTGCTAGTATCAGATTGCTGGGGGCCATAGGATATAGCCCTCAACTGCCCCCCATGTGACCCCCATGGCATCATTGGATGTTGCTTTGGGTTCTGCTATGGTTGCAGGTGCTACCACTGATGAGTGAGACTTTGACCAGTGCCCAACCTGTGGTCACCCTGAGAATATGCAATTGCTTCGTGTATGGGAACTTAAGCTTAGTTATAGCAGAGTAAGTGAGCAAGGGGTTTGGAACAGAGGTTTGAGGTGTTTAAGCTGTGCACATGTTGAAGCTCAAGTACTCCCTCCCCTTCTCTTGTTGGCTCTGTTGCTGAGCCTTAATATCAACATCTTTATTTGTTTCTAAAGCTCAGTGGCTTGTGAGTTTTACTTTATATTGTGGTTTACAAATCATGATTTAACCAGCATTTCAAACTGAGATTCAAGTTTTAAATGCTGGTTTGATCATGGTTTGTAAAAACAGAGCTCCAGGTTTGGATGAGCTGCATAGCTATGGTTTAAACCAGGGGTCTCCAAATCCTGGCCCGGAGGCCAGATGCGGTCTGTGGCCAGTCTCTGATCCCCTGAGCACCTTTGGCCCAGTTGACCAAACACAATCAGAGTTGTGCTTGTGGGGTGAGGGAATGGAGGTCCATTTAAGTGTGTGCTTTATTTCTTGGGTTGTGTTTAGGCTTGGAGAAGTTCTGGACATTTGAACCCATTCATTTATTTATTAATCTAAGTTCCGTCTCTAATGTATTTATTTAAATTTCTGACCCTCGATACTGTGCTAGATATTTGATGTGACCCTTGTGCCAAAAAGTTTAGAGACCCCTGGTTTAAATAAACCAATAGTGATGTTGACAGGTGCAGGGAGAAGATGGGGCACAGGCTCTGGTTGTGTTTACAACTGAATAAACCATGGTTTATTTGGTCACCTCAACCTACCTAGTTTGAATGTTAGGTTGATTTCTACACTGGCATACCTAGGAGGGTCAAGAGGGGGGTCAAATGCCCTGGGGCACCATGCCTGTGGGGGTGGTGGTGCCTTTCCCCACCGTCGCTTTTCTTGCCCTCATCTGGAGGCCTTTGGAGGACCCTCAGAAGGCCCCCAGATGAGATGGGGCAGCGACATTCTACTATGGGGCATTCTGCAGTCCTGGCCCCAGGTGGCACAAGAGCCAGGATCATAAATTGATTTCTATGCCATTTTTAATTATATATAAGCCATTTTATGACTTCGGGATCAGCACAACTTTAGGTAGCCTTTTTCTCTATCTAACATATGGTATTGCTTTGTGGTAGTAGATCCTCTTCCCCAACAAACCCAGTTAGTTTTTATTAGGTTACTGTGGCTGAAATTTTATACAAACGTACCTGTGAGAAAGCTTCATTGCATTCAGTGGGACTTACTTCTAAGTAGACATGGAAAAGATTGCTCTGTGTGAATGCTTCCATCCCATTGCAGACTTCCAACCATTGCCAGTTGGTAGTCAGATGCTTGGCTGTGTACTTCTTACTGCAGTTTCCTCCTAACTACCTATCCCCAGTATTTTTCCCTGTCCAAGGGGAGAGAGTGTGGTGTCAGGTATAGCATCTGTGCCTCAGGTGAGCTACTGAGTAATGGTAGTTGTGTCCTGTTACATTTCTTCTCTCACAGGATGTCAGGTGTTTTCACTTAAAATTTTAGTTTCAAGGTGACCCATATTGCTGGTGTACTTTCTGCAGAGGAATTTCAACATAAGACAACAACTAGAGCACATTTAGGTTTACCTTGATGTTATTTGTATTGTGAAGCTATAAGAATATTGTTGATACCATTCATTGACATTTTCATGTTGCAGTAGTTTCATGTCAGTGAAATCAGTACAGTGTCCTTGATTTTCACCTTCCCAGGTTTCTCTTGAAGTGGTGGTTCTCACACATTTAGCACTGGGACCCACTTTTTAGAATGAGAATCTGTCAGGGCCCACCAGAAGTGATGTCATGTCCAAAAGTGACATCATCAAGCAGGAAAATTTTTCACAATGCTAGGCTGCAATCCTACCCACACTTACCCAGGAGTAAGTTCCATTGTTAAAAAATATACATAGTAGCTTGTTAAAAGTACAACTCTGTAACATTTCCCCAAATGCAGTCACATACCAAGGTAGCATCAAGTCTAATACATTAAAAATAAAATATTGAAACAAATGGAAGCTTACCTGAAATTGACTTGCAACCCACCTAATTGGTCCCCACCCACAGTTTGAGAAATACTGTCTTAGAGAAATTCGTATTCCTTTTAGATTTCCTAAAATAACGCTTTGCATTATTTTCTCTTCTTTGCCTCTGGAATTTAGGATATCCAACACTTCTTGTATATGCAGTACTGCAACCAAATAAACACTGTTCAAAAGCCCATAAGCAAAGGAATACACAAAGGCTTACATCAAACTCCTGGCCCATTGTTAGTCAAGCTGGAAAATGTCACCATATGTGCCAGAAGAACTAGCCCTTCCAAGCTCATGATAAACAACAGAGTGCCTCCAGAAATATTAATCCATGATCACTCTTAATTTCCGCTCTAGATAAGCATTCTGTTCTACCCAGCTGAGCTCTTACAGCCACTGTACAAGATTGGAGGAGAAATGTTATAGACCAAAAACAAAGGTTCATGCAGTTTTTGTTTCTGTTCGATATTCCTCTTATCGCTGTTTGGTTGGCAGGGTGCAATTGGAAGTGTTTGTTCTCTATTCATTTAGTCTAACTCCTAGAATCTTTTACTATACAAGCCTTGGCCTACTATCTATAGTAGATCATGATGAGGATTTGACAGCAGCCCACTCTTACTTTCTGCATGATTTTCCCTAGGGAAATTCTTCTCCTATTGCAGCCATTTTCAACCACTGTGCCACGAATGGTCCCCAGGTGTGCCGTGGGAATTTGAGAGAGGGTCATTTATCAATAGGACTATTGGGAGATGTGAGCCCCCATTGACAGCACAGTGTGCCTTGTCAATTGTCAAAAAGCTGATGGTGTGACTTGACCATTTTAGTGCCTTGCCAGTGTGCCGAGAGATGTAAAAGGTTGAAAATCACTGTCCTATTGGCATGAGCAAGCTATTCGGTACTTGGACACATTGGAAACTTAAGCCCATGGGTTACGGTAACATTTTAATTGTGTGTAATTGATGTATCATTTTTTAATTAATTTGATAGATACATTGGAAAGTGTTTGTAAGGCATATGTCCATGGTCTATGCCCACATAGGGGCCCACACTGTGATGAATTTGTCCCACCAGCTACCTGCCATACAAAAATTTATACAGTGCCCTTGAACATGGTACCTTAGGAAGAATAAAAGCTCAGGTCCCTGTCCCTGAGTGGCTCACAACTGAGATGTTCAGGCAACAAAGGTAGGGGGAGGGAAGTGGAGTCAGGGGTAAATGGGGGAAGAATATGCAAATACAGTGATGCCTCGCAAGACGAAATTAATTCGTTCCGCGAGTCGTTTCGTACTGCGAAAATTTCGTCTTGCGAAGCACGGTTTCCCATAGGAATGCATTGAAATTTAATTAATGCGTTCCTATGGGCAAAAAAAGTCAGAACAAAGTCAAATTTGGTTTACAAAGTGTTTATTAAGTGCTCTTTAAAGGCATACATACTGTACAGAGGATTTCAAAAATTTCAAGCACAAAACTTCAATGCATCCTGGGTATTAACGGTTGTGCGATTTAAAACAAATCAAAACAAAAAAAATGCAAAAAAATTCGTCTTGCGAAGCACAGCCATAGAAAAATTCGTCTCGTGAGTCACCAAAAAAATAGCAAAACGCTTTCGTCTTGCAAGTTTTTCGTTGCGCAAGGCATTTGTCTTGTGAGGCATCACTGTATCAGTTATATGAATTTAGGAATAAGGGGTTGTGCCAGAGGCTTTACAGACAAAGTGATTTTAACAACAGATTTGAAAGATGTAGGAGAGGTGGCATCATGCAGGTAGAAAAATGCAATACAGGTTGAGACTAATTATTCGCGTGGGTTCCGTTTCAAGCACTCACATGGATGGCAAAAAAATGCACTATAGCAAATCGATTTAAAAAACAAAGTTTCTTTGCTCCGGTGATTTAAAAACAGCCTTGATGACCTTTGTGTTGTAAGATAAGAGTCATTAAGAAGACAATCCATCAATCAGTCCTCCTCCAAGCTCTTCACTCAGCCCCTTCCTTCACCAATGCAAAGTGATCACCTTTCTTTCACGTGCTCAGGGGGAAGAGAGGGTTCTGCTGGAGAGAGAAGGATTGATGGATTGTCAGCCAGCTCCCCCCCCCCATTAAGGAGGCTATTGATAAAGGACTGTTCAGTTTTTAAAACTGATTTTAAAGGAACACATTTTCCCCTTCTCCAGGGATCAGCACATTCCTTCTCATTTGCAAGGGGCCATTTGTGTTGAGTCAAATCCGTGTATAAAAAATCCATGTATAAATAGGCTGGACTGTACTTCAGAAAGTGTCTTTACACAGGAGATCAGTGTAATCAGTGAGGAATACCAGAGTGTTTTATTGGGCTCCCTTTGATGTTATAATGCAGTTTGGATGTCATATGATGGGGTACAGCAGAAGTTAAAGTCCAGAAGACGTTTTTCTTTTGCCTATTAGGATGCTGGGGTTTAATATTCCTTAATAATTTTCTCCTTGTGAAATCTTTACTTAACAAATTCTGAGCACTGAGTTTTTATGGCCCAAATCATAACCAACTTTCCAACTATGACATAGCTGTGCCAACGGGGCATGTGCTGCATGCATCTTGCAGTTGGGGGGCAGTTATGGAACCCTCTTCAAGGGAAGAGAATTTTGTTCCCTTAGCTCGGGGCTGCGTTGCCCTTACCTCTGTGCTGGAAAGTTGGCTAAGATTGCGCCCTACGTTGTTTTATTATATCGCTGTGGGATGGCTTCCTACCACTTCAGTCTTCACAAAGCTGCCACAAAACAGGAAAGAGAGAAACCCACAAGCAAGGGCACTGGGAAGCTGTGCTTGCAAACGGAAAGCAGTTGATTGCTACCAGGTAACAGCTTGGAATTTATTTCTTGACACATCTTTCCTGAATCAACTCTCTGATTATGGGGTTTATCCATCTCATTGTTATGCATTCTCAAGGGTTATGATCCATGGCTGAGTTGCAGCCTAACCTGAATTGCACCACAGTCAGCTTTTGAAGGAGGAGTAGCAGAGAAAGACAGAGGAAAACATATGCTAGCATGGAGAGGGAGCAAGAAAAGAAGAAGATAGGAACAGACCCACAGACAGATCCACGTAGGCAGGAGAAATATAGATACAAAAGTCAAAGTTAAAATAAAAGCGAGTCAAGTCTCATGTTGTGTATTATAGAGTTCCACTGGATTTCAGCCCTAGAGAAACTGAAGACCAAAAGTTGCTGCTAGATGTTTTTCTTTAGTTTATCTTGCTTTAGACCAGTGTTCTCCACCCTGTGACCCACTGCATCACAGAAAAACCATCTGAGTGTGTTGCTTTCTGTTCTGCTCTGCAGTCGCCTTTCTTCACACCTGATTTTCTTCTAGTTGCAGTTTGGAAGCCCCTGCTTTAGACAGTATCTTGACTAACTTGATTCACAGCCCAATACTATCCTTTCCCTCCGCTGTTGGTGTAGCCATGCCTGCACTGTATCTAGTGGGGAGCAGGCAGGAGACTTTGAAGGGGAAAGGAGATTTAAATCTCCTACCGTGCAATGTGTCTCCTGATTTTCCTGGTGCAAGTCTGAGAGGAGAAAGGGGGTGGGGCAGCCGCTTCCAGAGGGGATAGGATCCAGTGTGCACTCTCGCCTCTGGATCCAGCCTCTCCCACATTCTCCCGAACCCCCATTTCTTCCCCCTCCCCATCCATTTTCACCTGTGCCCTCATTCTGTTCTCACCCACCCCTTCCACCTCTACCCCTGGCTTACTTGCTCTGGCAGGCAGCCAGCAATCTGGCAATGTGCACAGGAAGGCTCCAGTCTTCCTGCTGGCGCTTCAGCAGTGCACTACTCAGCACACTGCCGGAGTGTGCTTTACAGTAGCTTTTCAGTGGCCAGCTGGACAGCTCCATAGGATTGGGCTGCCTCACTGCTATCCTATACGCACTTTCCTGGGAGTAAGCATCATTACAGTGGGACATTTCTGAGCAGACATGCATAGAACTAAACTGTAAAGAATTATGATTTATTTGCAATCACATCCTCTTGCTCTCTCTGTTTCTTATTGGAAAAAAAATCCTTGGAACCTACCTGTTCTATAATGCAGTTCTGCGTAGATGACCCCTCACCACTCCATTTGTCTGTTGTATTGATCTGTTTGTTTTCCAATGGTGCCGCAAGTGCCCTTAAACAACAAGCCTATTGGGGGCAGGGCATGTGATATTTGAGAGACACCGCCATTCTGTGATACGTCACAGGGCAACCCAAGTTATTCCATTGAGAATAATCTTGACAATAATGCCATATCCATGTACTAGAAAAGGCAGTTCAGTTATTAGCCTGCTCTTGTCCTTAATTGATTTTCATTGAGTGAGAAGACTTGAATTCCTTTTCCTTCTTCCTTATTCTACCTCTGCTAAGTGGGTAATTGGAGATAGATGTATTTTTTTCTTTTGATATGTTTAAGTATTTCTTCACTTAACATTTAAATTGTACAGACAACATCTGTGTAATGTAAATTGACATTTGAACTCTATTTCCCAATATGATAGAATAAAATACTGCAGAATTCCCCCCCCCCCCAAAAAAGAAACCCTTATTAATTTCCTGTGCTTGGAAATTTTCATAAAAGGAAAAATTCTATATTAAGAGAAATTAATCAGACCCTTAAAGCTTCACTTTTCCAGTTTATATATGTAGCAATATTAGTATTATAATGAGACCTGGATAGAAGTATCAAATTGCTGCGGTGTTCATACCTGAGTCCTGAAATCTGAGCAATGTGGATGAAGATGTTTACAAGGACCAGTGCTTTCGAGATTACGGCAAACACTGGCCCTGAAAGGGTCTAAAGGAGCCTCTTTTTTGGCCAACTGCTGTGTCATCAGCTTCTGCGCAAGAAGGTTTTTATTGGATGAGACAGAAGAATCCCTCTCTCATTGTGAAAGTCTTCTCCACTGGAACTCTGCTCCATCCTGAACTCTGTGTTGGGCCAAAAGTCTCTCAAGTCTGTGCTGGCAAAATAGCCAGCGCAGACTTGAGAAGCCCCATTGCGGGACTTGGGGCTTCCCCTGAGGAAACATCCAATGGCTACCAGGGTGCTGTAGGATGCAGCAGTAGCCACTTTGATGTCAGTGCACCCAGTGTACCACCAGTGTACCCAGTGTACCACCGCTTTCAGGATTGGGCTGTTAGTCTGTAGTAGCAAGAACAGCAGAATCTTGTGGTACATTAAAGACCAAAGCATTTATTTCTGCGTAAGCTGTTGTGGGCTACAGTGAAAATGATTGTAGTGCAGTCTTTCTTGGTGAATTGTTGTAAGGGTTGAACATATCAATATTGGACATTCTAAATTCTCTATAAAGATACTTCCCATCAAGAATCTAGTATGTTTTTATATTGTATTTTAAATTCTGTTAGGCAGATTTTTAAACAATCACACCACTGGCACATCATAGAAAGACAAACTTTCTTTAAAACACTGACTGTGGTTAGAGAGAGGGCTGACTTTGGCATCTTTTCAGAACCCATTTGTGAATTTAGCCTCAGCAGTTTGTTTAACTAAACATCACCCTAATACATTTTACATGGTACCTCCCAGCTGAGGCCTGTCTATAACAACTAGTGTATTCTGTGAGGAGTCGCTCAACAGATGTCATTCTGGTTGAATAATGAGGCAGAATACTTGTGCGTTGGCTAACGTTACTCGAACTTTGATCACTTTTGTTCAGCACATCAGTCTGGCATTGTGCTTTATACCAACATAACACTATAACCAGAGCATGCCTTTCAGGCTTAGAATAGCAAAGGAATGTTATTGAAATCAATGCAGTTACAGATGAGTGAATGGAAAAAGGAGAATACTGTTTATTTCATAATGCTGTAGTGTTGTACTTTGGAATTAAAAAGGAATGTAAAGAATCCAACTCCAGATTAAGTTATTTTTACTGCATAGGCTTTTAAAAAAAAATGCTTTATTGACCTCTTATGGCTACATAGCCAAAATATTTGATTCTGTGAATGCAGAAATATATATTTTATTTCCACAATTATAAATCAGATTAAATCTAAAACAATTGCAGATGGAAAGAAAGATCAAATTTCTTGCCCCTCTCCTTCCCACTGCTACTGTCTGCTAATCAGAAATGCTGTTTCTGAAATTTGGGGGACACTGGAAAACAGGATGGCAGGGGATGCCGGGGTCGGGGGGAATCTCTTGAAATCATATGACAGCACCTTGCATGAGGTGCCTCCACCCAGTTTCAGTGGATGACTACCTCTTCCTGCAGCCCCTCTGTTTCTGAGGATCTCCCAACCCTCAGTACTGTAGTGACTGTTTGGGAGGTGTCAGGAGCTGTAGCAGGGACAAAAGAGTGGGGATAATTCCTGAAACTCTTTCCTGAGTTTCCTTGTGTGTGTTTGGATTCAACCCATCTCATTTGTTTCTATAACTGGAGAATAACAAACTCATAGGAAGAAATTTATTTAGGATTTCATGTTTTATTTCTAAACTAGCAAACTGTAATATATATTTTAGAAAATACAATTTAATACTATATCATGTAATAACCATTTTGATACTCATTGATACTCACCTTGGGACCTGTTGAGGTGGACAGGCAGGATACCAATATGTTAATTAAAACTTGTAACTGATTGACAGCCGAATCCTGAGCTGCCTGAAGCTGCAGGACCCGGCGGCTCCAAAAAGGGCTCCCGCCTGATCCAGAGCTTCCTGAGCTACCACAGGAGGCTCCTCGGGAGAAGGGGACGTTTGTCCCCTTCCCCTGGGTAAGGGAAACAGCCCCGCAATGGAGCTACTCACTTTAGCGGCGACTGTTTGGTCGCCGCTAAAGTGAAGGCGCTTGTGTAGGGCTAGCAGCCCTACATGAGAGTCCTGGATCCTGCGGAGCTCGGCTCCGCAGATCCGCCTCTCCCCCGCCCCCGGAACGACCCCCAAGCCCACGACCACACCTCCACCCTCCCCAGAACACCTCCCCCATGCCCCGACCACGCCCCCATTTCCCGTTCTGCAGCCCGGCGGTCACAGAGACCACTGAGCCGCGGAACGTGGGCACCTGCCAGCCCCAGCGGGAGCCCAGCAGTAAGCCCCGCAAACGTGCCTTATGGCACGTTTGCGACTGTGGTCTGCGCCGCGGAAGCACGCCATGGACCACAGAATTGGGCTCTGAAGCACTTAATGTATATATTTTTATTTTATATACACCATGTCAGTATAACCCAGGATATAAAAAATGATATTGGTTCTAAGGAATGCAAAGTAGTTATGGGTACCAGTCATATTTTCAATGTATACAAAAGCTGGGGGGAAAACATGAGATTCTGAAAGTCTAGATTCTTACATAATTATTTAAATAAGATGCATCATTTATTTCTTCAACTGAAAGAACTTTAAGTTAGGTTTCATATTGGCCAATACTAACAAATGATTTAGAAAACATTAGTTAACATTACTGTATCTATCGCTTTGGTGTAGTAATTAAACCTGTAACTAACTGAAGAGTGTGATTTTTTTTTTAGTGTTACGTACAGCTTTTAAATAGGCCTCAGGATACCAGAACATATGTAGAAAAGTTGATGTATAAAAATTGGGAAAAGAGTACACACATTGGTTGCCATAACTACTGCAGAACATACTGACTTGGAGCATATTGACGTATGTTGAAAAGAACCATTTAGGGCCCAATTCTATCCAACTTTTCAGTGCTGATGCAGCTACAGTGCAGACCCAAGGTAGGATCAAGTGTTTTCTTACCTTGATAAGGTCTTGGTGACTGCTCCCCCACATTAGGATGCAATACATGCACTGTTGGCACGGCTGCATTGGTGCTGGAAAGTTGGATAGGATTTTGTCCTTACTGTATTAAAGTGCGTAAGTACACAAAATGGGTCTATGACATATACCTTTAAAAAATTGTAATGAGTGGGACTGCCCTGAAGATGGGCTGTGTACGTGTGTCATGTGACTTATGTAAAATCAGCTCTATTGCATAAGCACTACAGGGAGTGCATTGTATATACAGCCATTGAACGTCACGTTTTAGAAATGACTTTGCCTTAAAATGTTCTAAATTATTTGGAAATAGAGTGTATACAAAACTTTTTTTCAGTACCAATTTAATTTTAGACTAAAGATGCTAAACCTGTATTTTTAATTTCATTTTGTTTCCTACCCAAGATTTCAGGTATTCTTCTGAGTTGGTCCTGTGTTACAATGATCAAATTCCCAAATAACTTTGCGAAATGTCTATCACAAGTTTTGCGAGGAGATGACAATAATGCCCATATCTTTCAGAGTATTAGAGCAAGCTACTGAAAAAGTGGTCCAGTTGGTGCAGCACTGGACTCAGATGTGGGTAACTTGAATCTAGTTCCCATGGGGTCTTGTTGGCTGCCTTAATCTAATCACCATTAGTCAGCTTGCGTTTCATATATATATAAAACAGGGACATCTGTATTGCCTCACAGGATTGCAATACAATTCTGAGAAAGAATGAAATAATTACTGGAGAATTTTAAATGAGTGTATAAATGACAAATAGTAATAACAGTATTTTAAAATAATTTTGGAATTGTTTTTCAGGTGAAACAGAATGTATATGACTTGACTAGTATCCCTGTTCGACATCAGTTGTGGGAAGGCTGGCCTGCTTCGGCTACAGACGACTCAGTAAGTTACAATTTATGTCAAAGTTGCTCGTAATAGTCCTCTTGAACCTCATATTGCGGCTTTTGCAGTGAACTACCTTGAAAGCAGTTTTAAAAATATTCCTGTTGTAGGTTTATTAGCAATTTATTATTTGGTGCTTTACTTTTAACTACTGAAGTAACTTAACTTCAGTGCTTAACTTTTTAATTTACTGAAGCAAATTACACCAGAGCATGGCCACCAATTCCTATGGCCCAGTCCTAACTAAATGCTGCCCTGGCAGAATACATGTTTTGCTATCACAAAAATGCTATAAAGTGCTGTTGCGACTGTGCAGAGAGCTGGCGCACCAGTGAGAAAGCCTTCCAGTGTGCATTGGCAGAATGAAGGAGGCCTGCCAGATCAGGTAAGTATGGCACAGGGGAAGAGCTTAGAGGTAAGTTGAATGGGTGAGGGCAGAATGTTGGGTTGTTGAGGGCGGTTATGGGGACAGGGATGGGCGAATCGGGACTGGAAGGGTTGCTTGCATGTGCTGTATCCAAACCCCCTTCCCAGGCCCAATCCACCTGCATGGAACAATGTGGCACCAGCTCTAGAGCTGGCAAACGTCTGAGTTGACCCATTGTGGCTGCTGGAGCTTAACCAGGGTCAAGGGGACAAATGTCCTCTTACCCCAAGGAGATCTCCAGCAGCCAAAAATCCCCTGAGCTGAAGCCGCTGCATAACCAGGGATTTAGTTAAGATTGGGCTGCTAGTGTCTGCTCAGTGTGTGCATGCGTGTCTGCACGTGTGAGAATAACCTGCACATACATATTGTGTCCCTTATGAGTTTCGAATGAGCACAAAAGGAAAAACCTTGTTGAAGAAATTCTCTGAGAGAGACATGTCCAGTAGAAGTGAACAGGTGACCTGTTTTAATCTCATGATTAAAAATATCCACAAGTTCCAGGTACCTTTCTTAAAGTATATTAGGATCAGATACTTTTCAAGAGGACAAATCACACACCACATATCATTATACATTTTGACCCGATCAGGAAAGATTGCCTAATTCAAATAACATTTGACTGCTAACTGAAGCAGCTAAAAATCTCTCTCTGCTTTGTGCAATACTATGGTTCATTTAAAGGACAGAAAGGATTTACACCCATTACTTGCCCATGTTTAAAAATCAGTTTGTATGTATGTTTGTAGAGGGAAGTTCCTGCTCATGAAAGAATATATGTATGTATTTGTGTGCCAGACAATCCGCTTAAGAGTGTTCTAGATTGGGATCATAATTCACATTTAAATGTCACAATAACTTGTGAGATTTCTCCTGCAGCATGTTTTGAAATTGAGTTCTTTCTCTTCTAAGGTTTGTTTAGAGTTTGAGGCTAAGGGTGGCTGCATGTTTTAGCACATTTTGCAGAACAGTTCCACACTCCTGTTTGCAAGGGAAGTAGCTAGTCCTTGTGTTGGAAGTAGAGCTGAAGTTTTAGTTCAAGCAAAGATAGGCAAGGTTAATTCCAACCTCTGAAATATGTTGGTGTGTTGTCATCTGTTGTTAGTAGAGTTTAGTCCAGAGAAGATTTGAGAACCCGTGATTTCTAATACAAATGCCAGCAGCTGTTTGGAAAATTACCAAGTAAATGAAAAGGAAAAGCTTTCCTGTAGACTAGGATGTCCAGCCAGTATCTGTTTTCACATGTCCACAAATCTGTTTTCAGCGTTGTTTTAATGTGACAGTGTTGCAGGTGATATTTTTTCTTTTCTTTTCAAGTTTAATGAAACTGGTGATTGTTAAGTCATCTGCTTGAAAAGCATACGAGCTCCGAATGTTCCCAGCTTGAAACTACTGCAGCTGAGGCCCGTCAGCTGTGTAAACACATCTGAATGTGCTACTCCCAAAAATATAATTAATTTCTATCTGAAATTAGAGCTTCCAACTTAATATTTATGAAGATTTCATGTTAGCAATGAAACACTTCTCTCTTCTTTGTTGTTTATAGACAATTCCCTCATAAAGTTTATTTCTGTTTAAGCAGCTTTTCACTCTTGTATGAGATCTTTCTTCATTTTTTTACTTCCTTTCTTTTTGGGTAATAACTTAATTTTTGACAGAAAGATGTCTCAGTGGTACCACTCAAGAGCAGAGATCTAACTTCTAACTGTTCATGAGTTTAAAAAGGACTTGATTAGAATACTTTTCATTTACATTTCATGCAGCATAAGAAATACTTTGTAATACCACAGGAGGTTTTTTCAGGCAGTTCTTGTTAACCTTTGCCTTAGCAAACAGGACAGCTAAATAGACTTCCAGTAATTAGATTCCTGTGTAATCGAGTCTCCTATGAACCTGATAAGCTTCAGTCTTCTACTTTACCAGAAATCCATCAAAGTCAAGAGCCTTTTAAAAAGCACTGTTACTGCATTTCCCTTTAGAGTAGCTGGATGTTTTTTGCTTGTAGTTTTAGTCTAATGAAATATGGGATACTGTATGAAATGTCAATAACTCTTTCACTCCCCCCTCCTTTCACTAAAAAAAAATAGGTACCTAAATTTCTACCAATAGGGGAATGTTTTCATGCTGTGTCGGTTTGACTATAAGAAACCAGGGAGCTTGCTAGGCTGCTAAAATACCACTTTAACACTTTAGCGCAGACATTTTCCCCCAGTTTCATCAGAGGATGAATTATGCTAACACTAGGAATTATAATTGCTTCATCTAATTAAAATAATAACAAAATTATGATTTTCACTTACTACTTCAATTTTCAGATGACCCCGTTCAGGAAAGAAAACTTTCTGATGTATGTTGAAATATTTCACTTGTCATGATTTGTCTTTTTGTTATTCACAGTCAACATGGCTTTAGAAATTGGGAAGGAGCTAGGGTAGTGGTTCCCAAACAGTGAGCTGTGGCTCCCTGGGAAGCTATGGAAACAAGCCAGGGGAGGCTCAGAATCCCTGTCAAAAACCCACTGTCCTATACAATGTATAGGATTGTTGCTATAATGGGGAGCTATACCCAATGGCCCATTAGGTCAAGAGAACCGCCAGTTGAAAAAGTTTTGGAATCATTGCGCTAAAAATAAAATCAGTAGTAGACATATTGCAGATACGTGTACTTAAACAATTACTTTTGTGAACACAATAAACTTACATATTATGTGAATAAGATTTGCTTTACTTGCTACAATCTTTATGAATGTATGTGAACTTTTAAGCAATTCACAATTTATGGTCCATGTCCAGGTTACTAGCTTGCACCATTCAAGGGAAAATAGGTAGATGGAGGGTGGGGGGGTATGGAACCTTCTTACGTACCTTATTACACCTGCCTGAAACTATTTGAGTCTTTGCTTCCATCACTGTTTTAATGTTTAAATGAAACTTTTATGTAATTAGTTAGTTACAGGTAGTTAAAGGTACAGAAACCACTCCATAGTCATCCTAGCTGGTGCTAGATCAGCCATTTTCAACAACTGTGCCGTGGCACACTGGTGTGCTGCGTGTGGTCCGCAGGTGTGCCACAGGAATTTGGGGGAAGATTATTTATTAATAGGGCCAATGGGAGATGTGAGCCCCCCACTGGCAGCATGGTGCCAGTGTGCCTTGTCAATTTTCAAAAACCTGGTGGTGTGCCTTGACCATTTTAGTGCCTTGTCAGTGTGCCATGAGATGTAAAAGGTTGAAAATCACTGTGCTAGATAAAGGTGAAATAGCGGAGTTTGTAGAACTTGCATAATAGTTCAGTAATTGTAGCATTTGAAAGAATCTGAAGTTACCAAATAATGTGGTCTCCTTGTATACTGATATAATGACACTTCGTTTTCATGGGCTTCCATAATGCAGATTACAAATTCTAGAGAGCTGCGAATATTTTAAATCCTTGAACTCCTGCTTGTTTCATATTTTAATGTTATGTTTAATTTAAAAAGAGGTGATAACTTGCTTGAAAATTTCAGTATCTTAACACAAAGAGAAGGCATGTGGTGTACAAGCAAGGGGAACTTGCTGCACTGAACTTAAGCTAATAACATTTGTCTTCTTTCAGTGAGTCATAATAGTTAGGCATATGGGGAGATTGACTTGTGCTGGTTTCCCTTTCACATCCTGCTCTGATGGATAAGGAATAGTTTTCTACTATCCTGATATTATTTGGTAGGTTGTAAATGGGCTGAGTCAGTTCCAATTTCATGTCAATGAAAACATGTTCACACAGGAGTGCGATTACTCCCTGAATGTGCAGAATACTTCAACTGGCAGTTATGACCTCTTATAATCTGATAGCTATCTGGGGAACCTGATTCTAGCCTGTTCAACAGAGCCACCACTGTCCTCCCGCTACCCTTGCTTACCCTTCTTGGCAGCACTAGGCTTCTGTAGACTGACATTTTTTGCTCTTGCTCTCTCCTATGCAAAGAAGCCAGGTACCTCCAAAGAGGGTGAGTAGGCAGCAGGTGGCAGTGGTGCTGTTGCACATTATATTTACAGGGCTTGCAGAAGAAGCCACTAAGTGGCTCTAAGGCCTTGGAACAGTAGTTGGTTTAGGAGCTGTTGTCACAATGATCAAATGCAATTTCATGGGGGAAAACCAGCAAAACCTGGCAAAGTCTCATTATTGTTTTTGAAACTAAATGTAGCTAATAGAGTCACCTTAATTGTATGAGGCAACTGCATATTTTTTAAACACATGTTTGTGCTGTGGTAGAGCAGTGCTAGTGCAACACTTCCCTTTCTGGCTTTTAAACTCGAGTTTGCTTGCAGTGAGCTCAACTGTTCTGAGTATTGGCTCCCAATACTCTTACTCTTGCTAGTTCATGTCACACTTGGCTCCTCTAACTTCCTCCTCTTCCTGTTTCGGCTTCTGCCTGACACTCTTCAGAGGAGAATGGTATGCATCTCTGTAGCTATAAACTGACCTGTATTATATTTGCAGAATATATTTCACATGGATTGGGCTGTGAGTTCTGTTTTAGAATTCAAAGAAAAGAGTTAACTAGAAATAACATGGGATCTGTTTTAAAAATCATTAACTTATGTGAAATATTTTATTTTCTACATCTGATTTTTTCACATTACACTGTAATGAGAGTACAGAAGGCTAGTGCCCCAATCCTATTGGTGCATTCTGCTGATAAACTAATGTTCAATTAGCAAAAGGTTCTTTCTGTCTCTCATTGACACTCACGAAGCCGGCACCTGTGTGAATGGTTGACAATCATGTATGTGCACCCCACTGGACCACCCAGCCATCCTTGGAGGAGCTATGTTGGTGGCAGGAGTGGGCAGTGGGCAGGGAGGGGGAGTAATGAGGATTTCAGGGGAGGTACCGGGGGACATATTGGGTGAGGAATGGGGTAGATCCAGTGGCAGTCACGCACACTGGATCCTATTCCCCATTTTTCTCCCTGCCCCACCCCACCCTCTCTCTCCTTGGACTTGTGCTAGCTATATATCTATCATAGGTCTGAAGATACTTATAGGTCATCAGAAAAATATTTTCCCTTATCTCACACAGGCCTTCTGATCACCCTCTACCATAGCATGCCACACATGGCCCCATGGTGCAGCCTCATGCTTCAGTGTGGCAGGGGGTAGGATTAGGTAATGAGTATTTCAGTATGAGGGTTTGAGGATCATGGCTTCCTACCACTGAATATTTGTGTGCAGTCAGAAGCTCTTTTTGTGTGTGTTTGTGCATGCACACGCATGTTCTTAAGTAGGGTCGTCTGCTTACCAGTCAGGAGCCTTCATTAAAATTGTCAGAATAGTTTTTGCTTTAACCTCTTGTCATTTATGCTTAAGGTCTACTAAACTTCAAGTCATACATGGTTGTTCCTGAGAACATAAAATACATGGACAAAGCTCCATGTGTTGTGGTACCAATGACATTCTGACTGGTTTTAACCATTACATGTCACAAATGAGGGTGTTGTCAGCATGATTAAATTGGCTTGAACCACATTTTTCACACAAAAAGTTTTCTATAGTGCCCACAGTAGTTTCGCCCTCTGTGGTAACCATGCTTCAGAATACCTGAATGAATTCAACTGTGGGAATGGAGGACTTTGGATGACTGGAAACAGTGAGTGTACTGAAAAAAGTTATGGTGGTGACTGACAGGAAAAGCTGTTACTTGCACACCATGCCATCACTTTTTCTGTCTCCTTCTACTGCCGTCAAGACCTGTTGCCCTTAGCTGTTACAATATTAAGTTTGAATCGATGGAATGGAAGCCTTTTGACTGCATTCTAGATAAATTGGAGCTTCCGGTTTCCCAGCAATGACCTATCTGCTTAAAAGGCTGCCAATTCTAAATGTGTTAAATCAATAATCATATCCATGTTTATTCCTACTCTGTCACCATCTTAATAATGCTGCTGTGGACATGGTTCTTATAGGCTGCCTTTTTGTTTGTTGTTTTTTTTTTTTTAAACCTATGACACTTGGTGAAAATTGCTCACATAGTGAAATAATGTTTTGCTTTTTTTCTTGTTTCCTGTTAGCTGTGATAGGTACAAAATAAACTGCTATATAGTTTATTACTTCCAGAGTACCAATTTGAATGCTGTGGATTCAGATGTATAAAAGAGATAAAATTACAGACAGCTCTTGAGTGGCAGTTGCATATCAAACCTCGCGGGGGTTTGACAGACAACGAATATCGTTATTAGATGCTTTTTCCATAATTGCTGACATTTATCCAGTGTTTCACAGTATTTGCTAATGTATTAATGCAGTCAATCTTTGAGAGTCTGCACATGCCTTTTTAGCCCTGGCTTTTATGGGATTCTTAAATTCATAGACCCACAGATACTTATTCCCTGCTGGTTGCCGTAGTGACAGAGCTCAGAGATAAGCCACGACAGAGCCCTTTTGTGATTGCTTTTCAGGTGACATTCAGCGGCAGCTTGAGTAGAGTGTCCTTTTATAGTTCCTGTAATTCAGAAAATGATAACTGCTTAGAAGAGAGGGCTCTAGACTGCTCCCGGCGGGATTTCAGTTTGCTACGCTACTTCGTACCAACACCAGCCTGATAAAGTTCTTATTATTGTGGAGATTTCAAAGTGCAGGGGGATTGAATTAATTATAACAGGTTAGAAAGTACAGGATGGATGCTACAAATTCAAACTTTAAAGCTGCAGTACATGGTTCCAACCACAAAAAGTAGGTGCAAATCTTTTTTAAGCAGTCAAAGAAGCCATCATTTAAATGGGGGGAGGGTATATTTAATTAATTAGGCAATTTGGAAATGCATTCCATTGTGAAAGTTCTTTGTAATTAATACACTGGTTGCTTTTGCAATAACTAAAATTGGAAAAAATGTGAAATGTCAGAATTGAAGGGGATATTTATTTACAGAAGGACTTAATTTAGCCAAATAGGCATGGGGGAAATCCAAATGTTTGCAAAAATAAGGGCCAGAATCCAAAGAACCATGCAACTAACTCTGTATTCCCAATAGGATTTAAAAATAACACCACTGCACCTTCCTCCTCCCTCCACTGAAAAGCAAACCATTTTGAAAATCCAGCAACTTTTGAAAGTATGGAGGGCTTCTATTCCAAGAACAAGAAAAGCAAAAGTTCTTGGGCAACTTTGAAAGCTCTTGTGGAAGTGTACAAATCTTTGGCCATACCCAAAGGAGCTTTTAGAATTGTGACTAAGTCCTGTTTGCATAAAATTTCACAGATATGAAGAACACAGAAAATTTAGATGCTTGGATGACAAAGATTTCTATAATGAGAATCCACTGTAACTTGATGTAGTTTTGTTGATGAAAAATTTGCATCATTGCAATCTGCATCTCATTTTAGGAGGATTCTCCTATCACAAAGACATACAGTTATAATAACTTTAAAATA
The DNA here is from genome assembly GCF_035046505.1 of Tiliqua scincoides. Taxonomy (NCBI): domain Eukaryota; kingdom Metazoa; phylum Chordata; class Lepidosauria; order Squamata; family Scincidae; genus Tiliqua; species Tiliqua scincoides. Next base: position 157,751,941 of record NC_089824.1, read on the forward strand.
TATGCAGTGGCTGCAGTCCAAAAATCTACATATTCAAGAGTGCAGGAAATTTCTTAAATAAATAAAATAAAAAATAAAATGTCCCTTTGCTTGGTGGCCAAAGCCATATGTATACATGATAGTAGTAACTGCAGCTATGCTTTGATTTGCAAAGTGGTGGGTGAATCCCTCCACAAGGAAATGTGTCTTCTTAGTTACCATATGATTATGTTCTTCCTTTTTCAATTAATACACTGGAACCCAATACAATCTGTTATCTGAATACTCAACCCATGATCCTTAATTGTAGAATCCAGTGGCAATAAGGTGTTTTTCCTGCTCTGGCCCTTGTATTAGACTAGCAATTTTCAGCATTTTTGTTCACATGACACACTAACTTCTATGATCTTATCTGTGGTTTCACCTCTTGTGATGTCACTTCTGGCTTCTGGGAAACTCTTCCGGGTTCTACAAATCTATTTCTAGGCAACTCTCTGTAGTAACAAATTTTCGCTCTTTCTCCACTGGCTCCATTACTATAAACCACTGGTTTTCAAACTGGGTCATCGCAACACCCCAGCCTGAGACCCCTGGACAATTGTCCCTTAAGGGAGGAAAGGAAGGCAGAGACGTGATGCCCAGCATCGCGCCTCTGATCTGGGCGCAGAGGTGCGCTGTCACTCGCTGCTGCCTGCAGTAGCCTCTCAGGAGTCAGGGGAGCCTGGCGCCAGCCTTAGCAGGGCTCTCCACGCAGCGTAGAGCCCTCCAGAAGGCAGTTGTGACTACTTCCGGTTTTGCGATCGAGAAAAAGTGGTGGTCGCAATTGCCTTCTGGAGGGCTCTGCGCTATGTGGGGAGCCCTTCTGAGGCTGGTGCCAGGCTCTCCCAACCCCCGGGAGGCTGCTGCAGGCAGCGGTGAGTGGCAGCATGCCCCTGCACCCCAGTTAGAGGCACGATGCTGGGCATTGCATCTCTGCCTTTGCCCCCCCCCCCCCGCTGCCTGCAGGAAAGACTTAGGGTGCAATCCTAACCCCTTATGTCAGTGTTTTCCAGCACTGACATAAGGGCACTGCAGCTCTGAGGTAAGGGAACAAACATTCTCTTACTTTGAGGAGGCCTCCGTGAGTGACACCCAACTGCAGGATGCAGCACATGCCCCATTGGCACCGCTATGCCAGTGCTGGAAAGCAGTGACATAAGAGGTTAGGATTGCGCCCTAAGTGGCTCTCAAACTCTCCCTGAGAGTTTGAAAACCACTGCTATAGGCAGTTGCCCTAGAAACAGAACCTTGGAACATGGAATAATTTTTCAGCGATTTTCAACTGCTGTGCTCCAAACTCCCAAAGCCCATCTGCTGACCGTTCACAGCACACTATTGTGCTGTGTCACACCAGTTGAAGATCTCTGTATTAGACCATAAGTAGAAAACTCTGTTTATTTATTTATTGTTTATTGGGAACAATAAATAATCCCAATAAAGGAAGCTTTAATGTATATAAAGGAACGGCAACTAATTTTTCAATGTGGGAACTAGTCCCTGTGATCAGAAGTCGTGAAAGTGGTGTTTCCTTGTAAATTGCCTTGTTTACAGAATTACCAGTGTTGAATTGTTGGGTACCAATTCTACATTTTTCATACTTGTTAATATGGACAGTTACCTAAAACTGTATTCTAATCTTTGGCTACATTAGAGTCTGCTTCTTGGTATCTAGGGATTGTTCTTTCAGTGTTGGAGTATTTAATGAATCAAAAATGGAATGTGTTGAAATGTTTCTGAATTGTGTTATTGAAAATAATACCCCTTAGACATGATAGTTTATTTCATCTCTGCAATGACATATTCACAAAACTCATTAAAAGAAAGCCCAAGCTTGCAATTATTAGACAAAGAGTGACTCACTGATATTGCTGCAGGGATTTAACACTTCACTGTAGCCTTCAGTTTCTATTAATTTCATTATATTAGAACCTGCAAATTGAAACATAACAGCCTTCATATGAATAGGAGCTTCAATAGACCAAGGGACAAATTTCAGGTAAACCTGAGTTCTAGGCGTGTCATGACAAAGAATACCCTTATCCTCTCAGTCTTAGTGTCCCAATCCCTATATCAACAAATCTGATAAGAATAATATTACCTTTTCTCTTGTGATTCACTTTGTTTAAAAGGCGGTAGTTCTTTTCCACACTCACAGAACTTTGAAAAAAGAAAACTGCACATACTAGATCTATTCCTGAAATCAATTTTTGAACTTCACATGAGTTTCAACATTGGTAGGGTACTTCTTAATGGTCTAGAAAACTGGAATTTGGTACACACAATGCTAAACGAAATCCCGATTGCCTGGAAATTGTGACATATGTATATGTTTCTATTAAAATGTTAGAAGTCAAAGGTACCCAAAAATGGGTAAAGAGCTTCCATATTACTAAGAGGGTTTAAATTTGGTATACATGCAGGGTAATGTTGTACTAGAAAAACCTGAACGTTAGGTAGAATAAAGTATAAAGTAGAATAGGATGGTGGAAGTGTACTCCAAAGGTTACTAGGCTGAAATTTGGTACACGTGCAGCCCAAAATACTACTTTACTCGTAAAGTTTAAGTGCATGTTTCAACATCTCTTCTATAAAGGGAATGTCAGAAAGTGTACCTCCAAATAGTTAAGCTACTGCCACACTAGCTCAGAAGTTGAAATTTGGTGCATGTGTAGCTAAAAGACACTTTAATTACTTTAAAATTCTAGAAATGTTGATTTAATATTCAAATTATGATTATGAATTTTATCTAATAATGGTGAATAGAGCAAGCAAAACTGTGGAATGGCATGTTGAACTGTGAGGCTTATATTGTCCCATCACATACTTGAATCAGCTTTGGAAAAGATTTCCACTAGAAGCTGTGAATGTGTATCTGTGCTTTCATTAAAGTGAGGTTCCTTTACTTACATTACATGTTCACTTAAAGCAAGGAGCTGTACCTGCCTTAGGGGCTGATCCAAACAGACCTGCACCGGCAGCACTGGCATGCAGTGTTGCAACCATGATGTAAGCCTTTGATACTTGAATATCAGATATTGAATATAGTAGCTCCCCAAGGCTGTGTGCTGAGCCCCTTCCTTTATTCCCTGTATACATATGACTGTACCCCATCACATAATACCAATGCAATCATAAAATTTTCAGATGATACTACAGTGGTAGGGTTCATTAGCAGGAATAATGAGTCTGTTTATAGGAAGGAGGTACAAGGGTTGTTATTGTGTTGCGAAGAAAATAATCTCACACTTAACATAAAAAAAACTAAAGAACTTATAATTGACTTCTGGAAAAAGAAGGATATATATGCACCTTTATCTATAAATTGTGAGGAGGTGGAGAGGGTTGCAAGTTTTAAATTCCTAGGTACTTGCATCACGGAGGACCTCTCATGGACTTTTAACACCAGCATGTTGGTAAAAAAAGGCATAAAAGCAGCTATATTTTCTGAGAAGGCTTAGGAAGATAAATTTGTCACAGCAGCTGCTTGTGTCCTGTTATTGTTGCACCATGGAGAATATCCTGACTTATGGTATTTTGGCGTTTTACGGAAACTGCTCTGCAGTGGACAAAAAGGCTTTGCAGAGAATTATTAAGACTGCGCAGAACATCATCAGCCTTCATCTACCAGCTTTGGAGGACATCTTTACATCTCACTGTCTGCAGAAGTCATACAGTATTCTTAGAGATTCCTTTCATGGGCTCATAATTTTTTTGAATTGTTGCCTTTGGGTAGATGATACAGAACTATTAGAGTATGCACCACATGATTCTTGAACAGTTTTTATCTGACAGCTATAATTACATTGAAAAAGGAACTTTAAATTACCACCAAAAGAGTAATAGTTTGTTATCATGCTCCTGGGCAATATGGTTTTGTTTAATATTGTTTTTATATTATATGATGTATGTTGTATTGAATGTGTGGGTGAGTGTGCAGAATGTGATTGATGTGAGTGATTGTTGTATATAGTTTTTTATGTTCTGCACCCACCATCTCACAATTGAAAGGCTCCTGTGGAGGAAGGAAATTGGGCTGAAAGGATAGACCCTTCAGAGTGTGTGACCTTTGAGGCCAAGTCCTCCCCCTGCTGCACAATCTCAGTTTTTTTGTGTGTGAGAGAAATGTGGCTCAAAGGATGCATAATTTAGTAGGAAGCTGTAGGCCATATTTACCCCCCCCAACCCAAGCGGAAGGGGAGCATCAGGCTGCTTCCTTCCTTTTAGCCTGATTTTCAACGCAACTTGACTGAAGGCTCCCTGCAGCATGATGGCAGCACGCATGTGCAATCCTTGCACATCCTTTGGCATACTTGTTATGGAGCAGGCAGTGATTAATTCTGTCCTCCAATGTTTTTAACGCCAGAAAGGGCTCTGCTTCTGGTAGGGACCCTAGTTGAATATGCTCTTCTTCCCCTGTTTTGGCTGCAATTGTGCCCACAACCCACATCCACTTTGCTCGTATTAAAGAACAATTGTGGTTTTGCGTGTGTAAATCTTATTTTTTACTACCATGAAGTTGAGAACTAGTTTACAGACCAAAAGTAGTGATTCTTGGTATCATAGCCAGATTCCACAGATCATATTTTTGGGGTGCTATAATGTGCAGATTGTGAATATATACTACCCACAGTTCTGACTTGGTTCATTTAGGTTAATGAAAAATTTGATGACATAGTTTCAACTTGCAGGTGCTGAGAGCCCCAGGTTTTGTCTGGAATAAATTCTGAATGAAGAAGAATCTAGTCTTGCAATACTCATTACCCATAGAACACCTCAGGATTGTTGGGAGGTATTGACTCTGGTAAATCTCAGCTTCAAAAGAGAAAAGCAGTTGGCTAGGCCAATAATTTTTCTAATTTCTTCCAGAGAATCTGCCCTATAATTTTGAATTTTCTGAAGTCTTAACCACCTATCAGCACAACTTCCCTTTAATCCTCCATAACATGCTGGTGTGTTCGAAACATCAGCTGGAGATTACTGATTTATTTATCACTTGCAATTATGGCAGACATGTTAACTGTTCTTTCCATTGTGTGCATCTTGGTTTAAGGTGCAGATGGCTACATAGTTCATGTTCTATGTAGTTTGATAAATATAATAATAGTTTGGGGAGAGGACTGTAAGCAGTCTGTAGTGAATACTCCTGTTTTATAGGATATGAAAAATGTTCAGCAAAGATACTATAAAATATGTTACTGAAAACACAGTAACATTGTTACTGAAACACTGATTTGCTAAATTTGCACACTCATACAATTATAAAACTAATACATTTTTTATCTGATGCCTAAAAAAAACCCCTGGTCTGCTCTGAATATTGTAAGGAGTTATTTTGGCCAACTGGCATACTTTAACCTTTACAATATTGGAATTGGATAGCTGTCAGGCAATGTGCAAGATGCTTTATGTGTAAGATCTTTTAGTTGTTTTGAAAGAATATGCGTTTTTAATTGTTAAGGAGTGTTATATACAACAAAAAAATGTGGCAAAATTAGCTGTTTCCATACACTTATTTATAAAAAGCCACTAATGCCACTCATTTCAAAGGGCTAACAGTGCAAAAATCTCATTATATTGGAGGTTAGTTCCATGAATAATTAGATCATGAAGGAAAAAGGCACCCCAGAAAGCCCATTAGGATTGGAATAATTCGTTGGAGCTATCAGTTGGTAACACAACTGTTTGAAGTTTGCCAAGGAATTACATAGCACCAGAAAAATATCCAGCCACTCTTCTGTTTGCCATCCAGAGTTTTCTAATGCAGTGAGGTAAATGGCATCCCACCACAGACCAAAATCATGCCAAGTGGTTGGTTGGTATTCTTTGTGAATACAAAGTAGATTCCACAGTTTTTTTTTCTGGTATCTGTGCACAGGATGTACATTGAGAAATTAAAAGTCAGCACTTACTACCTTAGACTACCTTTTATTTTCACTCTTCGGATGGAATATATTTTTCCTGACATTGAAAAGACTGATATTATGATCACCCTTTTCCTTCAGATTATTGAGCATGATGATGAAGTGGGAAGAGAGATCTGGACCCACAAGATCCTTAACCTATTCATAGAGGTGTGGGTTTTTTTGGTAAATGCGAAACAACATGATATAATGTGAAATTTGCCTCAAAAATCAAAGTAAAACTATTTTTACTAATAAAATGAAATAACCCCAATTATACCCCTCTCAGCACTGCCTCATGGTCCTGTTTCTTTCCAAACAAGTAGCAGAGGCCTCTTCAGGGCCTCTGAAGGACGGAAAGATCCAGCAAGGCATCCTAGGTTCATTCCTGTTATTGGTGCAGTACTTTTCCTTTGCTGCATGGGTAACAGTCTATCCTCCATATCTACTTTACCCAGGCTTCGCTCACTGGAGAGGACACTCTGTTCCAGAGCCACTATTCAGAGCGCGATACCGTAGTCTTCTGAGACTGAAGGAGGCCAACACCACTTTTCCTTTTTACCCTCTGTAAACTTCAGCAGTATGTATGTGGAGGTTGTGTTCGATTCTTTTGTTGCAAGCCCTTGAAGTATATTTGAGAACAGAGCTTCCTTCTCAAAGGTGCATTCATTAACAAATTCATTTGAACAGTTTTGCACTCACAGTTTTTAACTGCTGTGTAATAAGGGGAAACAATGCTGAAGAACCGGAAAATTGGGAAATGTGTCATTATTTACTGACCTATGAGTCAAGGTTATTTGCTAAATTAAAGAATGCAGGCTGTGGCAAACATGAAGTTCATGTACTGTTGCTGTGTCAGAGCGTATTAAGATCAATATGACAGGAAATCCTAAGGCAGAAGTTCACAATACTCTCAGCTGGCCTGGGGTTCAGGCTAAGTAGCAGGAAAAGCCTAATGTAAAAAAGACTATAGGGGGAAAGTATTTATGAAAAGTAGTTAACTTGAGAGTTCAGTTAACCTCATGTCAACCAGGATCTCATCAGGTTCCACTCTTAAATTCTGACATTTCCTTCAGCTTTCAAATTCTGCATGTAATTTTGGATTTATTTATTTATTTTTCAGGAATGTTTTACTTTTTAGGATTTTCTCCATCATTAAACAAGATATTCACTGAAGCCTTTTTAAATAACTACAGAAAGCCTGTCACTTTGATAGGCAAGGGTGTGGTGGGTGGATCCTTTTCTCAACTCCAGTTAAACACTACCTAAGATCTGGACCTTATGATGAATGGATAGAGGTGGGGTTTTTTTGGTGACCATGAAACAAAAACACATAACACCACTTTCTGCACTTCTCATTTTTGCAAACAAAAAAACAGAATCGAAATCTCTGAAAAAATAAATACCTCTATATTCTCTAACATCTCTAATGTATGTGGCTGCATCTGCTGACATTTTACCACCTATATTACCTATCTCGTACTCTTTTTAAGTGATTAAAATTTATAATTATAATTTACAAAAATGTGCCCTTGGAATAAAAATACGTAACACCACTTTCTGCATTTTTAACTTTTGGAAAAACCGAAATTTGTGATAAAATAAATCTATTTGCACCCACCTCTATGAATGGAGTGTATGAAAAGGAACAACCTGTACGTTGTACTCTTGTGGGGTACTAATTGGTGGAGACAAGTCACCCATCATCAGGTGGTGGTAAGTTTTTAGTCTCATTGCAACATTGTCCAAAAAGAGGTTGCTTTTCTTTTCACTTTCAAACTATGATGTCTATCCAACCAGTAATGTATATAATGCCAACTTATTAGCACAAATGGTGTTGGTTGGAGGAATTTGAAGATGCAAAATTGTACTCTAAAATAGAAGGTTTAGAGCCCAATCCTGAACCCTTCAGTGCTGTTGGTATAAGGGCTTGGGGTGGGACCAGTGGAGGTCTGCTCTGTCAGATCCTGAACTCCATGTCGGGCCTTTTGGCCTGACACGAAATCTCTCAAGTCTGTGCCGGCAAAATTGCTGGGGCTATTGCGGGGTTGGAGCTTTCCCTGGGTCATTGCAGGGCTCTGGACTTTCCCCGGGGGAAGGGGGCACTTTGCGATTGGCTGCCTGCCTTTTACAGTCTTTGCAATAGTGCATTTTAATGCAACTCACTTACTGCACAGTCCTATACATGTCTATGCAGAATGTCTACCCATGGATGTGAGTAGGACTTATCAAGTGTGTATAGGAGTGTAGTCTTAGATTGTAGTGCTCTACACAGTTACCCAAGAATAAATTCAATTGAACTCAATGGGACTTTCTTCTGAGGAAACAGGGATTGCACTGTAGCTTTTCTGCAAACATGGGCAGAATCTGAGTTTATGAGTTGACTGCCTTTTGCTTTTCTAGTACACATACTGGTACTTTGTACAAGTTGAAATTTATAAAACCTATGTCACTTTCCTCTCATAACAGCAGAATTCAAAAGGGATTCTCTGTCTTGCAGATATTTATAGAGGAACTGAGTATGGGTTTGCACTTGGAGATTGGTTTGTAGGCCTTTGTAGTATAGGAAGGAAGAATGTCAGAAAGTGTATAACAGAATGGTTATGAGGGTTTTTTTAAATTAAGTTTTCATCTGCAGGTCTTTATCTTCAATTGGAAAAAAATTCTAAAATTTAATTTTGCTAAAATTCATTATAACTGTCGAGCAGCCCTTCACTATATTAATGTTCATCATTGTTCACAAATCTACCATGGGAACCTTTCTGTAAGTCTTGGAATGAATTTCATACAACCTGTATTAAAAGGCTTAAATTACGTATTCGGACACTGTTCTCGGACTTGAATTAGAAACTTTTCTCCTCCTCCTCTCCCTCCCCTCCATGTTAAACCTGTGATAAGTAATTGTCACACTTAGTGCCCTTATACAATGCTAATTCAAAGTGACATGTCCAAACTGGCCCTAGTAACATGAAGAAACTTAACAGGTGTGAGGGGTGGATCTTCCCATGGGCTCTGCTGCACTTCTAACTAGAAAAAAAACTAGAGAAAAAGTGAAATGAACCTTGAATAAATCTGTCAGCAGTAATTATCTCAGCAGCACTTTATGAGGGGATAAAGTAAGCATTGGTGCTAGTGGAACATGAACACACTCCACCCTAGTGATTTTTCCCCTTCATCCAGTTAGTGTTTAAAATAAAATGTTGAATACCTGTCATATTATGTGTTGAACTAGAATTTTAAAAATTCAGTTTATTTCCTGTGAAAAAGGTAAAACTTGCTGGTTTTACATGCGCTTGTGCTAGTTGTAGTACTTGTACAGTGGATTAAAAAAAATCAACACCACCCAAATGTATATAATATGGTTTGTAAACTTTGAAGTAATTTCAGCAAAATCTCTTAAAGGCCAGTATAGCTTTCTTTGGCGTTTTCTAACCAAAACAGAAAGCCTTAATTGGTTAACTAGCTTTTTGAATAAGCTGGCAACACAGAACTACTTATATGGTTGTTCATTTTGGCTTGGCTCATCCACCTATGTTTATAAAATGTGTATTTTGACTTTCAGTATAGCTATTCCCAAGATTGGGAACCAAATACAAATATTGCATACCAAAGGCTCAGTTGGTAGAGCTGCCGCCTTGTATGCCTGAAGATCTGAGGCTGCCAGTTCGAAATGACTAGAAGTACCTGAGAACGAAAAAGTATCACACGAAAAAGGAAGGAAGACCTCACATTGATACCAGCAAGACCCGGGATCAGAGAAAAGTGGAGGAATTTGCACAAGCGCTTGAGGAATCTCTTCCAGGCCCGGCCGACGCAAACGCATCCAACAGATGGGAACATTTCAAGAATACCGTTTACAACACCGCCTTGTCCATATTCGGCAAGAAGACCAACAAGGCGGCAGACTGGTTTGAAGCCCACTCTGAGGAGTTGACACCAGTCATTGAGGAAAAGAGGAGAGCTCAAGCAGCATACAAGGCCTGTCCCAGTGAGCGCAACCTGCAGGTCCTCCGAACTGCTCGCAGCAAAGTCCAACAGACTGCCAGGAGATGTGCTAACGACTACTGGCTCCAGCTCTGTTCCGAGATACAGATAGCAGCTGACACGGGCAACATCAAGGGGATGTATGATGGTATCAAGCAGGCCCTAGGTCCAACACAGAAGAAAATTGCCCCTCTGAAGTCTGCCACAGGCGAGGTCATCCAGGATCGGGCGCAGCAGATGGAACGCTGGGTGCAGCACTACTCTGAGCTATATTCCAGAGAAAATGTAGTCACCGAAGAAGCACTGAACAACATTGAGTGCCTGCCTGTGCTGGAAGAGCTTGACAGTGAACCAACCCTAGAAGAACTTCACGTGGCCCTGGACTCCCTTGCCTTTGGCAAGGCACCTGGAAAAGACAGCATCCCTGCTGAAGTCCTAAAATGCTGCAAAGAGATCATCGTCACTGAGCTGCATGAAATCCTCTGTCTTTGCTGGAGAGAAGGTGGAGTACCTCAAGACATGAGGGATGCAAACATCATCACGCTGTACAAGAACAAAGGTGACAGGGGTGACTGCAACAACTACCGCGGCATCTCTCTCCTTAGCGTTGTAGGAAAGCTGTTTGCCCGAGTTGTACTAAAGAGGCTCCAGGTACTTGCAGAGAGCGTCTATCCAGAATCACAGTGTGGATTCCGAGCCAACAGGTCCACCACTGATATGGTATTCTCCCTTAGACAACTGCAGGAGAAAAGCAGGGAACAACGACAGCCACTCTTTATAGCCTTCATAGATCTCACAAAGGCTTTCGACCTGTTCAGCAGAGACGGCCTCTTCAAGATTCTCCCCAAGATTGGATGTCCACCCAGGCTCCTCAGCATCATCAGATCTTTCCACAAGGACATGAAGGGCACTGTCTTCGATGGCTCCACATCAGACCCTTTTGACATCCGAAGCGGAGTGAAGCAGGGCTGTGTTCTTGCACCAACCTTGTTTGGGATTTTCTTTGCTGTCCTGCTGAAGCAGGCCTTTGGAACTGCAACAGAAGGCATCTATCTCCGGACCAGATCAGACGGAAAGCTCTTCAACCTCTCCAGACTGAGAGCAAAATCCAAAGTCCAGCTGAAATGTCTGCGTGACTTCCTCTTTGCCGAGGATGCAGCTGTCACTACCCACTCTGCCAAAGATCTCCAGCAGCTCATGGATCGTTTTAGCAAGGCCTGCCAAGATTTTGGACTGACAATCAGCCTGAAGAAAACACAGGTCATGGTTCAGGATGTGGACTCACCTTCCTGCATTACAATCTCTGAGCATGAACTGGAGGTTGTCCATGACTTTGTGTACCTTGGCTCAACGATCTCCGACACTCATTCTCTCGATACCGAGCTAAACAAGCGCATCGGTAAAGCAGCTACCACGTTTTCCAGACTCACGAAGAGAGTCTGGTCCAACAAGAAGCTGACGGAACATACCAAGATCCAGGTCTACAGAGCTTGCGTCCTGAGTACACTTCTGTACTGCAGCGAGTCATGGACTCTTCGCTCACAACAGGAGAGGAAACTGAGCGCTTTCCACATGCGCTGCCTCCGACGCATCCTCGGCATCACCTGGCAGGACAAAGTTCCAAACAACACAGTCCTGGAACGTGCTGGAATCCCTAGCATGTATTCACTGCTGAAACAGAGACGCCTGCGTTGGCTTGGTCATGTCGTGAGAATGGATGATGGCCGGATCCCAAAGGATCTCCTCTATGGAGAACTCGTGCAAGGAAAGCGCCCTACAGGTAGACCACAGCTGCGATACAAGGACATCTGCAAGGGGGATCTGAAGGCCTTAGGGATGGACCTCAACAAGTGGGAAACCCTGGCCTCTGGCTTGGAGGCAGGCTGTGCAGCATGGCCTTTCCCAGTTTGAAGAGACACTTTGCCAACAGTCTGAGGCTAAGAGGCAAAGAAGGAAGGCCCATAGCCAGGGAGACAGACCAGGGACAGACTGCACTTGCTCCCGGTGTGGAAGGGATTGTCACTCCCGGATTGGCCTTTTCAGCCACACTAGACACTGTGCCAGAACCACCTTTCAGAGCGCGATACCATAGTCTTTCGAGACTGAAGGTTGCCAATACAATACCTGAGAACTGACAACAGGCTGATATATTGATGAGCTGTCCCTAGGTGGCAGAGGGGAGTTGCTGCCAAGTGGTGTGTGGGAGGCGAAGGACCAGAGAGAGGCTAGACTGGAAAGGAATCCAGCTGGAACGAGGAGTTCTATGAAAGACTAGAACTATTCAATTTTAAAAATCCCTACGGGGGTTTAGAACAGCCTGCCTATGTAAACCACCTTGGATTAAAGTCTGAGAAGAAATCTGATGACCAAAGAAAGGCAGTATATAAATACCTGTATAAATAAATAAATAAATTAAAATGTCATTAATAATCAACAAGGACCAACGTGTTTTTCATTCTTTTACAAATGTAAATTTTCAGAGTATGTAGTAAAAAGCTGGGAGAACAAAATAATAATAATAATAATTCTGTAGTCACTTCCAGATCTTCCTGTCTTTTTGATCAGTGACAATATAGGGCAATTTTTATCTTAGTACCTTCTCAACCAGTGGTTCTCAAACTTTTCAGAGGTCTTAGAGCAGCAATTTTCAATTTTTTTCATCTCATGGCACACTGACAAACTGCTACAATTTTCAGTTTTGTAAATTTTTAGTTTCAGTGAGTGTCTGCAGGGCTCTCTGCAGCTTAAAAAGTGAAAGTGCAGACACTCACGCAGGGCTCCCTGCCCCCCCCCCCGACAGGCTGCTACAGGGACTGGTGAGTGCATCCCAGTCCCTGCAGCCCCCTTAGCGACAAGATCCTGGGGATCGCATTGCTGCCTCCCCCCTCCCCCCACAAGAACTTACTGCGGTTCAAACTCTCCCTAAGATTTTGAAAACTGCTGACGTAAGTCATCACCAGAGGCATCACTGAAGTTTGCATCATCCTGTGTGAGAGCTCATTGTGTCACCCCCATGATGAACCTCCCATTTAAGACCATACAGAATAAATTACAATATCATACACATAACTTAAATGCAGTGACGTCACTGGGGTTGGTATCACCCCCCAATAACTATTCATTTAATATCTAACAGTACAGGTCACCCAACAAATCAGTCACTCACAAAAAACCAGTGCCCAACTTGATGACATTCATATGACTCATACTAACATTTTATTGGTTCCTTGCTGTGTCATAATAACATCTCATTGGCTCCCGGAACAATCAATCTCATTGGTCAGTTTTGAGTTAAGAAAATCCACTTTTTGTTACATAAGGCAATTGTTTTCCTTTTCTGGTTATTTGGCTATCACTTGTGATAGAATACGGATTCAGCTGTGCGCCATTTTGCGACATTCCGGCTTACGCTGGGATTGCATAACCAACTACCACATGTGGTCATGTGGTCTTCAGGGATGCACATCCCAACCCTACGAAAGCGAAGGGATCCGTGCTTTCCTCCCCTCCGGACGGTTGTCTAAGCCTCCCAGAGGTAGCGCATGTCTGTGCGCTGCCTCTGCAAGGCTCAGACTTAGGGAAATCACATTTCTCTTGTGATTTCTGGTTTCTTCTGTGAAACTGAAAGTCGCAAGAGAGACATGATTTCCTTCAGTCTGAGCTCCGCAGAGGCAGCGCGCCAACGCATGCTATCTCTGGGAAGTTCAGACAACCCTCTGGAGGGGAGGGGAATGGAGCATCCCCTTCTCTGCAGAGGGACCAATTGTGTCAAGTGCTGCTTGATGACAGAGATCGCAGTCTCAATCTCTGTCAAGTGGCACACAACTGTATTTCAACTTGGTTTATTTCATTTGCATTAATTTTCACATCAAATGATATATAACATGATGGTATTATTCGAAAATACCAAGATTTTTGCCACTAGAGGTGTCACCCTCCCGCCTCCCTGAGTGCATCACCTGGTGCGGTTCGCACCCTCTAGCAACACCACTGGTCATCACCATTTTGACTTTTAGACAGGCAACTGTCAGATGAGAGCAAGAAGTTGGGAGCAGGGACCTAGGACTTTAAATCAGGAAGCAAGCCAAGAATTGGATCAAACCAGGCAAGACTGTTGTTGTTGCTACCTGGATGGAAATCTTTATAGCACTTTACATTGGGGAGAGTCATTGGCCAGTTTGATGGGCAGAGCCACTTCCGAATCATCAGTGGAGGAAATCTGTGGCCCACTTGCTTCACTGTATGGGGCAGCTGCTCACATAGTTGTGGGTTCTCAGTTCTAACCCAGCAGTGCCTGGGTTCTTAACTCTATTCTTAAACAACTGATACTAATCCACATCTTTTGTCCCCAGTACCTCCCTTTAAGCATATGAATTTTCCTTTCTTTTCTCCTGCTGGCCTTAACCATGGCTCAGCCTTTCACCAAATATTTCAATCCCTGTGAATAGCACTAGCTGCAATTAAGAGTGGTACTGAAGAAGCCATTAGCTGTAGTTAAAAATGAGTGGAATCTGCACGTTGGAGAAGAGATACGGAAAGGGGGTGGGAGAAGGAAGCACTTAGTCCATAGCCAGCTTTACAGAACTCCATCTAAGCAATTGTAAACATTGTGTTTTTGAGAGTAAAACTGAAGTATACTTTAACTACTTCTCAATTTACTGTCTGACCTTAAATATATACAGAAATGATGATGATGATGATGAGATTTTTGCACAGTCAGGTAGATGTGATTGACTGGTTTGTTTTATCCAGATATCAAGTGCTTCCCAAGGGCCTGGGATGCTTGGTTTTTGTCCTTTTTTGCTGTTATAAATATTGTCACAACATGTAAGCTGCTCCCAGTAAAGCTACTTTTTGTAGTTGGTGGATGATAATTTCTGTGACCCCAATGCTGTGCAGGTGCTCTTCAAGATGTTTTGGAATAGCACCAAGGGCACCAAGCACCACTGGGATCACTTTGGTCTTCTTCTCCCACAGCCTCTGAATTTCTACTTGTAAACCTTTCTATTTTGTTATTTTTTTCCAGCTCTTTTTCTGCTATCCTCTGGTATTGCTATATCAATTATTTTAACTTGTTTTTCTTTCTTCTTGACTACTGTTATGTCTGGTGTATTGCGCGATAGGTGTTTCTCTGTCTGTAGTTGGAAATCCCATAATATTTTGGCGTCATCATTTTCAGTGCATTTTTCAATTTTGTGGTCCCACCATTTTCTGGCTGCAGGTAGTTTGTATTTTGTATTTTTTACAGATGTTCCAGTGTATCATTGTAGCTACCTTGTCATGCCTTTGCTTGCAGACTGTTTATGCAACCCTTTTACAGCAACTAATTAGGTGGTCCACTGTTTCATCGGCTTCTTTGCAGAGACTTCACTTACTGTTTGTTGTTATTTTTTCTACTTTTGCTTTTATTGCATTTGTTCTTAATGCCTGTTCTTGTGCAGCCATTATTAGACCCTCTGTTTTGTTCTTCAATTTGCCTTTTTTGAGCCACTGCCAGGTCTTGGTGATGTTTGTTTTTCTAGTAATATCTCGCAAATATTGTCCATGCAGTGGCTTCCCACTTTTCTGCTTGGTTCATTTGTTCTTTTTTATAAGCCTGCTTTGTTTTGTTGGTATTTAGTAATTTCTCATTGTTAACCATTTTAAGTGCATCCTTTCTTCCTCTACTGTTTGATGAACTTGCAGCATTCCTCTTCCACCTGAGCTGCGAGGGAGATACAGTCTGTCCTCATCACTAGGATGCAGAGTGTGGTTGATAGTCATTATCTTCCTGATCTTATGATCCAATGTCTCTAGCTCTGTCTGTGTCCAGTCTACTATTCCTGCATTATTATTATTATTATTATTATTATTATTATTATTATTATTATTATTATTATTATTATTAACAACAGTGTTTATATACTGCTTTATATACTACTTATATACTGTGTTCACAAAGCGGTCACAAAATAATCTCATTAATTTCATTGCCACATCTGTATGAGTGACCTTCAGATGCATCCTTTGCATTCAAGGATGCTTATGTTAGTGGGAACTCTTGCAGTGATAGTATAAGCAGAATATTTTATCCATTTTGTTAGTCAGATCATGTAGAACTTCCAAGAAAGAGGAAGGGATTTAATACCATTATTACTGAAAACCAGTGTGGTGTGGTAGTTGGAATGTTGGTCCCTGATCAAAGATACCTTAGTTCAAATCCCCACTCTAAAGCCCACTGAACAATCTTGATCTAGTGACTTATTTCTAAGTAACAGGTTGGCCCTAATTATCTGTGGGTTCAGAACCTACTGACTCAACTCATCGCGGGTTCCCGACCTGCATCTGAGGACCAACCTGTACCCTTTGGTGTGACCAGAGGTGTTCTGAGGTGCAGGGAGGCTACACACAGCTTAGAAGGCCTCTCAAAGGCCTCTGACAGATGTCTGGTTTTTCAAAAAAAGGGAAGTGTCTCTTGGAGGCCTCCAACAGGCCTTCTTAGATGTAGGGGGGGGAGGCGTGCAACCTCCCTGTGCCTCAGAACACCTCTGGATGCAACCGAAGGGCACATCTAGTCGCATCTGGATGTCTTCCCACCTGCTGTTCCTATTATCTGCAGATTTTGATATCCATGGTGGTCTGGGAACAAAACTGCCCTGGATACCAAGCATTGACAGTATTGTGTTAAACATATAGTTTGGCCCTTGTGTTTCATGGCTGAGTGGGAATTTGAACCCAGATCTCCTTGATCCATGTCCAACATTATAGACCACATTGACTGTCAATCAACATGCCGAGTCCTTCAGAGTTTAGTTTATTTAAAGTCAGAACAAATTCCATGTTGTGTGATCTGGTTCATTAAAGTTCTGGAACCCAAGGAATGTTTCTGAGGAAGTCAAATTGTCAGTACCACGTTCACCTGTCCAACTTTCCTTTCCCAATTATCTGTGTATATAGGAAGAAGCCATCATCCTAAACTGTATGAGACCAGGAACCTTCATGTTTCTGATTACTTGGCCACCACCATACCTGCACTTGCATTTGTTGATCTTTGTTACCTTTCTTGTAATGTCCTACTTAAAGGACCTAGACATTTTGGCAAAAAGAAGTTCCTATTTCACTACTGTGTTCCAAACTGTACTGAATGAAGCATGTGATAGCAAGTGGCACTGCCAGAATTATAGAGAGTTTAGATTCTGTGTTATGTACGAAAGAGTTTCACTGATAATTGAGCTTGACCTGGATGTCTGCTTTAATATTTCATTTATTCCAAAATAGTCATTTCCTTTTAACTCTGTGATTTTAAAATTGTGACTAAACTGCTATTTAACCTTGCTACAAGAATGTGGCAGCAGGCTAGTCCAGGCAGGTCAACACTCACTTGGTTAGCTAGCACACTTAATCAGCTTGCTTTAACCTGCAGCAAATTAAGGCTTTTATGAATTCTAGCACATAAGTGATTAAAAACAGCCTGACTTGGGGATAAAAATAAATAGCGTATTTCTAGCATACTTGCTGCACAGAATGAAACAGCAGCCTTGTTATTCATTGCTGGGCTCTGGATATATTCTAGCCACAATGACCTGAAAGGTATAATATTCTCCGTATTTTAATTTAGTCTAATAATTTTAAATTGATTATGTATCAAACAGTGTGACAGCATACACTTCAAATTTCAGTTTAGTTTTGATAGTAGAAGTAGTTTAATCCTGCAAGAACATGTTTGCATAGCTGCTTATTAATCGAGAAGAATTCATGTCTACTTGGAAAGAAATGAAACCTAGAAACAGATGAACAAAGAATTATTACTCTCTAAATATGTTTTTCAAACCCAATTAAACAACTTAAAGGTAATATTAAAATATGCCAATGTTGCTTTTCAACTTTTTCTTCAATATTTTTTATTAAAAGATTTATTTCCTCCCTTTCAGACCAACAGCTAGCAGTCATGGAATAAATCAGAATAGAAAGAGCACAATAAAAATTAAACGAATTTGAAGTTGAGCAGATTAAAAACTGTAATCCTATGCATGTTTTCTCAGAAGTAACTCATATCAATTTCAGTGGCTGCACTCCTATACACACTTCCTGAGAACAAGTCCCACTTAAAATAATGGGACTTACTTCTGCATAGACATGTATAGGTTTCTGCTGAACAAGACTTAATCCAAGGTTTGTGTAATATGTAAGCATGCTTACTAGATGTAGGGTGCAATCCTATCCTGCTCTGGAACAGGCAAGCCAGGAGGTTTGTGCTGTATCCAGCGCAGGATAGTGGCCAAAAGCAGCTCAGCCAGAGGTAAGGGAAAACATTTCCCCTTACCTCTGGGTAAGGGCTGCAGGCCCCTATGGGTTTCCTCAAACTTGTGCCACATCTTGAGGTGGCATAAGTTCAAGAGAGTGGAGTGGCTTGAATCCACTCCATTCTCCCTGGGAACAGAGGTTGGGATCTGGCATAACTGCCGGATCCCAGCCCTGCCTTCCACTCCCTGCCTGGCCCTGGGGCTGCCCACCACCCGCCCTTCCCTGCCCAGGAACGCCTCCCTCCTTCTCCCACCCCCGCCTACCTTTTGTGCTTGCATCGGCCGAGCCGGGCTGAAGCAAGCATTCAAGAGGAAGCCGGTGCAGAGGCTTGCGTCAGCCTCCTCAGGTCGGCTTTCTCTTGAGGAAGTGCAAACGTGCCTTACAACACATTTGCGACCCTCCTGGGCCAGCGCAGGGTATTTGCACAGGCCCAAATGCAGGTCAGGATTGCACCCGTAAGTCACTTGAACAAAATAGAACTTGCTTTGAATAATCGTGTATAGCCCTATGCTATTAAACGTGTGCCTATGTATCTCCTGCATTAAAGACAGCTTAAAAGTAATGGTTAAACAACTTTTATTGTATTAAGTAAATAATTGGATTTTAAGTTAATATTCCCCTCCCCAAAGGAGTTCTGTCCAACTTAGGGTGCAATCCTTACCTGTGCTGGAACAGGCAGGCCAGCTGACCTATAGTGTATCCAGCACAGGTTTGGTGCAGCCTGGGGCACAACTTGGGGTAAGGGGAATAATTTCCAATCCATTACCCCAGGCAGTCTTATGGGGCTATTTGGATCTGCACTACCTAAATTGGTAGTGCAGATTTGAGCAGCATGTGTTATGCAGAGCTGCTCAGGAGCAGGGTTAGGATCTGGCCCAAGTACTGGATCTTGGTCCCATCCCTCTCCTGGGCCTCGTTCTCCCACTGACCTGCCCGTATTCCCCCCAAGCCAGAATGGCCCCAGAACACCCTCCCCAATCCCTCTGCTGGCAGTACACAACCAGTACAACGTTACCCCGCCTGGTGCAGCTCCAGAGCAGCCAGGCCAGCGCATGTGTGTGTGCTGGCCTTGCCTCCCAAGTTGGCGCAGATGTGCTTTACTACATGTTTGCAATGGCTGGAGCCGGCACAAGGGACTTTTGCTGGCTCAGGGAGGGGGGTTAGGATTGCGCTGTTAATGTAGAGCTGACTGGTAAAGTTGTAGATAAGAAAATATATACCCTTTTGGTATACAGACCACTTTGAGAACATTTTTGTTGAAAGGTAGTATATAAAAATCTTGTTGTTGATTATGATGATGATGTAGGTATGTTTGTAAGCAAACATGTTTTCAGCCTCCCTTTGTCTGAACTACTTTTTCAGATCAGGCACATTCACTGGTAGAGCCATGAGCTGGATTGCCCTTAGTCCTTTCCATGCTTTATATTATTCCGTTATGAAGATATATTTTAGGTTGGGGGGAAAATATATATTCTGTTGTTTGTAGCATTTGTACAGTGATTGCACATATTTGCAAGGTGCTACATGCTGCACAGTTATGGTTTTCAATAAATTTTAGGTGCTGTTGCCTTTGGGAGAGGTTTCAAATAGCCTGGAGGGTCCTAGTCAACATCCATCTCCCTACACTGTTCCAAGTGCTACGTAACTCAGGACCCAATCCTATCCAACTTTTCAGTGCCAGTTCAGCCACAGTGCAACCCTGAGATAAGGGAACAAATGGTCTATTACCTTGAGGAGGCCTTTGCAACTGGCTCCCCTGCAACATGCAGTGCACACCTCTTTGGTATGACTTCATCAGCATTGGAAAGTTGGGATAGGATTGAGCCCCCAGTCACTCATTCCTTCCTCTCAGCAGGTTGGATCTGCTCTCTTTCACCGTGGTTGTTCTGTACCAAACTTTGTTCTATACCAAACTCTAGGACAGAAGGGAAGGTGGTCAAATTGCAACTGTGTGGTTGGTTCACTGCCATCAGTAAAAGCTGGTTGCACTGCTCTGCTGCTGTTGTGTCTGCTGTTGCTTTTCTTGTATTTCTTGCCTGGTCAGTTAGGATTATTCTAGTCAGAATCAGCTCCTTTATCCAGATGCTGAACCTGTGCCTGTTCACTGTGGAACAGAAAGAAGTAATAGTGTGTTCTAGTTCACCTTCCAGTTAAGCTTACTGGCCAGAGAGAAGAGAACCCTGCTGGACCACAAGGGGGCAACAAATGGAGAATTTGAAATTCCCACTACTATATCTTAGTTCATTCTCTACTACCATTTGCTTGTGATCACTGAAGGAGAAGTATTTATGAAAAACCAGAGAATTAATAAAACAGTCGTGTTTGTCTTCTTTTTAGATGACTTTAGCAGCATCGGGGATTTCTTATCCTTGCCACCGACTTACAGTTGGAAGAAGATCTTCACCAACACAAACTAGAGAACAATCAGAAGAGGTAAAAACAAAATATAAATCCATTTGCTATTCAGGTATACACCTTTAAATCCTGTTGGTAGCTGAATGTGCACTTCTAATTACTGACAATAGCCCTGAATTTGATTTGTACAATGTTGTATTTTCTGTTGTTTGAATATGTTATGTGAAAGAAAGCAGAAAAGATAATGTTAAAGCAGTGAAATTATACTGAGGTACATTTAGATGGAAACTGATAACTAAAATATAAATTACATTCTTGTCAACCCGAAATATGGGGTTTATAGAAACGAAAAGGAATGTTAAGACTCTTTATGGATTAAATTGATACATATAAATACTTTAACTGGTCACCGACCTGCATAAGGGCACAGTCCAGAGGCACCCACTTGCGCCGGCCCAGAAGGGTCGCAAACATGGTGTAAGGTATGTTTGTGCCTGCTTGGGAGGAAGCCGGGCCGGCGCTCAGAGGTTCCTCGGCCGACACAAGTCTCTGGGGTGGGCGGGGAGGAGGCAGGTGTTCCTGGGCAGGGGAAGAGCGGGCAGTGGGCGGCCCCTGGGGTGGGGTGGGCGGACGGGCGGGGAGCAGGAGGCAGGAACCCTTGTGCTTTGGGAGTTCAGAGTGGCTTGAAGCCACTCTGCTCTCCTCGGACTTGTGCCACATCAGGAGGTGACGCAAGTCCAAGGAGACCCACAGGGACAAAGGCAAGGAGACCCATAGGGAAAAGTTTCCCCTTGCCACTGGCCACCTTGGGTCCCTAACCTGTGCTGGATACAGTGCAAGCCTCTTGGCTTGCCTGTTCCAGCACAGGGTAGGATTGTGCCCTTTGTTGCTTAAATATTGGGGAAATTATGCCTCCTTTGTCTTTTATTCCACCAGAATTCAATTCATTCATGGAAACTGTAATGACAGGTGCACACAGTTTAAAACAACAAAAAGTTATTTCTTTGGAGTTATTTTAATTAATCATATTCAGTAGTCAAGTAGTTGTATATCTTGCTACAAAATATATCTATAGACCATACAGTATTAGGCTCTGCTGACTGAAATATGCAGCTGTTTAATACATTATGATTAACTATGCTTTTACTACATTAGCAATGCACAGATGTACATATGGTTAGTGACAGTGATGGAGATGACTTTGAAGATGCTACAGAATTTGGAGTGGATGATGGAGAAATGTTTGGTATGGCATCATCTGCACTGAGGAAATCTCCAATGAGTAAGTAATGATAATGTATTGAGTATACTTTAGTTTGAGCAGTAAGACAGAAAATACCCTTGAGTGCCTATTTATTCTGCTAGCTAGTTTGCTGGGAGACTGGTTCTGAGGATACAGTGGGTTGGATCCTAAGTACAGTCATACCTCGGATAATGCGGCTTCATTTAGTGCTGATTCATTATAGCACAGTTTGTCCCAGCGTGATTGACAGCCATGTTATACCCAGTGGACACAGTGCATTCAGCACCCGTTTTTGGCTATTGACCGTCCAGTCCTATCGTCAGGCTGCAGGGCCAGAACTCATGTTTCAGCAGCACAGCCTGAAAGTGCAACAACACAAAATGCAACACTCAATAGTACACTGTCAAGCTGCTGCTGGAAATGGTGTGCTCCCTGGGGCATTTGGTGGGCCGCTGTGAGATACAGGAAGCTGGACTAGATGGGCCTATGGCCTGATCCAGTGGGGCTGTTCTTATGTTCTTATGTGAATGGTGCCTGCCATGTGGCAGTGGCCTTCCTGGATCCCTCACCACTTTTAAGTCAGAGGCACGTGTGGGTTGTGGGTGCAGAAGGGAGGAATGGGGCATTCTGGGGAAGGAGGAACTTGGATCCAGAAGCAGTGGCACAAGCTGGATCTTATCCCTCTTTCAAAAAGGATAAGCCCTTTTTTCCTCCTTAGACATATGCCACCAAAATAAGTGGCATATGTCTGAGAAGATTATAGGCAGCCTGAGGTAATTAAAAATGTTTTTTACTTGTTTGCCTTCAAGTCGTTTCCCCCACCACAGGATGCAGCGCATGCCTTTTTGGAGCAGCTGCATGCTATAGTGGCAGAGGATAGGATTGGGCCCTCAATTAATAATGTCTTCCATAGCTCAGTTTCTCATACCCCTGGACATTGGGGAACTATTACCTATGTTATCCAAGGTATTGCTGTATTTCTTGCACAAACAGAAGTTGCTTTTATTCACCCAAGGGGAAAGCATGGTTTTTGTTATTTTGTCTTCCTACTGCAGTTCCTGTGCTACACATGCCATCCTGTTCTGGATGGTCAATAAATCCATAAGGACAGATTTTTTTAAGGGGTGCAGGGGGCTGCTGAAGGAAGGATGGGACAACAAAATCACTTGCCCTCTTGTTAGAATAGAGATACTTTCAGCTCACACAGGAAATACTTTGGATCTAGCACAGTGTAATTTGTGTGTCTGCTGCCAGTGGTGATATGCTTACAATACGAGCATGAAAGACTGTTTAAATGTATTCTAATTATAGTTCTCTATGTCCTCAGGGAAGGATTTCCCTTATGGGAAAAATAACTTGCAACAATGGAAAAAAATAACAAAAATCATTTGAAATCTGAACTTGATAAAATTATTGAGGTTATTCCATAGTGACTTTCAGTCTTGACTGAGAAGTAGCATTAGGTGAGCTGTTGGGGAAGATGGACTTGAAAACTGAAAAAAAAATTATATTGAAATGCAGAAGGTGTAGGTTTAGTAGGGTTAGTCAGTAAATGAACTTTCAATTGACTAAAAAGTTCTGCTTACTTTATATTTTGTATTACAAATACTTTGTATGAACTGGAGATGGCAAGTGCTGTCTTTAGAAGAGGCATGTCCCTCCTCTCTGGGACAGGAAGGTATGCCTCTTTTAAGAGGATGTGTGCCACAACACATGCATGTATAATCTAAAAATAAAGGAAGTATACTCTTTAGAACTTCAGAACTGTTGTTTTTATTTGCATGCAAATTTTATTTATTATTTAATTAATGTATTTATACCCTTCCTTTCCTCTTCACTGTGGGTACACAAAGCCACTAATGGAATATAAAAATAAACAAATCATAATAAAATATAAAAAACATTAAAAGTAAACAATAAAACCATCAAAAGTGACAACATAGTGAGCTGCAGAAATCAAGAGAGCAGCATTAAAAATGGCAAAAGGTGGTAATAATAGCAGCAGTTAAAAGGCACTCATAAAAGACGTTAATAGAAGGTTGCAATAAGCAGTAGTAAAACAAAACATCCAGTTATAATAAACTTGTTTTTACAAATTCTTAAATCTCAAGGGAGTGAGTTCCACAACTTGGGTACTGCCACAGAGAAGGCCTTTCTTTTTGCTGCCACCCCAACTTCCAATTGGGGTAGCATATTCTGAAAGGCCCTCTTTGAATATTTCAGGGGGTCAGTCTGCATATATGGGAGGAGGAGGTTCCTCAAGTATCCCAGTCCTAAGCCATAAAAGGGCTTTGGAGATCATAACTAGCACGTTGAATTGGACCCAGAAATGAATCTGTAGTCGCTGAAGTAAACTAAACTAACAGTTGAATCCTAACCAACTTTCTAGTGCCAGTGCAGCTATGCCAACAAAGCACACACCTTGTGGTGGTGGGTTGGTGGGGCAATCACAGGGGTATCTTCAAAGTAAAGTTGCCTTGCCTTGGGGCTGCATTGGTTGCTAGGAAGTTAGGATAGGGGTATAAGATTGAATCAACAAAAATTTCCTTCATCAGAAATCCCTAGCCCCAGGATTCAGTTTCATGTGTGCACACCAGCTTAGTCCTCTTTTGGGAGTTGTGATAATATTTTCCCCAGTTGACAGTGTCTGATATTGCTTCTTTTACCGTATAGTTAGTGCGTTGTCTTGCTGACCTTAAAAGCTAATTGTCTGTGTTCATTCCATGTTCCTCAAGCTCTGCTGTTAAAACAAGCATAAGATTAATTTGCCCTCCAGTAGTTAGCTCAAGCAGCTCTGACTTAATATTCCTCTACCCTCCTCGGTATGTGCGCACACAGTATGGACTGGACATATTATTGTAATCTAACATTATAATATTATCTAGCATGAATCACACAAGGGACAGTAAATTAGACTCAACATGAAGGTTGGAAATGATTCAGATTGAATCGAATTGGCAAGTGATGGAAAAAGGACCCAGGAATGTGTTTAAACCTAGCAAGGAAAAATGCAGATATTGCAATGAAAGCTGGAATCTCCAGCCTCTGAAGGCATGACAGACTCCTGCTGTAAGTGATGTATGTGAGTTTCCTTTGGAAAATAGGAAAGTATAAGGTTTAGAGGAAAGCAATTTTCCTCTACTGTTAATCTAACAAGAGAGCACGTATGTTTGAGCTTTACCATTTTTCAGTATTTAGCTCCCACCATTCTCTTTACCACAGTGACCTCATACAGGAAGGGAGGGCTTGTGGAAAAGTTTATCTACTCTGCTTATCACGGTGGTCTCCTGCAAGGAATCTACCAAAAACTCTACCCACTTTGCACGTGTGCCAATCTACATGGGCAACTTTTGTTGAAAAATGTGCTTAGTACAGTATCAGCAGACTGAATCTAATGCAACTGTGGAGATTAGTCTGGGCAACAAAATAGGGTTGTGCAAGTTTTAATTTGAGAAGAAATTATTCAGAGAAGCAGATGAAGGAACTAATTTTAGTGTTTAATTTTTGACCAGTGGTGGTATTGTAGTTTCAGAAAAATGCCAAAATCTAGTCCATTATGTGTTTTAATAAAATTTTTTACTGATATCACTGTTAATCTTCTAACAATATTGTTTTAAAACAATACATTTAATATGCAAACTGATGTGTTATTTCTGTCTGCATTGCCTTCTGGGAGCTATCTGGGAATTCTGTCATCCTATTACAGTCATGAGTTCTTTCTCCAGGAAAAGGGAAACTGAATGCTGCCCTGTTACCTTAAGGTTAATAAATCATAGGTTATTGGAATAATGCACATATATAATTAAGACAGTAATAAAAAGGAATGTTTTCATTATGATTGTTTTTTTCTAATACTTCCTCTCCTTTTTTAGTGCCAGAGAATGCTGAAAATGAAGGAGATGCCTTATTACAATTCACAGCAGAATTTTCTTCACGGTTAGGCTTGTAACTTTGTATAATTGATGTATTTGTATTTTACTTACAGATAGATACAACTTATATTTTTAATAACCCAGTCCTTTCCCTTGCCACCTGCCCCAGTGCAGCCACACCACAAAAGGAGTGCACTGCATCCTGTGGGCTACCCCAGGGCAAACAAGAACGTAAAAGTTTTTGCTTTTCTCTATGTAAGCTCTGGGGCCATCAGTGGGTCTCCTCAGTCATACACCACCTATTTTGGTGGCATATGTCTGAGGAAGGAAAAGGGATAAGGGAGGTTTACAAAAGAGGGAATAAGATCCAGTGTGTGCCATTGCTTCTGGATGCACCCTCTCCTGTCCTCTCCTTCCTGTCCTGAAATGCACCGGCTTCTCCCAGTGCCTGTCCCCACCGTGAACTCATCAATATCTGCAGACAGTTGTCTCTTTAGCTGCTTGCACAAGCGACTGCCAGCCATTGCACAGGTGGCCTCATTGCACTCGCTGGTGGAACGTCACTTCTACCGGAACACATGTTCTGCCAGCAAATAAAATTGAACTATTAAAACATTTGGTGAAAGTAAATCCTTTTTTGAATCTAAAAGTTTCCAAATTCTTCAGAAGGGAATGCATTTGTAAATAAAAAAATGTGACCCAGTAGCATAGCTAGAGGGGGACAAAGTACTAAGTTTTGCACGGTGCCTCACTGTGGTGTGCAAGTGGCCCCTCCTCTTCAGAGCCATTCTGGGCCACTGGATCAAAATAGAGGAGACACTTCCCCCTCTAGCTACGCTACTGGTGTGACCTGTCTCCCACTTGTCATTCCTTTAGCTTCCCAAATACTTAACTAGATATTTCACATGCACCTCTGACAGTTCT
Organism: Tiliqua scincoides; assembly: GCF_035046505.1. Lineage (NCBI taxonomy): Eukaryota > Metazoa > Chordata > Lepidosauria > Squamata > Scincidae > Tiliqua > Tiliqua scincoides. The sequence goes on from NC_089824.1 coordinate 157,778,520, forward strand.
CTGTACATCTAAAGCAAAATGATAGCCTCTGTATAATCTGTTCCTCAGCCTTCCGTAGTGAAGGTGAAAGTAATGAGTGGACATTCTACAGCTGAGGGCTCTCTGGTTGGATTTGTTCTGTCTTTTAAAATATTGTAGTACAATGTTGCAGTACAACTGCAGTACAAGGAATTTAGTTAATGCATGTTGTTTTTTTTACGTAGAAGTGTATCTTTGTATCTTCATTAATTTTAATTGAAATATTTTGGTGATCAAACAGATACGGCGACTGCCATCCAGTATTTTTTATTGGATCGTTAGAAGCTGCTTTTCAAGAGGCCTTCTATGGGAAAGCAAGAGATGTAAGTACTAAAAGTGTACTGTCCCCTTCTTTTCACCAATCTACTGTTGCCAATGCCAGCACCAGGTTGCTGGGGACCCAAAGCCAGAGTATCCCATAGTAGCTCCTGCTCTTTCCCTGATGGTGGATTGGGTACTGCTGCTGCCACTAGTACGAAGAGCTTAGGGGTTGGTCAAGCCATATAGGCTTTCTGATGCCTGTGGGGTCTCAGCTAATGCCCAACCTGATCGACCTCTCCCTAACTGTTTCAAATTTGTGCTGCTGCAGCTAAGGCCTCATCTTTGGAACTTAGGCTCAAGTTATGGTGTCTCTGTTCCCATAGCCCCTTGTGGAATACTTCTATACTGTATAACAACATGTCCCCAGCACCAGGACAGCAGTACCAGTGCTCAGAAAATAAAGTCTGACAGCTAAATATTTGCAGATTGAAACAAAGAAGTTGGTGAACTTGTATTGTCCTAGGATTTGGGAATATCTGTTATAGTGTACAAAGTATCTGAAGAAGTGTCTCTCATTTCTCTTTTTCTATGCAGTCTTGAAGTATCTGATCAAATTTGATATTCATAAGAAAGTAGTTTCCCCTAAATTATAATGCATCTAAAAGTTCGTATAGCAAAGACACAATGACTGTAACTTCATTTGGATAGCTATATTTGCATGTAATCCGTAAAAGTCACATGTAACTTACATGTGCATAAGTGTTACGTCCCTCTAACGTTAAAAATATTAGATTCCAGAAAACTCTGTCTCTCTTTTTCTCTTTCTGGGCATATATCAGTGGTTCCCAAACTGTGAACATGGAAATCAACCAGCTGCAGAAACCTTGAAAAAGCTCACACCCTATTTAATATATAGGATTGTAGCATGAATGGGGAACTGGAGCCAGTGATCCAGTTGGTCAAGGGAGCTGCCAGCTGAAAAAATTTGGAAATCACTGGCGGGTGTGTGTGTGTACAGGTGTACCCCCTTATTTGCGGCAATTCCGTTCCGAGAACGCCCTCTCCGCTGTTACCTGAAACCATGGATACAGGTGAACCTGCGATCTGGGGGCCACCCCCCACTCTCTGGAAGCGAGGGGCTCAGCAGAGACCAGGGATGTCTGTAGGCCCACTGAGGGTCCCTGAACTTGATCTGCAGATAACTGAATTTGCGGATATAGGATCTCAGATATTACAAAATAAAGTTGTAAGCTTAGCATATACTCTTTGTCTTCATAATCCAGAACAATACTTTTCAAACTTAAACCATTAATGGTAGTTCACAATATGGCAGGTGGTACATGCATGATCCCATATCTGTGGGGGATTCCATTCCAGAACCCCCCGCAGATACATGAATCCGCGGATATGGGGTGACGTCTCCTCCCACCCTCCAGAGACAAGGGTAGCTCTGCTCCCCTTGCCTCCGGAGGGGGCACGTGGGGGGGCCCTGCAGACTCAATCCATTTCAGTTTCAGTTAACCGTGGATACAGGGTCCGCAGATAGAGGGCCCCCCTGTATTTTGTCCCTTTTCATGGTGACCATGAGACACTGTCCCACCTGGTCTGACCCTGCTGGAAATGGAGATGGCTGGTGCAGTGGTGCACCAATGGGCAAGATACAGTTGTGCAACTGTCTGACCCTTCAAAAGAGGCATGGTTTGCAGAAGGAAGGTGCAAAGTGAAGCCCCAGCTGTAAAGCAGGGCATCTACCCTTGTGCACAGTTGCAGTTTCTGATGGCAATGGTGGTATTTGCCAATGCTGGTACTTAGAAAAGTGGTACTTGTAAAAAAATAAACTGAAAGTTGAAATGGCCTGTTCTAGGAGCAACCTTACGTTTTCAGGATTACTCACTCAAGATGCATCACAATCAAGAATATCCTGCTTGTTTTTCCACAGAGGATTAAATATAGTAGAAATCATCAGTTGCCAATTAGTTTTCTTATTAAGTTGCTTTATTAAGGGCGCAATCCAAACCTTTAGATAGGCTGGCCCAAGTCCCTTGGGCCGGCCTGGGAGGGTCGCAAACGTGCCATAAAGCACATTTGTACCTCCTCGAGGGGAAGCCAGGCCAGCACTCTGAGAAGTGCCGGCCTGCGGAAGCTGGCAGACACTCCAGCTTCCCCTCAGCCGCTTGTGTCCGCCCACCTGTGCCGACACAAGCGGAAAAGGTAGGCGTGGGGAGCAGGGAGGAGGGGGAAGGGAGGCGTTCCTGGGCCGGGGGGAGGGACAGTGATGGGCAGGCCCAGGGGTGGGTGGGTGGGGAGAGGGAGGCAGGGCTGGGATCCGGATCCCAACTCCCGTTCCTGGGAAGAACTCTCCTTGGACTTGTGCCACCTCAGGAGGTAGCGCAAGTCTGAGGAGACCCATTGTGGCCAGCAGCCCTTACCCAGGGGTAAGGGGAAAAGTTTCCCCTTGCCTCTGGCTAAGCTGCTGCTGGCCACAATCCTGCGCTGGATACAGCACAAGCCTCCTGGCTTGCCTGTTCCAGCGCAAGTTAGGATTGTACCCTAAGTTGCTAAATTAATGTTCATGTAACTTTTTGAATAATACATTAAATACTGCCAACTCTATTACAATTTTATTGCTGTTATTCATTATCCTTCTCAAAAATGGTTCCTGTTGAAAGGGTTTTATTCTGAACAGCTTTTAAAACTTAGCAATCTATTTAAATAAATAAATAAATAAAATTTCCAAAATATATATTTTTCCTGTGGAAAAAATTGAAATCCGAAACCATATGTTTTAATTTGAACTGTGGAGGGCACTTAATTTTACCAGGGCAACAGATGAGCTTCAAGCAATAGCATTCTTAACTTGAAGTGAGAAATTGAGTTCGAAGAGTAAATAAAAACAAGATTGAAGGTTTAAATCCTCTGCTAGGCTTTTTGAACTTATATGCTCATTAAATGTTTATTGGAGTGGTGGGATTATGAAGGATTTGGGGAGCTTCATCAACTGGTATATAGTTAATCACTAAGTAAAACACTACATTTGATAAAGTGTTTCTCACGATGCCACACTCAATCCATCTTAATGAAAACCACTTCAAACCGATTTAATTTGAGAGCACTTTGCAGCCAAGAGTGCGTGTAAGCCTTGTCCTTTTTCTTCAAAAATTTTCTGTGCGGTCTGAGCAGAAGGTGCTCTGTACAAATTCAACTTCAGCAGCACTGCAAGAACAATTGTCTTCATGCCTTGTTTTTCTTTTGAGTGGAAAATATCTAGCAGTTTTGTGAATATAAAGAGAGATGAAATCTGATTTATGTTTTTAAGAAACCACAAAGCAAATTGCATAAATATTTGGCTTACTATAAGTAATTTGTTTTGGTATACATTTAATAGCTGACATATTTACAAATATATGAAAATAGTGCAGCATTTTTTTAAAGACCTTTTCTTTAGTTGGTTGTAAGTACATGATGATCTGTTTGTTTGGGGTTTTTTAAACTGAAAATGCAGCTTAATGAGCAGAAAGCCATTTTCCTCCTTTAAATGGATATTTTCATACATACTGCATGAATGAAAATTCATATATAAGTGGAACAGCCAATTTCACACATTTATGCTGATCTGTCCTGCCTGGTATTTATTTTAGGATTGTCAGTGCTACCGTTACTGTTTGTCCAGCAAGATAGGTCTAGCAGTTATGTCCTGTATAGTTTGTCTGTGTTTTGGAATAGTACAGGATGTATGAATTCAAAACAGAATTTTATTGTAACCAATTACTTATTATTCTCTTACTATTATATATGATAAAACTGGTCATCTTTGTATATTGTTTCTGTGGGCATAAGTGCCATTTTAAACTGCTATTTTATAAAGTTGCTCATGGCCTGGATTTACAAATAAAGTACACGCAATGTACCTTGGAGCTGTGATCACAGATCTAGGTTAACCATCTCCACATTGTAATCATGACAAGACTGACATGATAGTAATGTGGAAAGTGCTATGTGATCCTATGCCAGGGTTTCCCAAAGTGTGGGTGGTGACCCACTGGTGGGTTGTGAGTCCATGCATGGTGGGTTGAAAGCTGCCCCCCTGCTCACCCTTGGTTTTGGCTGGCTCCAAATTGGAGCCATTCCGGAAGCAATGGAGGGCCTAGAGGCCTATTCTGGGTCACGCCAGGCACGCAACCCACTCAATTGGCCTCCACAGGCTTCAGAATGGCCCACAGAAGCATCCAGAAGTGTCTTCTGGTTTTCAAACACAACTTCCAGTTTGGCTTGAAGTTGCTTTTGGATGCTTCTGCAAGCCATGCAGGCCTGTGAAGGCCAACAGAGTGGCTTGTCAGTCTGGTGTAGCCCAGAGGAGGCCTCCAGGCTCTTCCAATAAGATAGGGCTTTTCAAACTGAGATATTACTATGCCCCGGCCTGAAGGCCCTGGCCTCTGCCCCCTTAAGGGGCGGAGGCAGGGGGAGTCAGCGACACGACCTGCGTGACCCTCGACAGGGCTCCCCAGGTCTTGAAAAGTGAAAGCAGAGTGATTGCGCTTCACTTCTGGTTTTGTGGAGGTGGGGCATGATCGCTTTAGCTTTCTATTCCTGAGAGAGCTCTGTAGATGGTCGCAAAGGGCTCCCCATACCCCCTGGGAGGCTGCAGGAGGCTCTGGTAAATCCAGCCAAGCCCCTGTATCCTTGGGGATCACGTTGCTGTCTCCCCCTCTGCCCCTGCAAGGACTTAGTGTGAGGCTTGAACTCCCTTGGGGCTTGAGAACCACTGCAATAGGTATGGCTGCACCAAAAGGAGCATCATGTCACAACCCGCCAGAGTGGATGAGGTGGGTTATGGTGCTAAAAAATTTGGGAACCGCTGCCCTATGCTGTATATTTAGGAGTAAGATAGCTATATTAATTCAAGTTTTTTGCCTTGGCACTGGAAACCTTTATATTCCTGGTAGCATAATACACCACAAGTTCTTGGTTAACGGATGAACACCATTAAACATGCATCAGCCATAGATCCCTTATATGAGTTTCCAAAAGCAAGGATTTTGTAGTAAACTTCCACGCTAAAATAAGGTTACCATCTCTGACTTTTTTTTTATTCCCCCCCCCCCCCAACATAATGCCATTAAGCCAAGCAGGGCCTTTTAAAATCTCCTGAATTGCCTTCATTAGTCACCTGGAGATTAACACTGATTCCTGAAGCTCACAAGGCAGTTCTGGAGGGTTAACTCTAAAAGTGCACATTGACTTTTTTCTTTCTTTTATCTTGTATCCCATCCTTCCTCTAAGTACAGCATAGTTGGGAAGTTCCCCCTTTTTTCCCTCAATGCCAATGAGCTTCATGGTTGAGCACAGATTAAATTTTGTGACAACCCAGCTCTATTCCTGTTGTCTTCCACCTTTCTACACTGGCTTTCATTAGTGAACAAAAATGAAAGTCAAAGCATCTCCAACTCTTTAAGCAACTGTTAATGACAATGTAGCTTGTAATTGTGATATACTACTTTATTGTATGTTCCCCTGACAATCAGTACCCTTCATTAGTTTCTTCAGTTGTTCTGTGCGGATTCTTGAGCTGCAATCCTATGTGCACTTTCCTGGGAGTAAGCCCCATCAAACACCATAGGGCATACTTTTGAATAAACATGCATAGGATTGTGCTCTTGGATGAGTGCTGGCAGGAGGGCTACATCATCTCTCTGATACTGTTTCTGATCTGATCTGATACATCATCTCTCTGATACAGGGAGAAAATGGATTAATTTACATTTAAAATTTGAATAAATTTACATAAGTTTACATAAATGAATATATTAAAGATGAACTTATATGAATTAATGAATGAATGAAGGTCTTGCAATAGCTCAAGGCCTATAAAAGGCCTTGCACAAAACAAGGCTGGCCTTTCCTTTGCTACTGCTGCTCCTATATAATAGACATGAAACAGCAAGCAGTGGAGGGAGCCCTCATCCCACAGCTCACGAAAGAGGTCAGACAGTTGCATCGGACCAGTGTGGGCTCCAGCAAGTCTCCAGAGGGCCAGAGACTCATTGGAGACTGGGGGCTCCCTGAGGGCCACATTGGGAGTCCACGAAGGCTGTAAGTGGCCCCAGGGCCGGGGTTTGGGCACCCCTGCCCTAGAATAATAAAAGGCAGTGTAGAATCTTACACTGTTCTCACTTAGACCACAATACTACCTGGATGCTGGGCCCCTGTGCTGGCCTATGAGTGTTACAAACATGCCATAAAGCACGTTCATGATGACTCGGGAGCCAGGCAGGCCATTGCAAGGACATGCACTGACCTCCCAGCGCCAGATTACATAAGAACATAAGAACAGCCCCACTGGATCAGCCATAGGCCCATCTATTCCAGCTTCCTGTATCTCACAGCGGCCCACCAAATGCCCAAGGGAACACACCAGATAACAAGAGACCTGCATCCTGGTGCCCTCCCTTGCATCTGGCATTCTGACATAGCCCATTTCTAAAATCAGGAGGTTGCACTTATGCATCATGGCTTGTAACCCATAATGGATTTTTCCTCCAGAAACTTGTCCAATCCCCTTTTAAAGACTTCCAGGCCAGATGCCATCACCACTTCCTGTGGCAAGGAGTTCCACAGACCAACCACACGCTGAGTAAAGAAACATTTTCTTTTGCTGTTCTAACTCTCCCAACACTCAATTTTATTGGATGTTCCCTGATTCTGGCATTATGTGAGAGTGTAAAGAGCATCTCTCTATTCACTTTATCCTTCCCATGCATAATTTTGTATGTCTCAATCATGTCCCCCCTCAGGTGCCTCTTTTCTAGGCTGAAGAGCCCAAAATGCCATAGCCTTTCCTCATAAGGAAGGTTCCCCAGCCTAGTAATCATCTTAGTCACTCTTTTTTGCACCTTTTCCATTTCCACTATATCCATTTGAGATGCGGCAACCAGAACTGGACACAATACTCCAGGTGTGGCCTTACCATAGATTTGTACAACGGCATTATAATATTAGCTGTTTTGTTCTCAATACCTTTTCTAATGATCCCCAGCATAGAACTGGCCTTCTTCACTGCCGCCGCACATTGGGTCAACACTTTCATCGACTTGTCCACCACCACCCCAAGATCTCTCTCCTGATCTGTCACAGACAGCTCAGAACCCATTAGCCTATATGTGAAGTTTTGATTTTTTGCCCCAATGTGCATGACTTTACACTTACTTACATTGAAATGCGTCTGCCATTTTGCTGTCCATTCTGCCAGGTTGGAGAGATGCTCCTCACAATCACCTCTGGTCTTCACCACTCTGAAAAGTTTGGTGTCGTCTGCAAACTTAGCCACCTCACTGCTCAGCCCTGTCTCCAGGTCATTTATGAAGAGGCTGAAAAGCACCGGTCCCAGGACAGATCCTTGGGGCACACTACTTTTCACCTCTCTCCATTGTGAAAATTGCCCATTGACACCCACTCTCTGTTTCCTGGTTTTCAACCAGGTCTCAATCCAGGAGAGGACCTGCCCTCTAATTCCCTCACTGTGGAGTTTTTTCAGTAGCCTTTGGTGAGGGACCCTGTCAAACACCTTCTGAAAGTCCAGATATATAATTTCCACGGGTTCTCCCACATCCACATGCCTGTTGACCTTTTCAAAGAATTCTAAAAGGTTTGTGAGGCAAGACGTACCCTTACAGAAGCCATGCTGATTCTCCTTCAGCAAGGCCTGTTCGTCTATGTGTTTTGAGATTCTATCTTTGATGAGGCATTCCACCATCTTACCTGGTATAGATGTTAGGCTGACCGGCCTATAGTTTCCCAGGTCCCCCTTCCTTCCCTTTTTAAAGATCGGCATGACATTTGCTATCCTCAAATCCTCTGGCATCGTGGCCGTTTTGAGGGGCAAGTTGCATATTTTAGTCAAGAGCTCAGAAACTTCATTCTTCAATTCCTTAATAACTCTTGGGTGGATGCCATCAGGGCCCGGTGACTTATTGATGTTTAACTTATCAATGAGGTCTGAATCATCTTCTCTTTTAACCTCTATCTGACTTAATTCCTTGGTCAGGAGGGGCCGTTTGGGCAGCGGTATCTGCCCGAGGTCTTCTGCCATGAAGACAGATGCAAAGAACTCATTTAATTTTTCTGCCATCTCTAAGTCTCTTTTCATCTCCCCTTTCCCTCTCTCACCATCCAGAGGGCCAACTGCTTCTCTGGCGGGTTTCCTGCTTCTAACATATTTGAAGAAGCTTTTATTATTCCCCTGAATGTTGCTAGCCATGTGTTCCTCATAGTCTCTCTTGGCCTCCCGTATCACCGTCTTACATTTCTTTTGTCACAGTTTATGTTCCTTTTTATTCTCCTCATTAGGGCAAGACTTCCATTTATGGAAGGAAGCTTCCTTGCCCTTTATGGCCTCTCTAACTTGTCTGGTTAGCCATGCTGGCACTCTCCTGGACTTAGTCGAGCCCTTTTTCCTTTGCACTATACACTTCCTCTGGGCCTCTGTTACTGTTGTTTTAAGCAGCCTCCATACACTTTGGAGAGATTGGACTCTTTTTACCTTCCCTTTCAACCTCCTTCTAACCAGCCTCCTCGTTTGAGGGAAGTCCTCTCATCGAAAGTCAAGGGTTTTTGTGAGAGATTTGCCTGGTGCTCTTCCCCCGACATGCATGTCAAAACAGATCACAGCATGATCACTGTTCCCCAATGGCTCCGTAACGTTGACATCTCTAACCAGGTCCTAAGTACCGCACAGTATTAAATCCAGAGTCACCTGTCCTCTGGTGGGCTCCATGACTAGTTGCTCTAATGCACAGTCATTTTGCATGTCAAGGAATCTGGTCTCCCTTTTGTGTCCAGAACACAAATTGACCCCGTCAATATGAGGATAATTGAAGTCCCCCATGATTACAACCCTGTCCCTCCTTCACACCTCCCTGATCTGTTTCCTCATTTCAAAGTCCCCTTCTGGTTTCTCGTCTGGAGGACGATAGTAAGCCCCCAGTATTACATTGTTCCTCAAGCCTAATAATTTAACCCGCAGAGATTCTACGGTGGAATCGGACCCACCTTCAATCTCTACTTTGCTGAATTCTATCCCCTCCTTAACATAAACGGCCACCCCACCTCCAACACACCCCTCCCTGTCCCTCCTATAGAGTTTATAGCCTGGGGTTGCGGTATCCCACTGATTTTCTGCATTCCACCAGGTTTCCGTTACACCCACTATGTCAATGTTTTCCCTAGTCACCAGACATTCCAGTTCTCCCATCTTTGCTCAGAGACTTCGGGCATTTCCATAAAAGCATTTGTACATGGAATGCCCCAGGATGGGCTACTTATTAGCTCCTTTATCCCTGCATCCTCTCAATGTGCCAAACCGTCTATCGCATCCCATCACGCCACCATTCCCAATTTCTTCTCCTACTCTGCCTTTACCTTGTTGTTCTCTAACCTCCCCATCCTCGTCCCATAGGGATAAGGAGTCCCGAACCGGACGCCCCTCGGCTCCTGTCGGCCTTCCCCCACGGATCAGTTTAAAAGCTGTTCTGCCACCTTTTTAATGTGCCAGCAGTCTGGTTCCATTCTGGTTCAAGTGAAGCCTGTCTCTCTTGTACAGGCCCCGCTTGTCCCAAAACATTCCCCAGTGCCTAACGAATCTAAACCCCTCCTCCCTACACCACCGACTCATCCACGCATTGAGACCCCTGCCTAGCTGGCCCTGCGCGTGAAACAGGTAGTACTTCCGAGAACACTACCCTTGAAGTCCTGGCTTTCAGCTTCCTACCTAATAGCCTAAACACATGCCCACGCCGTTGGTGCCAACATGCACCACAACTGCTACCTCCTCCCCAGCACTGTCTACCAGCCTGTCTAGACAAGAAGTGATGTCCGCAACCTTCGCACCAGGCAGGCAAGTCGCCATGTGGTTCTCACATCTGTCACAAACCCCCCTCTCTATGTTTCTAATAATTGAATCCCCCACTACAAGAAGCCCCCGACCCCCCTCCCGCTGAGGAGTATCCTGAGTGCATTCGGATAGGGGCCCGTCCCCTGGAGAAAGTCCCCCCTAGGGGATTGTTTCCCTCCTCTCCAGGATGACGTCCTCCAGCCCTGAGACTTCCCACACAGGCAACTGAGGAGCTGCGCGCCTGAGGGTGGGACGAAGTCTGATCGTCCCCGGAAGTCTCCCCATGGTCCTTCTCTGCCTGCCTCTGCTTCTCCAGTTCCAGCCACCAAGGCTTCAAGGGAGCGGACGCGTTCCCTGAGACCCTGGAGCTCCTTGCTCCAAGGACACACCCATGACTTATGCCCCAGAGGCATATAATCATACATGTGGCACTCGATGCAGAACACTGGATAGCCCCCACCCTGCTGCTGGCTGTCTGACTGCATAGCTTTTTTTATTTTTTTTTTATTTAGGGGTACTTACAAAACCCTACACTGGTTTGCTGCCCTCTTCTCAAGGGAAGAGAAGGGCAGTGCCTGGGGCCTTGGCTTCCTCGCCCTGCTGCCAGACCTGATTCACTGCCAGACCTGTGAGTTTCTGCCAACCTAGGGAGGCCAGCATGGAGAGGTTGGAGAGGGTGGCAGAAGGGTGGCCACCTTCTTTTTAGTTGGGAGAGGGTAAGCTGGTGGGCAGTCTGGGCCTGCTAGGGGGATTTGGACTGGCCTCAGCAACCTAGGCCCGATCCTAACCTCCCCGCCTAGCAGGACCAGTGTTACCCTGGGCTACTCAGATTTCATCAGTGATTGTACTGGCGCAGATCTGAGTAGCCCCATGGGGTGGCTAGTGCGCAACACAGTGTAGGGGGATAAATATCCAATGACTCTGAGTTGTGGTCCAGCTAGCCCCTCCCTTGCACTGGATTCTGCGCAGGCCACTTGGCCTTCCTGTTCCAGTGCAAGTTAGGATTGGGCTGTTAGTACCTTATATGTAGAATTTGTTTGATATATTCTGGTGTATATTTCTAGTTCTATTGCAGTAAAAAATTGTAGTATGCCTAGTTTTTAATTTAATCTTTAAATTCTTCAGCAACAAAAACAATACGTTTTGCCTTATGGCACCTTAAAAACTAGCAAATATATTGTGATCTAAAATTTCATGGGCCAGATGGATCTGCTGAAATGAGTTCTGATCCATGAAAGCTTATGCCACAACTTACTTATGTGCAACCAGAAGTGGAGAAAGCAGTATGAAGAGAGAAAAGAATTGCTATATTGCCAAGGCTATTGCAATTTCTGGGCTTGCCAGTCTCTCTTGATAGGCCTGCTTACATGGAATTGACACAGCTTCCAAGTAACATGTGTATACATCACATATATATTATAGATAGTAAAATGCAAAAAGAAGAGGTTGTGTACTGTAATGCTAAGAGCAGTGGTTCCCAACTTGGGGGTTCTGATCCCCAAGGTACTGTGTTTGAAAAATCATCCCCCCTTAATGCAGGTGTCAACAGGCGAAGACCTAAAGGCAACAGTGCCCATCACTTCCAGGTTCTTCCCACCGCTGCTGCCGCTGACTACAGGGAGGTACGGAAGGGTTTTTACAGGGCTTCTTACCTTCCTGTAGTTGTTGGTAGTTGTGATGGTGACAACCTGGAAGTGCTGAGCGCCATCATCTATGGGTCCTCTGTTGGATTCCAAGTCTGTCTTAAAGGAACAGGAGGTTGGAAACTACTGGGTTAGTGTGTTAGATTAGGAACCAGGAGACCCAGGTTTATATCCCCCTGGAGCATGAAGGTGACTGAGTGACTCTGGGCACCTCACTCTCATAGCCTAACCTACCTCATAGGGCTGTTGCAAGGATTAAATGGAGGGGAGAGAATCTTTTGAGCAGTCTACGCTGCTTGGAGAAAGAATAGAACAGAAATTAACTATTGTAAATAATAGTTGTGGGTTGTATCCTTTTGTGAATTCTAATGTTAGATCTGATTTCCAAACTGATAAGAACCAACAGCTTCAACTGAAGGGAAAAACATGACTCTTTGCTGTGTATAAAGTGATGTTGTAAACCATAAAAATTTTTTGCAAATTTAAAGTAGTCTGTTGTATAAAAAGATACGTCAGCAGATAGGTGGCTTTAAAAGTACACGTGAAAAAACTGAATCAATACTATATCCCCACATCATTAATTTCTCTAATTAATTGTTAACACTTAATCTTTGCTACAGGGACAACTGTTGGCTACTATTTAATTAAGTCACTGTGAAATATAATCTCCTCAGCTTTGTACCACTTTCTTGAGGGGAAAGTGTGTGCAGGCATGCAAGCAAGCAAACAAAAACCCAGATTACTGGGTGAGGGCCCAATCCTATACTTACCTAGCACCAGTGCTGAGCCCTAGCGACAGCACTGGGTGCTGTAAACATGCTGTAAAGCACATTTATGGCATCTGGAGAGTATGTAGCGCTGGTGTTGGGCTGGTGCTAGTTGCACTCCGGGCCCAGTGCCAGTAGGAGGAAGAGATGCCACCATCAGGGGTAAGTAAAACATTGTGCAGTGGTGTCGTCTCTGGGAACCAAGGAGAGGGTAGAACGAGGTCAGGGCAGGGTGAGGAACCGGCAAAACCGGGAAGGGGAAGGGGCTCTGCCTGATTCTGAACTTTGTATCGGTCCGAAAAGCCAGATACAGACGCTGTTGTGTCTGCGCTGGCAAAATAGCCAATGCAGATGTGAGAAGACCCATTGCTGGGGCTTTCCTGGGGGGAATGACAAAAGTTCTCTTCCCCCGAGGAGACTCCTGCTGGCTTCCTGGTGCCTGCTGGATACAGCGGTAGCTGCTTTGATGAGGAAGCATAGGACTGGGCTGTGATACCTCCAGCATAAGGCATCAAAATGATAAGTACAGCGTTCTTACTGTAGTTACCCTGTATCCTGTGATACATTTAGACTAATACATTTAGAACATTTAGACTATTTTTTCCCATATAGGTCTTGCATAGCTTTTTACTTAAAACCAAAGGGAAATTTGATTTATGATATTAATTACTTTATTCAATTATCCAGTTCAGTTATCTGTCATTCTGACCAAACACAGTCATGACTTGGTGCCTAAAAGCCTTATCATCACTGCACTCTATTTTTTTTGTTTCTTAAGGGCGCAATCCTAACACTGACTTGGGCCAGCACAAGGGATGGGCCGACCTGGAAGGGTCGCAAACGTGCCGTAAAGTACATTTGCACCTCCTCGAGGGGAAGCCAGGCCAGCGCTCTGAGAAGCACCGGCCTGCGGAGGCTTACAGGCGCCTCCACGGTGGCTTCCTCTCCAGTGCTTGCGTCAGCCCCACAGGGGCCCACAGGGCTGACACAAGCCCACAGGGCTGACGCAAGTGAAAAAGGTAGTCATGGGGGGGCAGGGAGGAGGAGGGAGGGAGGTGTTCCTGGACGGGGGAGGGAGGGCGAGGGGCAGCCCCAGGGTCGGGTGGGTGGGTGGGTGGGGAGTGGGAGGCGGGGTTGGGATCGGGATCCCAACCCCCGTTCCTGGGGAGAAGGGAGCGGCTTCAAGCTGCTTCGCTCTCCTTGAACTTGTACCACCTCAGGAGGTGGCGCAAGTCTGAGGAGACCCATAGGTGCCAGCAGCCCTTATCCAGGGGTAAGGGGAAAAGTTTCCACTTGCCTCTGGCTAAGCCGCTGCTGGCCACAATCCTGTACTGGATGCAGCACAAGCCTCCTGGCTTGCCTGTTCCAGCGCAAGTTAGGATTGTACCCTAATGATATGAAAAAAATAATTGCAGTAATGGTATGAATTTAGATTGGATTTAAGAATAATTTATAATTTCAAAGTAGATTTATTATCTTCTAGAAAAAATTAGCCTCAGAATTAAGAGTATTTGCCTTTATATTTATATAAAACATTGGTGTTCTGTTCTTTTACTCTACATGAAAAATATATTTTTTCAGGAGGTCTTCTGAAGCAAGTCCTTCAAGGGCACGCTGTCACTGTTTGAAAGAGAAAAACCTTTAAAAATGCTGACAAATGATATTGAACTATGGAACAATGGAATTATTTTCAAAAATATTCTCCTAAATAGAATTTGTTTAAATAAAAGAAGCATGTTTTTTCCCCTTCCACTCAAACCAGTAGCCAAAGTTGGATTTTCAAAATTTAGGCACTCAAATCACATTGTATGGCATTTGGTATTTGGTGGGTTAGCTCAGGTAATTTAAATAAACCCCTGCTCAGAGTGAAATAGCGGTGTCACTTCCAAGTAATACTTTCTACAGATAATGCCTTTTTGGTAATCTTGTTACCTCACTTCCTCACAGAGGAAGATCTAAAGCCACAAAGCACCTATTATCTTAATACTTTCGGTGATGGACTTCAGTCACTGAAAAGCTAACATAGGACCACTTCCCATTTCAATAGACAGTCTTTCCTAGTTTTTTGCTAATGAGATTTCACTGCTACTTCATTAAAAAAAAAATCGTTTCATTTTTCACAGACCTTCCTCTGTAGTGTGCTTTAGAAATGGCAGTTTTCCTCTCAGAACTCCTTGGATTATATTTCAACTGTAAAACATATGAGAAGAAAAGTAATGCACAGAGACAGCAATTGTAAAAATTTATGGATATTAAGGAAAATAAAGATCTGAATTGTCATAACGTTTACTAAATATTGCATATGTATTTTATGTGTTAAATGATAATAGTATTAAGGTTTATAAAGAAATTGTAAGTTTTGAGGTGTACTTTTGACATATTGGTTGTTCTTTTCCCTCAATATAGAGTATTTCAGGATATTTACTATTCAAATTTTTAAAAATCTAAATTCTCAGTTTTAGCCAAGAGATTAGAAGTGGCTTCTCTGTTGCTCCCTCATATTGAACATTCAAGGAAAAACAGATGTTATGACAAAACTGAACTATCCAACTACTCGAGTGTGGAATGTATCTGGCACTGGTATGCAGAAATGATGGTGGTGATATGTTTTTAGCCTTTTCTCTATTTACATCCGCTAAAGTGTGCACCTGCCTTGTTTTCGAGTATTTGGTCCCAACTCCTAGCTTTAAACTGTACATATTTGGGAAGGTTCATTCACATGGAATCTTATATTTAACAGTTTCATGGGGTTGTTTCTTTGGGACGAAAGGAGTTTCTCAAGAGCCCTTTTTTCTCTTCTCTCAGTGAAAAGAGGAGAGCAAAGCCATCCGCTTACCACAAAGCAGTCCCACCACAAAGGAAAGATTAAGGGTTTAGGGAGAGGTCAATGTGGGTTTTACTCTAACTAAACACTTTCCTAAAGTTTCCTTGTGGAAAAAATAATGAAGTCATCTAAGAGTTTTTAAAGAATTTTTATTTCTTTTTCACCGTCTGCATTCGCTTGTCTTCTCAGCATGGATGTTTAATCTTTCTAGGCTTTGTGAATTGGCCCAAATGAATAAGTGGTGAGCTGTCTCTCTAGGAGCTAGCAGCTTATTCTAAGGCCCTAATCACTGAGTAAACACATCTTTGCCCTCCCTCTCTTACAACTGCTATATAATAGTGGAGATTCTAGCACAGTAACCTGGATATTGCAGGATCCACGCTTTGAAATGCAGAAAGGCTGATCCTCCAAAACAGACAGTGCCTGATCTTCTTCTGCCTCTTTCTTCTTTTTAAAATTAAATATCACCACAGAGTTGCTGTTTTATTGCCTGATATTGTGCATTAGTGCCCTGGATTTTCAAGTTTAGTTTCAGTCAACATTGTTGGCTGCACTTATATAGAACTCTTCATGTTAGGCTTATTGCTGGTCTTTCCTGGCACATGTGTACTGATTTTGAATCACTTTTTAAATTAAAGCAGGACAAACATTAATGTAAATGTCTAATCCCTTTTCCAAAGTCTACTATTCACATGTCCTGTACTTTTAGAATAGATTGTAAAGACTTGTCCGAGCCCTATTTTCTTATACTGACTTAAAATACATGAATTGTAAAAAAGAAAAAGAAAAACTCTCCATAAATTTAGCATATTTATTTAAACAGACAATTTTTAGTTAGACACATTGGCTATGATCCTTTGGGCTTGAGCATGCTAGTGCCATTTTTTTCTTTCAGCACTAGACATTCCTCCACTATCGTATCACAAACTGTTTTTCAAACCCCTCTCAGTTTCAGAGTGCGGCACAAGAGATACTTTTCAGGAAACACACCGTCTTGAACCCATTTCAAAGTGCTGAACTAGTTGCATCCTGGCCATTTGCTTTAGGAGCAGGTTTGAATTTTGGAGAGAGGGAGGTTAAAGGAGTTTTCATGGAAGATGCCTTTCTAATACATGTCCCTAGAAAAGAAGCATTTTAATTTATTTTAGCCAGTTGTTACCCGTTTTTTTGTGGAAGCTGAGACAGGGCTGCTACGTATGGTCATGCAGGTTGTATGCTGCAGTAGGGCATCACATCTAAGGGGCACCATTCACATCAGAAGGAGGAGGTAGGGAGGAAGGGGCACCTTTTTCTAATTTGTACAAAGGTGTTCTATGGGCTAGTGGTGGCCCTGAGCTGAGATAGTCGTGCCCCACATTATTTATTTATTTTATGGTGGACTTAATCCCTCAATGTCCCCACTTCCATCATTAAAGGAATAAAATCTTCAATGAAACTAACAGCCATATAGCCCTGTGAAAACAGTGTTTCATTTATCTAAATTTTTGATTAATAAGAGTGTACTTTATTTTCTTTCATTCCCTTAAGGCTATTTTTCTTCATTGTTAGTTATCAGATGTCTTCTAAGATTTGTATGGAACTGTTATTTTATATCAACTACAGTATTTTTAAGTATAATTCAGTATGCAACTAAGTTGATGGTTATCTATCTTCACTGGGATTTTTTACAAGACAGATCTGGGACACAAAGAGCTATGGTAACTTTATAGTAACTTACAGCACAGTCCTATACACGTTTATTTAGAAGTAAGTCCCAATACATTCAGTGGAGCTTACACCCAGATATATATACACAGGCTTGCAGCCTTATTAAATACATTGTAAACTAAATAATTTGTTAACTTTATGGAAGAAATTGTAATAAGACAAAAAATGATTATGAGAGAAATGTATGGAATATAGGCAATGATCTAATTCTTTGAAGTGATTTGAATAATATCCAGCTAAGGGAACTGAACTTGTAGACTCAATTTGAGTTGCAAGAACATGCATTTACCATGACTCATGGGAAAGCGAGTCACATGTTTCATTGACCCATACTGACTAGTGACTTGTGGCAGTGACTCAGAAATGAGTTATGACTCATAGATACTTGAGTCATGAAAACTTGTGATTTTTATGCCTGCAACTCAGTTTTGAGTCTGTGTGTGCTTGCTTACTATTTTTTTTTTTTTTTTTTTTTTGCTGCTTCTACATCATGTAAAAGTTCTCATGGGGCAATCTAGAAGCTGGCATTCAGACTGACATGAGCAACAGACGTGGTGGGAGGAGGGTAGGTTGGTTTCAGGAGGCTGGGCCTGGGGGTGGTGGGAAGGCTGAAGGATGAACCAGAAGAAGGTGGGGGCAGTCAGGACACAGGAGAGGGAGCTCCGCCTGCTTGCTCCCCCCATTGCCTGTGTGTCTTCAGCCTTCAACAGTTGTTCACCCTGGTGTTCCTGTTTGCCATTGGCTGCAATGAATGTGCAGTCCTAGTATCCTCCTCCACAGATACCTGGGAGGAAGCGTCATTGACTGACTACAAAGCATTGACTGACTACAAAGCAAAGTAAACCTCTGCGGGCAACCCTCCCTCCTGCCTGTCACTTCTCTCCCCTCATGCTGTCATCAACCCCTCCTGCCTTGCCAAACTTGGGCACCTCCCTGTTGGTCTGGGGTGTACTGCTTGGCAGTCCTTCTGAAAGTGGATTCTGAAGTTGTGATGTGAATGGGGGGGGGGGGAGGTCGTCACTGAGGTTCATAGGGAACTAATCTTTTTTTTTGCCCTGCTACATTCATTTGAATAACAGAACAGCTTTGTTTATATAAATGAAATGAAAATAATGGTTGAAATAAAGGACTTCAACATAGCACTGACTGTAGATGGGGTGGGAACATTAGGGCAGTGTTAAATGAGATCACACACACACCCCACCAGTACCTCCATGTTTTTCACAGAGCTGCGCCTTGACTCATCTCTCATAAAGACTCTGACTCAAGTCAAAATGACTCTAAAAAAGCTCAGGATGAGTCACAACACCCACCCGTTATGACTCTCGAGGGAGTTGAGTCAAGGGGCAGAAACATGCAGCTTAACTTGTGACTCAGACACAGTGGTTCCAGCACATCCCTGGTAATACCCAAATCAATTTAGGTGGTCAAAGACAAATAGCCCAATCCTATCCTCCAACAGCCTGTGTGATGCAGCACATGCTGCATGCTAGAGAGGGTTGTGACCAGATGGCCTGGGCAAGTTAAGTAAGCATCATTTTGACTTATCTACCCATAAGCTTTCTTGCTGCCAGTGATGACATCACCACCTAACATTCAGCCCCTTTAAAAAAAAAAAAGTTGTACAGTAACACTGTCTATATAATCTACAGCTGGGGTACTTAAAAGTACTGTATATGCCACTGAAATAAATAGAACACTTCCCAAATTTTCATTTAGTGTTGAAATGTAAATTACATTTACACCCAAAACAATATTGTGTGTGCTGCAGTTAAGCCAAGCTTTATGCTGATTCTACTTTTCTCTTTTGCAGAGAAAGCTTCTTGCTGTCTACCTCCACCAGGATGAAAGCGTGCTAACCAATGTGTTCTGTTCTCAAATGCTTTGTGCCGAATCTATTGTTTCCTATCTTAGTCAAAATTTCATAACCTGGGCATGGGATATGACAAAAGAAGCAAATAGAGCAAGGTAAGTGGTTTTTATCTGGACATAAACTCCTTTAAAATTTTTCTGTATTCTGAGAACATTAGCTTGTACACTGTGTATCTAGCTCTACCCTTTGTTTCTCCACTGGTCTACTATCCTAGTGTCTTCTACCTGTCTGTTGGGGTTAGCAGGATTCTGCTTTTGCTCTAAGAAAGATGAAGGAGAAGGGTGAACGTGAGGTTCAGTAAAGGAACATGGTGAGAGGTGCCAAGACTACATCTTGTCTTGGTAGCTTGTAGCACTTAAAAGCATGGTCACCATCTCCAAGTGATGACCCAGAAATTTTCTCTGGCAACTAGAAGATCACAACTAGAAGGATCGTAGGAATCCGTAGGGTCTCTGTCTCTCTTTCCAGTTGCATCTTAATAATAATGCCACTCATAAAATTAGCTTTAAGATCCCCTGTTTTGAGCTGATGAGGGCCACTTCTGTTGTACACAAAATATCTAGTTTTATGCCACTTCTTAGTGTGATTTCAGCCAGCAAAGGAATGAAGTTGTGGGCACAATCCTAACCCCTTATGTCAGTGCTCTCCAGCACTGACATAAGGGCAGTGCAGCTCCGAGGTAAGGGAACAAACATTCCCTTACTTTGAGGAGGCCTCTGTGAGTGACACCCAACTGCAGAATGCAGCACACATCCCATTGGCACTACTGGAAAGCACTGGAAAGCACTGACATAAGGGGTTAGGATTGCACCCTGTGCAGCTTAATAATTGGTTTAATTGTGCTGGCAGAATTTTTAATGCTGCATTAGGTGATCTGTTAAAGACTTGTATTGCACAGAATATTCTGCCTGCAATTCTTTCTTTTCTTAATGATGTCATTAATTGTAATACTCTTTAAAAATATTATCTGGTCTGGGTTTCCAGTATGAAATGTGTTTGTGAGTGTCTGTTTCTGCTGGAGTGGATGCATAGGGGTTATCCAAAAACTGTAGGTGCTGAACCACTTTCATTCATTCCATGGTGGTATTGATATTGATACAGTTAGTTAATTTAAACTGAGAGGTTAAGAAATTGCTGTCATTTGCTGTCTCGTTTTACTATAGTCCAGTGGTTATGCATTTTCTTCTTTTCCCAGTTAACTCACAAATATGTTGCTGTGCAGTTATTTGAATGAAGGCTGAAATATGCAACATTCTTGCATAATAATCCACAAACTACTCTTATACTTCTGACATAGCTTTAATTTGGTTTTGTTTAGCCTGCAGCTTTGACCTATACTTCTGTTTGTTTTAATTACTATTGAGGGATTAAAAAAACGTTCCAAAAATAGATATGAATGAAACATCTATGCTTTTCCAGGGGGCAAAATATGTGGACAAGAGTTTGGGTTAAATCTTATGCCACAGCCATTCACAAGGAGTAAGGAGTCCCCTCCTTTCCTTTCATCCCACAACTTGATGTCAAAGGAAACACTATTTCTAAACCATCTGCAGTGGCTAAGTTCAGTCGACTACCTGCTGTTATTTTGTTCTAGTCTCCATTTAATTCTCTAGTTTCTTTTATTTTACAATGAAAAAAATTGCAGTGTAGTTTCTTTTGAAAAACGGTGTTTAAGGGAGTTTTTTATGACTGACAATCAACAGGCATGTCATTGCTTTGTTGTGTTTTACTAAAGAAGTCTATTAAGTAGCACAACTTTGATACACTAGTAATCAGAGTTTGCAGGTTACAGAGACACCTGTGGTGACCAAAGCGACAGAAGCTGCTTATTAGAAAGAGTCTGTACAGCTGTGTCCTATTAACTCCTTATGACACTTTTAGAAACAAGAAATAAAGGGCTTGTTTGAGGCTTTATAGCTGTTCTCAATGAATCTAGAACTTGATTGTGAAGTACAATGGGATGCTTATGCCTAAACTTTTTCATTTTGATATCAGCTTATGACAAAGGAGTTCTCATGCTAGTAGAGGAAGAGTTTCAAATGGTTATGTGTACATAAAATACAATTAATTCTTATGTGTAACACTGCAGATTACTTTAAAGTGGTGGTCCTCCTACATTGCATGGGACGAAGAGGAATTTCTAGGTAGAGATAAGGCTGCTTTCTCATGAAACACACAAGGGGTGCCTTAATATTAATTTGCCACCTAGTAATCTCAAGGCCTAATCCTATCCAGCTTTCCAGTGCCAATGCAGCTGTGCCAATGGGTTATGTGCTGCATCTTGCGCACAGTTGAGAGACTGCACCTGCTGAAATTCCTTCCTCTCCACAATTGTTAAAGGTCCAGGAGCCCTAAAGTTGGCCACCCCCAACATACAGTAATTTGCATTTGAAAGATAAAATCTGCTATGTGATAAAATAAATAATGTTGGGTGGGGGAAGTTTGGAGATTTGGTAGTTGTGATTGAAAATATGGTTACTCCACATGAATTCCTGCCAAAGAAACTTAAGCCTTACAAATATACAATTGTTAAGCATGTTGATGAGATGACATTGCGTTGAAATTGTATTTCTGTAATTATTTGTATGCATAAATATAATACAGTATTTGTCAAATATAAGTTCGGATTATGTGCATAGCACTACCACAAAGTGGTACATTATGTCAGATGTTTCCATTTATAATATTAGCTTCTTAAGAGAATATCAAGGCTGTGCTTAAATGCCGAGTTGAAGATACCTGTATGTGTGCATGCATGTACACACAGCTTGTTATGCTGAACTAGTTTTGGAATGCATATGTCTACTGTCATGGGGACAAGCAATGGGGTCAGATCCCAAACTTAGCATTATCCTTCGGACAGCCCAATCCTAACTTGCACTGGAACAGGCAGTCCAATGGACCTGCACCATATTCAGAGCAAGTTTCGGGCTGTCTGAGGCTTGGCCCAAGCCAAGGGAAAACTTTTCCCCTTACTCTGGGGAGAGCTGCAGCAACCCCAATGAGGCTACTCGGATTTGTGCCACCTAAATTGGTGGCACAAATCTGAGCAGCCTGGAACTGCCTGGGGCTGCTTGGGAATTGGGATAAAATCCAGAAAGTGCTGGATCCTGGCCCTACCTTCCACTCCAGCGAATGCCCGCCACCCGCTGTCCCCCCCACCCCGAAATGCCTCCTCCTCCCCATGTCCCCACACACCCCTGTGCTGGCCAAGCTCAGATGGCACAAAATTGCCAGCCCCCAGGGCTTGCATCACGGGGAGGCCTGTCTACCCAGAGAGTGGTGCAAAAGTGCTTTATGGCACTTTCACAACACTCTTCAGTCAGTGCAAGGGACTTGGGCCACCTGAAAGGGCGCTTTGAATTGCACCCTTATTGTGACAGAGGTGGATATAAGGATGCTCACCCTTCCTTTTACCTTATATCTGATGGGTGTATTGTTACTAGCAGCAGATAAGGTTTGTTTAAATCATTAATATGATGCTTTTTCTGCATCCAAAGTGGCCCACATAAAACAGAAAAAACACAATTCGACACCACATTCAATCATATTCCCTAAGACACAGAAGTAACTGAAACATAAAATTATACACAACTCACATGCAAATACTTATAAAGTATCAGCAAATAGGGATTAATCCCTTCCATCAAGCACTGCCTCATGATGTCTAGCATTCAAACCCTAAGCTTTTGGGTACAGTATTCTAAGGCTTCTTTTCCTTGATAGCCAGTTAGTCTTAGAGCCCAATCCTATCTGGCGTCAGCACTGGCACTACAGTCCACCTCTGGTGCTGGGTGCCACAAATGTGCTATAAGGTACTGTTGCTCTACCCAGAGAGGAAGCAGCTTGTGCCTAACCCATCAACACTGCTGCTGGAGCCCTGGTTGCTGATGGCAAGAAGGTGAGCGCTGGGCAGCGCAGGGGAGTAGGGAGGGTGGAGAGAGGGTGTTGGGGAGGCTTTCTTGGGCAGGGGCAGGGTGGAGAGAGGGCAGAACAGGGGCAGTACTGGCATGGGCGTGGGGGGTGGGACAGTCCTATCCCCCATGTCGAGTTCAGAAGCCTGACATGGGGCTTCTCAAGTCTGCGCCAGTGATTTAGCTAGTGGAGGCCCAAGAAACCCCATTGCAGAGGCTGGGGCTTTACTTGGGGTAAAGGGATGAATGTCCCCTTCCCCAGAGGAGACCTCCGGAAGCTTCCCTGGCCCCACAGTATACAGCAGCAGCCATTTCAGCGCTGTTGTAATGTGCGGTGCCAGGGAGTTTAGGACTGGACTGTTAATGATGTTCACTTCACCTCAGGTAAGAGCTAATCGACAAAATCATATCTTAGTTTCTTTCTACACCAGATAGTTAGCCAGATTCATAGGATACTTACCTCTTTTTGCTCGCCTTCTAAGCGTTCCACACTTGGATGAAGACTGATTTGCTATTTCTGAGATGCAGTGTATGCACTGAATTTGGTGCACTCGCAAGTGATAATGGCAGGCAAGTTCCTTTTACTCTGATTACATGTCTCTTCAGAATGCTGGTGCTGCAGAGAAGGTGGAAGAAAACTTTTAAAAATGTAAATAAACGTTCTAGTCAAAGTAGCCTTGTAGACTACAGACATGAAAAATGCAAACAGATCACTCACAGGCCTTCATTTCTTATGTCTCATGGAATGAAAAGATTCAGGAGAGATAGCTGCAGAAGAATTGGATCTATTGCCCTTTGGATAGTATTTCGTTCTTAGGCTTCTGTTAGAAGTTTGTCAAAAATTACTTCTATTTTGTCAATAATGATTTTTAACATCTGCTCTAATTTATTTTCAAAAGCAACTCAATCCAAGACACTTAAAGCTGTCCAGGTCAGGAGTCTAATTAGTGTTTTAAAAAATAAGAATTCCCAAACATAGGCAAGTTTGTCACTTTGTGGTTTATTTTGTGGAAGAGGCAGAGGAGAGAAGGTGAGGAGGGAACCCTCCTGTTTCTTGATTACATCCCACCCGCTCATTTTCTCCTTTTCTCCTTTGCTTTTGATTTTAGTGGCGGTCTTAACAGAATGTCAAGATCAATTTGCAGCATGGTTAAACTCAAGGTTTGCATTCTGCCAGCAGCAATTGTCCCTACAAACAATGCTGTGTGTTCTTGTAACTTCAGAAGCTTTTAGAAGGATCATGACAAGGGCAGCATCTAATGACTTTATTAGTATAGGGTTTCAAAACAGGCTCAGTAATTGTTCACATCTGTTTGTCATCTAGTCATAATTACTGCATAACATTGTTCAGAGCTGCACTTATGAATGGTTTCCTAATAGCAGTGAAATGAAGAAAAAAGAGAAAGGATGAAAGGTGATTGTCTCTTCACATAGCCTGTATTCAGATAATCATGAACTGTCTGTAATGGTTACTATGCCCACAAGGAAAGTCCATATTTAAACATACATATATCTACACTTTGACTTGATAGATTGTTACGTGTTTTGAAATATTTGTTAAAGGGCATAAAAGCCTCCAAACCCAGGTCAGAGTAGTTGTGATTGATGCGCTCAAGGTTTCATTGTATTCTGTTTGGATGCAAAGGTGCAGTATTTTCTCTCTATTGATCAGTCAATATGGTTTTTGTTTTAAATTCTATTATACAAGGTTGTCTTCTGGTCCTTTTCCCTATGTACATTTCAACCTGCAAAATTGCCAGTATGAAAATAATATTTTGAAAAAAATATTTATTAGTGTACCAGCCTGATCCTATTCTCTGATGCACTGCTGCTGAGAGCATAGAATCTAGAACTAAGCTTCGACTAAGAGCACTTCACCTCTCACAGTTCCCTGTGCCACAGAGAAAGCGGCCATTGGTACTGCTGAACCAGCACTGTGTTTTATACGGAAGATTTCTGCAGGGCACGCTTCTTCTTCATCTCAAGGGCTTCTTTCCTAGCACTGTAGTAACTCTGTGCTGCCAGTGATGAAAGAAAAGGGGAGTTCGGGCACAGGTGTGTAGCTCTGCCTGACTTGCTGTGGAAAAGATGCTGCTTTAGTTGTTGTAACTCAGGTCTTGGCTTGCATTGCAATAGGATCATGCTGCCCAGGATACACAAACTCCATTGGTCTTGAAATGAGTATACTCAGAATCTTTTGCCTGTGAATTAAGCCAAGATACAGTCCACAAGTTCCACTGCTGTAATGTCACCCTCTGTTCCATGCCATGCAGCTGAAAACTTTGGGCATTTTTGGAGAAGAAACTGGGTATGAACCCTGTCTAACTCAGGGTGACAAACCTTTCAGCTTGTAGGGCTCCTAGACCTTAAACAATTGTGTAGAGGGAGGGAATTTTAGCAGGTGCAGCTTATCATCTCACAAATGACAAGCTACACCTGCTGAAATTCCCTCCTCTGAACAATTGTTAAATGTCCAGGATCCCTAAAATTGAAAGGTTGGCCACCCTGGGTCTAACTAAATTGTTTCTGCCCAGGACCTTACATTGCAGTTCTTCTCTATGAATGTAAGCAGTCTACATCTGGACAAGGGAGGAGAGGCATATCATGGGCTTGTGACTCTGTGTGGGAGTTGTGAGAACTGCAGTCCGTCAGAACAACATTGAAGGATGGATCAGGAAAGCAGCAGAGAGGGCAAGGAGAAGGGAGGCTTGGTGATTCATTCCCTTATCTATGGGATGGGAGCCGTTCTGCCTCTGTGCTGTTTCTTCTACTTTAAAATAAGGTGGAAGAAATAGCATGGAAGAAGGCAATGGTAGGCTGGTGTTCTTGATAATGGTGGATCCCCACACCTCCCTCTCTTTGCTTCTCCCCCAGCTACTCTCCTAAGCAGTTAGTGGGGGAAAGGAGGAGGAGAAGGCAGAAGTTCAGCAAGTAACTCTGTGAGTAGCAGTCCACTCCCAGGGTGCCGGGCATCCTCTGTCAATTTGCCTCTCCCCTAAATTTGCTGCCTGATGCAAGTATTTTGCTTCCATCATGCCAGGGCCAGTCTTCTCCCCCCATCCCCCAACCATCAGAACCAGCTTTTGGAGGATTGCAGTGATGAGGTGGAACTACTCTTACCTAAGTTTCCCTTTACTTGGGCAAGTCAAGATCCATCCCACAATTCTAACGCGAGCAGGAGGTCTGGTCTAGAGGGTAGATCCTCCGTTAGCCCGAAGATAACATCAGAAGGTCGCCAGTTCAAGATGGTCATCCGTTTATGGATGGGAAGTTAAATTTGCTCTATAGGAATCTGATGCAGCTGTAAACTCCTAGCATTTTTTCTACAGCTTGCCCAGTGTCTACTGAATTAATATGTTACAAAGTCGGTCCAGTTGTGTCTTGTGTTGACATGCTGTAGGACTAATATGAAAATGCTGTTGTAGGACTGTTCAACATGACTATATTGATGGCAGTTCAGCCTAGACACCTTCAGGGTCAAATCCTTTCATCGCTCAGGCTTGCAGAGCAGAAGGTACAAAAGAATAGGATCCTGTGGTGCTATTTGTGAAAGGGCTATTATGCAGAAGAGTGGTTGCCTGATACTGACCTCTGAGAAAAAGAGTGAAGGCAATTGGGCACAATTTCATTTACACTTTCAAAAGGCCACAGCTGCATCAGTAATACCTCAAGGATTCCAGTATCGAAATCACAAAGAGATTTAACAGAATCCATATATGAGTGCTTGACCTTTGCTTATCAGTTTAATTCAGCCAATGACAAGATCATTTTTAGCTAGTTTATTACTGTAGGGAGCATCCAGTAAGCAGGCATTGCAGTAGCTAGCAGTGTATTCGCAAACAGATCATAAGAATCCCATTACTGGCTCTTACTGGATTGGATAGTAGGATGTCTCAAGCCAAAGAAGCTTCCAGTATTATGAAATCTCTTATAGTTGAGTACTGAGCCATTGATCTATGGACATGAGGTGATGGCGTTACTGTGGTTGGCTAGGTATATAAAACAATGTAACACAGGTGACAACATTTTGCAGTTCACACAACCAATTAATGCATTAATCACCATCTGTGGTTGCCATCTCAAACCAAAGGCTATCAACACAGTGAGGAAAAGCATTTAAATGCCCTTACTGTATCTTTTTAAATGAATGGAATTTGTTTCAATTGCCCCATGGCCACACAATGCTAATATGAGACCATTGCACACATCTAGACTGATGAACAAAGTAGAGTCTCTTAAAGATGACCTGCTGCTACTGCAAGAGGAAGAGTTTTTCAGTGGAAACCATAGAGTGCAAATATCACATCAATCAGTGCCTTTTACTAGGGTGGGGCTTATTTGTGTCTGCAACCTTTTGCTAGAGTGTAGTTATTATATTTCCTGCCCTGAGCCTGCCCTGAGATTTGATGATGATTCCCAAACTATATTAATATTTTCAGAGAAATGTTCTAAATAGCTAGTTGAATCCTATACATTGTTTACTTGAAAGTAATTTCCATTGTTTTCAAGGGGGCTTACTCCTAGAAAAGTGTGCATAATATTGCAGCCAAAGATAGTCACTTTTTCTGTAATTTGATCATCAGGAATAAAAGAGCTATTGCAGCATTTCTCAGTGGGTCAGGACCCACTAGGTGGGCCATGAGCCAATTTCAGGTGGGTCATGTAGTGCCTAGCTCCGCCACCATTGTTAATACAGAGCTGAAAATACATGGTACAGAGCTGCTGGGCAGGGTGGGCTCCTGATGGGAGAGAGGCATGGTGCTTTGCCCTGAATAGGTGGAAAGATGGGATGCTGGAAAGGTTTTGTCTGATCATGGCTTAGGTTTGAAGCCTAAATTAATGATGCCACATCCTGCCATGACATCACTTCCAGGTTAGTCACAACACTTCCAGTGGGTCCTGACAGATTGTCATTCTTAAAAGTGGGTCCTGGTGCTAAAAAGTTTGAGAACCACTGAACTCAGGAAGGTACAGGAAGATGTGTGGCTGGAAGTGGTGTGAGGCTTTAGTAAGAAATGGCAGTTTATAGAAAGTCGGGGTTAAGTGGATTATATGCAGATAGTACAGAGACAGTCCTGCGTCACTATCTTATTTAAATACAGCATTTCACAACTTCCAGTTCTACATTTAAAATTTAAATATTCATACTGCATAAAATGTTATTCTTAAATTAACATTTTAATGAGTCTTCTGTTGACTTTGCAAAGTATAAAATTAATAATGTTAAATAATTAGATATCTTCTGTTTAAAATTCACCAAGTATTGTTTTTGCTTTGGAAAGACACTATAGCATCTCTTCTATCATCAGGTTTATTTCTAAGCTTTACAGTTGCTTTAAACTAGGTCAGTGTATAAGTGACAGTAACTGCTCCTCATCTTTCATTAACCTTAAATAATTATGCATTTGACCGTGGGGTGTGAAACTGATGTTGCAAATTGTTGCTTAAGATAAGTCTTTCTGGTTATTGAATATACATCACATAGTTACGTTTTCCCTAAATTGTGCAATTATAGCAGTCACATCTGGCCTGAATTGCACCTTTTGTCCTCTCTCAGGTCAGAGAGTGAGTGGACCAGCAACATTATTGTTATATATAGGTGGAGTCTATTTATCCGCAGATTTAATATCCATGGATCTGGCTCAGCGTGAGTCACCCAACCTGAACTGAGCCAGACTCGGCTCCACCTGAGCCCTCCAAAGGGGACTCCGGAGGGCTTCCCTGAGCCTCAGAATACCTTAAAAGGCATAAAATAATCACTTCTGATTTCTCTCTGGAACCCAGAAGTAGTGTTTTTTCAGCTCCAGCAGCCATTCTGAAGCCCACAGTGGATGCACACTACCTCTCTGACTTCAGAAAGCCCTCCCGAGGGCACCAGAGGGGCCCCTTTGAAGGGCTTAAGCGGCTGATCGCGAATTTGATTATTCACAAATTTTGGCATCTGTGTGGGGTCTGAGAACTGATCCTCTGCAGATAGCAAGGGCCCATCTGTACTGAACACTGCTAGCCTCTAATGGGGCACAGAGCTTGCCCAGTGCAGCTTCTGGCATCCTAGTTTGCCCTTGCCTCTATGGCTGGCAAAGAACATTCTCTGACACCCAACCCACTGTTGCCATGCAGGAGTAGTGGCTAAGTAGTGCAGATTCTTGCCACTACTTTGAAAATCTGTTGAATACATCTGATTAATGGGGCAAAAAAAAAAAAAATGAATAGGTCATACTGCACCCAAAGGAGCCCAGTGAAATTCAGAAGTTGGATCTTAATTGTTTTGAAACTTAAGACTGTGCTCGACTCCAAGCCTAGTTTATCATAGACTCTCTTGGTTGTCACTCTAAGTTTCTGAAGTGTGGAGATTGTTTTCCTACCAATATGAAAATTAAGTGTTGTGATTCTGTTTTGGATTTTGATATCAAATGCCTCTCAGCCTGTGACATTTTAATGCCGTTTGTCTTTTCAAACAGATTTACCTTCTAATGCATGAGACAACAGGACTTTGCTCATCAGACAGTGCATACATTTCAGAGCAGTTGTTACCTAAAATATTATCATAAGGCATAAGAAAACACATGATTTAAGTTGCCTTTCATGAACATAATTAAGAATTAATAAGCCTGTACCAGTGGCTAGTCCTCAGAATTTCCACTGTTTTGCCTTTTGTGACCCGTGTTATTAAAAGTCCATTATTTTTACAGACTTTATTAAATTGGATCTTATTAAAGCATTCTATATTTGCATTTGGTCTTTCATAATTCATTATTATTATGACATTTACTTTTTACCATCAGATCTGAAAACATATCATAAGCTACCCTTTTCTCTTGAAAGAAATGCTAATTTCAAACAGTCCTCTAATGGAAGAGAAAAGCTTTATCAGTTTTTTCATTTATTCAAGATCGTGTTAAGAATACTAATGCCAGACTTCAGTATGGTAATGGATTAAAGCTTTTTTTGGTCAAAAGCTTAGAATTATTGTTTTTAGGCTACACTAGTAAGTAAGAAAGTGAAGGTAGTACTGCATCCAAAACCATAATTCCGAACTACAATGCCTTCAATGGTATTATTCTGCTACTAAACTTTCTGTGAGATACATATTAAAATCCCTGAGTGTAAAATTAAATTTGTTTCATGGTTAAAAACTCCATATCTACAACTCTTGTCCTAAATCTTACTACTTTTTTTTTACAGTCTTACTTATTATGAACTCCTTAACTTTTATCTTCTTGGGCAAATGGTACAATACATAATATTGGCTCTCACACAAATTCTTAGACCTCTTGCTTCTTTGTACCCAAGAGCGACAGAAATTTTTTCAGCAAAAAGACTAAGGGTGCCATAATGTAAAAATTGGGTCTCTTTAAATCCTATTGAGATTTGTTCAATCTACCAGTCAATATGACTTGCGCATGTTAATCTTTCTCACACATAGCCCTACCTTGAAGCACCATGTCAATTGATTGAGGTACCATGTCAGTTCTGCAAACCAAGGTACCTTGGCTTACAGAGTTGACATGCCATTTTGAGTGTATTTTATACATAAAAATATAGATATATAGTCAGATAGACTATATATGCAGATAGACTATATATATATGGACAGACTGCACTTGCTCCCAGTGTGGAAGGGATTGTCACTCCCGAATCGGCCTTTTCAGCCACACTAGACGCTGTTCCAGAACCACCTTTCAGAGCGCGATACCATAGTCTTTCGAGACTGAAGGTTGCCAACTAATAGTCAGATGAAGATCATATTTAAAAGAAAAAAGACCCAGTAAGAAATCCACACAATTTCAATGTCAGCAACTGCAGATGGAGGTTTTCAAGATGGCACTGGGTGCTCTGTCATGACAACACCCCACCAGTTTCAGTATCTAAAGATTAAAATGAAAGTCACATTGTTATGAATCTTGTTGCCTTCCTCTGGTGTGGTGCATGTGCAGCAATCTCAAGCTGAGAGCCCAGTCACACAGTGCTGTGCTGGCCTATCCATATTGTTACAGAAGTCCCACTGGGTCCAGTGAAGTTTACTCTCAAGTAGGAGTTCATAGCATTGTACTTCCCTGCATTTTGTTTCATTAAGCATGTTGAGCTTGAGACTCCAGAGTTTTGTGTTTGAAAATCAGGGTTAGCTGAGTAGAGTGTGGGGGTGGGTTGAGGGGCAATGATCAACCCATGCTGGAGGCAAGCCACTGGGAATGAGTAACACAGTAACAGGCACCACCCTCGACCATGGGGAGATGCTCCAATGACATTATACCACACACACATACATACAAAATGAGCTGGGTGTCATCTGCATATTGGTGCCACCCAGTTCCAAATCTCTGGATGATCTCCCCCAATTGTTTCATGCTGTTTCATGTTAAACAGCATGGGAGTCAGAGTAGATTCCTGTTACACTCCACAAGTCAACCACTAGGTTGCTGAGTAGGTATCCCCCAACTTCACCATCTGGGTCAGATCTGCCAAGAGGGAGTGAAACCACTGCAATACAGTGCCTCCAAGTCCCAACCCAGTCGGCCAGTCCAGAAGGACATCATGGTTGAAGGTGCTGAATGCCATTAAGAGGTCCAGAGGAAAGAAACAAGGACACATTCCCCCTATCTAGTCCTTCGCACAGGTCATCAGTCCAGGTGACCAAGGCGGTCTCCTTCTCATAGCCAGTCCTGAAGCCAGATTAAAAGGGATCCAGATAATCTAGAATTCTCTGGAGCTGATATGCCACCTTGCCCATGAACAGAAGTTTGGGTGCTGACTGGAAATTATCCAAGACCATTGGGTCTAGGGAGGGTTTTTTCTGGAATGGGTAAATCAGTGCCGTCTTCGAGGCTTTTGGCAGCACCTGGAGAGATGAGTTTACTATTCTCCCCATCCATTCAGCCACCTCCCCCAGGCAGACTGAAATAGCCACACTGGGCAAGGATCAAAAGAACAAACTGTGCATCTCACACTCCAGTCACACTCCTGTCCACATGATATTGTGATTTAGTGGTTTCTTAGGAACAGCTCTGATGTATACGTGATGTATTAATACGTGATGTATTATCACTTATTTTACAGGCAAACAGCCCATGCTCAGAGACTTGTGTTGTTTGGCTTTAGGATTTCTGTAACAGGACAACTGTATACTTGACTTTTCTTCTTCCATGTTTGGGAAACCTCAGTTGTTCAGTATATATAGATTGTGGTGGGAAAAGCAGCTGTAGACTGTATCACCATGCACTCTATTGGAAAGTGCAGCAGTTTCTCTAATCAGTATTGTTGGAATATATACAGCAGTTTGGATATGAATAATTTGTATAATGGGGAGGCACTTATCATTGCATATGCATGTGCTGTGCATCTGTTAGTCTGCCATGGCTTGTTAGCACTTGGATTAATTCTTTAGTCACTCTTAGTGATCCAGGGAAAACATGACTTGGGTTGCCTTATTACCAGATGTTCATTGTCAACAACAAGTGGAGTCAGTCATGCATTTTTGCCACAATTGCATGTGGATCACCAATTTGGGGAAGAAATCTGAGAATACTACAGAGCATTCGCTATATTGTCACAGGCAGTAAAATGTCTCAGACCAGCCCTGGTCTTTAACTGGACTGTGTGTTAGGAGGAGGATTGTGTTTATTCCATCTGCCTCTTCCATTCACCAGGGAAAAATTAGTTTGCACCTGTGCAATATAGAAATTTTTTATAGTCTGATGAGCAACTTGCTCCAAGTTGCAACGTTATACCTCTCAGTGATATGTAAACCTGATTTATAGTATTAAAGAACTGGGTGACTGGGTAAGTAGAACATTGCTGCCACTAATACCATCACCAAGTGAATAAGTCAGACTTTGAGAACACCACGTTTTTTATAGGTTAGACTAACTCTTAGGGCGCAATCCTAACCCCTTATGTCAGTGCTTTCCAGCACTGGCATAGCAGTGCCAATGGGACATGTACTGCATCCTGCAGTTGGGTGTCACTCATGGAGGCCTCCTCAAAGTAAGGGAATGTTTGTTCCCTTACCTCAGAGCTGCATTGCCCTTACATCAGTGCTGGAAAGCACTGACATAAGGGGTCAGGACTGTGCCCTTAATTTAGCAACCTAAGGCCCAGTCCTATCCAATTTTCTAGCACTGGTGTATCCTCAATGCAGCCCCAAGTTAAGGGAACAAATGTTTCATACCTTATGTTGGTCTCTGTGGCTGCATCCCCACCGCAGGATGCAGTACATGCCCAGCACTGGAAATCTGGATAGGATTGGGCCTCCAGCTTTAATTTAAATGAATGGTACTTATAAAAACAACATCTCCTTTTAAATATTTCTGTTCTTCAGGTTTCTAACAATGTGCACGAGACACTTCGGTAGCGTTGTAGCTCAAACTATTCGAACCCAGAAGACAGATCAGTTTCCACTCTTCCTGATTATTATGGGGAAACGATCATCGAATGAAGTGCTGAATGTAATACAAGGTATTGTTTATGTAGTCTTTTGGAAACTGAAACTTTCAAGTAAATGTTGCTACCAGGTCTTAAGTGCAGAGGTTCCCAAACTCCTTACCTCCTTACCTTACCTCCTCCCACTGTGTTGTTCATAGTGAATCCAATGCCCTCTGAGATTTGGATGCTGCAGGGTGAAATGGTGTATGACCCAGAAGTTGTGCACACACTCCACTTTCCCCAAA
Organism: Tiliqua scincoides; assembly: GCF_035046505.1. NCBI lineage: Eukaryota > Metazoa > Chordata > Lepidosauria > Squamata > Scincidae > Tiliqua > Tiliqua scincoides. The sequence continues at coordinate 157,812,080 of NC_089824.1, forward strand.
CTGTGTGTTCCCACACAGTTGGTGGTGGAATAGGGTGGTGGTGGAACAGGGCAGAGAGGGGGAGGAATTGGGGAGTTTCTTGGCAGGGAGGAGGCAGCTGGGAGGTGGAATGGGATCGGGAGCAGGTGTATCTTGTCTGCACCCGCATGCACCAGATCCCCTGTCCTCTCGCTTACTTTCATTGAACTTGTGCCAGCAAAATAACTGGTGCAGATCCAAGGATACCCTTTGGGACAGAGACTTGCCCCTGAGTAAGGGAACAAAACTTCCCTTACTTCAGTGAGGTCTCTGAACTGTCCCATCCCCCTTGCAGGATGCAGCTCAAGCTCCATTGGTGTAGCTGTATCAGCAGGATTGAAGGCCCAATCCTAAACATTGTAAGATGGCTTACTGCCAGTGCGCGTTGTCACAAACATGCCATAATGCACATCTGCAGCCCTCAGAACCAGTGCTAGCTCAGTGCTGCTCAGCGCTGTACTAGTGCCAGTGGACCAGCACTGCTCCACTGCTCTCTGGTTGCCCAAACCACCGGGTGGCAGAGAGATAGGTGGGGAGTAGGGAGAGATGGGCAGGAGACATTCTGGGGTGGGGGGAGGGCAGGGAGGAGGCGTGCCAGGGAGAGGGAGTGGGGTGAGAGGGAGACAGGACCAGAGGAGCTCCACTCATCCACATCCAGAGCCTCTGTGTCGGGCCCTGGCCTCAACACGGAGGCTCTTGATTCTATGGCAGCCCAAGGGTTGCCACAGAATTGAGTAACCCCATTGCAGGGCTATTTGCCTTACCCAGGGGAAGGGGGCTTTTGTCTCCTTCCCCTGAGGAGCCGCCAGTGGCTGCCCTGTTGCCCACAGGATGCCACAGCAGATGTTTCGGCGCCACCACAGTCCTGGCACAATGGGCAGTTCAGGATTGGGGTGTGAATTAGGATTGGGTTGTTAGTTCCCAAAGTTCCTATAAACTGGACATCTGTAACTCACAGACACATACATTTTTAGACTGGTGAACTGAAATACATTATGCAAAAATTTACAAAATACCATGGAAAAAGCAGCCAGTGTTTCTGCAATCAGGATGCAAACTGAAATGGAGAAGTAGGAGTCTTCTCATTTTTATATGCTACAGACATCCTTTTAATGGGGAATTGGCAATACCATCTAAGGACAAAAGTCTAGAACAGGGGTGTCCAAACCTTTTGACAGGAGGGCCACATCATCTTTCTGACAGTGTCGGGGGCACTGTGTAAATTAAAAAAATTAATTTATATTTCAAATTTGAATAAATCATTTACATAAATGAATACATTAGAGATGGAATTTATATGAATGAATGAAGGTCTTGCAATAACTCATGGCCTGTAAAAGGTCTTGCATAAAGCATGGCCAGCCTTTCCTTTGCTGCTGCTGCTGCATCACAGATGTGAAACAGCAAGCAGTGGAGGGAGCCTTCCTCCCACAGCTCACGAGAGGTTGAACAGTTGGCTGTCATGCTGAGAGTAGTTGCATCAGGCCAGCGCAGGCTCCAGCAAGTCTCCAGAGGGCCAGAGGCTCATTGGAGACTGGGGGCACCCTGAAGGCCAGATTAGAGTCCTTGAGGGCCACAAGTGGTCCCAGGGCCGGGGTTTGGGCACCCTGGTCTAGATAATGACAGAGCCGTTCATGCCATAAAATAGAGAGGTATAGGACTTCCCACTGCACACTATTGTATTAAAGTAAGGACGGGAATTTCCATGTGCCACTCATATATGCACTTGTATTTAAAAGCCAAACAGAGAAGTCTTGAGGAATTTGGGTATCATTTGTAATAACCATTGAACAGTTGTTTTATGGTAATGCTTTCATGTAAAGTGACCTTGAATTTTACACAACTGTTTGAAAATATTTTTAAAGATGGTTAGAACTAACCAACTGCAATCACTACCTGAAAAAGGTTTAAAAAATGAAAAACAGTAACACCCTGTTTACCACTTTCACTTCATACTGAGTGATTTTGACTTTGATATTTTCTCAGATATGAATACACAACAGAAATCATCACCAATCAGTCCTGTTCAAATATTTTAATTTAGACTTTGATTTATACTTGGAATACTTACAATTTTTTTAGTTTATAAGTTTTATGAAGTTTCTAAGACGCTAATCACATTTTCTTATTATGAATTTGGAAAAAACAACTGGGGGTATTCCTTTCAGATTAATTCTAGAATGACTTTCTGGTCTTTTTTTAATAACTTTAATAATATGGAGTTCAGCTATCTTTCTTTGTTGCTAGGTAACACATCAGTGGATGAGCTAATGATGAGGCTGATGGCTGCAATGGAGATCTTTACTGCTCAGCAGCAGGAAGACATAAAGGATGAGGTGAGAGCTGGACATCATTGCAGACTTCTAATGGATTTAGAGTAAGGAAAGGTCTTTCCAGGCAATTTAGAAAAACAAAACAGGATTACATTCTTAGGGATAGTTCTGCAACAGCCAGGAACTTGGCCACATGCTAAGAGGAATGGAGTTTTTGCACACTTTCTTGTTGCATTAAGACAAAGTTTGGGCAGTTTCAGTGCAGGGGTGAGAAAAAGCTGAACCTGACAAAATGACTTCTTCTAGGTGCCAGAGAGCAGTATCCTTCTTTGTATCTGGTCAGCCTAGCATCATGATAATCTATGGTAGGCATAATCTTGCTGCAGCAAGAACACTCACCATCTTTGTTTAAAAAGCTGCTTGGGTAGATGTGCACCCCAGTGCTAGAAAAGGAAATACATAACTTTCAAAGGACTAAGTTTTACAAAATTAAAGGAACATGTTCATGAAATGTTACAATATGCTATAAAGGGGGAAAGGATATCTAAAACATTTACTAGTTTAACTGGTGGAGAGGTTTACACTCTTTACTGAAGTGCTCCAGCAAGGGATTGCTGAGACTTTAAATTGGTAAGAAACCATAATAAAGCACAAAATGAAGAGACCCAGTATGATATGGGGGAGAGGAGTTGTGGTACTGTGACTAGTAATATCATGGGCACTGTCCAATATGCCCTTGCGACTCTCACACTATCAAGATCTTCACAGCAGTTGCAATAAGAATGTACACAATTTGCTACTGAAAAATGTTGTGCTTGAGTGCTGTGAAAATAATTGCTGTAACAGAAGTCAAAGTATTCCTGCAATTTCTGCAACAAGGATTGCGCTCTCTTAAGAGAAGCTATCTGGATCCTTGGCAAAAAATTAGTATTGCATTTATTTCACACAAACATTATCTGGAAAGGTCCAAACATGAGATTGCCGAATTAAAGACTTTGATACCCAGTGAAGTATCTTCTGTTTACCTGAAATTATTTTTATATTAACATGGAGAAAATTAGACATAATGCATGTGAGTCTGAACATATCTTACAAATAGCAACATAGATGAAATAATAACAGTGCAATCCTGTCTTTAAATTGAGCCGGTGTAGCTGGTGCAGAGTGTTGCAAACGTGTCATAAGGCATGTTTGTACCTACTTGAGGGCCAGCAGAGCCGGCACAGAGGCCTATGCCAACTTGGCAGCACCAGATCCTGACCCTGCATTGGCCGGCACAGGTAGGTGTGCGCCAGATGGCACAGAGGCTGGGAGAGGGTGGTGGGGGTGTTGGAGGCGGAGAAAGGATGTTTTTGGGCAGGAGGAGGGCGGAATGGGGAGGACTGGACCCAAGACAGGGTTGGGGTCTGCAGAGGCCTCCTCTGCCATATCCTAATCCCTGTTCCAGGACCAGGCAACCCTAGACAGGCTACCTGAATTTGCACCAGCGAAATAACTAACATGGAACAAAGAAGCCCCATAGGGGTGGCTGGGGCTTTACTTGTAAGGGGGAAATATTCCCCTTATCCCAGGGAGACCTTTAACCGTCTCCTAAGCTGCATTGGATGCAGCACAGCTTAGAATTGAGCTGCCCAACTATTATTAGACTTTGTTGTTGGCATCCTTCAGTCTCGGAAGACTATGGTATCACGCTCTGAATAGTGGTTCTGGAACAGAGTTTCATCTCCAGTGCGCGAAGCCTGGGTAAAGTAGGTATGGAGGATAGGCTGTTACCCATGCAGCAAATCCCCCCTCTCCACGTTGCTGAAATGGTCCAATGGAAAGGCAGAAGCCAATACGGTTGGTTCCAGTGGCGTTGCAGGAGTTGCCAAAACGTGGCTGTGTTCCGCCATGAACTACCTCAGGGACTCCGGCTCCAGATTTTGCCTCAGGGTTGACTCCTGAAGCCTTTTCCATAACTGAATGTAGCCACAAGGCAGTGGAGGTTTGGGATCAGAGTTTTCCTTCTCTCAGATGAGCTGCCTTCCCAGGCTAATGAGTCCCATCTATCTGGTGGCTGTTTAGTTGCCTCTTACGACAAGTACAGCCAAACTGAGGGCCTATTCTTATCCCCCCAGCCCCCAGGCGTTTATTAGACTTTAGCTATAACATATTTTATGTTTAATGTGGACCTTTCAAATTGTCAAGTTTATTGTATATGGATATTATTCTTGACATTTCTCTTATAGTTCTCATTATGAATTTTGAATTTATGCTACAGGAAAATTGACTATTTTTTTTTCCTTTCCTACCTTTATAGATGGAAAGAAACATACTTTAGTCCTATATCAAAGTGACTTTGAAAATAAAATACAATGAAAATATGTACTACCATTTAGGTCTTTTATAGAAATTAAATGAACAAGAGTTTTTCAGCACTCTTGTGCTTTTGTTACACAAAAGTAGACATAAGTCAGGTTTACAGTAGTGAGATGTTTATCTGTTACTCTGTAAATTGAGAGTGACATTTGCAAGTAATGAAGTACTTAGTCAGGAATTTGTAATAATAGGTGTGTTGCCATTCAAGATTACTGTTATCCTGGGTGTAGAGACATTGATTGACAATAATTCACTAAATACATTATTCAGCCATTTAAATCTTGTGTCTTATTAGTACAAGATTTGCTGATTATATTGTGTACTAATCTGAATGTATGCTATCTGCATGTATATCTGTCACTTCATTTTTTTCTCTACTTGTTTCTCCGGAACTTATGACAATGAAAAACTTATTGACAGTGAAAATAATTTTAATTCCTTTCAAGTCTTCATAGAAATTTTAATTATAAGGGTTATAAGATTAAATCTGTGGCAAAACATAATTGAAATTTGTATTGCATTTTAACAGCAAAGTGTCAAGAAACGTTTATATTTCCACCCCCCTGCAAGTGCTTTTCTGACAACTCTAAAATTTAGGTATTTCATTTCATTTCATTTAACCTTTATTGGCATAAACAATTTTCAATAAATGACAGTTATATCAACATAAAAGTTTACAATAAACAGAGGAATAAAATAGCCAAGGTTGAAACCATTCATTGTTCAAGAACACTATGCAGGGGAGCAGAAATACATAAAAATTTACGTCTTGACAACACTGAGAACAAATATCTCACAACATATAACAAGCAACACTCATTTCTCCCATCCAACAGATTTCTGTAAAATTTAGGTAATAAATAACTGGTTGCCATCTTTAAAATATTTGTTTTGGTAGAAACTGTTAATGTAGAAGTGTAATTGTGGCATTTTGAAATGTCACTAGTAGATTCATGTGCTCAAATCCATTTCCTGTTAGTCTTTTGTTTCCATAGATAGGATAATATTTAATTTTCACAGGTAATTATCTATGACCTAAATCCTAACCAACTTTCCAGCACTGGCATAGCTGGGCCAGTGGGACATGTGCTGCATCCTGCAGTTGGGTGTCGCTCACGGAGGCCTTCTCAAAGTAAGGGAATGTTCGTTCGCTTACCTCAGAGCTGCATTGCCCTTATGTCAGTGCTGGAAAGTGGGTTAGGATTGCGCCCTATGTCTTGTATTCAAAGAACTCCTTAGACATGCCCAAGGGCTTGCACATGCCCAGATAATCTTTGACCTTTTTGTTTGAGTGACAGATCACAAACTGTTTAAAGTGACATCAGTGTCTGCAAAGCGGTTTGTGATTTGAAGCTACCATACACCACTAAAAAGGAAGAGGTCAAAAATTGTGCTAGGCATGTCCAAGCTCTTGGTCAGGGTCAGCCCAAGTCCTCCTGATAACCTGAGGCAGAATGCCAAATGCTGCCCTCCTACCTGATGATGTGCCTTTGCTGCCCCCCACTCTCCAGTGTTTTAACTCAGCACTCCACATTTCCTCTCTGACCCCCTCTTTTCTAATATAGGGAGTGGAAGGAAAAAGGAGGATCGGTGGAGGCATGTAAGTGGGCAGAGATGGGGCCCTGCCCTTGGACATGCCTGAGTAGCTCTACACCTGTCTCTCTATTAAACTATGCTTAACAATAGCAGTCCTGTCCTTTAAGGCCTATGCTCTGGTGCTATTGCCTGGAGCAACTACTGAGAGCACCTGAGGTGCTTGATCTCAGGTAGTGAGCAGAACCACTACTACCTGCAGGAGACAGATAGTAAATATTATCTCCTGGAAAAACAGGCTCTGTGAAATGCTACTGTAGTCAACTGATGGTGACTGAACAGCTATGAGAAGTTTTTAAGCTTTGTCTCTGAATTGGCTGAGCTGTTGTGATAGCCCTTCCCCCCTTTCTCTTCAACTTATCTAAGTTAGGGCTGCACAATTTGTGATCCTGCAGACCACATTCAGTTGTGTATTGTGGCTTGTCAGATATTTGACAGGTCCTCCAGAACAAAAAGGAGGATACTGAGTCCTTGTTGGGTCACCACACATTAGCAGTAGATTGTGTTTGGTTTGTTGCATAACAAGTTGTGCAAACCTTCTCTCAAGAAGGCTACGGCAGTGGTTCCCAAACTTTTATGACTGGAGGTTCCCTTGATCTACTGGGCCATTGGCCATGACTCCAGATTAGGGCTGCAATCCTATACATCAGGGGTGTCCAAACTTTTTAGCAGGAGGCCCACATTATCTCTCTGACAATATGTCAGGGGGCCAGGAAAAAAAGACTTAATTTACATTTTTAATTTGTATAAATTTACATAAATATACGTAAATGAATATATTAGAGATGGCACTTATATGAATGAATGAAGATTTTGCAATAGCTGAAGGCCTATAAAAGCCGTGCACAAAGCAAGGCCGGCCTTTCCTTCGCTGCCACTGCTTCATCACAGACATGAACCTGCAAGCAGGGAACCCTCAGCCTGCAGCTCATGCGAGAGGTTGAACAGTTGTCCTCATACTGAGAGCGATTGCATCGGGCCAGCGTGGGCTCCAGCAAGTCACCGGAGGGCCAGAGGCTCATTGGAGACTGGGGGGCTCCCTGTGGGCCAGATTGGGGGTCCCTGAGGGCCACAAATGGCCCCCGGGCCGGGGTTTGGGCACCCCTGCTATACATGGTATAGGACAGGTCCCCTGGCTTGTTTCCACACTCCCTGGGGAACCATTGCTCACAGTTTGGGAACCATTGGGCTTTGGTGACTTCTTTTGCAAGAGATTTGTTCTTCCATTTTATTTGTTTTTTGGCATGGGAGAAACATTCACAAGTCCTTATGGAGGGAGCTGCACCAGTTCCTTCTTTTCATATTTTTTTTATTTATCTAAAAACATTATATACAACTTTTTCATTTTTAATTTCAGAAGTGGATCATAAACATACAGTAAAACATTCATTTAAAAATATAGTTAACAGTAAAGACAAAACAAGAAATTGCAAAAAAAAAAAGATCTGTTTCTGGATGCACACAAAACAGAAGTGCAGGTCACTTGTGCATCCACTTTATGCTAATTCTTTGAACATGCAAAATAGCTAGTATCAGCTGTATTTTTGCTACATACTTCTTTGGGCTGGTTCAGATAACCTCAAAACTCACTGCATCTGTGAAGTTCTCCCCTCCTCCCCTTATGGTCTGATCTCCAATACAGAACGGTGAAATGCAGAACTGGTTGACAGCTCCGCATGTCATCTGCACCTGGAGCTGTGGTTTAACTGTAGTCTGCAAATCGTGTCAGGAAAACAATTAAATTTTGGTTTCTTATCATGGTTGTAAACCACAGCTCCCAAATCCCAGTTAGAGACATGCAAAGTTGTACTTCCATGAAACCAGGATTCAAGCTCAGAAAGCAAGTGGAAAGGGAGCAGGAAGTGTATGGACTTAGCAGGCCGTGTCTGGGATCATTTGAAAAAATGAGGTTAACATAATTGATCAAAGTAGTAATGAGTACGTAGGAAGTGACTTTATATTTCTGCCTAATTCACTAAAGTATTATGACACACAGTGAATATGCAATAAAATAATCCATACATTATGTTCTTAAGAAGAGGAGTTCACATGTGAAACAAAATATTGTTTTTTTAGTTGCTTGCTGGTTAACATGTAACATTTTTTAAAATACTTCTGGTCCCTCATAACTTGTGTTTAAACAGCAACTCCTTTTTTCCTAGTAAAGACAACACTGTATTTACATGAATGTTCTTTCAGAATTTGACAATAGCAAGCAGGATACAGATTCCGGTTTCTGTTACTATTTTCTTAATAGCTACAGTAAGTCATCATAAACCACAAAAAGGCAAACAGAAAGTTCTTCTTTGTTATTGGGTTATTATTTTTTTAAGTCAACTTGTATACTTTGTACAAGGAGGCACAGGAGATGTTTTGTGAGTGTAAATAGGATATGTTTCTGTTTTAAAGAACCAGAAATGATTCAGTATGCACATTTGATACTTTTTTAATCTTCATTGCTTACAAATCTTCAAAATATAAATGCCTATATGACTTACTTAAATTCTTTTAAGGCATACTAACATTTAGCATGATGTCCTCTGATAGTTATCAAGTTAAAGGCCAGAGTTTTTCACAAGCCAACACAATCTCCCTGGGAAAATTAATATAGTTCTTCTAACCTCACTGACAGTAACTTGGGCAAAATGTAAGGCACAGAATTTGTGTATTAATGTCTGCCACTGTCCTTAAACTGGGGCAAGCATATGTCAAAGCACTGAAGCTCATATCAAATGAAATATGCTTCTTTACTCTTCTTCCTATTGGAATAAAACGTAAACAATGTCAATGTCAAACATAAGGCCCACCGGCAGAATGCAGCCCCTGGAAGCCATTTATCTGCCCCCTCCCTGTTATAATTGGGTTGTCCCAGCATGATAATTGGGCTCTCTCTTATCTTGAAATTATGAACAAGATTTGCACATTTTCTCTTCTGCTATTTGCAGCTAATGAGTTTCTATGTGAGAACAAAGTGCTTATTTCTGTCCATCGTCTGCTTAATGATGTCACTTTCTGCTTAATGATGTCACTTCCGTCCCTCAACACACACCATGAATGCTAACTTTGACCCTCTATATCAGGGGTCTCCAAACCTTTTGGCCAGAGGGCCGTATCAAATATCTGGCGTGGTGTTGAGGGCCCGAAAAAATATTTAAATATAAAATTTAAATAAATAAATTAGAGATGGAATTTAGATGAGTTAATAAATGAATGAATGGGCTCATTCATTCAACCTCTCTAGCCCTCAGAACACCCTCCAGACACAATCAGAGCACAGTTCTGGTCATGTTCAGCTGAGTGGGCCCCAGGCTTTCAGGGGATAAGAGGTTGGCCGCAGGCTGGAGTCTTGCTGAGGGCTGCATCTGGCCCCCGGGCCAGGGTTTGGAGACCCCTGCTCTATATGAAACAAGTTTGACACCCCTGATCTAAGAGATAGAGCTAACTGTAAGTTGTTCCCAACTCGCAGACAGACTTGCCTACATAGAATATTTTAAGGGTGTTAGAATAGCAAAAACTTTATGCCTGCTTACTGAGAACTTACATTAGAACTAGTGACCTTGGAAATAGTTGTAGAACCAGTTGTAGAGACCTGTCTCCATCCTTCAAGAGAAAAAGGAGGGATCCATCTGCTAAGATGGTATTCACCTCTTGCTAATGCTGTGATGACCAAGTACAGGAAGAATCAGATTCCATCTTAGAAGAGTCATCTCCTCTTCTAAGGGCACAATCCTAACCCACTTTCCAGCATCAACATAAGGGCAATGCAGCTCCTAGGTAAGGGAACAAACATTCCCTTACTTTGGGGAGGCCTCCATGAGTGCCACCAAACTGCAGAATGCAGCACACATTCCATTGGCACAGCTATGCCAGTGCTGGAAAGTGGGTTAGGATTTGGGCCTAAGTTGCTTATGTCTATGTTGCTGCCATTATTTCTGAACTTTGTGTGAGTTTTTTAAAAAATTAATTCATAAGTCCAAACCTATCACTCCCAACTGCCTGACATATCCCATATCACCCTGCTTCATAACAGGGCATCTTCTGACTCTGTAACACTATTCCTCTGGTATTAGTAAGCAAATCTTTTGGGATATTAGAATGGTTATTAGGGTATGGAGACTGCTAAAACACAGAATGACAGTATGGGTAGCTAAATGTTTGTGGTCTATTTGCTGACTGAATTACAAATTATAATATTATCCTGAACTGTAATCATATCCTTAAGAGGGTGCAATCTAGAAACACTGGTTCTTTCTATCCCTCTTGTTAAATGAATTTGGCTTATGCAGAGAATTATAATTGGCAACATAATGTCCTCCCATTTTAAAGCGTTACTGGCTAGGACATAGCTGGAAGCTCCAAGGGAAATGGCTGTCATTTATTGAGCCTTTTGTGTTTGAGGAGTGTACAGTGTTAAAAAGACATGTCCTCAACTTCATTCTTCATGTTTGGCTTTTAGCTGGACTGTTGATTGATGACTCCAGCATTGCATGATAGGCAAGAACAGAGCCTGAATTTGTCACATATGAAACTAATAAGAAGGGATCTGTGATTAAATAATGGTATTACAATGCAACACACCTGTTCTGAGCCTCCCTTATGAATTTTTTTTCCTTTCTTGCCTGAGGAGGAGACTTCTCAATGGATTACAGTAACACTTTTTGACAAGCTTCTACAGGGTGGAGTTCCTATGTACTGACAGGACTCGTTCAATGATATCCTGATAATGCATTCTTTTTATTTTCACTGTCAGAATTTATTACTGTAAAAGCATTGACTGTTACACAGCTGGTCTGACTTGTCCACATTTTTTATTTAAGTAACAGTAGGTCTAACATAGTGTTTATTTTTCTTGTTATGCAACATTTAACCCCCATTGCATTAGCATTAGACTTCACGGTGGATATATATTGTCCTACAACTGCTTGAAAAAACTCCCTTTATTTTTGCAAATCCTAGTTGAAAATCTCTGTTTGCTTTGACTTCTCATCAGCTGATATTTTGCACTTCCTCCAGAAAAACATGTTTTTTAAAACTGGAAATGAGACTAACACTGACAAAAGTATGGAGAGGAATATCTGAGATATTCATGTTGAACATTATTAAGAACTGATTTTTCTCTATTTGTACAATGTGAATTAAATCCCAGTTTGGTTTTTAAACTATGTGTCTAGAATAGCTAGCAAGAAAAGAAACTTCAGACTTTCTAAGTCTCCCCAAATTGGCAAGTGTAGCACAAAGAATTAGATTAGTTTATCCATAAAAGAATTAGATTAGTTTATCCATAAAAGGCCAACATTTTAGAATGAAGCAGTTTATGATGGTGCCTTTTTTTAAAAAGGCTTTTCAAAATGTAATAGCTACTGGAAGTTGGAAGTATCAGCCAAAAAATTTGTACTAAATGTTTGTCTAACAAAATTGCAAAAAGAACTTTAAAAGCTACAAGGTTCATTTGGGCTGCTTTTATATCTTAAAAAAATATTGAGTCTTTACATGGCTTATCCTCAGTGTATTAAGTTATAAAGTGAACAAGTCTGTCATCTTTAGAGGATCAAACTAATGTTTTCTATTGTGTTGTTTTGTTTAGACCAGTTGGGTGTTTTTTCTTTAACACTCCCATGATTAGCCTCAGGCACTACTAGTTTTATCTTCAGGTGTGGCTCCATAAAATCAAAAGTTTCTTTGAAATAAATTCTTATCCTTTATAAGCAGGGAATATGTAGGTAGTTTTCTTGGTTTCTAGTGCATAATGGGAACATGCATCCTATTGAATTCCAACATTTCATGGACCCAGAATCACTCTGATTAACCTCTAAATGGCTCACAAAATTGGTCCATAAACCATGGAAGCCTAGCTATGACCTTCAGACTGTCTTGGAATTTGACTCTGCAGTGAGGTACGTTGGAGAGGTGTATACTGTTATGAACACAACATTTTATTTTCTGAAACTTTGGCTCCAGTCCTATCCCCCACCGCTGCTGCAGCCATGCCAAAAAGGTTGCATCCTATGTTGGAGGGTGAACTAAAGGCAAATGGGAAGTAAGTAGAAATATTTCTGTGTATATTTCTGTGTAAGCCCTTGGACTGCCTATGGGCCTCTTCAGACATATGCCATCTATTTGGTGCTATATGGCTGAGGAAGAGAAATGTCCAATTCAGTAGCAGGACCCCAGTCAGGTTGTCTTGAAAGTGATGATTATCCATTCAGTGGGAGGAAAAGTACTGAACTCAACCCTCCACTTCCTCCAGAAGGAAGACCAGCACTATTCAAGACCAGGAGAGCCCATCCACAGCCCCTGTTCTTGTATCAATATTTTTCAGTTCTAAGAAATGCAAATGCAGCACATTATTTGCACATACATTTCCCCATGTTTGATTGGGGCCTCTGTTGTAAGTGAAATACTTTTATGTAGAACTTTTAAAATAAAATGTAAGTAAAAAAGATAAAAGTTAATTGCAGCCCAGCTGCATATTAAATCTTGCCAAACCTGCAATCCGGCTGTCAGTTTATTTTCATTTTTCAAAGATTTCACACTGGTTCCACCAAAGCTGCCAATTAAAAATGTTGCTGTGCTGTCATACTGACATCAGATCAATAATATACCAACTTGTGGAGGGGGTGAACATGGCTTCATATAACACTTCTGTACTGGAAAATTTCAACATTCAGCACCAGCTAAGTAGTGGAAAATTTCAACATTCATATTTTATATTCCAGCAACACATTCTTACGGAATGATTCTTACGGAATCAAATAACGGTTATCTCTGCTTGCTTTGGAGAATTATTGTTTTTGGGTTTCAAAGGATGTCTCTTTGGTGTCATGTTAGTGGCATATTTACATTATATATATTTTATATATTCTGCAGCATTTGAATGGGTATGTTGATGTAGAATGGCAATCTCCTTTTTCAAAAGATCTGGAAATTGGCTAACAGCATTTTCTCTTAATGCATATCATTCCACCAGCCCAGTTCATAAATCTATCCCTTCATCTCATTACTACTCACAGTCTTCAAAATTCAATACCAAAAGAGTCACAGATGGGTATCAGTAGTTTTCTAAAAAGGCAGGTGTTGGGATCCATATCTCTATGTGATACACTTTTTCTAGTTTAGAATCCCTGGTCTCTTTTTCCCTCAAAAAAGAGAGAGGTTGGGAGATGGATTATATGGGACAGCACATATACAGAAGCACTCTTCACTACTGTTACTGGACTCTGGCATAGAGATCAGTGGTTGAGGCTGAGCTCTGGAAACTATGCATGGAATGAAGCAATTTTCTCCAGAAGTCACTCAGGCCTTTGACCTCACATACTTAGGAATCAATGTAGCACCCATAAAACCAGTACGACTCGTTAGTGGGTGCTTACATTCCATTTTGAAATAACTAAAGAAGGGTGCAGACAGTAATATTTTAAATAGTGCTCCGATATTTATATGATTCTGTATATTCATCGCATTTTATGCTTTATATTCCTCACATTTTATGCACACAATTTTTTAAAATATACACATTTTATGCTCTAGTATATATATTTTTACAGGAGTATGTCATCTTATAGAAAACTGTTCCACGTTTTAGGATATGTCAGAGAAGTCCTTCTCTAGATAAACATCCGTCCAGAAGTTAAATCATTTGGGACACAATATTGTCAGTTATTACTCTTTTCTATACAAAAATTCTCCAAGTGGTTTACATTTTTTTAAAAGTTAAAAATCATAACAATATGGGATCTATCAACTTGTTCTTCATTGCCTGTGGGGTCAGAATTTCACCATTAAAGTGACTTCAATTATTTTTTCAGTGTAGTACTCTTATGCTGTATTTTCACCCCTCCTGTTTCAAATATACCTGCCTCTTCTGTCCACTTGACTGGCAGGAGCAAGATACCTATTTGGTATTGAATTTGTTAAATATGTTGTCAAGAATGAAATATGTTTGACCTATCCATATGTTCCACAAAGTTCATACCAAACTGTTAAAACTGCCTGTTTTGTTGCTGCTCTTTTATTGCCTACTTTTTTTTTTAATTTCTGTGGGCCCAATCCTATCCAATTTTCCAGTGCTGGTGCAGCTGTGCCAATGGGGTGTACACTGCATCCTGTGGTGGAGAGGCAGTCACAGAGGCCGCCTCAAGATAGGGGAATGTTTGTTCCCTTACCTTGGGGCTGCATTGCGGCCACACCGGTGCTAAAAGTTGGATAGGATTGGGCCCTGTGGCTGTAATCCTATTCACACTTACATGGGAGTAAGCCCCATTGAACATAATGGAACTTACTTCTGAGTAGATATTGGGCTTTAAATGTTTTCTGTTTGATTATAATGTAGGCTGTCTTATGCAGTTTTTAACTGGAAAGGTGGGTTTAAAATTCAAAAATAAATAAATAAATATCTTCCCAAGAAAGTGTGCATAGGATTACAAACTTGATAGAATTGGGTAAAGCCTTCTTGATGCAGAGGAAAAGGAACTGTTACGGCATATCTCAAGCCTATCTTGAGCATATCTCAAGCATATCTCATATCTTGAAGCCATTCAAGCCTATCTGGAAAGAATGATCAGATGGGCAGTGTTGGCCATGAATTTTCAAGACCTGGGTTCATGTCCCATTTACACACAATGTTTTAGGTACCCTTGTGGTCAGTTATAAAATGAACATAATAGTGATCAATCTCAAACAACTGCTATGAGGATGAATGAGGTAAGGACTGAAAAGCATTATGCCCACTGAAATAGACTCAAGTGTATCTGGAGTAGACTCAAGTGTATGAAGTATTTTTTCACAGGATAACACATTTCTGGATGTTCTAACATTCCTGTGGAGAAATACTTTATGCATCAGTATTTCAGGAGTTAGCAGTGAGTTAGTTCTAAACAAACAAAAATAGGAGACTTTACTTTCTCAAGTGGATACATTTTTATGGTGGAAGTCAGAGTCATGACTGGGGTTACCTGATGTGGCCTGTTCCAAGGGCAGATTGTGGGAAGCAAGGAGCTAGTGGATTCAGGTTACCCTTCAATCCAAGTCTGCTGCTGCCGCCACCTCCTTCTACCCTGCTGCAGACGCAAACCATGCTTATCTACTTCCCATTCACTTGAGTGTGAAGTGGATCATCCACCTTTTTACTGTGCTCCTCCTGTGGTTTTCACAAACCCAGAAGTATGGGAGTTCTGGTTTTATTCAATGAAACTACATGAACAAGATCCTTCATTCTCCTGGTCTCCTGAAATTAGAAATCCCGCACTTCTGGGTTTGCAAGAACTGCACAAGGAACACAGTAAGGAGCTTTTTCCCCCCAGTGCACCACAGCAGAAGCACTGGTAGTGGGCAGTGTCCCAGGTCTTGCCACTCCTGGCCAGAGTCATTACTTGAATAAGAATGTGTTATGGGTACCTTGCCACAGCCTGTGTAGATAACCCTGGGGTCCTCCATTGTGGAAGACTGTTTTACATTTAAAACAAAAAATCAACACAATTCCTTTGTCCTCTCACCTTCCACAGATTGGAAGTCATTATTTTAATTATAGAGATTGGAAACTGGAGAGTAGCATACCCCTTAGAATCACTGAAATGTCTTCTGCTTCAGGATAAGGCCAGACTTCACTCAGAAGCACCACTGCAGCAGTACTCATTAAAGAGATGGGAAGAAGGTGGCTGGTAGGGAAATTTGCTTTTGTACCTTGTTGCTAAGACAGGCTGCTGCTCTGCTTAATACAGCAAAAGTAGTCAGAGCAGCTTGCAGAGTTGCATGGTGACCATAAGGTCACTGAGGCTGAAGATGGCTGTTGAGCCATGTCTAACAATCCAGTTATAGGAAGGAGATGAAGGAGGACGAGTAAGTTTTTCTTAGTAGAGGTGTGCCTATGCTGATACTACAAAGGTGAAATACAATGCAGGTGGAAGCACTGCAAAAAAAGACACCTCCCCTGCTGATTCTCCAAGGGGCCAAGATGCCTCTGGATCAGGGCTGTTGCTGATACTATGCAAATATTTATTTTTGCAAGTATGAAAGGGTATCACAGTTTTCTCTCTAATCTTTTCTTACAGGGATAAAGTCCTGTACTGCAAATAGCTTCCTCTGTAATGCAACATAACACTTAATTAGAACATAGTATTTAAGAAAAAAAAACCCAAAAAACCCCTATGCAAATATTTTAGGTAGTTAAATCTCTTACTTAGATAAACAATTTTCCATCATCTAACTGTGAACTTGATTAAAAGGTGTACCTGGGTAGGAAACTGTTCACTTTGTAATGTAGGTTTAGCTGTGGCATTTCACATCTTTGTGCCATAGCAAGGCAGTCATGCATAATACATCTATACATTCCTAACATCCCTTTCATAGTTGGTTCTAAAGACTAGTCCAGGAGAAGGAAAAACAAAACTCGTGCCTGTAACTCTCATCTGAATGTATTTCTGGAAAAATGCAGTGTTATAACTGCCAACATGTGAAAGTACAGTAGAAGTAGATTAAGCCTGCAATCCTAGTCACACTTACTTGGAAGTAGGTTCCTTTGAATTCAGAAGGACTTACTTCTGAGAAGACATGCAAAGAATTGTGCTGTTAGGCTTTTGTCCCGCTCCTGCTATTGATTCTTACAATTCTCTGACTTGAAGAATCCCCATTTCCCAACAAGTACTGAAAATGAAGGTTGGAAATTTAGGACAGGTACTTTAATACAATAATACCTCTGATAAAGCTTCCTCCTTTAGCGCCGGTTCATTATAGCACTCTTCATTCTGTGTTGACTGACAACCAATGTAGCCAATGGGAGCAGTGTATTCAGGATAGAGAAGCACTGATCAGCTCCCATTTCCTTCAATGCACATATATATCCTTTAGCACTGTTTCACACAGTGCTTGGCTTTGGAAGAATGGATCCCCCACATTGTGCTTGCACTTGTTCAGAAATCATTTCTTGACCTATATTGAAAGCAGTTACACTAAATATGGTAAATATGATATTTTGGAATGATCATTTATCAACTAAATGATACAGCTAGCCAGGTGCCTACCCCAAAACATAATCTACAAGTTCTGTCATTAAGGAAATCAGTCTTTCTATCTTGTCTTATCATTAATTATATTACTTGATAGGAAAAACATGTACAAATTGGAAAGATATCTATCTGTTATCTACGTATATGACATATCACCAGAGTATACACGTGTGTGTGTGTGAAATTTTGGCTGCATAACTATAAATATAAGTTTTAGATCACAGAATATATTTTGTTCCAATATCAAATAACTGAAAATTCCTCAAACATCTTCTTTGTATGTCCAGTTCTCAACACAGCGAATGTATTCAACTATATAAGCTGCTTATATATGAGTGGAGGAGGTATGTGCATACTTTCACATTGCAATCCTATGTGTGCATACTCAGGAGTAAGTTCCTCTATATCCAGTGAGGGTTAGTGTTCAGAAAGTATCTATAGGGTTGCACTGTCAGGCAATGTGTTACCCTGGATGTGTCCTAATAAAGTGAGTAAGGCTCAAGTTTCTCAAAGAGCTAGACAAGGCAAGTGTTGTTTATTACTTTTATGGGCTCTTTCATTGGTTTTAATAATTGATAGAACTTTGAAATGCTTTTGCTGCCACAGTGCCTACTGAAAATGTAATTGCTGTGTGGATTCTACAATTTTAGAACTTTGGTTCTTTATCATACAGTAATGGATGTAAAAATCTCCCATCTGAAGCAGTTAATTCTACAATAACATAATTATGAATACTATTCAATTCTTGGCTTTGCTTTTTTTTTTTTTACCTCCCAGGATGAACGTGAAGCCCGAGAAAATGTGAAGAGAGAACAGGATGAAGCTTACCGAATCTCTCTTGAAGCAGATAGAGCAAAGGTGAGGACAGTGCTGGGCTGAAACGTAGCAAGATATGCCATTTAAGAGTTAACTCAGGCCTCCTAATCAAGCCAAAGCAAGAGGACTACATGGAGGCAGCACCCCAGAATTAAAATATGGGCAAGGTAGTTATCTGAATGCTGAAAATGGCTCTTGGGCATGGCTAATTTTATTTCAAAAGTTAATATGCTGCCCTTTAACAAAGTTTTCATGGCAGTTTATAAAAAATAGATAATAAAACAAGTGTTACTTTTTGTTTTATTAACAGAACAGCAGCTCAAAACAAAATAATATAAAAGGCTTGAAGGGACAATATGGGCAATATAAAACTGCAAGCCTCCTTAGGGAAGAAATTCCATTGTTAGGGTGCCCCAACCAAGGAGGCTAATGTATGGCAGTCTACCCCTGAGTTTGAGTGGGAAACATTTTCTTTCCATAGCTCATTTGCTACCACAAAGTTGCTTTGTGGAACCTCCCCAAAAATTCCTTCAGTGACAGTTGTTTTCTGAATCAGTTGAAAACATCCACATTTGTTTTAATAAGATACAAATGATGGCTAAAAACGTAAGACTGTCCCTAAATGATAAATTGTAATGGAAATAACTTCTTTTTACTTGTTCTTTAGAGGGAAGCACAAGAAAGAGAAATTGCAGAGCAATTTCGTTTGGAGCAGATTAGAAAAGAACAGGAAGAAGAACGCGAGGTAAAATAATGACCTTAAACTTCTAAAAGTGTGAAAAAGGAAGAAAAATTGTTGGATTTGAGTCTATTGTAAATTTTTTATATACATTTCTGTCAGCTGCCTTGGGTCTATTTAGTAAAAGATGGAATAGAAATGAATGAATGAATGATGAGGAGAAAGGAGACACAGGCACTCTTGTTAGGAGGGAACATAATGTATAGTCCTCTAACTGTCTTCAAGTTTGACTTCTTATGATAGGGGCTCAGTAAAAACATTCAACAGATGAGTATAAAATTAATCTTGTGTCAAACATTTCAGGTCATGCTTCGTTATCCACTGGGGTTCCATTCTGGAACCTCTAGTATTGGCAACCTTCAGTCTCGAAAGACTATGGTATCGCGCTCTGAAAGGTGGTTCTGGAACAGCGTCTAGTGTGGCTGAAAAGGCCGATTCGGGAGTGACAGTCCCTTCCACACCGGGAGCAAGTGCAGGCTGTCCCTGGACTGTCTCCCTGGCTATGGGCCTTCCTTCTTTGCCTCTTAGCCTCAGTCTGTTGGCCAAGTGTCTCTTCAAACTGGGAAAGGCCATGCTGCACAGCCTGCCTCCAAGCGGGCCGCTCAGAGGCCAGGGTTTCCCACTTGTTGAGGTCCATCCCTAAGGCCTTCAGATCCCTCTTGCAGATGTCCTTGTATCGCAGCTGTGGTCTACCTGTAGGGCGCTTTCCTTGCACCAGTTCTCCATAGAGGAGATCCTTTGGACTCCGGCCATCATCCATTCTCACGACATGACCAAGCCAACGCAGGCGTCTCTGTTTCAGCAGTGAATACATGCTAGGGATTCCAGCACGTTCCAGGACTGTGTTGTTTGGAACTTTGTCCTGCCAGGTGATGCCGAGGATGCGTCGGAGGCAGCGCATGTGGAAAGCGCTCAGTTTCCTCTCCTGTTGTGAGCGAAGAGTCCATGACTCGCTGCAGTACAGAAGTGTACTCAGGACGCAAGCTCTGTAGACCTGGATCTTGGTATGTTCCGTCAGCTTCTTGTTGGACCAGACTCTCTTTGTGAGTCTGGAAAACGTGGTAGCTGCTTTACCGATGCGCTTGTTTAGCTCGGTATCGAGAGAAAGAGTGTCGGAGATCGTTGAGCCAAGGTACACAAAGTCATGGACAACCTCCAGTTCATGCTCAGAGATTGTAATGCAGGGAGGTGAGTCCACATCCTGAACCATGACCTGTGTTTTCTTCAGGCTGATTGTCAGTCCAAAATCTTGGCAGGCCTTGCTAAAACGATCCATGAGCTGCTGGAGATCTTTGGCAGAGTGGGTAGTGACAGCTGCATCGTCGGCAAAGAGGAAGTCACACAGACATTTCAGCTGGACTTTGGATTTTGCTCTCAGTCTGGAGAGGTTGAAGAGCTTTCTGTCTGATCTGGTCCGGAGATAGATGTCTTCTGTTGCAGTTCCAAAGGCCTGCTTCAGCAGGACAGCGAAGAAAATCGCAAACAAGGTTGGTGCAAGAACACAGCCCTGCTTCACTCCGCTTCGGATGTCAAAAGGGTCTGATGTGGAGCCATCGAAGACAACAGTGCCCTTCATGTCCTTGTGTAAAGATCTGATGATGCTGAGGAGCCTGGGTGGACATCCGATCTTGGGGAGAATCTTGAAGAGGCCGTCCCTGCTGACCAGGTCGAAAGCCTTTGTGAGATCAACGAAGGCTATAAAGAGTGGCTGTCATTGTTCCCTGCATTTCTCCTGCAGTTGTCTAAGGGAGAATACCATATCAGTGGTGGACCTGTTGGCTCGGAATCCACACTGCGATTCTGGATAGACGCTCTCTGCAAGTACCCGGAGCCTCTTTAGTGCAACTCGGGCAAACAGCTTTCCTACAACGCTAAGGAGAGAGATGCCGTGGTAGTTGTTGCAGTCACCCCTGTCACCTTTGTTCTTGTACAGCGTGATGATGTTTGCATCCCTCATGTCTTGAGGTACTCCACCTTCTCTCCAGCAGAGACAGAGGATTTCATGCAGCTCATTGACGATGATCTCTTTGCAGCATTTTAGGACTTCAGCAGGGATGCTGTCTTTTCCAGGTGCCTTGCCAAAGGCTAGGGAGTCCAGGGCCACGTGAAGTTCTGCTAGGGTTGGTTCACTGTCAAGCTCTTCCAGCACAGGCAGGCACTCAATGTTGTTCAGCGCTTCTTCGGTGACTACATTTTCTCTGGAATATAGCTCAGAGTAGTGCTGCACCCAGCGTTCCATCTGCTGCGCCCGATCCTGGATGACCTCGCCTGTGGCAGACTTCAGAGGGGCAATTTTCCTCTGTGTTGGACCTAGGGCCTGCTTGATACCGTCATACATCCCCTTGATGTTGCCCGTGTCAGCTGCTGTCTGTATCTCGGAACAGAGCTGGAGCCAGTAGTCGTTAGCACATCTCCTGGCAGTCTGTTGGACTTTGCTGCGAGCAGTTCGGAGGACCTGCAGGTTGCGCTCACTGGGACAGGCCTTGTATGCTGCTTGAGCTCTCCTCTTTTCCTCAATGACTGGTGTCAACTCCTCAGAGTGGGCTTCAAACCAGTCTGCCGTCTTGTTGGTCCTCTTGCCAAATATGGACAGGGCGGTGTTGTAAACGGTATTCTTGAAATGTTCCCATCTGTTGGATGCGTTTGCGTCGGCCGGGCCTGGAAGAGATTCCTCAAGCGCTTGTGAAAATTCCTCCACTTTTCTCTGATCCCGGGTCTTGCTGGTATCAATGCGCGGTCTTCCTTCCTTTTTCGTGTGATACAGTCGCTTTGTTTGCAGTTTCACTCTGCTGCACACCAGGGAGTGGTCAGTGTCGCAGGCAGCACCATGATAACTGCGTGTGATCTTGATGCTGGGAAGGCTGGAGCGTCTGGTGACCTCTACTGGATCAAAAAAAAAATCAGTGAATACCAAATCAGTGGAAAAATAGCTTTCAAGACCCACTTCCAGGTTTCTTGCCCCTCCATTACTCCTAATGGAATAATTTCATTCCATTAGATTTCATTATTCACCTCACGTCGTGGCTGAGGGCCCAATCCTGTATAGTGCACACCAGATTACCGGTGAGGGTATGGGGAGGTGGCATTCCAGGGCAGGGGGAGGCGGGCGGAGGGCGGGGAGGAAGCATGCTGGGGGGATGTAGCGGGGCAGGACAGAGGTGGAATTGGTGAAGCAAAGCTCCACTGGATCCTGAGCCTTAATTTGGGGCCACCGGCCCGACATGGAGGCTTAAAATTCTATATCGACCCTAGGGTCGACATAGAATTGAGTAGCCCCATTGCGGGGCTACTCGGCTTACCCAGGGTAAAGGGACAAAAGTCCCCTTCTCCCAAGGAGCTGCCGGCACTACCTGCTAAGCGTGCAGGATGCAGCAGCAGTCATTTTCTGTGCAGCTGCAGCCCTGGGTGCCTGGAACTTTGAATTGGGCTGTGAATGCAGTAAACTGATGCATTCTGGGATGAGAAGGGAGGAGCAAGAAACCCGAAATTGGTTCTTTAAAGCTATCATTTACCCTCAGAAGCTTGCAACCAGTACAGTTTAACAGTGCGAAGATAGGAAATTGTTCTTTTTTCCTTGTTACAACACATTTAAATGTGGACCCCGGTATCAGTGGTGAGTCAAATCAGTGGATACCAAATCAGAGGATACCAAGGCACCATCTGTAATGAAAATGGAAGTGCCTGAGAATAGCTTTTTAAAAAATCTGCTGCGCACATATAGCTTTTTCTCTTTCTTACTCTCAGATAAATACTGTCTAAATAGGTGCAGTATTCTCTTTGGAAATATTGTGCTCCTTAATCATTCTGCTGATTACAGTGGCCTTTTGGAAACTGTTTTCTTACACAAAGCTGCAGAACCAGTCTTCATTTGAACCTGTAACTGGCCTTTCTCATTTTTAATGCAAATGGCAATAATGAAAACAGAATGTATTTGTATAGCAGTACAAAAGCGTTGTTAAGAATGCTATTTACTAAACACTCCTCATGTTCAGGTGTATAGATGACCTATAGTCCATTGTTTTCTAACTGTGCTTGCTTACATAAGGGACTTTAGGTTCAGTTTGTCTGTTTGAGATCCAGTCATTCTTCTATTCACATAGTGAATATCTCTTTTTAATCAACAAAATGCAGATGCATGAGGAGTTAACTTTGCTCTTCCCATTATTGTTCTTCACTGTACTCTCCTAGTATGGAATATCCACTGTAAATAGCCATTTTGTGTTGAAGCACAAGAGACTGGTTACTTTAGAGAGGGAGGTATTCTTTGTGCAATGAAAACAGCTCTAATGAGCTACTGTTGTTTGTTTTTACTCTGATATAATTGCTTAGGTTCAGTAAATAATGTTGCATCTGTTGTACAACAATGGGAAATGTCAAAACACAAAGATAGAAAGCAGGTGCTTGAGGAAAAAAATTTCAAAAAAGATAATTAAAATACACTTTAAAAAAAACTTTAAAATATGTAAGTCCACTAGACAGTGAAAAGACCAACAGGTAACAAATACATTTTGACATGTACATGTTCTATGATGAATTTCAAAGCCCTCTTTCTAAAAATAAAAGGTAATATGTCAGTATATAATTCACTGATAGGTTTTTTTCTTCTTAAAGTCCTGGTTCTTATATGCCCAAATGTGCTGAGTGGTACTAGTGAATCTGATAACCAGCAGAAACTGAGGATATAATGTGGGATTCTGGCTGGTGGCCTTTACATGGATGTAAACCTTATTGACTTCATTAGAGTTCCCCCCCCCCCCCCATAAACATGCTTGCTTGCTTATTTATTCAAAAAATATCCATCCATCCATCCATCATAAAATTTTGGTCAGGGCAACACAAAAATATACCAGAGACCAGCTAAAACATCAAGAACAATCTAAAACTGTAAAAAAAAAGTCAATAAAACCAATAAAAGCAACAAAATATGGAGCACTGCCTAAAACTTTACAACTTCCTGTATTCAAATGACTTGGTGCACAAATGGCTTGAAGTGCATTAAATGTGGAAACCATTGGATAGTAGTCTTGCATAGTTTTGTTGAAATGAAATTACTTTGAGGAAACATTCTAAATCTAGAAATCAAACTAGAAATCTAAATCAAACTATAGAAGACTTTGTTCAAATCATTTTACTGTTAGTTTCTTCATGGATAATTCAGATGCTGAGACCATTTTCTCTTGTGTTCTCTGGTCAAGAATTTGCATGAGAGAAGGTTACAGGATTTTTAATAAATAAATGAATTTGTGTAAATATTTAATGGTTTTGATTTTTAGGCATTAAAAAGCAATTTGGCACTTGACAATTATTCACTCAATCAAAATTTCCTAAGCCCTTTCTGTCCAACAATTAAATTACCTATCACCACTAAGCAGTAAACTATAGGTTTAATAATGTGTTATAAGAGGGGGATTTATTTTAATTAGTTGTTTTATGGGCTGTTATTAAGAAATGAATAAAGATGGATGTGTCATTGAGATATAAGTCATAGAACTATAGTGTAGAAAATAACATCTTTCTCAGATACGGGAAGACAACCTGGACACTTGGAGATGACTTTTTCTCCCAGGGGTGAAACATCCCCGTGCTCAAAAACTAGAAAATAAAACAACAGTACCTCCCCCCCTCCCCATTCTCTTCCTCTGAGTCAGGTTTGGATGGCATAGGCACTGAGATGGAACTCAGCATGGTTATATCAGAACTAACTTTATGGCAATTCTAGGCCATAGGCAGCCATGGAATAAAAGCCAGATGTTACAAGCCAAACATGATAGGTGCTTTTGTTGCCCTGGCAACTTTCCAGGTCAGGGGGAGCCAATTGCCAGGTTCTGTTTGGAAGTTACTTTGGAGTCTAGGAACCTTTTCTGATTATGGAACAATAAAATCATAGCTTATCTTCAAAGCTTATCTTTGAGGTCCCATGCTATGGGGTGGGACGACAGGGAAACATGGATCCTGCAACCCAAACAGATAGACCTGTATTCAGTCAGGAGTCGACTGGGTTGACTGGCCAAAGGCTCATGCCTGTCAGGGGGCCCAGTTGGACATTCAGGCCCTGAACGCTACCAGTGGCAGCAGTGTGGTACTCAGTGTGCCATCGGGGTGGGCAGAGTGTGCTTCAGGGTGTTTCAGTGCAAGGCTTTAGTCAGAAACCTTAGCAATGGTGCGAAGACTTCCTGTAGTACCACTGTCAGGAGAACTGGAGTGTAGAGCACAGAGGTTTTCCCTCCCATTCTTTTGAGCCCAAATACCTGCAGCGAAATTCCTGATGAGCCTCTGAGCTACAAAGTTATAGATTCAGCCACTATTAGCAAGAGGCTGCTACCCCTTGTCTAACACATGTTAGGCTATTTCACAGAAAGTTCACAAGAAAAGGTCAAAAGTTTTGGAGAGAATGTCTTCCTGGTCACAGCAGCTATTTCAGAGACACTAACTTACCAATAATGAAACAGTACTCTTTGCAAATATGTCATTGTCAGTAATAGAGTTCTGAAATGAAGCAGAAAAGTGTATTAGCTGAAGATGAAACTGAAACTCACTGGCTTTTTCTTCCTTCCTCAGGCTATTCGGCTATCTCTAGAGCAATCTTTGCCTCCAGAGCCAAAAGAGGAAAGCAGTGAATCAGTTAGTAAACTGCGCTTCCGAACACCCAGTGGAGAGTTCTTTGAACGACGTTTCCTGGCCACCAGCAAGCTGCAGGTCGTCTTTGATTTTGTAGCTTCCAAGGGATATCCTTGGGAAGAATTCAAGCTACTAGGGACTTTCCCCAGGAGAGATGTAAGTAAATCAGCTTTCTTTGGTGTACAGTAATACCTCCTGTAATACTGCTTCCTGTAACACTGTTTCGTTCTAGCATTGTCCTGCCCTGACTGTAATTTTTACAGTACTGTAGAAAAGAAAAAGGTTCAAAACTATAATGCAGAAAAGTTCAGCTCCCTGCAGTGTGCTTTCAGCCAATGGAAGTTGCGTTTTCTGATGAATGCTGAGCCAATGAGGGCATTATATTCTGGACCAATTACTTGCTATCAGAAAATGTTAGCAATTTATCCTATATGCCTTCTTCAGCAAGAGGTCTGTAGCTCCCAAGGATGAGTCGCAACCTGGCTCACAGTCATCTTCTGCTGCTACCAGGTAGAAAGAGTGACAGCAGCAGTGGTCAGTTACACAGCAGGCTCCATCTTAATGCACTGGTGAGTACAGTATTGTGGACACATCCACGTTGGAACAAGGTTATTATTACTTCCTATAGTACTGTTTTACACTGCACTCTATTTTCAAGTCACATATTCACAGTGTTATAGGAGGTACTACTGTACTTATTCCATTTGTTTTTCACATCATAGTTGATTCACCCTATGTTTGGGACTTACAAGTAGTCCAAGTCTCCTAGTATATAACAGAGAGAGAGAGAGAGAGAGAGAGAGAGAGAGATTGAGAATCCAGTGGTGTGATGTTCTGCATAATCTTGATACATTACTGCCTCGATTAATGATGGTTGTTCCAGTGTTAAGCAGCCTACACCCTTACTCAGAAGAATCTTCCTCTAGTGTGTAGACATAGAGCGCAATCCTAATGTTGCACTCTATGGGCACAAGTCACAATTGGCATTTGCAGGACTTATTAAGGGATATGGGTAAATACTTTCCCTTTCCCACCCAAGCTTCCTGTTGGCTTCCCCCACTTCCTCATAAGACGCACCACAGCCTGCTCTGTGCAGCTACATTCTGTGGTGGCGGAAAGCATCGGACTGGGCTATCTAATTGCAGTATATTGATTACCCAGCTTCCCAAATGGTTTAATTTAGGAATATAAAAAGAAGTGCCCTGCGATTATCTGGTTAATATCATACTATAATACATATAGATCATCATCATCCCACCATGGAACATTGTCCAGCCATTATACCAGACAAGGAGAAAAAATAAAATATTGCTGTTTTGTTCCTTCTACATTCCCCATTGTTGTCCTTCACCCCACCTAAGAGGCTGTCCAACCTAAGGGCTAGTGGTGTTCCACTTTCTTCAGCAGTTCTCATTTCAGTGTTTAAATGTTCTATTAAGAGTTTTAAGCCTTGCTCCATAGTTTCCTTCAAAGTCCTCCTAAAGTGTATTCCTCAAAGAAGAAGGGTATCCTACTACTGCATAAATGAAACTTCTAAAATGTTGAGGAGTTGATGTTTTACTTATGAGAATCTGTAATCCTGCTGAACAGCTGTCTAATTAAGTATTGAATACCTTTTTTCTGATCTGGTTGATGGTAATCAGTCATAAAGTAGCATGAGGTAGTTGCTTTTAATTACATATTTAAGGACCTTATCCTGCAACACCCTGAGCACTTTCTGTAAGATGCTGAGTCTTTTGATTTTGACAGGCTTTTATATGGAGCTGAGGACACTCCAGGACTAATCTGATAAGATACTAGGTGATTAAGGTGTTGTAAATGTTAACAGTTTTTTAAATGTTATGAAACATCTGTTTGCTATAGAATGCAACTAACTTCCAATCAGTCTTGTAGCTTTACTGTGTGTGTGTTTCTATAATTTACAATTCAATGGGTTGTATCTAGAATTACATGAATGGAAGGTATTTCTATATTTTTAGGCAATTCTAGATTAGGATACAACCCACTGAATTATAAACTATATAAACACACACAGTAATGAAGCAACACAATGTGTGATTTTTGCTGATTTATCCCCTCCCTCTGCAGCCACTATATTGCACCCCAGCTTGCTCCAGAAGATCCCCTCTTGATATATATATATATATAGTCTGGCAGCACAATCATGTGCATGACTACTCAGAAATAAGCCCAACTGAGTTCAAAGGGTCTTGCTCCCAGGTAAGTATGAATAGGATTGCAACATCCTACACACATGTACCTGCGAATAAGTCCCTTTGAATGTAATGGAACTTACTTCTGACCGGACATGCATGGGATTGCACTATAAAGACCCTAAGTAAGACACTGCGTTTTATGGCATAAGTTGGAAGCCAGTTTGTTTCATTACAAAGTTTTAAATCTTCTCTGTTTTGTCATCGACTTAGGCCCATATCCTAACCAACTTTCCAGCACTGGCATAGCAGTGCCAACGGGGTGTGTACTGCATCCTGCAGTTAGTTGACACTCATGGAGGCCTCCTCAAAGTAAGGGAATGTTTGTTCCCTTCCCTCGGAGCTGCATTACCCTTATGATGGTGCTGGAAAGTGGGTTAGGATTGCGCCCTTATTTACATAATATTACTATTTAGAGTTTGCCAGTATCCTTTAAGGAGCCAGAGCCTACATGTTGGCAGTGCTGTTCTTGTGGTTTTTTAATTTAAATACGTTTCAGTGTTAACTACATATGGAAAATGACACCCCATCCCCACCAAGGATGATGGCTTTGAGTACACAAGCCACTGGATCTAGGCATAAATCATCTCACAGAATAAGAATAGACAAGGCATTTAATCAAGGCTTCATCACTGTTTAGAATGTTTTTTTTAACACTTTATCGTAAGTGTTCTGATCATAGTACTATCATTATGACAAATAAAAAGTCACGTGGGGCCCAATTCAGACTTCCTTGCTCCAGCTGTAAGGGCTTCTTTAGGATGGAGGCTCATAGAAACTTGGGAGGGATCAGTGCACCTGATATAAACAGTAACAGGAAGTCAGTGCTGGAGAAAAGACATCTACACTGTTTTCCTGATGTGAACTGAGCCCTGGTTTGGCTGCTGTTTTTCAGCTTAAGGGGAAAAATCTACAATAAATGATGACACATTCAATGTCATGTCTTGTTTGGCCCTAAGAATTGCAGAGTTCAGTTGTACATTGAAAAGTGATTTGAACATAGGTAATTAATACAGGTGTGCGCCACTTAATGATGGAGATATGTTCTCTGATCCCTGTTTTGTGATTAGGTCAACATTCAGCCCAATCTAGTGCCTTTGTTGTGTAAACAAACACTTCCAGTAAGACACTAGCTGGCTGCACAGGCTACTGGAGATAGATTGCATTAAGAGCCTCTTTGCATTAAGACACTCTGCTGCAGGCTATGGGAGTCCTGACTGCCTTATTAGGAGCCTCTTTGTTGTGCTTTGACCACCGCCCTATATGCTGACCATGGTTAAGTGGACTATTGTCAAGCAAGGCACGCCTGTAAATAAAGATATAAAATCTTTATATCTATAAAATCTATAAGAATCTATAAAATCCCAAAAATAAAGATATAATAAAATTGTAATTAGAGAATCTCTCAGCCAGAATGCAAGAGAAATCCTGTATAAGCATTTATGCATGATCTGCACTATTCTCAAAAGAGCAAAAAAAAAAAAGTGTAATAATACAGATGAGACTCTTGTAGACAGTGTAAAGTGTTCATGAAGGAATCCCATTATCCGCTAATTAGGTTTACCCCCATCTAAGCATGTAATCTCTTTCAGCGGAACCAATGTGAAAAAAGCTGTTCAGAGATGGCTACTGTGTTACAGATTTTCCACCTTTTATGAAACAGACTGAAATGAAACCTTTTATCTAAATTCTTGTAGTTAAAATATTCTTCTTGAACATTTCTCTTGTGGTTGCTTAATAATTTCACTCCAACTTGTAACAGAACTTTTAAAAATATGGGCTAGCTAATAAATGTTGTACTTGCTTTTGTTTTTAAAAAAGAAAATCATTCCATTGAATTAAATTCCTATACTGCTGTAGGAGGAATTTTAGCTCTGCGGAAGGGAGAATTCTATAGCAATGAGATAAAGTTGCATGTCCTTTTCTATCTCAGAATAAGCCCCACTTTCTTACGTCCCTATTGTCCTCCAAGTTCGGAGATAATTTTGGGTAAATCAAGGAATTCTCTCCCAACTTGGTTTTTACGTCTGAGCCAGAGAAACATTTGGTGCAAAAGCATTTTGAGCACCCAAAATTTGTTTCAGGACTCAAGCCCAGTGAATCTCACCCACATTTCTGCTTCTCGTGATTGAACACCACTCAGAATGGAGAGAAGGCCGGTTCCCTGAGCAAGTGCTTTGAGTTTGCCAGGTAGTACGTGAACAATTTAACTTACTAAACAGGCGTGTAATGTGCTGACCTATCTATAGTTACGGGGCAAATAGCACAGTAAAGTACTAATGGGAGGTTGTATGCAGTGTGAATTAGAATCAATACATGAAATACCTTTCTGGATGGCAAAACTTTCCCACACAGAACTCCCTCGCCCCCTCGCGCATATCTTTTCCATTCCTTTTTGCCTCTCTTCACTGCCCCTTGTGACAGCTGCTTTCATGAAATTTTTAGATACAAAAATTTTTACATACAGAAGTATTATAAGCTAGTATGATCATTTTACTGCGTCATGTAGTCAGTTGACTACATAGTGACATCACTGAAGGCAAACTGAAATCCTTGAATTGCCCTCACTTTGAATGGAGGGAAGAAGAGGGAAAACACTGAACCACTGACAATGCAACCGTTCTCATCTTCAACTAAGAAGATCCAGGAGCAGTAGCTTCCACTTTTAGTAAGTGCGCACCCAAATTAGCCCAAAGCTC
Organism: Tiliqua scincoides; assembly: GCF_035046505.1. NCBI lineage: Eukaryota > Metazoa > Chordata > Lepidosauria > Squamata > Scincidae > Tiliqua > Tiliqua scincoides. The sequence goes on from NC_089824.1 coordinate 157,842,407, forward strand.
TTGGTCTAGTAAGCAATACATGTGTAGAAGTCTGCTTCTGCTCTGGACCTCCTTAGCTGAATCAGGGCACCTTTCTTATGTTTCATTTTCCAGCTAGTGCAGCAAAACAGGAAGCATTTGTCAAGTGATTCATTTTCCCTTCTGTCTAGAAAATTCTCTGGAAAGAGAATGCACTTTTCTGGAGGCATGAAAATAATTGCAAAAATAATCTCACCATTTCAGTTCAACTCCAGTAATAAGAGTTCCTTCAGGGAACGCTTTCATCCACTTCAGGGGCAGGGCATGCCTCTGTGCCTTATTTGGTAATTGAACTATAGTTTGATATGGTGGTTTACAGGGATCACTTAAACTACAGTTTCTTGCTTCAGATATCAAACAAGGATACAACCCAAACAGATAAACATAAAATCTCCTTCCAGCCTGTGGCCCCCTTCAAATGTGCCAGGGCTCCCCAATGAGAATGGCTGGTTTATTGGATTGCCTGAGCTGGGCCTTAGTGACATTTCTGTTGAATGAGAACTTCTGTACTTTAGCATCTGTAAGCCAGAAAACCATATTCTTGGAGGTGCCATGGAACTCTAAAATCAGTAAGCATCATACATATTCAGCACACCAAGAAGAAACACAGGACTACAGTGACCAGTCTTATTTCAACTGATTGACACTTGCTGAGGTTGTTTTAAATATAATGTACTGTTTTGACAAATGGTTTTCAGTAGCAAAGTATCAGAATAAGACTATCAGGCCAAGTATCCCAAAAAAATCTTGAAATATGTTCACTTCTCCTGTAAATATGAAGTCATTAATTCTTCTTTCTTTATTCCAATCACTTGTGCAGACATCCTTGGCTGACAAAGTCAGTATTATAACCCTATTGTAAATACAAACTTCTACAATAGAGTAAATAGCAAGATTAACCTTTTGTAGAGACTACTTGTAGTTTTCAAAAAAGCAGTGACATTCCAAAGCACTTAAGAACATGCAATGACTAGTTATTGAGACTATATTACTGACTGTGCTGTCCTTCTGCTGTAATTGTAGAAGGGCCCAGCACACCCCATATTTGCATTTATTTGCATAGGTTGCATTTATATATTTAGCAGAGTGCATCTCTGTCATCAGAAGCTCCTTTTGTGACCAGGTGTATTCCACTTGCACAAGGGATTCAGAATCCAATCCCTCCTAGCGCCGCCAGGGAGAGGGATAGGGCAGGTCTTCCAGCCTGACATGGGGACTCTCAACTCTGTGCTGGCTATGCCGGCACAGACTTGAGTAGTCTCATTGTGGGGCCTGCGTCCTTACCCAGGGATAGGGGACGAATATCCCCTTCCCCTGAGGAGACACTGATGGCTGCCTGGCGTACATAGAATGCAGCAGTAGCCATTTCGGCGCAGCTGCTCCTCTGGGCACTGGGCAACTTAGGATTGGGCTGTTATGCATTCATGCAGAATGTTCTTTCAGTTCACATAGAACATTTTTGATGATGGAGCTATCTTGCACTAGAACACCTTTGCAAATGCGCTGACGTCAGTACTCCTAGTATAAGATTACAATATTAACTTCATGTTACAGTACTGTCGTAAGAAAAGGTGTTCATCCCAGTTGTGAGACACAAGGTGGCTACTGTCTCTGATGGCGATTTTATTTAGGCTTGGGAGGCAAACAGGACTGTGATGACTTCCTAACTTCATAAGTCTCCCCCCACTATCCCCCACTATTGCAGTCCTGTATTTGAGTCAAATTTCTGTGTAAACTATGTATATATAGTAAATAACATTGATAATTACTCAATAATACATACACTTATACCTGTTCTCAGACAGAACACAATTATTTGACTGTTGTTGTTGTTGTTATTTCTTAAGTACCTAATAAGCAAGTTGCAGTGCGAAGTATATTGTAAGATTATCAGTAAGAAAACTCTGTCCTCATACTTATAAATAAGAAATAAATTACAACTTCAAGTGAAGTTTTCTGTGTCCAATGGAATCTGCAGGGGGAATAGAGACAAAAATTGCAGGTAGCCATATTGGCCCAAGAGAGAGAAAAAATCTAAAAGAAACAGTGGGTTTCATTCTTTATTATGTCCAACTAAAGGTTGCAGTGTACTGAGTAAGCTTTCATGCTATTTGTGATGTTGACATTGGTATTAATAAAGATATTACCTTTCCGTTTCTTTTGGATGAGAGACTTTACATCCTTTTATGGCCAAGGTGACATGACACCTCAGATGAACGCCACAAGAGAGGTTGTGGCCCAGAGTTTTGTATGGTATTTGAAACACAGTACAAGGTCCTTAACATCACCCAAGAGCACTGGCATGTCTTAACAGTTTGCACCTGCAGGTTTCCTTTGTAATCAGAATTAAATCCTGTATTTTTTTCTCTCTCCTGTCCTGCATTTCCTCTTTAAATGTACACCAATGAAATCCATTTATCTGAGAGTATGTCTTTGAGAGACTGTGTACTGGAGACTTAAGCTCTTTATTTACTGTATCTGGAAACCTTAGTAAGCTAAGACTTCTACAGTATTTCACATTTATTTATTGAGCTGTAGCTTAGGATCAGGTGGCAGCTAAGTCACTTAAGGTTATTCAGATGCATCAAAAATGTTGCTTAATAATTCAAAACCAGTTTGCTCTGTTTAGAGTATTATGGTTTTTAAATCCCTTTAATTAGTCAATTCCAACATCAGTTTGAATAAACAAGGGGAGGAATCCTTTCCCCCCCCCCAAATGGTAGTTTGAATTTATTTTAATGGAAAGAGTACAGTTCACCCTGTCAAGAGAAGGATTTAGATTGGTTTAAGACCAGTTTGTGTCTAGTGATTGCATAACTGTAAAAGACAAGGGAGAGATTAAGAATATTTCTGGCTTCATCCTTCCTCTCTTTTATTGGTTTTAATTTTGATTCAAGGCTGGTGTTGATACCACTATTTTGTAAAGCTTATGAACTTACTAGAGATGGAAGCTTGATCTGCCCAAAAGCAAGAAGATGTGTTGCAAAGTGTATTGTATTTCTGAATACAGAAATGGTATCTTCTAGGGTTAGACAAGAGGTGGCCAACCTTTCAACTTAGGGCTCCTGGATCTTTAACAATTATTCAGAGGAGGGAATTTCATAAAGTGCAGCTTGTCTGTGAGATGACAAGCTGCGCCTGCTGAAATTTCTTCTTCTACACAATTGTTAAAAGTTCAGGAGCCCTAAAGCTGAAAGGTTGGCCACGCCTGGGCTAGATCAAGATCTACATAGAACATAAGAACATAAGAACAGCCCCACTGGATCAGGCCATAGGCCCATCTAGTCCAGCTTCCTGTATCTCACAGCGGCCCCATCAAATGCCCCAGGTTGCACACCTAATAGCAAGAAACCTGCATCCTGGTACCCTCCCTTGCATCTGACATAGCCCATTTATAAAATCAGGAGGTTGCACATACACATCATGGCTTGTAACCTGTAATGGATTTTTCCTCCAGAAACTTGTCCAATCCCCTTTCGAATTCGAATTCGAGAACCTTTATTGGCATTGAAACAGAATTTTTAAACAGGACACATACAACAGGGTTCTGATCACAACATAAAATTCAAGTTGGTGGGACAAATGAGGACATTTTCCTTATAACAGCTAACAAATAGTCAGCAACCAAATCAGTGGAAACCACAGAAGTATCTTTCAGAAGGGAACGCAGGGAGTCATCCGGTGAACAAGAGAGGGCAGACAGAATTGGTTCTAAAAAGGTAACACGAAGTGTTCGGAGAGCCGGGCAATGGCACAGAATATGAGCCACCGTATCGGGTTCCAAGGAACAGAATTTGCAAGTCCTGCAATCAAACGGCACATTATGAAATCTTTTCTCGAGGACTACAGAGGGAAAAATATTAAATCTGGCAAGCATAAAAGCCTGCCTCTTGCTTGGGTTGATAAGTTCCCTAAAATAATTGGCAACACGGCCAGAAGATGGTAATAGACCAAAGTAGAAGGGGGAGCAGATGGAATTGATATTAACTGGGTTTTGACTTCCAAAAGTCTGGTCTTGATGATGGAATAAGCCTGATTGAGACCAGTATCGGTGAGTGATTCTAGGGTAATGTCCAGGGATTGGAGTTTGGCTTCGAAGAGTCTGAACCAAATAGAGATATAGGAATCTTTTAAAAGATCATGAAGAAGGGAATCAGGCTGAGAATTTAAATGAAGGCGCAGCCAATATTTGAAGGCTAAAGACCATGCCATGGTAGAAGGGAGATGGATCCCAAGTTCCAAGACCATGGTCGATAATCTGATCAAATTTGGCACGCCCAAAATACGCCTAAAAAAAGTGGATGCTACCTGATCCAGGTCTTTATTCACGGCCTCAATCCATATGGGAACTCCATACAGAAGTTGGCTAAGGGTTTTTGTGCGAAATATCTGTAGGGCTGCAGGAATATATTGGTTTCCACATTGAAGTGGAAACGAACTACTGCGTTGAGGTGAAGTAATGTTGAGGAAATTTCCTATGGAGAGACCAACTGAGGCAGTGATGGAAAGTAATCCCAAGGTACTTAAAGGATTTAATTTGTTGGAAAGAATCATTACCGAATTTCCATGAGATCAGCACCCAAGACTTGGAGAAGACCAAAATTTTGGTCTTCTCCATGTTGATTACCAGGTCATTTGACAAACAGTATGATTGGAACGCCGTCAATAAATGGCGCAACCCTAGTCTAGAGATGGATAACAAAACAGCATCATCGGCGTAAAGCAAAATAGGGAGGGGGGCACCATTAAGGGTAGGGGCAAATTGATCCCAGTGGGACAACCGGATATGTAAATCGGCCAGGAATAAATTAAATAGGAGGGGAACTAAAATACAACCCTGACGCACCCCTTTGGTAACTAAGATCCTGTCTGAAAGGATCCGGGTCTATTAATTCGGACCCGGCAAAAGTTAGAGGAATGAAGTCGTCGGATTAAGAACAATAATTGGGGGTCAATCCTCCATGAAGCTAGTTTGCTCCATAAGATTTCCCTGTTGATGGAGTCGAAGGCTCCACGTAGGTCAATGAAGGCCACGAGTAGTTTGCCCTTGTGGTGTACTAGATATTTCTCTGCAAGAAAAGATAATAGAAGGGCGCGGTCAAGGGTAGAAGAGCCTGGACGAAAACCTATTTGTTCCCTCCCCGGCAAGGCCATCAGCTGAGCCCAGGTGGTTAGCCTGTTCAGGAGATGTTTAGCGTAGAGTTTCCCCACAGAAGAGAGGAGACTAATTGGCCTGTAATTGCCTGGAGAGGAGGGATCACCTTTTTTGTAGATGGGAACAAGACTCGAAGAAAGCCATGAATCGGAAAGACCCTGATTGATCTATCAGGGTGAAAAGATTCGCTAAAGAATCAGACCACTAACTTGGATCGTGAGTTAGAATTTCACACAATATACCATCTGTTCTGGGGGCTTTGCCAGTCCTCAGGGAATTGATTAACTCAACCACCTCATCCTTAGTAACCGGGGGCCATATAGGGAGATCATGGGGTGTGTGTACAGGAGCTGGGATCAAGCAAGAAGAGGTGAAAATTTTAGAAAAACGAGATACCCAAACAGAGGGAGAAATAGGACATTGTTCGTTTGAAGGAAAGGGTGAATTGGATCGAGAGACCAAATGCCAAAAAGACTTGCTGTTTTTGGATGAGATAGCTTCCAACAGCAAGAGCCATTTTTTTAAGGCAAAATTATGCTTCTTCAATTCTAGAAGTCTTTGACAATACTTTTTAGAGGAAAAATACAAGTCTAAAAAAATCGGGTGAGGGATTGGCACGGGCTAAACGAAAAAGATGTCGAACCCAATGCTTCGCAGACCAACAATCAGAATCAAACCAAGAGGGCAAACCGTGATTGACTGTGGAGGTCTGTATCAAGCTAAGCATCTCGACTAACATATGAGTAATTGTACAACATGTCTGGATTGCAGTGTGGGGGGAATTGGTTGATTCAATAATGTGTCTGAGGTTTTCTGTCCCAGGTTCTCTGGACCAGTGATCTAAAGCCGCCGCAATCTTGGGCGACCACTTTAAGCATAAAACGGGCTGGGGAGGAGGGTCACTATGCGCCCGCATAGAGGAGGGGCACACTAATGACAGTAGTACAGGAAAATGGTTGCTGTCTGTCCAAAGTTCAATTTGGAAATCGAGGGTCATGGGGAGGAGCTCAGGAGAGACTAAAGTGTAATCTATCACACTCGCCCCATGGGGGGAGAGGTGGGTAAATTCTCCCCAGACATCATTCTCAAAAGAACCATTGAGGATGTAAAGGTTGAGGCTAAGGCACAGGTCGACCATATAGGGAGCATAGCCGTTGATACTACGGTCTTGAGATTTCTTGACCCCCTGGAACCAGGAGGGGGGATCGTATCCTCCAGGTCCCATTTCATGTACTTGGCCAGGGAAGAATTGTTTGGGCCCAATCTTCAACTAAAATCACCTGAGACTAGGAGGGAAGCAGAGGGATAAGACATTGTTAGCTTCTCGGCTGTTCTCCTCACAACAGCCCAGTAGTCCAGGGGGGATGGGTCAGAGGGGGGATATACACATTCATCATAAGGATTTGGAACTCATTACATTTAAAAAGGAAAACTTGAAGAAAAGGGGAATGGGAAGGAAGAGGAGTTATATCAAACCAAGGGGAAGATCTAACCAGACAGCACAGGCCAACCCAGGGTCATCCTTTCAATTTGGATTTAAAAGCGGCTAGATGGTGAGAAGCAAATCTAGAAATCGTAGAGGCTTCCTGGGACCAAGTCTCCTGTAAAAAAATAATGTCAAAACTGGACAGGAATTTAATAAAATCAAGATCTGCCTTCTTTCTACTCCAACCTGCAATGTTCCAGGAGATCAACTTCAGAGAAGGTGCAGAAATCTGGGGAGAAGGGGGAGGGACTGGTAGTCAATGGGGAGAATCATTGATAACAATACATTGGGGAGACACGGAGAGGACACAACCGTTCACAGAATGGTTCACAGCCGTGAAGTTCTTGACGGACGGTTTAGGAGAAATATCTGATACGCAGCTTCTTAGCAAAGCAGTTGAAAAGTTCTCTGCTGGGACGTCCAGTCGGCTCTCCGCCGCATTGATGAAGTCGTAGATAAGGGTGGGGACTACTTGGGCCTGCGCATCAATAAGAGTAAAAGCTCCTCCATGGGAACTTCTGTCCACAACACAGGTAGGCGAGAGGGATACGCCTGGGGGACAGAAAGGTGGATTGAGACTAAATGGGCTTCCATTGAGGGAAACAAAATTGTCACAGGAAGGTGTAAATGGTGGGAAATTGCTTAAATCTTTCGGGACGAGGTTGGAGATCTCAGAAGTAGGAGGGAGGCTGAGCGAAGGGCGAGATGAGTATTCTGGTCATTCCACCAAGGGACCAATAGGGTCACTGGAATCCGAGCTCGGAGCCAACAGAAGAGGAGGCAGGGTAGATGATATTGGGAAGTCCAGAAGAGACGGAGAGGCATTGAAGTTCCAATCGGGAAGGGTATTTCGAGCTTGTGAGAGCTCGTTGGGGGCTTGAAATTGTCCTTGGCGATGACCGGAGCGAGCCTCATTATAACCAAGTTCTTAAAGTATCTATGAGGGTTAATTTCAGCATCTCTAAAGTCACGGGAGTGAGAAAACATCAAGCTTGGAATACAGCATGAGTGAAAGTGAAGAAGGAAGCGTTCCTGACGCTGGGAAGTAGGCAGTCTCTCAACTCTGAGTAGATTGATTTCAGATAGGTCCTTCCTTAAAAGGTTGGCCAGTTTCTTCCATTTCTTGGACCAGTCGAAAGTTCTACCTTTGTAGGGAAATACTGTGATAGCAGCAATCTTAGGGTCATAAATTAGCTTGGTAGCAGTATTTCTGGCCGGAGAGGAACAAAATTCAATGGAACTGGAGGAAGAAGAAGGAGCTCAAAGCTCAGAAGGTTTGGAGGCAGGACTTGGCTAAGAGCACACTTGGTGGGAATTAGGGGAATCTGAGTGAAGCCCCTTTAATAGAGCAATAACATACTCTAATAGGTCAAAAATTTGTTTAACAGTCTTTGCAATCAGAAGGGATTGTTGCATTAGCAATTTGACAACTCTCTGGCCTGATGGAACTTCCCCTTCATCTGGGCCTGTTCCGTCCTGGCCATCAACTAAAGCTCTGGTAAGAGGAGGAGAGAATCAACCAGGCACTCGGGAGGGGCTGCGTAGGATTGTCTCTTTAAAGGGGCAAAAAAGTCGTCAAGCCTGGACTGTTTGGAGTTAGGAGAAAATGTTCCAGGATCTTGGCTCTCTGAGGAGAGAGAATGTTTCCTCCCCATTAGGAGATACAGGGTAGAAAGAAATAACAAGCAGAGTTTGCTGACTCCCACCCACGGTTCTCAGGATAAATGGCGGTTGTTGTCTCAGGTCCAGCTGTTAGAGCAGAGATAATGCTTGAAGAGGAGAAGAGCGGCAAAATGCTCACATCTCTAAACTGGGGCACAGGTCCAATAAATATAGATAAAAAGGGAAGCCTTTAAAAAGCAATTAGGCCGATAAAACAGGTAAATAACATTAAAACATAGCGGAGCTCCAATTCGTGCGGCTTCCCCAGGCAAGCCCCTCCTCCCCTCCTCCTAATCCCCTTTTAAAGGCATCTAGGCCAGATGCCGTAACCACATCCTGTGGCAAGGAGTTCCACAGACCAACCACATGCTGAGTAAAAAAATATTTTCTTTTGTCTGTCCTAACTCTCCCAACACTCAATTTTAGTGAATGTCCTGGTTCTGGTGTTATGTGAGAGTGTAAAGAGCATCTCTCTATCCACTTTATCCTTCCCATGCATAATTTTGTATGTCTCAATCATGTCTCCCCTCAGGCGTCTCATTTCTAGGCTGAAGAGGCCCAAACGCCATAGCCTTTCCTCATAAGGAAGGCGCTCCAGCCCAGTGATCATCTTAGTTGCCCGCTTTTGCACCTTTTCCATTTCCACTATATCCTTTATGAGATGCGGCAACCAGAACTGGACACAATACTCCAGGTGTGGCCTTACCATCGATCTGTACAATGGCATATAATATTAGCTGTTTTGTTCTCAATACCTTTTCTAATGATCCCAAGTGTAGAATTGGCCTTCTTTACTGCCGCTGCACATTGGGTCGACACTTTCATTGACTTGTTTGCCACCACCCCAAGTTCTCTCTCCTGATCCATCACAGACAGCTCAGAACCCATTAGCCTATATGTGAAGTTTTGATTTTTTTGCCCCAATGTGCATGACTTTACACTTACTTACATTGAAGCGCGTCTGTTATTTTGCTGCCCATTCTGCCAGTCTGGAGAGATTCTTCTGGAGCTCCTCACAATCACTTCTGATCTTCACCACTCTGAAAAGTTTGGTGTCGTCTGCAAACTTAGCCACCTCACTGCTCAACCCTGTCTCCAGGTCATTTATGAAGAGGTTGAAAAGCACCGGTCCCAGGATAGATCCTTGGGGCACACTGCTTTTCACCTCTCTCCATTGTGAAAATTGCCCATTGACACCCACTCTCTGTTTCCAGGTCTTCAACCAGGTCTCAATCCAGGAGAGGACCTGCCATCTATTTCCCTGACTGTGGAGTTTTTTCAGTAGCCTTTGATGAGGGACTGTGTCGAACGCCTTCTGAAAGTCCAGATATATAATGTCCACAGGTTCTCCCGCATCCACATGCCTGTTGACCTTTTCAAAGAATTCTAAAAGGTTTGTGAGGCAAGACTTACCCTTACAGAAGCCATGCTGACTCTCCCTCAGCAAGGCCTGTTTGTCTATGTGTTTTGAGATCCTATCTTTGATGAGGCATTCCACCATCTTACCCGGTATAGATGTTAGGCTGACTGGCCTATAGTTTCCCGGGTCCCCCCTCTTTCCCTTTTTAAAGATCGGCGTGACATTTGCTATCCTCCAATCCTCTGGCACTGTGGCCATTTTGAGGGGCAAGTTGCATGTTTTCGTCAAAAGATCAGCAACTTCATTCTTTAATTCCTTAATAACTCTTGGGTGGATGCCATCAGGGCCCGGTGACTTATTGATGTTTAATTTATCAATGAGGTCTGAAACATCTTCTCTTTTAACCTCTATCTGACTTAATTCCTTGGTCAGGTGGGGCCGTTCGGGCAGCGGTATCTGCTCAAAGTCTTCTGCCGTGAAGACAGATGCAAAGAACTCATTCAGTTTCTCTGCCATCTCTAAGTCTCCTTTTATTTCCCCTTTCCCTCCCTCACCATCCAGAGGGTCAACCGCTGCTCTGGCAGGTTTCCTGCTTCTAACATATTTGAAGAAGCTTTTATTATTCCCCTTAATGCTGCTGGCCATGCGTTCCTCATAGTCTCTCTTGGCTTCCCGTATCACCTTCTTACATTTCTTTTGCCAAAGTTTATGTTCCTTTTTATTCTCCTCATTAGGGCAAGACTTCTATCTTATCTATAGACAAGCATTCTGTTTGTTTGTTTGTTTTATTTAAAAGATTTTTCCTGCCTGTTCCCCACAATAAGGTGCCCAAGGTGGCTTACAACAAACATAAAATACAATAAATAGAATAATTAAGAAACAATGTAATAAAAAGCAGAACATACAAACAATAATAAACTAGTCAACTGAATAAATAGTTAAAAACATATTAAATGCATTTAGACCACACCAGCCAAAACTGAACCAAAGCACAAACCAATATCCAAATAAAGGAACCTTAACAAATTGGGGGGAAAAAACTAAATCTAAAACCAAATTCCACCCCCACTGGAAAGATAATGGGGGGGGGGGCATAGATCTCAGTTCAGGAGGGAAGGAATTCCATCACTGTGGCATTGCCAGAAGGCTCTGTCCAATGTTGCTGCCAGTTGGTCTCGGTTGAGAGTGGCATGGATAGGAGGCACCATCAGATGACTCAGGGAACAAGCCAATTCATGTGGAGGAAGTTGGTTCCTCGGGTATCCGGTCCCAAGTTATAAAAGGTTCTTAGGGTCAAAACCACCCCCTTGCATTTTGCCTGGAAACCACAATACCTATGTGCTGCTTTAGAGCAGGGGTGCTCACACTTTTTTGGCTTGAGAGCTACTTTGAAACCCAGCAAGGCCTGGAGATCTACCAGAGTTTTTTTTACAATGTTCGCGCCATCATAACATATAACATTTATGTGTACAGTGTATGTTGGTGTACCTTGAGCCCCACTGAGTATAACAGGACTTACTCCTGACTAGACATGCCTAGGATTAGGCTGTGAGGCTGCAATCCTAGCCACACTTACCTGGGAGTAAGCCCCATTGAGTACAATGGGCCTTACTCCTGGCGTTTCCTCCCAGAGGCACCTGAAGGGGGGGTTGGCACTCCGCGATCTACTCATTTTGCCTCTCGATCTACCAGTAGATCACGATCCACCTATTGAGCACCCCTGCTTTAGAGCATGGAGATTCAACTTTATTTTCATGACTAATTGTCATTGGTACATCTAACTTCCATTTAGCTTCTATTATTATATCTTTCTTTCAAATGCATCTGTGCGAGTGGCTGCAATAGCATCTTGTGGTAGTGAATTCCATAGGTTAATTAATTACACACTGTGTGAAGCAATTTTCATTTGGCCTGTCCCACGCTGATGCTAATCAATTTTATTGACACTTATCTACTGGTAGCATTATGTGAGAACAAAAAATTATCTCGATCCACTTTTTTCATAACATTTCATGTTGGCAACCTTCAGTCTCGAAAGACTATGGTATCGTGCTCTGAAAGGTGGTTCCGGAACAGCGTCTAGTGTGGCTGAAAAGGCCGATTCGGGAGTGACAGTCCCTTCCACACCGGGAGCAAGTGCAGGCTGTCCCTGGACTGTCTCCCTGGCTATGGGCCTTCCTTCTTTGCCTCTTAGCCTCAGTCTGTTGGCCAAGTGTCTCTTCAAACTGGGAAAGGCCATGCTGCACAGCCTGCCTCCAAGTGGGCCGCTCAGAGGCCAGGGTTTTCCACCTGTTGAGGTCCACTCCTAAGGCCTTCAGATCCCTCTTGCAGATGTCCTTGTATCGCAGCTGTGGTCTACCTGTAGGGCGCTTTCCTTGCACGAGTTCACCATAGAGGAGATCCTTTGGGATCCGGCCATCATCCATTCTCACGACATGACCGAGCCAACGCAGGCGTCTCTGTTTCAGCAGTGCATACATGCTAGGGATTCCAGCTCGTTCCAGGACTGTGTTGTTTGGAACTTTGTCCTGCCAGGTGATGCCAAGGATGCATCGGAGGCAGCGCATGTGGAAAGCGTTCAGTTTCCTCTCCTGTTGTGAGCGAAGAGTCCATGACTCACTGCAGTACAGAAGTGTACTCAGGACGCAAGCTCTGTAGACCTGGATCTTGGTATGTTTTGTCAGCTTCTTGTTGGACCAGACTCTCTTTGTGAGTCTGGAAAACATGGTAGCTGCTTTACCGATGCGCTTGTTTAGCTCGGTATCGAGAGAATGAGTGTCGGAGATCGTTGAGCCAAGGTACACAAAGTCATGGACAACCTCCAGTTCATGCTCAGAGATTGTAATGCAGGGAGGTGAGTCCACATCCTGAACCATGACCTGTGTTTTCTTCAGGCTGATTTTCATTCCAAAATCTTGGCAGGCCTTGCTAAAACGATCCATGAGCTGCTGGAGATCTTTGGCAGAGTGGGTAGTAATAGCTGCATCGTCGGCAAAGAGGAAGTCACGCAGACATTTCAGCTGGACTTTGGACTTTGCTCTCAGTCTGGGGCGGTTGAAGAGCTTTCCATCTGATCTGGTCCGGAGATAGATGCCTTCTGTTGCAGTTCCAAAGGCCTGCTTCAGCAGGACAGCGAAGAAAATCCCAAACAAGGTTGGCGCAAGAACACAGCCCTGCTTCACTCTGCTTCAGATGTCAAAGGGGTCTGATGTGGAGCCATCGAAGACAACAGTGCCCTTCATGTCCTTGTGTAAAGATCTGATGATGCTGAGGAGCCTGGGTGGACATCCAATCTTGGGGAGAATCTTGAAGAAGCCGTCCCTACTGACCAGGTCGAAAGCCTTCGTGAGATCTATGAAGGCTATAAAGAGTGGCTGTCGTTGTTCCCTGCATTTCTCCTGCAGTTGTCTAAGGGAGAATACCATATCAGTGGTGGACCTGTTGGCTCGGAATCCACACTGCGATTCTGGATAAACGCTCTCTGCAAGTACCTGGAGCCTCTTTAGTGCAACTCGGGCAAACAGCTTTCCTACAACGCTAAGGAGAGAGATGCCACGGTAGTTGTTGCAGTCACCCTGTCGCATTTGTTCTCATACAGCGTGATGATGTTTGCATCCCTCATGTCTTGAGGTACTCCACCTTCTCTCCAGCAAAGACAGAGGATTTCATGCAGCTCAGTGACGATGATCTCTTTGCAGCACTTTAGGACTTCAGCAGGGATGCTGTCTTTTCCAGGTGCCTTGTCCAGGGCCACGTGAAGTTCTTCTAGGGTTGATTCACTGTCAAGCTCCTCCAGCACAGACAGGCACTCAATGTTGTTCAGCGCTTCTTCGGTGACTACATTTTCTCTGGAATATAGCTCAGAGTAGTGCTGCACCCAGCGTTCCATCTGCTGCGCCCGATCCTGGATGACCTCGCCTGTGGCAGACTTCAGAGGGGCAATTTTCTTCTGTGTTGGACCTAGGGCCTGCTTGATACCATCATACATCCCCTTGATGTTGCCCGTGTCAGCTGCTATCTGTATCTCGGAACAGAGCTGGAGCCAGTAGTCGTTAGCACATCTCCTGGCAGTCTGTTGGACTTTGCTGCGAGCAGCTCGGAGGATCTGCAGGTTGCGCTCACTGGGACAGGCCTTGTGTGCTGCTTGAGCTCTCCTCTTTTCCTCAATGACTGGTGTCAACTCCTCAGAGTGGGCTTCAAACCAGAGTGGGCTTCAAACCATAACATTTATACTTCTGTAATTCTCTGTCATGTCTGATATCCTCCTGCCCTCTTTAGAGACTTTTTTCCCCTAAATGACTGTGGAACTTCCAAAGCTGAAAAGGAATACTGAATATAGTAGTTGGTGCTGACTGCTAAGTACTAAGAGGGTATCTTCCTTTAACAGTAATTTCTCCGGAAATGCCCAACCAAGAATGCTGAACGCTACCTGCATCTGTCTAAACTCTACCAGATAAAAGTATTCTGTTCAGGTGAACCACTCTTTTCCCATCCCACCCCCAATTTTCACTATGGCTGTTTCTCTTGACTGGTTCAAACTTTCTTTGATGAGTAAGTTGTCTGATCATTTAGAAGACACCAAGGGAAGTTGCATCTTTCAGTCACCTGTTAACTCATCTTTATTTGTGTAGTGGGAGGGATTGTCTGGAGTAATTTTTTCATGCTTAGCTTTTATTTTATGAATTTTTGCTAGAAGAAAGAAAATGTAGTAGCAAAATGCCAAGAAAAAGCCTTGGCAACATTAAGATATTAACATTGCTGTGTCTGCTAACTAGAAAATTTAATGATCTCCTGCTGTTTTGGTAATTGGACAAGTAAACGCATCTTAATAAGGCTCTGATCCTCAAAGTGATCCTTCAGCCCAAGCCTTGTTCATTCCGATGGGGTTTGTGCTGCCAGAACTCTTTAAGAATCTGTAAATTACTAAGGCATTTTTGTATACATGTTATTGATTTAATCTGTATATCAGTCAGTCATATTGTAGCATCTGGGCATCTTGTGTTTACCACTCTGAATCTTTTAGGAACACTTTGCTGTGTTGATAATTATGAAGGTGTCTACAAATTAATGACCAACCCCTTCATGCCATGCAATCTATATCCTCTACTATGTGTCTCAAATTCTTATTTTGGTAAGAAAATCTTCACATGCATCTCTTTTTCATAGTGCAGGACAGTTAGGTAAGTTTATTTTCCACTTAGAATGTTCTCATCCTCAGAAAACTGTGAGACAAATTAACAACATTTCCACATGTTTCACAATGCAAGTATATTAACATTCAAAATGAATTCATTCAGAAATCAGGTTAAGTGGATGTGTAGTGTATTGACCTTCAGCTCCCTTAGAGGAGATGAATGCATTGGATATAGAGTTAATTTTAAAAACGTTCAGAATTGGATAGGCTGAAAATATGCATAATTGGTGCAGCCCACTGATTTATCAAACAACAGTTTCAAATGTAATTTTAAATCAGATTTGAGATGGAGCTGTTCCCCGGCCCCCAAACAAAATGTGTTTCTGGTAACATTATTGTAAGCAATCTGCAAATGCCACTTTAGCCATACAAGCAGCAAATGTCTTTACTGAAGACTGGCTATCTTAATAGAATGTCTTATTAAATGTTTAATTTGAAGAAAGGTAGTTGATTGGTTGTAGCTATTGTGATGTGGTCACTAGCCTTAAAAATCAGGCTTGCAAATTTTTAATAACTAATTTGTTCTGAAGCGTTGTGTTGGGCTCAAAACTGAGAATGTTTTAAACTCTTGGTATTAATTTACTTTGTATTATTTTTCCTTTGTGATTTCTCCAGTACATTTCATAAATGCAATAAAATCCATTTGCAGAGGGGTGTTGCTAAACCAAATCTAATTACACACCTTTTCAGTGTACATAATGTGTGAATGTGTTTGGGTCCTTATTTGAGGTTCTTAACTGCAGAACCGTATAATATTTAAGAGATTATTTTATCAGGCAGAATGGATTCACTGTTCCTGTTTGTGTCAGACTGTGATCATACAGATTTAAAAAAAACAAAACAGATTTAGTCCTCCACCTGATGTGCATTTAAGTGATTTCCACAGCATTTATACCTCGATAGGGAGATTACAAGAGAATGTTAAAGGAGTCTTTGTCCATTAGATTCACCAGAGTAATCTATGAATGTGTAAAACACCAAGGACGTTTGCACTGCTTGAGAACTGGAACCTTTTCTAGGGTGTCAAGCATGATCCTTGTTACTTACATTTGGATTATAATAGTTGTATATTCATACCATTCCTTTAAATGACCTGTCTGGGCTTCTTGCCATTATTTCACCTTACATTTTTTCCCCTCCTGGATTAGTGTGTGTAAGGAGTTATGTCTAGCAAACAGTCAAATTGCAGTTGTACAGGATGTGATTATCTGATGCTATATGTAGGGTCAGCTAAGGTGAACATGCAAATATGACTTTGGGTAGGGAGAGCTTTATTAAAGGCATTAGAGATGTATTAGAATACCAATCCACGACATTAGCAGAAACCGGCCCAGCTCAGGAAAACAATGTGGGTAAAATCCTGGACCTCTGAAAGTGACTGGAATCTTTCTGTTGACTTCTAATGTCATCAGGATTTCACCTTTGTACTGAATTTTGTAATAGCTTTACCCACAGGGAAAAGGGGAAAGTGCTGGGAAAGGAGTATCAGCACAAGAAATCCCCATCCCCACCTACTGTCGGCCTGTTGCATTGTAAGGTGCTGATAAACATTTTTATGAGGGGGGGGGGGGAGAACAAATGCAAGAACAATTCTACACCATATTGGAATTTCTTGAAGGAAGTGGTTAATACATTTTAAATGGATGATCTCCACTGCTAATGACTACCTGTCTAGTGGTGGTGTCCTTTGAAAATGTGTGTCTAGCTTTCCAGCAGCACCAGTATGATTCAGAACTTTTTGTTTTTGTTTCTTTTTTCCAGTACAAATGATTCTTAGCATCTTATGATACAAAATAAACAAACCATTAGTACACTATAAGAATTGGTTGCTTAGAATGCCCATTAGGAAGTGGGATATAGAATGTGCAGCGCAATCCTAACTGCACGTTAGGCTGGTGCAAGTCCCGTGACAGCCTCGGAGGGTTGCAAATGTCCCATAAAGCACGTTTGCACCTCCTCACAAGCAAGCCGCACCAGTGCACAGAGGTGCACTGGCACACAGAGGTTGAATCCAGCCTCCATGGCGGCTTGTGGAGCGAGTCTTGCATCGGCCCAGCTGGACGCAAGACTCTTGGGTGGGCGGGGAGGAGGTGGAAGGGAGGCATTTCAGTTTGGGGGGAAGGTGGGTGGCCCCAGGGGCAGGCAGGTAGGGAGTGGGAGGTGGGGCTGGGACCCAGCAGGTATGCTGGATCCTAACCCCCGTTCCTGGGGAGCTCAGAGCGGCTTCAAGCTGCTCTGCTCTCCTCCAACTTGTGCCACCTCAGGAGGTGGCGCAAATCTGAGGAGACTCATAGGGGCCAGGGTGGCTTACCCTGAGGTAAGGGGAAATGTTTCCCCATACCTATGGCTGAGCTGCTTTGGGCACTTATCCTGCGCTGGATACAGCACAAGCCTCTTGGCTTGCCTGTTCCAGCACAAGATAGGATTGCACCCTAAGTGGGGTGGGTATGAATGAATGAATGAAAGGAATAATTTTAGCTGGTTCAATTGACAGTCTGTTATGGCCTTAAAATACCTGTTACAAGAGATTAAACTTGCTGCTGGCATAGAAAATGGTGGGACTTCTGTGTACCATTGAGCATTGGTATATACACCCAAAAGAATGAATTCAGTTTTTTATATTGTTATCCCTGAAAATATGTACATGTATACTATTTGTGGGGTTCTTATTCCTTTTTCATATGGTTACTACTCAGAGAGTCTAGTCAGTGTAGTTAATGTATCTGTAGGATCAAACCTTTAATTCATGTTATTTTTCAGAACTGAGGAACTGAATTCAGTCTATAAATATATCTTAATCTGTATAGTAGTTAGCTGTTGGATTGTTTTGCAGAGGTAGCCTTAAATTCCTTGGAGTTTATTTTAAATAAACAATGATAGGATTCAGACATGGTTTGAATAGGGGAAATTGTTCAAGCAAGTACAAGGAACTCGACTACCTTATCCTTGAATTCATTTCTGATTCTAATATATTAAATTAACAAAATGGTCTCTAGTGTTGATGTTCATTGTGCTGTCCATGTGCATTGAAGTTCTGAGGCTGTGTTAAAGACTCTGTTGTGAAATATCAGATAAATATGATTTTGCTGCAAACTGTTGACCTGAAAATTGTAGTGGGCTCCTTTTTATCTTAAGACGTTGTCTTGAGCATTTTTAAGGGACAGACAGGTTAAAAATATTGTTAATATATTTCAGAGGGGAAACCATGTCGGTCTGTTGCAAGAGAAATAACAAGAGTCTTGTGGCACCATAAAAAACTAACACATTTATTTCTGCATAAGCTTCAAGTGAACTATTGTCTACAAAAGGTTATCCTGAAATAAATGTTAGTATTTAAAGTGCCACAGGATTGTTGGTTGCTTCTAAGAAATAAATTGTATCAGTAACAGTACCCAGTACTTATTTACATAATACCTTGCCTTCTGGATTCTTCCCAGGTAGAAATGAGGAACAGGTCTCTGATTTGGGTAGTTTTTCTGCCACTCTGCGGCTTTATTTATTGCATATGGAGTAATAAGAAGGTGATCATACTTTCAAATAAACAAGGTGCCTCCCAATTCACTTGTTACTTAGTATCAGGGAATAGTGAAAGTGGCATGGAGGGGGCAGGAGACAGAGCCCTCTTGAAGTAAACTTGGGTAGAATCCTGGGGGCAAAGTATTGTCTAAATAGCCTTGCTTTCAGTTCTACTTTTAAAGATATTTAAGTTGCAAGCTGCCTCTGCTGTCAGTTCTCTCTTCAGTAATATTTTGCTTGCCATCTAGGGCATATCTTCTGGTCAGAAGAGTGATAATAAGGCTTCTGTTTTCCATGTGAAAGCAACATATTTGCATACCACAAATAACAAAGTAAATGCTGCAGAGGGATCTGTTGTGATAATTAAGTACAATGGCGACCCATATGAACAGAAAATGCCAGGGAGCTAAAACAAAGCAACAACAGCTTTGTTTGTTGACTGATGTAGGAGCCATATTGTTAGTTAATTGGGTAATGGTGTAAACATTTGCAAACTCTGCAGTCCCTAGGTGAATTAAAAAACCAGCAGGCACATGTAAATCAAGGGTGAAAAGCAGCAAACCTCCTCTTCGCACAGGTACACAACTAACCTCCAAAGTTGAAAGCAGTTGAGAAAAGGACATCGTTCATAGTTGTTATTAAGGGTAACTTGAGTTTGTAAACCCAAGAGTTTTGATTAGGATGTGCATCCTTAATTACACTCAAGTGAATAATAGGTTTCCATCTGGTTACAGTCTAGAGGATAATGTTCATTAACCCAGCCTTGCTTTTCAAACCAGTTTGCGCCTGATACACTGAAGACATTCTCGCTCTACTTACCTTTCCTTGCTTTTGCAATAAAGGGGTTATGGGATTTGGAAAGTGAGTGGATTTAATTAGATACAGACTTGAACTGAGCAAATTGCTTTTCTCAGGTGCACTGTACTTCTTGTCCAGAGAATGATTCAGGACTGAAGCAGCAAAATGCGAAGGTTTTGAATATGGAAACAAAAAACTTCATTAGTATGCTTCTGTAATCACAAATTTAAATTTAGCTTTTTGGCAGTCTTAGAAGAACACAACAAATTTGTTTTTTTTAAGATTCTCGGGCATTTTAACAGGCATCTGTGCTGGAATGCATAGTTGATCTTTAAATCATAATATATCGTGACTCTTTTTTTGATGGCTTTTAAAATATATTATAATGTTCTCTACCGTTCACCCTATAGAGCAGTGTTTCTCAAACTGTGGGTCGGGACTCACTAGGTGAGTCACGAGCCAATTTCAGATGGGTCCCCATTCATTTCAATATTTTATTTTTAATATATTAGACTTGATGTAGTAGTATGGGGCAGATGCAAGGGAGGGCACCAGAATGACGTCTCTTGTTATCTGGTGTGCTCCCTGGGGCATTTGGTGGGCTGCTGTGAGATACAGGAAGCTGGACTAGATGGGCCTATGGCCTGATCCAGTGGGGCTGTTCCTATGTATGGGATGTGACTGCATTTGGGGAAATGTTACAGACCTGTACTTTTAACAAGCGACTGTATATTCTTCCAACAATGCATGCCCGATCTCATCTGATCTCAGAAGCTAAGCAGGGTCAGGCCTGGTTAGTACTTGGATGGGAGACCACCTGGGAATACTGGGTGCTGTAGGCTTATACCATAGTCTTTCGAGACTGAAGGTTGCCAACCAGTAAATGGGACTCACTCCTGGGTAAGTGTGGGTAGGATTGCAGCCTAGGATTATTAAAAATTTTCCTGCTTGATGATGTCACTTCTGGTCATGACATCACTTCTGGTGGGTCCTGATAGATTCTTATTCTAAACAGTGGGTCCTGGTGCTAAATGTGTGAGAACCAATGCTATAGAGATATGGCATATGTAGATAGATTCTGTTCCTGTTCAGGTTTTCAAACATTTCATCCCTTAAGGAACATAATAATTCTTTCAAATTGAGAATATAAGTACATAGTAGGCACACAAATTCAGAGCTCAGTCAACCATTTACAGCACAGTCCTATTCATGTCTATTCATAAGTAAGCCCCACTGAGTTCAATGGAACTTTACTCTCAGATAAGTATGTATAGCAGTACTTCCCAAATGTTTTAGGGCTGGGACTCACTTTTTGAAACAACAATATATCACGACCCACTTGACAAAAAAGAAAGAAAGTGGACCCTGCCATAGCGTGGGAACAACACTAGGAAAAAACTCAACAAAAAAGAGATCTAGAAAGAAATAATATTTTATTGATTGATAATAATTAATTAATTAATTAATTATTAATTAATAATAATCATGGTCCTGTGTTCCCAAGGCTGCTAGGACACCACCACCCCCCGGCCATTCTAGCATTACACTAGGCTGCTGGCCAGCACAGATCAGATTAGCCCCCTAGGAATGGCTGCCATGTGACACAGGCTGCCATGTGTTACAGGTGACACAGGGAAGTATATTCACTTACTCTGAGTTGTGTGTCAGCTACCTCCTAACCTGTGCTGGATGCAGGCGCGGGCCAATTGGCCTGCCTATTCTGGTCAGGTTAATATTGGACTGTCAACCTCTTAGCCATCCCGTATAGTATAACCCTAATTCAAGGAAGGAATCTTAAGTGTGGCAGAAGGTGACGTGCCTGTTGTGGTACATGCATCAATATATAGTATATCCACACCCCATGTGAAAAACATAATCAGGCCCAGCTACCTCTTAATTAGAGGGGGACAATGCCCACTGTATCCTATCCTCTGTGTCGGGCTGAAAAGCCCGACACTGAGTCTCTCAAGTCTGCACCAGCAAAATAATGAGACTTGGGGCTTTCCCTGAACGAAAGGGGCAAAAGTTTCCTTCTCCAGAAGAGACCTCTGGCAGGCTCTGGCCTCAGCAGTGCCACTGAATGTAGCGATAGCCATTTTTGCACCGCTGCTCCTGGCGGAGCTACTGGCTTCAGAATTGGGCTGTGACACTTTTGAGCAACCATTTTTACCAATGTAGTTCATCGTAATATTACTAAGGCTACACAATTACACTGAAGAACGAAGTAGCTCATCTCTTGACTAAAATATGCAACTTGTTCCTTAAAATGGCCATGGTACCTGAGGATTGGAGGATAGCAAATGTCACACAGATCTTTAAAAAGGATGGAGAGGGGACCAAGGCAGTTCTGGGTACAATGGTGAAATGCCTCATCAAAGATAAAATCTTAAAACACATAAGGGACAGGGAACCATTAGATATTTGATTTTCTCTGTTCATTTTGTGAACTTTCTGTTGAAAAGTGGTATATAAATACTGTTAATAATAATAATAGACGAACAAGCCTTGCTGAGGGAGAATCAGCATGGCTTCTCTAAAGGTAAATCTTGCCTTGCAAACCTTTTAGAATTCTTTGGAAACGTCAATAGGCATGTGGATGTGGGAGAACCTGTAGATATTATATATCTGGATTTTCAGAAGGTGTTTGATATGGTCCCTCACCAAAGGCTGCTGAGGAAACTTCATAGTCACGGAATAAGAGGGCAGGTCCTCTCCTGGATTAGGAACTGTTTGAGTACCAGGAAAAAGAGATTGGGTGTCAATGGACAGTTTTCACAATGGAGAGCGGTAAAAAGCGGTGTGCCCCAAAGATCTGTCCTGGGACTGGTGCTTTTCAACCTGTTCATAAATGACCTGGAGACAGGCGAGTAAGCAGGTAAGCAGCAAGGTAGCTAAATTTGCAGATGACACAAAACTTTTTTGAGTGATGAAGACCAGAAGAGATTGTGAGGAGCTCCGGAAGGATCTCTTCAAACTGGGAGAATGGGCAGCAAAGTGCAGATGCATTTCAGTATAAGTAAGTGTAAAGTCATGCACATTGGGGCAAAAAATCAAAACTTCACATATAGGCTAATGGGTTCTGAGCTGTCTGTGATAGATCAGGAGAGAGATCTTGGGGTGGTGGCAAACAAGTCGATGAAAGTGTCGACCCAATGTGCAGCGGCAGTAAAGAAGGCCAATTCTATGCTTGGGATCATTAGAAAAGGCATTGAGAACAAAACAGCTAATATTATAATGCCATTGTACAAATCGATGGTAAGGCTACACCTGGAGTATTGTGTCCAGTTCTGGTCGCCGCATCTTAAAAAGGATATAGTGGAAATGGGAAAGGTGCAAAAAAAGTGATTAAAATGAATGCTGGACTGGGGCACCTCACTTATGAGAAAAAGCTACAGCTTTTGGGGCTCTTCAGTCTAGAAAAAAGGCACCTGAGGAGGGACATGATTGAGACATATAAAATTATGCAGGAGATGGATAGAGTGGACAAAGATATCCTCTTTCCCCTCACATAACTCTAGAACCAGGGGACATCCACTAAAACTGAGTGTTGGGAGAGTTAGGACAGACAAAAGAAAATATTTCTTTACTCAGCGTGTAGTTATTCTGTGGCACTCCTTGCTACAGGATGTGGAAATGGTATCTGA
Organism: Tiliqua scincoides; assembly: GCF_035046505.1. Taxonomy (NCBI): domain Eukaryota; kingdom Metazoa; phylum Chordata; class Lepidosauria; order Squamata; family Scincidae; genus Tiliqua; species Tiliqua scincoides. The sequence continues at coordinate 157,865,240 of NC_089824.1, forward strand.
CCTAGATGTCTTTAAAAGGGAATTGGACAAATTTCTGGAGGAAAAATCCATCACAGGTTACAAGCTATGATGTGTATGTGCAACCTCCTGATTTTAGAAATGGGTTACCTCAGAATGCCAGATGTAAGGAATGGTACCAGGATGCAGGTCTCTTGTTGTCTTGTGTGCTCCCTGGGGCATTTGGTGGGCCACTGTGAGATACAGGAAGCTGGACTAGATGGGCCTATGACCTGATTCAGCAGGTCTGTTCTTATGATTGCACTCTAAATTCAGCATCCATGTGCAGTCTCTCATTGAGAAATCGTTTTGCATATGCTATAGAAAAAAGTAAAATCTGGTTCATCAAAACATCGTTTCAGGTGAAGTGCTCGTCTAAAGCAGTATTTCTCAAACTGTGGGGTTGGGACCCACTAGGTAGCATCTAGCTAAGCCACCATTGAAAATACAGAGTATAGAGCTGCTGGGCATGGTGGCCTCTCAGTGGGAGAGAGGCATGATGCTTTGCCTGAATAGGTGGGAAGTTGGGACATTGGAAAGGGGAAAGGGCTATGTGTTTGGAAAAAGAGCCAAGTCTGTATTCTGCTTTAACTTACAAACTGGAATGTTTTAATTCCAAGCTATGCAAAATAACAGCATGAGCATACTGTGTAATGAGACCTTTGGTTGATCACAGCTTAGGTTTGAAATTTAAATTGATGATATAACTTCATCAAGTTATATCATAACTTCACTTGATGGTATTAGTCATACTAGGATTGTGGTAGTATACAGATTTTTTTACTGAGTTAAGTGTGATCCCATCCAATCATCTAGTGTATAGACAATGTTTCACTAAGTATTAATTATTGGTAAATCATACAGCCTGGTTTTGCAAGCATGGATAAACAATTAATCCATGCCCTCTTCTGTAGGAGAGTACCATGGGAAACACCTTTTAACAAGAATTAAAAACCTGGCTGTAACCAGAAAAAGGTCATCATGTCTTGTTGAAATGCCAGTGGAATTTAGGCATGTCCTGAGGTTCTTTCTGGAACTGAAATGGAACTGCAAATGATAGGAGTTCAGTGCTCTCTGAAATGCTTTGATAAATCAAATTCAAACTATTAAATGATGAAGAGCCCAATCCTGGGCTCCTGCCGCCGTGCACTGTTGCAGACTGTTTGCAAGCCTCACTGCTGGGCTACTGCCTGTGCTAGCCCAGTGCTGGCAGGCTAGTGAGGGGCGGGCACCCAGCCTCCGCCGCTCGGTGCTCTCACGGACCGCAGAGCCATGGCATGGTAAGCGGGGGCAGGGAGCTCCGCTCCACCAGATCCATGGCGGTCGTGCAGGGCTCAGCACCCTACGCGAACGCCTTTACTTTATGGCTGACCTTTTGGTCGGCGGTAAAGTGAATAGCCCGGTTGCAGGGCTGCTTCCCTTACCCGGGAGAAGGGGACAAATTCCCCTTCTCCTTAGGTGCTGCCTGCGGTAGCCCGGGGCGCACAGATCCTGTGGCAGCCATTCTCGGTGCCACCGAGGCTGGGCACCCCGGGCAGCTCAGGATTGGGCTGGAAGGTGTCAAATGAACCTCTTAATACACTTAAAACACAAACTAAATATTTCGGATCCATGTAGAAATCCTAGAAGAGTGTCAGACATGTTGTTTCCATTCCCTGCACCTGTAACATTCCAGTAATCCCGTGAATAATTTGCACTGGCAAATTATGATAGATTCGCTATAAAAAGTAAAAAAATATTTTGATAGGTAGGAATATGGGATTCACCTAACAATAAATAAATTATTTTTCTTCTGGTTGTAGATATATATACATAAACTCCAAAGGGGTGTTGTTTTCCTGCATCTCCTAAATAAAAAATAAAAACAGATCTGTATCGGTCTGATTCTGAAAATGTATAGAATGCTACCTGTACTTGTCTTTTCAGATTTTCCTATTTTCTCTCTTTTATTTTCACAGGTGACCCAGCTGGATCCAAATAAATCATTACTGGAATTAAAATTGTACCCTCAAGAAACACTTTTCCTAGAGGCAAAAGAATAGCTCAAGCTGGATTGGAGGACTAAGTAATCCTTTGATAAAGAATGAGGCACGGCGAACGCTTTATCCAAATCACCGTGTACTATCATTTATCTTTAAAAAAAATCATCAGTGTCACAACTCTGCCTCTTTCAAGGAGCTGGGAAGAAAGAATAAATATAAATCCTTAAAGTTTTTCCCATACATGAGTATATGTTTCCCACCTCATTTAAATGAGCAGAGAGGAATTCTCTGCTGTAAACACTGAACACTATGACTCTGTTGCTCACTTACCATCTGGCTTTTGTTATAATTAATGCACCGTTAAAATGTGAGTGATTGTCAAGTAGAATTTTTACTCCTCAATTACCCCCTTTTTCACCAAGAATTCTTGGACATTTCTGCCTGTACTTTTGACACTAGAATACTGTATATTTGATATCTTGCTGAACCAGTGCTCTCATATATATATGCATTTTCTTCCTGTGTTTGGATTTCTACTTCACCACCTAATTTTTTTAAAGGCAGAAAATCAATAAATGGGACATTTTCAGTCTTGGAGATTTAACAGTATTGTAGTAGTAGAAAGCAGAGACTTTTTTGTTGGTACTTTCTGACTTTCATAAGATGTAAGGTTTTGTTTGAAGAATATAGTTTGACATATATGCAAGATATTTATTTACTGATTTTTTTTTGTCTTGGATCTCAGTTCAGATTCAATTTAGGGAGTATTTTCCATTACACTGCAGTGCGCAGAACTGCTGATGATGTGAATATCTAAATAATGTTCAGAAATGGGCCAGTATCAAACAACTGGCATCTAGCTTGACAGTTCAGGAATAAGCTGATATGGAGTACCAGCTTCTAAAAACCTTTCAAATAGCAGACACAAAAACTTATTTGCTCATCATTGTGGAAAAAAATTGCAATTCCCCTGCTTTTTTGGTTTCTTCTTTCATTCTGGCACTTGTTTGTATTTTTTTTCTGCTGTTTTTAAGCACCTTGTTTATTTCACCAAACAATAAAAATATAAAACTACAATGTATTAAGAAATCCTCCTCATTGCACATTTTGATTGCTCCTTACTAAGAAACATGTGTCTCCCAGGGATCTGGTTCTCCATAAATATTAAGTATATGAACCAATTGCACCTGCTGCCTAAAATTGCATCAAAATAGTTTTGTACACTTTTTTTTAATTGAAAAATTCTTACAGTGTACAAAAGAATCACAGAAACATCAGTTACTAAGCAGAACTTTTGTTTTTCCATGCTTTTCTGTAAGTAACTACTATTCGTTACTATAGCCAATTATGTTTCAGTTTGAAGAGTCATACTAATCAGAAACAAAATTTAGACGCATCTTCAGTCTCAGTTTCCTTTGGAGAGGGATGGAGATATGAAATTTGTGTATGGCTATTATTTGGTAGTAAATTAAGCAGATACACTCTGATTTTTTTTTACCAAAAATGTAAAATGTGGAGGGAGGGGGGAAGCCTTACTGTATCTGATAATTTTGTTTTTAGTGAATATACACAGGCCATATATTTAGAAGAAGTGATGTATTCATGTCAAGCTAAATATTTGTATGTGTGATAGGTCTAAATCATCTGCAATACACAAAACACAATCTAGGTCAAGTGAGAGTGCTCAACTAATATGAATTTTAATTGCAAAGCATTAAGAATGTATACTTAACTGTCTCCGAAATCAATAGGACTTAAAAGTGCTTAACAGACAGCCCAATCCTATCCCTGACACCACTGCCAGGTGCAGTGGTACCAAAATGGCTACTACTGTATCCAGTAGCACTGCTGAAGACATGAGAACATAAGACTCCAGAGATCTCCTCAGGGGAAGGCCCCAGGCCCCACAATGGGGCTTCTGAAGTCTGTGCTAGCTATTTTTCAACCCAACACAGAGGATAGGATACAGTGGAGCAGGACTCTACCAATCCCACCCGCTTTCCACTCTGGAATACCTCTCCCACCCCTAAAGACCTTACCACTGCCCAAGCTCTTCCCTTTCTCCAGGCGGTGTCCATCTGGCAAAAGCCTCAGTGCTGACTGGCTCTGGGCCAGTGCTGATGCTCCTTACACTCTGGGTGCTGTAAACATGCTTTACAGCACGTTTATGACACCTGGTGCTGGAGCTCAGCACTGGCGCTCAGAACCCATAGATTGGGCTCTTGGGTTGCATAGTACCCTAACTTAGCAGCCAGTAACTATCCTATCCAATTTTCCAGTGCTGGTGCAGCTGTGCCAATGGGGCATGCACTGCATCCTGTGGTGGGGAAACAGTCACAGAGGTCTCCTCAAGGTATGGGAACACTTGTTATCTTGAGGCTGCATTGCAGTTGCACCAGTGTTGGAACGTTGGATAGGATTGGGCCCTCAGTCCACAACTCATTTAGGGCCCAATCATGAGCTGGGTCAGTGCTGGTGCTGGGTGTCGCAAACATGCTGTAAGGCATGCCCGCAACACCCTGCACCAAGTCAGCACCAGCTCAGCACCAGTTGGTGCTGAGCTCAGCGGCAGCTGGACACTCCCCGGAGCTAGGTAAGAGCTCAGGGTGGTGGTGAGGGCTTCGGGGGCAGGGGAAGGTGTTCCAGGGCAGGGAAGGGAGGGGCAGGGGGAGGAACTGGTAGGGGGTTGGGACCTTTTGGCCCAACATGGAGTTCCTCAGCTCTGTACCGGCAAAATAGCTGGCCTAAACTTGAGAAACTTCATTGCAGGGCTAGGGGCTTTCCCCAGGGGAAGGGGTCAAAAGTCCCTTTCTCCCAAGGAAACCTTTGATGGCTGCCACAGGATGTAGCAGTAGCCGTTTTGGCACCACTGCACCCAGCGGTAGCCCCACATTTAGGTTTGGGCTGCTATTCAGGTAGTCTCATTTAGATCCTTGGCCTTTGAATTGTGACCTTATTTAGCACATATTTTCAAATACCCTTGTAGTCTGTCTCCCATCTAAGTTTTAAACATCCTCTTTAGTGCTTGAGCTTGTGGAAATAGAGATACGCATTGCGTACATCTTTTAAAAATTTCCCTTATCTACATAATCTGTTTTATCATGCTGCTTTCTCTTGCACAGTTTTATTTCAGTATTCTTTACATTATATTAGTTTATGACGGGCAGCCCAATCCTGAGCTGCCCAGAGCTGCGGGCCCCGGCGGCTCCACGGAGGATTCCTGCTGGATCCAGCACCTCCTGCGCTACCGCTGGACATCCCCTTCCCCCGAGTAAGGGAAGCAGTCCTGCAATGGGACTACTCACTTTAGCGGCGATTGTTTGGTCGCCACTAAAGTGAAGGCGCTCGTGTAGGGCAAGCAGCCCTGCCTGAGCGCCCTGGATCCTGTGGACCCCGGGTCCATGGACCCACCTCTCCTCCGCCCCGGCCACGCTTCCCCCACACCCCCAGCCACGCTTCCCCCCTCCCTGGAACGCCTCCCCCACGTCCCCGACCATGCCCCCATCTCCCGTTCCACAGCCCAGAGGTTACGGTGACCACCGGGCTGTGGAACCCAGGCGCCTGCCGCGTGCTGGCTCAGCACTGGCCGGAGCTGAGCCAGTTCCGGTGGGAGCCCGGCAGTAAGCCCCGCAACCATGCCTTATGGCACATTTGCAACTGTGGTCTGCGCTGCGGAGGCGTAGCGCGGACCACAGGATCGGGCTCTTAAGCTCTGAAAAATCCATTGTAGACCATTCTTCCAGTTTAGACACCCCAGTCTAACTTTTCACTTTGCTAATTTTTCTCATCCCATGTAATTTGTTACCATTGTTCAGAAACTATGATGATGATTTACAGGATAGGCTTTGGATTAGCAAAATATATGACTACTTTGAGTTCCGGTCCCCATGGGTGCATTCACTTAACGAAAGTGCTCATGTGCCAAGGTAGTTTACAAGAGTGACAATTGTTCCAGAATTTTTAAGAGTAGCTTTCTATCTCCCATTAGAGCAATTGACATTTCAGCTCATTTATGCAGTGTGGTTACTGATATACATCCAGCATGAATCTGGCTGCAGGGCTCTGCCAGTCCACATGCAGCTCAGGCCATGCAGAAATACTGAGTGTTCTCTGTGAACACTCTGTGAACCGTCTTCTTGGGGGACTGCAAAAAACTATCTTCCTGTTGAAATAAAATTTGCTAACAATTGGTTGATCCTGCTTTTGGATTTTTATCCTTTGACACAATTTAGGGAAACCATCTTTTATGATCAAAACTCTTCACGAACATGGGCCCATAATGCTGCTTGTTCCTTCATGTAGCAATAGTATTTTATAGATAATTTTATATGTGCCCCTTTTCTGTCTGTTCCAAAACAATTATGATATTCACATTGTTTGCTGATATCAGTCCCACCAGCCTTTTATTTTCATAATGTAAGCTGTTAACCCACCCAACTGTTACATTGTTACTACAGACCAAATCTTTGATTCCACTTTTACATTGTCAGCTTCCTCATATTAATGGATTATCATTAATGTCTTGAATGCATTAGTATTAAATCTTAAGGCATTATTGTTGTCAAATAATGGAATCTTGTAATGAAGTGTTCCCTTTTCACTATTACCCCATTCAATATGATGGGGAAGGCGGGAAGCTCATTTACCAACAGCCAGTGCAGCTTCTGATATATCTGCTCATTTCGACCTGTTTTAACTGTTAGTAGAGATTATGCAAAAACCCAAGTGTCTGTATTTTCTTCATCAACACTCTTTACATTGAATGGGGTGAGGTTTTATGGAACTGCCTTTTTTCAAAAAACAAAACAAAACAAAAAAAATGTAGCAGTACAGAACAATGGCTTTCATAAATTGTACCTTTTCAGTGACATTAGAAACATTAAATAAATTTGCAATTACACTAAAGTTTTGACTAAAATCTAATTGACCTTTTTGTTTTTAAAGATGCCATGAATGTACTTTCACTCCTCTGTATTCATAAAAGAAATAAAGTCTAAAACCAGAAGTCAAGCCTAGAATAGTCCAGGGTGAATAGCTTTGCTTGTGTGTGTTAGGCTTTTGAAAGTGTTTGAAAGACTGTAGATATACTACAATACACTTCCATATATACTTAATTGTATCTTGTTTACTATATTTTGCCAAGGGCAACAGTTTGGCATGCATGTTAGATATGGGCCACAATCCTGTTCTATCATGCCACTGGTCTGACACAACCATTCACAGACCTTTTAAAAAAAATTCTTACTCAAAATGGTTCACAAAGGAAATTAAAAGCATACTGAAAGTACATGCCGAATTCTATTTTGAAATTCTTAAAAATGTTAATTTAAAGCTAAAGACAGTTAGGCATGTGCATCCCTATTTGCATTTAAAAGACTCCACTGGCTAGGACCACTGAATAGCAATGGCATAACTAGGGGCATGTAAGCCACACTGGGTGATGTGCATGGGGGGGGTGACATCACAACTGCCCCAAGTGTGTAAAATCTATCAAGATTTTACAAACGTGGAGCAGTTGTGATGTCACATCCCCCCATGCACAAATAATAACACCATATGTTATGTCAATCAATGAAGAATGCAATGAAACAACTCACGTTGAAATATCTCTATTCTATCAAAAGTTATAGCCAAAAAACCGGCAGGATGGGGCAATAGTTCATCACCAAGCCCCCACCCGAGGCGCTGCCCTGCCTACTTCATGGGAGGAGGATGGTCCATCGTAGGGGTGATGCACTAGCCTCCTGCACTGGGTGATGCAAACCATAGTGGCACCACTGCTGAACAGGACCTTGATGTGCCTTGCAATTTGTATTCAGGCGCAAGTTTGCATCCATGTCATCTTTGTACTCAGAAGGCCATTTTCTTGCACCAATCACCCATCAGGACACTTACATTTCAAGAAAATTGATAACCTGATATGTTAACATATTGCAAACATGCATTACCCCTTTCTGAACGTTAATACCAATACATTGCATGTAAATTGGCAATTGGTCCGTCTGGCATGCCAATAGATTAATTCAGTTTGGAATTCTGTATTTCATAGGACTTGCAGCTAGTGAAATTCACCTACATTTTCTCATGGAACTGTTTGAGTGCAGGCACAAAAACTGATCTTGGGGTTCTGCACTATCTGAACTGACCCCCAAGATGCATTAAGCAAGGCAGGTGAAAATGACACCCAGTTCACACAGTTGCTGCCTGTGTAACTCAGAGAGGGGGGCAAAAACAGGTCTGCGAAGCCTTAAACCCGTGTTCCGTAGGCTCCAAGACCCATGGAATGTTGCAGCGTTGGGAAATACATGTCCAAGAAATTCCCCAGATATGCAGAAATATTTAAATTTATTTAAAGAAATTGAATAAAAAACGGAATAGAAACCTACCATGAAGAGACCATACACAGTGCCCCCCCTCCCGCCCGAGCCATGCAATATTGAGTTGTGAATGGGACTTGTGGAATGTTGAAGCGTCTTTGAGGTCAAGGTGTCAATTTAAAACAGAATTAAAATAGGGGTGGGCCATGAATTGCTCTGCTCATGGCCATAACAATTTATTGTACATATTCTGGAGCTGGGGGATGGGGGATTGAAGTTGGGAAGATACATGTTATAGATTTAAAAACACCACTCCCTCCACTATACAGGGAAGTTTCAAGGGGAAACGGTGCCTTTTCCTTTTCCCACTCCCTAAAATGTCCCCCTGCAGCATTTATTTGTACAATATCATGCTCAGGGCTGGTACCAACCACACATCTAACCCTCTAGTACTGGAATTGGCAACCTATCATCCACAGGCTGAATACAGCCTACCCGCTGAAGTAATCTGGCCCACCAACTGAAGTCCAGCCCGCGTGGAACTCAGCTTGGGAGGCAAAGTCTTCCACCCAAGTCACTGGGCACCAGATGGGACATAGCAGAGAAACGAGTTCTGCACAGGATGCTTCCAGGACCTTGGCAACCCAAAAGTTTGGTGATGATGTCACCGATGAATGTCCAGTCCCTTTAAATAAAAAGTTGCCAACTCCTGCTCTAGTACTGTATAGTAAGGGAAGGCCTCAAAGGAAAGGTAAGGAACAAAGGTGTCACTTTTCCTGACACTCCCATCTCCCATCAAGGCCTGAACCACTACAAGGCTCTGGTTCCATGGTGGTGGTAACCCTGTTCACTAGTGCTCCTCTTAGGGGCTGAAAAACTGCAACAGTTAGCTAAAGACCCCATTTATTGAAATGAATAGAATCTGTGTAGGCTGATAATTGTCTTTGTTTTTGCAGGTTAGTAAAATCATTCACTGAATGACACAAGGTTATGAAAGGGACTTGAAGACATCAGCAAATTATTTTTCACATAGTGGAATTCAATTGCTCTGTAGTCCATTCAGATGTCATTGGTGTGCCTTTTAAATAAATACAGCACATTGCTAGTTTGCAGTTAGGGACAGATACAATGACATGAGAAAAGCCCTCCAGCTGTTAATGCAGGTGGAGGGAAACTTGTCCGGTTCCCGCCTGCGTGGTGAGCAGCTATTGGTCGGGGGAGGGGGCAAGCTGGGGTGTGTAGTTTAAAGGCTGGCGCCCAGGCTTTCCCAGCATCTGTGTTCCTCACCATGTTTGGTCTGTAAGGTGGGGATGGGGGTTTGGATGAGCTCTGCCCAAGGGAAGGATCAGAAGTGGGCCCCGTGGAACGCAGGGGACCTCCTTCTGAGTAGACGTTTCTGGAGGGTGCGCTCAGTCCCTGGCCCCATGAGTGGAGGGAAGTTTGCAGCTCCTGCTGCTGCTGCTTCCCAGGAGGGCGTGACCCGCCTGATGCTGAGCCACCCAGGGTTGCTGGCAAGGGGGGCTGATCACTGATCCCGGGCCCTCCCCGCCTGCCCGAGGCGGGTCACAGTGCGCTCCACGTGGGAGCGGGCCGCGTGACTTGGAGCCTGCTAAAGGCATAGGCGCCTGGCTACTGCGCTACAGCTCTGCTGGTAGGCAGGCGTGCCCAGGCTACAGGAGGTGTCCCAGCGAGCAGGCGACCTCCGGATCTCCACGGCGTGAGTGCAGCCCGGGAGGCGGGCACCAGCTCAGCGCCCCCACCGGGCCTGCAGAGGGTCACCCACTTTCAGGGGAGCAAGCCCCAGGGACTGTAATGGGGCTTACATCTGAGGAGCGAGGCAGAGGCTGGGGCTCTGGGGATGGAGCCCCAGCCATGCTTTCCAGGAAGTAAACCCCAGGGACTATAGTGGGGCTTGCTTCCGAGTAGGCATGCAGAGGCATGGACCATAGGACTGCAGTCCTCACCCCACTTTCCAGGGAGTAAGCCCCTTTGGGCTATAATGGGGCTTGCTTCTGAGTAGGAATGCAGAGGCTTGGACCATATGGCTCCAGTCCTAGCTCCACTTTCCAGGGAGTAAGTCCCACTGAGTATAACGGGTCTTGCTTCTGGGTAGACACGGAGCACAGGAGATTACCCCACTCACATCCCAAGGGGTAGGAGGGCATGAGGGACTAGCTACCACCGCAGTGGCCATCACACAACCTGGGCTTATAGTGTCACAGGGTGAAGGGGCTCAGGGCTCTGCTGCAGAGGCTGCAGTTTGCGCCCAGGTGTGGCAGGACAAAGGAGGCCCTGCAGGCCCCCCACCAAACTCGGTGGCATTGGATGCCTTGCCTGCCAACTCTGAGGTCAAGGGTGCATGTGGATGCAGCCACCACAGCCTCTTGCAGCTCAACCAGCATCAGCAGGGGATTCAGTTACAGCGTTGCAGCTGTCCAGTTTCTTCTCCACCCCTCTCGGGGATCACCTGGCCTTGTCAGTGAAGGAGAAAATCTGGAAAGGGGAGTTTGTGGATATCTTCTCTTTGCTTCATAAAGAACCTGAGACTTCTCCTGGGGTTGGGGAACCCACAAAAGACCCTGAGGTTGTGAGGCGCAGGAAAATTGACAAAAATTGGTCAAATTGGTTGGCTGGCTACCTCATATACACAAGGGTAATGATAGAGTGCCACCTCAGGACACAAAGCTAAAAAAGAGGACAAGTCCTAGAAAAAGAGGATACAAAGCTATAAAAGAGGACATGTCCCAGAAAAAGAGGATGTTTGGTCAAATTGGTTGCCTGGCTACCTCATATATGCGAGGGTAATGATAGAGCGCCACCGCAGGACACCTAGCTAAAAAAGAGGACATGTCCTAGAAAAAGAGGATGTTTGGTCACCCTGCAGGAGATAAAGTCACATATTCAAGGCAGAGAAGGAATCATAAAAAAAAAAAGGCGAACCCCATCCTGTCTGAACAGGAATGTCTTAACTTGCCTCTCAAACACCTGAAAAGAAGGCAGATCTTTAGGGTGGGAGTCCAGTTAATGTGGGTTTATGAGCAGGGAAGTTGTAACAAGAAAGTCTCAAAAAGAAAGTCTTTCCCTCTCCTTGTGCATTTCATTGGAATTACAAACAAGATGGCATGGAGGCCTTGCCTCCTTCCTTGTGGGTTTGGCCTCTTAGCGGCTTTTTATTTGGGGGTTATTTGGGGGCTGCCTATGCAAAAATAGGGAAAGGAAATGGGGGCCTAGGACTTGTGAAGCACTACTAGACCCATATTACACCTGAACTCACCTGATAATATGCACATTCTGAACAAAAAGGCCTTTGCAGACATCTAAACCTGCATTAAATGAAGTTGCTCTGCCTCCTAGCCTGCAAACCCTCATTAGAATGCCTCAATGGAATTCCCATGCAGACAGCTCTGGGAATGAGTTCTGGGCCATTGGCAATGTCATTCCCCTATGTGTTCATTTAATGTGATTTGAACATCTGTAAAGGACTCACTTAGGCTTGCAGCTTGGGCCAATAATTTGAAATCAGTGACTGGTTTGGAAGATGTGGTGTGGAGGGAGATACGGCTGATCCACCACCTCTCATTCCTCAGGGGTACTTTAGTGAATGATAGTATACTGCAGGATTTTGCTCGGTGCAGTACACGTCATTTGATGAGGCATTGGCTATTCTCAGTGGTTGTGGGGCTCGGGCGCAAATGGCGAAATGCTACATTGAGTCTGCATTTCAGCTGCTGCCAGTCCACCCAGATGAGCTCTGCCTGCTGGGTTTTGCTTTCGATAACCAATTTTACGTGGACAAATGCCCTTAGAGGGGCTTCTAAGCCTTATCACTGGATCAGAGTGACACCAGCAATGCGGGAGGGTATGGACATGTGGGCTATCTTCCTAAATGCTGCAAGTCCACTCAGATGCTGCAGGTGGCACAGGCTTTGGGGTTTATTTTGGGGAAGTTGGTGCGCTGGCAGATGGCCCTCTGGTTGGCACTCGGACATTACAGCTGATTTGACCTTTTTAGAGCTTTTCCCCTTCGTGGTTGCTGTCCACCTCTGGGGGTTGGAGTTTAAGGACTCCACAGTGCAATTCTGGTACGATAATCTGGCAGTAGTTCACGTTATAAATCGGAAAACCTCCCGGTCCCCAAGAGCCATGCGTTTAGTACGCGCCTTTGTACTGCAATGCCTACGTCTTAACATGTTATTTGTGGCAAGGCGTGTGCCGGGCTTGGCTAATGGGATAGCAGATGCTCTCTCTCGTTTCCAGGAGGAACGTTTTTCGCCAGTTGGCACTCTGCATGAGGGAAGAGCCGGACCCCATGCCCCAGTGGTTGTAGAACCTTGAGTGTGAGAGTCAACAGGGCAGTGAATGCCTCCCTGTCCCCAAGCAACTGGGCAAGTTATAAAAGGAGAGTAGGTGAGTTTGAGGGCTTCAGGGCTAGTGCTGGCCTTCCGGGTGTTTGGCCCATCCCCCCGGAGCATGTGATGCAGTTTTTAGTCAGACTCAGGTCAAACGGCAGGGCAAGTAATACACTTGGCGGCTATTTGGCGGCCCTGGCTTTGGAGGCCCAGGCGCGCGGGCTGTCTGACTGCACCGGGGATTTTCTCATTAGGAGAATGTTAACAGGGTGGTCATGTGAGTCCTCTAAGGGAGGGGACAGTAGGCAGCCTATTATGTTTGACCTCCTGGCCTCACTATGTGAGTCATTCAGTGCAGTCTGTTTCACTGCATTTGAAGCACTGCTGTTTAGGACTGCTGCCCTTGTCCTTTTTTGGAGGGGGGCCTTCCGCCCAGGTGAGGTTTTGGCACCAAGTAGGTGGGACTCCTCTGAGCGTGCCCTATGGGTCGCGGATGTATACTGGACCCAGGCTGGCATGAGGCGGAGGCGGTCGAAGACAGACCAGGTTGGTCATGGACGGCGGGTCCAACTGAATGGGGCAGGGAACTCCCCACTTTGCCTGGTGGCAGGGCTGTGTGAGTATGTGGCTCAAAGAGGCATGTCCACTGGGCCACTCTTTGTGCTCAAGTGAAAGGAGCACTGTTGTGCTGGGAATGGGGCCGACGTAGCGCAGGAGGCGCACAAAGTGAGCGGATTATGCAGGGGATGGACAGAGTGGATAGGGAGATGCTCTTTACACTCTCACATAATACCAGAACCAGGGGACATCCACTAAAATTGAGTGTTGGGCGGGTTAGGACAGACAAAAGAAAATATTTCTTTACTCAGCGTGTGGTCGGTCTGTGGAACTCCTTGCCACAGGATGTGGTGATGGCGTCTAGCCTGGATGCCTTTAAAAGGGGATTGGACAAGTTTCTGGAGGAAAAATCCATTATGGGGTACAAGCCATGATGTGTATGCGCAACCTCCTGATTTTAGAAATGGGTTATGTCAGAATGCCAGATGCAAGGGAGGGCACCAGGATGAGGTCTCTTGTTATCTGGTGTGCTCCCTGGGGCATTTGGTGGGCCGCTGTGAGATACAGGAAGCTGGACTAGATGGGCCTATGGCCTGATCCAGTGGGGCTGTTCTTATGTTCTTATGTTCTTATCCCATGATGTCAATGATGGCCCCCCAATGGGGCAGAGGAGACTGGAGCCCCTCACCAGGCAGAGGAGGCTAGAGCCCCTCAGCAGTTCACCAAGCAGAGGAGGCTGGAGCTCCTCACCAGGTTCCAGTTCCTGGCTGTGGTGAGGAAGTGTTTGGATGGCCTTGGCCAGGACTCAGCCAAGTTTGGCCCTCATTCATTGGGGCAGCAACAGCTGCTGCTGGCATGGGTTATGATAATGGGGAGATCAAAAGAATAGGTAGGTGGAGATCTCAGGCATTTAAGAGCTACGTGCGCCCTGAGGCAGGTGGGTCGTCTTAGTTATCACCTGAGTATTCGTGTTTACTTACATTGTTTTGTTTTTCATTCTTTAATTGTTAGGTTTGGGCCTTTCCCTGCCAGCGAGGGCACTGATTTGTGGCCACTCCATTGTGGACCCACAAGCAAGCTCTCAAGAGTGAATTTGGATCTCAGCTGGGTCTGGGAGCACAGCTTTCAGTGCAGTGGGCCGCCAGAAGAGGGATGAAGTGGGGGCAGTTACTGCCCATGGTATATGAGTGTATACAGGGAGCTCCTCCTCCCCAGGTGCTTCTCATACACCTTGGCGGTAATGACCTTTGCCTGAGGACTGGGCTGTCCTTAGGCAGCAGGCGGCAGAAGACCTCGCCACACTGAGAAGCTGGATGCCTGGCCTGATCATCATATGGTCGGATCTGCTTCCGTGCTGGGTTTGGAGGTGTACCACAAGCCCGGCTGGAGTTGATAGAACCAGAAGGAAGGTGAATACGCACCTGGGGAGGGAAGTGTTAGCAGCCGATGGCCTGGTGCTTTGCCACCCAGATATAGTGAGCTCTCTGCTGCACCTTTACAGGGGAAATGGCATGCATCTCTCAGAGGTTGGGAACCATATCTTTCTGTCAGACTTGCAACGGGTCCTGCAAGTACTCTTAGATAGGGCGGGGGGGGGTGCTAAGCGCTAGGCTAGCCCCCCTCATGTGGCAGGGTAGTGTGGGAATGGGAGGAGAAATAGGGAACCAGTGTCTACCTTAAGGCAAGCAACAGGCCAGATTAAGGCCAGTGCGGAGCCCCGAGGTTACCTGGATTGGGGGCAGCCTGGCTTGACCCCGGAATGGAATTGGGATGCTTACTCTGTGGTTCCCTGGCTCAGGGTGGGCAGAACAATTCAGCTGGCTGGACCCTGTTTCCAGGGGTTGGTGATGAAGAACCTGGGGGAGGCTTGGGCGAGCTCAGGTTCTGAGTCAAGGCGGTTCACCCAAAAGGAGGGCTCAGACAGGAACTGTTTCCTCCTAGTTAGGAGCCTGCACTAAAGGGGGGTGGAGTATAGTCAGGACCCGTTGCATTGCACCAATCGCTGCACAGCCTTGTAATGGAATAAATCATGGCCCTGTTTCAACCAAGTCTTTTGTGTCACGCATGTTTGTGGGGGGATACCTGGGCAAAAGATTTGCTGGATCAGATCAGAGAGCCATGTAGTCTAATATCCTATTTCACACCATGACCAACCAACTGCTTCTGGGAGGCTCGCAAGCAAAAAATAGGGCCGTGTCTCTCTCCAGCCATTATCCTCTGTAGCTGGTATATAGGTAGGCTCCCATGCATCCTGCCATTGAACCATGAAGTAGTGCATAGCTGTTATGACAAGTAGCCACTGATAGACCTATCCTCCACGAAACTGTCCTTTTAAAGCCTTCTAAGCTAGTGGTCATCATCACATCTTGCAGGAGTGAATTCCATACATTAACCATGTGTTGTATGAACATGTAGTTTCATGGGATGACCCCTGTTTCTAATGTTTCATGAGGCAATTATTGGGCAGCCCAATCCTGAACCTCCCAGCACCTGCTAGAGCAGCGGCACCAAAGCAGTGTGGGTGCCAGGAGGCAGCTGGAGGATGCGTGTGCGGAAAACCCTAAGCCACACAATGGGCCTTCTCAAGTCTGCACTGGCTATTTTGCTGACGCAGACTTGAGAAACTCCATGTTGGGGGGGCAGAGCCAACACTCAGCGAAGTAGCAACGAACCTCGGGGGCTCCCGGAGGGTTGCTGAATAGATGTGTTTTTCATGTGCCTCAACAACTAAGGCACTCTTCGGTGCCAGGAAGACGGTACAAAGAGCTCAGAGCTTGACGGGGGAGTCTTTTGAAACAGGCAATTTCAAGGATTTTTCTCCATTTGCTCTGAGAAACTCCATGTTGGGCCAGAAGGCCCTTGAATTTAGGATAAGGTGGAGCAGAGTTTTGTATGGAAAGCACACTAACAAATTTATTGTGGCACATGTATTCATGGTCAAGGACCATCAGATTCATGAAATGGCTGTGTAACTGGGTAGGCCTTTATAACACTGGCAATGGGGGATAGTGAAAGAAAAATTAGATAAATTGTTTTGTATTGGTCATAAACCATAACCGATCAGACTGTATAAAATGTACAGATTTCATACTGTAAATAAGGATAAAAGCAATGAAAACATGAAAACATGAATACAAGTTTGCCAGGAAATTACTGATCACCATATGAATATAGTCTACAGCCAATTCCATGAACATCCCATGTTCAGGCTACAACTAATACAACTAAAAGCAGCCGTTGTTCTGGAAATGTTCATATTTGAATGTGCCAGTAATAATCCAATTGTTTCAAAGTTTGCCAAGTGAGAATGTTTCTCCAGACTTGGATGAAGAAACATACACAGCCAACTTCTTCAGAAATAGAGCATTTCAAAAGTAAAGGGCTATATCTTCCAATGTGTGTGCGCTATCCATGTAAGCAGAATTAGTAGTCAAAGGCCCCAATCCTATCCAACTTCTGATGCAACCATGCCAATGGGGCATGCACTGCATTCTGCGATGGGGGGGGTAGTCATGGAGGCCTCCTCAAGGTAAGGGAACCTTGCTCCAATGGGTGGCAGGAGAGCTGACAATGCATGGAGGAAGGGTCCAGCCTTCCTTCCGGTATCCAGATAGTACGCTATTCAGCACACTGCTGGAAAGGGCTTTACAGTGTTTTCTCAACTGAACGTACATTCTGCTGCAGGCTGGCCCTGATAGGATTGGGGTTAATGGATTGGTCAATAAGACAATGGATTTGGGGGCAGTCTTGCCTCCTGTAGCTGCAGGAGTTTGCTCCGGATATTCAGTAGGGTTGTATGTAGTTGGGCCACATCACAATGAAGCCTCTGAAAGTGTTTTGTGAGGGTATGGTGACTCCATACTCCAATGTGAAGCAGGAGTACTGGAATTTATTAGCACACTTGATACTGTGGAATTTGTTCACAAAAATCCTGGGAATTCCTAACTCATTACAGAACGTAATTGTCTGCTTTAGATGTTTATTTTCACTACTGATCTTGCAAGCCTGTTCCTCACCTAGACAGGCATGAGTCATATGTATGCTAACTGATTCATTATATTCATTTGACTGATTTTTGTATTAATTTGTGTTTTGGGCACTATACACTCTACCACTATCTCTTGTGTTTCCTGACTTTTTGCCATCATTGAATAAAAATAAAACCATGTGTGTTTTTTTCTTCCCCCTGTATTTAAAATGTATACAGAACCAAAAGAGATGACCATTTCATGAAGTCAAAGATGTGTGGTCTGAACCACAAAAAAATTGTGCCACATTTACTTTAAAAGGTGCCTCAAGACTTATGCTTTTTTGCCACATAATTAACAAAGCCACTTTTTGAAATTTGCCTACAAGATTGCCGGCTTGTCCTGTAGTCATCCAATATTGTACATCAAGTATAGCTGGTTTTGATTGCATGAAAAAGAAAGAACAGATTCCTACATCCCTCTCATGTGCTCTGTATTGCAACATGCAACAACGTGTTCAACAAAGCACCACTTGCTCCCCACACCTCTTGTGTCCACTAAAATTTCAAACAGATACTATTTCTGATATGCACCAATACCCATCCTACCTGCAGGAGGTACATTACACCTTGCGCCTGTTCTAGTGTATATTTTATTTTTAAAAAATTGTATAACCTGCCTTTTCACTTAATTTTAAGGTGCCCAAGGCAGCTAACAACATAATAAAAAGTACAGTCAATAAAATTAATGGAGTTCAATAAAAATAATAGAAGTGTGCATCATAAAAGGATAAAACCAAGAAGAAAGCTCTGCAGCAACAACTAGGAACAGCTAAAAGAAAAAGAAATGTTCTCAGCCCCTGCTAGACAGCCAACAGGGAGGGGATAGTTCTCTCTTCACTTTACTGAGAGGAAGTTCTACAGCTGTGGTGCCACCAGAAAGAAGTCACTCTCTCCATCACCACCATCCTAGCTTCAGCTAAGTGTAGCACACTTAGGAGCCCCCCCCCCCCATGACCTCAGGAGACAGGTGGTTTCCTACATGAAGGAGCAATCCTTCAGGTACTCTGGTCCTGAGGCATAAAGGGCTTTAAAAATCTGAGCCAGCACCTTGCTTTGTGCCTGGAAATTATTATTATTATTAACAGTATTTATATACCGCTTTTCAACTAAAAGTTCACAAAGCGGTTTACAGAGAAAAATCAAATAACTAAATGGTTATTTAGTTTACAGACTAAATTTTGTGCACTCAAAAAAGCCCTCCTGTCTGCCCCGAGCCTCTTACCAGTGTTTATTGTGTACAGGGCCATAGCTAGGGAGGGCCAGGGGGGGTTTGCCCCCCTGAGCCAGCAGTTTGCGCCCCCCCAGCATTTTTTCCACACTTGTCATGTAAATGTAGTTGAATGTCCTCCAATTTAGCTCCTGTTCCTTGAAAACTCAGCCTCTCCCTGCAGGCAGCCTCCTCCAATCAGCTCAGGCTCTGATGCTTAGTAACTCACCTTAGGGGCCAATCATAGTGATCTGCTGATAGTCACAGGACACCAGAGAGGCAGGCATGAAAAAGCCTGGTGGGAACGTGCTCAGTGCCTTCAATCACCTTCCTGGGAGCTGAGTGGCTGTGTAGGCACTTTGCAGGACCCTGGAGGTTGCTGCTGAGTGGCATCCTTTGGGGGTGAGAAGGCAGGAGATTTTGGATGGGCCATTTCTGCTGTTTGGGTCTGGTAGGGCCTTTCTCTTTGGGGGGAAGAGAAAAGCATGGCTCTGGCATCTGAGATTTTGGATGGAACATTTTTGCTGTTTGGTTCTGGTAGGGCCTTTCTCTTTGGGGGGGAGGAGAAAAGCATGGCTCTGGCATCTGAGATTTTGGATGGAACATTTTTGCTGTTTGGTTCTGGAAGGGGCTTTCTCTTTGGGGGGAAGAGAAAAGCATGGCTCTGGCATCTGAGATTTTGGATGGAACATTTTTGCTGTTTGGGTCTGGTAGGGCCTTTCTCTTTGGGGGGGGAAGAGAAAAGCATGGCTCTGGCATCTGAGATTTTGGATGGAACATTTTTGCTGTTTGGGTCTGGAAGGGCCTTTCTCTTTGGGGTGGAAGAGAAAAGCATGGCTCTGGCATCTGAGATTTTGGATGGAACATTTTTGCTGTTTGGGTCTGGAAGGGCCTTTCTCTTTGGGGTGGAAGAGAAAAGCATGGCTCTGGCATCTGAGATTTTGGATGGAACATTTTTGCTGTTTGGGTCTGGAAGGGGCTTTCTCTTTGGGGGGAAGAGAAAAGCATGGCTCTGGCATCTGAGATTTTGGCTGGAACATTTTTGCTGTTTGGGTCTGGTAGGGCCTTTCTCTTTGGGAGGGGGAAGAGAAAAGCATGGCTCTGGCATCTGAGATTTTGGATGGAACATTTTTGCTGTTTGGGTCTGGAAGGGGCTTTCTCTTTGGGGGGAAGAGAAAAGCATGGCTCTGGCATCTGAGATTTTGGATGGAACATTTTTGCTGTTTGGGTCTGGTAGGGCCTTTCTCTTTGGGGGGAAGAGAAAAGCATGGCTCTGGCATCTGAGATTTTGGATGGAACATTTTTGCTGTTTGGGTCTGGTAGGGCCTTTCTCTTTGGGGGGGAAGAGAAAAGCATGGCTCTGGCATCTGAGATTTTGGCTGGAACATTTTTGCTGTTTGGGTCTGGTAGGGCCTTTCTCTTCGGGGGGGAAGAGAAAAGCATGGCTCTGGCATCTGAGATTTTGGATGGAACATTTTTGCTGTTTGGGTCTGGAAGGGCCTTTCTCTTTGGGGTGGAAGAGAAAAGCATGGCTCTGGCATCTGAGATTTTGGATGGAACATTTTTGCTGTTTGGCTCTGGAAGGGGCTTTCTCTTTGGGGTGGAAGAGAAAAGCATGGCTCTGGCATCTGAGATTTTGGATGGAACATTTTTGCTGTTTGGGTCTGGAAGGGGCTTTCTCTTTGGGGGGAAGAGAAAAGCATGGCTCTGGCATCTGAGATTTTGGAAGGAACATTTTTGCTGTTTGGGTCTGGAAGGGCCTTTCTCTTTGGGAGGGGGAAGAGAAAAGCATGGCTCTGGCATCTGAGATTTTGGATGGAACATTTTTGCTGTTTGGGTCTGGAAGGGGCTTTCTCTTTGGGGGAAGAGAAAAGCATGGCTCTGGCATCTGAGATTTTGGATGGAACATTTTTGCTGTTTGGGTCTGGTAGGGCCTTTCTCTTTGGGAGGGGGAAGAGAAAAGCATGGCTCTGGCATCTGAGATTTTGGATGGAACATTTTTGCTGTTTGGGTCTGGTAGGGCCTTTCTCTTTGGGGGGGGAAGAGAAAAGCATGGCTCTGGCATCTGAGATTTTGGATGGAACATTTTTGCTGTTTGGGTCTGGAAGGGGCTTTCTCTTTGGGGTGGAAGAGAAAAGCATGGCTCTGGCATCTGAGATTTTGGATGGAACATTTTTGCTGTTTGGGTCTGGAAGGGGCTTTCTCTTTGGGGTGGAAGAGAAAAGCATGGCTCTGGCATCTGAGATTTTGGAAGGAACATTTTTGCTGTTTGGGTCTGGAAGGGGCTTTCTCTTTGGGGGAAGAGAAAAGCATGGCTCTGGCATCTGAGATTTTGGATGGAACATTTTTGCTGTTTGGGTCTGGAAGGGGCTTTCTCTTTGGGGGAAGAGAAAAGCATGGCTCTGGCATCTGAGATTTTGGATGGAACATTTTTGCTGTTTGGGTCTGGAAGGGGCTTTCTCTTTGGGGGAAGAGAAAAGCATGGCTCTGGCATCTGAGATTTTGGATGGAACATTTTTGCTGTTTGGGTCTGGTAGGGCCTTTCTCTTTGGGGGAAGAGAAAAGCATGGCTCTGGCATCTGAGATTTTGGATGGAACATTTTTGCTGTTTGGGTCTGGAAGGGGCTTTCTCTTTGGGGGGAAGAGAAAAGCATGGCTCTGGCATCTGAGATTTTGGATGGAACATTTTTGCTGTTTGGGTCTGGTAGGGCCTTTCTCTTTGGGGGAAGAGAAAAGCATGGCTCTGGCATCTGAGATTTTGGATGGAACATTTTTGCTGTTTGGGTCTGGAAGGGGCTTTCTCTTTGGGGTGGAAGAGAAAAGCATGGCTCTGGCATCTGAGATTTTGGATGGAACATTTTTGCTGTTTGGGTCTGGAAGGGGCTTTCTCTTTGGGGGGAAGAGAAAAGCATGGCTCTAGCATCTGAGATTTTGGATGGAACATTTTTGCTGTTTGGGTCTGGTAGGGCCTTTCTCTTTGGGGGAAGAGAAAAGCATGGCTCTGGCATCTGAGATTTTGGATGGAACATTTTTGCTGTTTGGGTCTGGAAGGGGCTTTCTCTTTGGGGTGGAAGAGAAAAGCATGGCTCTGGCATCTGAGATTTTGGAAGGAACATTTTTGCTGTTTGGGTCTGGTAGGGCCTTTCTCTTTGGGAGGGGGGAGAGGAAAGCAAGGGTCTGGCCTCTAAGATTTTGAATCTTTCCTAGAGATCTCAGAGTTGTTTTTTTCCCCCCCCCCATGGGTGTTGGATATATACAGCACCAAATAAACAGATATTTACTCTGAAGAACCTGAGTGCAAAAGAATTAGTGTTGAAATCTTCCAACATGGACCATTTTGTTGTCAGAACAAACCGAGCTTCAAACTTGTGTGATCAAGAAACTTAGGAAACAACAGGTGGAGATAGAGATATCATTGCTTCTGCTAGCACCAGTAAGGCAATTAATGAGAAGACTCCTGATGATTTAGCACGAGTAGGAGAGCCTATTAAACAAATTAAACTTGGTAAATATCCAAAGAACAAAGATGGCAGATCATTCAGATCAGAGTGGTTTCAACATTTTAAGTTGAATATTCTTCAAAACTAAATGCTGCATTTTGCTATCCGTGTTGCCAATTTGTTCCATTTACTAAAGAGCAAGCTTACATTAAAAAGGGATTTAGCAATTGGAAGGCTGCATTGGATAAAACTAAATCAGGATTTTTCAATCATGCTTCATCTGAGACCCACGTGCAGGCTATGTTAATGTGGTCTGAAAGAAACCAAAGAACTGATTCAGACACATCTATTTCAACTCTAATTAATGACAATGTGCTTGAAAAACAGTTATTACATTTCAAGCACTGTTGAAATCATTCAGTTTCTTGTAGCTAATGAGCTTCCAATGAGGGAAGAACATTCCAATTGAAGAACATGTGGAGGAAAGTTTATTTAGAAACCTTTTCAAATATATCCTCAAAAAGGACACAAAACTAGCTGAATCTTATAAAATTATTCCAAAGAATGCCACTTACCAATCCCCAGAAATTCAAAATGAAATAGTTAAAGTAATGACTGATCTCATTCAAGAGGAAGTTTCCAATGATATAAAGAATGCAGATATCCCATTTTTTTCTGTCTTGGAGGATGGAACAAAAGACAAAAATTGAAGAGAAAATATAGCAATTACTACTAGATATGTTAAAGATGGTGAAATTTACAAATCCATGCTATCCATAGAGACAACAACTGAGACTTTTACAAACACAACTTTAGATACGTTCCAAAGGTATGGTTTAGATCTTAACAACCTGTTGAGCCAATGTTACAATGGAGCATCAGTTATGAGTGGCAAGAAAGGTGGTGTCCAGGTATTAATAAAAAAACAAAACTGAAGAAAGAAATTCCATATGTCCATTGTTTTAACCACAGGCTGCATTTAGTTGTAGTTAAAGCAGTTGAAGTTGTGCCAATGGCGAGGGAATTTTTTGGACAATGTGTGGAATTATACAACTTTTTGTCTCGTGGGGTAGTAGCTGCTGAGTATGAAGGCAAAGCTCTTTCTCGTCTGCTGGAACAGAGATGGTCAGGACATCTTCAGGTGTGTAGACAATTTTTGAAGAATACAAACATATATCTGAAACTCTTGAACTAATATCAATAAATAATGGGAAAAGATTTGCTGGGGAAGATGTGGTTCTTAGCACTGGTCTCCATCTTATAATGCGGAAGCAAGAGTTTAGATTTTTCCTAGTGGTAATGAAAATGTTTTGGAAATTCCAGTAGATAACGGACTCCAAAGTCATGACATTTCCTTGGAGCAGGCCTATAACTTAATTCAAGCTACAGAAAGTTCACTAGAAGACTTAAGAAACAGTGAGACTTTAAAATCAATTCTGCATCAAAACTGGCTAAAGAGGAAGAAGTAAAAATGCCAAGGAAAAGGAAATTTAATTCCTTACTTGATGATTATGTGGTGTCTGAAACAACAGGTAACAGAGCATCATGTAGTGACACCCACAGTAAGCATGCTTCTGACTTTTTTGAAATTCTGGATATAGTGCTAGCTGAAATAAAAAGAAGATTCCACGACAATGAAGAGATTCTTCAGGCAATAATTGCAGCAGACAATTTAGATGATGAAAACAGTAGGTTTAATTATCTAAAAAATTTCAATATTACTATTCCAAGTAAAGAAGAAATGAAAGTAGTAAAACATTTCCTTGAGAAGAACAAAATTGAAAAGCGAAATTTCTTCAGTGAAATATACAAACACTGGAGTGCCTTTGAAGATTGTTACAGTATGTTAGTGGCAGTAAGAACTTTTGCATGTAGCACAGCAGTTTGTGAATCAACCTTCTCAGTGCTTACATGAATTAACAGACCTCAAAAACTATCAATGTCTCACTCAAGAATAGCTAATTTAGTATACCTAGCTTTTCAGCTAAAGAGAACCAAGAATTTAAGTGTGGAGAAGATTCAATTCTCAGAAAGATAGGAGAATTCAGCTCTACTAGGTAGTTTCAAATCTTCTGTACCTTGCTTTTTAAAAGTAATGAATAATGTAAAAAACTAATGTTCCATGGTGTTGCTATATTTTACTTCAATATCTTTCCTCTTGCTTTTAGGTAAAGTAAATTTACTTTTGTCATCAGCAAATGAAAGGCTTTCAATACAAGTAAATACTACCTGTATCATAGTGATATGTTTTACTTTTGCAGTGTTGCAAGTCTGTGTATTGCACTGGTGTCCAAAATGAAAGGACAAGTTGCATGTTATTTCTATGTAGACAAATAGATTTTACATTGCATATATTTATTCTATGCAGATCATTGTTAGATTGCTTTACAGATAATGAAAGCATCTTTCAAAAAAAAACACCCAAAATATTTCCTCTGAATGAAATTTGGGTTAGTTACGGGTCTTTGATGTTTCTCCATACTTATCCTTCATTTTGCACACCAGTATAGATACCTGACATAATTACTCCCCTTTAAAACGTGGTTCCTCCCCCCACCTCTAGAATCCTGGCTACGGGCCTGATTGTGTCCCATCTGGCCTCCCAATCCAGAAGTAATCCAGAAGCGATGACATAATTGCCAGTTACTTCCAGTGGTACATCCAATAGGTGGATCATACAAAGTGGTACAGCAGGGATGAAGGTTGAGAAATACTGATTAGAGCAGGGGTGTCAAACATAAGGCCCGGGGGCGGATGCGGCCTGCGGAAGCTTTTTATACTGCCCTCAGGCTTTCAGCTGCTAAGTAGTGCTGAAGTGTTACTGCTGAAAGAGCAGCCCACATGAGAATTGGGCTCTCCCATATCTTGAAACATGATCAAGATTCATATATTTTCTCTTTTGTTATTTGCAGCTAATGAGTTCCTAAGTGAGAAAAAGTGTTTACTTTTGGTTATAACCCGTTTAATGACATCACTTCTTCCCTAATGACATCACTTCCGGCCCTCAGCAGGCATCATGAATGCTATGTGGTCCTCCATATGGAATGGGTTTGACACCCCTGAATTAGAGTATAATAGACCAAAAAGTGAGTGCATGGTCTCGTGTTTATATGGCATAGTGGTGAGTGTGCCATCTGCAAGTATCCTGAGTTTACCTATTAGCACATACTCCTGGTCATGTAATTATAGCCCCAACCTGCCCTGAAGTATACAGGCTTTGATGGAGGGGGAATAGGAAAATATTCCCCCCCCCCAGGAAACAGCCATTAATTTTGCACTGTTCTGTGCTAGAAGAGAGCATGACTCAGTTTATGCATTGCCCAGCCTTTCAACAAGTTGTGCCTTGTTCCTGGGAGGCCTGTCCCACTGGAAGAAAGGAGTTCTGTAAGTGCTGCCAGCATGTGTGTGGCTGCCCAGGCATAGCCCTAAAGATAACACACATTTCCAGGGAAAGCAATATGAACTGCCCCCCCTTCATTGGCGGGAAACCCCAGAGTGTGGTTCCGCCCACCCTTCAGCTCTGGGATCTCAGACTAAACTAACCTGAGGGGTCATTCAAAGTTTACTTTCTCAGAGCTATAAGCAGGAGCTCCCAAATGCTTAAAGGGTCTTTACATCTTAAACAGCTGTGCCCCAAATACTGGTGTCTCATCTTCTCAATTTCTGTTTGCGTTGGAGGGCGAAGGGTTGGGGGAGAAAGGATTCCAGTTCGCCCTCTGTGCCTCAGGAATGCTCAGGACAGCAATCCTCTTAGTAGAGCTGATGTGGGAGGTGCACACCCAGTGCGGCAACTAGGAGAGACCAGGTTGGTGACCCCTCAGAGTTTTAGAGTTACAAACATCCATTTGTTACAAGGGAGGGCTCATTTAAGAACATCACAACTCCATAGAACATATGTACAATTGCATTATCTAGGAGTCTGCAACTGAACTGCACATGTGTCTATCAGATGTTGATCTGCTAACTGTAACCAAAAATAGGCAGAAATAGTTATGGAAGTGATAGTTGCAGATCTTTGGTGTACTCAGTTTTCTGTGATATTCCCTGGGAATTGAGATTTCTGTTGTACAAATCAGCAGAAGTCAGATGTCCCTTTCAAGTACCTTTGCTCTCTCCCCATCAGGACTTGGTTACAAGTGTGAAAGTTTTGCATGAACTCAGATAGGAAGAAACCTCTTCATGAATTGTCATGTTCTCCAACAACCAAAAGTCTTGATGAATAGGCAAGTGCCTGAAAATATAAGGAACTGGTCCAAGGACTGTTGAACATCAAGAAATGGTCATTCACTATCACTATACTCACCTTCCAAAAAGTGACATCGCACATAAATGCAACTCCCCCCCCCCCAGTACTTTGAAATACTTGGACAGAAAAGAGAATAAGTGGGGCACCAGTTAGTTTTACAGTGCCCCAAGTCCAAAATAGTCCTTCTTTTGAGAGTCATTCAAAAGATAGTGAGCAAATCTTTGTATGTTCATTTGTGTTCCATGTTGCATGGAGTCTGGCATTACTACAGTATGTGGCATTTGGACACACTCAAAAACTCATGTCCAAGAGAGCTGGTGGTACATAGTCCCATAGCAGCATCATATGCATAGAAGGCTTCTCCTGCCATCCAGCCTGGCCTCAGCAACACAGCCTCTCTTTTCATATTGTCCACATCCCTTAGGCTTCTTTTTCATATTGCTTCTTTGGTCCTCAACTTTCTCAAAACATTCCAAATGATGCCTCCTCTGTCTTGCAAGCAAAATAAAAGGAACATCTCAAATGAGAGATGCAGAGCCTCTCGAATCAGAACAGGGGGTATAAGCAAATCAATTTATAAACTGACAAACTATATAACTGATAAAGAATGGCTTGTTCAAGGTTTGGAAAATTATTTGCTTGTAAATTATGCTATTAAATCCCTTCGCCTGTATCTCTTCTAGCAACCAATTCTCAGTCTTTCCCTTTGTTTGTTTGTTTGTTTCCCACCTTTCTCCGACACCAAAGGGACTCAAGCACATAAGGTGGTGTTTATCCATCATATTTCTGAAAAATCTTTAAAGAAACAAGTGATTAGGGGCAACAACTACCATTGGATGGATATCAATTCTATCCTATCCTCCCCTCCCCACTGGTGCAGTCAAAAATGGGCATGCTGTATCCAATGGGGAAGGGGAATTGGGAGGCTTTGGAAGAGAAAAAATTTAAACCCCCCCATTCCTCTGTAAGCCTCTTGCCCCACAATGGGTCTTCTTGAACCTGCACTAGTGATTTTGCTAGCTAGCGCAAGTCCGAGAAAAGAGGGCAGGGAGGCCGCTGTGGGAGGTGGTAGGATCTGATAGTGCTGGATCCACCCCTTCCTGCAGCTTCCCATCCCCCAGTTCCTCTCCCCTGCCCCTCCCCACCTCTCCTACTGGCTTATCTGCTTTGGTGTGTGGCCCACAGTTTGACGACACAGGCAAGAAGGCTCCAGCCTTCCTGCCAATACTCTGGTGGGATCCTACTCAGTGAACTGCCAGAGTGCTCATTACAGCTGCTTTTTAGCAGTATCCCGGGCTTTTTTTCTAATGGAACGTGGGGGGGGGGGACGGAGTTCCAGCACGTTTTTGCAGGGGCCCCTCCCCTTTGGAGGCATTACAGGAGGGGGGGAGCAAAACAGAGGCATTCGCTGGGTGGGCGCTGGGGGGTGCAGGGTGGGCGGGTGCCTGGCCCCTGCCTGACTGCACAACGACCCCCTCCTGCCCCCATCTCCAAGCTCTCGCCTGAGCCCAGCCCACCTCCCCCCTGTGCTCTGCTTCCCTGCGCAGCTTCCAAGCTGGTGGAGGGCGCGGAGGACACGCGCCAACATCAAGGAGGAGGACGAACAGCCAGCCAGCTAGCCAGGGAGACAGGCTGTGGCACCCACGGAACACCCAGGTACTGACTTGGCAGAGGAAGAGGGGAAGGAAGCTGGCTGGTGCAGCCCCCCCATGCCAATCTGCAGCACAAGCCTAGGCATGTCTACTCAGAAGTAAGTCTCATTGTGCTCAATGGGGCTTGCTCCTGGGAAAGGGTGCATAGCCTTGCAGCCTGAGAGCCCAAGCCTATGCATGTCTACTCAGAAGTTCCATTGTGTTCAATGGGGCTTAGTCCCAGGAAAGTGTCATAGCCTTGCAGCCTGAGTAGACAGGCAGAGGAAGGGCTCTGAGCTGCAGTCCTCTCCACACTTTCCTGGGAGGAAGCCCCACTGCATCTACTGGGACTGACTTCTGAGGAGACAGGCAGAGGAGGGGCTCTGAGGCTACAGCCCTGTCCACACTTTCCTGGGAGGAAGCCCCACTGCCTCTAAAGGGACTGACTTCTGAGGAGACAGCCATAGGCTTTGGCTGTGAGGCTGCAGTCCTCTCCACACTTTCCTGGGAGGAAGCCCCACTGCCTCTAATGGGACTGACTTCTGAGGAGACAGGCACAGGATTGGGCCCTGAGGCTGCCATCCTATCCACAGTAAGCCCTATTCACTAAAGTGGATTTCTGAGTAGCTATGCATAGGATTGGGCTCTTAGGCTGCAATCCTAGGCACTTTCCTGGGAGTAAGCTCCATTGACTAGAACGAGACTTACTTCAGAGTAGACATACCTAGGATTGGGCTCTTAATCCTGGCAGAGATATATATCTGCACCCGTTTTCACATGCTAAGGGCAGGTGAAAAGGGATTCTATGTGTGTACAACGTGCTGTCCAGCCTTGCCAGAGATCCTCCTCATCCTTCCCCCACAAGCATGCCCTCCGCCAGCCAGCATTTGCAGCTCCTCTCCAGCAATGCACAGCAGCTGCTCAGGGCAGCAGAGGACATACAATTGTATGCCAAGCGCCTTCCTAAAGACACAGAGTATTCTGATACCTGAATTAAACCATATTTAATCACTTGTTTGCAAACATAGCTGTTTCTATGTGCACCTAAAGACCCCTCTCTTGTACAAATTCCTTTTTTGTTCTTACTCCCACAGTTGCTTAGAGTAATTTTACTACATGGAACTCATGTAAGCCATTTTTCAGAATCCATTCACTGCTTCTTCTCCTCGAAGTAGTGCCACACTACATACTACATGCTACAAGTGCACCTGTACAGTATTTTTCCCCTTATGTAGAAAAAGTGGCTAGGAGGAAGGGGATGTGGAGATTGACAGCCCAATCCTATGCATGTCTACTCAGAAGTGAGTTCATCTTTAGGGGGGGAAGCACATAAAAATATTTTATTTCTCCAATAAAAAATGGTTTAAAATAAATAAATAAATAAATAAAAAGATTAACAAGTTGTGAGTTCCTGCGCCTTTTTTTTTTTAACAAAAAAAAAACACTGCACCAGCAGAACACACATTCCACTGATGGTTTCAGTCCACAGAATTGGGCTGTATGTTGTGTACAATGGGCATAATGAGGAATCTGTACAATCCCAGACGAATTGTCCTGACCACATCCCTAAGTAGTCTATAGTGCCTCTTTCTCCATTCCACATCAACTGGGACTGGAAAGCTCATTCAATCACTGATGAACAAACAGCTCAGTTCTATTTCCTTATTGACAATGGGCCACAATAGAAATGTAAAATGCACTACACTAAAAGCAACAGAGCCCATACAGATGACCATATGGAGCTGCCTTACACTGTGTCAGACTATTGGCCCATCTTGCCCAGTGTGATCTACTCTGGCAGCACCTGTCCATTTCTCAGGCAGAGAATGCTCTTGGTAACCCTGTTACACTGAGATCCTCTCACAGAGATGCTGAGGATCACACCTAGAACCTTAAGTACAGCAAGCATGTGCTCTACCTTTGTGGTGTCATTTGCAAACTGAGCTTGGCATTCCATTTCCAAAGCATTCCAAGTTGTCCTTCAGAGCTCAGCCTCTTGGCACAAGTTGGCCAAGCCCATTCATCAGCTAATGACTAGAGATGGGTTTCTCGGTGATAACAAAACAAAAACACTTAACACCACTATTGCGCTTCTCATTTGTGTAAAAAACAAAAACCCAAAATCTGTGAAATCTAAAAAAAATGGACAGGTGCTGCCAGAGTAGATCACACTGGGCAAGATGGGCCAATAGTCTGATACAGCGTAAGGCAGCTCCATATGGTCATCTGTATGGGCTCTGTTGCTTTTAGTGTAGTGCATTTTACATTTCTATTGTGGCCCATTGTCAATAAGGAAATAGAACTGAGCTGTTTTTTAAAAAAAAAATTATCTAACGTGTACATATTCTCTAACACCTCTACATGCATCTGCTGACACTATACCACCTACCTAATACACTTAAAGCAATTATAATTTATAATTTAATAATGTTTAAAAATTATTTCATAATTATAAATTTATAATTACAATTTAATTGTACACGCTGTACAAGAACAAAGGTGACAGGGGTGACTGCAACAACTACCGCGGCATCTCTCTCCTTAGCGTTGTAGGAAAGCTGTTTGCCCGAGTTGTACTAAAGAGGCTCCAGGTACTTGCAGAGAGCGTCTATCCAGAATCGCAGTGTGGATTCCGAGCCAACAGGTCCACCACTGATATGGTATTCTCCCTTAGACAACTGCAGGAGAAATGCAGGGAACAACGACAGCCACTCTTTATAGCCTTCATAGATCTCACAAAGGCTTTCGACCTGGTCAGCAGAGACGGCCTCTTCAAGATTCTCCCCAAGATTGGATGTCCACCCAGGCTCCTCAGCATCATCAGATCTTTCCACAAGGACATGAAGGGCACTGTTGTCTTCGATGGCTCCACATCAGACCCTTTTGACATCCGAAGCGGAGTGAAGCAGGGCTGTGTTCTTGCACCAACCTTGTTTGGGATTTTCTTCGCTGTCCTGCTGAAGCAGGCCTTTGGAACTGCAACAGAAGGCATCTATCTCCGGACCAGATCAGACGGAAAGCTCTTCAACCTCTCCAGACTGAGAGCAAAATCCAAAGTCCAGCTGAAATGTCTGCGTGACTTCCTCTTTGCCGACGATGCAGCTGTCACTACCCACTCTGCCAAAGATCTCCAGCAGCTCATGGATCGTTTTAGCAAGGCCTGCCAAGATTTTGGACTGACAATCAGCCTGAAGAAAACACAGGTCATGGTTCAGGATGTGGACTCACCTCCCTGCATTACAATCTCTGAGCATGAACTGGAGGTTGTCCATGACTTTGTGTACCTTGGCTCAACGATCTCCGACACTCATTCTCTCGATACCGAGCTAAACAAGCGCATCGGTAAAGCAGCTACCACGTTTTCCAGACTCACAAAGAGAGTCTGGTCCAACAAGAAGCTGACGGAACATACCAAGATCCAGGTCTACAGAGCTTGCGTCCTGAGTACACTTCTGTACTGCAGCGAGTCATGGACTCTTCACTCACAACAGGAGAGGAAACTGAGCGCTTTCCACATGCGCTGCCTCCGACGCATCCTCGGCATCACCTGGCAGGACAAAGTTCCAAACAACACAGTCCTGGAACGTGCTGGAATCCCTAGCATGTATTCACTGCTGAAACAGAGACGCCTGCGTTGGCTTGGTCATGTCGTGAGAATGGATGATGGCCGGATCCCAAAGGATCTCCTCTATGGAGAACTCGTGCAAGGAAAGCGCCCTACAGGCAGACCACAGCTGCGATACAAGGACATCTGCAAGAGGGATCTGAAGGCCTTAGGGATGGACCTCAACAAGTGGGAAACCCTGGCCTCTGAGCGGCCCGCTTGGAGGCAGGCTGTGCAGCATGGCCTTTCCCAGTTTGAAGAGACACTTTGCCAACAGTCTGAGGCTAAGAGGCAAAGAAGGAAGGCCCATAGTCAGGGAGACAGACCAGGGACAGACTGCACTTGCTCCCGGTGTGGAAGGGATTGTCACTCCTGGATTGGCCTTTTCAGCCACACTAGACGCTGTGCCAGAACCACCATTCAGAGCGCGATACCATAGTCTTTCGAGACTGAAGGTTGCCAATACAACAATTACAATTTATAAAAATGCAGCCTTGGAATAAAAACACAGAACACCACTTTCTGCAAGTCTCATTTTTTGTCAAAAAATGAAACCTGTGAAACAATAAAGTCAAAAATACCCACCTCTGCTAATGACTATTGTCCAGGCTTCTTTTTGCTAGCAGTTAAGCAACTGATGGATCCAGGCTGCCTAGTCCTAGAAGGGAAATGATGCCTGGGTGTGCTCCTTGGTATAATACACTGAGGTTGGAGGTACAGCTGCCTTTAACTTTGAATAGGGGGATTGTTCTCAACTGTATTAGAGGGGAAACTGACAAGTGGGCAGCTTCTCAGAAAATCAAAATGGTCAGGCTCAGGTCAGCCTGGAAGGTGCACACCCAACTCAAGATGTATGGGAGCTGCTATTTGTTGGTTAGTCACTGCCTTGGGAGAAGTGTTCTGCACATGGGGCTGGTCATCCCATTGGCCCTGGAAGCCAGGCAGCACAACAGCTCCAGCCAGTGGCCACTTGGAGCCTTTTTGTGGGGCAGATTCTCACCTGCACCTCTGGCAGCACCTCCAACTATTTAAAAAGGGCAAGGCCAGGCAGTAGGTGAGGGGGCAGAAGCAGCAGATAAAGTACTGCTGGCAAGATGGTGCAGGGAGGAATTCTGATTCTTTTTTTAAATTGGAGGTGAGATTAGGGCAGTGGTATTCAAACTGGGGCGTTGCGACGCCCCAGTCTGAGGGTCCTGGTCCCTTTCCCCTTAAGGGGCGGGGCAGGGAGGAGGCAGCGGCACGATCCCCAGGATCACACTGCTCAGGAGGGCTGCAGGGGCCTTGGTGTACTTGCCCAGCCCCCCCGGGGGCGCGGGGAGCCCTGCGTGACCTTCGGCAGGGCTCCCCAGGTCAGGGAAGGTGACAGAGGATCAATCGCGCCCCGCTCTGCTAAACCGGAAGTGGTGCACGATCACCCCACTTCCCCTTTTGACCGGGCTGCAGGGACTGGGGTGCACCCTCCAGTCCCTGCAGCAGCCGTCCCTGGCTACGGGGAGCCAGGCACAAGCGCCTGCAGGGCTCCCCGGGTCAGGGAAAGTGAGAACGGGGTGATCGTGCTCCGCTTCCCGTTTTGCAGAGGCCAAGTGCAATCGCCCCACTCTCACTTTCCAACCTGGGGAGCCCTGCAGTCGCTTGTGCCTGGCTCCCCATAGCCAGGGACGGCTGCTGCAGGGACTGGAGGGTGCACCCCAGTCCCTGTGGCCCGGTCAAAAGGGAACATGGGGCGATCACACACAATTTCCGGTTTAGTGGAGCGGGGCACAATCGCTCTGCTGTCACCTTCCCTGACCCAGGGAGCCCTGTCAAAGTTTGCGCAGGGCTCCCCGCACCCCCGGGGGGCTGCAGGGGGCTTGGGTAAGTGCACCAAGCCCCTGCAGCCCCCCTGAGCCCCCTGCAAAGACTTACTGCGGGATTCAAACTCCCTGCGAGTTTGAAAACCGCAGGGTTAGGGCCTTCCTATCTGCACAAGCTCAGAGTTCCTCATTCCTTCTTAATGTTTGCTTTGTGTCCGGACTGGGCTTTGACCCAAACTGAGCACTGTCAGCTGCAGTGTTCTCTGTGGGACACCCATGAAGCACGCTCTTGGACGCAGGGTCATGGTCCTTTGATCTCCTTTGGCCTCAAGTGCAGGCTCCTCTTCCACCTCGTTCATGCCCACAAAGCACCGAGGCCCTGGCAATGAAGAGGAGACTTGTGCAGGATTCCACCGTTTCCCTCTGTGCTTCCTCCATTTTGCTGCCCCACCCCATTTTTTTGTAGTGAGAGAGACACACTTGGAATTAAAGTGGTTGTGACATCTAGGTGGCAGGCCATTGTGCGAGACCCTGAAAGTTTAAAAAACAAGTGCCATAGAACTCGGAGGGCTTAAAGCAGCCCCCTTTGTGGAGCAAAGGCCTGAGTTTTGATTCGGGACAATGGTGTTTCTCAAATTTCTTCCAAAAACCTGCACCCCATCTGTGATTTGAATGCAATCGCTTTTCTCTCACCCTGCAATTCATTTGGCAAAGACGAAGCAGATGCAAGAGACGGGGGCTGAATGTTAATGATTGGGTTTTACCTGAAACAAAACCAAACAAGTAAGAACAACAAAAAAGGAGCCCAGCGGATCCTTTTTAGAAACAAAACAAAACACATGTTTGAAGTTAGAGAGAAGGGTTGGATAATATAAAATATCATTTAAAAGGACTCCGATCATTAAGCGCCCAGAAGAGTTCTGCTAATGAGCCTCTCACAAATGAGGGACGTGCAGCTTTTCCTCGGCTTCCTGCTTAGCTTACTACAAAATGGCTTACCTGGGGTTGAGGGGGTGGGTGGTTCGCACAGTTTGTGTCCCCCCCATGGCAAGGTGGGAGTCTGCCCCCATTTAGAGTCCCTGCTGACAGACTGCAGAGATTTCAAACCTATGTTGATGAGTCTATTTTATTTTTAACAATATTATTACGATTATGAAGGGGTGTCTTTCCCTTCGGTGCCAAAGCATAAGCATTGCATTGCATCCTGGTTTTGAGACTGTTGATTTGGCAACGCTAACTCATCCAGCAAAGGGGCATGTTGTGGACTTTGGCCTTCAGTGTTGCTCATTCTGAGGGACAAGCATCTAGGGACTGATCCAAATCAGGCAATATCAGCTCTCTTGGCCCTGTAACGTATTTCCCAACACCTGGAATATATGAAAAAGAAAGTGCCTCTGAGCACATGGAGACTCATCACCTAGTAACAACCAGCCCCCACCTGGGATTTGGGGAAAGTGATTCCAGGTAGACATCTTAGAAATCAATAACTGGAGATATTTTTCTACAACCCGCTTTTCTCAAGAAGCCCAGGAGTTGAAGTGGGATTTGAAGACTGCAACTCCCACAACAGAAGACCAAAAAACAAAAAAACCCTTTCACAAGAACATAAATAACAAATTCAGAAGTGGATGGCAAAAGAGTTACAAAACAATGAGAAAATGTATGTTGCGTTGCCCTTCTGCAAATCAGTGCTGCATCCACGGTGAATATTTCCTGGGCTGGTCAGCCTGTCTTACACATGGTGAAATACACCTGAAAAAAGTGTGGAGAAGACCAAAAACAATGAACAGGAGTCAGGCAGCTAAAGAGTAAGGTAGCTAAAAATACTGGCAGGCCAATCCTATCCTGGGTGCAGCAGCACAAAAAATGGGCATGCTCTATCCAGTGGGGGAGGAGGTGATTCGGGAGGCTTTGGAGGGTAAAGGGGATTTAAAAACCCTTACCTCTCCATAAGCCTCCTGCTCCTCAATGGGTCTCCTTGGACCTGGACTAGTGATTTCGCTAGCACAAGTCCAAAGAGAGAAAAGAGACATGGAGGGTGCTCACAAAGGAGATAGGATCCAAGCTACACCCATCACCACCAAATCCACCCCCTCTCCCAGCCTCCCTGCTCTCCATTCTACCCCCTCCCCACCCAATTTCTCCCCCTTCCCATTCTGCTCTCTCTCTCTCTCTCTCTCTCTCTCTCTCTCTCTCTCTCTCTCTCTCTCTTTGCCTCTCCACTGGCTTACCTGCTCTGGTGGGTGGCAATGGTCCAACAAAGCAGTAGGAAGACTCTAGCTCGAGTGCTAGACAGAGTACACACTGGGAGTACTGGAACCTAAAATCCTACCAGCACTTTAGATCTTAAATCTAAATTTGCTAATGGAGCAGCTTTGAGTGTCCTGCTGCTTTTCAGCAGCCACCACCAGCAGAGCACAAATTCTACTGGTGGTTTCAGCCCATAGCATTGGGTTGTAAGACTTTTGTTTAAAGAGTGTAGAAGCCAAATACGCTGCCTGGCTATGTAACAGTTTTTAAACGCCCCAATTACAGTACTATTAATACAGTGTCCTGAACAAAGTTAAATTACCCTGGAAGCAGAATAAGCAAAAGGTAATTGTGTGGTTTTTGTTACTTCCACAAAAGGACTTGCGAGTCTCTGGAACTCACTGCTACAGAATATGGTGGTGGCAGGCAGTATAACCCATTTCTTAAATTGGCAAGATCATTGATGAACCATTGAAGAATGCCAGTTCATTGTGAAGGATTTGTACACTGCCTGATCAGTATGCATAGTTCCTAACTGGTGAAGATGAACAGTGACAGACAGGACAAGGTACACAAGTTCCTGTTTCTGTTGTTCATATCTGCATATTTCCCATGCGTTCATCTGAGTGCAAAACGTGCATGCACATTTTCCCATTCAGCTTGCAGGGATGTCTGGGGCCAACCGATACTGACCCAGTCCATCAGTCCATGACAGAGATCTCAGGAAGGGACTCTTGCTATGCCTGCTACATGAGATGCTTTTGCCAAGCATGCTAATGAGTCAGAAGCCTTCCATGTGCACAAGTCTCTCTGCTTCCTGCATCCAAGATGTCTTGCTTCTGAGTTTTGAGTTGCTTCACACTTCCAATTTGACCCTGAAGGACAGAACAGAGGAGTGTGGGAAGCTCCTATTTGCAGTCGCCTTGGCCCCTGAGCTGGAGAGAAGACTTGGCAAGATGGGCCTTTGGTCTAATCCAGGAAAGCCATTCTTAACACTTTGGATGCTTCCTAGGCCTTCGCCAAGTGAGAGGGGGACACAGAGGGCCATGAAACCCACCGCCAATTCCCAGCCTGCGCTGTAATACTTTGTACCCAAACTGTTGCTTCTGTTCCACCTTCAAGCGTGGATAGCTTTGTAGTTCTCCCAAACACACACACTTGATTGTGTGCTTTCTCTCCCTTCCCCTCCCCTCCTCCCCACTCTGCCCTATTCACATTACCTCAAAGTGCATTTAAGCATCAATAAGGTGCGAAGGGAAAATTGTCTGTCACTTTAATCCAGGCCTGAGGGGCTGGGAAATAAAAAGAGAGAGAAAAGGAACGGTTCTTTAAGAGCCTAAAAATCCATACAATAGCTGTGGGAATGCTGGTCAGGCGGCCCTTTCCTTGCCCCTGCCTCCCTGGTGATCCCTCAATTAGCACGCAGGGCTGTATTCTATAGGAGCACTTGTCTTTCAAGGTGAGCCTGTTTGTTTAAGGGGGCTCTTTTCATATTTACTAAGTTTGCCTCCAGAGAAAGCCAAGGGAGCCCGGTGACTGTAATGGCCGAAGAGGGATTTGGGGAGCAAAGTAAGAAGCCTCCTCCAAACCCCACAGTGGCAGGTGGGACTGGAGAATGGGAGGCAAATAGGCCTGGGGCCTTCTGAGTTTGAAAGCCTGGCTCCAAGGGACACTAAATGAAATTAGCTCCCAGTGCAAGCCAGAGCTATTCAGATCAAGGGAACCCGCACCACTGCCTTTCATAGGACATACATGACATCCTACACACCTGTGGCGTTTCCGTGTTGCAAGCCTGCTTTTGCTGGTGAATTTAGATTTGAAAGGGAGCAGAAAGGGGCTGATTAATTGGGGCTGCAAATCCATTCATTTGTTCACCGCATATTCATCAGGATGGAACCAGTTGTCCTCTGTGATCAGGCATACCGAGAGCTCTTGATTTTGAGAAGATTTCCCATACACAGAATGGGTTTACCTGTGCTACTTAATCATCTTTTTTTCCTTTTCTTTAAAAGACGCAACATTTTGCTCACTGCAAGCCACTGTGATGTTTCTGTGAATTGATTAAACGCATGAAAATTGATTCAACTAAAAATCATCAATGAATATTAAATATCAGAAGAAAATGAATTTTCTTAAAAATCCATACATATTGCACAAAAACAGTAGGTGCTTCTAGGATTCCTGGTTGGGGTATATGGTGTGGGTAGTGGCTTAACTAGCACTTGGCAGTTGGGGCAGGATATTGGAATACCCCTGCTTTGAGGAAGGTATCAGGGAAGAAAAGTAAAAATAAGCCATGATGGTGAAGAGAGGCTTTAGGAAAGAGCTTTTGTGGTGTGAGGGGAGGACACATGGAAATAGGAGAATCTGGCTTATAAGTGATCATCGTATAAAATGGTCTGCATAACTCCGTACATTAACTCCTCTTAAGATTCTTATAAACTGCAGTCCCTGCAGTCTGTTACAACATGTCCATTTTCCCCCTCGTCCCTTTTTTTCCTTGCTTAACATCCAAGTTAATGAATTCTTGCAAACTCAAAAGCTTTCTGAGCAGAATTGTCTCTCATTCTGGTTGGTTTGGATAAAGGTATGACTAGGTTTTGGCTTTTGGGGAAGAAGGGGACATGGTTATGAAGGTTCTCTTTCCTGGGAGTGCTCGGAAAGCAGCAATTAAGAGAGCACCAGCTCTGAGTGTGGGGCACGCACCAGCACTGGGTGTCTAAAGAAGAGAGTAGGCAGAGTGCCTTTGGCTGACCTCCTCACTCCTCCTCTCACTGTTGTGGGGAAATTCAAATAAACTGAGATGGAGGGAAGGCAACTTGGCAATGAGTCTGACTTGCACCCCAAAACCATGCCTATTCTTTTATTATTATTATTATTATTATTATTATTATTCCAAACTACATGAGTTACAGTTGTTAGCTGTTAAGCAAGTATCAGTCCAGTATTATGATGTTCCTAATGATGCCCTTTCTTTGCAGATCTGATGGTGTTATTTCAGTCAGTTGCAGTTGTTTAAAGTAATTTGCAAAACTTTTCAAGATTGTTCCAAGTGTCCCAGTGACAACAGGGACCACTTTGGTATGTTTTGTCCATTGTTGTGTGATTTCAATGGTCAGGTCTTGGTATTTTGTCATTTTTCTTTTTCATCAACTCTGGCATCACCAGGAACATATTATTATTATTATTATTATTATTATTATTATTATTATCTTGCATATCACAGCTGCCTGTTCTTTAGCTGGGCTTGGTGTTAATTACTAGTCGGGCCCCACCTGATGTATTTACGGATAATGTGTGCTGAACCAAGCAGGGTAGTTTTTTGAATTTGACCACTAATAATTTGGTCAATGTTCAGTTGTTTTAAATGCAGTTCAAGCGTTTTGCATCCAGTGTACCACTCACCACTGGGATAACCATTGCTGGCTTGTGCCATAAGCTTTGGATTTCAATTTCTAAATCCTGATACTTACTAATTTTTGTCATGCTCTTTTTCATCATCATCAAGAACACCTTTCTTTTGAATCAAGCCTTAGGCTGCAATTCTAGCCACACTTACCTGGGAGTAAGCCCCATTGACGCTAATGGGACTTACTTCTGAGTAAACATGTTCCTTTCTAGTGCATGGGGCTTACTCCCAGGTAAGTGCGGCTAGGATTGCAGCCTTTGTGGTCTTGAACTAATGTGAAGACTTGAACTAATTGCAGCCAGACTCCAGCTCGGAGCAGTTGCAGCCTCCAGCCGGCCTTGGAACCGAGGCCCAGGCGCGAGCGGGATCCAGCGCCCCTCCCTTTTCTCCGCGAAGCGGAGGCGCAGGCCAGGAAGGCCGGGCGGGCGGGCGGCTGGAGGGCGCGCTTCCTCCACGGGCGATCCCTGGCGAGGCCGCGGCCCCCGCAGAGAGCGTGGAAGGAGGCGCCGGAGCAGCCCTCGCGGGGAGGTGGCGCTTCGCAGCTCCGCTCCCCCTGGCCGGGGCGGGGGGGGGCAGCCCAAGCCCTGCAATGAAAACTGTTCCTGAGTCACTTTTAATGAGCCTCCTCGATTTAATTAGCAAAGTTGAAACATGCAATTAAAAACGAGCTCCGCTGAGCGGCTCTTCAAGGGAATCAGGCCCGGCCGGGCGGGGGGAGGAGAGCAGCGGGGCCTCGAGCAGGCGGAGGCGCAAGGAGAGCCCGCGGAGGCTTCCGGGCGCGACCCGCCCTGGGCTGGGTGGCTGCGCAGGTGGCGAGGAGCGCCACCACGCCTTGCGGCAGGTCCTCCAGGCAGGCAGTCCTCCGGAGGAGACCAACAGCACGCTCCTCTGCGCGTCTACTCAGAAGTAAGTCCCATTGTGTGCAATGGGGCTCACTCCCAGGAAAGTGTTCCTAGGGTTGCAGCGGGGAGGCCGCTGAACTGAAAGGAAGCCAGGCCGACCTTGGGGCTTGAGGACACCCAGGCCTGGCCTCGCGCGCCTCTCCTGGGTAAGGGGGAGAAGAAGCCCCGGTCCTACTGAGAGCCAGGCTGATAGTAGGCGATGGACAAGCCCCCCGGCAGGAACAGTGGCGTAGCTGGGGAGGGTGCACAACACTAAGTTTCGCAGGGAGCCTCACCGCAGCGTACAAGGGGGCTCTCTCCTTTGTACGCCTCCGTTTAGCTCCCGCGACCTGGAATGGCTCCGAAGGAGGGGCCTCTTGCACGTTGCGGTAAGGCTCCCTTGGCACGCCCCCCTCCAGCTACGCCACTGGGTAGGAATCAGCTCAACGATAAAGCCAGACTTTCATTGCTGGGAAGGACGATTGCAGCACACCGTATCCGGATCTACTCTTGGGAGTTCATTGTAAAACTTCCACCCATGTGAATGACCTGGTGGTGCGTTGCACAGGGCAGTCTTAGCGACGGTTTTCCTGACATTAGCAAAGAGCAAAGCTGCATTCCGATACATGCTTTCCTGGGAGTCAGCCCCATTGAACGCGATGGGACTGACTTCTGAATAGACACGCATACTCAGAAGTATTGGGCTGCAAGTCAACACCCCTGATTGGGGTGGCTGGAAGTCTGAATCATTTGGGGGGGAGGGGAAAGAGGAACCATTAACCCATTTGTGCCCGGCCCACAGGTGTACACATTTGATCCCTGTTGCGTATATGCAACGTTGGGCAGAAATAGCTTTAAATGGAAGGAACCATAAACTGAGTTCTAATTCGACATCCATAAACATGGAGGAAAGGCAGGGCAAAAACATGTAAAAATCTATTAAATAAATAAAAAGACTTGACAAATTAAAAATTAACAAACCACTGCGTTTCATGGCATGTATCAGATCAACAAGCGGGAAACGAAAGTGGTTGGTTGGCAACCTAGTGCTGACTTGTTAATTCAGGATCAAAAATAAGCAGCTTATTGCTAAAACCTGCTTGCTTGGGGCAAAATTGAAAGGTAGCCTACGGCTGCCACCTTATCCACACTTATCTGGGAGTAAGCCTCATTGGCTATCATGGGGCTTACTTCCGAGTAGATGTGCCTAGGCTTGGGCTAGGAGTTACTTATTTTAATTGGCGGGATGGGAGATTCATGGAAACAGCTGGTCAGTTTAGCTTCTCTCCCCGTCTAACAACAGGTATAATTATTGCAGAGACAGGAGAACAGCCATCAGCCTGGCTTCTGCACAGGGAAGTCCTGCTTCATCAACTTTGAAGGATTATTTATAAATAAATAAAATATAAATATAAATTTCTATAGAGGAATATGCAATGGGTCAACACTTTAGGCTTGAGCAGCCGGAGATTAATCTTTACGTTTCTCCCCAAAGGCTCTTGTCTCAGTTTAGCAGTCCCACGTCAGGTCCACTTGTGGATTTTGGGATTGATTTGAAGGACAGTATGCAGAAGTTAGGAGGGACACACTGACCTTTTTTGACAGTGTAGGCAAGCAAACAGCGAGGTGCCCTCGCGATCTGACTTGACACCCGTGCTGTTTGTGTCATTCTGACGTTATCCAGAGGCAGCAGTGAGGGAAGTTGCAGAGACTTCAGGTTATTCAGGATGGTGGAGACCAAACTGGGAGCAGCACCAAAAGGGTGCCTCTCAACAGAGTACGTGCTGCCCTCCAAAAAGTAGTAGTAGTTGCTTTCGTTGAATGAGATGGGAAATCTCAGTTAATGGAAGTAAACTGGAAATGATGTTGGACACAGTAAATCCTGCCCCCCCCCCCACGTCGCATGTACACTGGTGGAGTCTGAACTGGCTGTGATTGTCTAGGAAAGAGTTCGCAGGAGCGCGGTAGGTCCCTCCGCCTCATCATGGGCTGTGACAATGAAGAAGGGGAATACCAAGTGAAGGCTTATTAGGAAAGGGACCCCAAATAAAATTGCCCTTATATCTCGTAATGCCCTTATATAAATATGGTTTGGTCACATTTGGAATACGGGGTACATCTCATTAAAAGATGCTTCAAAGATCCAGAGACTGGAGCGCCATCTCTTCAAGGTAAGGCTAAAATGTTTTTTTTTGGGGGGGGGGTTAGTTTAGGGGGGAAGAGAAAAAGAAGACTGAAGGGACGCAGGATTAAAATCATGAATGATTCGGACAAAAAACAAAATCATCCATGGCTCATAGCACATGGCTTCAACCCAGTGAAAACTGATCAGCGGTCAATAAGGAGAGACAGGAAAAAAAGTACTGTCGTTCACACAACATATAATTGGTTTGCAGAACTCACTGCCACAAGATGTAGTGCTGATCACTGGCTTAGGGCCAAATCCTATCCAATTTTCCAGTGCCGGAGCAGCTGTGCCAATGGGGCATGTGCTCATCTGGTGGTTGTGGGGCAGTCACAGAGGCCTTCTCAAGGTATGGAAACACTTGTTCCCTTACCTCAAAGCCACATTGCAGCTGCGCTGGTGCTGGAAAGTTGGTTAGGATTGGACCCTGAGGTAGATGGCTTTAAAATGGGATTATTAGACAACTTGACGGAGGACAAGTCTGTAAGCTAAGCAGGTAGGTATGAGCCGGCACTTGAACGAATTCTCCAAGTTCAGAGATAGCCTGCTTCCCTCCGAGTACCAGCAGTTGATGCTGGGCGCCTTGCCTCTGTATGGACTTCCTGAAGGTGTCTGGTTAGCCACTGTGGAACAGGATGGTGGACTAGCGGACCTTTGGACTGCTCCAGGAGGGCTCTTTTGTTCTTCTTTCACTTTGCATGAAAAGACGGTTACTTTGGGCTTGAACACGTGTCTATTTCACCGATGAGGCGGAGTCCACTGGAGTTCTGCAGCCCTGAAAGGCAGAACTTCCCATGGTCTCAGTCCAGGGTGACCAGATCCAATGGAGGACAGTGCCTGCGCCTTTAACCATTGTGTGGAAGAGAGAATTTGGGCAGGTGCAGCTCACCCTTCCTCGGTGAGCTGCACCTGCCCAAATTCTCTCCTTTTTACAATAGATAGATACTCTCTGGTCACCCTGTCTCAGTCCCACCAGCCAGCCAATCAGGGAACACCTTATTCCTTGCAGGCACACACAGGCCCTAATGGCTCAGGATGGTGCTGCAAAAAGAATTGGGGTGGGGGCTAGGAAATGCTCCTCAAACAAGGATCAGACGACCCCCCCCATCTTTTCCCCACAAACTAAGCAGACATTTTGTCAGATTCAGGGTGACCAGATCCAGTGGAGGACAGAGTGCCTCT
This sequence comes from Tiliqua scincoides, assembly GCF_035046505.1. Taxonomy (NCBI): domain Eukaryota; kingdom Metazoa; phylum Chordata; class Lepidosauria; order Squamata; family Scincidae; genus Tiliqua; species Tiliqua scincoides. The sequence continues at coordinate 157,908,301 of NC_089824.1, forward strand.
GCCTTTCACCACTGCATAGCAGAGGGCATTTGGGCAGGTGCAGCTCGACATGGGAGGGTTTAAAAAGCTGCACCTGTCCAAATGTCCTCTTCTATGCAGTGGTGAAAGGCAGAGGCACTCTGTCCTCCACTGGACTTGGTCAGATCAAGCCTCAAACCGGAAAGCTTGTAACTGGCTTTAAAGGGCAATGCAGAGCTTCTGAGAAAATCCACTCTTTCTGTGAGGCTTGTGATGCCCTGAAATAAAGAAAGCCCCTGTGCAAGACCTGCACCCTGGTCCGCGTAACCACACAACCGTCTCACCTCCAGCTAGGGAATGTTTGTGTGGCGCAGTCAGGAACCCGGGTGTCTCCCTATCCCGTAAGCCCCCAAAGCATTCCCAGTCCTCTGAGATCTAGTCCCTTCGACTCGCGGTGATTCTATCCGCAGGACACCGTTTGCATGGAAGTCGCTTCCAGTGAAATCGCTTCCTAGTCCTCACTGAGAGTAGATTCGATCTTATAGATTCCCCCCATGTCATTTGCCAAAACTAAAGCCATCTTTAAAATGGGGGGGGGGGGGTAAAGAGGGACAGCCCAATGCAACTTGCACACTTTCTTGGGAGTAAGCCCTATTTATTCTAATGGAACCTACTTCTGAGCAGACAAGCCTAGGCTTGGGCTGAGTCTTTTCGCTGAAGGGGGTTGCAGTTGGAGGTTCCTGAAAAGAAAGGCGAGAACCCCTGGCAGGCAGAGAACTTCAGAGCCTGACCTCAGTGGGGCCACCGACTCAGCCCCACTCCGAGGGGTCGATCTGCTCTGATGCCACGCGAGCTTGTCACGTCCACGCGATCAAGGAGGTTTCCCCAACTGGGAAACGGTGCTTGTGGGGGGGGGGAGATAAATGTTACCAATTCCTCCTGTGTCAGACGAGCTGAACCTCCAGGTTGGAAGCGTTGCTGGGGAGGAGTTTTCCAGCCCCCCTCCCCTCCCCTCCCGGTTATTTATTTATTTATTTGGTTGGTTTCGAAGGCGAAGGGCTCGAGGGAGGGGACGGGCGGGGAGGGTAATTTTCATTCTTGTAATTTTGGTTGGGGGATAATTACTTTTAATGTCAAAAAGATTTAGTTTAATATCATCTCTATTAGGCTGCTGGGCGGATAATTAAAAGTGAAGCTGAGAGCAGGAGGGAAAGCAGATGGGATTTGCTTACTTTGATTCAGTAGGTAAATAATGAAAAAGTCAGTGGCGAAACCCCCCCCCCTCGAACAATTGAAACCTGAAAGATCACCCACATTATTGGAAGCCCCTGCAAAGTGCCTCCTCGCAGAGGAGCCGGATAAACATACACGCAACGAGGACTATATTTCACCCAGCAGCTCCCCTTTCTGCCCCCTCCTCGCCGCCTGGAAGAGATGCCTCCTTTCTCCCCCCTCCCCCCCCCCCGCGATCAGACAGAGGAAATAATCTTTTAATTAAGATTTTGTTCGTGCAAACAGGAGCTGGAGAGTCCGGGATCGGAAACTCTGGCCAAATGGAAATCAGTGCAATAAATAACAACTCCCGTTCCCTACTGTTATTTATATCAGGGGCGGTGGGTAAAGGGGTCTGTCCTCCCCCAAGTAAATTAAGCCCGACCCACAGTGCAAGTTTTACGAAGAAGAAACAGCTGGGGGCGTAGAAAGAATCACCCGCCTCTTGATCGATTATAATACGATCAAAGCAGCAGGATTCTCATCGTTGTGGAAGACTCGGGCCTCAGAGACCAATCCTATGCATGTCTACTCAGCAGTAAGTCCCATTATAGTCAATGGGGCTTACTCCCAGGAAAGTGTGGATAGGATTGTAGCCTCAGTCGTCCCCCTCCTAGAAACAGGACTTGCTTCGAAGTGAGCGTGTTTAGGAACAGGCGACGGGTTCTCTGGGACGGGTAGTGGGGGAAGAAGGAATCCATCCCTTTAATAAGGTGTCTGGACTTCCAACCCTCTCCAAGAGTTTCTAGGCGTGGGGATGACGCCCCAGAGCGCAGGGTCTTGGAGGGGGGGGTATGCGAATGATGCTGATGAGGACGGTGCTGATCACAGCCAAATGGAGTGTCCTCTTGCAGGACACGAGCCTCTCTCGCTCTCCGGAGCTGGCAAACCTTCTCCCAGACCCAGCAGGAATTCGACTGGGCTCTTCCAACCCACTCCGGTTCTCGCACCCAGTTCGATCGGGTGTGGAAACGCGTGGCACCGGACTAGGGGCGCGGGGTGACCCCAGGAGAGGCTCCCACGGGGGCGGTGTGCGCCTCTTCTCCCTTCTCTTCCCCTCCCCTCGAGGTTTGGCTCCGCTCTGAATCGGATCAAGAGACGTGTCTGTCCCCCCCCGCCCCCCCTGCGACTTCACATCGCTGGGCCCGGTGCCCCCGCAGTGGTCTGGTCAAGTTCAATCGCCTCCCGCGCCTGGCTGACAAAAGGGCCTGTTCTGTGGCCCGGGGGGGGGAGCATTCCCAGGGCGACTGGGGGCCAGCTCGCTTCCCCCCCCCCCCCGCGCAGCTCTTGTCCCTTGGGGTTGGGGCGTCGAGAAGGGGACCAGATGGAGCAGAGGGGATGCGCTGGGGGAGAGCGCTTGGGGACTGGCTGGGCAGGTGAAGAGAAAGAAACAAGAGGACCCAGAACCCCCCACCCGGTATACTCCCCCCTTTGGCCCCAGGCGTGGCGAGGGACATGTAGGGCGAGAAGGAAGGGGGCCTGTGGGAGCAGACCGATCTGCGCCTTCTCCAGCCCCGTCCAGTCAGCAGCAGCTGCCCAGTCCGAGGCCGCTGTTCACGTTGGGGCTCATTTACAGCCCACGCCTAAGCGGGTTCACTCAAAAGTAAGCCCCATTGTGTTCGGTGGGGCTTGCTCCCAGGAAAGTGTGCCCGGAATTGAAGCCCTAGACCTTTGCTGTCAAGGCGAAGGGTGGAAGGAAACCAAACAAAGCAGCCTCCGAATCAAGCAAGCCCCCGGCCAAAGAGAAGGTCTCCTTGCTGTCATTCATGCAGAAATACCCCCCTCCCCGCCGGTGCCTTGGATACTTGCAGGTGCGGGGCGCTCAGGGAGAACTTCAGGCGCCAGTCCCAACCCTGCAGCCCGTCCGGATTCGGAGGCATGCACTGCCCGGCCGTCGCCACGTCTGGACCTCGGAGAACGACTTCCCTGGGCAAAACTTCGAGGGTGCGAACGCCAAATGGAGAGCCAGCCGCCCGCCGCTGCTACAGTTTCACTCCGCAAACACACTCCGGATTCAGGCTGCCATCCTATGCACTTTTTCTTGGGGTGAAGCCCCACTGAGTTCAAGGGGGCTTACTTCTGAGTAGACATGCATAGGCTTGGTCTCTAAGGCTGCAATCCTATACACACTTTCCTGGGAGTGAGTTCCATAGTACACAGTGGGACTTACTTCTGAGTAGACGTGCATAGGATTGGGCTCTCAGTAGGTTGTGGGAGATCCTAGACTGAGGCTACGATCCTATACACACTTTCCTGGAAGTAAACCCCATTGAACATAGCGGGACTTACTCCTAAACGGAGGTGCTGGGGATTGCGCGGAAAGTGTGCCACGATCACTTCGGAGTCAGCTCCCTGGAAGTCAGTGGCACGGAGTGATTTACGACCAGCTCAACCTCTGTTTTATTTCGGGGTAGTAATGGTCGAGACAAGGGTTAGGAAAGCTTCGCCGGAGCCGTTGTAACGCTATTTGCACAGGCTAGAAACGTGCCGGTAATTTGCGGAGTGAGACCCCCTTATTTGGGGCAGGGGGGGCGGGAGGGGGAGGTTCGCTCCTTCGGGCAGGGTCTCCCGCATCCCGGCGCAGTATGGAGGGGGAGGAAGGGGCGCCTGGAGGTGCTTCCCTCTCAGAGGAGGAGAAAGAGTCCCCTAGGTGCGCGATCGTTGCGGGGCGCCGTCTGGGAGGTTGAAGGTGCCCTTCCAAAGGAAACCTCTTGTCCCTGTGTCACAAACAGCGCAGCTGGAAATCGCAGGCGGCGGGGGGGGGGGGGAGAAAGAGAGACAACTTTCTTCTGCCAAAGCCTTTCCCGACATCCGAAGTTCTCGGCTTCCTGCGAAGAGAGCCCCGTTTCGCGGAACAGGCGCAGCGGACACGCTTTGGTCAGTTCACACGCACACCGGGTCGGCCCACGCCCCTCCGCTGCAAGAGACGCGCGCGCCTAGGGGGGAGCACAGGGAAAGAGGGGAGTGAGGGAGGGAGGGCATCCTTTTCCTGGGATTGTATCTGCCTCCCTTGCTGGTGCTGGAGGACTTTCCCCCCACCCCGCAAAATACATCTTTACTAGAAAGTGAATCCAAATCACCGAGCTGTATTTCAATCTGGGGGCTTCCCGTCTGCTCCCTGTCACTTCCTCGTTTCCGCTGAAAAACGCTCAACGCTGAAACTTTATGCAAACCGTATATTGTTCTCGCTTCGGGGCAGAGTCTCCCTTTCTTCCCCTTGTTTAAAAAAAGTTGCGTGGGCACTGATGGCCAACAATACAATAAAGCGACTTCAACAGCCCCAAATTGCTCTTAGTTAGTGGGTTCTTTTCAGTTTGAAAACGGAACAAATTTTTGGGGAAAAATGTACACTCACATCCCTGGGAGTCTGTGTATTTTTTTTTTAAGTTGAAGGTATTTTTTTTAAAGGTTTAATTGCCTAGGCAAGAGTTAATTCAAGTCTGACAGCACAATCCTAGGCATGTCTACTCAGAAGGAAGTCCCATTGCATCCAGTGGTGCTTACTTCCAGGGAGGTGCGCATGAGATTGCAACATAAACGTGTATCTATTCGGATATGTAAGGACTATGGCTACGGATGGTATTAGTGTGAGTATATATGATAGGTAGGAAAGCATATATTTGTGTTTACACACACACCCACACATTTTCACAGACTTGCACACATATCCGATCCTCAAATGTGATGGCGGATCGCGCTGCTGGAGATGCTTGGGTCTGCGATCCCAACGAACACACGTACTTGAAAATCGAGTTACATCAGTGCCCAAACGTGTTTAGAACTGGTGTGCCATAAACGCTTTCGATTTTCCTTTTACACATCATGTGTGCCCCGCACTCTCTCGCCCGCCAAAGGCTGTTTTCCTGCAGTTTCAGTGGGACAGCCTGATTTCTGTGATTACATTCGACTTCATTCGCCTAACAAATAAAGTCGCCTCTTTTTCAGTTATTTGCTATTAATATTAATAAAATAATAATTTTAATATATGACGCCTTCGGTTTCTATGACAACATACCGGATTTTTCGTTTGGTTTTTGTTTTGTTTTGCCTTGTTTTGAGTATGTGTGTGTATATGAGAGAGAGAGAGAGACTGACTGGTATTTTTTTTCGTTCAGATGGCGGGCATCGCCTCCAGATATTCATGAAAATACAGTTTATATAATGGGGGGGAGGGAGGAATATGCCTCACAGCGTATGGATTTGCAGGAGGACCCCAGACCTGACCCTGCTCTCTCCCTTCCCAGAAACTATTCGTATTTTAAATAAAAAAATGATCCCAACTCCAGCCAGCCTTCGCTTCTGAACACGGAAGGCACCGAGTATCTGCAGTGGGAAGAACTGGCCCGTCTCTGAGCAGCGTGTCCCACAGTCCGCCTGTGCAATCTCACCCAGAGAGCCTGTTTCGTGTGCTTGGGGAGAGTTTGCTGCACTCACAGCCCGATCCTAAGCGGGTCTACTCAGCAGTAAGTCCCGTTATGTTCAGCGGGGCTTGCTCCCAGGAAAGTGTGCATAGGCTTCTTCTTCCGGGAAGAAGCCTGGCTGGGCTGATCATTTCATACCCAAGCAGCAGCTCCCGGGAAGCGGCGTCATTTCTCTCCCCACCGGCCGCCCTCAAGAATGTCCCGAAGCGGCCATCCAAGCGCAGCGCTTTCCCAAAGCACCTGGATCTGGGCGCGGGCTCCGGGGGACAAGCTGGAGGAGGGGACGGGACGCGCAGACCCCCCCCCCCCGCCGGAGGTTCAGCTGGCAGGCAGGCAGGCAAGGCGAGGGGGGCTCCTCCTGGCAGGTACGTTTCAGCAAGGCTACAATCCTATGCACACTTTCCTGGGAGTAAACCCCATGGAATACAGTGGGACTTAATTCTGAGTAGACATGCATCGGAGTGTGCTTTTAGGCTACAATCCCATGCACACTTTCCTGGGAGCAAGCCCCACTGAACTTAATGGGACTTACTTCTAAGTAGACCCGTTTTGGATTGGGCTGTAAAAACAGGGGGTTCGAACTGCGGAGGGATGCGGGACGAACTGCTCCCCACTGCCCTACTCCCATGCCCTGCTCCCCTACTCCCCACTGCCCCAGCCACCTAGAAAGTCCAGAGCACCCTGGGGGGCTCCTCTCCCGCCCCACCCGCTCCTGGTAAGCAGACCCGACGGCCAAGATCGGCCCAGGGAAATCGCCCGCGTCGCTTTCGGAGGGAAGAAGGGCCAGAAGTCAAGATCGCTCGTCAGCGCTGCCTGCCTCCCTTTCCTTAAACCGTCCCCCCCCCCCCGGAAATGTGTGTCCGCATGTGGAGAGTCGAAGTGGATTTCAGTGGGGGAACTTGGGACAGCCAAGATCGTTGCCCTCGTAATTTCCCCCCCAACGAACCCAGGCGCCTAGATTGACTGCTTCAGAAGCGATCAGGGCTGTCGAGTCTTCTTGGCGTAAAGGGACTAAATATTCTGAAATAAAGCTATCCGATGCCGCGATCGCAGCAATTCTAATTATTATTACCATTGATACTGTTACTATTGCTGCAGTGGAGTGGAGGGCTTTCGAGTCGGCTTGTCCGTCTGGAAACCAAACGAGGCTTAAACCACATCTCCGAAGCGCACGAAATGCCAGTCGTCCAGCGCTCCCCTTTGCCAGCCATGCCGATTTCCAGTGCTACAGGCTTTTTAGAAAATCCCCCAGGATCTGAATTGGGTTTATCATCTGATTTTGATACTGGGCGAGAATATGGGACCAGTAGCAAGGACATGGACACTGACAGCCCAATCATATCCACACTTTCCTGGGAGTAAGCCCCATTGACTCTAAAGGAACTTACTTCTGAGTAGACATGCATCGGTTTGGGCTGTTCGGCTGCAATCCTAAACACACTTTCCTGGGAGTAAGCCTCATTGACTATAATGAGTAGACACACATGCAAACGATTGGGCTGTTCGGCTGCAAACCTATCCGCACTTACCAGAGAGTAAGTGCAGAAACCTATCCGCACTTACCCATTGACTATAATGGGACTTACTTCTGAGCAGACAGGCCTAGGATTGGGCTCTACGTGAACGAAATACCATTGGTATGAATAACTTCTTTCAAATCTTCCCTCTGGGATGAGAAGAACGTCTGCCTGGCCCCACGGCTCCCAGGCACCTGGGCTGGAAAATGAGTTGTTACTGCTTTCGAGGCAACTTACTTCCAAGTAAGTGTGTACTTTGATCTGTTACCTCCTCCAAACAAGCAGGTCCCCAGGAGCGTGACGTCAGCCGAGGTAGCTCCAGCAAACGTGTGATCAAAAACACCAGAAGGTCAAAAAGGGATCTAGTGATAGCCGCTTTGATTGCTCACGGATCGGTTTCCTGTTTTAATGGTCCCAGTGGAAACTCAGAAATACTCTTGATTGATTTTTTCAAAAACAAACTACTCCTAATTAAATTCAAGGGAGGGAAAGCGACATACCCCAGAAAGATAAAATAAATTAATGTTACTTTCCAGATAGAAAAATAGAAAATCCTACCTCTCACAGAGCCCCTTTCCACAGCGAGCGCAGGGATGGGCAAGCCGCACCTGCAGATGGAGAAGGCAGAGGAGAAGGCAAAAGTTAGTGGCTACTGGAAAAATAAAATCACTCGATTGAATGGTCACCTTCGCACGGTGTACTTTCCCCCCTCCTCCCTCCTCCCCATCGCCGACAAGCGACACCCTGCAAAAACCGAAGTGCAAACCGCACACAATTTATGGGCAGACCCACGACCGTTTTCAGGGGGTTCAACGAGAACTACCGGGCAAGAAGCGATCGCAGAAATTTTGCACACACGCACAGGGGGAGAGAGAGAGAGATGGAAACTATTTGCAGGTTTTACACACACACACACACACACAGAGGAGAAATGGAAACTCTTTGCAGGTTTTTCTCCCTCCTCGGTGCAGCCCCCCCCCTTAGGACCCTTCGCCCCCCTCCTTTTCTTACAACAGTTTATTTGAAAGAAGCTTCGGGTGGACACAGTAGACAAGGGAGTGACCAATCAGAGAGGCCCTCTCCTCCCTCGGCCAATGGCGGGCGCCACATTGTTGTCAAATGTTGTCTAATGGCAACAGGGGCAACAATAGAGCGAGCGCAGGCGGGCGGCTGGGCGAAGATTGCATCTCTTGGCAACTCTCGCCTTCTCCAGTGTCACACATGCAAAGCTGGGGCTGAGGGAAGGGGGGCGCCGCGCCGCGCCGGGCTGGCTCTGCTGCGGGCGGAGGGGAGCTTCGGACGGCTGGTTGGTAGGACTTGGACTGGGGGAGAGGGATGAGGGAGGGAGGCTGAGAGCGCTGCGGGAAGTTGGTGCGCTGCGGAGCGCAAGTGCTGCGGGGATCCCTGGCTGGTGGTTGTGCCTGCCTGCCGCCCCCTCTGCTGCTGCTCTTGGGCTGCGGTGCCGCTGCCGGGATCTTGTTGGGGCCGAGGGGGCAGCCGGGATCTTGTTGGACGGGGCACTGGTTATGTTACATCTCCTGGGGGACGTATGCGCTTCAGCGGGGACAGTGTTTTGTAACATTGGCCGCCGACTGGGCGCAGCTGATGGTTGCACTGAGCGGAGGCGGTCGCGGTTGTTCGCTCAGGAAAAGAAATCCACGGAAGAGAACTCGGGTGGAGGCTCCAGTGGCGCTTTGTGGATCGCAAGGACAGAGGGGATGGGCGGGGTGTCATTTCAGGGGCTTAAGGGCTAGAGAGATTGAGGCTGCCATCCCATCCAAACTTACCTGGGAAAAAGCCTCCTTGACTGTAATGAGACTTACTTCTGAGTAAACCTGGATAGGCTTGGGCTCTGAGTGGTTTGCTCCTAGGCAGTGAGGGAGCCCCTCTTTCTCCCACTGCAGGTTGGCGGTGTGGGGCTACTCAGGAGGAGTAAAACAACTGCGGGGGCACTTTTTGTTTACCTCTTAGAAAAGTGAAATTGGTTTGCTTTCCCTTGGTCTAGACTTGGAGGAACAAATGCCCTGACGGGGGGGGGGGGGGAGGGCGGAGACTCCTGGGGGAAGGGAGGACGATCTTGGAGTAGGACGCGTGTAGACTTACTTCTGGCTCCAGACTTTCTTTGAGAGTCTGTTAGAGGAGTCCGTGGGGAAGTTTCTAAGAGAGCCAGTTTGGGGGGGATACTTAAGAGGCCGGGACTTTGCGCAGCGCCCAGCCTAGGGCGGGAAGCAACCCTTCCAGCGGGGGCGGGGGAGGTTTGAGTGCCTGGTGTGGGGGAGGCCCAGGGCCGGAGCGATCCCGGCTGCCCTCCCCGCCAGGATGGAGCTGAGGTCCGAGATGCCTGCCGTGGCCCCGGCGCCCTCTTCGGTGCCCCCCAGCTCGGTGGCGGCGGCGGCGGCTGCTGCTGCGGCCAGCCTGCCGGTGAGCGTGGCCGGGAGCCTGCTGCGAGCGCCGCCGCTTCTTCTGCGCGCCGCCGAGAAGTACCCGCGCACGCCCAAGTGCGCCCGCTGCCGCAACCACGGCGTGGTGTCTGCGCTGAAGGGCCACAAGCGCTACTGCCGCTGGAAGGACTGCCTGTGCGCCAAGTGCACCCTCATCGCCGAGCGCCAGCGCGTCATGGCCGCTCAGGTGGCGCTACGCAGGCAGCAGGCGCAGGAGGAGAACGAGGCCCGCGAGCTGCAGCTGCTCTACGGCACCGCCGAGGGCCTAGCCCTGGCCGCCGCCAACGGCATCATCCCTCCCCGGCCCGCCTACGAGGTCTTCGGCTCGGTGTGCGGCGCGGACGCAGGCCAAGGGGGCTCAGGTGAGGCACCGGCCGGAGAGTGCCCGGCACTGTCGGCCCCGCATCGGTGGGATCGTGGGGGCCTGCTTCCAAGGGACGAGCCGCGTGAGGCCGTGGGCCTTGCTCGAGAACTGCGCCCTGAACATCCCGCTGGTGCCAGTGAGGCTTGGAGCTGTCTAGAGCCCAGTCCTAGCCACACTTTCCTGGGAGTAAGCCCCACTAATGGGACTTACTTCTGCGTAGACATGCATTGGATTGGGCTGTAAGAGCCCAATCCTAGGCATACCTACTCAGAAGTAAGTCCCATTAGAGTTAATGGAGCTTACTTCCAAGGGCTTCCTCCTGTCCACACTTTCCTGGAAGAAGCTCCTTTGACTAGAAGGGATTGGGCTATAACTTTCTCTGAATTGGGCGCCCACTGACTGCAGGGGCGGACAGAATGGGGTTGGCTTCCAGCTCAATGCACGTTAGAAGCCAGGGTTGGATCTGTCCACCCAGCTAGCCATCTAGTAAGGATCTATCCATTCCTGTATCCCTTGCCGTGTGTTCTTCTGTGAGACTCTCTTCCTCCTCTGTCCATCGCTGTACACACAACACACACGCACACACACACTCCACCAACTCCAACAACCAGCAGCCCCTTCACAATCTCTTTCTCAATCTCTTTCTTTGGCTACCATCTCCCTTTCGCTCCTTTTCCAGTTCCACCCCCCCCCCATACAGTAAGTCCCAGTTATCTACGTGGTGGGGCCAGGCATGCGTTCACCTCATCTGCTGATGATCGCGTACAGAATCAATGGGTCTTCTGTACAACCCTATTAAGCAAATGTTTGACATTGAAATACCAGGCAGTCATATACATTGCCTGTCTCTAGTCTCCTTCTGTCAATCAGTAAAGGGTTCATTTTTTAGGACAGCCATTCTCCATTCTGCTTCTCCAACTCTCTGTCCAGTTGCACAAGTATTTACAACTCTTTCCTTTCAGACCCATCTGTCACCACCAGGTACAGTATTACAGTCTCTACCAGTAGGGGCCCATTCACTTGCTCCAGTGCAGTTGGATGGATCTGTTTTCCTTAGCAGAAAATGCGCACCGCGAAGGGGATAGTTTGTTTGACCTGTAAATTGCAAGCCTAACTCTCAGCCCAATCCTATTCACACTTTCCTGGGAGTAAGCCCCATTGACTCGAATGGGACTTACTTCTGAGTAGACATGCATAGGATTGGGCTGTCAGTTCGCAGAGTAAGTAAGCAGATTTCAGCTGCAAGGAAGGTCCAGGTAAGGACTGGAGATGGCAAGGACTGCGGGGTTTACACTGTCACCTCAGCGAGCCCAGGGAAGTGGGGAGCTCCGACAGGCGCCTACTACGTCAGTCTCGCCCAAGCTTTGTTCAGCTTCTGGGGGCGCCCTCTCCACCTCGGTCAAAATGGAGATTGGAAAGAGAATGGCGCCCTCTGCCGACCCCGTCGACCCGGCCCGGCCAAGAGATGTCGGGTGGAGTGTCGAGCTTTTCTGTTTGTTAACCCCCCCCCCAAGCGGACCGAGATCCCAGTCCTATGCAGGTCTACTCGGAAGTGAGTCCCATTATAGTCAATGGGACTTACTCGCAGGAAAATGTGGCTAGGATTGCAGCCTCAGGCTCCAATCCTATCCACACTTACTTGGGAGTAAACGCCATTGACTACAATGGGATTTACTTCTGAGTAGACACACATAGGATCGTGCCCTTCATCTTTATTTTTCATGTTATAGTTCTAAGGGCCCAATCCTATCCAGCTTTCCAGCTGTGCCAATAGGGCATGCACACTCTGCATCCTGTGCTGGTAGTCCTGGAGGCCTCCTCCAGGTAAGGGAACAAATGTTTCCTTACCTCAGGGCTGCGTTGTGGCTGAATCAGCGCAGGAAAGTTGGATAGGATTGGGCCCTAAATGATTGGGTTGATGGTAATAATAATCTCTGGACTGCTGCTGGGATGGGGCAAATGAAGTTAGGCTGCAATGCTATGCACACTTTCCTGGGAGTAAACCCCATTGAACACAAGGTGACTTTTTTTCTGAGCAGACTTCCATAAGCTTGACCTGTCAGACTGCAAGATGGGGCAGGTGCAGAAGCTGGACCTTCTGGTCAACAGCAAGCCTGTGGAGACCAGGGTGGGTGAAGTCAGGCCATGGGCGCACACTGGGGGATATGCACTGCACCTTCCACCCAGGTTGAGCAGGGAGAGCTGAGTTGTGAGGTGTTTGCCTTGAGTAACATTTGGGCTTTGGAAATCCAAGCCCAACTCTGCCCTGTGTAAGCAGATAACTTGCAGTCCAATCCCAAGCGGGTCTACTCAAAAGTAAGTCCCACTATGTTCAATGGGGTTTGCTCCCAGGAAAGTGTGCCTAGGATTGTAGCCCTAAGGGCCTGTCCACAGGTACAAACCAGAGGCCTGAGGCATATTTGAAGTGCTTGTCAGTGTGGATGTGGCCCCCCACCAGTGTGGGGTGAGGCCCAATCCAGTCCAGTTTTCCAGTGCTGGCAGCAGCCCTGCCAATGGGGCATGGGCTGCCATCCTGCAGGGGAGAGGCAGTCCCAGAGGCCTCCTCAAGGCCTGGGAACATTTGTTCCCTTGCCTGGGGGCTGACTGCGCTGCGCCGGTGCTGGAAAGTTGGACGGGGTTGGACCCTCCCCCCCCCCCACTGCGGGGCTGACCGGCTCCTCTTTCTCCTTCTTTCCCGGCAGAGGTGAAGCTGCAGAAGTTCGAGCTGTTCCCCAAGACGCTGCTGCCCAACCGGTCGGTCACCCCGCAGCAGGCCAAGCCCGTGTCGGCGGAGGGGGCGGACGGCGGGCCAGGCACCTCATCCCCGGAGGCCGCCCGCCACGGCTGCGGCTCGGGGTCGGAAAACGGCGACGGCGAGTCCTCGCTCAGCTCGCCCCTGTCGAAGGGCGCCAAGGACGGCGGCGGCAGCGCGGGCGGCGGCGCGGAGGAGGAGAGCCCCGGCTCCATCAGCCCGCTGGGCTCCGACTCGGGCTGCTCGGAGACAGAGCGGGAGGACGCGGGGGCGCCCTCGCCGGGCCTGGCGGCGGCGGTGGCAGCGGCGGGCGCCGGGCGGCAGCAGCGGACGCCCCTGGAGATCCTGACGCGCGTGTTCCCCGCGCACAAGCGCAGCGTGCTGGAGCTGGTGCTGGCCGGCTGCGGCGGGGACGTGGTGCAGGCCATCGAGCAGATCCTCAACAACCACCACCACCCCCGCGGGGCGGGCAGCCCCGCCCACAGCCTCGCCGCCGCCGCCTCGGGACTGGGCCAGGCCGGGGCCGACAAGGCCGGCGACGAGGCCTGGGCGCGGGCCTCGGGCGACGCCGCGGGCGGCCTGGGGGGCCTGCAGCCCTCCTCGGCCGGCGCCGCCGCCGCGCACCACCGCCCCCTGCTGGCCGGCGCCATGACCCCCGCCATCGGCGCGCTGGGCAGCCGCTCGGCCTTCTCGCCCCTGCAGCCCAACGCCACCCACTTCGGCGCGGCGGCGGCCGAGGCGGGCGCCTACCCCCTGGGCACGCACCTGGGCCTCAGCCCGCTGCGCCTGGCCTACTCGGCGGCGGCGGCGCACAGCCGCGGCCTGGCCTTCATGACGCCCTACTCCACGGCCGGGCTCGTGCCCACGCTGGGCTTCCGGCCGCCCATGGAGTACGCCTTCAGCGACCTCATGAGGGACCGCTCGGCCGCTGCGGCAGCCGCCGCCGCTGCCGCCGCCGCCGCCAGCGCGCACAAGGAGCAGGCCTACCCCAACGGCCTGTACGGGCCCCTGGTCAACACCGCCTCGGAGAAGCAGTAGGCCCGGCCCGGCCGCCACGGGACGCTCGGACTGCGGCGGGCCGAGACCTGCCGAGCGAGATGGAGCGCGAGAGATGCCGGGCTGGGCTGGGCTGGGCTGGGCGGAGAGGCCTGGCGTCCTGCAGCCCGGTGGAGGGGACGAGGAGCTCCTGATCTTCAGCCAGGGACGTGCGATGGGTGGGGAGGCAGGTGAGGCAGAGCCTCCCCACCAGAGTCTTTTGGAAAGCCCCCCCCGCCGTGGGGGGTACCCAAGCACCCACAACCCACGCACAATGAGGCAGAGCCTCCCCACCGAAGGCCTTCAAAAAGCGCCTGCATTTAAGACACCCAAGCACCCACAACGCACACGCATTGTGTGGGTTGTGGGTGCTTGAGTGCCTCCCACGGAGGTGGCGCTTTTTGATGGACTCTGGTGGGGAGGCTCTGCCTCACTTGCTTCCCCTTCCACCACATGTCTCTGGCTTCAGCTGCTGAGTGATGCTTCTGTCAAGTCCAGGTTTCTGGTTTTTTCCCCCATAGGTGTTGCAGCTGTTATGAACCAACATCTGCATCCGAAGCACCTTTTGTGGAAGTAAATTCACGTGAAAGTCAATCAGTGGCTAGAGGTGTTTGCAAGCTGTGTTGTTTATTTCACTCAGAAGTCAGCCCATGGTCTTAAGTAAGACTGAGGGCCCAATCTTATCCAACTTTCCAGCATTGATATAGCCATAGTGCAACCCCCTAACAAATGTTCCGTTACCTTGAGGAATGGCCCAGTCCTATCCAACTTTCCAACGTCATGCAGCCTTGCCAGTGGAACATGTGCTGCATCCTGTGGTGGTTGTGGGCAGTCACAGAGGCCTCCTCAAGGTAAGGGAATAATGTTTTTTTTACCTAAGAGTTGCACTGCAGCTGGCTACATTGGAGGTCCTGGAAAGCTTAGGCCCAAAGCCTCAGTGGCTCCATCACAAGCTGCATCGGCAAGGCTGCATCAGTGCTGGAAAGCTGGATAGGATTGGGCCCTTAGGCTGTCACCCTCTCTTACTCAACGGGAAACAAACGCCTCTGTCAATGGCCTTACTTGCACACACTGTATCTAGTCTTCAACAGACTTTCAGGGGAGCTGTAACTTCTCCCTTTTGCCATTGCAGCCAAGAAAAAGAAAGCAGTCTTGCCTCCCTTCCTTTTAAATGGGATATTCATACTAAAACGATGGGGAGTTTTCAAAACACAACGTGCAAAGAGCATACATATATTTCCAAATATATATATTTATGCCTAATTCTTTCATTGCCTTCTCTAAACAATGATGGAAGTGCTTGGTCCCCCAACCCGCTGAAAATCCAGTGAGTCCCAACTGATTTCTAGGAAGTCAGGATTTCATGTCACCCTATCTGTTAAAAGTGGTGAACCGTGTGGAAGATTGCTTGGTGTACTGAAATATATTTTCTGAAAAAGGTAAAGGTACGCTTTCATTGTTAAAAAGTTGTCAGTCATTGTTTTTACCTTTTCGTAAGCCCATCAGTGTGAATATACCTCTTGGTGCGTGGTGAGATTGAGATATACAGTATATATATGTATATACGTACATACCCATACATGTATATGTATACAAGCAAGTGTATAGTATGTTATAAAATTGAAATCTAAGTTATTAATGTAGTTTGTAGGTGAATTTAGTATTAACGGTAAACTAAAAAAAAGTCAGTTTTCAGTTTAAAATGCACCAAGCATAGAGATTAAATATATTGTAAAGAATTTTAAACACTTCTTTTTATTCACGGCTAGGGAAAAAAGATGCCATTTGTAAATAAGGTTGGAAAGTAGATATATTTGTATTTGTCCTTTGGACACTATCTGAAGTCTGTACTTGACAACATTTTAATGAGTGATGATCCGCAAGGAAAAAAATTGCTGTCTGGGTCCAGTGTAGCAAATTCTTGCTGTTTCAGACAGTTTCTGTCTTTTTCTCTCTGTTTGCATTTCATAGAAACCCTAGAAATAAATGTTATTTTGTATTAAAAATCAGCCTTCTCAATAGTTTGTCCTGTTTTTTTTTAAATTTGGCAGTGTCTTGGGGGCATATCTTCTTAATGCAAGATAGAGCCATAGCTGAGAAAACACTGGTTCGCACTTATTACATGGATGTTTTATTACTTATTACGTGCACGTTTACTCAGAAGTAAGTCCCACTGTGACCGATGAGAATTCCTTGTTTGTACATTAGTACCTCGAGGATTGTAGTTGAGTGCAAGCCCCACTGAACACAGTGCACTGTGTATTTTTCCGAGTAAAACGAATTTAGCACTGCTCTGAAGTTAAACAGGATGACTTCCTTTGAAGACAATGTGTCCAAATTCATGCAATTCACATGCCCTGGTTGCGGATCGGGTCCTCAATAGCCTTTTAAACTCCGTACTGTGTTTGAAACATCATCATAGAAGAATCTGCAAACTAGTTCCCAAACCAGCAGTTTAAACTTTACAGCCCTTTTCGGACTGTAAAGGATATTTTATCTGGACTCTTATCAGTGCTATTTCTAAAAAGGTGTCTCAGAGTTTGTGAAGCGGAGCTGCAAATGGTTGCATTTTTATTTTATTTATGCATTTTTATTGCGTTGGTTCAGATGTAGCGATACTCCCTGCGCCTACTTGGATCTCAGTGGAACTTCCTCCCTTCCCCAAATGCTTTAAGCTGGTTGGAAGGAAAGCGGTGGCGCAGAGCTATACGTGCTTATCGCTACTGCAGCTTTTGTGACCGAGGCTGCAATGCTATACACACTTCTCTGGGAATAAGCCCCATTGAACTCAGTGGAGCTTACTTCTCAGTAGACATACCTCGGAGTGGGCTGCCAGCTGGTTAACTTGCCTCTGGATTTTATTTGCCCTGCGCACAGGTGTGCACATTTGATCCCTGTCTGCGTATATGCAACGTTGGGCAAAAATGGTTCAACTCACCCAATCCTCTGCATGTCTACTGAGAAGTACGTTCCATTATAGTCAATGGGGCTTACTCCCAGGAAAGTGTGGATAGGATTGCAGCCTCACAGCCCAATCCTATGCATGCCTAGGATTAGGCTGTAGGAAAAGGATCAGAAGTAAATCTTTTTATGATCAATGAGTCTTACTCCCAGGAAAGTGTGGATAGGATTGGACTCTCAGGCATTTACATCCTGCAGTTCAGAAGCCAAACCCGAAAGGGATCCAGGTTGCAAGACGGGCTGGTCAGAAGAGTCGTGTCATCTGGAGACTTGTTTTCTTGCTTTTTGAAATCCAGCCCCGCACTTGGAGACTCTCCTGCAGTCCGACCAGGAGGAACCCTTTCCGGAGAGAAAGCCCTGCCTTTGGCCCACGGATCGCCTCTGAAGTTTGGTAGCGTGAATTGACCAGCGCCCTGCAAGAAACGGGTTCATCAGAAAGTTTCTTCCAGTCAAGCGTCAGCGACTGGAGCAGAAACCAAATTGTCAGCCAGTCTCTCCTTCTTCGTTTTGACTACAGCCCCAATCCTAGACATGTCTACTCAGAAGTAAGTCCCATATAGTCATTGGGGCTTACTCTCAAGTAAGTACGGATAGGACTGGGTTCTAAGGCTGCGATCCTATCCACACTTACCTGGAGGTAAGTCCAATAGGCCATAATGGAACTTACTTCTGAGTAGTCATGCCTAAGATTGGGCTCTAAGTTGTTTAGGCGTGGGGTTTTTTGCCAGTATGCCCAAGCCCATTGCGAGGGCGCTTCTTGGGGAGTCAATTCAGCCTGATTCTGCCTGTGCGCTTAGCCGGGAAGGGAGCCACAGGAGAGCCAGGAGGGCAGGGCCTGACTGTACAGT
Source organism: Tiliqua scincoides (assembly GCF_035046505.1). Lineage (NCBI taxonomy): Eukaryota > Metazoa > Chordata > Lepidosauria > Squamata > Scincidae > Tiliqua > Tiliqua scincoides. The sequence goes on from NC_089824.1 coordinate 157,925,870, forward strand.
CGCCGCGAAATGGAAGGGCTTCGATGGGAGGGATTTTCTTCCCCGTCCTGGGGAGTGTTTGGCCCAGGAAAACTATTACTCACAGAGAACAAGTTCCGTGCGTGGTGGAATGAAGACTGTAAAAGCTCCTCCAATGGGTTGGTATGGAAACCTAATCCCACCCAACTGTTCTGCGGCGCAGCTGGGCTGTTTACTTTCTCACTTCAAATATCACTGTGTAAACATTGGCTGGAAACTGACAGCCCCGCTCCTCTAACCAGTTAATATGTTGGGGTGGAGGGGTGGATTCCTTCGTGGTGACTGGGACAAAAAAAAGGACAAGGGAATAATAACAGAAGCAACAACAACAACAACAATGGTAGCAGTAAATGTAAAACAAAACAAAAATTTTTAAAAAAACCCAAACAGGAGTAGTAAATCACTACTTACTCCCAGCCTCCAAAGTACTATTGAGAGACTGTTGCAAAGCTTTTGGTGTGGGGCGTTCAATATTCCAGACGACACTGAACCCAAGCCTATGTGTGTCTACTCAGAAGTAAGCCTCATTACAGTCAATGGGGCTTACTCTACTCTCTAGTAAGTGTGGTCTAGGATTGCAGCCGCTTTCAGTTAATTCTTTGACTGAGACCCCGAGCAGTGACCAACTCCATATCACAAGGGAAACCGGTGTGAGTGGCGCCCCCCCAAGTCTCAGGTTCCAAAAGTGGCTGAAACGTAATATTACTACAATAAAACGGTTTAATAATGAAGGGCTTTAATAGTGAGCTAATTTGATTGAGTTTCCTAATTCCACTTTAATTGGGGAAAAAAAGGAGTTGTCTGTTCGGTTATAATGTGGCGGGGTTGTGTTAGATGGAGGGGATGGGGAGGGGGACACACAGGACTGGCAAGGAGAATAAGGTGGACTTGGAGGGCTTGAGGAAATCTCTCTGGTGTGGTGTGGGTTTGGCAGCTCTTTTCTCTCGAGTTGTGTTTCCAGATCTGGAGTGATGAGGAGCTGGGCTGCAGAAGACTTTTCTGCTTAAGGAGATGAGGTGGACACAATTGTCACTTTCTAGCTGTGGAAAGCAGAGGGGCAGCCTGGCACTCCTGAGGGGGTTGCCACTCTTCCTTGGCAACAGGGATGAACCAAATGAACTGAATAGATCGGTTCCATTTCCCCCAAGTCACTTCGTGACAAAGTTCTCCATGACAGATCCCTATAGTCTTATTCCTTTTTAAGGAATCCCAAAGGTTATCTAGTCTAACACATTGTGCGAAAAGAATTCCTTAGGAACCTCAAGCTCAAAGGCAAGTATGACCACTCACTCAGTACGGCTATACACAGAGCCATCCCATGGGTAGCGCAACTTGGGCAGCTGCCCCGGTACTGGTTGAATCCCCCTTGGCCCACAACCTTGCCTGCACCCTTCCAGGGATGGCTCTGACTAATACAATCCAGATACCAGGGTGTCACAAATAGAAGAGGAAATAGCAAAAAGGCATGCATGCATGCATGCATGCATAAATAAATAAATGGCCATAGCATTGGATTCAAGAAAGTGAGCCAAGCCATACATTGCTCAAGGTCTCCCGCTACGCAATCTGTGGGAGGGTGGGTGGGACACTAGGTAGGACAAAATTCCTTCTTGACCACAAATATAACAGTCAATTAGATTCGGAGCATAAACAACACTCCTCCCCCCCATACACACTAGCAGCAATTAAAATCTGTCACATAAAGTCTCTGACCCTTTGCTTTGCATCTTCCTCTGCTGCCAAACCAACCAGCCTGGAAGCATTTACAGATTACTGTGGTTCTTCCACCCAAAATCTTTATAAAAAGTTGAGGTGTCTTATGTCCAAGTCATCTATGAAGAACAACACTCAGTGTTCCTACATCTCCCTGAGCTGGCTAAGGTGAAGATTTGATAAGAATGACTGCCTCCACTCAAGCATTTAATCAGCTTTCTAAACTGATGATCAAAGGCTGGGAAGGACATCATCATAGAAGGTATGGAAGACCCCATTTTGAAGGAGGGAGAATCAGGACATTTGATGCTCCAAGGAATGCCCTCCTTAGCAAGCACATTAGGACACCCAACCATTGACACAGCCCTCCCGACCCATAGTTCAACCCACTTGCTTGTCTTCAAAGTAGCTATTTAATAGCAGTATATAATTTGTGCCAGGTCTCCACTTGGGGTGTCTCAGAAGTTCTTTCTGGTGCAAGGCGTGGGGTAAGTCTTACTGCCCAGGGATGGAGTCAGAAAGTGATTCCCCTTTCTCCCCTGCATGCTCCCTCCCTCCACACCAGCATCACATAAAGAACGTTGGCAGTTTGGAATCAAATTCAACAAAGCAAAGTATAAATAATTTGTAAAGCAGATAGGCAGTGTGCCAGCATTTGCAGACTTTCCTGTTAATTAAATCTTAATCCATTCAGTTGCATTTTCACTGTTTGGCTGTGTATTGAGAGTGGGGCACGTCCAGGAGGTTTATTATCAGCCCTGGTGCTTAATAGAAATCAAACCTAATCCACAACATAATAAAAGATCAAATTATACTAACAATTTAGTAGCAAAGTGATATTCTACATCCAAAATGAATTTCTTCCTGTCTCATCACCAGGTTGTTAAAAGAAGGAAAGGGCACAGAGTGACCTGAATAGAGTTATTAATAAAATAAAAGGTTTTGGAGCATGAATGGACCCTGCCACTAGTCACTTCCAGGATCTGGGTGCTGACCTGGAGCCCTGCCCTTTAAGACCAGATTTTTGTGGGCTAGCTGTGGTTTCTTAGTAACTGAGAGGACATTACTCTGCATCTCAAGGGTAATCTTCATGCATATGTCCTGTCGCAGAATTAAGGGCCTGATCCTATTGGGCTTCAGTGCCAGAGCTGCAGCCCAATGCCAATTGTTGGGTATTGCAAATATGCTGTAAAGCATATTTGCACCACCTTCTGAGTAAATGACACTGGTGGGTAGGCCTGGGCTGCTCCATTGGCACTGAGGAGGAATCCCCAGCTACCAGTGGATCAAAGGTAAGTGCTGGGCAGCAAAGGGGCATGGGGAGGGTGGTGGGAGGGTGAGAGGAAAGCATTACTGGGTGAGGGAGGGTGAAACGGGAGGGGGCAGTGGGACTGGCAGAGGCCTCTTCCACTGGATCCTATCCCTCCGTGTTGGGCTCAGCAGCTCGACATAGGGCTTCTCAAGTCTGTGCCAGTAATTTAGCTGGGATAGACTTGAGAAAACATTTCTTTACCCAGCATGTAATTAGTCTGTGGAACTCCTTGCCACAGGAAGTAGTGATGGCATCTTGCCTAGATGCCTTTGAGAGGGGATCGGACAAATTTCTGGAGGAAAAGTTCATCACAGGTTACAAGTCATGGTAAGTATAAGCAAGTGTAATGGAAGATCAGAAGATCATCAGGTGGATGATGTGGTGTTGACAGCTATTCCCATGTTTTGACAGCTGGTTGACAGCTCTGGGAAGGGCAGGGTTGGCTCCACAGTTGTAATCAATCAAGGCCAATGGAGACCTGGTTGGACACCTGAGCTTCATTTGACCTTGATGGGACCTTGAATGGACATGGACTGAAGGGATGGCTCACCTGAACCTAATTTGGATTTAACAAGGGACATATAAGGATAAAAGGCAGCTTCAGCAAGAGCTACCTTGACCCAGAGGGCTACCAGACCTATGGGAGAAGGGGACTGCCAGGACCCTGCTGGAGGGTACAGAAGAGAGGACTGCCAGGACCCTGCTGGAGGGTACAGAAGAGAGGACTGCCAGGACCCTGCTGAAGGAGATGCTCTGCTGGTGAAGACACTGCTGGAGAGGAGGGACTCTGCTGCAGAAGACTGGACTGTGCTTTGGAGACTGGGTTGGACTGGAGGCTTCAGAACTTTACCCACTGAGTTAAGTGGAGTTTTGGGGAGGGGAAGCTTCTGGACAAGAGGACTTGCAGGGAGTGTGTGTGTGTTTATAGCAATAAATTCTTGTTAATTGCTCAACTGATAAGGAGTTCTGTTCATTTCTTTGCACACCACAGCTGTTGTTCCTGGAAAAGGAGGGTGTTAATTAGTCAAAAAGTGGGCATTAGAAGGGAGTTGGAATATTTGAATGGGACAGCAAGCTCCTGGTTTTAGAGGTAGGCTACCTCTGATTGCCAGGTGCAGGGGAGGGCACCAGGATGCAGGTTGTCTTCTTGTTGTGTGTTCCCGGAAATATTTGGTGAGCCGCTGTGAGATACAGGAAACTGGACTAGATGGCCCTTTGGCCTGATTCAGCAGGGCTCTTCTTAAGCCCCATTACTTGGGGTAAGGAGTCAATTGTTCCCTTCCCCAAAGGAGACCTCTGGTGACTTTCCTGGTCCTGCAGGATACAGCAGCAGCCATTTAGGTGGCACTGTACTGCATGGCACTGGGAAGCTTAGGATTGAGTTGCCCATCTTGACAGTGTCTTGGTCTTAACTCAAGCTTTGTAGTGAAGTGGCTCAAAGTCACTTCAGAAACCAGGAGTTTCTGTTTACTAAGTTGATGAATGGTTTTTTTTAAAAAAATTGGTGGGGGAAACTCTTTTCCCAAAATTTTCTGCAAGGTTCACACCTGTGCACACACATAATGATTTTGCTTGATGGGAATCCTTATCAGAAGCTCTCTTTAATTTGAAAACCTGATTTCTTGCAAAATTATGTTGGTCATTTAAAGACATTTAGCTCATTTGTGGTGTAGTTCTAATAGCTGCAAATTACCCAAAAAAGTTAGGAAAGAAAATTTTTTCTGGCTTGGGGAAACTATGTAAAGTAAAATGAATGCAGGAATTTTGTAAGTGCTATTCGAGAAACCCACATGAGGAGGAGGAGGAAAAGGAAGAGGCCTGATGATTATCTTATATTAAAGTGTGTATACTGTGTAGATAGTGCTTTCAACCAATGGTACTAATCCTCTAACAGCCCAATCTTATGCTGGCTGCTGCATCCTATGGAGCCAAGGAGGCAGTCAGAGGTCTTCTCAAGGTAAGGGAACATTGATTTTCTTATCTCATGTTGGGCCCAGCACCCCATGGGTCTACTTTTATCTGCACCAGCTGTTTAGGGCTCTGAGGCTCTGTGTATGGCTCCAAGGCCTCTGCTGCAGGCCCTGCCCTCTTCCTGGGCCTGAACCCACACCTGGGCCACCCTCCCCCCATTGGCTATGCATGGTCTGAGGCTTCAAAGCAAACATAGTTTGGAAAGGACGCTGCAGAGTGAAGCCCCAACTCTAGGACAAGCAGACCAATCCTGTGCACAGTTGTCATCTCTGGTCACAGCGGTGGGAGTTTCAAAAGTTTTGAAAAGTTTCAAAAAAGACCTGAAAAGGTAGTCCTTGGAAAAATGGTACTTCCTCCCTCCCCTCCAAAAGATGGAATAGCTTTGCAAAGATTGAGGACAAAGTTGCCTGCTGCAGTGAAGCTGGTGACATGGTTGGTTCTGAAGCTGCCAGATAGCAAGTCTTGCAAGGCAGCAGTTCAACTATTTTTAAGACCTTGGAATGGCGGTACTTATGGCAGAAGCATTGCTTCATGAGGAGGCTGGGGACCCATTTCTATCCAATTTTCCAGCATCGGTGTAGTTGCAATGCAGCCCCAAGGTAAGGGAAAAAATATTCCCATACCTTAAGGAGGCCTCTGTGACTGCTGCCTCACTACAAGATGCAGTGCTTGCCGCATTGGCACAGCTGCACCAGCACTGGAGGATAGGATTGGGCTCTGAGAAGAACTTGAGGTTAGCCCTGATATTGGCATGGAGGGAAAAATGGTGTTTTACTTCATAACTCTAATATCAGATGCTGCAGAATGTACTGCTACCATGGAAAGCCATGGCTTATTTCATGTGTTCTGCACTGCAAACTGTCTATGTATTGTATGTTTCTGTTCCAAAATCATTACACTAATCCAGTTGCTAGTTTAAGACTGGAATTCTATTGCACACATGGGACTCCCTGGCCCAGAATGGCTTATTTATTCAGTAAAGGGAGCAGAGCTGCATTTCTTTGTACACATGGATTGGTTTGAGTCCTTGAAATGAATACGGGCCTCCGTGCATGCACATTTCTGGGTTGCAGTACACCTATTTATTAATGTAGCATTTCCTGCTGTTGCATGTGGTAAACAAGGATGATGTGAGGAAGTTAATTCAGAATAATCTGTAGCAGATCACGTGTTTTGCATATGGAAGGTCCCAGGTTCAGTCTCTGGCATGGCCAGACTGAGCTGTGAAAGAGCCCTCTGAAATCCTGCATAGCTGCTTCCCAGTAGCATTCCAAAGTAATTGGACATCCGGGGTCCATAAATTTTTGGCACCTCCCCTTGACAAAATTATTTTCAGTAATAGTGATGACAAGAAATGAATAATAATGGCCAGAGAAGAAGCACAGACAGTTAACATTTTATTTTATTGAAGTGTGTGTGTCATACCAATAAACATGCTTCTCTTGTGGGCAGCTGCAGCCAGCGCTAACCAAATAGTGGCTGCAGTCAGGGTTGTCGCCACTGCTGCGATCTTAAGGTGGCCACTTGGACAACCCCCTGCAGTCAAACACCTGGGGTTGCCCTCCAGTCACCCTTTTCATATGCCATTGACAGTCGGTGTTGGCAAAACTGAGCTAGATGGTCTGACTCACAGCCCAATTCTGAGCTGCCTGCAACATCCAAAGTTCCCTGGGCAGCCACCACTCTCTGCTTGGGAGAAGTGGATTTTCATCTCCTTCCCTCAGGTAAGGGAAGTAGTCCTGCAATGGGACTACTCAATTCTCTGGCTGCTCTAGAGCTGGTACAGAATCAATGAGTCCCATGTTGGACCATGTGGCCTGACACAGGGCTCAGGATCCGGCGCGGCCAAGCTCCATCAGTTCTGCCCTCCTTCTGCCACATCTCCCCCACCCTCTCCTTGCCCTCCCTCACCTTCCCCTGACCCAGAATGCCTCCTCCCCACCTCCCCTCACACCCCCACTCACTTCTCTACTGCCTGGTGGTCTGGGCAACCACTGGGTGGTGGAACTCACACCCACGCCAGAACTTGCTCAGCATGGGCTTGCACTGGGCTAGCTCCAGCCTTATAGCACATTTGCGAGAGTGCATTCCAGCAGTGAGCCAGCATGCACTGTTCAGGATTGGGCCCTCAGTGGCATATGTGAAGTGCGCTGTTCTCTCCCCCCTCCCCCCAATTTCTTGTTCAATAGGGAAATGCTCCTGCTAATTTCTGAGACTCTTAACAAATGCTAACTCTTGTTTTAAAGTTACTTACAGCCCATACCTGGCAGCTCTGCTGGATGCAGTGGTATCAAAATGGCTACCGCTGCATCCAGCGGTGCTGCTGGGGCCACCATAGGTCTCCTTGGGGGAAGGAAACTTTTATCCCTTTCCTCTGGGAAAGCCTCAAACCCCACGATGGAGCTTCTCAAGTTTGTGCTGACTTTGCAGCCCAACACAGGGGATAGGATGTCAGTGGAGCAGGGCTCCACCGGTCCACCCCCCTCTGCCCTCCTCCACCCCAGAATGTCTGCCCCTGCCCCCACAGATCTTACTGCCACCCTAAGCTCTTCCCTTGCTCTGGGTGGTGTCTGTATGGCACTGAGTTCAGTGATGACTGGCGCTCGGCTGGTGCCAGCACTCCTGACACTCTGGGTGCTGCAAATGTGCTTTATGGCATGTTTACGGCACCCGGTGCTGGCGCTGGAGCTCAGTGCTGGTGCTGGGATTGAATAGGATTGCGCTCTGGCAGCCCAATCCTATCCAGTTTTCCAGTGCTGGTGCTGCTGTGCCTATGGGGGAAGTGTTGGAGGAAATTAAAAATCATTTCCTCTTTGGGGGGGAAGCAGAGTAGCTTCAGCAGCAAACCCCCCTTTTGGGTATCACCACAGGGAGCCTCCCTCACCTGGCTGACTGCTAATCAATAAAAGACAGAGGCAATGGCTTGTTAAAGTTGCAAAAAGAAGTCATTTACTTACAGTTCCACTGAGTATATGTTTACAGCATCTGATTAGGATCAGAGGTTCAGCTATTACTTAGAGATAGCAAGGCTCTGGAGCTGCCTCACCCTGTGCTCAAAATGGCCTGGGCATCAGAGCCCTGGTGTGCGCCCATCTTAACAGGTTGGTGGTCAGAGGACAAGCGGAAGTGCTCAGAGGAGAAGGGAAGGATAAAGGGTTAGGGCCACAGCCCACAAGGATCACAGAGAGAACAGGCAGAAAGCTCAGATTCACTGGGCCATAGCTTGACCCCTTCTGGACAGCAGACGGAGTTGCACCAACTGCAACAGGAACCACTGCTTCCTGTGTTGGGGGTGCAGTCACAGAGGCCTCCTTAAGGTTTAGGAACATTTGTTCCCTTACCCCAGGGCTGCATTTCGGTTGCACTGGTGCTGGAAAGTTGGATAGGATTGGGCTGTCAGACTACAATCCTACATACACTTACCTGGGAGAAAGTCTCATTGAATTAAGTGAGACTTGCTTCTGAGTAGACATGCATAGGATTGCACTGTCAGGCTGCAATCCTATACACTTTCCTGGGACTAAATCCCATTGAACACAGTAGGACTTACTTCTGAGTACACACACAGGATTGTGCCCTTCATCTTTATTTTTCATGTTATAGTTCAATACTTAAAGTGCTTTAATATGTGTTTGATATTGAGGTAACATGTAGAAAATCCAGAACTCAGGAAGTATTTATCTGAACCATGAATATGCAAGCAAACTGTGACCAGTGGATGATTCCCCTTCTGAAAGTGCCCTGTGCCTTCAGGCAGCATGCCTACAGGAGGGAGATGTTGCTTAGGGCAACTCTGGAGCTAGCGGTATATCAGCTGCTACAGCCTTCCAGGTGTTGCCCTTCATAGGAAGTAGTGAGAGTCTGTCAGTTTCCAGTGGCATTAATGGTTTTGATTTCAAAGTGGAAGGTGTTTCACTTCTTCCAAGGGCTCCATGAATGGGTGAAAGGTCCTTACGCACTTAAGGAAGCTGTTATAGCTCTTGAGTATGGCTGGACCCTGACTGAAGCAGGACTATTCTATAAACTTGTGCCCATGGTTGTACACCCACCCACCATATAGGTGCTGCCTATGGGACAGATGTGGGTTAAAAGAAGGCTTGCTTGGCTGAGAGAATCATTAGCCAATGACTCCTTTCCCAAATGATCTCTCCTGGCTTTTGTTTCATGGACCTAATAACACTGTGAAGATCCCATGAATAGGCTGGCTTGGTATGGTGCATCCTTTCCTAGCCCTGAGCTCTGCTGAAAGCTACCCCAAGTTTTTCAGGGATCTGTGTAACAACAGGACTTCTCCGAGCATCATGATCTTTCTCCTGGTAAGTAGCTGCCAACAGGCTCTTTTTCTTTCACAAATACATATATTTGTATAGTTGCAGTGGTGTGAAATAGGGCAGTGGAAGTCAGTCATGCCGAAGCACCTCAATAAGAGCCTAATCCTACTGCCTCCTGTTTGAAATAATACCAGTTTGTGATTTTGATAGAACACCTTGGGCTGGCAGAAGCTAAAATGTTTGATTAATGCAATCACTGTAACTCAGGGTAGATGAAAGTCTGCTTGTGGATTGAGGCTGCAATCCTATGTACACTTTCTTGTGAGGAGGACCTATTGAACACAGTGGGATTATCTTCTAAGTAGACATGCATAGGCTTGTGCCCTGAATCTGTTATGGTGCTTCATCAGTCAATTTGAGTGGCTTTCCCCCTACAAATACAGCCTTTCCCCCGAAACGTCTACAAGGACCTTTATCAATCCAATCTGAATTCTATCTTTCTTCCACTATGGAGCTCAAGGCACCGTACGTGTGATTCCCCAGGGGTTACCCATCCAGGTGCTGACCGGACTTAGGGGTTCTTCTCCATTGTGATTCAGTATCTGCTAATTCAGTGTACACTAGGTTTTCTAGGAACCAAACTCTAGTAGTTAAAGAGAACTGACTGTAAATGTTTCATTGTGAACAAGGGCCTGTAAGTCTAAATGTCTACATGAATAAGCTCTGTTCACATGAACAAAGTGTTCCTTTATCACAAGGATGGATGCAGTGAGGATATCATTGGCATTTGGCATGTAGATGCCATTTTATAAGGAAAGGTCTACATGCAATGGAAAAGAACATACGAGCCTGTGGGCCCAGTCCCACCCAACTTTCCAGAGCCAATGCAGCTCTTAAGTAAAAGAACAAACATTCTCTGTCTTAAGGAGCCATCTGTGATTGCTTCCCCCACTGCAGGATGCAGCGCATGCCCTGTTGCCCTGACTGCATCGGTGCTGGAAAGTTGGATAGGATTGGGCCCTCTGTTACATGCATATCCTGTTGTGTGCAAAACCTATATTCTGGAACATTGTGTGAGTCTTTCATTTAGAGAAGTATCCAAAGTGGTTCTGAATCAACAGTCTCCTTATACATCTGACAACCTTACTAAAATGTGAATTTGGTTTAAACAGATTATACTGTTACAATCACCTGAATCCCCCCTTAATGGTACAGTAGGTTTTTTTTTTAAAATTGAGAATCAAAGAGCATCCTTTAAGAGCCTTTTTTCCGGATGTCAGTTCCAGGTGTGGTAGTGCCAAAATGAAAAGTGCACCAGAAGGTACTACAAGGGAGAAGTATTTATATTCCAAATGCTTAGAACTTACTGTCACGATAATTGTTCTGCCAATTTTGACTCTACTAAGCTATCGGTCTTGGCAGCAGTGGCGCCACTAGGATTTGCATCACTGGTGCAAGAGGCCAGTGTGTTATCCCCACAATGGACCTCCTCTCATGCAGTGGGCATGGCAGCAACCTGGGTGGTGGGTGTGGTGATGCACCATTGCTCTGCCCCTGCTGGTTATTTTGCTACAACTTTTGATAGAATAGAGATATTTAAATGCAGTTTGTTTTGTTGCATTCGGCATGAAATTACACATTGAATGATATATAACATGATGGTATTATTTTACAATAGCAAGATTTAAAATTTTTTAGCCAGTGGTGGTGTCACCCGCCCCTATACATATCACCCAGTGTGGCCCGCACCACCCTAGTGATACCACTGCTTAGCAGTGATTGGCATGGGATTTGGTACCTTGGAATTTGGGTTACAGGAGATTCATATTCTGATTTGTAGCACTGATAATGACCCACAAAACACTATGCCTGTAAGCACTCTTAGATATCCATAACTGACTTGGAGAACTAGAATTCCTAGGTTTTCATGATAATGTGTAGGTGGGATGAAAGACATAACTATTAGATTGCTTTAAGTTTAAGTGTATATTTCAGGAGTCAATCCAGCATGAGCGAACAACACTTTTGTTGCTTTCTAGGCTAGTTTGCATTAGATCCAGACATTGTGATGGCTCTATGATATTGGAGTAAATCAAGTGAAAATAGTTAATTATGGATGGTATTTTTTTTCAGTGCTGGTGAATACATTGCTTGTTCCAGACCACATGAGAGGATGTATCCTCTTTGTAATAAAAACAAGTAGCTCTGTCTAATTAACACTTCAAAGTGTTAATTGTGAGTCCATCCTCTCTGTGTGTGTGTGTGAGTGTGTGTGTGTTGCAGGGACACTTATTTTCCAAATGCTGTTGATTAAATGGCAGAGGTTATAATGTTTGTGACTCCCGCTATTATAACATTGTACCTTAGTTGCAGCTTTTATAAAAAGGTAGATGGCAATCAAATGAGGATTAAGAAGGATTCTGCTGTACTGTACCATTTTAACAAACTTGTCTTGGTAGTGAACTATGGATCTTATTTACATGGAAAGATTACACAGTAAATGCCATTAGAGCCACAGGTATGTTATTTTTGAAAATAAATAATAACCCAATACAAAATCCTGCTGCTTGAGCACATAGATAATATGGATAGAGTGTGGTATTGACAATGATCCTCTTTCAGTGATTCTAGTGCAAATATAGTATTATGCAAGGATTGCAGATACACTGTTCTGTTGCCAAAGAAGATAAGCCTGGTGAAAACACTTAGGACTGGGATGTCAGATATGTGCTGGGTAGCCCAATCCAGCGTAAATTGCCCTGTACCAATGCAGTGGGGCAAGTGCATGCTGCGCTGCATTCCATGGGGGAATTTAGCAGGCAGGAGGTCTCAGAGTAAGGTGACATTTGCCCCCTTACCCTGGGAAAGTTGCTGCCCATGCAACTTAGAAAACCGCAGTTCATGCAAAGCCATATGGTTGGAGTACATCTGCATGCACCTGAGTTGGTGGATCAGGCCTAGGATGTGGCAAAGTAGTACAATCAATCTGCCATTTTAGCTTTCTATCACCTCATTCAGCTGCATGTCTGACCAGACCTTAGTTCAAGAGGCACCACCCAGTGCTTCAGTGCTCCTCCTGCTTCAGTGGCTTTTCAATCTCCCTGCTGCGCCAATCTCCTGCTTTGAAGAAGGAGAAGCTGGAATGGCATGGTGGGGTGATCAAAAAGCCCCACTGCATCCGCACCAGCCCCCTGCCGAGGGACTTTGGCGGCTCAGAACCCAGAAGTAATTGGTGATGATGTCATCACTGCATTACTGCATCTCCACAGTTGGGGGGTCGTGTGCCCCCCCAGCTGATTAAAGTTGGACTGCCCTGCACTAGATAGAGACAAATGGAGTGTGTCCTAATGAAACGAGAGCAGCATGCAGTTTGGTGAGCCTAGATTTCAATATCCTTGAGTTCCAACCAAGGCTTTGGCCAGACTCTTACCCTCTGTGATCAAATACATACATGTACACAAATGAATTTTTTAAAAATTTGTCAGATATGTTCACAACATTTCTGTTGAATATGGAATTTTAGAAAGTAGTGGATAAGAAAAAGTCTGTTTTTTGTGTGTGTGTGGGTGTGTGTGAGATGGTTATAGTAGAGGGGTTTGTACAAAGTACAGACATCTCTTTCCCCAAGTCTTTCCATATGTTTTCAAATTCTTATTCACATCCGCAGAACTTCAAAATTTCCTCTTTATAGAAGTCTAGATGTAGTATGACTGCTAGATTCCACTCCCAGAGACAGAAAAAAAAATCCAAAACCAAATAACTGGGTCCATGCACATGAGTGCATTGGACATCAATCTTCACTAGATTGTTAAGACCATTTAACTGAACAAGGAATAATCTCAGGCATATCTACTCTAATCATTATTATTAAATGTATTATGCATTGAGTACATTAATTATTAAAAATAATTTTAAAATTACAGCTTGTGTAGGAGAATGAAAGATATCGATGATGATCTTGGGCCTCCTGTTAATGGGACAAGATGGTGGATTTTTAACACAAACTCATAGGCAAGATGAGATGTACACTTCAATGGCACCAGAAGCCCCCTGTGCTAAGGACTTAATATGAATGTGACCGTATGCAAAGGAGGACAGGTCTCATCTACAAAAATAATGTTAGCAAGTTAGGTTTATGCTGTAGTAAGAAAAACTGAACTTACTGACTCTCTCTCTCTTCTGTGTTACTATTAAAAGGGACAGGAACCCCAGGGCTATTGAGAGTGACTGAGATGGTCATGTCAAGCAGTGGGTTGGATGGGAACCTGCCATCTCCAACCTGCATGGCTCTACTGCTGTTCATTCTGCTCCCTGAATTCAGAAGTGAACAGTGGAATAGAATGAGAGAGAAGAGAAGTGGGCTAGAGATTCAGGCTATAGCACTGGATGTTCTAGCCTGCCACCCTCTTTCCTCTCCCTTTTTCACTACATCTCTTCCCCCCCCTTTTGAAGATAGAGAGTGGGAGAAGGAGCAACAACCTTTGACGCGCCACATCATATTGGGGAGAAGTTTTGGATTGGCTCCAAGAAACCTGTCTACATTTGCATGTGGTCACAGTTTCTCACTAGCCTGACTAGTGGCTAGTGGACTTTTGAATGCAGTGGACTTTTGATGAGCAACCACCAGTAGGCTGGCTGGCTGTTGGAATGTACTGTATAGCACTGATGCCTAAGAGGAAGGATGGGAGGCAGGTCACTAAATCATATTCTCATAGGCTTACTAGGTAATGAAATAAACAGCATATTTATATGCATTTTTCTAGTGCACAAACCTTGAACTAGTGGCATCAGTAGCATATTATCCTCTACTCCAGTGTTTCCCAAACAGTGGGTCTGGATCTGATTGTTGGTGGGTCATGAAACTGAAACTGATAGCTGGCAAGGGAAATGCACTGAGCCCTATGGAAAGTGAAATTGAGCTTCATGTCTGAGTTTACTCATGAGTTAGCAAGTGTGTCACATTCCATTTTGAAGGGCATGCCAAGAGGAATGTAATGCCACCAGAATGATCCTGATTTGATGCATGTGGAACTCAACAAATGCTCCAGAAGGCATGCCCCCCAACATAGTTAAAATGATAACAGAGGTTTGAGCAGCTGTTAAGGTGAACCTTTGTCTTGTAAAGCTAGGTGGGTCCCCATAGAGTGTCATTTTAAAAAGAGGGTTCCAGTGCTAAAAAGTTTGGGAAACACTGCTCTGCTCATAAACTGATGGAAAGAAGAAGGCTTGCTGTGGGTAACTGCTTCAGGGGATAGCTTGTGCACCCCTTAAAAGAATGACAAGAAAAGTGCACTGTTTTGAAACATCAGTGTTAGCAACAAAAGAAATAAACTAAAAAGAGGGAAAATATTCAAGAAATGGCAGGGTATTGCTGAAAGGAACGTGGATAGCCTTCTGGATGTTTGCTACTTCTTTATTTTGAAGGGCTACAGGAATACAACCCTGACTTGTGTGGCATAGCACTTCCCAAAAAGATAAAGATTGCTAAAATAGTACGGACCACTGGTGGTGGAGGAAGGAAAATTGGAATTTATTACTTGTGATGTGTTAGGCTCTATCCCAGCTATTTTCAACCTTTTTCATCTCCTGGCATACTGACAAGGTTCTAAAATGGTCAAGGAACACCATCACAATTGTTTTGACAACTGAGAAACCACACCTCACTGCTGGCTTGGGGCTCACATCCCCCAGTGGCTCTACTAATATATGAACCTCCCCCAAACTCTTGAGGCACACCTGTAGAACACTCATGGTACATCAATATGCAGTGGCTTGGTGGTTGAGAATGTCTGCTCTATCCAGTAGGGTAGGGGTGCCAAACCTGTTTCATACAGCAGGCTAAGTAGCATTCATGATGACTGCTGAGGGCCGGAAGTGATGTCATTAAGCAGGTCATGACCAGAAATAAACCCTATTTTCCTTACTTAGGAATTCATTAGCTTCAAATGGCAGAAATGAAAATATGCAAATCTTGATCATATTTTGAAGATATGGGAGAACCCAATTATCACATGGGCTGTTCTTTCAGCAGAGACACCTCAGGATAGCTCAGCAGCTGAGAGTAGCTGATGGTGGTGCTGAGAGAGGCTGAGGGCCAGATAAATAGCTTCCAGGGGTTGCATCCAGCCCACAGGCCTTATATTTGTCACCCTTGCAATAGGAGTTTGGGACGTTTGAATATTCATATCCTGCTTAGCACTCCAAATAGTGACGGATATGCTATTTAGGAAAATAATTGAATTTTCTAAGCACCAAATATGTTTGAGGCCCTGAAACACATGATTTTTCTTTCAATACTTTGAGAAACCTGGATTTTCTACAACAAATGAGCAATGAAAAATTAAGCACCTCTAAATCCATCAGGTTGTAGCCTGCCTTGTATGAGTGGAAAGCTTGTGCAAAGGGACTTCTCTACCCCTCCTCTAACTAGCAGTTCTCTATGTTCTTGATCTCCAAGATATTATTTTTGGGAGAAGAGGCTCAGGGGCTATAGTGGAAAGGGGAGACCAGAAAGTTCGCTTGCAACAACTTCCTTCTGCTTGCACAAGTCAGGACACAACCATTGATTTTAAGGGCAAAGTTAAGCAAGTGCTTAGTTCTCACATTGAAATCAAGGAGACAAATGTTTAACTTTGGTCAAGCTGTGTATACCTAATGCTTATGCATATGTCTGAGGATGTGTGTGCCTTTCCCTTCCAACTACATTAATAATTTGAGTTGAAGTAGTGTATATGGCTTGTAAGATTTGCTGAAGAAGATCCAACAAGTCCAGCTTTCCTTTTCTGGCCTTCTCATGAACTACATGAGTATCATGATGTCAGCTGTCAAAAGTCATCAGGTCTCCCAGCACAGGGACAGAGGAACAAACTTGTTGACAAAGGCCAGCAGCACCAGGTTCAGAAGAACCTGAGTCATGTACCATCAAAGACTCAGATTCAGCCTTGCATATTATAGAAATATCCTTTAAGCCAGACTGCCCAGAGCTGACATCCCCAGCAATGACCTTTGAGCCTCATTCCCCCAATGAGTTAAAACCAAAAATATTGTGCTGCCCAGAATGGGAATGCTATAAGACATTTGGGTGCCAATTCCCAAATCCAAATAAGGGAGCCTTTACCAAGAGAGGTTGCATTATTCCTCTGTTAGGAGTTTAGGTTCAGTCAATGCTAAAGAATAAGAACACTTTATTGATAAAGACTAAAGAGACAGGCTGTCCTGTTAAGATTTATTGAGTGTGAGCTAAACTCAATAACTCTTGCACACAAACTCCCATACTAACCAAGCTAGTTGTGTGCGTGATGGAGAGTGCTGATCTGGGTCAGGAGAGAGTCAGCTGTTTTAGGATCTCTGCCAGGATCTCTAGCACCTTGTCTTTAAAAGGCACAGAAATCTGCACTTTGCTGTAAAAGTCTTTCTTGGCTTCTCTAACCTTGTCTCTCTGGTCTTCAAGGGAAGTATCTTTGGCAGGGTGACCAGATGTCCTCTTTTCCAGGACATGACCTCTTTTCTTTTTTTTTAGCCTTGTTTCCAGGGAAAGAACTTACATCTCCTCCTTTTCCCTGTGAGTGGGCCCCTGCAGGCAGCACATAACCTTCTTGTAATTAATAAATTATGTGTAATAAATTATGTCATATAATTTTAAATTTAATAAGCAATATAATGTTTAACCACATGAAATCAATATATAATAGATTGTAGCCATTATTTTGTCAGGTCTTACATTTTTTAGGGGTGTCCTACATTTTGGGGTGCCTTGTCCTCTTTTGCGGTTATGATATCTGGTCACCCTAATCTCTGGTTGAATTTGAAATGGAACTTTCCCCTACATCTCTGGAGGAGTTGTGAGTAACTTTTTCTAGGCTGACATAGGCAGGCTGACCATAAACCTCATTTTTTTTTTTTTAAATGGCATTTTTACAAGTATTCCATGAGAGAAACTTATAAGTTTCTCCATTTATTCAAATGTTTCCCTTCATGCAGTTGTCATCTTGGCTGCCAGGTCTTGTGCTTTCCAAGCTTTGGCAGATTGCACCTCAGCCCAGTTCTCAAGAAGTTATCTGTTTCTTATGAACTGATTCCTCCACGCTCCTCTACAGAGATCTGTCAGCAGATTTGGTCTTCCATCCAAGGCAGCTGATTCTGCTTAGCTTTTTTTTTTTTGCTGTCTGACTTGACTGTCTCAGTTGGCTTCATGGGTGGGCTGGCCCTAGTTGGAACAGGACAGTACACCTTCCTTTTTCCTCTTCCTCCTGCTCAATGGGCAGCCCAATCCTATGCTTCCCTTAGGGCCCAGGGCTGCAGTGGCGCTGAAATGGTGACAGCTGCATTCAATGGGGCAGGGAAGCAGCGCCAGAATGAACGTTCCCTTACCCCTCTGTATTGGCCAGGTGGCCCCAATGAATCACCTTGAACCTGTGCCCACTATTGAATGGGTGCAGAATTGAGGAGACTTGTGTCTCCTGTGTTGGGTTTTCCAGCACAGGGGGAAGGTTAGGATATGGTGGCAGGACCTGTTGCTGTCTCTGACTTAAGCTAGCTATATTGTGAATGTAAAGCTGAGGAGAGCCTGGATGGGGTGAGGAAAAAATGGGGGGTGAGGTGTGTGAGGCTGTTGCTGAATCCACCCCTCCCTCCCCCGATATGTCTCCAGTTCCTCCCCCCAAATGCTCCATTACTCCAAAATGCCTCTCCCTCCTCATTTTTATTCCCATCCTGGGGAAAGCCTATGTTTCCCTCATGGGTCTCTTTAGTCTTGCATGTTTTGCTGGCATAGGACTGTAACAGTGGAGCAGAGGGAGAGGATCCAGCTGCATGTGAGTGTTGCTGATTCTGCCACCTTCCACTCCTATTTTGCCTCTCTCCCCACTCCCCTCCTTACCCAGAAAGTCCTCCTTTCCTAACCCTACCTCCATTCCTTCCACTGCCTGTCCCCAACTGTCACTCACGTCACACCAGCAGTTTTTTCCCCTCTGGTCATTGCTTCTGGTTTCCAGTATTGTGGAAGTACTGTAATATTCTGCCAGTAGGATTGGGTTTTTAATTCACAGTCTACAGAAGGCAGGGATGTGCTCAAAGCATGGAGTCCAAGTCGTGTTCCAAGTCAGCTACCCCGTGACTTGACTTGACTCGTGACTCATAATCTGCAGCTGTTGTGACTCTACTCATGAGAAATTTCAAATTGAGTCACAAGTCACTTTGAGAAATGAATTGAATTGCTTCTTTTTGGCTTCCCTGAGGAAAACTTCACAGGCAAAAAACAAACAAAAAACACCTTAAGCCCTTTTCCATCCCTCAACCTCCCCAGCCCCTGCTTCCTGGGACCTACCCTCCCACTATGTCTGCTGCCATCCTTCAGACTGCCTGTTTCAGGATCACCCATGAGGTTTTTGACACAATGTGGAAGTGGTGAAAAAAGGAAGTACACTCCTGCAATGATCTCTCATTCCCTCTGTCCTACAGAAGAGGTTATTTTTGGCATTTGCCTAATTAATACATAGAGAATCTAACTAGCTAAAAAAAAAGAGGCTTTCTCCAGACAGTGCATTGAGAGTTATTGTGCTTACTGTGTGGAATATGGTTATGTAAATATTGCTGGCACCTATTCAGTCACACACATCCTGCACTGTTCTGTGAACTCTCTTTCACAGATGTGTCAACAAACTATAAGAATGCTTTGGTGGCTATGAATGTCCTTGATGTGCAACCCCAGCATGCTGATGTTCTCCCAGCAATATATTTCATTTTTCAAAAGAGCAATTGCATTGCTCAGTATTGCTGCCCCATTTAGTTTAATCCATCCTAGAAAAGCTGTTTTGCTATACCCCCTGCCCCCACCAGTGTTCTGGAATGCCGCTTTAGCCAAGCTTTGGAAAGGGACAAATGGCAGCAAAACTATTCAGTACAATTTCTTTCCAGAATTGTTGCTGGATTAGAACTTGTGAGAGCAATATGGTTAGACTAAAATGTGCCTGGGGCATTTCTTTTAACATTGTGGCAACTGCAGAAACTGAGGTATGGAAAAGATTCTAGTCAAAATATTGCTGGGATGACATTAGTGTGTGTGATCAGATCAGGAAAGATGTGCAACAGCGTTGGATTTTGCTGCCACTGTGTGGCTGAACTCTGCCTGTTCTGGTCACTTGATTTGAGTAGACTAAAGAATAGGAATTCCAGGTCTGAAAACCTTACATTCTCTCAAGAAAAGGATGTTATTACCAATGCTCCCCCCCCCCCGATAATCTCATTTGGGTTATATGTTGTGCTTTGTAGGGAAAAGTGCAAGACAAAATAGCAGAAAGGGAAGGAACTGGAAGCACAACTGATGTGATATATGAATACATATCCCCATGAAATGAGTGTATGTTTGGTTTGAGCATGAGACAATCTTCTCAGGTAGCAGATTGGTGTAGGGTGCCCACTGTGTGCCTCTATCACTCTTCCTCCCACTGCGTGGGTTCAAAAAGTATTAGAAAAATGGAACAGAAGAGGAAGTGTGGAGGAGAAGAGACTCATGGTCTAGAGCAGGGGTGCCAAAACCCCGGCCCTGGGGCCACTTGCGGCCCTTGAGGCCACTCAATGCGGCCCTCAGGGAGCCCCCAGTTTCCAAATGAGCCTCTGGCCCTCTGGAGATTTGTTGGAGCCTGCACTGGCCCGATGCAACTGCTCTCAGCATCAGGGTGACTGCACGACCTCTTGCGTGAGCTACGGGCCAAGGGCTCCATCCACTGCTTGCTGTTTCACACCTGTGATGCAGTAGCGACAGCAAAGGAAAGGCCAGCCTTGCTTTGTGTAAGGCCTTTTATAGGCCTTGAACTATTTCAAGACCTTCATTCATTCATATAAGTTCATCTTTAATATATTCATTTATGTAAATTTATTCAAATTTTAAATGTAAATTAATTCTTTTTTTCTCCGGCCCCCAACACAGTGTCTGAGAGATGATGTGGCCCTCCTGCCAAAAACTTTGGACACCCCTGGTCTAGAGCATCTCCTATACTAGTCCACCACCCTCTTCTCTACACCTCTTCTTTTGTGAACTATAGCCGACTTCATCAGACACTTTCTATTTGACTGGATATGCTTTTCACAAGCCTTGGCATGCAATGCAACAACTGGTTCAAGTCCCAAGAGGCTTTGACTCCCCTTTCTTCCTTTCAAATCTGTCACATCCTTTTCCTGTTGAGGAACTGGTTTCCTGGGATGTTCAGATTTCCAGTTTGATGGGAGCTTCTTATCACGGAAGAAATGGAGAATTCTATAACTATGCAAGCATGTACGGATCTTGTCTGTCCCCATCATCCCAGTTAATGCTTCTTTTCCTTTATGCTCTGCAGAGGTTGTCCTGGGCTTTTCTCTGCCAATGGCCACATCTGTCTATGCTGCCCCGACCCAGAATTGCGATGACTTCATCATCACTGCAATTAATTCTGCATGGCTATCTCCTCTGTTCCCCCTTTGAAACAAAGGGAGAAGGAAGGAGGCAGCCCAGGCTCCACTGGAGCATTTTGGCACTGCTGAGGGGCACCTGCCCCAAGTGTTAAGCCAAGGGGGGACACAAGACTGCCCCTCAGGAGGTGCTCGTGGCTTTGTGCTCTCTGTTTCTCCTATGGAGGCTTCCCAAGGGGAGGAGAAGGAATGGTGCAAGGCAGTCACTTCTGGGGTCTCCCAGGAGAAGGAGGCGTTGGCAGCTTTGCCCCCTCTATTCCTTCTCTTCCCTTTGGGGAACCTCCACAGGAGAAGGAGCAGAGGGTGTGAAGCCATTGCAGCATGTGCCCCTCCTCTGGGGAGAACCCAGAAGTGAGGTCACGATACATGTGACATCATGACGTCACTGCCCCAGGTGCTGGAGCAGTGTGTTACGCCTCTGTGAAGGACATTTTTACAAGCGATGCTAAGATCACTTTTGTTTTTGATCTGAAATGCATCACTTGTGACTGTTGATGGGATATGAAGCAGAAGGACACTATTTTCCAATTGAATTGTACATTCTATCCAAAGTAGATTTTACATCACAGCACAGAAGTTGTGTAACAAAATCAATGGGCTGATTCAGATGATACTTAACCACTCAGAGTGGCTCCAGATGATACCTGGTGTGTGTGCTTGGGCTGGTAAGGATGGCTCTGGGATATGCCTGGATATTTACTACAGTAGGTGGAGTTTTGGGGACGCACTGAGCTTTTTAGAAATGCATCAGGCAACATTAATCAGGCGCATCTCTAGCAAGTGATTGGGAAGCTTTGACGGTTGCATTACTGCCTGGAGGCACCCATCCCTGCCCAATGAGGACAGACTTGAGCTGAAATGAGACCTGAGATTAAGACTGGGTGCTTGGAACCCACTTCATAACACCTAATTTGTCTAGAGCAGTGGTTCTCAAACTGGTGGGTTGCGACCCATCAGTTTGTGTGATGCTTCCCCTGTCCCTTTAAGGAGCGGGGGAAGGGGAGGGAGGCAGCAAAGTGACCCCCAGGAACGTGTTGCTAAGGAGGGCGCAGGGGGGTGCTTTGCACTTACTTCAAGGATGCAGGGCTGCAGCAGGCTGCAGGAGGTATGGGAAGCCCTGTGCAGTGCTCCCTGAGGCTTGGAATATTAGCTAAAAGTGGGCACAAAGCACTTCTGTTTTGCAGGAGGTGCTTTGCGCCCACTTTTAGCGAATGCTCCAAACCTCAGGGAGCGCTGTGCAGGGCTCCCCGCACCTCCTACAGCCTGCTTCAGCCCTGCCTACATAATGTGAGTGCAAAGCACCCCCCATCGCCCCCCTTTGCGACATGATCCTGGGGGTCATGTTGCTGCCATAACCCCTCCCCCACAAGAACTTGGTTGGCAACCTTCAGTCTCGAAAGACTATGGTCTAAGGCTACAGCACCCCGTATTCCCAGGTGGTCTCCCATCCAAGTACTAACCAGGCCTGACCCTGCTTAGCTTCCGAGATCAGATGAGATCTGACACGTGCAGGTTAACAGTTGCTGCCCACAAGACTTACTGAGGGAGTTAAGCTCCCTTAAAGTTTGAGAACCTCTGGTCTAGAGCAGGGGTCTCCAAACCCCAGCCTGGGGGCCAGCTGCGGCCTGCAGCAAGCCTCTATCCAGCCCGCAGCCAGCCTCTTGTCCCCTGAAAGCCACTGGCCCACTCAACTGAACATGACCAGAGCTGTGCTCTGGTTGTGTCTGGAGGGTGTTCTGAGGGCCAGAGAAGTTGAATGAATGAACCCATCCATTTATTTATTCACTCATCTAAGTTCCATCTCTTATTTAAATTTTATATTTAAATTTTTTTTCTGGCCCTCAACACCACACTAAATATTTGATGCGGGCCTCTGGCCAAAAAGTTTGGAGACCCCTGGTCTAGAGTATAGATGCCATAGAAAGTGTATAGATGGTATGGAATTTAAAGTGATAATCTTAAATGACCTTTTCGGAGCATAAGGTGAAAATCAAAAGCCCCTATACTGGTTTGAATTTTGTCAGCTTGTAAAATGTTTGAAAGAGAGGTAGGATAGGCATTTTCTAAACAAAGAAACAAACCTTCCTCTGTGAATTTGCTTACTGATTGACTAAACCCCTCCTGGCAGCATAATCTGCTTGCATGGGCTAATGAAATTGCAAACATTTCTTCAAGTTTACCTGAAGAAGTGTTCTAAGGTCCAAATGTTTCTGAACAACGTTAGGCTTTATCTAATATGAATCTCGTATTCACTTTAGTTTGGTGGAGTTACAGTTGTACGCTGCTAACCTTTTTGCAAGCTCACATTATTTTCTTTTATTGGTGAAATAGTAAGAACACTAGAGGGCGGCAGAGACTGTGCTAAAAAGATGTAAACTCAAACTATGCTGTGATCTCCTGAATCACAATATCCCTTTGGATGGGGAGCACTGACCATCTTGCCAGTATTAGCTCATGGGCTGTTGTGCATCAGAGACCAACACAAAGTGAAGCTGGCACAAGTAGGGTGGGTTAAACACCACTGTCTCCAGGAATATCAGTCACCTCATAGTCACATATGCATAAACCGTAAACCCACACACCTTCTATGCAGTAGCAAGTGCAGCATACAATCATATTGGATTTGATCTATTCCAGCTGTTCCTTTGGTTGCTATTCTGTCATGTTCTTTCATGGGATTGTATTCTGGGCACATCAACACTATGCATTTCAGCAGGACTAAGTGCCAATATGCAAGAAAGCTACTACCTTTTATTGTGTTCTATTTGAGTTAGATTATTTATTTTAAATCTCCTCTTTTATAGCTTCCAGTCAAAGTTCACATACAATTGTCAAACAAAAGTTATAATACTTCTTAATAATCTAGATCAGCCATTCTCAACCACTGTGCCATGGCACACTGGTATACTGCAAATGGTCCCCAGGTGTGCTGCAGGAATTTGGGAGAGGGTCATTTATCAATAGGACCATTGGGGGATGTGAGCCCCCATTGACAGCACAGTGTGCCTTGTCAATTGTCAAGAAGCTGATGGTGTGCCTTGACCATTTTAGTGCCTTGCCAGTGTGCTGTGAGATGAAAAAGGTTGAAAAATCACTAATCTAGATTAAGGTTCTGATTAAAGTTTTTTTAAAGTTAGTGTGTTATATAGATTTCCTCAAACTAAATTTCTCTAAAAATGATAGACAAATTCTAAAAATAAAAATCTTCAGTACATTTACCTGAATCAAATGATTAACAATTTGTTTATAGTGCTCCACAAGAGCCAAGCTTAAGTACATGAACATGAAATAACCTCAATTTCTTCCCCAATTTATCCCTGTTTATGCTTCCCTTCCTCTGCTGTCTCTCTGGTGTCAGTTTTAGATTGTGTGAGCCCACTGAAATAGGCATAGGTCTTCTCATTTTTTTTGTAATGGATCATGTATGCACATGTAATCAGTACTGGCAACCTTCAGTCTCGAAAGACTATGGTATCGCGCTCTAAAAGGTGGTTCTGGCACAGCGTCTAGTGTGGCTGAAAAGGCCAATCCGGGAGTGACAATCCCTTCCACACCGGGAGCAAGTGCAGTCTGTCCCTGGTCTGTCTCCCTGGCTATGGGCCTTCCTTCTTTGCCTCTTAGCCTCAGACTGTTGGCAGAGTGTCTCTTCAAACTGGGAAAGGCCATGCTGCACAGCCTGCCTCCAAGCGGGCCGCTCAGAGGCCAGGGTTTCCCACTTGTTGAGGCCCATCCCTAAGGCCTTCAGATCCCTCTTGCAGATGTCCTTGTATCGCAGCTGTGGTCTACCTGTAGGGTGCTTTCCTTGCACGAGTTCTCCATAGAGGAGATCCTTTGGAATCCGGCCATCATCCATTCTCACGACATGACCAAGCCAACGCAGGCGTCTCTGTTTCAGCAGTGAATACATGCTAGGGATTCCAGCACGTTCCAGGACTGTGTTGTTTGGAACTTTGTCCTGCCAGGTGATGCCGAGGATGCGTCGGAGGCAGCGCATGTGGAAAGCGCTCAGTTTCCTCTCCTGTTGTGAGCGAAGAGTCCATGACTCGCTGCAGTACAGAAGTGTACTCAGGACGCAAGCTCTGTAGACCTGGATCTTGGTATGTTCCATCAGCTTCTTGTTGGACCAGACTCTCTTTGTGAGTCTGGAAAACGTGGTAGCTGCTTTACCGATGCGCTTGTTTAGCTCGGTATCGAGAGAATGTGTGTCGGAGATCGTTGAGCCAAGGTACACAAAGTCATGGACAACCTCCAGTTCATGCTCAGAGATTGTAATGCAGGGAGGTGAGTCCACATCCTGAACCATGACCTGTGTTTTCTTCAGGCTGATTGTCAGTCCAAAATCTTGGCAGGCCTTGCTAAAACGATCCATGAGCTGCTGGAGATCTTTGGCAGAGTGGGTAGTGACAGCTGCATCGTCGGCAAAGAGGAAGTCACGCAGACATTTCAGCTGGACTTTGGATTTTGCTCTCAGTCTGGAGAGGTTGAAGAGCTTTCCGTCTGATCTGGTCCGGAGATAGATGCCTTCTGTTGCAGTTCCAAAGGCCTGCTTCAGCAGGACAGCGAAGAAAATCCCAAACAAGGTTGGTGCAAGAACACAGCCCTGCTTCACTCCGCTTCGGATGTCAAAAGGGTCTGATGTGGAGCCATCGAAGACAACAGTGCCCTTCATGTCCTTGTGGAAAGATCTGATGATGCTGAGGAGCCTGGGTGGACATCCAATCTTGGGGAGAATCTTGAAGAGGCCGTCTCTGCTGACCAGGTCGAAAGCCTTTGTGAGATCTATGAAGGCTATAAAGAGTGGCTGTCGTTGTTCGCTGCATTTCTCCTGCAGTTGTCTAAGGGAGAATACCATATCAGTGGTGGACCTGTTGGCTCGGAATCCACACTGCGATTCTGGATAGACGCTCTCTGCAAGTACCTGGAGCCTCTTTAGTACAACTCGGGCAAACAGCTTTCCTACAACGCTAAGGAGAGAGATGCCGCGGTAGTTGTTGCAGTCACCCCTGTCACCTTTGTTCTTGTAAAGCGTGATGATGTTTGCATCCCTCATGTCTTGAGGTACTCCACCTTCTCTCCAGCAGAGACAGAGGATTTCATGCAGCTCAGTGACGATGATCTCTTTGCAGCATTTTAGGACTTCAGCAGGGATGCTGTCTTTTCCAGGTGCCTTGCCAAAGGCAAGGGAGTCCAGGGCCACGTGAAGTTCTTCTAGGGTTGGTTCACTGTCAAGCTCTTCCAGCACAGGCAGGCACTCAATGTTGTTCAGTGCTTCTTCGGTGACTACATTTTCTCTGGAATATAGCTCAGAGTAGTGCTGCACCCAGCGTTCCATCTGCTGCGCCCGATCCTGGATGACCTCGCCTGTGGCAGACTTCAGAGGGGCAATTTTCTTCTGTGTTGGACCTAGGGCCTGCTTGATACCATCATACATCCCCTTGATGTTGCCCGTGTCAGCTGCTATCTGTATCTCGGAACAGAGCTGGAGCCAGTAGTCGTTAGCACATCTCCTGGCAGTCTGTTGGACTTTGCTGCGAGCAGTTCGGAGGACCTGCAGGTTGCGCTCACTGGGACAGGCCTTGTATGCTGCTTGAGCTCTCCTCTTTTCCTCAATGACTGGTGTCAACTCCTCAGAGTGGGCTTCAAACCAGTCTGCCGTCTTGTTGGTCTTCTTGCCGAATATGGACAAGGCGGTGTTGTAAACGGTATTCTTGAAATGTTCCCATCTGTTGGATGCGTTTGCGTCGGCCGGGCCTGGAAGAGATTCCTCAAGCGCTTGTGCAAATTCCTCCACTTTTCTCTGATCCCAGGTCTTGCTGGTATCAATGCGAGGTCTTCCTTCCTTTTTCGTGTGATACAGTCGCTTTGTTTGCAGTTTCACTCTGCTGCACACCAGGGAGTGGTCAGTGTCGCAGGCAGCACCATGATAACTGCGTGTGATCTTGATGCTGGGAAGGCTGGAGCGTCTGGTGAGGATCAGGTCGAGCTGGTGCCAGTGCTTTGATCTTGGATGTCTCCAAGAGACTCTATGTTGGGGCTTTGTGTTGAAGAATGTGTTGCTGACACAGAGACCGTGATGACAGCAAAACTCTAGCAGGCGTTGGCCATTTTCGTTCATCCTCCCAGTGCCAAACTGACCTAAGCAAGTGGGCCATGAACTGTTATCAGCACCAACTCTAGCATTGAAATCGCCGAGGATGAACAATGGCTCTTTTACAGGGATTTTCTTGACAGTGGTGGCCAGGTCATCATAGAATTTGTCTTTGGCTTCTGCTGGAGATGACAGAGTCGGTGCATAAGCACTGATGAGAGTGATAGGTCCTGCTGATGACTGGAGCTGCAGGGACAAAATTCTTTCACTTCCCACAGTAGGTGGGATGATGGATTTCAGCAGGGTATTTCTGACCGCAAAGCCAACGCCATGTTCCCTGGTTTCGTTTGGTGGTTTTCCCTGCCAGAAAAATGAGAAATTTCTCTCCTTGACAGATCCGGAATCTGGCAGCCTAGTCTCTTGAAGGGCGACGATGTCCATCTGCAGTCTGCTCAGCTCCATGTCGATGACAGCTGTTTTGCGTGCGTCGTCTATTTCTTGCAGGTCATCAGAGAAGCCAGGTGTCATTGTCCTAACGTTCCAGGTGCCCAGCTTTAGGGCAGTAGTTTTCTGTTTTCTGTTGCATGGTGCAGAGTTGTCGATCCGCTTGTTGGTTTTCACCCTAAACCCCACGTACCCCATGAGGTTAACGGACCGTGGCGAGGCAACACCTTACTGGCTGGGGACTGCCCAGCTTAAGGCGGGCGGTAGCTGCCCAATGAGATGCAATGATCTCTCCCACCGTCGGAAGCAGCCCCTGGCGTCATGCTCTACGCCAATCGAGCAAAGACTTATAACCGGTAAACTGCTGCTTCCCGTGTTGTGCCGACGCCGTATGGCGAAGTTGGAGTGTCCTCTCCATGTAATAAGTGTTATTACATGTAATAACATGTAATAAGCACATGTAATAAGTGTTATTATATAAAATCAACCCATTTTTGCCCGACCCACAGATGTACATATTTGTTCCCTGTTGTGCAACGTTGAGCAGAAATGGCTTTAATAATGATTAATCAACACATTTAAGCAACAAATGCTTTCAACTTTTATAGTAATCTGTTGCTCCATATGGAAGAAGTTTGAATATTAATAGTTGTTCAGTCAGGTTTTAGTGGTAGAGGAGAGGTTACTGTTTCATATGGCTCCATGCATCCCATGCCATTCGAGGAACACAGGAATGTGGCTAATCCCCTTTCCCCTCCGAAGCCTCCTAATCCACCCTCCTGTTAGATTTTCAGTCCAGCTGCACCAGCGGGGAGTGGGGGGGGGGGGAAGGAAAGGATTGGGCTCAAACAATATCTGGAAAACATTCAGCATTATAAAACCTACAACATGGTGTTAGGTGTCTACTACTGCAATGTGGTGTTGTGTGTATTTGACAAGACTGGAGTAGATTATCCTAGTGTGGGGGCCCTTTATGTGTGGGAAGCAATTGGTGCAATTGGCTTAAAGCTGGCCCTGTTAGGAAGTAGCTTTTATTTAGAGGGGCTGGTTAAAAAGGGTTTGAAAAACAAACCAATATTTGAAGAATATAAGAAAGCAGCATGAGAAGAAAACTTAAGATCTTTATATCTTTTTTCTGAGCTGCATTTGGAAAAAATGCCTCTTTCCCAGCATTTATCTAATTGCAAAATGCCTTATTGCCACAAATACTCCAGGTTCTCAAACATTATTCTTAATTATATTAATTAGCATTTTGTATCTATAGTTAATTTACCAACTGCACTTTTCTAAAGTAAAAGACAGTTTATGGCTGGTCTATTAGCCGAGGAGCTGATATATTTTAGGTCAGAAATATGAAAAAACCCTGTTACTTGGATTAATCCAACAAACATTACCCAAAACTAGTGGTTCCCAAACATTTTTGCTTTGCAACTTCCTTGACTTACTGGGCCATTGGCTGCCGGTCCCCATTTGGGTTACATTGTATAGGGTGGTGGGTTTTTGTGAGAATTCTGCAGCTCCCCTGGCTGGTTTCCATGGCAGCCCAGGGAGACATGGCTCACAGTTTGGGAACCACTGCCCAAAACCAATGGACAGTGTTTCCACTTGTGTTAAAAAAAAAAAAAAGACATGTTTGTTAATCTAGACAGATTTCTAACAGAGCATTTTCTAGGGGTGGTAAAAGAGTACTTGCATATCCCTGTGGGTTTACCCAGGGACCCCTCTTAACCCACACAGCATTTCAGCATGGCCCAGAATTCCACCCTAAGTTTACCTCTACTCAAGAACAAAGCCTCTTACTGTGCTCCTGGTGCTGTTTCTTAAACATGAAAAGTGAGACTTCTGGTTTGATTTAAAGGGACTGTGTGAATGAAGGAGCTTCTGTAAACCCCAAACTTCTGTGTTTGAAGAAACTTTGCTAGGAGCAAGGTAAGGAGGTAGATGATCTGCTTTCTGTGGGCTTTTGGTGAGTGTAAAGTAAATCAACGTGGATTGCATTCATGGCAAGCTGAAGGGAGGAGGCAGCAGCAGACTTGGGGTGAAAGAGTGCCCTGCAATGCACCATTGATACAACCTGCATCATGGGTAGCTCAAACCGAAGGCCTGATCCTGAACAGTGTGTGCTGACTTACTGTTTGTGAGCCCTTACTGTGGGCCCAATGCCAGAGCTAGCCCAGTGCAAGCCCATGTTGGGCCTGCTCTAGCGCTGGGCCCATGTTCTGCCATCCGGTGGTTGCTAGGACCACTGAGCAACAGAAAGGTGAGTGAGGGTGTGTGTGTGGGGGGGGGAAGCAGGGAGAAGGTGTTCCAGGGTGGGGGGAGGGCGTGGGGTGGGAGGAGGGCAGGACTGGTGGAGCTTGGCTGCACTGGATCATGAGCCCCATGTTGGGCTGCACAGTCTGACATGGGACTTATTGATTCTGTGTCACCTGAAGAGCCACTGCAGAATTGAGTAGCCCCATTGCGGGGCTACTTTCCTTACTTGGGGGAAGGGGATGAAAGTACCCTTCTCCCAAGGAGCTGCTGCGGGCTTTTTGGTTGTGCGTTGGATGCCACGATAGCCATTTTGGTGCCACGGCAGCCCTGTGCTTGGGCAGCTCAGGATTGGGCTGTAAGTCCTCTGCCTGGAATATGTGCTCTGCCAGTGGAAGCTGGCAGAATATAGGGGTAATTCCCTGGATTCTGCCAGAAGCTGCACAACATTTTCGCCTCGCCAGCTCAGTGAGGCTGCCTTCACACTTGATGGTGGCCGTGCGTGTGGGCCAGTGGCCAGGCTACCATCTGCTAACATGAGCTAATGTAGTGGTGGGTGGTGGGCAGAACAAGGCAGTAGGAATGGGGAAGTTTCTGACTGGGGAGGGGGTAGGCAGGGAAGTGGTGTGAGAGAACAGGCAGGTTCAGTGGCATGAGTTTGTGGCCAAATCCTATTCCTCTTCCTTTCCCTCACTGTTATATACTTTGGTCTTCTACTAGCAAAAATCACTGACAAAGGACCAAGGGGTTGAGCAGGGGCAATGGAAGCTTTCAATTCTTCACTTGCCCCAAGGAAACCTCTGCATGCCTCCTTGATAAGCCTGTATCTGTGGGGATGTGTGTGAAGTAGGACTGGGCTGCTGCTTTCATGGATGGGCTGCCCATACCACAGATACTGATAATCATTCACCTTGAGAACATTAGATGAGATCCAGTAACTCATTGCAGAAGGCAATTGTGCCCATAGTGGCTGCTGAATTAGTGACAAGTTTTCTTAATTCAGTACCCACCTGGAAATGAAACTATGAAGCAAAGAAATGCCAGACAAATGCTGGCAAAGCAAGAAATGAGAGTGGCTTTTGTTAATGTACATCAAGTGTGGTCAAGACGGCTCTTAGGAAAAAAAGGAGTGGGATTATAGAATCCAGTATAAAGTTATCCTTTGTCACCGCTAGGATATGGTCCTGGGAATGTTATGAGATATTGATCAAAATGTAAGTAAGGAAAACTGTAAAAGGCGAGCAGTGAGCACCCTGTTGATTAAGAATTGACTTTCAGCACAAGGATAGCTTCAGATGTGAAATAATGCTAGGCATCCAGTCAAATGAGTGATAATGACTTCTGGCGAACCAACTTTCCAGCACCTGGGTAAGGGCAGTGCAGCTCCGAGGTAAGGGAACAAACATTCTTTTACCTTGAGGAAGCCTCCATGACTGCCACCCAACTGCAGGATGCATCACATGCCTCATTGGCACAGCTATGTCAGTGCTGGAAAATTACTTAGGATTTGGACCTTAATCTGACTTGTGTAGAATCGCTTTGTCTGAAAGGATATTGTGCAGACTGCTTGTGAAACGTCTGCCTTTTGATGCAACAGTGCTGCACTGCCACCTGTATGTGGAACTATGTACTTGCCTGGCTGTGTGGGATCAAACATAAAATCATTTATTATTGGACGCCAAGAAAACTTGAGCGTTCTGACATAGTGGGCTCCCCAGGGTGCCATATGGCTCCTGTTGAGAACGGCTGGCTAGACAACCCCCTCGGTGGCCACCATGGCATGAAATGTGGCCTGCGCAAGCAGTATGTCTCATTTCCAGGTAAACCACATATCTAAAATTATTATACAGGGTCAGCAAGCATTCTTTTTGTTTCCCATGAAACTGGCACAGCAGTGACAGGTGTTTTTTTTTTAAGGGGGGAGAAAAAGAAAGTGGCACTAATTTAATTTGCTTTCTGTCAGGAAAATAACAACATGGAACAAAACGTCTCTTCTCCAGAGGCATACACCTTGAATTGATGACCCCCTGCAGTTATTTAGACAATGCTAATAATTTGCTCTGCTTTTATCTCCAAATTGCATCAACTATCTGTAGTGACATTTAAGTTACATATGTGAAGGGATTGGCATTTTTAGTCTGTCAGGAGCATCACTGAATGAAAAAAACAAAACTGATTGTGTCACGGGACATCTGTTTTATTGTTAATTAGATGAAATAGGAAAGACATCAGAAGCCTACACTCCGAAACTATTTCAGAGTTCCTGTTTAAAATCTTACTTTGATCCTTTGAAATTAATGATGCTTTGCAGATTTTCACATTTTGATGTGAATTTCATTTAGGAAGTTTCAGGAACAAATGAGAAAGGGAGTTGTTATCCATCTGTGCTTCTATCTTTACAATTCAATTACTTGCAGCCATCATAACTGCTTTTTTCCTTTCAAAATTATCTGGAGAAATAAAATAAGCAAGAGGCTCACTTGTCAATCCCACCCCCCAAGTTATTTGCTTGTTACCTTTCATGTTTGCACCCCTTGGTTTCGCTAGACTGCATAGGTGAAACATTTCTGAAGGTAATCTCACCTCACCTAGTTTTGAAAGAGGATCTTTCCCTTCTACCCTACCCCATTCTAAAGAGATATGATGTACACATATCTGTGTACATCATCCCTTCCCCAGCCAAACTCAGCAAACAATGTAACAACAAACTATGGTTTGATATAAACAGGAACTGGCATCAATTTCCTTCTCTTCTTCCCTCTTCATTCTTATGTGAGGGGAGGAAATTGGTAGCTTCTGTTTACAGTTTGTTGCAAATTTCAGTTGCCTGTTAACACCTGAACTCCGTGTACTGTGGTTTCCATAAATCATATACCCCAATCCTAACTGATGGCCTCATCGTAACTCTCAAAGAAGGCACCTACGAAAATGACTGCAATGGCTGGGCAGGTTCATATGGGATTAATCAGGGATAGCAATAGGTTGCACTGGGTACTGAGAAGTCATGAGGGAGGGTCTGTGTGTGCATGCAAAGCCCCTGTGGCTGGGCTTCCCCCTAACCTGTGTTTCCCCATTCAGAGTTCATTTGGTTGGTTGGCTGCCAGATAGGAGCTTGTTTCCAGAGGGTCCATGAGAGCAAGTGTGATTGGCTCAGCAGTAAGGGAAGGAGGAAAGCCTTGCACAAGTCACATATGAACCCTTTCCTCCAACCAGCCAATACTGCTTCCCATGAAACTTCTGCATCTATAAGACGGGAGTCTTCCATCTCACTTAGCCCTACATGCTCAGTCCACTCACCTGTTCCCCCAGTGAGTGGTGATTAGAGGGCTAGGAGAGATGGGATGGGGGAACAGGTGAGTGGACTGAGCATGTGGGTGATCTGCAGGGCTAGGATGGGGTGGGGGAACTGGGGTGAGTAGACTGAGCATGTAGGGCTAAGTGAGATGGAAGACTCCCGTCTTATAGATGCAGAAGTTTCATGGGAAGCAGTATTGGCTGGTTGGAGGAAAGGGTTCATATGTGACTTGTGCAAGGCTTTCCTCCTTCCCTTACTGCTGAGCCAATCACACTTGCTCTCATGGACCTCAAGAGTTGGCGCAAGTTCGAGGAGACCCATAGGTGCCCACAGCCCTTACCCAGGGGTAAGGGGTAAAATTTCCCCTTGCCACTGGCTAAGCTGCTTCTGGCCACAATCCTTTGATGGATACAGCGCAAGGCTCCTGGCTTGCCTGTTCCAGTGCAAGTTAGGATTGTGCCCCTGTTTTTTCATCAGTATTAAAAATAAAGAATGCTCATAGATACCCATTGGTGTTACCAGTTCATGCTATTTTCATTTAAGAACTTTCTGGAACAATAGATCTATCCAGGTGATCAAAAAATGGATTCTGCTCTTGTGCTATATTCTCCCTAGCTTTGTCCCACTATCAGTCTCATGATATTCTGTCAAACTGAACTCTTTTCCTCTTCTTTCTGTGAAGCAAAACATTTGAGGCCAAATTCAAAACCTAGATCACAAATGCTCCTGTTATCAAATTCAATTTAGTGTTCTGTATTTTTTTTTACTGCCTTGAATTGTATATTGTAATTGTTTGCTACAGTTCTGTGAAGCATAACATTTGCTTCATAAGATCTGTCTCTTGAGAGGTGCGTGTTTTCTCACATAGAGCCTTCAAGACAGGAATGGAGAGGCTTTAAATCAGGAGCAAATAAAATATTAAGGCCCTGACAAAGAAGATTGCCTTTAGCCAATGTTTCACAGTGTGTTCCAGCTGTCCCATTGAAAGCCAAGGCTTTCTTCTCAGTCTTGGTAAGCAGCAAAAGAATTACCGCTTCCTTCCAGCCAGTGTGGTAGATTGAACAGAGTTGTAAAAACAGCCCTCCTCAGTTCACAAAATGCTCTTCTGGGTGGTCAGAATTCTCAAAGCTGCAAAATTGTAGGGAACCATGTTGATCCACCTTCTACTACCAGATGATGGGACTGAGAGATGAAATGCCTCCTACATTAGGCAAACACACAAATTGGCTTTAGTGTCAGCCTAGTGCAGTGCCTGAAATTTATCTCCTATGTTGGGAATATAAGGACCCAATCCTATCCCCTGCCAGCCTGTAGCACACAGCCCTGTCGATGGAGTGTGCATGGCCAGAATGGGGCAGAGGGGAGGAACAGGGTGAGACCAGGCAGGGAGGGGGGCTGATTGAGGCTGGGAAAGGGGTGGTATCAGTGGCAGCAGCATCACTGATATCCTATTTCCCTTCCTGGCCTCTATCTACCTTCCTGGATCCACTTGGAGGTGTGCCAGCTAAATTGCTGGCAGAAGTCTTAGACCCATTAAGGTAGTAGAGCAGTGATTTTCAACCTTTTTTTTAATCTCACAGCACATTGACAAGGTACTAAAATTGTCAAGGCACACCAGTTTTTTTTTTTTTACACTCGACAAGGCTCACCACACTGCCGGTGGGGGGCTTACATCACCCAGTGGCCCTGCTAATAAAAGACCCTCCTCCAAATTCCAGTGGGACCATTTGCGGCTCACCTGGGGACAATTTGCGGCACATCGGTTTGCCACAGTGGTTGAAAATGGCTGCAGTAGAAACATACCCATGGGTGAGGGAATAAATGTTTCCTTACCTGGAGGAGACTTCCATGACTACTCCTGCTGCAGGATGCAGTGCGTGCTCTTGTGGCATGGCTGCATCAGTGGGGGAGGGATGTTTGATAGATTGAGCTGTTAATGATTGGCAGAAGAGGATGTAAGTAGAAAGTAAAAAGAAATACAAATGTAAATGCATTAAGATTGGTTACATATACAGGCAATGCATTGGTAAAAGAAAGCTCCTAAACAACATCCATTCAGTCTGCTAGGGATTCTGGATAGCAATGGACAGACTCCAGTGGGCAGGTTCCTTAGCATGCCTGATCAGTTCCTTGTCCACAGGTGAAATCCAAAGGGCCTTCTCTTGGGGGTTATGTTCTAAAAGGCTTGAGAACTTGTTTCTCATACAAAAACCTCCTTCCCCCCTTGCTATGCACCGAAGCAGCTACATTTTGTTACGTGGGCAGCTTTCCCATTGAATCCCAGCCTTGCCATGATCCAAGCTGGGCAAGAACAGATATACAACACAGGACATTGCTTTGAAAAGGGGGAAAAGATACTAAAATATCTTCTAGAGCCCTAGACTCCCCGCCCTCTCCAATTGGATTGGTAGCATGAAAACTGTGGACAATCATGGTTCCCCAAGATTACAATTGTCTTCTGGTACTGGACCATTACAGTTCTTGTAAGTCAATCAGTTTTCATATTACTTCAGAGGTTCTCAAACTACTTACCATGGCAAACCACTGTGTTGTCCGCATGGATTTGGAGCCCACCAAGGCCAGGAAGCTGCAACCTAAAATGACACACAACCTGGAAATTGCTTCTGGGTTGTGCCTGCTGCATGTCCTGCTGCAGTGGCTGCTGCACACCATGGTTCTCTAACCGTTTGTCATTAATCACCAGTGGATCATGACCTAATTTTTGGACCAGGAAGTGGCACACCTTGGCCACTGAACCAGGTAACACGCCATTTTAGGTTGCAGGTTTCTGGTCACAGGGCCGTGACCCACCCAAAATTTGGTTACGATCCACAGTTTGAGAAATGCTCCTCTACTTCATATAAGGACAGCCTTGGCAAACTGTGGGGTTGCCTTCATTCTGAAATCGAAGAATTCAAATTTAGGTGTAGAGAAGTCAGTGGTGGGTCTTCAGAGCTTACCTCAACATTGAACAGCCCAGTCCTATCCTTCTCCCATATTGAGCACAGCAGATCCTGATGGGTCTACTTGGATCTGCACCAGCCCTTGAACTGGTGCAGACTGAGGAGACCCATGTTGGGTTATGTGGTTCCAGAGGAGGATAGGATCTGATGGCAGCCTCTGCCACTATCCCTGCCTCCTCCTGGGCCCAATCCTCCTACTGGTCTACCTTTCCTTCATCCAGTTCTGCACCCCTGCCCTGAAAAGTCTCCCTGCCACCCAGCACTCCACTGATGCATCCTACTGGCAAAATTGAAGCTGCAGTGGTGAAATTTTGCTCTCCACTGCTCTGCCTCCCCAAAATAGTGATTTTATCTGTGATTGAGGGGTTTAACATTCCACTGGTATTTCAACAACATACTTTTCATGTGGGTGAAGATATTATTCTAGAGCCTTGGCAAGAAGCTTTTTGGAATATACATTGGGGTTGTTCCGTGGGGGCACCTGAAACACTAGTGTTTGAATAAAAATGTGCATGGCAACTGAACATCTAATTTACAAGTATAAATGCCAGATGAACCAGCTGCATGTATATGCAAATACAGATG
The DNA here is from genome assembly GCF_035046505.1 of Tiliqua scincoides. NCBI lineage: Eukaryota > Metazoa > Chordata > Lepidosauria > Squamata > Scincidae > Tiliqua > Tiliqua scincoides. Next base: position 157,962,228 of record NC_089824.1, read on the forward strand.
TCTTTAATTTGAGGAGTTCTTTAAAATATGATGCAACTGAAGTATGAAGGAATGACTAAGCTCTAGCAGAAGCATAAAATGGAGGATGTGTGAACAAAAATGAGTCTGTCTTGATTAGATAAAGTTCATCAACAAATTGTTTAATTTAAGACTTCCTCTGTAATTATGTACACAACCTATGTGTGTATGCTAATTTTAGACATTAGGCACATTATCATTTAGATGTCACCTGTAACAGGTTACTTGGGAGCTTCCTGCCTATGAGGAGGAGTTTATTACTTCACAAATTATGTAGAAGTCTCAACTGTGAAGTGGCCAAAGGTCACCTGTTTCAGACAAACACACACAACTCTCAGGCAGAGCGCATCTTATTTATTATCCCACATAAATTAACTTCCATCATCTAGATCAGGGGTGTCCAAAGTTTTTGGCGGGAGGGCCACATCATCTCTCTGACACTGTGTCAGGGGCCGGGGGGGGGGAGAAGAATTAATTTACATTTAAAATTTAAATAAATTTACATAAGTTTACATACATGAATATATTAAAGATGAACTTATATGAATGAATGAAGGTCTTGCAATAGCTCAAGGCCTATAAAAGGCATTGCACAAAGCCAGGCTGGTCTTTCCTTTGCTGCCACTACTGCATCACAGATGTGAAACAGCAAGCAGTGGAGGGAGCCCTCATCCTACAGCTCATGCGAGATGTCAAACAGTTGCCCTCGCACTGAGAGCAGTTGTGTCGGGCCAGTGTGGGCTCCAACAAATCTCCGGAGGGCCAGAGGCTCATTGGAGACCGGGGGCTCCCTGTGGGCTGCATTGAGAGGCCTCGAGGGCCACAAGTGGCCCCAGGGCCGGGGTTTGGGCACCCCAATCTAGATTTTATGATGTGCTCCAATAAAGTAGAATGAAGTAGGTTTCAACCAAGCTGTTAGTAAGGAAGGTGAAGATGAACACACATATGTAACCCTGTTTAGATTTTCTCCTTCCTTTCCTTCGTGAATTATATTTTTGAGCTGAACGATATTTTACATGTATACCTACAAATATAAAGAATGGTTGAGACAAAGGAATGGTATATAGATGGATTCATCTGGGAATTGGCTGCAAATTTCTGCTTTTTTTTTTCTATTCAGTAGCAAACACAGGCTTGCCACTGTGAAATATATGAAATGAGTCTGACCTAGAAGATTCTTTCCATACCTCAGATATGAAGGTCAGTTCCATCTTAAGTGTGAAAGCCTAGCCTACCCGATAGACTTGAGGTGAACTATGTACTGGGGCCAAACTGGATGTGAATGGCAGTGTGTTATCCAAGTATGTTCCAACTAGAGGCACCATTTTTTCATTAAACACAAGCATGGGAAGGGTGACCTCAATTGGGACCAGCAGTGGCATAGCTAGCGGGGAGGCGGCAGTCCGCCCCGGGTACCACCCTTGGGGGGGGTGTAACACCACAAATGCCTCAACATCGCGAACATTGCAAAGGTTAGGAGGAACCCCATAATGCTATATACTGTTGGATGTGGAATTTCCAGCGGAATGCAATACAAAAAACCGGATTGAAATATCTCCATCGAAAGGTATGGCCAAAAAGCCGGAAACTAAAAAATGCATGGAACCTTATGGAAAATGAAACTGAGCCATATCGCACATTTACTCGTGAGTAGGCGAGCTTGCCATAGTTCATCGGAAAGGGCAGGCTGAGAGAAATCCAATGACACCAGAATGGTTCCTATCCAATGAGAGCAACCCCCCAAAAACACCCAAGAAGGAAGTCCCTCCCTCCAAGCAGACGAATGTATTGAGCCCTGTGGAAAGCGAAAGTATGCCACACGGTCACATTAACTCATGAGTAAGCAAATGTGCCTTGGCTCCTGGTCAAGTCAGGCAAAGGGGAATGCAAGGCTAGCTGCATGGTCCCCATCTAATGAAAGTGGAGCTCAACAAATGCTCCAGAAGGCAGCCCCCCCCCCAAGAATAAACCAGAGGCTTGAGCTGGTAATGTGGGCTCTGGGGAGGGCTCAAAATCTCACAGCTTTATCTGTGTGTGTGTGTGTGGGGGGGGTGTTATTGCAGGCAGGCTACAGAGAAAATTCACTTGGTGAAACAGGGCTGGTTTCCCATTATTTATCTGTTTTTCTTTAATTATTTGTAATTTATTTTGCTTGATGATGTCACTTCCAGCCATGACATCACTTCTGGTGGGTCCTGGACAGATTGTCATTCTAAAAAGTGGGTCCCAGTGTTAAATGTTTGAGAACCACTGCATTAACTCAAAACAGGCCAATGAGACATCTGGGGGAGGGGGGTGACACCCTAGTGACCAAAATTCTGGAAATTGTGGCTTTTAGGAATAATACCATCATGTTATATACCATTTGATGCAGAATTTCATCCATTGCTTGTGGGGAAATATTCACTGCATTCATTTTTCTGGCCGTTATGATTATTCATTCCATGTCATGACTATTACTATCTCTGTCTCACCTACCTTACAGGGTTGTTGTGAGGACAAAATAAGGGGAGGAACCATGTACACCACCCTGAGCTGCTTAGAGGAAGGGTGGTATAAAAAGTGAATTAATTAATTAAACAATATAATTAATAATTAATTAAGTCATATAGGGTGACAAAAATTGATGGGCCCCAGGTGTCAAATGACCTAGCTACTCCTCTGGGGACCAGGATGCATGGGAAGAAGGAGGTTCACTCTTCCCCTGTGTGCTGATTTCAAGTTGAAAGTTGCCCCCAACATAATGATTTACTCTTGAACTGGTGATCCAAGAAAACCACCAGTTTAGTGGCAGGTTGCTATTTTCAGTGGATGATTTTTAGTAAGAAATTGGTGCATGAGAGAACCTCCCCCCCCTCGCTCATCTTGGTCCTCGTGAGAGTTGCCCTCCCATACCTGTTTTTAGCAGGAAAAAAGAAACGTGGAGTTAGCATCATGCCTGAATAGTATGCTTTGCATGCATTCTAGTTGGGCCGTTAGATATTTAGCACACACAAAAAATTACATCTTGTTGTTTCTTAAGAAGAACCCCCACGAGAAATTCTTAATGGGAGAGGAAACGGCTGGTAAAGCAACTAAGTAGCAGTCATAATGATAAATCTATCCTGCTCAATTTAAAACTGTTCTGTGAAGTTGTTGTTGTTGTTATTATTAAACTTTATTTATATGCCGCCCTTCTCCCCAAAGGGACCCAGGGCGGCTCACAACATATTAAAAACAGATTAAAAACATAATTTCACCACAAATAAAAACATATTAAAAACACATTAACATATACCCATAAAAACCATGGTCAGATAAAAAGTCAGATAAAAAGAGCACAATGTAGCAAATCAGAGGAATCAGGCCTGTAAAAATACTAAAAAAGATACAGAAAAGATGTTTAAAAAGGCCATGCACTCAGAAGGCTTCTTTAAACAAAAATGTCTTCAGGCCTCGCCGAAAAGTCTCAAGAGAGGGAGCCATTCTCAAGTCAAGGGGAAGGGAATTCCATAATGTTGGTGCCACTACTGAGAAGGCCCTATTTCTTGCCGCCGCCCCACGTACCTCCTTAGATGGCGGCACTTGTAAAAAGGCCTTCTCTGATGACCTAAGAGGATGAGCCGGATTGTACGGAAGTAGGCGATCTCTGAGATAGCCTGGCCCAGAGCAGTATAGGGCTTTAAAGGTCAAAACCAGCACCTTGAATTGGGCCCGGAAACGAATGGGCAGCCAATGCAGCCCCCGGAGAAGCAGGCTGACAGAGTCAAACTGCCTAGCTCCAGTGACCACACGGGCCGCCGCATTCTGCACTAATTGCAGTTTCCGAACCGTCTTCAGGGGCAGCCCCACATAAAGCATGTTACAATAATCTAACCTCGATGTCACCGTGGCATGGATCACCGTGGCCAGGTCTGCCCGATCCAAGTACGGCCGCAGCTGGCGCACCAGCCGAAGCTGAGCGAAGGCCCCCCTAGCCACAGCCGCCACGTGGGAATCCAGGAGCAGCTGCGAACCCAGGTGGACCCCCAAGCTGCGGACCTGCTCCTTCAGAGGGAGTGCAACCCCATTCAGAGCAAGCCGATAGTCCTGTACCTGCATCGAGGATTTCCGAACCAGGAGAGCCTCTGTCTTATCTGGATTTAATTTCAGCTTGTTAGCCCCCATCCAGATCCTCACTGCTTCCAGACAGCGCTCCAGGCCCTCATCCGCCACCCTGGAGTCTGGAGGAAAGGAGAGATAGAGCTGGGTGTCATCAGCATATTGATGACACCCCACTCCAAACCCCCGGATGACCTCTCCCAGCGGTTTCATGTAGATATTAAATAGCATGGGGGACAGAATTGAACCCTGTGGCACCCCGCACCTCAAAGGCCAGGGTGTCGAACAGGCATCCCCCAGCACCACCATCTGGGACCGACCCTCCAAGTAGGAGTGGAACCACCACAAAACAGTGCCCCCAACTCGGCCAATCGGCCCAGAAGGATACCATGGTCGATGGTATCGAACGCCGCCGAGAGGTCCAACAGGACCAACAGGGACGCACTCCCCCTGTCTAGTCCCCGGTGTAGGTCATCCACCAAGGTGACCAAGGCAGTTTCCGTCCCAAAGCCCGGCCTGAAACCAGATTGAAAAGGATCCAGATAATCCGTTTCATTCAAGACCCTCTGGAGTTGGGCCGCCACCACCTGCTCAATTACCTTGCCCAGAAATGGGATGTTGGAGACTGGCTGGTAGTTATCCAACACCGTGGAATCCAGGGAGGGCTTCTTCAGGAGGGGGCGAACCACCGCCCGTTTCAAAGAGTTCTGTAGTCCTCACCAAAATATGTGCTGCTCCTGCTAACCTTGAAGAGATTATCACCCTCTTCAGCCAATCCTTACAGGAGCAGGGCAAATACATACAGGGGAAATGCACTATCTAGACACCATCAATGCCTTGACATATTCTTTGGCCACACCACTTGTTCAGCCCTTGCCTAAAATGGGGAATGTAGCACTGAGTGCAGAGAGGTTTCCTTGATGTGATTTGCAATCCTAGGGATCCAGGTAACAACTGAAGAGGGTTATAGATCTGGTGGAACCATAGAAGGAAATGGGACTTCCTTTGTAGAGAATAGAAGCCCTTGTGGAATAATAGAAAAACTGAACTGGTGAAAGTTTTGTTTTGACCTCTGATAGTTAACATTTTGCCATATGTCTTGAATCACAAATTTATTACCTTTGCTGGCCTGTTGGAACAAACAAGGCATTACTTCTGGCCTAATTAGCACTTGAACCTGCAGGTTATGAATTAGAAGTTTAGGGAAGGCTGAACATCTGTCTCATGACTGACAGTTCTGAGCTTGGAGGCCTCTTTGTGAAGTTATGGAAGTGCCATATATATTTGTCACTTTTCCCAGCCAAATTGGTTTTTTTAAAAAAATGCAAAACACCCACTGCTTTGGAGGAGGGAAAAAAGGGCTAAATTCCTCCTTGCTGTCACATTGACTTACTAGCATTGGCTAACATGGGGGATGAATTTTTGCAAAACACATTTTATTAGTGTGACTAAGATAAATGTTCAGTATGATTCCTTTATGAGGAAAAAAAGATTGATATCCTTTCCTGGTTATATAGAGAGCAATTCCATATCTATTCGACTTCCTCGCTTGTGTTATAGATTGATTGGCAGCTGATTTAATGGAGAGGAAAATGCACATATTTTGGTGGGAGGATGTGAAAAAGGAAAGTGAAGAGGAGGAGGATCAATGATCAATGAGCTTGCAGAGAAAACGTAAACCTACTATGAGCTCCTCCTCCTCTCTCCCTAAGGAGAAAAAAAGAAGAATTAATTCTGGTAAAATAGCATAGAAAAGATGCAAGGTTTGTAGAACTCAAAAGGAAACTCTCACTGGAAGAGTACAGGGATTACAGCAGGCCCTTTGGATTCAGTTCTTGAGCATTCAATATTGCATAAGGTTCTAGATTCAGGGGTTTAAAGTAGGCTCATCTTATCCTCTGGCTTTACTCCAGCCATTGTTTAGAAATAGCCTTGGAAGATGGACAAGGTACAGTTTTCTTTTGTACTTAAACATTCAGTGCAATGAAGGCACAGCTACAGTAACTTTCCTTTGTACTTCAGATCCATTGTATAATTGGATTGGTGAGCAAAGTGAAAAAGTGAAAAACTCTAATGGGAATAGTTTCTTTTGTTGCTTCAGATGTGGGAGAGGGACTAAGCCAGGGCAGTTCAACATCTAACAGATGGAGTGCTGCATGACCTTGGCACCACCCCCTGAGTGCACAGACACTAAAGTAATTGACGATGACGTGATGACATCGCAGCCAATTACTTCCAGGTTCTGAGCTGCCGAAGTCATCCAGCAGACTCAAGAGGCAGAGGCAGCGGTGGGTGCTGTGGGGCTTTTCAGTCTTCCTGCCACACCATTCTGGTTTCGCCTTCTCCAAAGGAGAAGCTGGAATGGCACAGCAGGCAGACTGAAAAGCCATTGAAGTGGGAGGAGGCAGTGGATGATGGCTGTTGGGGGCTTCTGAGGGCTGAGTGTTGGACCACCGTAGTGTAAGAACTTGGGGTGGAAAGGATACCAGCCTGGTCTGTTATTGAAAGCCTGTTTCAATTGGCTAGTTATTGAAAGTCAATTGTTTGGGCCAGGTTAATCAGGATTGCCTGGCAGGAGAGTCAGAGGTCAGACACAAATGATTTTGCAGTTCTTCTCCATGGAGCCACAAGGAAGCAAAGATGGTTCTGTTGCTACCTATTGCCTAACCATCCCTTGCTAGATCTTCAATCATTGATACTACTCCAAACACTCATCAGAATCTCATTTGTTTTTCAGGACTGTACTATTGCCATAGGGGCTTAAACAGTGGTCCTCTGCAGAGTTTCGTGGTTGTGTTGTGCATGTGTGGTGTCCTTGGTGAAATCTCCCCATGGTTGGTGGAGGTAACTACTGCGTTGTTCCTCATTCCAAGTGCTGGTGGGGGCACCTCCCCGGTAATGATCATTAATTGGTCCTGTGCCTACCCCTTTCTCGGTTCATCCTAGTGACACCTGTGGCTACTGGCATTGGGGCTAGGTGGATGCTGTGATTGGCTCCTTGGGTGTTGTAAATAACAAATGGCTACTCCTCTGGAAGTGGTGACTATGCAGACAGAGTAATCTTCCACTGAAGAATCTTGTTTAACATACACAGTGAGAGAGGTATAGAAATGAGTTATCTCTGGATAGTTTCTGTTTGTAAATAGCAATATGCAGTTGAATTTGAACATCTACCTGTCCAAGTGCAGGAGGTATATATGTTATGAAACTCATTATGAAGCTGGCCCATTTTAATGGGCATGCATCAGCTAGGAATGTATTATATATTTGGTGGTTAGCATCCTAACAGAACAACAACAAACTTCTACTTTTTGGTTCTCCCGTATGATGCACAAGAGCTCCATAAATGATGAACAACACAGGCAGCAGATGCTCATTTTAAAATGCAAATGGCTTATGTACAATTGCATAGTTTCCAGATTATGTGGGCAAGTTTCACTTTTAGCACAGTGAAATCATTTGCTAGTGAATTGTACCCAGTCAGATGCTCTGACAGGGTCGATAGCATTCATTTTCCTATGTCTGCACCAAAAAGTTGAAACATGGTACCGAGTACTGGCTCTGTGCAGCTGTCTAGATATTTTTTCTGGGTATTGTAGCACATAGTTTTCCATTTATTTATTTAAAGTATTTTAGTTAACCTGTCCTCTTAATAAACATGTTCAATAATCAACAACTGTTTCATACATTGGTGCAGCTTCCGACTTGCTGCTGCTCTCGGCTGCCTCTTTCCTCTCCACCTATAAAGGGGGGGGGGGTTGGCCCAGAATGCACTGAATTGTGGCTGGAGGAGAAAAAAGATCCAGTGCAATGTTGCACCCCTCTGGGCTATGTCCTTCCTCTTCTTGGAGGAGAGGAAGAGGGCATCCTAGAGTAGTGCGGGATTGCACCTGGAGAGGCTTTGACTCCTGGTGTGATTCTGGAAGTGATTGCAGTGACGTGATTGCAATGATGTCACTGCAATTACTTCTGGATCAGGGTGGCAGAGGGCAGCAAACTGGAAGGTAGCCCCAGGTGGAGAGAACCCCAGGACCATCTCTGATTGCATGCCTATTCTGAAGACCATTTCAATGGTTCACTTTGGATGATGTTATCCAAAGTACAATTTTGCCAAATGCAGGCAGTTTTAACTATTCTCAATTGCTCAGAGTCTACCAATAAATTACAGCATTTTAGTGGCTTGGTTGCTGACTGCCAGACTTACATGATGAGTTGTTGCACAGAGTAAGTGGTGGAGGTGAAAGAGAATAAGTCACCAAGGCTGACCTGATTACAGAGCCATAGACAAACAGCACAATTCTGTGCATATGTGTTCAGGAGGAAGGCCCATTGAGTTAAATGGGCCTTTTTCTCTGTTAAGTATGTATAGGGTTGTAGCCAAAATCAATCGCAGTCAAGCACTTTGAATGTGCAGTGTGGTATCTCTCATGGTGAGCTGAATGTGTAGTGCCTAACAGCACAATCTTATGCATGTCTACTCAGATGTCCAATCTTTTTCATTGGCATTTACTCCCAGGTGCACAGTGTTGTGCTATAAGACTGAATAGTATATCAGTATTTTCCTGGTTCAAATCTTGTCTCTGTTATAAACTCACTAGGTGGCCTCAGGCATGTCACTTCCTCTCTGCTGCACTATGAGAATGCTGTTGCAAGAATTACACTTTGAGAAAAAACATTTTGCACACTTAGAAAGTGCATTAAGCAACCCCTATTTTCTGTTAATGGCATGGTAAAGTCCATGTAACTGCTCCCTATTTTCCTGATCCTTTCATTTATGGTTAGAGTGTTGGTTAGACTTGGGTGAACTTGGATCAGCCAAGTGCTGAAGGTGGGCCTGAAGTACCTGAGTTCAAATCCTGACTTGGCCATGAAGCTTGCAGGGTGAGCTTGGGTCAGCCACAAGGTTAGTGTGAATATAAAAGTAGGAGGAGGAGCCGTGCACATGACTCTGATCACCTTGGAGAGAAGGGCAGTATGTAAATATGAGAAATAAAATGCACTTATACATGTTCATAAGCCACACTAATTTCTTTTTTCTTAATTCCTTCTAAAATAATGTCATTCTTTTCTAACCCCATCTTTTCCTTACAATGCAAGGGGCTATAATATGTTTGAGATACCAGCAGCTGCATATTGTGTAGATGGATGGAAATATTAGAAGAAGATGCAAAGGTTGTGCTCCATTAAAATAGCATCTTATGTAGGAAGCTTAAATTTAAAGGGAAAGGCTGTAAGTCTTTAATGATAGTTTTAGATAAAAATCTAAAACTTATATGCCACCTTTTAAACCTAAGTTTTATCACAATGAAATTTAACGTATATCTTCTATTACCTGCATCAATTTTATGACCCTCTCTCCTTTATGTATCCCCTAAAATATGTATAAGACAGTTTTACTTATTGAGTTTATGCGTAATCTCTCTTTGGGCATTCATCTCTATCACTACATAGCAAGTTTATGGTAATTTACTATAATACATGTATATCAGAGGCAGTTTAAATGACATTTAGCCTTGAATATATTTAGGATGTTTTCCTTGTAGCCACAGGAAAGTCAAAAGATACACAGAAAGCTATTAATTTTAAAGTGATAGTGGTATAAACAATATCAAGGCATGTATTTGCTGTTGGAACAGGCAAGGCAAAATATCACTAAGTTTGGGCATTGTTTTTATGTGGCTGATCACTTAAAATTTTTTTGTAAAAAGAAACATTTAAATCTTAGAACAATTTAAGTAGCAGTCTTCTACATGCCATTTGGGACAAACATTAATCAGAAGGTGTTGGAGTTAAATCCCTTGTAGTGACCTTTTTTCCATCTATCCTTCACTTGCAGCCCAATCCTATGCACATCTACTCAAAGTAAGCCCCATTGAGTTTGGTGAGACTTACTGCCAGGACAGTGTGCATAGGATTGCAGCCCTATAGCCCAATCCCAACTAAATCCCATTCAGCCAATACAGCTGTGCCAGTGGAGTGCATGCTGCACCCAGTGGGAATTGCATCCCACTGCATCCAGGTCTCCTCAAGATAGGGGAATTAATTACCTTGGGGTAATACCCTGGTAATACCCAGAGAATTACCTTGGGGTAATACCCTGCAACCCCAATTGGTTTCATTGGATTTGCACCACCTATTTTGCTGGCACAGAACTGAGGAGAGTAAGGAAGAGGGAATGGGGGAAGGAATGGGGTTAGGAATGGGGTTACCAGCACAGGTGGGTGTTGCCAGTAACTGCTCCCTCCCTGGCCAGACACTTCCCTGGTCCTGTCCTCCCCACCCGTTCCTCCCATCACCTGCCCCTGCCACCAATGTACAAAACATGCACTCTGATGGCCTTCTCACGCATGCCACCGCAGCGGCACTTCCACCGGCAGAATGAGTGTCCTGTGGTGGAAAGTACAGTTAGACTTGGGCTGCTAGTTTTGCCCAAAAACAAAAATACCCTCCCCACCAAACAGGTGCATTTCTGCTGTCAGTAGGTTTCTAAAGATGAGGATGTATATGTGCTTTGCAAGATCAGGTGCTGAAATTTGCAATACAGAAACATATTGAACGAAGTAAGGAATCTTGCAGATGGACTCGTAGGAAGCAGAATGGCAGGTAATGAAAAACCAAGGAGCAGAGCCATGCTGTGTATGGTGACCACTGCTGGAGTTCAGGGGCAAAGACCTGCAATGAGCTGCACTGGTATACTGTGCTTGCTCCCTGCTGGCACATTGGGTGCTACTGCTGCCACTGAAACAGAGTTCAGGGCTCAGTCTGGACAGGTGGCAGAAGTGACCTAGAAGGAACTGTTGCCCTGCAACCAGGCACTCCAGCTTGCCTTGCCACTGCCTTTGCTGCTGCTGCTTTCTCCTCCTCGCCCATCCAGCTACTTCAGAACACAACCAAGTGGACATGGAGAGGAGAGGCATGGCCCAGCAGAGCATGGTAGTCTGAAACCCAGTCCCTGCTCCCTTAACTTGAGCTCTGTGCCTTCCTTTTTGAAATAATGCCCATCCAAATTGTGATGATGCTCTGCTCATCCTATTTGTTTCAAACAAGAAGGCATGGAAGAGGGAGGCTTTGCCAAAGCCACAGGCTGTGGGTTAGGCCCCATCGCTCTTTGTCCACCTTGCTGCTTTCCTAAGCAACAGGTAGGCAAACAGGAGGGTGAGACAGCAGTGGGAGCTGCAACTTTTTCTTCCTCCTCCAGAGAATAGGTGAGCTGTCACTTTCTTGATTCTCTTTCTGCTCACTCTCAGTGACTGGGAAGAAGATTGGAGCTGTGACTGAAATGGCTCAGGGAGGTGGTCATGGGCAGATGAATGGTGCTGCTTCTCCTAACTTGCCACCCAAAATAGATCATTGCTAATTTAGCAATTAACTGGGGGGTGGGGGTGGTGGTTTAGTACCATTTAAACAAGTACAGAAGTGGAACCCTACTTAGGACCAGGGACAGATGACACCAAACACTGCAGCTATTTTCTTCTGGATTCTGGAGCAAAAAAAGCTGATGCAGATATACTGTTAGCAAGTGCACGATAGGACATAGGATTGAAAGACTTCAGTACCATATGGTTCAAATTCCATTGTTTTAGATGCACTATATTCCTACATGACAGAACTATGAGTTGTAATCTAAGTACCTTGGCATACAACAAGGGAAAGCATTTGAGGCAGGTTTTCTTGGCTTTAGCAAGCAGGTAAGATGCATTTTCCCCCCTCTTTGTTCATCTCCATTCAGAAACTTAGTGAGTGGAATGTAAACATCCCCATTTCCATTCAGCAGAACTCTCTGCTAGTCCTGATCTATTGATGCATGTAACAGCTCAGTGGTGCAAGCTTTACTTTAATTTCCTCTTGCCTTTGTTCTTTGATTCAGTGCTCTGTATCAGGATTCTACTCTTCAGCTGCTTAAAGGTGCAGGGTGTAGCTAAGAAGAACAATTGCCTGAGTCTTTAAAGCAGCTTGTATGTTGGAAGTGGCTCTAGCAATCAGTTAACTGTATATAAGTAATTAATAGTGACCCTAAACTATTTCCAGCTGGGCAGATCAGGTATGTGTGTGGGACGCCTTACTGGCTCTAAATGAAAAAAATGCTTAAGACAATATTTCTTGCAGGCAATTTGTTCCTTACTATTAGTGTTCAGATTTCCAGGTTGTGCTGATCCTGAATGTTCCTGTATATGGTTTCTGTGGTGGTTCTCCATCACCTGAATATGGAATTCATTCCAACAAGTGAGCAGATACACTCAGAGCTGGTGCAAGGTTGATGGAGGCCCTGGGGCAAAGCCCTGCATTGGGTCCCTTGAGCTTACTGGGGGCCAGGTCTTGTCCAAAAGCAGCAGCACCTGAAGGCGTCCCCTGCCTTTCTTTTTTCCTTGCCTGCCTGGCTATTTAAAGCAAACTGGACAAAGAGAAGGAAGGAAGGCGGGGGTGGGGGGTGGATGGGATGTTGTACATACACTTTTTACCTTTAGCTCCATTGTCCACTGACTATTTAGAAATACATGCTGGGCAGAGTGTCCTGGAGACTTGGCTCCTAGAAATAATTTCTTTAATCAGCATGTAATTAGTCTGTGGAACTCCTGGCCATAGGATATGGTGATGGCATCTTGCCTTGATGCCTTTAAAAGGGGATTGGACAGATATCTAGAGGAAAAGTCCATCACAGGTTACAAACTGTGATGGGTGTGTGCAACCTCCTGGTTTTAGAAGTAGGCTACCTCAGAATGTCAGGTGCAAGGATGCAGGTATCCTGTGATGTGTTCCCTGAGGCATGTTGTGGGTGACTGTGAGATACTGGAAGCTGAACTAGATGAGCCTTTGGTCTGATCCAGGGGCTCTTCTTATTTTCCTAGCATACTCTGCCAAGCCTGTGTTCCTGAAGAAGCTGTAGGGTAGTGATCAGCAGGCAGTGAACCTAAAGTAAGGGAGGGGGGGGGTCCCCACCTCCTTCTGTATTTAGGGAGTTATCAGAATAGGATCATCTGTCTCTTTCTCCAGTACAATTGCTTGAGGCAGTGGTGCTAGAGGAAGAGGTGGGTTGCCGCTGCCTAGATCCTTGCATACTCTCACACTGCACTGTGAAGCAGAGGGTGGGAGGTGGGGCACCCCCTGCCAGTTAACTGACTCCTCCAGCCTGCTGCCACTTGAAGCAGCCTCTTCAAGTCTGCCTCATGGATGGTTTGGACTTGCTGATGGCCCATGATGGGTGACAACTTCCCTTCAGCAAATAGTGCAGATCTGTGGTGGTTAACCAGTATTGAGGGGTTCCAGGATATCAATATACCTGGTGGGTGGGCCTCCTGGTGGACATATGCCTTTGGCCAGTGCTAGACCTGTGTTGACTGCTGACACCATTTCGTATACCCAGTTATCCATATGAATGTTTAAGTCTTCAATGCTTGACACCTTTATCAAAACAGGAAGCCATGGACCACTCAGATGGGCCTTAGAGGTCTCTGATGGACTACAGACCACAATTTGAAACCCACTACTTTATAGTTGTAACTAAGGTTGTTTGAAAATGGTATTACTGTTTTGAAGATTTATTGAATTAAAATGCAGAATGTGGTGTTTTTATTCACAGGTTCAAATTTAATATCATTACATTGTGATATTAAATGTAATGCAATGCAAAAATAGCAAATTATTCAATTATGAACCGCAGTGCTGTGGTCAACATGAATAAGATCTGGAAAAGCAAAGATATTGCCCTAAATACAAAAGGCAGGCCAGTTAGAGCAAGTCTTCACTATAATGATGTATGGGTGTGAGAATTGGACAGTAAGGATGGTAGACCAAAGAAGAATCAATGGACATGGACAGCCAGAGTAATCAACAGAGAAGTGCTGGACCATACAAAACCAGATACATCACTGGAAGCCAAAATTCTGAGACTATGGCTGACTTACTTTGGCCATGTCAAGTGTGCAAACTCACTAGAGTATACAATGATGCTAGAAAGTGTTTCTGGAATAAGAAGAAGGGGCAGACAAAGAGCATGCTGGCTTGACACTATCAAAACAAAGATGAACATCCAATAATTGAAAGAAGATGTGCTTGACAGGGTAACATGGAGAGCTCTTGCCTGTAAAGTCGCCAAGAGTCGGACTCTACTGAATGAATGAAGAAGATTCAACTGCAATTTATTGCTTATCAACAAAAACACCTCTAGTTATGGCTGAGATCTCGTAGGTCAGGTATGTATTATGCTGAACTGGGGCCTCCCATACTTCCTTTCTTCTCAAACTAAAATTAACAGCTTGTGCTAAGGATAGTAGTGACTGTTTCTGCCAAAACCAACATACTGACTAAAGTAAATTAATTAACCTTTTGATCAAATCCACTTACATCCCCTGTCTGCTTCAGCTGAGATCACCCTCTGGGAATATTGTATCTGCTAGTACTTTATCATCTTCCTCTGTAAACTAATAAGCTCTTGGTCCTTTGTTTTTTGCTTTCTTATGCTGCAATCTATCTAACCCCAACTGCATATCAACTTGTTATCGTTACAAAAATACTTATATACAGCTTTTCAAGAGAGTTGATCACAAAGCGGTTTACAAAATCTATCAGTGGTTCCCTGTCCCCAAAGGGCTCACAATCTTAAAAAAAAAAAATTAGAAAAGCAACACTAGCAACTGCCATTTGAGAAGTCTTGCCAGGGTGAAGAGGGACAATAGCTTTTCCACAAAGATGCAGAGGCTTGTTCCAGTACAATGTCATGTGACTCACTCCCTTTAAACTAGTTCTTGCATTTTTTTATTAAAAGTCCATGTTCTCATATGCACTTTTTTCTTTGATACTACTATTGCAGTGCATTTGTGAGTGCTCAGTTTTCATGTGTAAAATTATCTGGGAATTTTCCACATCAGAACTGAGCCCAGTCATTCAACCAGGGTAGCACTGAAATGTGAAATGTGGCATAAGCGCCTCCTATTCACCAAAGAGATCAGTTGGGACATCCATATGAGCACCCAAACTTTGGATACCCTGCTTGCATGATTTCTTCACCCTCCCTTTTTCAGAGGGTTAAATCATGCAAATGTAGACCCTCTGCAATTGGGCATTTGAACAGTAGCTGTGAGTTCCATGAAAACTGACCTGTGTAGTGGTGATGCCAGTTCCAGCTGAATGTATGAACCATGGCATTGTCCTTAAAAAAAAAAAAAAAAATCATCTCTTGAAGTGCACACACTGTTGTTCTGCCCCACACATTTGAACAGGATTTATAGCTTTGAAGGTATGTTCAGATAAATGGCCCTTGTTTGAATTCTGTAACAAACTTCACCTATCCTAAATCCACCTTGCTCAGTTCTGGATCAAAGAACTCTGGGAGGTCTCTTGGAGCAACCGCTGCACCACAAAACTGCTAGGAGGTTGTGGCTTTTAATGTTGTACAGTCAGTTCATGCATGCCCTTGCATCACTTTGTGTCTTATCAGTTGATGATTTGTAGCTGATGTGTGAACTCACTCCATTGCAATTGGAGTGCTGTGAAACTTTGACCCCTGGTGATCAATCAACCGACTTAATGGAAGCTGACATAAGAACAGGGACATAAGAACAGGGATCCTAGCGCACTCACAGTGCTGTGAAGTTGCCTTCCTAAATGAACTGTCAGATTGGTTTAAGTAGATAGGCCTGTCATAAATATGCATTTTGTTTGGTGGCCAAATTGCTGGACTAGTAAAAGTGTGGCAAGGTACTATCATTCCTGAATTGAGTGCAATTCTAACACTGTGAAAATAACTGAAGCTATATGATCCCAGCTACAGTTACTTGGAAAAAAGTTCTATTGAAATCAATGGTGGCTATTTCCAAGTACAGTAGATGTTCTTTAAAGTGATATCTGCTTTGGCTGCAATCCTATACACATTTATGTGGGAGTAAGTCCCACTGAATACAATAGGACTTCTGAGCAGGCATGCATAGTACTGTGCTCTTTTTAGAAAAATGGTACAAAATGGGGGGGGGGGAGAATTGTGTTAGTTTCATCCCTTGTAATACAAAGTGTCTATGTCAGCACTCAAAAGGTTCTTCAGTGAAGCCCGTATGAGGTGCCCTAAGGGTTTAAAGAAGGTGGAATCCTAAGAACCATCTCATTTGATCCTTTCTGATCATAGGCAAGCTTGCATAGAGGTCTATGAGAAGGTTCAGTCCCAGTTGAATGCATCCTAACCAGGGATGGGCAAATCCAGTGTGGCTTGACTTGAGTTGAGTCATGAGTCTCTGCCCCCTGTGACTCAAGTTGAAAACAGGGGGTACTTTCTGAGTCACCTGGAGCGTTTTTGTGACTCAAAAAGACTCAAGTCATGAGTCGCCTCCTTTAAAAACCAGCCGTGGAAAAAACTGGGCTGCTGCCAGGCAGTTTTCTCTTTAAAAACTCCGCTACTGCCCCATCCCATCTGTAAACAAGGCAGGAGGAGGTGGGGCAGACAGAAGCTCAAGAGGGAGGAGGGTCATGTGCAGCAGCTGTTAGGCTTACCAGGATAACCCAATCCTTTGCAGGTCTGCTCAGAAGTAGTCACACTACAGCCAGTCCATTTAAATGTGTGCTTTATTTCTGGGTGGGTGTTTGGAGAAATCCTGGAAATTTGAGCCCATTCATTCATGCATCTAAGCTCCATCTCTAATATACTTATTTAAATTTTATATTTAAAATTTATTCTTTTTCCAACCCTCAACACTGTGCCAGATATTTGATGTGGCTTTCTGGTTGAAAAGTTTGGAGACCCCTGTTATAGAAGAAGATTCCATACTTCTTCTGAGGCAGTATGGGCTGCAATCCTAGACACACTTACCTGGGAGTAAGTAACATTGACCTCAATAGGACTTACTTCTGAGTAGATACACATAGAATTGCACTCTTGTTCCACTGATTGAAGCTAAATATATAGACATGAAACTCAACTGCTATAGCACATATGCATTTTTTTTGTTCTTTGCTAGTGATGAACAAATATATGCAAAGTTTGAACCAATCTAAGGAATTGCCTACTATGTAGAACTAGATTATTTAAAAATCACATTTTGAAAAGAGATTTTGGTATTCAATGTATATGAGAAATACAGATAAGCTGCATGAGGGACTATAGAGGATTTTCTCAGAAGGCCTAAAATCATTTGCTGGACACCTCTGGAGGTCTTTATGGGTTCCATTTTTCACTGGCAAGCTAAACTAAACAACGGGGCTTGTTGAGAAAATCTGTCCTTGTGCAGTTTTGCAGCTCAAATGTTCTGCTCTGCAGCTGTGTAGAGACTCTTTTATGGATTATGAATGCTGCAATTTGCTAGGGTACAGTTCCCTTTCATGACATTTTCAAAGCTGCTTTACAATTCACAACACTAGCAAAGCCATTCCCTTAACTTTTCACAAAATTGTTTGCTGCAAGCTTCTGGATGGTAATCCTACTTAAAAAAAAACAACACACAATATTTTTCCTAGAAAAAGAATGTTGTTCAGCTTCGAAAAAACGGAAGTGTGTGTGTGTGTGTGTGTGTGAGAGAGAGGGGGGGGGCTTTTGTGCACAGTTCTAGTTTCATTAGGCCCTACTGCCATCATCAGTCTACAGCTGTTTTAGTGCATGGCTGAAAGAAAGCTTTCCACATGTGAGCTCCTGGTTCTTAGGTTTTGCACACAATTTAATGTATTAACACATCTTTTATCTGTTGCATAAGGTTCTATCCATTCCAATAACTTTCCAGGTCCTGGATAAGCAAAACTCCTGACAGTGTGGAGAGCCTGCCTGCATACCAGAGTCCATCCATGGACATCCTATTAGCATTTCCATCTGCATGAGTGGGGGTGTGGGGGTGGAGGTGGAGTGGAGTGTCCACCATGGATACCAAAACTCATGGATAGTTGAATATGCGAGTTGGGGCCATAAAGAACCTTTGGATGTGACTGGAAGTGCCTTCTAGTCATGTCAGGAGGCGTTCAGCGCACTGCCTCCCAATGCCTCAGAAGGTTTCCCTCTTGCTGTGATGGGAAGACTCTTCCGGTTGTCTCCAGGAGGTAGAGTGAGGATCTCCTGACCTATGTTGAGTCAGATATGTGGGTCCCAAACCCATGGATAAGGATGTCCAACCTGTACTCTCAGTAACATACTATGTGAAAAACATTCCTTGTTTGTTTGTTATACACATATTATAACCACACTGTTTCAGGGGCATGCTGACTTGAGAGGCTGGAATGGTTTGGGAATGACAGATCACAATACATATCTTTAGTCATACCCTTCTACACTTATCTCTTTCTTTTGTAACAGCTTTGTATGCTACCACTGCTGTGGTATACCTATGAGTGCATGTTACTCTGGGTGGCATGGCTGGAGAAGTGCTGCCACCACTGTAGTCTTGCCACCCTAAGGACCACCCACACCTGCTGCTTCTCCCCAGAGACATTCTGAGGGCAGGAGAGACTGAAAACCAGAAGTGACATTTTAAGGTCCTTCAGAGGCCTTAGAAGGGAAGGGCACCTCCAGGCATGCCCCAGGTGCCATGGTGCCCAGGCCGTTGGTGGCCCCATGGTGGCCCCATGACCGTTGTGCCATGTCTAACAAGGTACACTTTGACCATCCAATACAATATTCTAGTTTTTTTCAGAAATAACAGGACAATATTCTGTTCATATTATACAGGAATCTTTGCAGAAGTATTTGGTTTTGGGTGCATCTTTGTATGAAATGTAAAAAAGGAACAATGCCAAATTTTCTTTGGAGTCCACTTTTTTTGTCAATCTAATAATTATTTTTTCCTTTCCTCTACAGTAAAAGAAGTAGCCCATACTTTGATGAAAAGTTTGGAGGAAATTTCTTAATGTTGGCAAAGAATGTTTTTAATCTGCATGCTGCCAAAATCCCACAAAGATCTCTTAAGCTATTGCTTTCTTCTTCTAGGCCTTTCATTTTCTCTAGAACATGGCTAACAAACAACTTTTCATACACGTCTCATCCAAGTGCATGTTTCATTGGTATTATCTCAGACTTTCCTTCTCAAATAATTCCAAATGGAAGTAGAAGTGACCAAGGACTTTCATGAAGTCTGCCACATGCTGGAAAGAAACCGAATTCTGCTTTGTTTCTTGCCAAACAGTGGTTCTCTCATCCTTTATCAACCTGAGGAGGAAGTACTGCCAGCCATATCTCTAAAAGCCAAATGGCAAAATATTTTGAAGTGTCAGCCACCCAGTTTGTGTGAAATCAAATCTCTTACAGTGATGGGGGGAAGGAGAATTAGACCACAACACAATTTCTCTTTATCATATGTTTTACTTATACATGGTAGCAAACAAATCAAGAAAACTCTGTTACATCTGGTGGGATCACTGTGGCTGAATTCCTGGCAAAATGTTGGTAGATATCATGATTTTATGATTTCTGATACTTCTGCCACTTTTTAACATGGGGAAAGTGTTACACAAATAGCCAGTGGCTTTAAAACACAGTTGTAGATTTATGACTATTTGCCATAAATCTACAGCTTCAACCATTTCAATTTTTTTTGGAAGCACAATAACCCTGGATTAGGGTAGTATTGGCTGTTCCTTATTATATACCTCTTGTTCCTTGGCTTCCTCCTCCTTTCCTCCTCCCTGCCCCCCCCCCCCAATTTAGGCTCTTGCTGCTGATGTAAATCTTATTGTAGTCAATGGATCCTACTCCCAGATAAGAGTGCATAGGATTGCAACCTGTGATTCTTAACTGCCCTCCTCATGAGTTGTTTCTTCTCCAATGGCATGATTAATGTATTAGATCTTCAATTCTCCCTGACTAGACTCTGGGCTTTACGGACTCTGTGGGATGTGGGCTGGGAAAGTACATTTTGTTTCCTTATGTTCTGTGGGACTGTCAAAAAGTCTGTGGAACATTTCTCTGACAGAATACAGCACCACCAAGGCAGACAGCAGTGACAGGCAGTCATAGGACAGACTGTTTATTTATACAAATAGACCACAAACTTTAAAGTAGTGCTTCTGGAGCAGAAGCCCTACCCCATCATCAGCCCACCTAATATGTGAGATCAACTTCCTTTGGGATTAAAGAGGCAACAGGAAAACTTGAAACCATCCAGTGGTGACACAGCATGCAGTGGAAAGCCAGAGTCCTATTCCTTTAAGGCTGCAATCCTATACATGTGTACCTGGAAATTAGTTCTATTAAACCCTATGGAACTTACTTCTGAATAGTCATGGAGAGGATTGTGCTCTAAGACCCTTGCATTTTCAGTTTAGGGATCTGAGGCTTTGGCAATAGTCAGTGTTAATAAAGGCATATTTCAAATATAGCTTTTGACTGCACAATGTTGTGTTGCTCCTGCTCCAGCACTCAAAGCCTGGTGCTATAGTGCCTGCCATTCTGACGCTGGTACATGTATACATTTATCCCCTTGCTGCCTATCTCCTTGCTATAGCTGATTGTGATGGGCACCATGGCAAAATTTCTGAAGTCTTGAAAAATAGTAACAAGGGATTCCTATTGATACATGACGTTGCAGGTGTGACTGGGGATTCACAAGATGCGTCACCATGTAGTAATGTAAACAGTTCAACTACTGCTGGTATCGCTAAAATGCTGATGAAAATCTGTCCTACTGTGAAACCTTAGAGGAGCTAACAGGGAATACCTCTTGTGACTCATACAAACCATATGTGTGCTTACTTTAAACATTTCAAAACAAACAGCTTTTGAATAATCACCCTTCATGTAACTCAGTAGCATTGTTTCAGTTTACTTGGGCCAGGACTAAGTTCATGGTATGTGGCATTCCTTGGAATCTTTCCTTAATCTGTTGCACTACAAGTGGACTTTCCACGGTTGACAGTCTCAAATGTTTTACTTCTTTGTTTTGGCCCATTCTCACAAAGAATTTTAATAGATTCATAGTGTGGGAAGGGACCTTGAAGGGTCTAGTCCAAACTCCTGCACATTTCAGGCAACTTCTCCAGCATCCCCGGCAAGTTGCCATCCAGTCTCTGCTTGAAAACCTCAAATGACAGTGAGCCCACCACTGCACTAGGAAGGCCGTTCTAGTGCTAGACAGCTCTTATATTTAAGCTATATACAAAGAAGCACATCCTATCTGTCCAATGGATTTAATGGCAGTGGGACACTGTCCTGCTGTCATAAATTAGTGGTGCATTTGACATTTGCATATCCTTAGCCACCGACAGCCATTTCTAAGTTGTAGCAGCAAAGTAATAGTATCATCAGGGGCAACCTGCATTGGAGCAGGCTCTATGTGTGTGTGGTGTGTTAGTAAGGGGTGTAAAGGGGTATGTTGAGGAAGGAACTGGGGGGCATGTTTGGGATGGAACTGGTGGATCTGGTGGCAGTCATACATGCTGGATTTTATCCCCTCTTTTCAAAACCTCACTACCCCTTTTTTCTCCTTTAACATAAGCTACCAAAAGGGCTGGTATGTGTCCAAGGAAACCCATAGGTGATTGGGCAGCCTACCAGGAGCTAAGTGAAAAATATTTTTACTTACCTCCTGTAGACTCTCTGATCACCCTTCTACCATAAAATGAGAGTTCAGCCTCTGTTGGCACAGATACCTGTTATAATGCGGTGGGAATAGGATTGGGTCCTAAATACACTTTCCTGTAGTTTCAATCGATTGATTCTAGAACTGCCCTCAAAAGACACAAAAAGTAAGTCTCCCTTTATTTGGTGTGATAGCCCTACAGATGGCTATCATCGCCCAGAAAGTAATGCACCACATTTTTTTCTTCAACAATTATTTATTGAACACAATGAAACTTACACACAAGAAAGAATGATGTTTCTTCTACATTCCCTATTTTTCCATGTAATCTCCGTCCAGTTCTATGGCCTTCCTCCAGCGAGACACAAGGGCATGTATGCCCTGTCGGTACCACTCCTTGTTCTGGTCACGAAGCCATTTCTGCACTGTGCGAATCACCTCTTTGTCATCCTCAAAATGTCTTCCGCGAATGGCATCCTTTAATGGCCCAAACAAGTGGAAGTCTGAGGGAGCTAGGTCAGGGCTGTAGGGTGGATGGGGTAACACAGTCCAACCCTGTTTAGTGATGTGTTCCGAAGTCCTCAAACTTGTGTGAGGTCGATTGTTATCATGTTGAATCAAACATTCACCTGGGTTGTTATGGCGCCGAAGTCGCTGGAAGCGCTTCTTGAGTTTGGTTAATGTCTTCACATAAGCTTCAGAATTAATGGTGCTGCCTCTTGGCATCACATCAATGAGTATGACGCCCTCACAGTCCCAAAACACAGTGATCATGACCTTACAGGCGGAAGCAGTTGCTTTGAATTTTTTCTTCTGTGGAGATTGAGGATGACGCCATTCCATTGACTGTCGTTTTGTTTCGGGCTCAAAATGGTGAACCCAGGTTTCATCACCTGTCACAATCCTGGACAAGAACGCTTCCCCCTCATCTTCAAAACGTTTCAGCAACTCAGAAGAAATGTTTTTTCTGAGAGATTTGTGGTCCACCGTAAGACAGCGCGGAACCCATCGTGCACACACTTTTGAGTAATCAAGAGCACGGATGATTGCATCCACACTTCCTTTGCTGATTGACAGCTTCAGCGCCAACTGCCTAGTCGTTATGCATCGGTCCTCACGAATGAGCACATCAGCAAGCTGCGTCTTGCCAGGTGTGACAGCCGTGGTTGGCCGCCCCGAACGCTGCAAATCTTGGAGCTCTGCCGAACCGCCTTCTAATGGCCTCACCCTCTGTGCCCAGTGACTAACCGTACTTCTGTCGACTGCAGATTCTCCATAAACTGTACACAAACGTTTGTGAATGTTCCCAACAGTTTCTTTCTCCACAGTGAGAAATTCAATGACGACACGCTGCTTGTAACGTACATCACTTACAGACGCCATTTCGAAACACTGCTGCAGCTACGCTATCTGTCTGAAGAAACCAAAAATTTGTGTGTGCACTCCTGAAAATTCAATTAATGTATATCTAAAGTTTTGCATTCGTACCATTACTGTAGGCTGAGAAAAAAAATGTGGTGCATTACTTTCTGGGCGACCATCGTATTTCCCCTTAGGGCTCAATCCTGTCCTATCCCCTGCCATGCTATAGTATGCAGCTGTGCCAAAAAGGTAAGTGCAACATGCTATGGAGGAAGGGGGACCTGAAAGCAAATGGGAAGTACTGTAAAAAACATTTTTACTTATCTCCATGAAAGTCCTCAGGCTGCTTATGGGTGTCCTTGGACATATGCCACCTATTTTATTGATGTATGTCTCAGGAGGAAAAAGGGGATGGGAAGGTTTTTGAATGAGAGGATGAGATTTGGTATGTTTCACTGTCTCCAGATTTACCCCCTGGTTCCTCCCCCTCTGTGCCACTGACTTGCTGGTGTCAGTGGATCTGGGAAGGCTGCGGTTGCACAGCTGGTGTTGCTTACCATTTCCATGGGCGGCCTGGCAGCACACTAAAGAGCATTGCATTTTGCGACACCATAAGTTGACCTCTGCTGCCAGAATGCAAGTTGATAAGATTGGGCTGTTAGTCTTCTCTTCTCCAGGTTAAACACCTGCTGGTCTGATGCAAAAAGGCAGCAGAGTTGCTGGGCAAGCCATCCCTTCTGGAGGAAGAGGAGGAAGAGGAGTAATCTGGTAGTTGTAAATCTATGCCCCTTGCCAGAAGGTCTGAGGTCACACCAAAATGTTCTCCTTTTGGAACCAATGCAACTTTTCAGATATGGTGGTGGAGCTTCCTCCCTGATGGAGTGTACAATGGAGGAGCCCTACCTGGGCCCCACATTCTTGGGAGAGAAATAGAAATTGCAAAGACCATAGTGCATTCCAACTATTGGCATCCTTCAGTCTTGGCAGACTATGGAATCGCGCTCTGAATGGTGGTTCTGGAACAGAGTGTCCCCTCCAGAGCGTGAAGCCTGGGTAAAGTAGATATGGAAGATAGACTGTTTCCCATGCAGCAAATCCCCCCACTCCACATCACTGAAATGGTCCAATGGAAAGGCAAATACTGTTGGTTCCAGCGGCGTCACAGGAGTTGCCAGAACGTGACTATGTTCAGCCATGAACTGCCTCAGGGACTCCGGCTCTGGATTTAGCCTCGAGGTTGACTCCTGAAGCCTTTTCCATAACTGGATGTAGCCACAAGACAGTGGAGGTTTGGGACAGACTTTTCCTCTCTCAGATGAGCTGCCTTCCCAGGCTATCGAGTTCCATCTACCCGGTGGCTGTTTAGTCGCCTCTTACGACAAGTACAGCCAAACTGAGGGCCTATTCTTATCCCCAGCCCCCAGGGGATAAGTGTATTCCAAGTGCCCTAAAAATGACCACTAACAATGCTGGTAATGCTGTATCCATAATGGCCTTGTGATGGCATTCAAAGAAGGAAAATATGGACATAATCTGGTTTACTAGCAATGCCACAAAAAATATTGCCATTCAGATGTTAGTAGGAGGTTTGTATGGGTTCTTTGTATGAATGCGTCACACATTGCAGGAGATAAACATGCATTACTAAAAATGTATAGAAGAAGCAGTGAACCTCAGATGCTTGGTGGGTTGTGGCACCAGTATGCATCCTTCAAAATGTGTTTGTCTTTTTTCATGTCACAGCTTTTATGTGTACAGTATGCATACACTCTAAAGAGATGACCTGCAAGGTGCCCTGAGAATATTCTGTTGCTGAACAATAACATCCAGGAGGGAAGTGAACTTTTAGACTCCTGCCAATAGATGTCAGCAACAGCTTTGGAAACAGCAAGTTATACTAAAACGGCAAAAGAATACATTTGGTCACCTCCCTTGGTAGGCAGCATCCACGTATTTGACCCAAAAAACATCTTTGAAAGCCAAAATATTGTGAATATTGACAGTGTGTTTGGTACACTTGAATCTTTAGTTATTGTTAACTGGGTAGATACAAAACCGAAGGGGTTTAAAACAGAACACCTGTATTACTTAGATGAATGTCCTTTCTCTGGGTTTCAGTTGCCATTTCTAGTATGGCTTTTGCAGATGGCAACTTTGTACTCACAAGAGTGTTGGCTTTTGTCACCTGTTCACATTATTTTTTACTTTGGGGTCTTATAAGCTTGATACAGATGCATCTGATGAAGCCAAATCATACCTACAAAAGCTCAGGTGACAATAAATGTCATGAAGCCTTAGGAGAAGGTGCCACAGAACCCTGTAACCTCAGCTATTTTTCTAGGAACTACTACAGTGGCTGCTCCTCTGGAATTCTCCCTGCTTGGAAGGAAAATCTTAGAAACCCTATACAGACATTACGTATCTTCAACTGCATAGGAGCATCTGCCCTACTCCTGGTGCTGCTGAGCATTGAACAACCACTCTCTTCAGAGATTACATTTACCTGCCGAGACAAACGCTATGTTTATTTAAAAGATTTTCTAAAAAAGGCAGCATATAATAATTTTTTTTTTAATCTCAAGAGACTAGCAAAGCAGCAGGGATTAAAACAGTTGAAAAATCAGCAACACAATCACCCCATTAAAAGATTCCCCCTGTGATTTGGAATAATGTGTGGCCAGAGTTCTACACTGCAGGAAGATTTTTCTCCTAGGTACATAATTTGCCTCTGCAGATGAACACTGTCTCCAGGAAAGTGGAGAACTGAGTTACAGAGTATGTCTGTGTGTGTGTGGGGAAGGGGGCAGCTATATCAGTTTGCTCCCAGACATCAAGTAACCGTGAACAACATCCACACACAATATCTGTATAGGGCTAGAGCGCACTTAGTATCAGGATCAAATAAATGGTAAGACTACATCTGGAGTACTGTGTCCAGTTATGGTTGCCACATCTCAAAAAAGATATAGTGGAAATGAAAAAGATGCAGAAGAGAACAACCAAAATGATTACTGGGCTGGGGTACCTTCATTACGAGAAAAGGCTACAGTATTTGGGGCTCTTTAGGCATCTCTTTTCTAAAGAGGCGCCTGAGGGGGGGACATGACTGAGACATACACAATTATTCAGGGAGTGGATAGATGCTCTTTTCCCTCTCACATAACACCAGAACCAGGGGACATCCACTAAAATTGAGTGTTGGGAGAATTAGGACAGGCAAAAGAAAATATTTCTTTACCCAGCTTGTAATTATCTGTGGAACTCCTTGCCATAGGAAGTGGTGATGTCATATTGCCTAGATGTCTTTAAGAGGGAATTGGACAAATTTCTGGAGGAAAAGTCCATTACGGGTTACAAATCTTGATAGGTATGTACAAGCTCCTGATTTTAGAAGTAGGTTACCTCAGAATGCCAGATGCAGTGGAAGGCACCAGGATGCAGATTGTTGTCGTGTGTGCTCCCTGAAGTATTTGATGGGCCACTGTGAGATACAGGAAGCTGGACTAGATGGGCCTTTGGCCTGATCCAGTGGGGCTCTTCTTAAATTCTTATATTTTTATTTCCTTGCTTGTTGACTGAAGAAACCCTATCCCATTTAATAGAATTATGAACTATTTGACAATGAACTTGCATGACTAGGTACTTAACATTTCATAGTTAGAGGTGTTTGTTTCCAGTGAGTAGGATAGGGTTACAACCTAAGTTTTACTAAACACAATGGGCTTACTTCTGACAAAGGTAAATAACACTGTTTTCAAACACCTCTACTCATAGTAAGGTAGCTTTAATAATGTGGAATACTGGCTGTTTGGTAGCTCTCAGACATGTGGTAATCTGAAAAACATGATAATCTGAGGGTAACCGTGCACCTGCAACTGTTAGAAAACCCGAGGATGTCAAGGTCATCTCTTAGTGATTCTATGCACACTTAGGAATAAGTCTCATTGATTCAGTGGGATTTGCTTTTGAGTAAACATGCATTATATTGGACTGTCCCATCTCTCTCTCTCTCTCTCTCTCTCTCTCTCTCTCTCTCTCACACACACACACACACACACACACACACAAGTTTTAAAGCTCTAGTGCATTCAAAACATCTATTCAATTCACTGGGTTGTACACTTCAACGTGAATGCGATTTGGAGCTTTTGTTCTTGGTCCATTTGCCAGATCAAAATTCAATAGATAAAAAGAGACAACTGAACTGTGAGGTCTAATTAAATTTAGTGCTGCAGAGAGTGCTCTGAAAGGCTGGGCATCTGTAATGTTCTATGGAGTATCATGGGCTGAACTAAGGGACAATCCTTCATAAACAAGAGAGGCTCCTTATAAGAAGAAATGGTTTAAAATGCTAAACCTGGGCCTGTGACATCCCCTGGGGAAGATATTTTCATTTGGGGGGGGGGGGGTCTTGAGAAGCATCCTATGGTCCCTTTCTGGATCTTGGAAACAACGGATGACACCACAAACACAAAATTGACATAAGATTATATAGGCTGCAGTTGGGGTTTGATGAATTTCTGGCTTACTCAGCTGTGCAGTATTATAAACCCATTGTGACTACCATGGAGTGAGCTACATCACTGCAAGTAGTTGCAAATAATAATTTGGTAGCTACCTTTCCAAACAGGATTTTAAATGACAGGCAGCATAGCAGAATGGACTTATTTCCATTGTTAAGCACAGGATGGTGCTGTAGCTGTGTTGTTACAGCTATTTATGTACTGTCTTAGCTATACATATTTATAGGATTATTGTCTTTTGTCCAGGGATCACCTTGTCGAGCCATATTTGACTTGTATTTTACTGTAACACACACATCTCTATTTCTTTCATTTAGTCCTGGGAGCTATTTGGAGACTGTGGTGGAGAAGATGAGGGTGAACAGATTAAAACCGAATTCAGGTGAGATAGAGGTTATGGTGGTTGGCAATTCTTGGACCTTGGAATGGTTATGTCAGGTCAGCAGGGGAAGATAGCCCTTGCTTTCCTGGCAGCAGAGTGGCACGGGGACATAGGGAGATAGCACAGGAAGTAGGCGATCCCAAACACAGCCAAAGAAGCAGACACAGGCTTGTTTGTTGCAGAAGCATGTAGTGGCAAAGGAGCAGGCAGAAGGGTAGTCACTCAAACAGTCCAGAAGTCAAGGATACAGCAGGTCGCAGTCCAAGTCAGTACACAAACCAGCAGCATGACATGCAGAAACTCCACCACAACAACCCACACCTGGAGTCTGTTCTTGCCCCCATATATACCTGGGCCAGCCAATCAGAGTAGGGCGACCTCATAGTCACAAGACAGTCTTGTGACCCACTCTGATTGGCTGTCCAGTGGTGCATTGCACCATTTCTTCCTAACCTACGTGACTCAGCACTCATCTCTCCCCAAGTCACGTGACTCCCACCTGCAACAGGTGCAGTTGATTGAATCAGCTGTGCTGCTTTACAGATTGTTTCACACCAGGCCCAGATATCAGGGCCTCCTGCCACATCCTGGCTAATAACAATCTCAAACCTGGGATGCCAAAAACCTGACAGGTTAGTTTGCTTCTGATGGATGAGGTGATAGTATCTCTGTCCCAGTGGGTTCAGAGTCTGAAGCCAAGTGAGTTCAGATGCTGGATTCACCTCTGCTCCTACTTAAGCAAATAATGGGGGTGACCAGAAGATACTTTAGCAGCTGCATTTGTTGTATGATCTCAATCCTTCCTGGAAAGAAGTGACCTTGCTGTGCTGATCTATGTTTCTGTAACTCCCTCCAAAGTTTGGCTACCATAATTTGCATTATGGGGGACTGCTTTGAAAATGATTTGGAAGCTTCTGCTGGTACAAAATATCACAGATTACATTCTCATGGAGAGGTATAAGCATATCTGTCAATGTACCAACAATTGCAGTAGTCACTAATGTGCTTCTGGGATCAGTTCAAGGTTCTCATTTTAAAGCTGTTCATGACCTGAGCTTAGTAGTCCAGTCCTATCTGTGCAATACATTGGTGTATCCTGTGGTCTGTCAACACTGTGGCCATTTCTTCTCTGGTCTGTGGAGTGTGGTCATTGGTACAAAGACTGCACGCAGCATTGTGAAGATCAGTTATTTGCAAGGTGATGGTGGAGGATCAGACTGGGGATTCTGGTTGGGCTGTATCAGGGTTTAGGGTGAGATGGAGGCAGATTTCAGTGGTGGCAGCAGCAGGTCCTGGGCCCCTATCCCAGGTCTGACATGCTACCTGTGGCAATTCTCCAGTTATCCAGCCCCAGTTCTCCTGGGCTAACCTCCTAATTATCCTACATCTTTTTCTTCTCCTTGTTGGTATCATCATGCATCCCTTGCACTTTTAAGGATTTCATTTTTTCTCTCTCGTCTCTTTTTTGCATGTCTTTTGACATGTAATTGATTTAAAACATTAAATAATATCATGTCTGATCAACTCTATGGAGCCTCATGTGTCACCTTGTTCAAATAATGTTAATCATGTACACATTTAATTGCTCCATCTAGTCCTAATTAATTTTTAATTAATAAAATTAAATCTTTTTTTAATGGACTTCTTGAGGTAGTGCAGCTGAGGTTAAATTAATGTCTGCTTTTATTGAAAATATTTATTTGCTGTCTTTCTAGCCAAAGGCCTTCAAGGTGGTTTGCAATTAGCAGTTTAAGCAAAATAAAATAAAATCCACACCTGTTAAAGCAACAATCTAAAACCACACAAAACCTGATAAAATGTGAATAGCAGCAAAGTTAGTACCCACAGACAATCACAAAAAGGTGAAAGTGAAGAACTGCCTTCATTTGTTTCCTAAATCATAGAAGAGTGGGGGCCAAACCACTATATCTGAGGAGGCTGTTACATAAGTGGGCAGTACCATCCCTGTCTACAGTAGCAACGCACCTTACCTCCAAGAGTTAGACATCTGCTGTTGAGCTTTGGAGGAAAGTCACAACAAAAGGGCACCCTCATAGGAGAGAAGATGGTCCTTCCAGTATTCTGGTTCTCAACTGTTCAGGGCTTTCTTGGTCAAAACCAGCAGTTTGAATTACACCCAAAAACAAAATGGAAGCTGGTGAAGATATTTATACATTCAGAAATTGTCCCTATTCAGAACTCCTCTGTCATATTCTGAATCTCTTGACTATTCTGACCATGTTACATTCTGCCCTATGTATAATGTAATCCTGTATATAATGCATAACAGTGATCCAGACTGACAGTTACTAAAACAGATTTCTTCGCAGGGTCGGGAAGTCAAGTCAGGTGACTTGAGTACCAGTTGCAAAAACACTTTTTGCTGACTCATGCAGACTTGAGTCATCTGTGTTGACCTGAGTCTGAGGCCACTACCTTGGCACTCGTTCCCCATGCATGCAGAGTTGAGTCAGTCGCTGTGTACTTGCTTTCTTTTTTGTGGTGTGAAAGACCTCATGCGGCCATGATTCAGACTGGGTGAGCAGCAGGGAAGTTCCAGCCAGGAGATAGGGAAGGCTTAATGTTTTGCTTTTGCATCAAGCAGGAGATGGGGGGGGGGAAGAGACGGGAGCGAGCTCTCTTTTTCATCTCCGAAGGAACCAATGATCATTGGATGGGCAGTCTGATTTGTTTCTGTGGATGAAGTAGGGCAGAAGGAGTAGCCCAAGGGGGTTCTTGCCTTAGAATTGGCTGCAAAAGCTCAGGGAGGGGGAAGTGGTTCATAGCAATCATGCTTTCCAGCTGCATGGCTCCTGTGCACTCCATTGTTATTTGGGACGAGGAAGCCTCATTGATCAACTGGAGCAAATGAGACTACTTCTGAGTAGAACTGCAAAGGATGGGGTCATATTGATAAGCCTCCCAGCTGCTGCTTGTGACCCTCCTCCCTCTTGTTGCTTCTGTCCCCACTCTCACACAGTC
This sequence comes from Tiliqua scincoides, assembly GCF_035046505.1. Classification (NCBI taxonomy): domain Eukaryota; kingdom Metazoa; phylum Chordata; class Lepidosauria; order Squamata; family Scincidae; genus Tiliqua; species Tiliqua scincoides. The sequence goes on from NC_089824.1 coordinate 157,993,052, forward strand.
CATTCAACCCCCTCCCGCTTTGTTTACAGATGGGATGGGACGGGTCAGGGAAGTGTTTGAAGATAACTCTGACACACACACACCCCCTGGCAGCAGCTCCGTTTTCCCCCCACAGAGCCATGCCTGATGTGTCAAAAAGACTCGTCATCCGAGTCTTTTCAAGTCACCAAAATGCTCTGGGCAGCTTGGAAATTCCCCTTGTTAGGACTCAATTTAGAGTTGAGTCACGGGGCAACGACTCATGACTCGACTCGACTTGAGTCAAGCTGCACTGGACTTGCCCATTACGTGGTAAGGTACTGTTACTTGGTAAGGTAATCTGTTGGAGGAGGCTGCCAGGCACACCAACTGAAGTCAGTGGAAGATGCATTGTGCCACGGATGCTACAAGTAGCTCCCTCAAATTGCAAATCTGATTCTTATAGAGGAGCACAACCCTATCTGGAGCAGACCAAATGCCATTTGAGATTATACCTGTTCATATAAACTTACTTGTGATTAGTACCTTCCATCTTGATTGGGCTAGTGGATCGCACCAAATCTAAGCACCTCTCTAGGATATCTGCTGCCATGCTTAGAATCAATGAAAAGAAGTAGAGCTTGATGTCAGTTAATTGTGTAGTGAACTGAGCTTGGAACAAGAAGAAGCCCCCCCCCCCATCTTCTGGGATGTGCTTGCCAGGTTGGAGTGGAACAAACAACTGAAGCACAGTGCTGTTATCTTCATCTTGGAAAGATGATTCAGAAAGCTGATGCAAAATCCAAGAGAATCACCAGGGTTGTAGCTATGCTGCCTTTCTCTTGGCATAGGGGACAAAATTAAGACCCCTCTCCCCGACATTGTCCTTACAAAAGCGAGTCAGAACTGAACAGACTTGCTTGATGGATAGAAGAGAAGGAATTGTGGCTACTGAATTGGGAGGATGGATGCAGAATTTGAGGAGGAATAGCTGACTTGGGACTGGCCATGGGAAGGAAAAGTAGGGAAAAACTGAACGGGAGAAAACTGCTTTTGATGTTATGGTTGGAGAGTCACTAGTTACATGTTGTGTAGCTTGATACACCTAACCTATTACAATGGTTAGCCTGCTTTACATCCTAGATGGAAAATTGCTTCCTTAGCACTTATAAATTCCTATACTAGATGCATAATAAGTTGATAAATTTAGCTGGACATATATATTATATGAAACAGTAAGGAAGTCAGTAATGATATGAATGAGCAAAATGAAACCACATTACCTTTTATGGGTCATTTCTGAAACTAGAAAACTTCTGAACAGAAGTCTACTTGCCCTCCAGCAAGGAATTATGTTTCTCTGCTTCCATTGGCATTGCAGGAGATACCTGCCATTAAACTACAGCAGTCTTTTTTTTTCTGGCAGGCAGAACTACGTCTCTTTAGAATATTTATGGCATCTCACTCAAAAACCTCTGAACAATCTTATATAGATACAGTATAGGGTTTACACAGACACAATAAAAGTTTTGCTATCTGACATGTAAAGAGAAGAGAGCTTGTCATTTACCCAAATATGCTGGTTAATGTTTTCATAAAACTTACAAGCCTTCACCTCACCAACAGGGCTCTTGCTGCTCCCCTCCCACCCTCTGCAGTGCTTTTCTGCCCTCCTTTCTTTGTCACGAGGGCCCTCTAGGAATGGAGACATTCCATTTCCTGATCCCTGCCAGATACACAAGGGGACACATGGGGGGCTTGCTTAACCAATGCTTTTTTAAAGTAGCAGGCTCCTTTAACTAGCATCTCTGCTCTCCTGAGATGACAGGTGAGGATTCTAGTTAACTGTATTGGCAACCTTCAGTCTCGAGAGACTATGGTATCGCACTCTGAAAGGTGGTTCTGGCACAGCGTCTAGTGTGGCTGAAAAGGCCAATCCAGGAGTGACAATCCCTTCCACACCGGGAGCAAGTGCAGTCTGTCCCTGGTCTGTCTCCCTGGCTATGGGCCTTCCTTCTTTGCCTCTTTGCCTCAGACTGTTGGCAAAGTGTCTCTTAGTGTGCTGTTTAAGCAAGTACTGAATAACACAACTTTTACTGTATTAAAAACATAAGCAAACAGCTTCAAGTATTTTTGTTGGGGTTATTCCAAAAGGCATGCTTGACATTTGTGGTATCTAGGAATATGGAATGTGAACACGTGTCTCACAGCTTGATGACAATGATCCTTACAGTAGGCAGTTTTTGACATTACACCCGGTGAGGAATCGTATTACAAGGAATCCATTTTTGGTAGCATCCCTGTGGAGAGTATGGTGTGTTCTGGCTCATATTTAGGGTGAGGAGTAAATATTTTTCTTCCCTATTCAGAACATGTGTGGCATCCTTGCCTGGGTTATGAATGTTGTGAAGCATATTATTTGTCCAGGGGCAGTTCTCATTGGCCCTGGCACTACATTTCTCACTAATTAAATGCAGTTGATATGAAATAACTTTGTACCAGTATCCAGGTAAAAAGGGGGCCATTTCTGTGCATTCCATCCTCCACAGAACCTTAGAACCAGACACTTATGCTGCCTTTGTTTTATATGGAAAATTGATCTGGCACCATGACAGTGACTTCTAAAAAAATTGGCGAGCTTTTCATATTGGATTTTTCTCCATTGCATCATGTTGATTTTACATTTCATTTGCCTGCAGTGTGAGGCTGCCTAAATCACAAAGGGAAGAATATTCTAGTGAGTGTAATCTTTCTAAAACCATCTCCTTTTGCAAATAAACTAGCTCTGGAGCTGCTGCAAAATGAATACATTTCAACAGACAATGAAAAGTAAGAGAGTTCCTCTTCTCATTTGGACACCATACATTCCCTCATGCAGTGATTGCCAAATATTACAAATCATGCTGGATGTCGATCTGCTGATAAAGTAAACTGGTGCACAATGGTGTAAAGAAAAATAGACAGGTTTAACAGTCACAAGATTATGCATTTCAAACATTCCATTACTAATGGAGATGCACAAACAAATGCAAATCCAGTACTTTAATGTGGTTCGTAGTAGTTGTCTGAGAGTCTTTCACATAATGAAGGAAATGTTTTATTTATTTATATCCTGCCTTTCTTCCAGCATTGAACTCAAGGCAGGTTATCTGGGGTCCCCAAGTGGTCATTCATCCAGGTACTGACCAGACCTAGTCCTGCTAAACAGCGGCAAGTTGATCTTATTATGTGCTCTCTGACCAAACCTGGGAACCTAACCCTCATAAGTTTCTTGCAGTGCTAGTATCTGATGGTTTATTGACATTATGGATGGTCAGGGTTGGATTTGTTCAATAAGGAAATGAGCAAAGCTCACTTTATTGTTTTTAGGATCAATGTTGCCAAGAAGGTCCACCAATTTGATGTTAAGATAGTGAACATATCAGGTGGAGGAGGATCAACTTAAATTTGAGTTTAGCCATTGCCATGACAGCAAGAACAATGGACAATCTCAGGTTATGCAGTGCTAAGGAGTTAGTCTAAAACCTGTCTTTCTTCAGTTTATCAGAAATCCTCTCACTGTGTCCCCCAAATTAGTTAGATGACCATGTAAGACCAAGGCAGCAATTTTCAACCAGTGTGCCAGGGCATATTGGTGTGCCACAAATGGTCCACAGGTGTGCCGTGAGAGTTTGGATGAAGGTCATTTATTAGTAGGGCCATTGGGGGATGTGAGCCCCCCCCCCCCCACACACCAGCAGTGTGATGTGCCTTGTCAATTGTTAAAAAAACTGATGGTGTGCTTTGAAAATTTTAGCTCCTGGTCAATGTGCCATGAGATGGAAAAGGTTGAAAATCGCTGCCCTAAGGAAATACCTGATTTTTAATACTTCCAGTAATTTTCCTATAATTTACGTAATTTCCTACCATTAATGGTGCAAGTGGATGCTGTGTCAGGATAGCACCTGTCTCTGCTACATAATATGTCAACTTCAGGAATTATTTGTCTTGGTTTCATATTCTTTCTGCCTCTGTGTCTCTCTTTTTAATTTTGAGACCTGTACCAAGACTTCATATAAGACATTTTTCTGTTTCATTTCTTGCTTCCTCTCAAACTACTACTGCTGTGACATTCCAGAGAGAATAATTTTATCCCTGGGCAAAGAAAAATGGAAGCCACATTCAGTTCATCTTTCTGCTTTCTGCAAAGCCGCTGATAATGGGCCTCGGCAAGTTCTGGGCAAAGTTAGTTATTTGACCTGAAAGCTAGCCACAACTTCCGACCAACAGATTTGACACCTGCAATTTAAAGATGTTTATTCCTCTGGTTTGTTAATACTATAGGCAGAAGAGAAGCTTAGGGCTGAGCATTTCTGTCTGTGTAGCAAGTTTTATCTCTGTCTGTGCACACACGGCGTGTTGCTTATGGTCATATAGCCACATAGGTGAATTTTGTACTGTGGTATGCCCCTGAATGCAGCCCTAATTTCTGGGGAATTTCAACCTCCTTGATTTCTTTTGTCTCACTAGAATGAAAAAGAATATTCTTATCTCACCTCCTGGAGGATTTTTGGCATATATTTAGGTTTAGGGGTGAAAAACAGAGAAATGGAGAGTCAAAAGTGTCTGAAAAGCAGTAAAGTAGGACGTTCTACGACTAACAATCCCAACACACTAGCTCCAATAGTTTATATTACAATACTCTGCAAGAAGTGAGGAGATTTCACAGAAAACTCCAGCACTGTGCAAATAGGAATATCTTGGGAGGCACAGAGTGCCTGCTCAGCCTGATAGCACGTCATGAGACAGAAGTATTTCCCAACCAAACCTTTCTGAAGCTGAATACAGAAATCATTCACGAAGCAGTAATGATGCTCCATATTCATATGTCCCGCAAGTTCTCATATGGTACCTCATAGTAGTTCTCATAGTATTTTTACAGGCCTGATTCCTCTATGATTTGCTGCGTTTTGCTCTTTTTATCTGACTACTGTTTTTATGGTATTTGTTAATGTGTTTTAATATGTTTTTATTCACTGTTAAATTATTTTTTTAATCTGTTTTTAACATGTTGTAAGCCGCCTTGGGTGCCTTTCGGGGAGAAGGGCGGGATATAAATAAAGTTATTATTATTATTATTATTATTATTATTATTATTATTACCTGCTCTGATTGGTAGCAGGAACACAACACCACTCTTCTCATGACAGGGGTGGGTGAATGCTACAGATGGTTGACTCCCGAATGTAGTAGTATCTGCACTATGGTATGTAAATACTTGTCTCTGTTCATCCCAAGGAAAGTGCAGGAACATGACCCTGTGCAGAAGAACTACTCATGATAAGTGTATCCATTCTAAAAGTCTTTTAAATTAAATGAAAACAAGCGCATGCTATCATGTACAGCAAAAACCATCTTTCTGAGAAATGTCTCTTTTTCCCTGAAAGGTTATTTCAAGTGAGAAATGAAATGGGGTGGGAGCTGCTTGATGCTATGGAGGAGGCAACTTTTGCTTGTTGAACCTTGAAGCAAATTGGCTGTCTTGTGCAATTTACTTTGGGACTTGGCATAGGGTTCAACCCACAGAGGATGTCACTGGTCATGAATTGCCCAATAGTTGATTTTAAACTAGTACAGTAATTCTGTACAGCCTTCCTTTTGATGATCTCTCAGTAACTGTGATTCAGAAAGCCCAGCAAAATCACTTATTGACTGTTATCCCTTGATCTTCAATCCTACCCATAAGTGACTCTGCAACCCACTCAGATGAGGAGAAATGGGTTTCCTGCACCAGAATCCATCAGTTGTAGCTTCACTGCAGGACCACTTCTGTCTTCTCAGTGAAAAAGAGTCATGTAGCCCTTTCTTCATTACCTGTTGGACTGTGAGTGGGTGGGTGAATGATGGTGGGCAATCCCTACAATTGCTTGGGGTGTCAAGGACACATCTTTCTTCCTTGCATCCCACATGTGTTCCTTGTATCCCACATGCTCTCTGGACACTCCACGTAAAAATAGAACAATAAGCTGTTGGGGGGGGGGGGATGACACCATTTGTTTCCTTTAATCCTGTAGTGTCCTGAAATGAAACATGAAAGGAGTTAAGGCTATAGGGAATGAAGAGTCAAAATTCCCATCCCTGGTTCACACATGAATCACCAAGTGATAACTTTCATATGTGAATGGGCCATCACAGATATACCAAACAACAATTGGACCTACAAATGCATACAGTGAGTTGGGAATTGTAATCCTTGTTGGGCAAATTGGAACCTTTTAAAGTGGCATCCTCTTATATTTATTAGAGAAAGAACAATAGTCTCACTTCACCACCTTTGGGGTTGATTTGTAGTTGAGGTGATATATAGAGAAATGAGAGGGGGGGAAATACTATTTTTAATGCTTCTCTATGTAAAAAAATCTTGATGGTTGACTACCACCACAAGGAGACAGATTCTAGCCAAGTACTCTCTGTACTCTGCTAGTTTTCTAGTTACAGGGAATAGTTTTTTTGCAGAGGGGAGCATTCAATAATAATAATAAATAATAATAAATAATACAGGTATTTATATACCGCCTTTCTTGGTCTTTATTCAAGACTTTATTCAAGGCGGTTTACATAGGCAGGCTATTTAAATCCCCGTAGGGATTTTTACAATTGAAAGAAGGTTCTATCTTACAAGAACCACAACATTCAGATGTTTCTTTCTGATCTGGTTTCACATTCTGGCCATCCTCCCACACTCAGAGCAGATGGAATAACTCGGCTCAGCTTGTCAGCTGCTTCAAGGTCGCACGGTGCTAGTGGCCTCGAACTGGCGACCTTGTGGATGTTATCTTCAGGCAAATGGAGGCTCTACCCTCTAGACCAGACCTCCTGCCCCAAAATGGAATCTCCTTGGTAGCTGAAGTGGTACAGTCCATTCTATCACTCCAGGACTTTGCCATCTCATTCTACTGCATGTGTAGATGCAGCATGTGGTGTTATATTTAGGATGGCCCACTCACATAGCCCATCTGCATGTGTAAATCTAGCCACAGAACTTTCATATCCGGTCAGGCACAATACTTTGCACTAGAGTAAGTTCATACATTCAGCTGCTCATAAAATACACAATGGTTGGCAACCTTCAGTCTATCACATGATTTACATTCAAGTGTGATCGTTAGCAGTACTGTATATAATAAACAGGTTGGAGGGTGATGCCAGGAGTTAACCAGGTTGGGGAATACTCAAGGACCTGTACCCGTCAAGGGGACCACTTGGCCACACCAATTGACTGAATTTCTAGGACTAGAGGAAGCAGTGGTGCAAACCTGAACTTGGGCCAATGTAAGTCCCTTGTGCTGGCCTGGGAATGTTGCAAAAGTGCCGTAAAGCACTTTTGTGCCACTCAAATGGGAGATAGGCCGGTGCATGTGCAGACCCCGGGGAGAAGGTGAGTTGCGTCAGCTGAGCTTGGCTTCAGGGCGGTGAGAGGGAGGGTGGGCGGCAGACATTCTGCGGCACCTATTCTAAGAGGGTGGACAAGGAGCGGAGATGAGGCCAGGACCCGACAGTTATGCCAGCCCCTGATCCTGTTCCTGAGCAGCCCAGGACAGTCCCTGGCTGCTTAGATTTGCACCACCTCGTCAGGTGGTGCAGATCTGATTAGACCCATTTGGGCCACTGCTGTGCAACATGGGGTAAGGAGAAAAGTTTCCCCTTGCTTTGGGCTGTGCTGCTTTAGGCCCCAAACTTGCACTGGATAGAGTGCAGGCCCACTGGCCTTCCTGCTTCCAGCGTATGTTAGCATTGCACCCCAATTTACAAATTGACTGGTAGGGAGAAGGATTGCTGCCTGGTGCTTAGGGGAACTTGGGGAAATCAATGCAAGAATTTGCTCCAGGATCTGATGCAGGCACTGTTGGAGGGCGCCATTGGAGGGCTCCTGAAAATAGAGTTAAAACTACATCCAAGAAACTGAGGCAGTGGAACTCAACATTTCATTTTAAACGTAGGTCTGAAAATGTGACTAAGCTAGAGTAACTGTTTTATACATTGGGTGGTTACTGAACAGTCATGTTAATTACAACTTACTTCAGTGGTTTCAGAGATAAGCAGTATAAGCACAGCCAGTGTAATGTGAATCTGGATAGCCTATTTTTCTGTTCTCGTCTCTCAGCCCAGCCCTACTTCTTCCAGTTCATCAGGGCTCTAGATTAATCAGGTTTCTGCCTTTGGATATGGGGTGAAGAGAGGGAAACTGGGCTCTTCTTCATTCTTTCTGTGCCTGGCTGAGATAAAAATAAAGGGAACAGGGTTGTTGAACTAAATGGCTTTTTCCATTCTAGCAGTCTTTATGTCCTTGAAAATTCATTTGAAATGGAGCAGCCTGCTATTTCTGCTCCAAAAAGGGGGAGGGAATCAATACAATCAACACATTGAAATGTTCTCAGTTACAATGAAAAAGTATCTGGGGAAAGAAGAGATGTTATGCTAAAGAAACATCTGTAAATTTAAAGGCCATCAGCAAAGATGGCAATTTTTTAAAGCTATCGTTCTTGGCAACCTTCAGTCTCGAAAGACTCTGGTATCGCGCTCTGAAAGGTGGTTCTGGAACAGCGTCTAGTGTGGCTGAAAAGGCCAATCCGGGAGTGACAATCCCTTCCACACTGGGAGCAAGTGCAGTCTGTCCCTGGTCTGTCTCCCTGGCTATGGGCCTTCCTTCTTTGCCTCTTTGCCTCAGACTGTTGGCCAAGTGTCTCTTCAAACTGGGAAAGGCCATGCTGCACAGCCTGCCTCCAAGCAGGCCGCTCAGAGCTATATGGGGAGATGAAAGCTATATGGGGAGCTATATAAAGCTATATGGGGAGATGAAAACACAGGAGTCAATCAATGGGTACCAGTAAGGCTTCAGTCCCGCTACTGCTTTTCCATGGGTTCTGACCCTGAACCCAAAATAATCTCAAAGGATAGAGTGTCTCTTGGTATGTGCAAAGTTCCTTTCCATCTTGTAACACAGATAATGTGGGTAATTCTAGTCTGTCTGTCCGTCCCCGTCTCCCCCCCAAAATTAGGAGCATCAAGATTAGGCTCACAGTATACTTTTCAGGCAAATACATATTCCAGCACTTTAGTGTTTTGGAAATTTGCTATTGGATGGCATACTTTAAGAACTGTGTAATTATTTGTGAGCCTAGTCATAAGATTCTGGATGTACTTCTGGGCATAATAAGGATGTTGACTGGGAAAAACAACATCTGAAACCATATAGTAGCTGTTCTAGCTATAGTCCATCCACTCCACTGTATTATACCATTGCAGGTAGTTGATGATGAAAATGATAGGTGACCAGAGTAGCAGCAGAAGTAGCACTGATGCCCAGAAACCTGTCAGTAGTAGGTTCTGAGTGGACAGTGAGCTTTCCTGGAGCCTGGAAACCAGAGACTTTAGACGTGATCCTTAGCAATGCACTGCTGCTCTAATTCTCAGACTATTATGAGTCAGTGCATCTTCCAAATTGTAAATACATAAGAACATAAGAACAGCCCCACTGGATCAGGCCATAGGCCCATCTAGTCCAGCTTCCTGTATCTCACAGCGGCCCACCAAATGCCCCAGGGAGCACACCAGATAACAAGAGACCTCATCCTGGTGCCCTCCCTTGCATCTGGCATTCTGACATAACCCATTTCTAAAATCAGGAGGTTGTACATGCACATCATGGCTTGTAACCTGTAATGGATTTTTCCTCCAGAAACTTGTCCAATCCCCTTTTAAAGGCGTTCAGGCCAGATGCCATCACCACATCCTGTGGCAAGGAGTTCCACAGACCAACCACACACTGAGTAAAGAAATATTTTCTTTTGTCTGTCCTATCTCTCCCAACACTCAATTTTAGTGGATGTCCCCTGGTTCTGGTGTTATGTGAGAGTGTAAAGAGCATCTCCCTATCCACTCTGTCCATCCCCTGCATAATTTTGTATGTCTCAATCATGTCCCCACTCAGGCGCCTCTTTTCTAGGCTGAAGAGGCCCAAACACCATAGCCTTCCCTCATAAGGAAGGTGTCCTAGCCCCATAATCATCTTAGTCACTCTCTTTTGCACCTTTTCCATTTCCACTATGTCTTTTTTGAGATGCGGCGACCAGAACTGGACACAATACTCCAGGTGTGGCCTTACCATCGATTTGTACAACGGCATTATAATATTAGCCGTTTTGTTCTCAATACCTTTTCTAATGATCCCAAGCATAGAATTGGCCTCCTTTACTGCCGCCGCACATTGAGTCGACACTTTCATCGACCTGTCCACCACCACCCCAAGATCTCTCTCCTGATCTGTCACAAACAGCTCAGAACCCATCAGCCTATATGTGAAGTTTTGATTTTTGCCCCAATGTGCATGACTTTACACTTACTTACATTGAAGCGCATCTGCCATTTTGCTGCCAATTCTGCCAGTCTGGAGAGATCCTTCTGGAGCTCCTCACAATCACTTCTGGTCTTTACCACTCGGAAAAGTTTGGTGTCGTCTGCAAACTTAGCCACCTCACTGCTCAACCCTGTCTCCAGGTCATTTATGAAGAGGTTGAAAAGCACCGGTCCCAGGACAGATCCTTGGGGCATACCGCTTTTCACCTCTCTCCATTGTGAAAATTGCCCATTGACACCTACTCTCTGTTTCCTGGCCTTCAACCAGTTCTCAATCCATGAGAGGACCTGTCCTCTAATTCCCTGACTGTGGAGTTTTTTCAGTAGCCTTTGGTGAGGGACCATGTTGATCGCCTTCTGAAAGTCCAGATATATAATGTCCACGGGTTCTCCCAAATCCACATGCCTATTGACCTTTTCAAAGAATTCTATAAGGTTTGTGAGGCAAGACTTACCCTTACAGAAGCCATGCTGATTCTCCCTCAGCAAGGCCTGTTCGTCTATGTGTTTTGAGATCCTATCTTTGATGAGGCATTCCACCATCTTACCCGGTATAGATGTTAGGCTGACCGGCATATAGTTTCCCGGGTCCCCCCTCTTTCCCTTTTTAAAGATAGGCGTGACATTTGTTATCCTCCAATCTTCTGGCACCGTGGCTGTTTTGAGGGACAAGTTGTATATCTTAGTCAAGAGATCAGCAACTTCATTCTTCAATTCCTTAATAACTCTTGGGTGGATGCCATCAGGGCCTGGTGACTTATTGATCTTTAATTTATCAATGAGGTCTGAAACATCTTCTCTTTTAACCGCTATCTGACTTAACTCCTTGGTCAGGAGGGGTCGTTCGGGCAGCGGTATCTGTCCGAGGTCTTCTGCTGTGAAGACAGATGCAAAGAACTCATTTAATTTCTCTGCCATCTCTAAGTCTCCTTTTATCTCCCCTTTCCCTCCTTCACCATCCAGAGGGCCAACCACTTCTCTGGCAAGTTTCCTGCCTCTAACATATTTGAAGAAGCTTTTATTATTCCCCTTAATGTTGCTGGCCATGCGTTCCTCATAGTCTGCTTGGCCTCCCATATCATCTTCTTATATTTCTTACATTAAATACCTGTTAAGTTTTCCTGAATGGAGCAAACTGTGGTTTCAGGGGGAAGGGATTTACATTAGGGGGAAAACATGGAGGAAAAGAGTTTCACAAAACCTAAATGACGAAAGATCTGGCCCCCATTCTGTCTCATCTACTTTGCTCTTTGTCCTGGGATGAAAATGAAGTGAGTCAAGAAACCTAATTTTACCATGGTTTGATTTCCACCATTAGTCCACTCACTTCTTATTATGGTTTTACTGACCATGTTGTTCTGGGACCAGATATTGCATTTCATGGCTGGTTGGTGACCTCTTGATAATCCCAACTGTGCTCCACTCTGGAATGGGCTGTATGTCCAATTCTGGAATAGTTATGCCTTGTTTAGACACCATTCTGACTCCACATGTGGAAGAAGAAAACAGCAAACAGTAGCAGCTAACAAACAAGAAGCAATCCATTAAAGTTCACTTTCTCAATAAGCAATCAATAAACCATTACAAAAGGTCTATGTATAAAAAGTAGCAGCCAGCATGAGAGATTGCAAACTGCAGAGATGTGTAGTAAATTCAGATAGATCCAGCTAATGTAAACTGTCTTGACTGTAGGCATCTTTGGATATAGTCATACCAATAACACTGGTTCATTATATCACTCTTTGTCCTGAGTGCAATTTTACAGTATTATCAAAAAGAAAAAAGTGGACAGCCCAATCCTATCCTCATTCAGCCTTCAGAGAGTAGCGGTGCTGACACAGACTCTGCTGCATCCTGCGGACTGGCTGGGAACCAGGTCAGAGGTGAGAGGTAAGTAAAGAAATGCTTTACTTGACTCACCTGCTGCTCCCTGGTTCTCAATGGGCCTAATCAGATTTACACCAATTATTTTGCTGGCATAAATTTGTTAGATATGCTGGGCCTAGGATGGGGATTCTGGATCTTGCAAACACTGCTGCCACCAAGATCCACCCTACCCCACCCCAACCAAACCGTGGTCTAGCCTGATGCCTCTGTCTCCATTGCCACTTTACCAGCTTTGGTGGCCAGCCTGCAGCCTACCACTACTGGCATGGGGTATATCAGCTTCTGTTCAGTCAGCAGTGAAACACCTGCCATCAGAATGACTTGGGCAATGGCAGCCCATGTGATGCAATGGTGGATTGTGAGATCTGCCATCACATTGCAAAGATAAGATTGGGCCATAAAATTCATAAAGCCATCCAAACAGCTCTCTGTACTGTTATTTCAGCCAATAGAAGCTGCATTCTTGTTAGCACAGGGCTAATCACTTGCTACTGTGGAATGCTTCAAGAGAGGAATGCTTCAAGAGGATTAAGCCTGTAGTTCCCAAGGATGAGCCACAACTTGGCTCATCCTCCTGTGAGTAGCTTTTCCCACTGGGAAAAGCTGTGAGTATACTGTGAGTATCTTCCACCACTGGGAACCTCTGGAGGAGGGACAGCAGCAATAATCAAAGCAGGCTCCAACATAGAGCACCATTGAGTACTGCACTGTGAACATATCTACATTAGAACAGTGTTATAATTACATCCTATAGTGCTGTTTCACTCAACAGATCGGTTTGGCAGGCACATATCTACAGCATTATAGGCGGTATTGCTTTATATTTAATATGTGGTCATCAGTTCTGCATGCTTGTGAAATTCTGCTCTGAGACTTCAAGAGAAAGCTGAACATGTCTATTGGTTTTGTTTTGCAGAATGCAAAACACATGCATTTGGGACAGTACAGGAAGAAAAAAGTAACACAACAACAGAGACCCCATGGTCCAACCACTGCATTGATTCTTCATTAAAACAATAGAAGGAAGGCACAGGCAGACACACACACACAAAAAAGTCAAATATGCAATGGCCTCAAATGGAAAGGTCATAGATTAGATTTGAAGGCAGCTTTTGAACACAGATGGGGGAAAGAGCCTGACCCCCCAGCCATAACCTCAACCAATTTCAGTGCCTTGGAGGTATGTAAGTAGTACACGGAGACATCTCCAAGGAACAAATGGCAGTAACCTCTGTCTGATAGTTGGTCATAGGGTCCTAATACTGCCAAGGTCAGTGTCTGAATAATGTTCTGACCACATTAATGCACCCCCATGGAAACATATTTAACTTGCCTTTCAAAAGTATGGCTTTTCCATTCCACTTGGATATATGGTTTGCTGGATAATGCCAGTGCCACTGTTTTTTCCCCCCTTACAATTTTCATTGGTGTTATATCTGACTGCCCTTATGGTTTCTCCTGAATGATATTGGCTGTCATTACTTTATTATAATGGTCTTTGGGACGAGCGCATTTGACGTATGTGTCTGGGAATAAATCTTTACCTCTGCCTTGAAGCACATGTGCTGACAGAGGAGAGTAGAGATAATAAGGGGCCAGGGTCCTTGTGCATGATTTGACAAAGGGCCTCATCACACCCTCCAATTCGATGCTGACTGCAGTATTAAGAAGTTCACTTAAAGTTTCCCACATTATGCTATCATGTACTTGTAGTTTGCCTTGCATTCCCCTTCCCCCCATTGTCCCCAGAGTGAGGAGGTTTGTTCTTTTCCTACTCTGTTATCTTTTCTGTGTTGACTTTTGAATGCTGATAATAAGGGAGCTCTATCTGGCTATTGTCAATCAGGCACCTATTTCTTACTTCAGATTGGTTGGATGCAGCAGCCTTTTGTGGGATATACAAACCTGGTATCAGGAACATATATTTTCAGTCTAACTTCATGCTGCCTAAAATGCCCATATAAATGCATCAAAGATTTAGGGAAAATATGTTTTGCATCTATTCCATCTCCTGTCTTACAAACTGGCTGCTAGGAATTGGCAGGTATACTTTGTCAAGACAACTTATTTATGGATTTTAGTAATCTAGGGAGAGATCATCGTTCTTCTTAATTTAACCAATTGAGAAAAAAGATGTCCTGCCAGTTCAAGAGTGGGTATTATTTGGCATGAATTACAAACAGTGTTGCATCTTCCCCAGAGAAAATTTGGCTGGTACAGTGTACAGACCCAGAGTAATAACTCTAGGGAAAAATTTATCATATACAATATCATGTAGAGTTATGATTTAATTTATTTCAGGGCTTCTTACCACAAACCTGTATTTTTAAAGATGTTCTAAGCTTACCCTTGACCTTTAAATGTTGAAGCTCTCAGCTTCTTGACATGGCATGTGTGAACTTAGCAGAAGAAATCAGGATTCATATTAGCCAGCACTCTATGGCTATTAGTGTTGTGCCTCTGGGAAGTTTGCAAGCAGGGTAGGAAGGTATTTGCTGTCTTCTGTTGTTTGCCCCACTTTCTGGTATTTGGAGCTGTATAAGGTCAGCATGGAAGTTCCATTCCATTTAATCATCATGGCTAATAGCAAAATGTGACCAAATTACACCCCTTGCATTGTTTGTTGTGCCCAAAAGAATGACATGGACAGCTTTACCATGTCAATTTCCTTTAACTTCCCTAGCAAAATGGATTGGGTGTGGGTGACACTACAGTCCATTCTGCCACTTCAGAACTCTCATTCTCACCATATTCATGTACATGTACAGGTTGAGTCTCATTATTTGTGCGGGTTCCCTTCCCAGAACTCATGTGGATGAAAAAATCGCATTAAAGCAAATCCATTAAAAAACAATGTCCCTGCTAGGGGATTTAAAAACAGCCTTGCTGTCCTTTACGATATAAGGCAGAGTCATTAGGCAGACAATTCATCAATCAGTTTCTCTCCAGGCACTTAGAAAGGCTTCACTCAGAGTCAGTGACCTCTCCCTTCACCAATGCAAAGTGATTATCTTTGTGCTGGGAATGGAAGGGTCTCTTGCCTTGGAGAGAAGCTATTCTAAGTGCCTGAAGAGAGAATAATTGATGAACTAAGAACAGCCCCACTGGATCAGGCCATAGGCCCATCTAGTCCAGCTTCCTGTATCTCACAGCGGTCCACAAAATGCCCCAGGGAGCACACCAGATAACAACGGACCTCATCCTGGTGCCCTCCCTTGCATTGGCATTCTGTCATAGCCCATTTCTAAAATCAGGAGGTTGCACATACACATCATGGCTTGTAACCCATAATGGATTTTTCCTCCAGAAACTTGTCCAATCCCCTTTTAAAGGCATCCAGGCCAGATGCCGTCACCACATCCTGTGGCAAGGAGTTCCACAGACCAGCCAAACGCGGAGTAAAGAAATATTTTCTTTTGTCTCTCCCAACACTCAATTTTAGTGGATGTTCCCTGGTTCTGGTGTTACGTGAGACTGTAAAGATCATCTGTCTATCCACTTTATCCTTCCCATGCATAATTTTGTATGTCTCAGTCATGTCCCCCCTCAGGCATCTCTTTTCTAGGCTGAAGAGGCCCAAACGCCGTAGCCTTTCCTCATAAGGAAGGTGCCCCAGCCCAGCAATCATCTTAGTTGCCCTCTTTTGCACCTTTTCCATTTCCACAATATCCTTTTTGAGATGTGGCAACCAGAACTGGACACAATACTCCAGGTGTGGCCTTACCATCGATTTGTACAATGGCATTATAATATTAGCTGTTTTGTTCTCATTACCTTTTCTAATGATCCCAAGCATAGAATTGGCCTTCTTCCTGATGGATTGTCAACCGGGCTGCCCTCTCTCACATTAATGAGGGTATTGTTAAATGCCCTTTTTTTCCTTTAAATGAACGAGCCCTTCTTATCATGCTGAGATAAAACCATGGGTGAAAAAAAATCCATGAATAATTAGGCTATACCTGTGTAGACCAGGCTATAGTACAGTACAGCAATAGTACAATATACTTCTTATGTATACTACAGTAGAGCAATATTGCAGTATAGCAGTAGCAGTCCTTCCACCTCTCTGCTGACCTCACCTACTGCATGTTAGCAGGACTTACCATGCTGTTTTTGCATCTTCATGGAATGGTGGGGAGTGTACACACACATGAGTGCATGGCACAAATTGCAAAGAAACTGCAGAGAAGTATCAATACATATAATGGCTTGTTCCATATGTTCCATCAAACTCTTGATGTTCCATCAAACTATACATAAATAACCTTTTATTGACTTATTTTGTGATGTAAATCACTTTGTGAACTACTTGTTGAAAAGCATATTCTGAATAATAAATAAATATCCAGGGAGGGCATAAGTAGATAAAGAGACAGATCTGTGCACATGAGGTTGACTCAGGCTGCAATCCTATCCACTCTTACTGGAGAGTAAACCCCATTGATTATAATTGGGTTTACTTCTGAGTAGACATGCATAGGCTTGGGCTCTCAGTTCTCTGTAGTTGCCATTGAGACTGGCTGAAATCCGAGTTACTGAGTGTGCATGAAAATCAGTCACTATGATCATGGCCAGATTGAGCCTCATGATGTTACTAGGCCTTTCGCTTCTTTATAAGTGAACAGCTTCCATTCACTACTCTGGAGAAAAATAAGGCACTGCACTTGAAGACTATGTTGGAATAAACCTGCCCACTGCCCCTTATTGTGACTGACTCATAGTAACAGGGATTGCGTGGGATATGCATCTGTGTGAATATGTGTGTGCCATATGTCTCTTTGCACAGAGCACCCTGGAAAGCACTCATTCACTTGGGGTCCCTGAACTGAATAGTCCCTTGCTCAAAAATCAGTTCACCTGTCATAGTGTTGGAGATTTCAGTGGTAAGAAATATCAAGTGTTGAACTCATTATCTCCTACCACCAACCTACTGTCCAATCCTATCTCCCAATTTCACTGCTGGAACTCGTATTCTGGCAGTGCAGCATCATTTTGGGCATCGCAAAATGCAACACACTGTCACACGCTGCTGGGTCACAGCCACAGATGGCAAGCAGCACTGGCTGTGTGAAAGCAATTCTCCTGGATCCCCTAGTACCAAGAAGTTGGCACAGGGGTGGGCAAAGGACAGGGAGGGGGAGTAATGGGGCAGGGAGGGGAAGGATCAGGGCAAGGATTGGGTCATGTCAGGAGGTATGTCAGGGAAGGGCAGAGGATTGATATCAGTGGCAACAGTGCCACTGATTCCTTGACATACTTCCTCAGATCCAGTTGGACTTGCGCCAGCCAAAAAGCTAGTACAGATCTAACTATACCCAACAGGGGGCTTACCTTAAGGCAGCAGTTTTCAAACTCTCTAGGAGAATTTGCACCACTGTAAGTCCTTGTGGGGGCGGTGGGGGGGAGAGGCAGTGGGAGCGAGGGGAAGGCGGCAACGCAAAACCGGAAGTGGAGCATGATTGCTCCACTTTCACTTTTGATGAGCTGGGGAGCCATGCAGACACTTGCACAGGGCTCCCCACACCCCAGGACAGCTGCTGCAGGGACTAGTGAGTGCATCCCAGTCCCTGCAGCCCTCCTGAGTGGTGCAATCCTGGGGATTGTGTCGCTGCCTCCTCCCTGCCTCGCCCCTGCCCCTTAAGGGGAAAGAGGCTAGGGCCTTCAGGCTGGGGTGTTGCGATGCCCCAGTTTGAATACCATTGCCTTAAGGTAAGGGAATGAAAGTTCCATTGCTTCAAGAAGGCCTCCTGATCACTACCCTGCCATCAGAAGTAGCACATGCCTTCATGATGAAGCTGCATCGGTACAGGAGGTCTGGTCTAGAGGGTAGAGCCTCCATTTGCCTGAAGATAACATCCGAAGGTTGCCAGTTCGAGGCCACCGGCACCGGGCGACCTTGAAGCAGCTGACAAGCTGAGCTGAGTTATTCCATCTGCTCTGAGTGTGGGAGGATGGAGGCCAGAATGTGTGGCCAGATCAAGAAAGAAACATCTGAATGTTGTGGTTTCTTGAAAGATAGAAACCTTCTTTCAAATTGTAAAAATCCCTACGGGGATTTAAATTGCCTGCCTATGTAAACCACCTTGAATAAAGTCTAAGGAGAAATCTGAGGACCAAGAAAGGCGGTATAGAAATACCTGTATTATTATTATTATTACTAATGGTAGGGGATAGGATTGGGGCTTCTTCTCTTCCTCCCTTCTCTGTGTAATCTATTCATATTAGAAGCCTGACTACTTTGACCTTCAGAGTAAGTATAAAGAAGAAGCAATCCCTACCATCATATGCCTTGAACCCCTGGGACTAAGTTAGAAAGGGCTGGTTGCATGGGACATGTACACAGACATGCCACTTGGACCTAGGAATTCCCTTTCTACTCAAATCAATGAGGCCAAGTTGTTAAAACTTTGGCTGGACCATGCCCTTTGTGTTTAAAATGGGCTAAGAACTGAGCAAAAAGCAAAGTAATGACCATTTCTGGAAACGAAGGAAATCAGCTTCTAACCTTTTTGACTGTTGATCTTGATGACATTTCTGTGGAATGCGTGGCAAGTCAATGAAGAAAGTTCAGGGAGACAGAGACAGATAACACTTAATTATAGCAACATAAACAAATAAGCATAGCAGTATGGGGGAGGATTATAGACCAGACATCCTCCTGACTTTTTAAAATCATTATTCTAAATTTTTATTTACAGCCATGCACATTTTCTTCATACATTTTCTTTTTTGGCTGTGTTGGAAAGAAAAAGCATTCTATGAATATTTATAACAAATTCCTTCTACCAGAGGACACATTAAATCTTGCAGCATAACAAAACTGAATTACCATGAAATAAACTTTCTTAATTAAACCAATTAAATTTCTTCCCAGTATGTAATTTAGAAACTCTGATAAACCCTGGTTGAAAAGGTTTGTTTTCGCCTTAAGCTGGCCTAAGAAAGAGTGAACATCTGGCCTGTATATGAAAAGACTGATTCAGGCCTTAGGCAGTTTGCGGAAACGTTAGCTGCTGTCCATGGTGCTGATATACTTTGGATGGCCCCAGGGCTTTGCGAAAGGACAGTGGTATCATTAGGATGTGATCACACTTACAGAATAAGCTGCATCTGCAGTGTGAATCTTCCAGCTGCAACTACATCCATCTCAGTTATATAGTTACTTAGGTTTTCCTAAAGTGTAATGTAAATATATTTTATAGTATTCAACTATGGATAATTTTTAACCCTTTAACATTGTCTTTTCATATTTGAGATTTCCATCTGGAAAAGTCTTACAAAAATATAATGTACTGTTTTATCATTCTTTAAATACTCTTTTAAAATATTAAAATATGCTAAGCAACATCAGTATAAAAATACGTTGTTTGCCTTCCTAAATTTCAACATAGTGTCATTATCTGTAAATGTATACGGTTTACTGATGCAAAAGCACCAGAAGCTTCCCCCCCCCAGTTAATTTTTACTTGTGTGCTTTGGCTGAAAGAAGGTGTATCCATGTTTTAAGCAGGTAAGCAAACAAATAAGCAAACAGCTATTTTCAAATGACCTGGAATAACCCACCCTATCTAATAACTGGCTGATTTTATACATGAAGTTACTTAAGTTCACTGTGAATTTTTTGTCAGACAATTCCTTAAACCCATCCACCCTATAATTTGGAGCTGTAAATATGTTGTGCTTGGGCTGGCAAACAAACAAACAAAATTTTGTGCCAAGAAAAACTGAATTCTGTTCAAATTAAGGAACTGTGCAAGCACTTACGGTGTATATTGTGATTAATTATGTTTCTGCTATTTATGGGCAGGTGAAAGAAACTGTTCAGGATATGAAGGTCTCCCCCCTTACCTTGGTACTCCCTACACTGATGGCCCAATCCTATCTTTTCCCACCCCACCCCAATGGAGCAGCCACTCTGAAAAGGAGTGCACTGTATCTGGTGGCGGGGGGGGGGGTGGACTGAGTGGGAGACTTTGGAAGGGAAAGGGGATTCAAATCCCCTTTTCCCCCTGTAATGCACCTGCCCCACAATGGATCTCTTCAGGTCTGCACCAGTGATTTCACTGGTGTAAGTCCAAAAAGAGAAAGGATGGCAGGAGGTTGCAAGTAAGGAGAGCAAGATCCAGTGCACACCATCACCATTTGATCAACCCTTACTGCAGCCTACTTGCCCCCATTCCTCCCCCTCCCTGACCAGTTTTTACCCTCTCTGCCCACATTCTGCCCTTCCCACCCCTTCCTGCCTCCTGCATTGGTTTACCTGCTTCGGCAGGTGGCCAGTGCAGTTATGATGGGTACAGGAAGGCTTTGCCCTCCCACTGGTGCTCCACCAGTATGCACTGCCAGAGCAAGCTTTACAGTGGCCTCACATCAGCCAATGCTGGCAGACTGATTTGCTGTTTGAATCTTATCCCCACCCTGACATTTGAAACCAGATCAGGACTACACATCTTGTGATTCTTCATGCTGAATACATTCCACAATCCATGTTTTGTACCTGCCAGGTGCTTGAAAACCTACCACTCTTGGCAGTTCATGGAGGCACCAAAAACAAAGGTTTTTTAAACACTCAAGGATGGTGAGGTAAAAACTAAATATTAAAAAAAACCAGAAAAACAAGCAAACAAAAAACAGAACCATCCCAAAGCTGCACTAAGAAGAGACAGAACTGTCAAAACATTTTTTAAGGTTGGTAGCAAGCATGTTTCTATGGCCAAAACATTGAACACTGTACTTTTTAAAAATCACAAATCAGTAGTAAAATAGTAAAAAATGAAGCAGAATCAGACATGTAGCACAAAGAGCTACTAACAGAGTCAAGAAGCATCAAACATAATGAAAACCATCTTGAAAACAGAAGGGAAAGGCATCTGAAGAAAAGCTAAACTGTAACCTCTTATCTAGCATTTTCTTGTTTGTTTATGGACAACTTTAGGTCAAAAATGAGAGAGAAAACTTACAAGCATTTCTGAGGAGCCATGAAAAATATGTTGTCAGCTAAGACTGAAACCTAACAATATGACAATTGGTAGCTTGCTGCCTCAGGATGGAGCTCTGGGAAGATGTAGCTATGAAAAAAATGAAGTATTCATACATGAAAATGCAGTGTGGGCACAATTTATTGTAAAAACAGTTACACAAGCAAAGGCACAAGCCTGGTCAGATATTTAACAAAAACGGTTTTTCAAGGAAGCCTACACTGGCCCATTAGGATATGGCTGTACTTGGAAAAACTAATACGTCAGCATGTCAAAAAATATCAGGGACTGTGTAATGGTACCTTTTTTTTTTTTTTGGTTAAACAGGGAAACAAAGAGATGAATCTTTTTCTCTCAGCAAATTGCAGGTGCCGGCAATGCAAAACAGTTGCAGATATTACAGAACTAGTCTGTCAAAGCATTAGGAAATGTGCAGTCCAGTCCTAAAAAAAAAAATCACTTTACTTGCTGTGATATGAAAAGACTGTGCTGTGTCAGGTAAAGCAGTGTGCTCTGCATAGCCTTTGGCGAGCAACAGACCAAGCTCTCCACCACTTGTTAAAAAGTTCTGTATGGTCAGAAAGAAACAGGTCTACATATGCATCACATGCATCAAATACCCACTCCACTAGTACTGCAGGAATGTCCTTGTGTAAAAGATACATTCATTTGAAGGATAAATATTTGAGCAACAGTATTCAACTGCCTCGTATCATGCTAAACGAGGTGCCAAATAGGATGGAACAGTTCCAGGTGATTGACCCTATCCATTCATGTATACTTCTCAATGATGTAGGATTGTACCATGGGCAAGTGATTTCTATGCCACTTGGGTGTATTTATGAAAGGGACTGTAGTAGCCCCCAGGTGTTCCGGCTCATCCTATGGGAGAGTCCTATATTGCAAGGGGTGAGTCTTAGTCATCTCTTGGGCCAGGACAATCAGGGGAATGTTGAAACAAACATAAGAATATAAGAACAGCCCATCTAGTCCAGCTTTCTGTATCTCACAGTGGCCCACCAAATGCCCCAGGGAGCACACAACACAACAAGACACCTGCATCCTGATACCTTTCCTTGCATCTGCCATAACACCCTTACCAACAAACACCTTACCAGAGATGCCAAAGTAACAACTTTCCTTTTTATTGACTTTGTAACACTATCTGGACCTGCCTGTTAATCTTTCTTCCAAACACATCTGCTTCCCTTTTTCTTGGGCCACCTATGAGTCTCTATCGCAGTGTCCACTTTCTTGTTTGTGGCTCCTTGCGTGGACCAATACCCAGATCCCTGGGTGGGTCCAAATCCTTGAACCTGCTTCACTCCTTTCTGCATGTCCAGCATACTTAACCAGGCCCCACCTGCTTGTTGCACTACAGCTGACCTGAGTGAAATTTGGGACAGGTAGGCCACTGCAAGGATGTCTTGCCCCATGAACCAACCATAGGTGGTGGGTGATGGGAAAGGGAACCTTTCTCACACCGAGGGTGGTCCTAGGGAATCCCTAGGCTCCCTCCAGCTGAACTCTCAGGTCAAAGTGGTATAGGTTCTGGATCTGGGTTGGTGCCCCCAATGGATCTTTTTGCCTCCCATGAAGTCCCTCTCTGCATTCTCTGTTTCTCCCCCCTCAGCCCCTTGGCCCTTCTGTTCCTATATACTTCCTTTTTCCTCTCAGGACCTGCCCCTCCCTCTGGCCTTTATGGGTCATCCTATTGGTTAGCTACCCCCACCCTTCTAGCTAAGGGGACTCATCCTGGCAGGGCCTTACAGGGATCTGGTGTGTGACTTTGTCCTAGAAATTGAATAGTTAGTGTATAGAACTAGGACTGGAAACCTTTGCATACTTAAGGCTTGTTCAGTCATTTGTCTGCATAGACAAGTATATGTGTGTGCAGGGGGCAAATGGAAGCACACTGACAAGCCTCACATGGAGGTGGTCCTGAAACTCTACCCCATGTGTGCAGCATTTATCTGTCTAGACACATGCTGAACCCAGGGGTTGAGATTCTCCAGTGATTCCAAACATGGGGAAAATCTGTCCCAGTCTGTACAGTGTTAGTCTAAGCAGACAAGTGTCATACATGAATGTGTGTGCATGTGTGTGGTGCAGCTTCAGGAGCAGGCCTGGAACTGGGACTTGCTCATACACACTACCTACATTCAGTTCTCCATGGCGATCAACAAGTGAACATGAACAAGTGACTAGTTCACCTGGAGGATACTGGATATCCAGTTGAACTCAGTGGACATTCTGTATAAATGTCCATAGGGTCAGGCTATGAAGCCTTATGCATAGTTACACAGGAGCTCACTGAATTGGTTGGCGTTTGCCAGTTAGTTTAGCAAGTGGACCTGAAATCCAGTGAGAAAAATTCATATTTACAAAAATTTAAAAGCAACAGCTTTAGCAATGGCATCATCTTCCATTTGTTTAGATGAGCCTAAAAAGCAAAGGAGTGGAATTGTTTTCCTCTGAGATAGCAAATGGCACCTCCTGCTGTGGTATCAAATTTAATGTTGGCAGCCTCTTGTCTCTCTGGTTCTGTGCTTGGAGACTGGTGTCTGATTTCCTGGCGCCAGCCATCCCGCAAAGGTATCCAACAGATGCAGACAGTAGGAGGGTTGCTTACTTAACCTACTATGCATCTGTTTCACTGGGGTCCTCCACCTTACCCTGGAGAATAAGGAAGGCCCCAGAAGCTGCTTAAAGCGTCAATAATTTACACATGCCCAATTACTCTTGCTTTCATGTAGCTAATTAGCATGGGAATACGCCCAGTGCCTTGACTATTTTTTTAAAAAAACATTGATCAATTTGTGAGAACACAAAGGCATAGAAGAGGGGTTAAATCCAAATCTTTTTTTAAAAGAAACCCCCCCCCCAATCAATGTTTTTTTAAACATTTGCACTGAAGGAAGTACAGAAAAGCAGGCGCTTATTGTACTATTTGCTTTTACTTTGCAAAATTTTATTGATTGATGCAAAAGCTTTTAGCCGAATGCCTGATATTGATATGTGCTCATTAAGGACCTAATTCTGCAACGAGACATTCACAATGAGTGAAGGACAGGTCTGAACCTGTGAATAAACTTACTCAGGAGAGCATTTGCAAAATTGAGCTCTTAATTGACACGCCACAAAAATGCCTTTTAAAAATGTTTACTCCTTGGCACCTGTGTGATGCAGCAGATCCTGTAAGAGCATCATTAGCTACTTAACGTACCAGCTAATGACTAGTAGAGTTTACAGGAAGCAGCTGCATCTTGGGTTCTAGGTACATGGAGGGTTAATGACACCAAATGGTTTAAACAGCCTGTAGAAACTCTTCAGACAACTTTGCAGTGACCACAATTTTAAGAAGCATTCTGTCATAGACAAGGGTCCATAAATATCTTCTTGGCTTACCATCCAAGCATCAGTCTGTACCCCCTCCAACAATCCACACACATACTTCAACTGCTTCCTAAATACCCCCATCCTGCATACACGCTTCAAACTAACATACATGTACCAAACTGTCACCAAACCACACTCCCACCCCCTTCACTGGCCCAATAGTGACTCAGGATTCATTCGAGTAGAAATATACTAAAATGCCTCTGAACTAATGAAGACTGCCATTTGTTTTCCACTGCACAAGTGCAGCCTGCCCCTCCTCACATAGAGTTAAGAGAAGGGCTTATAGAACAGATGCCAGTGTTCCCCCACAAGCCTTAGTTCCTGCACAATGAAATTTAGTCTGATTTTTCTCAACATAAGAACATAAGAACAGCCCCACTGGATCAGGCCATAGGCCCATCTAGTCCAGCTTCCTGTATCTCACAGCGGCCCACCAAATGCCCCAGGGAGCACACCAGATAACAAGAGACCTCATCCTGGTGCCCTCCCTTGCATCTAGCATTCTGACATAACCCATTTCTAAAATCAGGAGGTTGCGCATACACATCATGGCTTGTACCCCATAATGGATTTTTCCTCCAGAAACTTGTCCAATCCCCTTTTAAAGGCGTCTAGGCTAGACGCCATCACCACATCCTGTGGCAAGGAGTTCCACAGACCGATCACACACTGAGTAAAGAAATATTTTCTTTTGTCTGTCCTAACCTGCCCAACACTCAATTTTAGTGGATGTCCCCTGGTTCTGGTATTATGTGAGAGTGTAAAGAGCATCTCCCTATCCACTCTGTCCATCCCCTGCATAATTTTGTATGTCTCAATCATGTTCCCCCTCAGGCGTCTCTTTTCTAGGCTGAAGAGGCCCAAACGCCGTAGCCTTTCCTCATAAGGAAGGTGCCCCAGCCCCGTAATCATCTTAGTCACTCCCTTTTGCACCTTTTCCATTTCCACTATGTCTTTTTTGAGATGCGGTGACCAGAACTGGACACAATACTCCAGGTGTGGCCTTACCATCGATTTGTACAACGGCATTATAATACTAGCCGTTTTGTTCTCAATACCCTTCCTAATGAGCCCAAGCATAGAATTGGCCTTCTTCACTGCCACCGCACATTGGGTCGACACTTTCATCGACCTGTCCACCACCACCCCAAGATCTCTCTCCTGATCTGTCACAGACAGCTCAGAACCCATCAGCCTATATCTAAAGTTTTGATTTAGATATATCAACTCTTATCCAGAAGCTATTCATAATTAAAATATGGCTTTAGCCTTCTCCTAACTCTCCAGCTGTCTTGCCACAAATAGGTCCCTCATGTTTTACCTCCATCCAGACACAGGGCTTCATTTGCATCACAGCACAGACCAATAACCATTTTATTTCTCACCTCCAGTGCTAAAAAGGCTAGTGATCAAAATCTTTTCCTCCTCAAAAGTAGTCTAGTCCATGTTTTTCTGCTAGTCTGTTCCTCCAAAGCTGCTTCTTGGGAGAGACTCTGGTTCTTTGGTGGTTCCCCCCTTTCTTTCATCAGCCATGGGAAAAAACCCAGAGGGTGTAAATATAAAATCTGTTTTCTCTCTCTCTCTCTTTCTGGGGTGAGAAACTTTGCTGTGCAGAGCTGATTTCTCATAAGAGATGTTCACATAATCCCACCCACAAGAAAAATCTTGCTACTCAGTTAAGTTTGGCTTTCTATGATGGCATTTCAACCACTTGATTTGTTTTGTGAATTTTCTCTGGTGTGTACATTTGGAATGGAAGTTGCAGGAGGGAAATTAAGGTTGCCTGGCAACATCAGAGTTAAAGGAAGAGAAGACATGCTCAGTATTAAACCTACTCATACATCCTGGAAGCAACTTTTCTGCTGATTTGCAGTCCCAGAGCTGATGGGCAACCCAATCCCGAGCTGCCTGGAGTGCTACTGCGGCAACCTCAGTGTGCCGGGCAGCCGCTAGTGGCTCCTCGGGAAAACTGGGCATTTGTTTCCTTCTCCCAAGTAAGGGAAGTAGCCCCACAAGGGGCTACTTGATTCTGTAGCAGCTCTTGAGCCAGTGCAGAATCAGTCTGTGTCAGACTGTGCAGCCTGACACAGGGCTCAGGATCTGGTGGAGCTGAGCTCCACTGGTCCTACCCTCCTCTCTCCCTGCCCTCTCCTGCCTCCTCTCACCCTGGAACGCCTCCTTTCCTCCTCCTCCCACACCCCCTGCTACCTCTCTGCCTCCTGGCTGTCTGGGCGACCTCCAGGCAGCGGAATGTCAGTCCCAGCGGGCTCGCGCTGGGCTAGCTCTGGCTCTAGGCCTGTGGTAAGGGCTCACAAATGTACCTTATGACAAGTTTGCAACAGTGCATGCCAGCGGTGAGCCAGAGCACACTGTTCAGGATCAGGCCCTGAGGCAGCACAAGCAGGGGAGAGATAATTTTCCCATATCTTGTAGGTCAGATCACTCCAGGGCTGATGTGAAAACAAACAACCTGTGTTCTCTCACACAATGCAAAACAGAGCAATAATATTTTGTCCTAAGATAGGCAAGCCCCTACTTTCCTTCTCCAAGTTTTTGAGACAAAAAGGAGAGGTGGCTTCACCCTCCCTCTGGCTAGGCTTTTGCAGGTGAAGACAGATTCCTTGTCTGCCACCCAAAATCTTGCAGGCTTTTTCAACCTCCATCCAACAGTAGTGAGAGGAACTTTTCACTAGCTAGAGAAACCTCCCCAAGGGAGGTGGCTGGGTTTGTTGGGGCAGGTTATAGGCTGAAGCTGAGGTGTCAGGGTAAAACAAGTCCCCTTTCCCCTCCACCCTAAGCATATTTACCAGGAAAGAAATTCAGTTGTTTTCAGTGAATCTTGAGCTGTGATAAGAACATAAGAACAGCCCCACTGGATCAGGCCATAGGCCCATCTAGTCCAGCTTCCTGTATCTCACAGCGGCCCACCAAATGCCCCAGGGAACACACCTGATAACAAGAGACCAGCATCCTGGTGCCCTCCCTTGTGTCTGACATAGCCCATTTCTAAAATCAGGAGGTTGCACATACACATCATGGCTTGTAACCCGTAATGGATTTTTCCTCCAGAAACGTGTCCAATCCCCTTTTAAAGGCGTCCAGGCCAGATGCCATCACCACATCCTGTGGCAAGGAGTTCCACAGACCAACCACATGCTGAGTAAAGAAATATTTTCTTTTGTCTGTCCTAACTCTCCCAACACTCAATTAAGTGGATATTCCCTGGTTCTGGTGTTATGTGAGAATGTAAAGAGCATCTATCTATCCACTTTATCCTTCTCATGCATAATTTTGTATGACTCAAACATGTCCCCCCTCAGGCGTCTCTTTTCTAGGCTGAAGAGGCCCAAACGCTGTAGCCTTTCCTCATAAGGAAGGTGCCCCAGCCCAGTAATCATCTTAGTCACTCTCTTTTGCACCTTTTCCATTTTCACTATATCCTTTTTGAGATGTGGCGACCAGAACTGGACACAATACTCCAGGTGTGGCCTTGCCATCGTTTTGTACAATGACATTATAATATTAGCTGTTTTGTTCTCAGTACCTTTTCTAACCACAGTACCTCTTTGCTCACAACAGGAGAGGAAACTGAACGCATTCCACATGCGCTGCCTCCGACACATCCTCGGCATCACCTGGCAGGACAAAGTTCCAAACAACACAGTCCTGGAATGAGCTGGAATCCCTAGCATGTATGCACTGCTGAAACAGAGATGCCTGCGTTGGCTTGGTCATGTTGTGAGAATGGATGATGGCCGGATCCCAAAGGATCTCCTCTATGGAGAACTTGTGCAAGGAAAGCGCCCTACAGGTAGACCACAGCTGCGATACAAGGACATTTGCAAGAGGGATCTGAAGGCCTTAGGAGTGGACCTCAACAAGTGGGAAACCCTGGCCTCTGAGCGGCCCGCTTGGAGGCAGGCTGTGCAGCATGGCCTTTCCCAGTTTGAAGAGACACTTGGCCAACAGTCTGAGGTAAAGAGGCAAAGAAGGAAGGCCCATAGCCAGGGAGACAGACCAGGGACACACTACACTTGCTCCCAGTGTGGAAGGGATTGTCACTCCCGAATTGGCCTTTTTAGCCACACTAGACGCTGTGCCAGAACCACCATCCAGAGTGCGATACCATAGTCTTCCGAAACTGAAGGTTGCCAACAACCTTTTCTAATGATCCCAAGCATAGAATTGGCCTTCTTTACTGCCGCTGCACATTGGGTTGACATATTTATTGACTTGTCTACCACCACCCCAAGATCTCTCTCCTGATCTGTCACAGACAACTCAGAACCCATCAGCCTATATGTGAAGTTTTGATTTTTTGCCCCAATGTGCATGACTTTACACTTACTTACATTGAAAGGCATCTGCCATTTTCCTGCCCATTCTGCCAGTTTGGAGAGATCCTTCTGGAGCTCCTCACAATCACTTCTGGACTTCACCACTTGGAAAAGTTTGGTGTCATCTGCAAACTTAGCCACCTCATTGCTCAACCCTGTCTCCAGGTCATTTATGAAGAGGTTGAAGAGCACCGGTCCCAGGACAGATCCTTGGGGCACACCACTTTTCACTTCTCTCCATTTTGAAAATTGCCCATTGTTACCCACTCTCTGTTTCCTGGTCTTCAACCAGGAGCCATTAGATATTTGATTTTCTCTGTAAACCGCTTTGTGAACTTTTTGTTGAAAAGCGGTATATAAATACTGTTGTTTTTGTCGTCTTAATCCAGGAGAGGACCTGCCCTCTAATTCCCTGTGGAGTTTTCTCAGTAGCCTTGGTGAGGGACCGTGTCGAACGCCTTCTGAAAGTCCAGATATATAATGTCCACGGGTTCTCCCACATCCACATGCCTGTTGACCTTTACAAAGAATTCTAAAAGGTTTGTGAGGCAAGACGTACCCTTACAGAAGCCATGCTGATTCTCCCTTAGCAAGGCTTGTTCGTCTATGTGTTTTGAGATTCTATCTTTGATGAGGCATTCCACCATCTTACCTGGTATAGATGTTTGGTTGACCAGCCTATAGTTTCCCGGGTCCCCCCTTCTTTATGATAATAAAAGAGGAGCTTATACTGACTTTAGGCTTACACTCTTGCCCTGCTAAATGTGACTGGAATATGTATGTGGAATTGGGCATGTGGCTTTTAAAAAAATATAATAGCCTTGTGTGGAAATGGGGAGCCCAATCCTAAGCATGTCTACTCAGAAGTAAGACCCATTGCAGTCAATGGGGCTTACTCCCAGGAAAGTGTGGATAGGATTGGGCTGAGAGTCAGCTATAGCTCCCAAGATGAAGTTAAGCTACTGTTATGTTTAATACTAAATGAGCAACATACTCTTCACACTTGATGGCATGTTCAAGAGTAAAAGAAGCAGAGTGCTTACCATCTCAGGGTGCAAATGATCTAAACCTTCATGATATATTTGAAAAATATGCACATGTGCCTGTTGTAGAATCTGACATTAACTGAACAAAGAACATGATATCATTGACCAAGACTGCAGGTCTTTACACACTTTCTTGGGAGTAAGTCCCATTGTGTTCAATGAGTTTGCAATGAGTTGTTTACTTTGGAGTTGGCAAGGGTAGGATTGCACTGAAAGTGATGGGCTGTGAGATGGACAGCCCCATCCAAACCTG
Organism: Tiliqua scincoides; assembly: GCF_035046505.1. Taxonomy (NCBI): domain Eukaryota; kingdom Metazoa; phylum Chordata; class Lepidosauria; order Squamata; family Scincidae; genus Tiliqua; species Tiliqua scincoides. Next base: position 158,023,308 of record NC_089824.1, read on the forward strand.
GACTTATGGTGGCAGATCTCACTATCTGCCACTGTAGGTCCCATTGCGACATCACAAAACTTGCACTGCTGTCATGTGCAGAGGGACTGCTGGTTCAAACAGCTGGAGGCTCCTCACATATGCCAACACCTCCCCCAGACCTTACTGAAGCAGGTATGGTGCCAGTGTGGGCAGGTTGTGGGCAGTTCAGGTGAGGATCAGGGTGGATCAGGGTAGAAAGTGGGGTAGGCAGGAGGAGATTCAAGGATGGTAGGGATGGATTGGCAGCACCCTATCCCCCCTTTCCTGGACCAACTTGTCCCCTCAGGCTACTTGGACTTAGGTCAGCTAAATAGCTTGTGTAGATCCAAGAAGAGTTAATGGCAGCCAGACAGTTTACAAGGAAAGTAAAAAACATTTTTACTTTTAAGGAAAGTAAAAAACATTTTTACTTACCTCTTCCAGCCCCACCACCACAGGGTCCAGCACTTGCTCTTTTGGCATGGTTGCATCATGTAGGCTGGTGGGGGACAGGATTCAGGCATGTGTATGAGAAAGTCACACACCATGTTAGCTGTATGAAGCGGCTTAGCTTCCCCGTTAGTCACACACTATGTTAGCTTTCTCCTCTGGAGAGTAGGCACCTTTTTCTCCAGCAGTATTCCTGTGACCGAAATCATTATATGGCAGGTAGCAATTTAACAGCTGAATCTTTCCCCAAAAATGGAGATGCAGTGAGAGGGTTAAGCTTCAATGGCCATTTCTGTCTATTAGGAAGATTTTAAGGTACCAGAACCGTGTCAGAAAAGACCAGCAATCCTATTCTTTCTTCTCCCTCATTGCTTACAATATTCAGGTATCATTCAGATGATAATGGATGTGTTCAGGGGGGCACACTCTGTCCCCAACATATGCACATGCATTAGAAATATCTATTATTTTCAGTTGTATGCACTGAAGGTTCTCTATACATGATCAGGAACCCTGACCATGTGCAAAGAGCAATGTTCCTACAGAGCCTTTTTGTAGACATTCTAATGAATATGCATAGGTTGGGGGCAGAGCCTACCACCAGGATGCTGCCGCCTGTGTTCGAACATGAACATGTGTTCAAAAGGAACTACAGCAAAGGGCTGTATCTGCTCTTTTTTCTTGCAAAAGCACTGTGTCTTGTTTCACATGCCGCTGTGTTGCAGGAAGGGATTCAACAGGTGTGGTTCCCCTCATTATTGCATTGCCTGGTGAGAAAAGGTGCATAGTACAGTATATATTGGATTTTGGTCTATCGTATAAATGACAATTCATAATTGCAAGCTCATATAAACCACACATGATTGGCCCACTTCTGTTGTTTTTCACTGGCATACAAGGCAGGCAAAGAGTTAAAGACCAAAGTAATGTCTTACACCATGTCTCCCCAGGCAATATAATTAGCATTCCATGTTGTTAAGCCCTTAATCTAAATATAGACTCTCAACTGAAAGAAAGAAACTACCCCACATCAGCTGCTAACACCAGAAGAGAGTATAGATTTTTTTGATGGATCCAGAAATCTTTCAGTGCTGCAGTCCTACTCATCTTCTTTCTGGATGTGAGCACAATGAATTTGTTGGAAGTAAAATGGGAGGGATGTCGTTCAGTAAGAATCGGCATGGGAAACGCAACACAGTATGCCGAAAACACACTTAAGAAAGAAATTAGGATCAAGTGGCAAGTCTAACATTTACCGCAACGCACCAAGCGGATTTTTCATAAAATAAAAAAAGTCCCTGAATTGAGAAATATGTGTGTCTTTTAGATTGGATTGTGCAGTGAAGAGTATCAAGAACTAAGCAATAATAAATCATTGGGCTGCATGTCAGAGTAAATGGTACAAGATAAACCCCTGTTGGAATTGTCAAGAAGGTGACCTCAGGAACTGCAACAGAAGCCCTTAAAAAACAGAATGAAAACAAAAGATCAATGTTTTATTTTAAAACGCTGAAGGAATTCTATGCCTGCTTTGCCTTTCCCCTGAATTTGATTATTTTCTCTTTTAATTTTCTGTTTATCAAATGAATTATGGCCCTATCTGGGGAACACTGCATGACAAAATTAATGAAGATGCTGCTGGTTAAAACTATTTGTAGCAAATGAATTCCTGCTGTGTGCAATTCAGAGCATTGTATTGAACTGGACAGAGAGAGGCATCTGCCAGCATATCTTCAGGCTTCAGCCTGCGCCAGTTAGCTTGTTTGTTTTTTATCCTGTGCTATTGATTCAGAATTCATCATACATTGATGCGTGGACTGAATGGCTTCTGAGTTCAGATTTGGAAACAAGTCAAGCAAAAGCAGCAGGCATAAAATGTGCTGATTCTCCAAACAAACCCGCTCATCCCAGGAAGGGCCAGCAGAGATGGAGATCTCTTAAGCCTTCATTGACACTTCCTGAAATTTGCAGCATAAAAGGGAAGAAGAACCATCTCCATGTGCTGCAAATTTCTCCTAGAATCACTGTCTCTTATGCTGCAAAAATCCATGGATTATATTTAGAGTATGGATTGTGTTTAGCTGAACAGGGAGAATTGAATTCATTTATTGGGGGCAGTTTGCCTGCCCATCCCTGAAGATTTAGGGAGGTAATGTTTGGAAACAGAAAGTCCATTGTTCATCTCTCTCCCCAAATCTTGGCCTAAATGGATTTTAGAAAGTTCAGAGCTTTCTTTTGACATCTTTGGGATCATATTCCAAAGCTGGGAAGTGGCCATATTGATATATCATTGCTTTTTTGACTTGGTGAGCAGAGGAGGCTGTTCTTGATAGCGATACCGATGATGTAATCCAGGTAAGGAGGAAGATAGGTAGGATCCAAGGAACTTCAGTTAAATCTGCTACTGTGTATTATGTCTAGGATGCTGTTACCTTCTTCACTAGCAGAGGAATCTGACTAAGAACAGGATGCTACCTTTTACTGAGCCAGATCACTGGGTCACTGCTCAGAATTGTCAACACAGATTGTTAGCAGCTCTGCAGGAGCAGAATTTTTTTCTCTGCCCTACTTGGAGATGCTGCTCATTGAACTTGGGACCTTTTGCACACAGAACATACACTCTACCACTGAGTCATGGCTGTTCCCAGGGCAACAGTTAAGATGAGTGAATTTTCTAGTCACAACAATTTCCACTCTCCTAACATTTTGTCACATTAGAAACAGAATCCAGGATATTGATGAAGAAATGAGGCAATGCAGATAGCAGACTTCATTGTCAGTGCTTAGGGTCATCAGGAGCAGGCATAGTCTTCACCCCACTGATGTTCCTGAGCACATCCTTTTAAGTAGAGCACTGGCACTTGTTGACAATGTTGCAGTGAGAACAAAACCTGCTCTCCACTGTTGATTCTAGATGGCCTGGTCCATTGTCTCTCTGCTGATTGACATGCTAGCCATACAGTCAAATGTTGATAAAGTTAAAAGGTCCTCAGTCCATTGAAGAATAGTGGGGTGGGCGCACTTAGCTTTCCAATACTTCAGTATGAGTCCTTTGGCTACAGTAAGGGCACAAAGAGTCCATTTCTGCTGTCCTGCAGATAGCTTCCATTAAATGGGTAGATATTTTAAAAAAATAAAAATAAAAGTATCTACCAATGTCAATGTTTGTTGTAATAAAAAATCAATATAGCAAATAATCTTCTTCTAAAAGGACTGTATTGTGGTGCAAGAACACATAATGTGCCTGAGTGATCCTTCAGGGTCCCCACATATGGTTAACCTTGTGCTTGACCTGGTCAACCATTGCTCGCTTTAAAGCATTTCTCCATACCTGCCACAGATCTGAGGAGCATCCCTCAGCCAGCCAAATGGGGGCTGGTTCCTGGGGCAGCACAGCCAAGAAAGTAGAGGAAGAGAGGGCACAGGTGAGGTATTGGGAAGAGAAGACAAAAGGGCAGGAGTCAGGAAGACTATTGAGTTGTTTCCCTTGCATTTAGCGTTGCCATCTTTTTCATCCTTGTAATCTTACAGCTGTATCCCACATGTCAGGCAGAAATTCAGCTGGCACAGCTTCCTGAGAAAACCTACATCTGCTGAATATATGCCTGTCGTGCATAAATCACAGCGTTAAAATCACGGAGCTTTTGCCAGGAAAAATTATGGCCACCATGTTGGGTATGGAGAGTCAACTGTCTTACTTGTTCAGCAAGTGGTTACTTGTTCCATCAGTCTTGCATGTCAGGGCACACGTTCAGTCACACTGAAGGGACAGGTGGCTATTTCTGCCTCCTGACACTTGCATTCAGACACTTGCATGGACAAACTTGTATATTGATTTACAATGTCTCCTCGAGACTCAAAATGGGCTGGATGATTCTCTCCTTTCTTAAATGAGGCCCAAAGGGTGGGTTGTGGTAGAGCTAAAGAATTATCAGTATTTCTCTTGCGTGTATTCTGAAAACATCCACTATTCAGAAAGCATTTGAATAAGTGTTTTTAAGAAACATAAGCTCTCTATTGCTTTAAATCAACGCAACTGAATGAGTTCCTTTGAATCTGTACAATGTGCATTCCACAAAGTTTGGTGAAGTTTTTCTACTTGAATATGGAAGGACTGGCAATTTGAGGAGCTGAAGGGCTCTCGTTCTCTTCTGTCCAGCTGGAGTGGAGACAGGTGCTGTTCAGTCTCTCCAATGGCAGCTCTCGGTCTCATCGCTATGCTCTCTCAGGAGTACTCTCCACACCAGCTCACTCCAGCGTCATGTGACAACATGAGTGAGCCTCCACACACTGCAGCATGGCCTCTCCACAACCTGTTCATTTTGTATTATACAGCACACAAAAACGCAATGCCGGAATCAGCTCCAGTACATCAAACAGTACAGAGCAGACCTCTCTCCCCCTTCACTGTGGGTATAATGTTACATAAAATAGCTGCTTTTCTCTCAAGACATGGAGAAGCAGCAGATTATAGGAGATAATAATGATAATTTAGGTAGCACTTCCCTCCCCTCCCAGTTGGTGTTCAGGCTGCTTTCTAACTCGAGTCACTGATGTGAAACCATATTTGGGGGTCCTAAAAACATAACCCCAGGCAGTAATCTAAAACCTTTCCCCTGTCCCTAGAAAAGAGGAGGGGCTGTTATTTTTACAATATGTCCAACATGCTTACTAGCAGAGTAGGAGGTTTTCTAAGCCTTTGGTTTGGTGTGCTGGGAGCTAAGCCTCTAGTCTCCCTTGTGGTAGTACATGCTCACTTATGTTTGGGATGTAGTAGCTTCTTGCAGCAATTTGTCTAAGGTCCGAGTAGCTGAGCTCTGAGGAATAGGTTGTACTGCTATTACAACTACAGAATTATTCAGAATGTTTATTTATTTATTTACAGAGCTTTTACCACACTTTCTCTCCCTGCTGGGCACTCAAAGCAGCTTCCAGAAAATTATCAAATGCACTTCCACTATGCAAACTGGAAGGTGCCTCTTAGATCCTCTGTTTCATTTCAGGGGATTCTGGGATGCATCTTTCAGATCTGTTGCATCACTAATGAGACAGAAAATATTGTTGTCCCACAGTGATGCCACAGGTGGGTAGCACTGTTGGGCCAAGTCAAGAACGGAAAACCAAGCTGGTGGAAATACTGAAAAGAATAACTAAATCCAGTTCAAGGCTGCTAGTCCAACACTGGATTTTGCTTTGTCTTCAGTGTTTCCCCCCATCTTATTTTCCCTTCTTGATCCTTTCAGCAAATCTTGCTTTCAAAACTATAGGACCTCTTGGGCATTCTATAGCAATACTTTCCTATGTATAGATCTGAATAGTTTCTTTCTGCTACCTCCCCACCAGTACTAAGCCTCCCCAGTAATGCTTCCATTTAATTTGGTGTTAACTTGATAGCGATGCCCAAGTATTTCTTGTCAAGAGCATCATATCTTTTTTATATATATTTAATATAAAATGCACACCGTTTCCAACAGTGCATGTGATAAGAGTGCTGTTCAGTGCAGAATGCATTTAATCTTTTCAGTGTCATCTCTAACCCTCTGACAAACTGCAAAGATGTAAGAGGAAAAAAAAGTAATTTACCTTCTATTGTTTGGTTCATTCATCTTTCCACATCAGATTTAAATTGTTTGCATTAATTACTACTACATCTCATGAGATTTAAGTCTATCTTTTCCTCCACAAAACCAGGAAAGACAGAGCCTCCCTCTCTCAGTTAGCAGAATTAAATGACAAGCGTTATTGGTTCTTTCTCAGTCACAAGCAGCCCAATATTGAGCTGCCTGGAGCGCGGGGCTGCTGCAGCGCCAAATGTCTACCACGGCATCCAGCGCACCCTGGGCAGCCACTGCCACCTCCTTGGCAGAAGGGGATTTTCATCCCCTTCCCCCAGGTAAGGGGTCCTGCAATGGGGCTACTTGATTCTGCAGTGGCTCTGGAGCCAGCCCTGAATTGGAGAGTTCTGTGTCGGAGTGTGTGGCCTGACATGGGGCTCAAGATCTGGTGGAGCCCTCCTCCCGTCCCACTCCCTCCCCCCTCCCCCCTCCATGCCTCCTCCCCACCCTCCCCCCACCCTCCCCCCACCCTGGAACACCTCCCCCCCACTTCCCCCCTACCACCTCTCTCGCCTCACCACCACACTCACCTCTCTGCTGCCCAACAGTCCAGGTGACTACTGGGTGGCGGAATGTGGGCCCAGCGCCAGAACTAGCCCAGCGCAAGCCCGCAACAGTACACACTGGCAGTAAGCCGGTGTGCATGGGCCTGGATCAGGCCCTGAGGCCCCAATCCTATTCACCACTATTTTATGCCAACAGAACACATGCTGCATCCTATGGTGGCAGAGGCAACCAGATAGCTTGGGAGATGCAAGTCAAAATATTTTTTCTTACTTCCTGGTAGGCTCCCTGGCCACTAATAGGTATCCTTGAACCTACACCAGCTATTTAGCTGTTGTAAATCAGAGGAGCCTCAGGGGGCAGGTCTGGGCCAGAAAGTGGGATAGGATTCTGACCTGTGCTGCCACAGCTGAGATCCACCCCTACCCAAACCACCCCTGCCCAGTTTGTTTCCCACCCTAATCCTTTCCCAAACCGCCCATGATCCACTTCTGCTGCTGCCCCACCCCCATCCCTGATGGAGCTGCCACTTTACCTGCTCCATCACATTCTGAATGGGCCATTTGCACTAGCAGTCCCACAGCACAGGATAGTGGTGAGCCTTTTATGGCCTCCCACTGGAATTTATGGCAGTGGATGGGGAGATTTGCCATCATGTGCCCAATAGGATTGGGATGCCAGTCAAATAAAACCCCAACCATTCTTTGGTATAATATTATAAGTAAGGCTTTCTTTTCTCATCATCATCAAGTCTTTGTGCTACCTTGTATTGAAAGGCCACTGAAGTAGTATACAGTAGTTGCAGCTAGTGACCTTCCAAGTGAGAGCAAAGTAGTTATTTCTGACCATCATCTGCTTAATGACATCACTTCCTGCTTAAGGATGTCAGCTTCTAACTCTCAGCAGGTGTCATGAATGCTGTTTGGCCTGTAGTATCAAAAGAGTTTAATACCCCTGCCCTAGATGGACTTATGTATGAAATATGAAGGGAAAATAATAAATACCTGACAGGATTGTTGTAAGGATACCATCAAGATAATATACGTGAAGCACTTTGAACTCTTGGAAGCATGATACACATGTTAACATTAGTACAGCGCAATCCTATCTTGCGCTGGAACAGGCAGGCCAGGAGGCCTGTGCTGTGTCCAGTGAAGGATAGGTGCCCAAATTGGCTCAGCCAGAGGCAAGGGGAAACTCTACCCCCAGTAAACTCCAGGTAAACCACTGCAGCTCCAATGGGTCTCCTCAGACTTGCACCACCTCCAGAGGTGGCATAAGTCAGAGGAGAGCGGAGCAGCTTCGAGTCACTCTGCGCTGCTCAGGGAATGGGGTTGGGACCTGGCATAACAGCCTAGTTCAAGCCCTGCCTCCCACTGCCCACCTGCCTGCCCCTGGGACCGCACTCTGCCCATCCTCCCCCAGCCATGGAACGTCTCCCTCCCGCTTCCTCCCCAACGCAACCTACCTGGGGCAAGCTGGTGTGGAAGCTGGATGCAGCCTCTGTGCTCCAGCGCACCTCTGTGTGCTGGGACGGTTTGCTCCCGAGGAGGCACAAACGTGCTTTACAGCACGTTTGTGACCCTCCTGAGCCAGTGCAAGGGACTTGCGTTGTCCCAAGGGCACTTTAGGATTGCGCCCTTAATCAGCTATTGATATCTCCCACATAAGAGTCCATTTGGAAATGGGTGAACAACAGTAGTGGAGAGTAGCATGCAGAATTGGGGGAAAAGTGTCGTCCATTTAGCCATCCTGCTAAAGCAGCAGCCTTCTCTCCAGCTGCACCAGGCATTGCTAACCCATTTTCAGACTCCAGGATAGGACAGGAGGCTGTGAACATGCATCTTGTTCCAATGTTTCAGGGCACTGAGGTCTGCATCCAGTGCCAAATTTGGCACTTGTGCTGTGCAGTTGCGGAAGGCAGGCAGGCGGTCCCAGCATATATTATCCATCTCCTTGTGCTCATTATCTTAGATTACTCTCAGCTCATGCTGTGCTTGCACTTTGCTGTGAAAATTAATCCAAGTACAAAGTGAATTTATGAGGTTGTTAACTTGGGATAAGTGGCCATTTAATTTATTTATTTTTCAAATGTTTATCCCACCAGTCAGCCTAAAAGGCTCTCAAGGCGGCTAACAATCATGCTGAAAACCTATAAAAACCACTTTTAAAAAAAACCACATTAAAATGGCCAATGAACTCCAGTAAAAATAAACCATGTTTGTGCTGTTAGTGAGTCCGCAAAGTGCCCTCCTGCACAGGGAAGTTTTCATCAACGTCCAACGTGAGCTCGGCCAACTGGCCCCACCTATTTATGCCAAAAGTTCCACAAAGTCAGTTTCATGAAGAGCTAAGGCCCGGATGGGATGTCTGTGTCCATGGGAGAAGGTGCTCCTTCTGGTATCCTGATCTTAAACCATCCCCGAATCTGTACATTCTGAAGAACTTGTAAGTTTGGTTTTTCTTTTTCTTTTTTTCTTCAAATAGTATCAAAATGTTTTTTTCAAATAGACAGGAGTGGGGAATGACGCAGGGCCCAATCCCATCCAACTTTCCAGCGCTGGCACAGCTGCAATGCAGCCCCAAAGCAAGGGGACAAACATTCCCTTACCTTGTGGAGGCCTCTGTAACTACCTTTCCACCACAGGGTGTAGTGCACATTCCATTGACATGGCTACATCCGGGAATAGAAAATACAGTAGGGGCTAAGCCCTGAAGCCCCCTCCCTACTCTGCAAGTCAAACAAGCAAATTCAAACGAGTCAAATCAAAAATCAAAAATAGTTACAGCATAACAGAAGCAAAATAATAACCCCCAGCAAAAGAGACAGCTCACCAATCAAATGTTTTAACACCATTTTGGAACATTAGCACATAAAGAGCAGTTCTACTCTCCACTGGAAATGAATTCCACAGTCAAGAAGGCTCTGTCACGAATCACCGCCAATTGGATTTCCAAAGGAAACAGCACCTGCAACAGGGCTTCCTTAGATGGCCTCAGAGATTAAGCAGAGGCATACTGAACCAAATGGTCCATTAAGTATTTAGGTCCAAAATTGTTAACATCATCACCAGAACTTTGAACAGCATATAGAAATGTGCAGGTGGCCAATACAGATGGTTCAACAGGGATGTGATATGACCTCTGCTTTTTAAAACTTGCAGTCATGTGCCCAGCCCCCAACACCTGACTCAGCTGTAGGACCCTAATCTTATTAAATATAAATAAAACCAGAATGGAGTCAAGGAAAAAAATATCCACAAAGAGCTCAAAATCGTCCAAGTGAATCCAGTGTCTGATGTATTTGGGATCACTCAGGTTGTGACAGCTTTGCATTACCTGACAATTTTAGATGTTCATTTTCATTTTTTGTTCTCCCAGTTGGGAGACAGGAGAGAGGTAGACACAGAGGCCTTTGAAGTAAATTACACCTTTGATTTATTTCTGCCTTGCTTCTACAGGAGGCAATGTTGTTGCTATTTTTCATCATGTTTTGAAACATTAGAGACTTAAACCAAGCATTTTAGTTTCAGAAAGTCTCGCTCACAGAGAATCAAGGATTCATTTATTTTCTGGACACTCAACTCCTTTCTTACTTAGTTGGAAAAGAAGGACAGCAAGAACATTTTCCCAATATCCTCCTTGTGTTGGCTAGTGTGGCTAACATTTAGGAGGGATGGGGTGCCCTATTGCAAATGTTTTATTTTTTGCTATGCTGATAACTAGTTCACATGTGCCCAAATTGGGATGCTGACTGTGCATGGATTGAATAGATTCAAGCAGGTATGTGGCATACAGCAAGTGTGGACTGAATTGCAAACTGGGAATGTGGCCGACCAGACTCATGTGCCCACTTTGTAACATATTGAATTTTGTATGAATTCAGTAAGCACTTATTCTGCCCCATCCCCAATTTGGTTGTGTGAATTGCTGGCGCTCAATGTTGCAAATGTGCCATAAGGCACACCTGAGACACTTACCACCTGGCCAGTGCCGGTGCTAGCTTAGTGTCAGCCCGCACTGAACCAGCACCGAGTGGAAGCCAGTCGAATGCTGAAAAACATTTACTTACTTCCTGGTAGGCTTCCTGATTGCCAATTAGTTTCCTCTGCTATTTTACTGGCAAAAGTTCAAAGAGAAGAAGGGGGCTTGTCAAGACCAGAAAGGGGAATAGGATCCAGCGGGCATGACTGTTGCTGAGCTCCTCGCATTCCTGTCACCTCTGCCTGGCCCTTGCCTGCCCTGAACCTCCCCTAAATGACCCATGACCTGCCCCACTGACACCTTACCTGCTCTACCATGGACCAAGTCTATCAGTGACAGGTGTACGGAGCTGCCGGCTGTTTGTGCCAGCCAATCTGACATGTCAAGAGCGGTGTGCCATTTGTGGCACTGCTGTGGCATTTACAACAGTGGATCATGAGTTCTGCTATCATAGATGCCCTGTAGGATTGGGCTATCTGGGTGTTAGGGCCCAGTCCTATTCAATTTCCCAGTGCTGGTGCAATGAAGCATGCATCCTTTGATGAGGGGGCATTCACAGAGGCCTCCTCAAGGTATGGGAACATTTGTTCCCTTACCCCAGGGCTGCATTGTGGTTGCACCAGTTCTGGAAAGTTGGATAAGATTGGGCCCTTAATGAAGCTGGTTCTTTAAAGAGCTCTGGCTTTGGATGTGCTTTCTTGGGAAACCATATCTCTGGTTTGGAAGTCTCTTGGCTAATGGGCACAGATCTTTGCATGACTTGATCAGGATGAGGCTGGGAAAGAGTCCAGGGCTGGTTTTTTGAACCCAACTGTTTCTTCCTCCTTGTGGCTGGACTCCAGTATTTCAATGGGTCATGACACAACTCTTGCTTCTCCTGTAGTCTGCTTGCCTTACTCAGTACTCAATTCAGCCTGGCCCTGACTACATCTTCTGATCCCTTCTCATCCTCATCTACTCAGACTGGTACTTGATCCCAGTTTATCTCACTGAGTGAGTTGCCTCTGGCCCAGCAGTTTTTAACCATTTTCATCTCATGGTGCACTAAAAAAGCATCAAAATTGTCAAGACACATCATCAGTTTTTTTGACAATTGACAAGGCACACTGCACTGCTGGACAAGGGCTCATATCCCCCAATGGCCCTACTAACATATTACCCTCGCCCAAACTTCTGTGGCACCCCTGCAGGCCATTTGTGGCATACCAATCTGCCACAGCACAGGGGTGGAAATAGCCCTTTCCTATACACTATGCAATCAGACCCTTCTGGCTGCATCCTGACTCAAAGGCCTGCCAGTCATTGCTAAGGCAGAGGCAGATATGACTGTGAAAATGGCAGGAAATAATTTTAAAAATGGAATGTTTGCATAATTTGACTTTGCTTAGAGTAAAAAAACCACACCATAAAATGTATATTTTGATAGGGAAATTGTGAACTATGAAAATTCAGTCCATCTCTGAGGAGTAATTACTGAACTTTTGAAGTTGACACCATCATTTTGCTCTGTATTTTTGTGATTCAGAGCCCTGTACATGTAATGCATTAAGCAGAAAGTAAAATTGCATTAATTATGTGTGACCTGAGTACAAGGTTCATATTGCATTTTTCTTCCACACTGCATTTGCGATTATGTTCCTGATTATACAGTCTTGTAATAAAAGTCAAATTAGTGATTTGACACATTCAAAGCAAAGGTTAGGTAATTAATTCTCACATCATACCACTTTTCTTGGCAGCTTTCAAACATTCCCATGACTTTATTATATAGTGCTTTTAAATCACCAGTTCCATGATGACCTTTATGTTTGCAAAGAGCTGTGTTCAATAGGTCAGTATTTCTGAACATTTCTGTATAAAGTCTGTTCCAGATCTGTGGCATGTTGTCAGTTTACCTTTCATATTACAGGCCATCTTACCCCAAACTCTTACTAAGTTATAGAATTCAATGGATTTCTTCGCTGAATGATTACAATTTCAAAGGCCAAGGTTTGAATGGGATGGGACCATTATCTGAAGCATCTATGCCAGCCAAGATGGTAGCTGCAGCAAGCCCTTTCCCCACTTTGACTTGTGCCAGTTTTAAACTCCTCAAGTCAGCCTTATCTGTCACAAACACAATACTTTGCTGTGTGGAGATTCTTTGAGGGTTCATAACGTATATGCTAGTCATTTTTTTGCCCAGCCAACAGGTGTACACATTTGGTCCCTGTTGTGTATATGCAACATTGGGCAGAAATGGCTTGACTCATTGTGAAATACCATAGAGTCAAGCCATCCACTCACAATCTTACTTTGGTATGTGCAGCAAATGGGGTTGCTAATCTGGGGTTAGGACATGTCGAAAGCCCTTATCTTGAATTCCTCAAGAATTCCTTCTGACCAATTTCAGCCATGTTTCCTAATTACTCTTTGGAGCCATTCAGAACCAATACTCCAAAACACATTCAGCACCAACACCCCAAAACACACGAACGCTGCCACACTAAAAGCAATTCACCAAGTCAGGCAGAATTTCCTTGTACACACACGTTATAGGGTATGATTCAAGTGTAAGGCTAGTTCCAGGGAGCGCCAATTCAAATCCTTAGTCATGAAACTCATTGAATGTTCTTGGGCCAAATCATAATCTCTCAGCATATATAGTATTTGGTTGACAAGTGAAGTGCTTTGGCAGAATAAAACCAATTACTAGAACAAGTGACAAATTGGACAGTCTTGCACTGTGGTATCACATTGCAGTCTTACTAGTGCTGTGCAGAGAGCTAATATTTCTATCCATATTGGGCCTTGTCTTTGTATTATTTGTAGTAGGGTATTCATGCACCCACATACAATGATATATAATAGGGATACAGCTGCACCCATGCACTGATGGGAGGATTAGAGGTAGAAAATAGACAAATAGGAGGGAGGCATGAGAATAGTAGTCAACCCAAAGGGGCTGCTTTGGGACTTATTCAAAAGCATATGCAAACTCCACTGAGAAAGCAATTATAAGTACTGTGTTGCTGCAATGCAATCCGCAGTTCATTATCAAAAGCCCAGAGCCAACGAACCATATGTTACACAAACACAGTGCGCACCCCTACAATTATGCATGTCAGATGACAAACGACTAATCAGGAAACTATACTGTGAGTTTTGAATTTACCAAATACTGAATTAAAAAGCCATAAACACCTCTGAGAGAAGAATGCTTCTATAGAGAATTTATCAGAGCTGTGAAATTTACTGGTCATCACAGATATTTGACTCAACGGTCTCTTTTTAACTCTGTTGAACAATGCAAGGTCAAAAACAAGTTATTACCATAATTTAGAAAAATGTTTACTAATCACTGAGATTAATGATTTTGCTTCCAACCTACGGCTTTCTTTGTCTACTCAGATTGTTAAAATCAAAAGTCACAACGTGTGCTGTTCATCCATGCAATTAGAAATATCTGATGCCACCAGACCCACTTCCTTTGTGATATTTTTATAGAGCTGGAGTTAATGCTGAACATAATCTCCATCCAATCAATGGTATTGTGCTTCATCCAATGAAAACCACATTCAGCATAACTGCTGCGAGTTCCTGCTTAAAGTCCTAATCAGAGATGGTGCCAACATGTAATCATATTGCAGAATAAATTGTTGTAATATAAAGTGAGCAGAGCAGATTCTTTTTCACATGCTTAAAAACATAGTGTTCTTTAAACCCTATTATCAAAGAGTTTATTTTTAAGCATCCCAAACTAAGGGCCAAATGGCGATAAATGCAAGTTATGGCTGTAGAACCAGTAAACCCTACAAATCCTCCAGGATCTAAAAAGGATTAATATGGTACATGCAGGACTGGAATCCCTATCAGACAAGACAAACTGGGTTAGTAGCTATTGAAAGACTCTGTGCACAAAGTGCTATAGACACTACGGATCTCTGTTTACCCAGGCTAGTAACAAAGGCCTTTTATTCTTGATGAAATTATACTTGTTTTCTTCTCACCATTCCCTTTTTCTATGCATGATAAATGAATGGAGAACGTTCCATGGGGTTGGTGAACCATTGCACTATTGAGGGGATTGCTAGACTCAGGAATAACAAGAACTGGAGACCCTTAAAATGTAACTAGGTTGGAGACTTCCTCTTCCTCAACAATGTCCTGCTGGTGGGAATTCCTGCACATGATCTCCTGTTTCCTTCCATGCTTTCTGTTCCTGCTTTGATGAGTTAGCTCTGGCATTAGGAATTGGCCAGATCAGGCATGGGCTGTGGATCTATGCCCATGAGTGGAGCCACCAAACCCACCTCTGAATCTTCAGTATGGGTGGCAGCGGGAGCATAAAGGGGAAGGCAGAGGAATGCTCCTGCACCCCAGTGCCAGTACAGTGTGAGTGAACTATCTTCCAGTCTGATGCTCCACTATTCTCCTGGTGAAGGAATGGAGCTCTGCCTTCCTCTGGCATTTGCAGTGGCTAAGAGAGGCTCTGAGACAGCTTTGGAGTGGTTCTCACACTTTTAGCACCGGGACCCACTTTTTAGAATGAGAATGAGAATCTGTCAGGACTCACCAGAAGTGATGCCATGACCAGAACTGACATCATCAAACAGGAAAATTTTTTAACCATCCTAGGCTGTGATCCTCCCCACACTTTCCCAGGAGTAAGTCCCATTTGCTAACATTGTTAAAAGCATATACAGAGTAGCCTGTTAGAAGTACAGATCTGTAACATTTCCCCAGTGCAGTGCTCCTGCCCAATTTAAACATGAAATTTGAAGCCTCTCTCAGGGCCCGGATCCAGAGTCCTGAGCACCAGCTTACCGCCAGCATGCACTGTTGTAAATGTGCCATAAGGCGTGTCTTTGACCATTACCATAGGCCAGCACCGGAGCTAGTCCAGTGCAAGCCCACACTGGGTCAGCTTCGGCGCTGGGTCTGCGGTCTTCCACCTAGCAGCTTGCCCGGACCACTGGACAGTGGAGAGGTGAGTGGGTTTGGGGAAAGTGGGGGGAGGTGTTCCAAGGCGGGAGAGGTGGGGGACGGCAGAGAGCAGGGGTAGCAGGGAGAAGGAAGGGGCCGGAGGGGGGCAGGACAGGCAGAGGTCAGCTCCAACAAACCCTGAGCCCCATGTCAGGCTGCACGGCCCAACATGGGACTTCTTGATTCTGCACTGGCTCCAGAGCCGCTGCAGTATTGAGTAGACTCATTGCAGGGCTACTTCCCTGAAGGGGGCAAATGTCCCACTCCCCTGAGGAGCAACCATGGGCTGCCCGAAGAGCATTGGATGCCATGGTTGCCATTTGGTACCGCGGCAGCCTCATGAGCCAGGCAGGTCAGGATTGGGCTGCCTGTCAGTTTCTTCAGCAGATTAATAGCCCAATCCAGAACAGTGTGCACCAGCTCATCGCCAGCATGCACTGTTGTGAACTTGTCATAAGGCACATTGTGTGAGCCTGTGGTGAGCAGGCGCTGGGTGGCAGTGGTCCACCGCCCACCGCCCAGGTGGCAAAGAGGTAAGATGGGATATGGGGGTGGCATTCTGGGGTGGGGAAGGGTGGGGAGTAGGCGTGGTGGGGGAGGGAGTGGGGCAGGGGCGGAGATATTGGCAGGTCCTATCGCCATATCCTGACCCCCTCCTCCCAGCCTGGGAATCACAACACAGTTCTCCTCAAATCTGTGCCCACTCAAGAGTGGGCACAGATCCAAGAAGACCCATTGGGGCTGCCTTGGGTTTACAAGTAGACTCTACAGTACTTCCCAGCCCCATTGGATGCAGCGGTAGCCATTTTGGCGCTGCCGCAGCCCTGGGCATTAGGAAGCATAGGATTGGGATTAGGAAGTCCTGCTTCAGGAATTCTTTCTGGAATTCTTTTTGTGTCAAGAGCCGTGTGAATAGAGATGATCCAGCTGACAATATATACTTGGACTTTCAAAAAGCTTTTTAGAAATTCCCTCACCAAAGCTCTGGAGTAAATGTGTAAGTCATGCAATAAGAAGACTGGTTCTGTTATGGATCAGTAACTGGATGAAGGAAGAAGAGAGCAAGAATAAATGAGCAGTTTTCACAGTGGAGAAAAGTATCAATGGGCAATTTTCACTGAGAAGTAAGAAGTGGGTCCTCCAAGCATCTGTCCTGGATCTGGTGTGTTTTAGTGTGTTCATAAGTGATCATTCATTAGGGGTAAACAGCAAGGTGACCAAGAAGGCAGGTGACACCAAATATTCAGGATGGTGAAAACCAAAGCAGATTCTGAAGTGCTCTAAAAGGACATCTCTTAACTGGGTGTCTGTCACCTGGGCCCAGCCCTGGTGGCCAGGAGTTCCTTAGGAGCAGGGGTCTACTCAAGGGTAGGGGCCTCCTCAGGAGTAAGCCCCAAATACTATCAGGACTGGGGCCCCAGGCAGAACACCTACCTGGGAGTAGGGCCGAGTACCAGCTGGGAGCAGCAAACAGGCACGTGGCCAGAAGGGGTGGGGCTGGGCAAACCTAAGTCTGGCTTCATAAGAAGCCTGGGAAGCGAAGGGGGGGGTTCCTTTCTAGAAGGGAGTAAGGCCAGGGGGAAGACTGAAGGGGAGAGCCTCCCCTGCCTGAGTGGGAAGATCGAGGCCCCCAACGGGATTGGGCTTGTTTCAGCCCTGGAGAGAGGAGGCTGGAAAGGAGAGCTCCCTGACCCTGGACTTGCCTATGACCTGGGGGCAACACCAGGAGAGCCGGGGTTACTGAGACAAGGACTCGCAGCCAACTATAACCAATGGTGGCCAGCTGATCGAAAGGCAAGCCCAGAGGTACTGGGGGTACCCCCCAAGGCCAGTCAGCTTCAGCCCCTGGGCAAGAGACAACAATTAGAGAGCTCGACCTGGCACTGCAAGGGGGTGGGAAGGGTCGAGGCAAGAGTCCATCGGATGATGATGGCACGAGTTGGCGTAATGTACGGTGGCCTGTGAGGTAACAGGCCCCATGAATGTAAAACGGCTGACACTAGTAAACTGTCTGTGTAGAACAACTGTATCTGCCTCCTGTCCCTTATTCCACTGCCGACCACCCTTCATTGACCGGGTAAGACCCCTGCGCTCGGTAGCAACCCCAGGGGCGGGGCCTCCTCCCGCCATGGACATTACAATGCCAAATATATTTCAGTGTATTGGGGACAAAAAATAAAACAGTCATATATACACTGATGGGATCTAAGCTTTCTGTTATGAACCAGGAAAGAGATTGTAGGTTTGTGATGTTTCAGTATGCAGCAGCTATAAAGAAGGCAAATAACATGCTAGGAGTCATTGGGAAAGGGATCAAGAATAAAACTGCTGACATTATATTGCCTCTATACAAGTCAATAGTGCAGCCATATTTACATACTGTGTACAGTTATGGTACAGGGATATATATGAAGGATATTGCAGAATTGGGCAAGATGCAAAAGAGGGCAACAAAAATGTAAGGAACACCTTCCTTACAAGGTTAGAGTGTTTGGGGGTTATTTAGCTTGGAAAAATGGCAGTTGGGAAGGGGACATGGCTGAGAGTTATACTACTATACATGGTGTGGAGAAAGTGGAGAGAGAAAAGCTTTTCTCCTCACTCAGAACTAGAACCATGGACCATCCAATGATACTGACTAGTAGGACATTTTAGAAGGACAAGAGGAGGTATTTCTTTACGCAGCATGGAATTAGTGTGTGGAACTTGTTGCCACAAGCTTGGATGACTTTAGAAAAGGGATGGAATAAATTCATGGAGGACAAGTCAATCCAGGGCTACTACTCATGCTGGCTATGTGCTACCTCCGGGTTCAGTAGCAGTATGCCTCTGAACAGAAATGGCAGGAGAACAATGGCAGGTGAGAAGCGTGCCTTTCTCTCCTGCTTGAGGGGCTTCCCAGAGGCACCTAGTGGGCCACTGTGGGAAAGAGGATGGTGGACAAGATGGGTCTTTGGCCTGATCCAGCAGTGCTTTTCTGATGTTTTTATCTTTGAAGCTCAGAAAGCCTGACAATCTATTTATTATTAGGGTAATAAACAAGAAACCTGTCAGAAGCAAAACTGGTCTGTGTGCCTTCGGAAGATAAATGCGCCCATTGAACAGGCAAATATTTACGAACTTGGAGGCCAGCATTGTCAACCAAGCTAAAAATCTTACATTTGCCAGTAAAGCGGAATACATAATAAGCTATTTTTGGCTACTGTACCCAAAAGGAGCAGTGATGAGTTGACTAATAAGAATTTATCTGCACATTTCCTAGTAGCAGGTGGAGCATAATTCAAATGTTACAACCTTGTAGTCTTGCTCCTTAATAAAAGACCTCATAAATGTTCCCAAGTAGATACTAGCTGCAATTGCCTTTAAGCAGAGCAACATACACAGGAGTTTTTGCATCAGAAAGATAGTTTGGTCTATATCTTGGAATCAGTCTTTCAGGTAATGTACATGATATGTATCTATACGTATATAGCTACTTGATGATAAGAAAACCACTCAAGGGAGTGTTGCCTTGGTCCTGCCACTCACCAGTGCCCCAGGACCAATTGTACTCTGCCAGCAGGGGGCTCCTAAAAATCATAGGGGTCACCCTGCCTCCCTTTGGGAAGTCTCTGCTAGGTTGATTCAAAGCTTTTTTTATTGCTCCTTTCAGGTATTGATCCATATGCTCCATGTATAGATATTAAAATATGCACATACAGAAAACCCCAACCCCAACATTTCATCCCAATCCCCCAACATTCTGCCATGCTGTAGCATTGATCAAGAAATGCAATTATAGGGCAGGGCTATACTGATAGGGCTTGCTGGGTTGTCATTTGCTCCCACGGAATGAAATGGACACAGTCTGTGGGCTGCAATCTGAGACATTATTGCTTACTTCACATACTGAGTTCTCAAGCAAGGGAGGCACTCCCCATCCCTGAATGTTTGCCTTTGTTGTCTTGCAGGACCGAGAGGGATTTTTACCAGCCTCCTAGCTTTGCATTGTAACACATTCTCTTTTTAAAATTAACAACAGTCTTGAAAGAAGTAACAATTGATTGCCACCAATCCAAATGGGTTTTTAGTGACTTTTCCTTTTGCCCTCACTGGCACTTGAAGCTACCTCAATATCTTCGAAGTGTTTTTCTCACATTCTCCTCCAAAGCCAAAGGTATCCATTTAGCCAGAGTGCAGAGCAAAACATTTAGGTGTGCAGACATATGCAGAAAGTTAAAATCCAGATGCAGTTTGGAGTATAGTTGATTAAAATAGATTTATTCTCAGGACATCAGGCACTCAGGATTCAAGACCTAAAGAAAAGATTGCTCTAAGTGCCATGCCACATGAAGTTAAAGGGGCCATGCTTGTGACAGTTAAAGTGTTCCAAGTCCGTCTCCCAAGTCCAATTAGCATGCTGAAAAAGAAAAGACCTGGCCCCACCATTTCCTCTTTCTCAAAGGATGGCTTCAGTGCAGCAGTGGATACTTCTTCTGGGCACATACTGCATATGGTCTCTCGCTGTAACCAGGGCCAGCCCAAGACCTCCTGACACCTGATGTGGCATGCCAAATGCTGACCTGTTGATCTGCCAGCCTCTGAAGTGCCAATGTTCTAGCCCGCCACTCTCCTCACCTCCATGTTTCCTCTTCTTTTTCCTCTTCCTCCATGGACCCCTTCTTTTTTCAATCCTGGAAGTGGCAGGAGGTGATTCAGTAGAGGTGGGTGAAAATGAGCTGCTCTTGCCATTCTGCTGCCTGAGGTGACCAGTCCAGTTGGCTTCATGGTTGGGCTGTTCCTGGCTGTAACAGCATCTTTTTGTTAACAATAACATTATTAACATTATGCAAATTCACATAGTTATTTCATAAAGTAAACATTCACACAAATGTTGGAACCCGTAAAAACTGTGCTAAAACACGGTGGCTTCAATGTTCTCAAATTCTACGAGAATGAAAAGCAGTGCTCATTCCTTCCTTGAGACACATGACTAAGGACCAAACTACGAGATGTGGTTTGGTTTGTGGACCAAACTACGAGATGTGGTTTGGACTAAGGACCAAACTATGAGGAGTTTGGACTAAGGACCAAACTACGAGGACCAAACTCATAGATGTGACAATGGAGCTGCAGGAATGCCTCTTGATCTCTTTAATTTTGTTAGTTTTTTGCAAATAGCATATGGGATGTGTGTGATCCACATTAGGACCATGACATAGGGGGAGGAACGTATAATTCTGTTCCCTGTGCTTTGTACTGGATCTAAAATTCCCCCGCCTGCTGTTATTTACAAAAAAGTTGGTGACATGCATATGTATTTATGCACCTCTGTCCTCATGATTAGTTTGAACCTACGTTCCCCACTACAGTTTTGATTCTGATTGTGGGGCCCTTGCACACTATTTTTAGGTTCTCAAAAAGTTCTATTGAGCCAATGGCAGTGTTTTGTAACCTAAAATCAGTGCATGGGGGACTTGCAATCAAACTGTGATGGGGGCAAAGTCTTAACTTTCCCCTACCCTTTGCCGTGGTTTTATAAAGTTTTACAGGTCCCTCTTTTGCTTTTTGAAAATAAATTTAAGCCCCTCCACCCAAACCAGAGACATTGCACTTTTGGGCAAACATGTAGCATGACATTATTTTAGAAAGTACAATCCAGCTCCATCATTCAGCTAAAATATTTTGCTGATACTATTCCTTGTGCTGTCTCCTGATCCTTATATGTGTGTGTGCATACAAACACACAGAGTTTTCTGAGATAATTTTTTTAATGCTTCAGTGTTATTAAGTTGTAAAACCATATATTCAAACATTTGTAATTAAACCATCTTTTAACTTAATAAGCCCCTTCCTGACCCCACCCAATATCTCCCAATTCTGAGGTCATTTTTTTAAATAGGCACCTAGGAAGCTGCCTGGGTTGTACAGTGCTTGATTGTTCTGATGGTGGGCTTGAGACAATCAAGATGAAATCCCAGCTAATTTTGGCTTTTATCTTCAATATTGCCTCTAACACATGGCAGACAGAGAAGGGTCTCCAAGGGGTTTGGCTGAGCCACTGTCTGGCTTCCTGGGTGAGAGACAATATATTATTTATCATACTCAATGGAATGAGATGGGCACTGAAGCTACTTACTGGAGCAGCTGTGAACCCCCAGACTCCTCAATTTCCCAAACAGGTAATTAACTGGAAAGTCATTTATAATAACTACTGACATCTCAAGAGATCCCAAAACAGACTGTCAAATTTGTAGCATTGTCCTAGTGTTGCATTTGATAATGGTTCATCTTTTAAATTTGCCAGAGGTCCCCCCCCCAAGTGGGACAGTGAGGTTCTAGGAGTGTGGTTTGTGAGAGAAATCTCTTTTTGACAGCTACCTAAAGGGAGTTAGCTGTTACCTAACAGCTTGTTGTGCCAGTGGTTCTTCCAACTTGACCTTCCCAAACTAAACATACTGAAAGGTGGGTTTGATTTGCATCATTACCCAATCGAAAAGAACATCAGCAAGAGCAGTATTGTATGTAACTGCACAATAAGGGGCAGTGAAGTTTTAACAGGATATGCAAAATTCTGATTATCCAAATATTTTGGTTGTCCTGCTTAGCTGCCAAGATGAATAAGGTTGTGATCTTTTCTGAGTTCAGAAGCAGAGTTTACATATTTTCTATCTACAACCACAATAACCTGTTTGATATAATCATGACTTCGAAGGAGCACAGCAAGACCTCTTCTAATTTCACGGATAATGTCTTAGCTAATACTAACATGTGGATATCAAAAGACACTACCAACAAGAGTTATGCAAATATTATTCTATTGCCTCTTCTGCTGAAGCCACTACTAATAACTTCATCTAGTTTGACCTTCTTTGTGTGTATTTGACAAACCCGCTATCTGAGAGTTATCAGAAGTTCCAACAGCTATTTCCCAGATCTTCAAGAGAATAGCATTAGTTTTCTGTAGCACAGTTGGTTTCAACATTATGTGTTCCAAAAGACATAAAAGCCTTCATTTTGTTTCAGAACTGGTGCAGTGCTCTATATTGCGCTATCATTTCACTTCCTGTGATGTTACTGTCTAAATTAATTCATTCTCACAGGAGCCCCTCCAGCTCACTACGCTCAAGTAGAATGTGGCCCCTAAAAACTTCTTTTATGTACTAGAACAGATTTCTGTTTCCATGTTTTCGAAGTTTGCCTAATTTAATTGGTTTTTGTCTATGGAGGCAGGAAGCACATCTTCCTTCTTTGCTGAACATAAAATTAGCTTTCACCGCTGATTCGTGTTTGTTTGGCTCTGTATAAACTCTCGATATAAATGAGTTTGTTCTTTCGAAAGCAAATATCGCTCACATATTTTGAAAGTGCAGGGAAAAAAATTTGTAATCTGCTTTCTTCATTCTCATTACGTTCTGTTAATTTATGTATACATTAGCATGTATTTGCATGATTTATTCATTTAAAGCTGTATGTGTTTATTTGCATAACAGCTCAGCAAGCTTTATCAAAAAAGTAAAGACTAAGTTTCAATGCTGTCCATGGATTATAGTCTTGGAATTTAGCCACGAGAAAATGATTTGCAGGCTTTGTCACTTTGATTGGTAAGAATGTTTCCAAGGAAGATGTTTACATTGTTCTACTTGGAAGTAGCGAAATTTACCCAGTAAAACTAAGTTTCTGGGAAAACAAAAATGGGTCTAACACATAAGAACAGCCCCACTGGATCAGGCCATAGGCCCATCTAGTCCAGCTTCCTGTATCTCACAGTGGCCCACCAAATGCCCCAGGGAGCACACCAGATGAGACCTCATTCTGGCGCCCTCCCTTACATCTGACATTCTGACATAGCCCATTTCTAAAATCAGGAGGTTGTACATGCACATCATGGTTTGTAACGCGTAATGGATTTTTCCTCCAGAAACTTGTCCAATCCCCTTTTAAAGGCATCCAGGCCAGATGCCATCACCACATCCTGTGGCAAGGAGTTCCACAGACCAACTGCACGCTGAGTAAAGAAATATTTTCTTTTGTTTGTTCTAACTCTCCCAACACTCAATTATAGTGGATGTCCCCTGGTTCTGGTGTTATGTGAGAGTGTAAAGAGCATCTCTGTCCACTCTGTCCATCTCCTGCATAATTTTGTATGTCTCAATCATGTCCCCCCTCAGGCGCCTCTTTTCTAGGCTGCAGAGGCCCCTGAGCAGACTACATGTATTGTAGCATGAGTTTTTGTGAACTTTTTCAGATGCAACTGATGAAATGGGCTGTAGTCCATGTAGGTTTATGCTACAACAAATTTGTTAGTCTTCAAGGTTCCACAAGACCCTTTGTTGTTTTTGCTGCTACAAGTCAATATGGTTACCCTCTGGACATAGGTTCTTAGGACAGAAATATGAAGCAATGGGACTGGAGCAACTCCCCAGGAATGACAGCTGAATGAGGGACTTTTGGAGGGCTGTGGGTGGGTGTCCGTGCTACCTGCATGCTGACCTTGTTAAAAGTGGCAGTAAAATTGGAGACACCAGAAACATATTTATTTCAACTGAATGTATGGCAGTTTTGGGTATGGGTCTGCTTGGCAGTGCCTAGATGGGAGATAATGTGGGGACCTATGTACAATACTTTGAGTTCCATGGAAGAAAGGCAGGATATTGGGGGGGGGGGGTTGCTTCTTGCTGTGGGAGGGAAGCAGCAGAATAACAGCAATAACCATGTCAGCAGCACCCTTTCCGACTCTTAAAGGAGCCAACTCCTTGAACTTTTCACCCAAGACATGGATATTTTGCCTGGTTTCTGCAAAAGAGAAGGATTAGTAGTTGCAGTTGGACTTTCCATCTTTCTGGCCCTTCCTCCAATCCTCTGAGTTTGAAGGGGTTGGACTCTCCCAGCTTTGTCTACCAGGTTTCCAGGTGTTGCAGCAGCTGTGGCTGCAAAGTGGGTACATGAGTCTGCACTGGTCTGTCATGATACCATCACCCTGCCAGGTGCCCTGTCCAAGGGTCTACTGTGTTCAGGTGTCTTTGTGTGATATAAAATGAGACAGGATTAGAGTTCTTTTGGTGCATCACTGACTTTGCTGACCAACGGTCTCCCTGACTAAGCTGGCTGGGATGATCCCTGATGAGGCATTGGAGTACCCCAGATTGTTGGTTTTGGAGGACTTCAATATCCATGACAGGGCTACTGGTTCTGGAGCAACTCGGGGTTTCATGACCGACATGGTAACCATGGAGTTGTCACAGGTGATTTCTGGCCTGATGCATGTGATGGAACACATGTTGGGCTGCTGCTGTTTACTGCCGGGTAGTGGATGATGATCTGGATATGGAGGAGATGATCACTCCTTTGTCTTGGGCAGATCACTTCCTGGGGATGTTAACAGTCCAATTCTATACTTTCCCCTACTGATGCAGCCGCGTCTGAATGGCTTAAGCCAGTAGCGTAGCTAAGGGGGTGCAGGGGGTAGCAGCTGCACTGGACATCAAGCTTTGGGGGGCAACAAGCTGAGCTTGAAACTAGTGACCAAAATTGTGAAGATCTTTGTATGTATGAATAATGTCATCATGTTGACATATCATTGGAAAGGTCATTTAATGCAGAATGCAATGAAACAAACAGCATTGGAATATCTGTATTCTATCAAAAGTTATGGTCAATTAAATAGAAAATGAAAATACAACTGCATTATGGAACAAAAAGTGGATTCTCTTAACTCAAAACAGATCTATGAGACTGATTATGAGAGCCAATGATATGTTGTTATGTTATTGACATGTTGCAATGACATGTTATTATGATACATACAGCATGGAATCAATAAGGTATTATTATGAGTCCACTCTTATTTCCACGTATCATAATACAGTTACCCCTGCTAACTGGGAAAAGATGCAGTTCTTCAAGTGGTTCTTCTATTTAGCAGGGGGAGAATAACCATCTCTCTTTGCCCCTGCACAGTGTCTCAAACCAATCAGGGGCACACTTTTTATTTATTTAATTAATTAAATTTGATTTTGTCTTGGAGGGGGAGGGCTACAAATTTTCTCTGATTCCAGGTAGCAGATAGATGCCTTAGCTACGCCACTGGCTGGGAGGAGGTGGCAGAGCAAGTGGGTGGTGAGCTGCTGGGGGGATGAGGCAGGCTTCCCCCCCCAATTTTCACTTTTTAAAAAGCGTGGGTGTGACATCACTTCCGGTTGTGACATCACTTCCGGGGCATCATTTTGATCTTGGCACCAGGCTACATGATCATTAGCTATGCCACTAGCTTAAGCTGCATCCTAATTAATTAATTAATTAACAGTATTTATATACCGCTTTTCAACTAAAAGTTCACAAAAGTTCATCCTAAGGGGTGGGGGCAGTCCTGGAGGTCTCAGGCATAAGCCTTTGAGGCGTTAACAGTCTACTGAGACCTGTGCCAGGAAAATCAGTGGGGTCCGGGAAGGGGGTTTGGATTTGGTGGACGCTGCGGCTGCTGCTGTGGACCCTATCCTCCCTCCTCCCTGCCCCCATTGCTACCCTATTTTGAAGCTATCCGTGCCATTTTGGCGCTTCTCACTGCCATTTTAAAGTTACCTGTGCAATTTGTGGGTGCTGTTTTGAAGGTCTCCACTGCCATTCTGAATGCAGTAGAGACCTTCAAAATAGCATGGACAACTTTAAAATGGTGCCTGTGAATAGTATGGAGACCTTGAAAATGGTGCCACGAATAGCTTCAGGACCCCTATGGAGACTGCTATAGATAGCCAAGAATGTCTTGGATAGCCAAGAACAGACTATGAATATAGCAAGGAAAGTGGTACTCCCGCTCTCTCCAGATAAACAAACTGCAGGTAGTGAGAATTGACTGTATATCCTCCAAGCCCTGCAATGGAGCTTCTCAGGCTATTTTGCTAGCGCAGAATTGAGAAACTCTGTGTCAGGCCTTCTGGCTCAACACAGAGTTCAGGATCTGGAGGAGCAGAGCTCCACCAGTCCTACTCCCCCACCCTCCATGTCATTAATACCCCAAGCACAGATTACTTTCTGGACCATCCTGGATCTTCTTTCAAAGACTTGGAAAAGGTGCCATGTGTGACATACACATAGTGAAGTTAAGTGGAAAATTGAAAAATCTGTAGCGCTGCGTGGTACTGTGTAGAATAATTGACATTAATTGCTGTTTGGAGCAGGAAATCAGCAATTTTCCATTGATGTTAAATGAAAAAAATCACTTAATGACAATTACTATTAAATTGAAATTGTAGAGAAATATAGAGTTAGAATAAGATTGAGTGCCCAGGAGATGTGGAATTGTGAGATATTCTTCCAGTAAATGGGTTGATAGTAACTGGACTGTACAGTAGAAGGATTGTCTGAAACTTCTTAATAGCATCATTACAGTTCTGGCCAATAGTTTGCTCAACTCTCAAAACAGGCCTGAAAGAACAAAAATACCCCACCCGCAAACTACCCTTCGTACTGTCTTACCCACTCTGGTGCAGGCCACTGACTATGGCATCAGGCCTCTGATGCTGTTGACACTTTGTGACTGTCACTCAGAAATGATTACCAGTGGTGTGCTGTGTGCACCATCAAAGTGCACTTTATGATAGAGTCCTGTAGGCATTGGGCAGCCCATGGGATTGGGCTGTTAATGCTGTTTGTGCCTGAGCAGTAATCCTGAGATGGTGGTGGTGGTGGAGAATATTTATAAACTACTTAATTGACCAATTGCATTGGATTGGTAGATCATGCAGCTCAGCTTTCATATAACAACTGGCAGCACTGGGAATAGTCACAAACAGGGCTGGCCCAAGATCTTTGGGTGCCTGAAGCAGCATGCCAAGTATCACCTCCTTATCTAGCAGTGACCCAGCTGCCATCTCCACTCCTCCTCTCTTCCTTCCACTCCATTAATTTGAAAAAAGAGGGGAATGGAGCAGATGAACTGTCCAGGAGAAGAGGATGGTGGGCTACAGTATTTCTAACCTGCTACTCCCCTCCCCTCCACGCTTCCTCTTCTGCTCTGTCCTCCTCATCCTTTTTGAATCCAAGGGGCAGGAGGAGGAAAAGTGGCAAAGGTGGGCAGATGGAGGTGGGCACCCCCCCACCAATCTACCTCAAGGTGAGTGCCTCAGTCAGCCTCACAAGTGGGTCAGCTCTACAAGCAAGGAGCTATATGCTTGTGGACTGTCCAGTCCCAGACCAAGGTCAAACATGGCAAATCAAGTTGGAAATATTGGAGTCCAGCAAGGCAGAACAGGGACTCTAAACTGGAGGCCAACTAAAAGTGACCTTTGAATGTCTGTGAAGAGACCACCTGTCAAGTGGTGTTATGCTCCCTAATCAGTGAGTCACCAGGATCTGATTAAGGCCTCAATCCTTGTACTGCTAGAACTTGTGTTCTTGTAGCATAGGAACCATTAAAGCAGCATGAAAGCCAGGCCACCAATGGGCAGCAATGTGGCTCCAGAGGTCTCCATCAGTGCTGATAAGTTGGTGGTGGAGGCATATCATGGGCAGGGAGAGGGGACAGATGGAGTTTTGGGGCAGGGAGGGGGTGGGAATCTGTGGATTTTGGAAGCACAAGTATGCACTAGATCCTATATTTTTTCCTAGGACATCCCACCCCATTGTCTCCATATACCAGTGTTCTGCCAGATGTTCAAAGTGAATAAGCCAAGTCACAGTCCAGGGTCAGATTCCAAAGTCAATAAGCCCAGTCAGCCTCTTCTCCAACCTGCACTCCTCCTACAACCCACAAACCCTTCCTGCCTCAGGTGCTCCTTATATCCCTGAGGGCCCTATTGCCTTCAAGTGGCTGCAGCTGTGCAGCACACTCTGCTGGATGCCCAGGCCTTACCCTTAAAGGGGCCACTGCTGACACCACATCTACCTCCTTGCCAGATCTTCCACGGTTCCAATACAACCAGATACACACCACCAAAATGGTAGACATATGTCCAAGGAGACCCTTAGGCAGGCAGGCTACAAAGGGTTGAGTAGCCTGCCCCCCCCCTCATTGGACGCAATGCAGCTGCATTGGTGCCAATGATAGAAAGAATTGGGCAGTAGGGTCACCACATTCTTCCTCCAAATGTATGCTCTTAAGTGAGATCAAGTGGGAAGAGTCCCCACACTTGCAGCAGGTCCAATTTTTCCTGTCACCATCTGTCTTCTGATTCTCCTTCCCACAACATCTACTATAGTTTGTGACTGCAGCTTGATTTGGCTCCAGCTTTGTGTGTCGTGGAAGATGGGAGAAGAAAGGTGAGAATAGCTAAAGATCCAGCTGGTGAAGAATCTTAGAAGTAGCTATCCAACAGAGGGTCCTCTTTTTTCACATACTGCATAAGGCATTAGTGGAGCACTGAACACTTTCTTCTGCCTGTACACATTCAATTTTGATTATGGTGATCTGGGAGGGAGAAACAGAACAACACATAATAGTAGGCATTGCAGAATAGCTTTGTAATCCAGAAAAAGAGATTCTCTCTTCCCCATTTTCTTCTGGCTTCCCTGAGCAGGCACCACTCAGATTGTGACAATCTTAAACACAGAACGAAGCATCAGATCTCAGTCAAAAGAATTTCAGCTTTAAGCTGCTCAGCCTGCAGTTCCTTTCACACATGCCCACTCTACACATACTCTTGATGTTCTGCAAATAAACAAATGAGCAGCCACCAGTTGTGAGCTGGCTAGCTTGAAGGCTTAGTTTGTATGGGAGTAATGTAGGCAGAGACACACTGGGGAAAAAAAAAAAAGAACCACAATGCTAATGAGGTTCTGCATATTTGATTGAATCCAACAGAAAAAAAAATTGTGAGTGATTGTACCGGCTTGGATTATGTAATTAGCTGAGGGGGGGGGGGAAACCTTACCATTTGTTTACACTGTTTGGCAATGCATAAATACACAAGGCCAAATGATCCAGACTAGTCTCATAAGCCCCCATCTGTCCAGGCAGAAACCAGCATCTCCACTGTTTTTATAATCCTGAAATCTAAGGGTGCAAACCTTCCTCTAAACCAGACATTTTCAACCACTTTCAACCATTCACACACTGGTGTGCTGTGAATGATCTGCAGATGTGCCGCAAGGGTTTGGGGGAGAGTCATTTATTAGCAGGGCCATTGGGGGGTGTGAGTCCCCCACCAACACTATGGTGTGCCTTGTCAATTGTCAAAAAATTGATGGTGTGCCTTGACAATTTTAGTACTTTGTCAGCATGCCATGAGATGAAAAAGGTTGAAAATCATTGCTCAAAACCAACATGTAAGGACAAATGTTAGATGTCAGGTGTGAAGTTATTTCTGTATAATTTGAGTCACATCTACACTATAAAAAATAAACAGATTTCAAAGCATCCTAATAATCATGACCTAACCCAAAAATTATTGGGAAGTGTTTTCCTGTAAGAATGCTAAGAATTTAACAGCACTGGTTTAACAAAACTACAGTTGGTTAAAAAAAACCCGGAAATGTATACATACTCTAGTGTTGCAGAAGTTATTTTGACATGAAATAATATGTGACCTCTTGTGATTTCAGAGGCCCATGCTTAGAGATTCAGCACATTTTTAAATCTCTGGTAGAAGAATATTTGGGCTTAACCAAGATCCTGTCTTGTACCAGTCAGTTGCACCAGGCAAGTACCTGTCAGTGTTGGATGTTGCAGAACTCATAGCTTGTGTATGAGTTCCTTGACCATCTTGAATGAAACACACAGCCATAGTTATGTTTGAAATTGTAAATACTATTCAGGATTTCTAACAGGCTGATTTTTGATGGCCCGACAAGTTATCCGCAGTGTGCAGATCCTACTTATTTAAGGGCGCAGCCCTATCCTGTACTGGAACAGGCAAGCCAAGAGGCTTGCACTGTATCTGGTGCAGGATAGGGACCAGAATCGGCTCAGCCAGAAGTAAGGGGAAACTTTTCCCCTTACCCCTGGGCAAGGTGCCCTGCCCCCGTGGATTTCCTTGGGCCTGCGCCGCCTCTGGAGGTGGTGCAAGTTTGAGGAGAGAAGAGCAGCTTCAAGCTGTCTGAACCCCCACCGAATCCCCATAAATGCCAGATCCCAGGCCTGCCCCACCCCCCACCCGCCCCCAGGGCCAATCACAGCCCACCCTCTCCCCGCCAAGGAACAACTTGCTCCCACCTCCTCCCTCCCCACCCCAGAGCCTTGCGTCAGGCCAGATGGGCTGAAACAAGTCTCACCACACAAGTCGCCACAGAGGTGGGATTCAGCCTCTGTGTGTCAGTGCACTTTGCTCGTGAGGAGGCACAAATGTGCTTTACGGCATGTTTGTGACCCTCCTGGGCTGGCGCAAGGGACCTGCACCAGCCCAAGTGCAGCTTAGGATTGCGATGCACATGGTCTAGTGTTATTTATTTATTTATTTATTCAGGGCACAATCCTATTCAACTTTCCAGCCCTGGTGCAACCATAATGCAGCCCTGAGGTAAGGGAACAAATATTTCCATACCTTGAGGAGGCCTCTGTGACTGCCTCCCTACCACAGGATGAAGTGCATGCCCCATTGGCACGGCTGCACCGGCACTGGAAATTTGAATGGGATTGGGCAGTTAGTTAGTTAGTTAGTTAGTTAGTTAGTTAGTTAGTTAGTTAGTTAGTTAGTTAGTTCATTCGTTCATTCGTTCATTCGTTCATTAAATGACAGTGATAGTCCCAATATTAACTGCAGAGTAAAAGATCCTTATTTGCTCAATTTCAGCTCTACCTAGGACTTTATGAAACATGTGTTTTAGGTTCCTCTTACCTTCTTATTCTGGATTTTCTTCACTGATGTTGCTTGGTCCCTAAAAGATCAACATATAAATACTGATTTGCTTCCAAGAACATACAAGTTCATGCTCCTTTCCTTGAGAGGCTTCCCAACTCCTCCCTATTTAAGTTTTGTCTTATTCCCCTGGAATCTCTTTTGTTGTTGCTCTGTTTTCTTGTTCCCTGGGAATTTATCCCCTTCTTGTGCAAGATGATCTTTGTTCCTGTTGTTTTTTTGTCAGGTTAGGTGCTTGCCTCTGTACCAGCCCCGGAAAGGCTTGGAAAGCATTATCTGAAAGAACTCCTGCTATCTGCAGGTTTTGATCACATATACCCAGGGTAGTAGTCAAGGGTTTGCTTTCATTTGAAAACGTTTGTGGGAGTAATAAAAAATCCTGATTAAGTTTTCAAAATAAAATGTAAATGCTATAGGAGCGCACGGGGGGTTCATTATTTCTGTATTATATGCACTTTCCCATAGCAGAGATTCCCACAGCCATTCAGACTATGAAGACTCCCTGCACCCCCTGGTTTCTGCTTTGTTGTGTTTCCACACAGCTGTTTTAGGGGTGAACAAGAATTCTGTATGACATTCCTTTTTGTTGTTTAAGCCCCCAGTTGTTTTGTCATTGTCATTAAACTGCATTTAAAGTGTAAATAGAGGATTAGAGTGTCGCCTGGCGGCTGCCATATTTTTTCCCTACAATGCCTTGGTGTTGTAATGAAAGTTACACTGAATGGGCCTGAGTCCGTTCAAATTTCCATTTGTCATTAAATGAATACACACCCCTATAATCCATTAGACCTTGAAGGCCCAATTAGACCCTGAAGGCCCAATCCTATTTGAAAGCTGCATAGACGCCTCCCACACCCTTTCCATATCCCATCCCATCTCCTCCCTGTTTTGGCCTGTCTACCAGCAGAAATGTGTGGGGTAAAGGCTATGACCAAGTTAAGCCAGAGCAGCAATCTTCCAGCACTGCACTGATGTCCATAGTGTGTCCATTGGCAGGGGGAATTCTAGCCTGAAAAAGGGGCTGTTATTTCACCAATGTACTTGGCAGGATTGGGCAACCATACATGACTATATCTCTGAGAATTCTGACATGAGACCATAACTCATGGTCTCACACCATTTTTTTCATTACAGCATATTCTCCTTCTGACAAGTTTCTTCTCTGGCCTTCTCATTGTGGCCTGCTATTGGATTATACTTATTTTATACTCTCTTAAGTTGGCTGCGTTCATTCCACTGGAATTGGAAGTCATTTTGGTAGTTCCTTCAGTAGGATTGAAAGATGGTCTAAAAGAATTTGACGTAAAAGCCCTCTGCTCACTGGCATAGCTGCCCTCTCTGGTACTCGGAGCCATGACTCAAGAAGTCACGCCCTCCGTGCCTAACTCTTAAGTAATTACAGTGACATGATGCTGTCACCACCAATTACTTGCTGGCATGCTTGGAGAGGTTGTACACTGCTCTGAATGGCCAGCTGCTTTTTTTCTGCTTGGGGAAAAAAGCGATCCACCATTTAGAGTGCTGTGCAACTGCTCCAAGCGGTTGCAAGGGGTGTGTGTGCAGGAGAAGGTACTGTATTGAAGAGGAGGCCTCCTCACCACTGCAGTATCTTCTCCTGCACCCCCTTCGCGATGCCTCACCCTCTCATGGGCCCACAGGTCAGATGAGGCATCGCTGTCACCCTCTCAAGCGTGGTACCCGGGGCCCTGTACCCCCAACCCTCTTAGTTATGCTAGTGCTTTTGTTTTGAGGGGTTCCATGTGCACATGCATGCATGGGACCCCCAAAGCTTCTCCTTTTCCATGTGACTGGGCAGAGAGGAGGGAGTGAGAAGCAGCATCTTTTTCTTTTTATCTATTCTCTTTCACCCTCAGCTCCATCCATCTCTGGCTTCTTTTCTCTTTTCATCTCCATCACCTGACACAACTTAACCAAATTTTCTGTTAACTTCACCTTCTACCAAACTTACAGAAAGTAGTAGAGCCTTCTCAGATTGGTTTTTTTTTTTTTTTTTTTTTTGCATGGCTATGCCAGCCCTTAAAGTTTGATCCTTTTTATTAAGAAATCTAAATGAGTGGGATTTATAGTCTTGATTTAACTTTAATAATAAAAAATGGTTAAAAGCCACTGCAACCATTTATTGAAGCTGTTGAAAACTTCATCTGCCAGACAGACCTTTAAATTGACTGCTTCCCTCTTCCTCCCAGAATAGTTTCCGTATTCAAAGTTAAATCACAGGAGTATAGTGTCATCCCAATGACAGAAGGGACAGTAAAGGTGGATGGAAACATTGTTAAGGAGTGCCTCAGGAATGTAAAGTAACTGAGTATCAGTGCCTTTTCACTGTTGGCCAGACCTTGATTCTGGGAATGGATAAGGCATTTTGCTGCTTCAGTGCCCAAGATCAGAAGCCCAGAGCTTTCTGTTTCCCCTGCTTTGACCCTCTTCCTTTATTTAAACACTGTAAGGCTGCGGTTTTCAAACTCTCAGTTTGAGTTCGGGAGTTTGAAACCCGCAGTAAGTCTTTGCGGGGGTGGGGGGGAGGCAGCAGGGGCAGGGGGAAGGGGCAGGGGCGTGATTGCCCCAGTCCCCCTTTCCCTGACCTGGGGAGCCCTGCAGGCGCTTGTGCAGGCCTCCCCACACACAGGGACGGCTGCTGCAGGGACTGGAGGGTGCACCCCAGTCCCTGCAGCCCTGCTTCCGGTCGTGCTCCGCTTCTGGTTTTGCGGAGTGGGGCAAAATCGCTCCGCTTTCACTTTCCCTGACCTGGGGAGCCCTGCCAAAGGTTGGTCAGGGCTCCCTGCACCCCTGGGAGGCTGCAGGAGGCTTGGGCAAGTGCACCCAAGCCCCTGTAGCCCCCTGAGCGACGCGATCCACAGGATCGCGCCGCTGCCTTCCCCCTGTCTCCTGGCTGCCCCCGCCCTTAAGGGGGCAGAGGCCAGGACCCACAGCCTGGGGCGTCGCAATGCCCCAGTTTGAATACCACTGCTGTAAGGCTTCAACTGAGCGGAATGATTTAATACTGCTTAGATCCCTCAACTCAGGCTGCTTGACACAAGAACTAGAACAATTTCTCATTACCGTTTTCTGCTGGCTCCTTTCTGCACTTTTGGGTTACTGCCCTACTGGTACTATTAGATTCACTTTTGGTACAAGCAGCTCTACTATTATTTTGCAATTATTTGCCAATATCATTGAATTTTTTGATGCTTACATATATTGACAACATCGTATAGTTTTGATAGCTATTTTTGTACACTGTTCTACGGGCAGCTCAATCCTAAGGTGCTGTTGTGCTAGCACAGATGTCCCTGGGTCCAAGGGTCACAAACATGCCATCAAGCACATTTGCATTTACTCAGCAGCCAGCAGCATTGGCACAAAGGCATGTGCCAGTGCTGGCTGGCATAGGTAAGTGTAAGTTGGGTGGCATGGGAATCGGTGGGAGAGGGTGACTGGAGGGCACTTGGAATGCAGGGGGCATTTTGGGATGGGGGACAGCGGAACAGGGGAGGATTGGGCTTGGAAGAGGGTGGGGTTGGTGGCGGCAGCACATGTTGCATCCTAACCCCCTCTCCTGGGCTGGGCAGACCTACATGGTTTTATCAGATTTGCACCAGCTAAATAGCTGGTACAGATCCAAGAAGCCCCACAGGGGTGGCTGGGGCTTGATATGGAATAAGGGAAAATATACCCTTACCCCAAAGTGACCTCCAGCCACCTCATAACCTGCATAGGATACAGTGCTAGTGCAGGTTAGGATTGCGCTGTGAGGCTAGCACATTCAGCAGCATTGTAATCTGAGCCCAGATCAATCCATTCTCTCAATAAAATATGGAGTAAATGTGCATACCCCCCTACTACTCTTTATGAAATATAGCACTTATGGATTCAGTGTCCTTAAAGATGATGAGTAATCTCAAAAATGGACACTCATAAAGTGAACAATTAAGGGTGCAAACCTAACCTGTGCTGGAACAGGCAGGCCAGAAGACCTGCGCTGTATTCAGTTCAGGTTTAGTACAGGCTGGGGTCCAGCTTGGAGTAAGGAGAATCATTTCCCCATTTCCCTGAGCAACTCCCCAGGCAGCTCCATGGGGCTACTCAGATCTGCAGATGGCGCAGATTCAAGCAGTTTGTGTAATGCTGGGCTGTTCAGGATCGGGGTTAGGATCTGGCCCAAGTTCCTGGTCCCACCCCTGGCCTGGATTCAGTTTGCCCACCGACATGTCCACCACCTGCCCTGGAACACCCCTGGAACACCCTCCCCAAACCCCTGTGCCGGCAGAATGCCACTGGTGCAAACTTACACTGTCCTGGCATAGCTTGGGCGCAGCCAGGCCATCGCACATCTGTGCACCAGCCTCGCCTCCTTCCAAGTTGGTACAAATGTGTTTTACGGCATGTTTGTGATGGCCGGAGCCAGCACAAGGGACTTATGCTGGCTCAGGGGGAGGGGCTAGGATTGTGCTGCCCATTAACCTTGTTACATTTGGGAAATAGAGCAACATGGAATACAACACTGTGGAGAACCTTTGTGTCCTTTTATCTGGATGGGAACGGAATTGTTGCTGACTGGGATGGCCAAAGTGGTTACAATTTATTTCCTCATTATCAGATGTAATTGCTCCATTAATATGGAAATAAGACTGTCGTCTATAGATTCATCAGGGTGCATGTGGCAGTAAAACTGGGAGAATTGCTTAGGTTAAAGCAGAGAAAGTGAATATGTTTTTATCATTATATTTAAGATGAAAAGTTTTCTTACCACAAGACTGAAATTGTGGAATAGATTCTCTTTGACAAGCATGGAAACAAATATCTTCATTTGTTTTGAATATCAGCTGCATAAACCAAGGGAAGGCAGATATGCTAAAGACAACTAATATTTAACTTATTAAGATATGGGGATAAATACAAAATGAGAATTCGTCCCTCTGTGTCTTCACTTGCTTCTGTGCTTGATGATCCAAATACAGACTTGATATACACTTCCAAAAATTATCAAATATGGAGGAAGAAATGAAAGGATTATATAAATGGATGAACTTAATTGAAGAAAATTCCATGTAATGTATTCTCAAACTAAACTCAAAGAGGAATGAATCCTTCATTGTTTGCTTATATTCAAATTAGATCACATTTTAATACTGTGTTACATGTGATAAATCAGCTAATAAATATCTCAATGTTATGAAATGATTCCATACAAAACAAAAACAGATTTAATTTAACCCAATTTTATAAATTTTTGATAATAGTAAGTGTTAATTTAGTGAAATAATAGATGGTGAAGTGGGCATAGGATATTGGAGATAATATCCTATGGTTTATATGAGAATATTTACAGACAATCACAAATCGCCCATAAATCATTCATAAACTATTTAAGGAAAACCAACCAATTTTTTTCTTTAAACATGAATATGTGAAACATTGTTGTAAGATGCTTTCCTGGTATATATTAATGTTTTCCTGGCATTAACAAACAAACAAACAAACAAACAAACAAAAACCTCACATTTAAATGAAAGATCTTACAAAAATGCAATGATGACCAGTTGTATATGAGTAAAAAACAACAGCAAATATGGGATGTACATAAAAGAAATTGGACTCTTACACATATCTGTAGTAATCATTTATTATATTTTCTGATACAAATCTGCTTCCTTTTCTCATTAGCAATAATCTTAAAAATCAGGAAAAGTCATTGTAAGGTATATTTTCTTGCAATGTTTGCAGTTGGAAAAGTCAGGCTAGGGGTTACTGGGAAGATCAATAGCTTTCACTGAGATCACCTAAGACTGAGAAATCCTAGACAGGAAAAGGTTGACTTGAGAAAGTTTCTCCTCCTGGTTATAAAAGGGCACCCTAATCTGAGAGGGATGCCTCCTAAAATCAAACAATAGTGAAAACTGAGCAATCTGGGAAAGTGCGGCCAACCACTGTTGAGGAATCGAGACCAGGTAGGCAATAGAAATAATGAGAAGTTTATTAACAGATGGGAATAAACTACTGTACTAGGCAAAATGATATAAACGGTAAGGGGGGATCCAAAGATTCAAAAGCAAGACATCTCAAAAGCAAATCAGGATTGATCATGTGGGAGGGGTTCGCAATATTGGGCACAATGCTTAAAGAAAAAGTAAAAAAAAAGAAAAAAGATAATGTTCCTGAATGCAAAATACAGGATATTTTCCTATGCTATTTGCACTGCCAGGAGACAAAGAAGAGAATTTGGTTACTGCACTCTTACAAGTAGTGAGAGAGTAGAGAAAAGAGTGAGTCTTTCATTATGGAGACAGAACATCAGCAACAAACCAAAGGCAACAACCTTGAGCATTCCTGTGCATTAAAAAAACACACACAAACCTTAGGTCTGCTGATGTCATAGGATTAGCTGATTGGATGCCATAAGACCCCCTGAGCATCCCAACCCATCACTTTACATAACCAGATGGGTTTGGCTGCCCAGTCAGATTGGCCAGAATCCTAAAGGAACTACAGATCTGAGATCCACATAATACTGATATTGGATGCCATATGGCCTTTCTGTAATGGCCCTGAATCCGAAAAGAAAGGAAGGAAGGAAGGAGGGTGTTGCAACTGCTTTTTAGGATTCTGAGATCTTACATAAGCCTCTGGGGCTGGAATTAGAAAAGTTTATAAGATAAAAATGGGGAAATATGGGGAAGTGCAACTATTTTTGCCACAGAAAGTATTTATCCTCCTAACATTTTGAAATGTTTTATGCATCTTTAGAGGGACTACTTATATGGTACTTGTTCCAACACTGAGAGTGCAATCCAGAAGTGTTCTTAGGCCGGTGTGAGTCCCTTGTGCTGGCCTGGGGTTGCTGCAAAATTGCTGTAAGACCCTGCTGCGATTTGAATTCAGCCCAGCTGCGCTGGCAGAAGGATGATTTCACGCCAACCAAATTAGGCCAATGCGGGAGATGGGGAGGGTGAGGGGAGCACAATTGGAGCATTGCAGGGTAGGGGGAGGGCGGACAGGCCAGTGGAAGGATTGGACTCAGGAGGGGGGTGGCACTTAGGTTGGATCCTAATCCCCCTGCTGGGCAGCCTGGCCTTACACCAGGCCACTTGGATCTGCGCAGGTCTGAGTAGCCCCATAGGGAAGCTGCCAATCACAGATTAAGGAGAATGAATTCATCTTACTCTGAGTTGCTCCAGGGTAGGTTAGGATTGGGCTGCCCAATTAATATCTGTGTTGGAATAACGAATGTATTTTGCTACACAGAAGTATAAGGAACTTTCAACGGATCTCATGAAGATCACAAAACCAGTCTGAGAACTTTGCATATGTGGGCCATGAATGGTTCAGTTCAATGGGTGTGAATTTCATATGGAAGAGTATTCAAGTTCTTACACTTGAAAATGCACACCATAATGAGAAAACAAATTCCTGGTTGTGAGATATTTACTTTCTTGGAGGGTCAATGTTCTTTCACATCAGAGGGTTTAAGAACTTCAGGATTTGGTCCTATCTAAATCTGAATGCAAAACTATAGGCTGTGTGCCTAGTGGTGCTTCCACATAGCAACGTCCCTTGGGACTACAGCACTGAGAAGGGAAATTTATCATAAAATATCTCAGGGAAGAGGCAGTTCCTTTCATAGGATTCAGAGCTTCAGTGGTTGGTTAAGAGCCATGCCATCCATGCCATCCTAGCAGCACTCAGAATGTGAGAGTCACAGTGCTAGCTTGAGGCTCCTGCCTCCATTTGCACACTTACAGGACACATTACATAGTTCTAGTTTCACAAAACCCTCTTCCATAGATGCAGGCAGCTCATACTATTAGCACATTAACATCACACCAAAGCTGTGAGGCTGGGTGATAAGAGCAATAGATGTCTCGGTTTCATGCAACAGCCTGATTCTTTTAGTCCAACTCTATGACACACATTTGGGTCCTGAAATAAGAGCATTTTTAAACATAGCCCTCGACTATCACTTTACACCTATGCACCAGCCTTGTGTATTATAATTTGTAAAATGTTTTGGGATTCAGCTAGACGCAATATGTAATATAAACATCAACTAGAGTTACTGCCTTTGGGAAAGCCATGGAAACTAACAGCAGAAAGCGGCAGCCAAGGTTTTTAAACGGAATCATGCACTTGAGTCTGTATTTAGCTACCTAGTGGGAATTTGAGAAGTGTCACCTTGTGAGCTGGAGTGCAGAACTTCCACTTTGTCCTCCTTTCTTGCTTTGTGCAGGCTGATAAAAAAAACAACAACACCCTGGTGTTAGATTTGCTAATGAGGTAGCTTTCCATCCCCCTGGCCAATCAATGGCCCAGTCATAACGCATGAGTGAGTTCACCGCAGTTTCCCCAAGGACCACCTTGAGGATTAGTCATCTCTGGAACACTCGACAAAACATAGGAGTGTGATCTTGCAGGATAGCAGCAGAACCAGAAGTGGAAGCAGAGCCACATAAGAGAGATATACGAAGAGTCAAATCTAACCAAATCTTTCTGTCACGGTAACTGTTTCAAGGGCATGCAAATCAGAGTCATTTGGGTGCCTTCTGTTGTTGGTTTCCCATGAACTACTTCCTTGGGGTCCTATTTGTTTTGATTTTAATTCTTATATAAGAACTGTCTATTTTTATATAGACTGTATTTAACTTTGCGCAATATTTCATTCTGATCTGTTAGCCAGGCCTCTAGACCAGTGATTCTCAAACTGTGGGTCACGATCTGATTTCTGGTGGGTCACGAGAAGCTGACGGCAGCCATCTTGGAAGATGGCAAAAGACCTAGGCGACACCATTTTGGAAGTGGGCAAAGCCTGGGCATCGCCATTTTAGGCTTCCCGGCATTGAGATGTAACTAAGAGTGGCTTACACATGTGCAAAGAAAGCAGCGTGCCACTTTTCCCCAGAAAGTGTGCTACTGCCTTCCAGCTGGACCTCCCTCTGCAATTGGAAGCTTCCATCAGGGGGGCCAATCGCAGAGTACAGGCTTGGATTGCAGGCAAAGAAGGACTGGGAGAGGCATGGATAAGCCAGCCAGGCCTCTCCCCACCAACCTTTGTCAGCTTGGCTGCCTTGATAGGATGGGCTGCCTCAGGGTTGCAAGACAGAGCAGCTCTCCCCCCCCCCCCCCGGCAGCCGGACTGGGTTGGAAAGTGTAGGCGGAGACCTGAACACAGGGCTTGGTTGAGTAGAGGCAGACCCGTGTGATCTCCCCTCTTGTGAGCCTGCCTTGAAAGCAGCATCACCGCCGCCACCACCCCACTGGCCACCACCCCATGGCCGTTCTCTGCATCACACCCTCTCTCCCTCTCTGAAATCGCCTGGAAGCTACGATCCTTTCCTGCCCTGGCTAGTATGTCCTCCCTTTATATCTTTGCTGGGGTGAGGGGGGATCAAGTGGGCCTCTCAGAGGCCAGGGTTTCCCACCTGTTGAGGTCCACTCCTCAGGCCTTCAGATCCCTCTTGCAGATGTCCTTGTATCGCAGCTGTGGTCTACCTGTAGGGCGCTTTCCCTGCACGAGTTCTCCATAGAGGAGATCCTTTGGGATCCGGCCATCATCCATTCTCACCACATGACCGAGCCAACGCAGGCGTCTCTGTTTCAGCAGTGAATACATGCTAGGGATTCCAGCTCATTCCAGGACTGTGTTGTTCGGAACTTTGTCCTGCCAGGTGATGCCGAGGATGCGTCGGAGGCAGCGCATGTGGAAAGCGCTCAGTTTCCTCTCCTGTTGTGAGCGAAGAGGCCATGTCTCGCTGCAGTACAGAAGTGTACTCAGGACACAAGCTCTGTAGACCTGGATCTTGGTATGTTCCGTTAGCTTCTTGTTGGACCAGGCTGTCTTTGTGAGTCTGGAAAACGTGATAGCGGCTTTACCGACGTGTCTGTTTAGCTCGGTATCGAGAGAAAGAGTGTTGGAGATCATTGAGCCAAGGTACACAAAGTCATGGACAAGCTCCAGTTCATACGCAGAGATTGTAATGCAGGGAGGTGAGTCCACATCCTGAACCATGACCTGTGTTTTCTTAAGGCTGATCGTCAGTCCAAAATCTTGGCAGGCCTTGCTAAAATGAATCATGAGCTGCTGGAGATCTTTGGCAGAGTGGGTAGTGACAGCTGCATCATCGGCAAAGAGGAAGTCACGCAGACATTTCAGCTGGACTTTGGACTTTGCTCTCAGTCTGGAGAGGTTGAAGAGCTTTCCATCTGATCTGGTCCGGAGATAGATGCCTTCTGTTGCAGTTCCAAAGGCATGCTTCAGCAGGAAAGCGAAGAAAATCCCAAACAAGGTTGGTGTGAGAACACAGCCCTGCTTCACTCCACTTCGGATGTCAAAGGGGTCTGATGTGGAGCCATCAAAGACAACAGTGCCCTTCATGTCCTTGTGTAAAGACCTGATGATGCTGAGGAGCCTGGGTGAACATCTGATCTTGGGGAGAATCTTGAAGAGGCCGTCCCTGCTGACCAGGTCGAAAGCCTTCGTGAGATCTATGAAGGCTATAAAGAGTGGCTGTTGTTCCCTGCATTTCTCCTGCAGTTGTCTAAGGGAGAATACCATATCAGTGGTGGACCTGTTGGCTCGGAATCCGCACTGCGATTCTGGATAGACGCTCTCTGCAAGTACCTGGAGCCTCTTTAGTGCAACTCGTGGTGGGTCTATTTCAATATTTTATTTTTAAGATATGACTTGATGCTACCATGGTATATGACTGCATTTGGGGAAATGTTACACATCTGTACTT
Organism: Tiliqua scincoides; assembly: GCF_035046505.1. Taxonomy (NCBI): domain Eukaryota; kingdom Metazoa; phylum Chordata; class Lepidosauria; order Squamata; family Scincidae; genus Tiliqua; species Tiliqua scincoides. The sequence continues at coordinate 158,065,347 of NC_089824.1, forward strand.
TTAACAGGCTACTATGTATATGCTTTTAACAGTAAATGGGACTTACTCCTGGGTAAGTGTGGGTAGGATCACAACCTAGAATTGTTAAAAAATTTCCTGCTTGATGATGTTACTTCTGGTCATGACATCACTTCTGGTGGGTCCTGACAGATTCTCAAAGTGCTAAAATTTTGAGAACCACTGCTCTAGATTGTTTCTTTGTCTCCCTTTCCCCCGTTGTACTGTTCTTAGCTTCCAAGTATCATCTATCACTCCTTTTCCTCCCAACTTCTATTTCTTTCAGCAAATTCTTTACCAAATTCTGCCCTTTTATGGTCCAAAGCTCCCAACTCCCATTATTCTGGTTTCACCATCTCTTTCTGTTTCATATCTCATTCTGTTACATAAATTCTATAAATAAATATCAATACAGCCCAATCCTATTTCCTACCAGCCCAGAGCATGCTGTGCCACTGATGGAGGGCACGCTGCATGCTATGGGCGGGGTGGACCAGTCAACCCAGAAGTGCTTTCTACTTATCTCTCGGTAGGCTGTAGGTCTCCTTTGCTGGCGTAAGTCTGAGAAGACTCCTGGGGGGAGTCCTGGGTCAGAAAAGAGGAGAAGGATCTCAGTGGTTAGGACTGGGCTGGGGAATGTTTTCAGAGAGTTCCAAGAGGGATAATCACCACTTGTCAGTCTCCGTCTTATACAAGCACAAGCCTCCCCTCCCAGTATTTGGTGATCAGGTGAGGGAAGAGCTATCATGCAAATGGCAACAAAGAGGGATCGGGAGGCATGGTTTAATCTAGTCAAAGACTTTACATTCTTTAGGGTCCAGTTACATCACAGGTACCCTGTGGCATTTCACTGCCCAGGGTTAGTATGTCTTAGTGTCCATGAAAAGAGTCCTAGGGTCCTTGTTCTATCACAGGACCCTCAGGGGCATGCCTTTTAGCATGAACTATGCCTCTGCCTGGGGTTCCCGGGAAGGGGTGGTGCCTGATCCTGGTCAGTCGGCCTTGGCTTGTAGAACCCTTGGCTGCCACCGGCCCACCATTCAGAGAGGTGCTGTGACCACATGGCCCAGATGGGGGGGTCACTGTCTGCCCAATGTGTGTAGGCTGAGGTCTCAGGTTCCTCTCGGTTTAGCAGCAGTGGTAGGGACCCCCCAGCATATGGTCTTCTCTTCCTGGGTTCTGCCCCTTCAGCCCGGGAGGCTGTTAGTCCAATGGTTAGATAGTCCAGTGGTGCCTCAGCCCCTTGGTCAAAGAGGAGCTCACTTGTGTTTTCTCAGACCAAACGGGTCCAGCTGAATGTCCTCCAAGGGACCCCAGTAGATCCTGTGGTGTGGACCTCCTTCCCCAGCTCTGGGGTCTTGGTCCACTTGTAACAATGATAGTAAATGGGACTTACTCTTGGGTAAGTGTGGGTAGGATTGCAGCCTAGGATTGTTAAAAAATTTTCTTCTTGATGATGTCACTTCTGGTCATGACATCACTTCTGGTGGCTCTTAATAGATTCTCGTTCTAAAGAGTGGGTCCCGGTGCTAAATTTGTGAGAATCACTGCCTTACACATTTATACTGAATTCATGGCTAGTAGAAGCACTAGCTTTGGGAGTGTGGCTAGGGAACATAATCCCACACCCTCTTCATGCATACATTGAATGCATTGTGTATGTGTCATGTGCACACACCTTCATTCATTCTCACATGGTAAGACCAAGAACAAGTGGAGAGTAATAGTTGGATATTACTATTTTTAATATGCTGGATATTATTATCACCTTGCTATCACTTTATACCATCTTTGTGCCTATAATTTAGTCTTTAATTTAATACGTTATTTAAAATATTTAGCCAACATGTACATTTATAAATCTAGTGGTTCTGCACACAAAATGGAGGGCGTCTTCTTCCAACTGCTAACTTCAGTTCCCTGTTAAAGTCAAGACACAAGCACCTGCAACCAGAAGGGAAAATTTGTAACTGATGTGTGTGCACATGGAATCTTTGGTTCCTGGTCCTTGGATCCTAGCCAAGATTTCTAAATTTGACAGATTGCCTCCTGAAGCAGTGCTCAGTGAAAATTCCCATTAAAAGCATAACAAAAGCAATATAGGACAATAGTCATACCCTTATTGTGTAAATACCTGGTTACAGCAGGGCCTATTGAGTGCATATTTTGATCTTCTTGCTTCTTTTCTGCTCTACATTGTCAGATGGCTGCTATTCAGGACTCTTTAATAATTCTACATGCCTCTTCCTGTGTCATTAGGACATTAACTGCCAGGTTTCGTAGCTTAGTCCAGAGTGCATTTGAGTTCAATGAATAGCGCTAAGGTTCACTGAGGTTTATAGTTACAGGAATGGCAAGCACAGTAGAGAGAAACCACAGATGGAACCATATGGTGCTCCACTGAGCAGACACCTAGGAATGCTTTCTAGTGATATGGGCCCAAACACTACAACACTAGTAAGCTTTACAAATGTAGTATGAGAATGGAAATTAATTTTCATTTCAGCTGCAAATGAGACATTTCAGAATGAAGCCACAGACACCTTAAATCAGAAAGATGAGCATGAACAAAAGACAACAAGCACTACAAAAAAGCATAGCTCTTTTAGGAAGCAGGTTCAAAATCAATACAAATAACATGAAACAGCCAATAAAATAAATTGCATTAAAAGCAAACACTGAACGTGGGATATATCTAACTGAAGGACAAAGGCTGAGCTTGTCATTATGGAATAAATAACACTGATGGGGCTTTTTTTTTTTTTTTTGGCATAGTCCTTCAACAGCATTGTCCTACAGCAAGCAATTATCAATGGAATGGTTATTGACTTTTACTGGTTGTAACAGGAAGACTGTTCCGTGGCCAGCACTTTTATCAACACTGAATTCAAAGTCGAGATGGAGTTCAACATGCATAACTGACTAGGCCTGCAACTATAAAGGGGCTCAGATATTGACAAGAGACAGGAACTCATAAGTCTAAAGAATGCTTCATAACAGGAAATGCATTTTCTGCTGTTTGAGACAGAACAGTCTGTGAATTGCACTTCCAGAAAAACAGAACACAAAAAAACTGAGCATTATCTCTAAAATTCATTTACAAGGGGAGAGATAATAACGTGCTGCTTTAAATATAGGCAGTGCCTGCTCACCAATAAAGTTTCATCATCTTGAATAATTTAAGACAATATGAGTATTATCTCATTGCAAATTAAAGAGGAAACTTGAAAAATGGGGAGACCCCTGCTTGGGGCTGATGACTATGTAATGCTGTGAATGATTAGAGATGTTCTTCAGGGAATCCGTGGAGAAGTTATTCTTGAATATTATAAAGAACCTGACTTATTAAAGATGCATAGTTCCCTATCTGTAAAGCAACACACAAACCAGGGCAGAGAAAAGCCATTGAGCAATGCAGGAATATGTGCTAATGTTTCAGAAAATGGAATTATTAACCATAGCACAATGATGCACGGAGGTTGCTGGATGTTGCCTGCTGTTCAGTCCCCCTTGAAATTATGTTTATTTGCTGAAGTTGGTTTCTGTTTGATATTCCGTGGGAGGAGGGAATTTTTCTATGCTTGAACCCAAAATTGCTTAGGCTGTGTCCTTTTAACTCTTGTTTGTGATACTACGGCGGCGGTGGCAGAAGCAGCAGTAGCAACAGCAGCGCACAGTTGCTAGCTAGGTAGCTTATTATTATGGTCACACTCCAGCACACAGCTTACTTGTTGGAACTTTCCAGAAATATTGCACTGCAGTCATTTTCCTCGCCGTTATGCTAATGGAATCAGGAAAATCAATTGTCCTTAAGGAACAGGGGAATGAGATGTGCTGTAAATGCCACAGGATGAGTGATTGGTTGATTGCAGGGATGGTGATTCAAACGCGTCTCATCTCTACATTATCCTGATGAATTTTTATGGCCCTGCCTTTTTTTCTTCTATAGCTGTGGAGGAAGGTTTATGGCTTGCAGCTTTTTAGTTGATTGAATGCAGCTGGCATCGTTGCAGCGCAGAACAAATAGGTGCTTTTTCTTTACGGCCTTAAAAAATAGATTGAAGAAATTGCACACCAACATTTTTGCAACAAAAGCATTCCTTTCCCCCCCCCCCCCCTTAAATGCAGATATTTTATGAAATTACATTGGCAAAAATCTCCATGGTAGAAGAAAAGGTAAAAAAATATATGCTTCAGATTCTAAAGACACCTAATATTGTTCATTTTTATTCTGATCACAAAGATCATTAACGGGAGTTTCATTAGTATTCATTTTGGTTCAATGTATTTTAGTTCTGTTTTGTATGGGGGAAAAAACCAGAAAGAAAAAACGACCTCTTTCAAATTTACATTATTGTTTTGCACTTGATTTTTCCCCCCCTGCAGGACTTTATCAGTTTTGGGGGCAATTTGTCTCTAGGAAATAACATGAAGATGAAGGATAAAGCATCCCCTCCCCCAGGGATACTTTCTTGTTCAAATTCACACACCCTGGTGCCTGTTTTAAATATATCCAACCACAAATTTCCAGCATCACATGTGATTTGGCCCTTAATATTTTTCTGTAACTATTTCAGATGTTATGTGCAAAATAGTAAAGATAACTGATTCAACTCAAATTATAAGTCTCTTTTACAGTATAAATAGCATTATATACTGTACCTGGTCTTACTGAATTGAATTAAATAACACAGGCAATTGGCTCTAGGAGGACTGAATTTGCTGACAACTACACAAAGCACTCAGGAGCCTTCTATCTGCGTCACATGGACAACCCAACACAACTAAACTGTGTTGGTGCAGCCAGGCCACATGGCCTGCACTGCATCCAATGTCGCTTAGGAGCCGGTTGGAGGTCTCTGCAGGGTAAGGGTAAATATTTCACCAAGTAAAGCCCCAGCCACCCTTCTGGGGCTTCTCAGATCCATGTCAGCTATATACCTCTGGCGTAAATCCGGGAAGCCTATGTAGGACTACCTGACCCAGGAGTAGGGGATAGGATACGGCAGAGAAGGCTTGCTTAATGCTGCCTTACTTGTTGATGCGCTAGGCTCTCCTCCTTCCACTCCATTCCCTGGATTGAAAAAGGAAAAGGGGGGACAGAGCATTTCCACTTTCTTCCACACTTCCTCTTGCATTCTGTCCCCCTCTTTCTCTACCAGTCCGAGTAGGGTGAACAGAAGTGGGTCACCAATCTCAGTTGATCTCAAGGACAGGCAAACATGTGTCTGAGCATGTATCTGAGAGTGTGTGAGATGCCACCGTAGTCCTGCCATGCCCAATGATTCCAAAAAGGACAGCACTTAAAAAATTCAGGTCTGTATTGCAGGTGGCACAGAATGGTTGGACTCTGGCAATGACCAGAGAGCTGTAAAGAAAACAAAGAACCACAGGCACAAACTTTAGGGATCTTCACTATTTGTACTTTTGTACTTCTCTCACTAATTTCAATGAGATTTATGCAGGAGAAATCCTTGGTGGAGTTGAGTGTTTCCTCCAACAAAATTATCCCTTTTAAGAGAAACTTACACCTCGACCATGATCCTAATTTTGTGTACTCATAAGTCACATTGAATTCACTAAGATGTACTTTCAAGAAGTTTTGGTGTGACTTGCACCAACATGGGATGAAGAAGAGGATTGGGCCCAGGGAGCCCAATCCTAACCTACTCCGCATCCAGGGCAGGGTTGGGGCCTGTTGTGGCTCAGCCCAGGGTAAGGGGAATTCCTTCCCCTTACCCCAGGTAAAACTGCAGCAGTCCCAATGGGGATACTCATATCTGTGCCACCTCAAGAGATGCACAGGTCTGCCTGGGATTGGGGTTAGGATGCTGGATCCTTGTCCCACCCTGCCACTCACCCACAGCTTGCCCACGGGCCTACCCGCGGCCTGCCTTCCTGCCCTAGCCCCAAAATGCCTCCATCCTGCCCTCTACCCACCACCCCAGACTTTCACATGGGCAACCCAATTTGACCGGCACCGGCTTACCTTTGTGCAGGCCCAACAGGGCTTGAGCTGGCCTATGGTGGCCGGCACATCTCCGTGGGCCACCCTCCCTACTCTCTCGGTGGCACAAAAGTGCCTTATGGCACTTTCACGACACTGTTGGGCCAGCGCAAGGAAATTGCACCAGCCCATCTAGTTGGGATTGCAGCCCATCTCGGTTGGGATTGCACCCGTAATCTTTTAACCTTTTCTCAACATCCAGCAAGGTTAATAACTTGTGTTTTGTTTTTTTTTAATTAAAAGCTCCATGATAGAAAGCTCATGCCTCATGGGAAAGATTCTTTGCTGAATGGGGTCAAATTCATCTCGCCAATCAGCAGCCAGATAGAGGTTTCTGCAACATCATGATCACATGGAGAGAATGAAGGGTAAGGCCATCCCCATCTGTTGATCTCAGAATCTGATACCCTCTGATTGGCTTCATGCATTTGCTACCATTTGTGGCATAACGACAACCATACATTTCTAGATGTTCCAGTGTTCCTGACTTTAGAATGTTTAAGAATTGGAAAAGCAAAGAGGTTTATAAATCTGAGGTTTAAAATGTTTTGGATTTAATTTCACAAGCATGCCACAGATTCCTACCATCCCCAGGATTGGGCTCACACTTTTTGTTTTATAATACATTTTAAAATCGTTGAAACCTTAAAGCATATTTTTTCATAACAGATTATAAAACATATGCTGGAGAATATCAGCGCAGGTGAAATTAAATTGGTAGATATACCTTGTGCTTTAAGTAATTCTCAGCTATCAGCAACAGTCTAGTAAACAGCACAGGTGAATGTTCCTCAGACTTCCCTTAGGAGAGACAATAATACAGTACTTTTTATTTCACCAGATGTCATGGATATTGATAACACAGTTTTGGTACTTGCTGTTTTATTTTTGATTCTTTTCGTTTTCCTACCTATTTTGCACAATCTTTTTCTTGACTTATTTTCTGTCAAAATATGATATGATGAATAAACTGCAAAATGCTCACTCACAAAAAGCAATTTTTAAATTAACAAAGGCAAAGGTTATCCAATTTTACTTCCCAAAGATTGCAATCTCAGTCCTTAACACACTCTCATTGAAATCAAAAGGAGTTGAAAGCAGAGCGCATATGAAGAGTCAGATAATCTAGCCAGGTATTGTGTACATGGTGGCAGCAGCTCTTGGGGGTTCAGACATGTGTATTCCGCAACTCTACACAGAGATGCCAGAGACCAAACCTGGAGTCTTCTGCATGGGACAGCCTAATTCTAAGGTGCCCTTATGTACAAGATGGGGCAAGGCGCTTAATGGCGATCACAAATGCCACCCAAGTGCAAGTGGTGTGCAGCAGCCTGCCAGTGAATCTGCTGTGTCCTCCAGCAAGTCAGCACGGGAGGTGGGTGGAACAGAGTGGGGAGGGGAAGGCATAGGGAGGAGATGGGGTGGAATGTGGGATGGAATTTGGACTGGAAGGAGCTGTACTGGTGGCAGTGATGCCACCAATATCCTATTCCCCTGCTAGGCCTGAATTCACTTTCCCAGGTACACTTAGACTTGCACCAGCAAAATCACAAAATCAAATAGACCTGTTCTGGTGCTAGAGGCTTACCCCTGGGTAACGCTCTGATGGTATGGCTGCATCAGCAGGGGTGGAGGACAGGACTGGGCCTTAAGCCATGTGCTATGATATTGAGTGATGGTTTTTTCTAACTGTGTGTTACATGAAAGATCGGTCATTGATTTCCTGAACATTTTCTATCTACTACTGAAATGAAGCTGCAAGCAATTGCCAGTCTGTTTGACTCATGACTCTGTGTGTGTGTGTGTGTGTGTGTGTGTGTGTGTGTGTGTGTGTGTGTGAGAGAGAGAGAGAGAGAGAGATTAACCCTTTCCATAAGTATTGTTTTCCTGATCAAAATCGCTTCCTTTAAGCTATTGTTTGCTCGGTCAAAGAAAACATCACAGCAACCAGCGATTTGAAGGACAACTTTGTTTGAGAAAGAGGGGCAGTGGTCAAACCTGGACACACATGCATGTGCACACACATACCCAAACAGCCTGGAAGCCTGCTGTGGCCACATATTAGGGGATCAGTCCTAGATCTCCTGCACATTTGGTTTGACTGCATCCTTTCTTTTTATGGGTAAGATTGTGTGCACTTGACCAGCTCTTATACTGGCTGCAGCTTGTCATACCGACCAACTGCAAAGCCCTATGCTGTGGATCTTTATAGGAATATTGCACCACATATCCACATGCATGATTAACAACAGAGCAGCTGATTCTAACTGAATTGTGTGGATGCTAGGCAGCGTGCGATGACATTTGAAAGCATCTCATTAGCCGTTTATGAGCAGAGGGCTGTATGCATCTCATGTATCTACATGTGGTGTCATTCAGCCCATACAAAATTTTGGTTTCCTGCAAATCTTTGCTTGCTTTCTTTGTAAATTAAGCAAATTTCTGGCCCTCATTCATCTGGAAAACGGTTTCAAGATGCAAAACACAAACAGCTCATCGCATGGTGAAATCTTTCCTGGGATGTACCATGTCAGATAGAAGTGGGGAGATTTCATGTCCAAATGTGCTCTCTCTCTCTCTCTCTCTTGCATATAGTAGATTTGACAAGAGGAAGCAGAGCTCCAAGTAGTGAGGCCTCAAAAACTGATTATTAGCTGGTTTAGAATGAGAGTATGAAACTGCAATGCAGAATACAAAATTATGGAAAAAGCATTATAGCTTATAATGCTCAGTTTATAATGCTCAGAATCAAGTACCATTCCTCAGGGAGTTATCCTCTGGATTAGGATGTCTACAGAACATTTGAGCATACACAAGCCAGAAAGGAACCCTGAACCACACAGTTCATCCTGACATAGCTAGATTTACCCTGGAAATCTACATATCCCAGGGGGTCCATAATGCTTGGAACCTGACCTGGCCCAGCCACAAAGCCTGCTAAAGCAACTGTTTAGATATTAGGCTGGGAAAGGCTAGTTGGCTATTGTGAGGGAGTACCAGCATGTGTGCTTTTGGGTGCACACTGGTGTGGAGGGTGGCAGAAGCTGGCACTGCCTTGGAAGGAACATCAACTTGGGTTGCCCCTGCTTGGGTCACTGCAGTTTCAGTGTTCCAGGTACCAGGGAGAAATGGAGAACTAACTTGAGTGGTTGCCCACACGCTTTGATAAGAGTGGTTGCCATATTGGTGCTACCATCAGGTAAGCTTTGAGGGGCGAGGACAGCAATGCAGAGCTCTAGAACTCACGGGTAGAAGACTTGGAAAACTCACAGAGGGTTTCATGGGGAAGGCACTGGGGCTATGTCAACTTTTCAGTGGTGTCAGCAGGAGTGCAGTGGGGTTTTTGAATTTCAGAATGGGCGCAGAAAAGTACTGAATATGTTCTTTTTCGTTTGGGAGAAAATTTCATATTAACTGAGCCCATTCTGAACCAAACTGAAGAGAGTTGACATTTTGACTACATTATAAGCAGTTTGTCTAGGCCAGGGGTGTCAAACTCATTTCATGTAGTGGGCCAAATAGCATTCATGGTGCCTGCTGAGGGCCAGAAGTGACATCATTAAGCAGGCGGTGACATCATTAAGCAGATGATGGCCAACACTTTGTTCTCATGTAGAAACTCATTAGCTGCAAATGACAGTAGAGAAAATGTGCAAATCTTGTTCATAATTTCAAGATATGAGAGAGCCCAATGGGAAAGCTCAATTATAATGGGGGGGCGGATAAATTGCTTCCAGAGGCTGCATCTGGCCCATGGGTCTTATGTTTGACACTCCTGGTCTAGGCCTTGCCTATTATTCAAATGAAAGTCAACCTCATAATTTGCATAACTGATTCTGGGTTTCCTTGATCAAATGCTTGCTCTTTTATGCTGCAAGTACATGCTACACTATCTGCAACCTCTGCCTAGCTGAAGCAGGAGCTGAGGAAATGGGGCCCTTAGAAAAGTACATTGCCATAGGTTGCTGAGGACTGTGAAGAACATTTATATGTGTTAGTGATGTTTATAAAGTGTCAGATCTGATTTTGCAGAGCTTTCATGTGGCTATTTTTACACAGAGCACAGCCCTCGAAGTTAGAAAGACGAATGAACAAGATTCATGATAGGGACATTGATTTTCTTTGTGCTCGGTTATAAAATACATCTAAATGCAAAAGATCAGCTAGATATCTCCTTACTCCTTCTTCTTGTCACCCTGTATCAGAGATTGTTATGCATATATTGGTACATTAAATCGTAGCAGTGGAGGGAAGCATAGCCATACATCTTTCTGTGCATATTTAATATAATACACCATGTCAGCAGAATTTGCATTAATTATGTAAGGGGCAATTGCAAACTGAGGGACTGAGCAGACTTCATCTCCGCACAAAAGCTGCATATATATGGTAAAATAAAGTAAATGTGTACTTGACCATATGATGCTGTGGGATCAGGATTTCCTTACAATGCATTAACTAACGTATAATTCAAGCAATGGACTTTATGCAACTACAATGGCTCTTATGGAGTGCTTTGTTCATTATTCCCCACATAGTTTACCACAACATTTTGTATTTGTGACATTTGCATCTGATCATTCCTGCCAGCTGAGTGTTGCATTTATGGTATCCAGGGCTGGTGTCCCATCCAGGCAGTAGCAAGACGTGAGCCTGCTTCATTTCATTTTGGAGACACAACATGATCTAGGGCCCAATCCTATCCAAATGTCTAGCACCAGTGCAGCCCTGAGGTAAGGGACCAAATGATATTGATAATGATAATAACTAGGTATTTATATACCACCTTTCTGGTCATCGGATTACTCCTCTGACTTTATTCTAGGCAATTTACATAGGCAGGCATTTCTAAATCCCTCAAGGCGATTTTTACAATCAGAGAGGTTCTCTCTTTCAAGAACCAACATTTCAGAATGGATCTTCCTGGTTTGGTTGCACTTCTGGCCTCCAGTTCTCCCACACAGACTGACAAGCAGCCCCATCTCTCACATGGAGGGCAGCCAAGATGCTTCTTGCTCACACCCAGAGCAGGTGGAATCACTCAGCTTGGCTTGTCAGCTGCTTCAAGGTCTCGCCATTCTCAGCCGTTCAGGGAGCTGCCGGTGTCCTTGAACTGGCGACCTTCTGATGTTATCTTCCGGCTAATGGAGGCTCTACCCTCTAGACCAGACCTCCTGACCAAATGTTCCCATACCTTGAGGAGGCCTCAGTGATTGCCTCCCCATCAAAGGATGGAGCACACACCATTGACACCACTACACTGGCCCTGAAAAATGGAATAGGATTGGGCCCCTGGTGTCTTCAGACCATTCTTTCAACCACTGATGCAAATTCATGTGTATTTCAGTCGACAAGATTTAAGGCTGTTTTTCAGTGACACAAGAACCCTCCCCTCTCTTTTTCACTGATGAATATTGGTAATGCCTCATAGGATGCAGGGTACAGCTTAATTTGCATGAAAGTCTTGAGAGGTGTGGCTGTTTAATTGGAGTCACTGTAATTTGTCAACATGCATTTTCCTTTCCCTCAAAATAGGAAGTTGTTGTCATCTTTGCAAACTGCAAAATGCCATACATGACTTTTTTGGTGCCCACATGTCATATTTTCCATATTTGTGAAAAATAATTAATGTAGGTATACGGCAAATTGATCTGTAAAGACATACACTATGCAGGTACTTGCTCCTGGGATCCCAGATTGTCCTTGGCTTCACACCATGTGCATGCATGATGGAAACTTTGCTCAGTGCCAAGTTGGAAAGGAGCCTAAGAGCAACTGTGCATGATATTTCAGGCAAAAGGGGCTCTGGTGTATTTACAAGGTGCATTCTTTACCATTTCCTCATCCAACCTTGGGCCTAATCCTATCCTTCCCTCTCCCATTTATGCAGTCATGCCAAAAAGCCTTACACTCCATCCTGCAGGGGTGGACACATTTGGAGCAGAGCCTAGCATGGGGGGGGGGGGGGGGGTAAAGGGAATAATTTGTACCCAGGCCCAGGGTCAAAAAGAGGGTCCAGGAGCCTAAGGAGGGGGCCCAGAAATTTCCTGGAATCTTACATTTTTCTATCTACTCAAACTTTTTGCCTGCACGGGATGCTGAAGATACTACCACAAGTGTGTGGCTGCAGCTACTGGCAAGCCACATATGCTGGGATGAGGAATGCATACATGACACTCCTTAACACAGTGTCAAATCTGGGAAGAAAGTGGCTTGCTGCAGTAGCTTTTCGGTCTGTAGATCCGCTTACCATGGAGAAGTGTATAGGAGCTCAGGGACACAGCTGCAGGACTTCAGCTGCTGCCGAACTACTAAGTGTCCACAAAGGACACTTTCCATTCTAGTGTGAGCCTCAATACAATGACACTAATTTTCTGTGATGATTTTCTATATTTAAAAGATTTTAGAGAGACTTAGGAGTGTGCTTGGTTTTCCATATTACTGTACCTAGCTGCCGACACTGCATGGGCAGGTAAACCTGGGCTCTGCATTGGGAAGCGCAGTAGACCTGGACTCCAAAGACTTTTCTGACTGATGCCACCTTCTCCTTGCCCTGCTTTGCCCTCTCCCCACCCCTGTTCTGTCTACCCTTGTCACCACTCTCCTCTGCTCTGTTTCATCCCCTCCCCCTTTGGGAAGAAGCCCAAAAGAAATTTGTACCCCCTGATAAAATTCCTCTCAGAGGCCCTGATTTGGAGGTTTGGGGAAGCTAAAGGAATATATTTTCCCTTACCTCCCCTTAAGCCTCCCACTCACCAGTGGGTCTCCTTGGACCTGAGCCAGCTATTTAACTGGCACAAGTCTGAGGAGAGAAAGGGACATGTCAGGAGGTGTGGAAAGGGATAGCATCTAGAGCAAATAGTCTGCACTGGATGTCCTCCCTTCCCCCCTCCTGCCATCCCCCTGTTCTGCCCCCTCCCCACTTTATCCACCCCTGCTGCTCACTCACCATCATTGGTGTGCACTCCATTGTCCTCCAGCACACAGTGGACCTCTATGGTCTCCTTGCTGGCCATACATGGCTTTGTGCACTGCCAAAGTGATGTTTATGACGGCCATAATCTGCCAGCAGATTAACCCTATAAGATTGGGAAGACAATATATTAATCACATACTGTGCATTTTTTCTTCATTGAGTCCCCTTTCCCTTTTTTTCCTGGTAAAGTATCTCCTCCCTTTTCTTAGACATCCCTTGTATCTAATTGCTCTTACACCAAAATAGACAACTTAATGGATCTTGTACAGGATGTACTATGCTCCACACAATATTTGTCAGGGAAATTATGCAGGCATGTGGAAAATTGTGCATAATCCTGCCCTAGATTTAGGGAAACTTGGAAAAAGAACAGGCAAGCAAGAGAGAGGTAGCATCTAGGTGGGCTTCCTGCTACTGCTGCAGTTGGGGAAGCAATGTATTTTCCAACACTGGTAAAGAGTCATGCTGCCGATTTGAGGAGTGGCTCTGGTAGACGTGGCACATGGTGCATATGGAATCATTGACTAACCTCTTTCAAAAGGCAGACGAAAAATGTCACATAGTGATTTCATGCTTTAATAAAGTAGAAAAAGGTCCTGCCAATGAGCACAGGGAATAGGCAAGTATGAGTAGACCACTAGAAACCCCAATGAAAGACTGACAAAGCAGGCTGTCTACCCCAAATGCTTTCTCCCTCTTTCCATTCTTTTATTACTTTGCCTTTCTGGGTATATTCAGCTGGACTGCTTGACAGTAAAATTCAGGGGGGGAAAATGCAGCTCAGGACACTGTAGTACATCACTGTAGTGATGTCTCTAAAAATCCCTTGATTTCTGTTTACTTTATATAATTCAGTTTCCATGTGCCATTTTCATTGACACTTCAGTGGTGAGAAGCCCTGACTGAAAGTGGCACCAAGAAATTACAGATAACAACATAGGATTGCTATAAGTGGCACTGAATTTATCTACTAAATGATGGCATCTTATTTTGGCAATGCCTGTCCCCCATTTTTCCCCCTCTTTCTACTTTTCTTTTTGAATACAGTGTCTTCAGTTGTACAGTTTAATTCCTGCTCTGCAAGCTAAAAGAGAAGAAGTTCGATAAATAAATGGCATTGAAAAGATGGCTCGTTTTGTACATAACAGAAAGCATCAACCAACCTAGCACAACATAATAGCCACATGGCTATTCAGTAGTAGATATAACATTTTCAGATAAAAGAAATAAATGAGCTCTTGTTAAAGGAAGCAATCAGATGTTTTGCACTGCAGCAAGTCATTACACCACGGTGGTTTAACATAGAAGAAAAAAAAATTAAAAGCATCCCTTCATTTTGGAAATTGTACAAAAATTCCATTAAAGTCACAGAGACGTATCCGTTCAAAGACAATAGCAGGACTCTACTATTCACACGCCAACTAGGTAGGGAAATAATGAATTAAAAAACGTATTGGATTCATCTAGACAAAACCACTAGAGGGTGCAAGAGAGTAGATTATATTCGGCATGCAGATATGCTAAAATGAAAATTGCCATTTGTCATAAAACAGTTCCTAGAATGAAATATGAAATGCAGTAAACTTCTATACCTGCATTGCCTGGGGCACCTTCAGCACATTTGGATAATCAGGGGTTGGTGCAAAAGGGAATGCTATTTGCCTGGGATTACATGAACATGGGCCTACACAGACGATACATGGTGAATTCTCACACATCTATTAATTTTTCTTGCTTGCTAACGGTCGACCGCAATCCTGCATGGAGTTAAACAGATAGAAGACCCATTGAAATGAAATGAATGGGTCTTGCATACACCCATGTGCACATTGATTCTAAATATATCACGTTGAACCATGATTTGTGTTGTGGTACATGAAGAAGAGCTCTGTGCTTGGCAAGTGCAGCAGAACTATTCCACCCATAGTGACAAAACTTCGCTTTTAGAAGATCAGCACTTAGCTGACTGAAGAACTCCTGGATGGCTGGAAGGGAAAGTTAAATCTCTCCTAACCTCTCAGGACCACATGACAACATTTCCATAACAGACAGTTGTGAAGTTGTGGAGGCAGTGAAGCAGGTGCAGGCAGGGCAGACTGAGGGCCCAATCCTATCCAACTTTCCAGCACTGGTGCAGTCGCAATGCAACCCCAAGGTAAAGAAACAAATGTTCCCATACCTTAAGGAGGCCTCTGTGACTGCTGCCCCACCATAAGATGCAGTGCATGCCCCATTGGCACAGCTGCACCAGCACTGAAAAATTGGATAGGATTGGGCCCTGAGGCAGCTGATGTTATTAGGGAGGCTGACTAGTTGCTCCCAAATTTCAGGATATACCACTTTAAAAATATAGATTGACAAAGAAAATGATGCATTGTTTATCCAGAAACAGTGATGTTTTCTCTCCTATACTAGCCAATCAAGAGAACTAGGCCAGTGGTTCCTAAACTGTGGGCTGGGACCCATTGGTGAGTCATGACCTGATTTTTGGTGGGTCTTCCAAAGATGATTGAAAGATCAAATAACCAATTGCCTCAGGCCCTGAGGCTATTCAGAAATCAGAAACTGTTGCTCCTAATTACCCTACAAAGAGCTCAGCTCCTGAAGTTTGCAACCATGTGTAAATTTAGGGAGATAAATGTTTACGGGTCTTTTTTCCTGGTTATTATTACTTTGAATGGATAAATGAATGAATGAAATTTCCTTCTAGAACTCCTTTTAAAAAAAACCTCATAAACCTAGGTGGGTTCCGATAGATGACATTTTAAAAAGTAGGTCTTGGTGCTAAAAGGTTTGGGAACCACTGAACTAGGCGGTTAGAGGCATCAAGGAAGATCCATTTGATATTTTAACAGTGTTCTCATTTCTGTGTTTATTATGCTTTGGTTTCCATGCTATGTTCAAATAATAACCATAGATTTTGTTTAGAGCTTTCTTTTAAAATGGGGGAAATGATTCAGCCGGATACTCCTTAATTAAAATAAAAATCCAACTATAAGCAATCAGAGTGTAATGGCATTCTTCGCTTAAGGAAATTTACAGATGTGTGCGTAGCTTCTGCCTTACAATAGCAGTTGACGTCAAGCCAAGAGTAATAGTATACAAAGCAAGCTAGGAAACAAAACCATTTAACATACAAATGGAAGGGATGGTTTCCTTACTGCTTTCTAAAAGATAAGAGTCACAGTCCAGCTTTAATCTTTTGGAAAGGAATACAGAAAGCATTCTTTGCATTTTTACATAAAATTGTTCCACCTACCAGCATGTATTGCACAATATTACTCCTTGGCTCGATGTTGGCTATCAACAGCCCCTAATATAGCCATGTGATCCAGTACAAGTAGTTATTGAGTTACAACTGCTGGCAGGGCTGTGGTGGAGCCCATGCTGTGTGTGCAGAAGGTGCCAGGTCTAATCTCTGCATCTGTAGGTAAGGCTAGGATTAAGAAAAGCTGTGTTTGAAATACTAGGCAGTTGGTGCAGACAATACTAAGGTAGGAGGATCAATGACTGGACTCAGTGGAAGGTCAGTTTCTGATTGTACCTGTAAGAGTAGATGGAAGGCAAAAGAGATGCAGCACCACCTGATTCATGATTGGCACCTGCCTCAAGGGCTCCCCACTTCTCCCTTTTAGCTGGGAAAAGGCACTTCTTGCTGCCACCATGCAAAGCTAGAGAGTCCAGACAGGAGGATGGAAGAATCTGCCTCCCAGATTAACAGGGAACACCAGAAACTGATAGTTCCTTTCAAAGCCAATAGCTGGGGAACAAGCGTGGTCTGGGAATCATGTGGTCAAGTGTGGTCACCCTTCTTCCTGGGTGAATGGAGACCAGCAGGTTGTAAGGTAAAAATGTAAACAGTGTATTAAAAGGCTGTAAAATGTCAAAGGAATGGCAAGATAAAAAGCAAGACATGAATAATTCCAAGGAAGAGGAAAGAGGGGGTGAAGGGTGACAAAAGTTGGCAAAGATGTTAAAATGTAATGCTTTCCTGGTAGTTTCCCTATCTACTTACTTATGTAATTCCAGATTCTTGGTCCTTGCGCTCACTCTTATCAAAGCGCGTGGGCCAGCACTAATAAATCATCTTATGCTCCAAACATACAATCTGGGCAAATGCATGAAGCAGGGGTGCATGACCCTGCCTTTTCTAATCAGTGGGATTGGGTACTGGGGTCGTCACCTGAACTCCAGAGTTTCCCAGTCCTGGAAACTGGGACTAGGTGAGCATCACAGTTCAATGAAATGACTCAAAGTCATCACTTGGGAAAGAAGTGAAAGGTCAACAGCAGCAATAAAGGAAGAATGACTACGGTATCTGGCAGCTCCTTCACAGAAGCATTGAAAATGATAGAAAAATTCAAAACCAGTGAAAAATAGAAGAAACTAGGGAAAATCTTCCACCAAAATATCAGGTTTAACGCAGAGATCAAAACTTAGTCCTAGGTTAGCTGATCTTATCTGGGAGTTTCTGTGGCTGATTTTCTGACACATGATAACTTGCACGGTATCATGATCATACCTGAAATGTGATCTGATACTGTACCGTTACTACTAGAGCAGGACCCATTACGGTCAAGCAAAGAAGAGCTGGCCATCAATCCCTTACTATACAGTATGTGCTGGTCTGCACCAGAAACACCCACAGAACAGATGCTTCGGAGAACCAATCTCTCTCCTAGTCATCATTCTAGCCTTCTTACTATGTAGCAGGTGGAGCAGTTCCCAATCTCCTGCTGCATGAGTACAGACTGGTAACTCCTGTACTTAACAATAATGCATGTCTGGTAAAGGGAGGTAAAGGGATGGAGGAGGAATTAACAATACCTCCATGGCATCTTATGAGCCAAAAGTAGAGAGATGTGGTGATGTTGTTCATTCTGGTATCATTCCATTGCTCTACTTCCTCTAAGTCAGGCTCTTTCAAAGCCCAGCCTGGAGGCTGGATCTGGGTTTTGGGGAATGCTTTCCGCTCTGTGAGGTGGAATGCTTACCATTCCACCTCTGCATGGCTCGTCTTCCAAGTAGATCCAGACACCGGGACTCTCTGGCAGTCACATCTGCCTGGACATCCTTCTGGGACTCCGGGCAACAGATGCAACAGCCCAGAGCATCCCAATGCCCTGATCTATGAGCCACGCGGAAGTGAAATGGTAAATTGCAGTCCAAATAGGAACTGCATTTTTGTTACACAGTGGTCGCGAGTTTTGCAACTGCTGCTCTAAGTCATTCTCCACGTCCTATATAATGAAATCTCCCCTCCCCCCCAAATTGTAGCACTTCATTCTCAAGTACAGTAATGGTTATGCATCAGTTAAGTCTTAATTGTAATGGTTTTGGTCCATCCATTTGGCCTGTATGGTTTACCCATTTTGTCCCTTCATTTGAGTCCCAAAGACCATGGAGGACAAAGTTGTCTAGTCGAGTGGTTCTCAACCTTCTCTCTCTTTAAGACAGGGTTGGGGACCTACTGAGGACCCATAGGCAATGGTGCCCGTCACTTCTGAGTTTTCCCAGCACTGCTGCTGTTGATTATAGAGAGGTAAGAAACCAAGTTAAAACCCCTTTATTACCTCCCTGTCACGGTAAACAATGGTGCCAGGGAGAACCCAGAAGTGATGGGTGCTGTTGCCTACGAATCTCCACCGGTCACCACCCCCTTAAGGGGTGAGGATTTTTCAAATGCGAAATCTGGAGGGATGCAACTTCCAGATTGGGAACCGCTGGACCAAGGCAAGGCAGAGACAGACACGTCATGTGTGTTTGTAATGTTCTCTAGACAGACAGAGTCACTGCTAACATACAGATTATTACCTGTCAGCCACGACAATGTCAAGAACAAAGATTCAGTGCAGGCATCAGATGCCCTGATGTAGGTAACTCCATCATTCAGCTTTCCAAATAATGCTCCATTTGCCGGCCAAGCAAAGGAACTGGTAGGAGCACCTTCTTTAGGGCTACGGGCGACAGGATTTGCAGAAAGAGAATGGCTTCCTTTCAAACATCAACAGTGCCAGATGGTGCCTTTTGTAGCACAGCCAGTATGGCCTGGGTTGAAACAATCAAGAAAATGAAAGCTGCTTGCAGCTCCTGGCACCTCAGTTCCATGGTATTTGGATTTGTCTAAAATAAACTGACAATGAGACAAATAGACCCAATATTATGGAACACATTAATAATGTGTTCTGTTAAATTTTTTTTTTTTTTGAAAAAGTGAATTGTTAGGTCTATTAATAACTGCTCAATGACAGAGAAAGATCCATTTCTTCCAATTTTCATGTGGCCATATGGCTATGTGGAGGAACTAACATTTGCCACCAAATTGTCATATAACTTTTGCCCGTCCTAGGGATAAATTTAGGTTGTTCACTAGCACTAATCCCATCACGAAGTATAAAGAGAAGGAATATGTTGACGCATTGGCAAATCCTGCAAAAGGAATGATGTAGCTGAGAGCTTCTATATTGGCTGTCTCCCCAAATGGACTGAAAGGAAGCCAAAGAACATCCTTCAGCTTCACAGAGGATTTAGGAGGAGATGCTGTTTCCATGAGAAGCCAACCATGGTGAACACACCACAGGTGTTGAGGCCAATGCACTGCTTCTAGTATACCAAGTAGCCTCTGAATTTTCCTGCCCTTGTGACTATCTGTTCTCAGGTATGAAATAGTCAGACCTCTATTGTGTCTTATTATGTGAATATAGTAATAATTCACATTGTGAAATGGTTTCAAGTCAGATTATAAAAGATGTAATCTCCCCATATGGGGAGAAAAGCAGGATAAAAATACAGTAAATAAATAAACCTCTCTATTCAGATACCTCTTTTCACATCCCTTCCTAGTCTAATGTGTGACTCTATAAAGCATAACAGAAGGGGAGAAAGCACCAAAGTGATAACTATGCAACACCCACATGCCACAACCTCAGAGGGAAAGGGAACAATAGAGGCCATGTCTGGCCACGGTGTGAAACACAGGGCATTATAGAATATCACTCTGTGGAGTTTCACCAGCTCTGATGCGGGAACACCTCACTGAGTCGTACCAAATGTTCGCCAAATGAGCAGTGCCTTCTGTTGCCAAGAAACATATGTTAGATCGTGTACGTTATTGCTGGGAGAAGCAGGGTCATTTCACAGACTTTTTCCATTGTCCTCAGCAGCAACTAGCTGAGAGATGGCATTTCAGTTTAGATGTTCAGAGTAGAATACTGACTGTGATTTTTAGGACAAAGCCAAGGCACAGATGGGAGACAGATTTCTAACAAAATTCTGAGAATAAAGAAGCCAGTTTGTCTGGAGTAAACTAATTGGAAAGCTGTTTCCTGTGAGACTGGGCTCTAGAGAAACTGCAATTTTGTACCTTCGGGAACTCTTCTCTCTCACTTGTCTGTCTTTTCCAGTATAATTTAGTGTTTTCAAGGCAATTTCCTCCTAGGTAAAGCACCTCACTTTATAATTAGAAAACAGAATATTAATTCATGCAAAAACATTGTGGCTGGTACCCGAGACATTTCTCAGGACATTTTAGTTCATTTTTCTGCATGTTCCAGATTATAAAGCACCATAGTCAGGCAAGTGATATCATCACACCTATCATCAACACATAATGACACACTATTTACTATCAGGTAATTGACTGGCTGTCATCATCCCCTGCCTCACAGTGTAATGTCATTCCATTTGCGGTGTAGTATCTGACTGGGTACACAGATCCATTTGCAGAAGTCACTGCCAAAGATGGAGGCAGAAGCAGCAACAGCCTTGGCAGCTGCTCCGGCAGCATGACTGGAGCTGTAGTGGGGGAGGGGGGAATCTGCTTTTTGGCATAATTTGCCTAATGATCTGACGATAAATTCCTCCCTGCTGAAAGTGCTAATCTTTTCTGTGAAAAATGAAAGCATGAAAATTCAGCTCCGCCCTAGCCCTATGAATTCAGGGCACCATTTAAGGCACTGGATTTGATTTACTCTGTTCATAGTGGTTTGGAGCCAGCTTACCTAAAATGGCTCGCCTTCCCACCATATAAACATCTGCTAAGATTGTGGCCAAATACAACCTGAGAAAGCAGGTGCAGAAGTATTCCAGGTGGCTGTATTCTACTTCTGGTTTTTCTTTTCCTTGGTGCCTAATCAAATGTAAAGCCTCTTCCAGCAGCACTGCTACACTTCAAGAATTGGGTGAGCTTTCAGCGGCCAACAGTGTTAAGATAGCAGCAGGCTATCTTTATCAGCAACAGTAACACTTTATCTGCTATAATACAAAGGAGCAAGAAAAGTTCCAGCCAGTGCTGTTGAAGAACTGCCTCTTCCATAAGGAAGGTGTCATATTCCTAACAGATTAATCGACATCCATGAATAGGGGAAGGAGCAAACATACAACACGCTTTGGTCCCTTTTTCAGTTGAGGTTCCTCCCTGGATCCTGCAGAGTCTAAATTAACCCTGTTGTGTTGCAATTTTACCCTGACCCAGCAAATGCAATCTCTTGTACTAGGTGCAAGCCTTCTGTACAAGATTGCACAAACCACTTACAGAAAGCAAGTACACATCTCCTTCATTTCCGATATCCCCACAGGGAGGCTTGTGCGCCAAGCATTTCACCTCTGTAGGCAGAGTAGCATCCATGCAGGCTTCTGCTCCTCCTGTGATTTTCTGGTTTAGGGCAATGGTTTGTAGCAGGTGAGAGCAAAGCTTTCCATCTTCTTTGTAGCAGTCCTTCAATACTGAAAAAATTGTGACAAAGTCCCTCCTTGCCCCATTTTTTCTTAATGCTAGAAATATCTCCTTCCTGTAACCATTCCTCATATAATATTCATTCCCCCCCCCCCCCCCACAAAATCCTGAAGGGTATTTGGACATAGAGACTTTTGACAATGCCCTACAGACCCCTGTAACAAGGAAAGTATGCTTTATGTCACTGAGACAAAAGAATGAGAAGGAATTAAATTGGATCTAAGGAGTGATTTGTTTTGCCAGGAAGGCAGTGTGAATTGGCAAGCAAAGACAAAGACAGAGTGATTACCTATGAGGTTGGAAGCATACTAATCAACTTTAGCAAAGCAGCCTCCATTCAGCATGATAATTATCAAGCATTTGACCTCCTTGTTGACCTGGCCAAGGAAATAAATCTAGTCAAGATGCAGGGGTGCAAATAAGGAAATTATAGCATTCAGCAGACAAACAGCAGTTAGCAATTCAGAAGCAAACAAGTAAACATTTAGAATAAATACTCCACGGTTAGGGCAATAGAAAGGTTAAAGGTTGAAGAGGCATTACAGCCAGTGGAAAGCAGGTAGGAGACACAGCAGGTTTCCAGAAAGAAGGAGCTTCCAGTAACAAGCTTCAAACAGGAAAGGGTTCGGCAGACACTTTGAGCTGATTCAACAGGGTCTCAGCAGCTGAAGTGAAAGAATGTACTGGTCTCACAGAAATGACAACTTTGGCTGGAAACGGAAGCAAAAAGTTATGCTCCATTGTGAAAAGTTAATGGAATCGGAATTCATGGTATAGTTCAGTGTTTCTCAGACTGTGGGTCAGTACCCACTAGGTGGGTCGCAAACCAATTTCAGGTGGGTCCCCATTCGTTTCAATATTTTATTTTTAATATTTTAAACTTGATGCTACCATGATATGTGACTGCATTTGGGGAAAAGTTTCAGATCTATACTTTTAACATGCTATTGTAGTTAATAAATGCTAAAAATAAATAGTAAATAAATAGCATTTATTAGTTAATAAATGCTAAAAATAAATAGTAAATAGTAAAAATAAATTACTATTACTATGTAATAGTAAATGGGACTTACTCCTGGGCAGGCCTAGGATTGTTAAAAATTTTCCTGCTTAATGATGTCTCTTCTGGTCATGATATTACTTCCGGTGGGTCCTGACAGATTCTCATTCTAAAAAGTGGTTCCCGGTGCTAAAAGTGTGAGAACAACTGGTATAGTTCATTACCTTGCATGTGAGGGTAATTCCAAGGCACCGATCTTGAAAGATGAGACCTTCCTTCAGGATCAATGGGAGAGAGGAGTTGAAAAACAATTGAGGGTGGGTGGATCAGGCCCAGGAGGAGGGGTGGAACTGATGGCAATGGCATATGCCATATCCTAGCCTTCTTCCAGGGTGTGATCCACTGACATGGATTTAGCTGACACTGGTCCAAGTAAATGTGTTGCACTGACTGGTCAATGTCTTCTTCCCTCAAGGAGACCTCCAGACTTCAAAATTATTCAATGGGGTACAGCAAAGCTGCGCTGGCCCCACTACATCAGCTTGGGCGAATTTAGGTAGAATAGGGCTATGTGGCTCATTTTCCTTGCAATAAAACTCTCCTGCGATTACCATTCCATTTTAAGAACCTGGATGGATAAACATTTTAAAAAGCAGAGCTTTTTAAATGAAATATATGAAATCCTTAAAACTTCACCATCCAGCTCTGCTCTGGCCATCAAACGAAAAAAGAACCTGAATGCAAAGCATAACCCCACAATAAGATGAAATGTACTCACTGTAAGACACAATATGGACAGACCAAATCCAGCTTCTTGCAGTATTACCATGCCCCAGAGAAACTTAGACTTAGGCAGAAACCCATGGGAAATGGTATAGGTGGGTAGTAACAGTATGTAACTTTTTTTTTTTTTAACCAAATTAAACATAATTCTTCTAAAATTCACTGAGGTATAGAGTCTAATATTTATTTCAATGATTTCTGAAGTGGGATTTCTTTTTTTATTAAAAAAAATGTGTCTGCCTCTAGGGATAAAGCAAATAGCTCCATTTACTCTCTAACTGTTTGATTAAATTCCCAAAGTAGCAAAGTCACTGGGCAACACTAATAAAGTTTGTAGCTATGTAAGCTAAAATAATGATTAGCGTAATCAAGTCTAATGCTTCAAGGCATAAGTTGATCATCTGTGGAAATCAGGAAGAAATTCCGCCTCTCCTCTCTTTCAGCAATGGATAATTTGCTTGGTATGTTTTGGAACTTTTTATTTCAGTGCCTTTCAAGCACCAGGTATTAGTTACCATTGTATTTATGTGGCTGCCTCCCACTGATAAGAATGACAAAAACAATAATACATTGGATTGGAAATCATATGAAGCTCATGCTAATTGTGTTGCTAACTTGGAAGAACCAAAAGGCCAGGAGGCAAAAGTAACTATTGTTGCTAAGACAAGAAAGTAGAAACAAGACTCTCCTGGGGGACATGAACTGGATTCTTCAGTTATTGCTGTCTCCACCCTTTCCCTAACATTGACACCTGAGGCCTCAAGAGTTACGAATAATAATTATTTCCCTGTTTTTCCTACAGCTTTTCCAACCTCTATTCTAGTTAATCCCTAGCGTGCATTACCATTGTCTCTAAGAACTTCTTGACAAATATAGTTTATCTCTATGGCTATGCACTTTTGGTGGTGACCTTCAGCTGCTTGAGTGAGATGTGGTTTACAAGTCTGTAGGAGAGAAGGATAGGAAGGAGGATGCTTCAAACTGAGTATTCCCAAATTGGGCTTCCTCCTAAGGGGCTCCTCACATATTCTGCAATCATAGCTCCATATGACAAATGTTGCCTTGGATTCTTGCACCTGATGAGGAAGCCCCTCCAGAACTTTTTACAGGATGGCTAATTACTCACAGGTCAAACCTAGCCAGTGCTGGCGCAGTGGGGCAACATAGCCTATGCTGTATCCAGCACTGGTTAAGAGAAGGCTGGAGGTCTACTCGGGGTAAGGAGACATTTGTCCCCTTACCCTGTGTAAAATCCCAATCTGTCCAATGGTTCTTTCTCAGATTTGCACCAGTGATATTGCTGGAGCGAGTCCAAGAAGGTCAATGTAAGGCCACCAGACCCGGGAAGGAAGGTTAGGATATGGCAGAGGCTTCTTCTGCAGAATCCACCCCTTCCTGAGCCTGTCCCACCCATGCTCCCCACACCCCAGTACACTATCTCCCTGCCTCCAGTCCACCCTTGCTGCTTGCTCATGAGTCATTGCAAATGTGCTTTACGGTATTGATGCTAGCAGTGATTAGGATTGCACTGTTAGTCATGGACCACATGTTTGGCATTCAGAAGACCCAGGCATTTAACTAAAGGATGTGTGGTAAGAGGGGCTGAGAAAAAGCTGGAGGCTTTGTCAACATCCCTGCACTGTACAAGCCACCCTGAATAGGATTGGGCCATAAGGATTATTAGAAAATCATGGTCAAGAGTTGTCACAAAATATAGAATTGTATATTGATAGAAACAAATATCAGATCCTTAATTTCTGATTCTCATGTATATGGCATACACTTGTGGACAAATGCATTCTTAAATACAGCTGCTTTTTTTCTGAAGAGAATCGATAGTTTATGATTGTCCCTTGTTTAAGTGCTCATTAACAAATAATGATGTTTCAAGGGCTATTAAGATAATCTACTAAGCGCCAATATGGCATTTGAAGCGATCACATCTCAAAATGGCTGCATGTGGTGTACAGAGTTCCCTGTAATTTTCACAGGCACTGTGCAGAGCCCTAATGGAGCTGTGCAGGGGCAGCTTCAGAGCACTTGGTGATGATGTCATAATGATCACTGAACTCTGGAGTGCCCTGATGGAAGCTGCTCAGGTTCCAATCTGGCCGCACCACTTAGAGGGAATGCTGATGATAGGTCCAGGCATCCTGCTGTGCAAAAATATTAGGAAGCATACCCAAAGAAAACCAAATGAAAACATCAAAGGCAATTTGGATCATAGATACAGCACGTCACTGCCCTAAAATACAGCAAACATAAGAACATGCAAGAGCACTGTTTTAAAAGAGAGCATGAAAAGGAGAAAGCAGAAAGGCTCAGTCAAAGTGGGGGGTTAGTTTGTGAAAATTTCCCCTTGTGCAATGTACTTCTTGCAATTCAAGCCCTCACTCTGACTTGGCTCATGATATTGTCAGGTAGTCCAATCTGATTATTTACATCTGATCTGACCTGAAAGCTAACATTTTGGTGACAAATGTTTGAAAATCAAAAAGAAAGTGCCTTTCTTTTGTTTTCTTCTTTCTTTAGTCACAGTCAGCTCCAAACATCTTGGACTAGGGGAAAGGCTTTCAAGTCAGATGGTTTGACTTTTCCCTGGCAGGCTTGAATTCTGGAATCACTCACTTTAGAAATTAAGCTGGAGCCCTGCTGTTTTGTAAATGGTCTCAGTTTATTACTAACAATTGTCATATTATATGGTTTCCTGTTACGGTAAGCCATGTGGCTTTGCCACACCCAGAATGTGAAGTTCAAGAAAATTACCACTAGGCCCATGGGATTGACGGTGTGTGTGTTGTGTTTTTGGTTTTTTAAATATGCTATAATGCCTGCCACCTCATAATATATCACCAGGGCTGAAATCCTAACCAACTTTCCCTCACGGACTTGAACTGTGAAATGAGGCATGTGCTGCATCCTGCAGTAGGGGGGCAGTCATGGAGACCTCCTCAGGATAAGGGAATGTTTGTTCCCTTACCTTGGAGCTGCATTGCCCTTATGTAGGTGCTGGAAAGTTGGGGAGGGTGTCACTATAGTGCAGCTTCCATGCCCAATGACACAATACTGAGACTGTTCTGCTTTTGCGCAAAGCAATAATCGAGGAAGCCAGAATAGATTGACTTGGCTTTTCCAAGTGTGATGGAATACATTTCCTACACATGAGTTTGTATGCAAATAATTAACAGCCCAATCCTGACCTGCCCAGCATGCAGGGCTGCAGCTGTGCCGAAAATGGCTGCTACCCCAGGCAGCTGCTGCCACCTCCTTGGGAGAAAGAGACTTTGGTCCCCTTCCCCCAAGTAAGGTGAGTAGCCCTGCAATGGGGCTACTTGATTCTATGGCGACCCAAAGGTCAGTGTAGAATTAAGAGCCTCCATGTCAGGTGAAGCTCCACCAGTTCTGCCTCCCTCCTGCCTTGCTCCCTCCCCAGCACACCTCCTGCCCGCCCTGTCCCCACCCTCCCTCTGTTTTCCCCACACCCCCACCTACCTCTTCGCTGCCCAGCAATTTGTGTGACCACTGAGTGGCAGAGCTCCGGTGCTCAACCAGCACTAGCCCAGCACTGGGCTAGCACTGGCACTCCACCAGCGCTAAGGACTGCAAACATGTCTTACGGCATGTCTGCAATGGTGTGCGCTGGAGGTGAGCCAGCATACACTGAGTAGGATTGGGCCCTAAAGCATCACATGATAGGTAAACAGACAAGTGTGTCTCAGATAAATTCACCATTGACTACTGAACAGCAGTGAAGTATTCTTTGAGAAACTTATGGCCCAATCCTATCCCCCTCCCCTGCCTGATCTGCCTTCATGGAGCAATGTGGACTTGTGCCAGCGATTGATCTACTATAAGTCTGGGTTGCCCAATAGCAGCTGCTGGGGGTTACCCTGGGGCAAGAAGACAAGTATTCCCTAACCCTGAGGAAACCCTCAACAGCCAAAAATCCCCCACAAGATGCAGCAGAAGTCACACCTGTGCCGGAACCAAGATGGCCTCTGGCTAACAGCTCTTTTGTTGGAGTGCTCCTAAAACAACATCTGTGTGCCAGATTTTGGTCCACTTTCTTAGCATACCAAATTTTCTTTTATTCACAAGGATCCCTCTTGTGGCTCTGCTATTTTTTACTTGATTTTATAATTGACAAGCTGTGGATTGCTCTGGATTGGATTCTGACTGCTGTGGAACCAAATAGATAAAGAATCATGGGGAGGGAAAAGAAACGCCAAAGAGTTTCCCTGGGTCGGGGCTCTCCGACGAAAGCTGCCAAGCAACTCTGCTTAGAAGATTTATCAGGCTGGACTGAGACAGCAACTGAGACTTCCATCCCTGCTACCACAAACAATTCTCTGTATTGGAATCATTACCTTCTGCAGCTGAAAAGGAAAATGGGGAGTGGTGTGAGAATGCCTCTGAACCTGTTTATGAAAGACCTCTGCAAGCTGAGAGACACAACACAGCTTCTACCGACGCGGACAAACCTCAGAACTTAAAGGAGGGTATGTTTTCACCTAATAGTCCCTTGTTGCCTCTTATGGCAGAGCAGTGTGTGATAACAGGGAGGACCTCCTTGATTTTCTTTCAAGAAATAAAATGTATAGCCTCCCGTGTTCGTACCCTCCAGGAGTCAGTTAACTCCCTCCGAGAATTGTTTTTTAAGCATTTTGTTGACTCCCAGCCACCGCAACAGCAGACACATGGGAGTCATAAAAGCTTCACTCCTAAGCCTGAGAGGCATAAAAGGCAAAAAAGCTTAACTCCCAAGCCTAAGAGTGGGGGAAGAGAAAGGGAGAACATGGAGAACATAGAGAATCCAACTGTATCTCGGCATCTTCTAGGGAAACAGGTGACCCTTGAACTCAAAAAGAATGTATATAATGTTGGTAAATGGCTAAATAAATTTAAAATTGTGGATTCGCTGGCTAGATTACTTAGATCGGAACCCAAATGGATTGATTTAAAATATTATCAGAGATTGGCTGCCCCTCCAGATAGAACAAAATTGAGGCTGGAATTGCAAGCCCGACCATCCCCCTGATGCTTTTCAGAATGCAGGATTTTCTGAACTCTTATGAAATAAGAGCAATGAGAGTTTTTATAGATATAAGCCGGCCACCAATGCTGCCTTCTAAACGCCTATCTGCAGCTCCTCCAGCTGTTATCATTCCAAGGTCAAGATTTGAGAAGCCTGGCCTGCAGCCTATGACTGTTGCTACTAATGACCTGCTGGAGAGCTATGTAGTTAACTCTCAAAATACTTTGAAAAATCTGCACTGGACTTGTGCTGCTAATGATTTACAGATGAGCAGTGCTAAAAATTTACATGATGCTCAGAATGACCAGGATATTTTGGAAAACCCTCTGAATATAGCCACAAATGAATTGGAAGAGATGACAGCCTCCCTCGAGGAATCCTTGGCAAGGCTAACGCCTAGGGTACTTCCCATGGTGGCAGTAGAGGCTATGGTCCATTCAAGTCAGGTTTGCCATGTGGAGGACGTGGATACAGCTCTCCCCACTGAGAGAGAACTGGCAGAGCTGGATGACTCTCAGGACTTGGTACTTCTACTGGCCTCTACACAAGAAGGTGGAGCAGAAACAGCTGAACTAACATCCCCTCCTGCCAAACTATTTGGGGAGCCAATAAATACTGCTGGTAAGGCAACCAACATAGAACAGCCATTTACAATCATCTGTTAGCGCTGCTGTCCAGAAATCCAGTGTGGTCAATGGAAGCAATATGAGATTGGAAACTATACACACCCAAGACAGTATTGGGGAAGAAGACCTAGATTTTAGAGAACTTCTGTTCCAACTGGAGGCTGAGGAGGGATCTCTTTCCTCAGAGGTTTTGGAGGCTTTTAAAAATTTGACTGCTGGAGAGCAAGCCAAAGTTATTGATAATTTGGATAAGGTTAGAGTCCAACTTAAAGACCAAGTGGCTGGACAGATGACCATGACCTCAACTGCTATTGGAACAAGGACTGCTCAGTTGGACTCTAATATTCTCCATCAGAGTCCCGTGAGCACAGTTATATACACAACAGCTGAGATCCAGCGATGCCAATAATGTCTACTTGATTTGCAACTGTCCAGGCCTGCTCAGAAGAGAAATTAGGTCCTGGTACCATTATTATTCCTCCACAAGTATCTAAGGAAATTACAATAAAGCCAGAAATACGTAGATGATCTGACTCATCTGATGTGGACAATGCCCACAAAACAGCTCCAGGCTGCATCTGAGGACCACCGACCATCTGCTGTTCAACAGTTTAAAACACAGAAGCTTATTTCTTCGGGACATGGAGAGGAAGACATTAAAGCTCTCCCATCAGATTGACTTACATCTGCAATATCTGATCTCACACCAAGGACATATTTAAAACTTCTTTCTTGGAATATTGCGGGATGGCGAAGCAAGGTTAACGATGAGATTTTCCAGAGATATTTATGTGATTTTCACGTAATCCTTTTACAGGAAACCTGGTCTCAAATTCCTTTATACTTTCAAGGTTTTAATTCCTACAATATTCCAGTTTAAAGAACAAGCTCCAAGGGGCATTTGCAAGCGGGAATGACAATTTTGGGACAATTTTTGTCTCTTCCCAGCTAAATTCAGAGCTGGTGGTCACCAAGACAACTAGCAAATTATGTCATGCACTCAAGCTTATTCTTAACAATTTCCAATTAATAATTGTAAATGTTTATCTTCCTCCTGGCTTGAACAACCAATTATTATCCCAGAATTGGAGCACCTTCTCCAAAATTGTCAAGGAGTTAGACATGGAATTTCCTTCATGCCATTGTCTTATTGCCTCTAAGAACTGCTGTTTTATGCTCTTTTATTCTGACTCTTCTGACTACTGTTTTTATGGGTTCTGCTAATATGTTTTTTAATGTGTTTTTATCTGTTTGTGAAATTATGTTTTAATCTGTTTTATATGTTGTTAGCCGCCCTGGGTCCCTTTGGGGAGAAGGGCAGGATAAAAATAAAGTTTTATTATTATTATTTTATTATTATTGGTGGGGATTTCAACACCAGGGTTGGAAATTCAGAGCCATTGCTCAGGACTGCCGTAAACTTAGATCCTGATTCATCTTTCCTTGATTTATTTACTTTAGAAAGCTGTTCCAAAGATAATAAAATGAATGGAGCTGGCCTCTATTTGGCCAGATTCTCTGTCAATTATAATACAATATGGTTAAATGGCCTTGTAGATTTCCCCAATTCAGGTGAATTCACTTACGCTTCAGCCATTGGTTCCAGTGTTATAGATTATTTCTTGGTTCCACTTCACCTCAAGGTCAATGTTATTGATTTTTTGGTTGATGATCTAGGAATGAGTTCTAGGAGTAGTGGTGCCACTACTTCTCTGCCTTATACTGCCAAGAGGATAAAAGTGGCTTAGCATCTTTTACTATAAATCTTTTAGCAAGCACCCCATGGTCTCCTGTATCCCCTGAAGAAATTATAGAGCTAGTCTCTCCAATTAAACAAGGGAAAGCTCTTGGGCCAGATTTGGTATTGCCAGAGATCCTGAAAGTGGACCCTGAATGGTGGGCCCCTATTCTATCCTCATTATTTACAGTGGTGGACCAAACAGGTATAATACCAGCTGAATGGACAAATGCAACTATAGTGCCTATTTATAAAAAAAAAAGGTGACCATCGTGATCCCTCCAATTTTAGATCTATAAGCCTTTTATCAGTGGGGGAAAACTTTATGCAAAACATCTTTTAAACAAGCTGCTATCCTGGATAGAAGATCTGGGCCTTCCAGGGTGGGATCAGATAGGATTTCAAAAAGGATTTTCACCAATTGATCACTGTGCTGTTTTAGCTCATTTGATTGATGAGTACACAAGGCTAAAAAATCAAAAATTACGTGTTGCTTTTCTGGATCTTATAGGAGCCTTTGACTCTGTTAATAGATCGCTGTTAGGGGACAAATTCGTTAATATAGACCCTAGACTTCTGATTCTTATTCAGAAACTTTACACAGGCACCACGTGCCAAATTAAATTTACATCTTCAGGGAAATTGACCCCCAAAATTCAGGTCGAAAGGGGAGTGAAACAGGAGTGCATTTTAGCACCCATCCTTTTAAATCTTTTTCTATACGATTTTACCCCCTTTCTGCTTCTGATAGATGGACATATTCCTAAACTAGGTTCACTGCATATTCCAGCATTGCTTTATGCGGATGATGCAGTGCTAGTTTCCTGTACACCTACTGGACTTAAGCAACTTTTAAATAGAACTTCTAACTATCTGAAATGTAACAAACTCGAATTGAACTCTCAGAAAACTAAAGATATGGTCTTTTCAAAATCATGGAGCCCAGGCATTTGGTCTATTAGAGGGGAGAAACTAGAACAGGTCAAAAGCTTTAAATATCTTGGAATTCACTTCCACTACAATCTTTGCTGGGGTACTCATCAAAAATTGGTTACAAACTTAGCCAGTGTTACTTTGCAGAGCACCAATCGATTCTTTTTTAGTCAGGGCAATCATTATATACCAGCTGCTCTCAAGGTATTTAATGCCAACGTATCAGCACAGCTCCTGTACGGGTGCCCCTATCTGGATTAGTGCTATAAATCACACCTTTGACAGTATCCAAGCTAAATTTTTGAGGGCTATCTTGGGTTTACCTAAATCTGTACCATACTCTGCATTATGTTTGGAGACTGGACAAACACTCTTAGTATCAAGAGCATGGCTTTTAACCATAGGCTATTGGCTCCAGTTACATTATAATGTGAAACCGGACAGTCTCCTATCCAGAATGTTATCTGAGTCTGGTTCTTCTAAATGGTATAGCCAAATTAAATCGAAAATTGAATCAATTGGTTTTTCATTGGATTTTTTAAGTTTATATAAATTCCCTGGAGTTTATCAAAGGGTAAAGCAAAGAATGCTAGACATTGAGGCACAAAACCTATTTGAACTTGCTTCTAGAATTTTCTCCCCTCTTAATTTCTCTATCCCGCTTAAGTATGGGCAAATATCTGAGTATTTTGATCAACGCTTCTGAACGTAGTGCAATCTCCTTGGCAAGATTCAATGTGTTTCCATCCAAGGTCACAGAAGGCAGATATAGGCAAATACCATATAAAGAATGCCTCTGCCCTTGTAATTTGGGAAATATTGAATCAATCATGCACATTCTTTTTTATTGGCACACTAGATCCCTCCACACTTACATGACTCTACTTCTTGGCAAAATGAATGGTTTTTCGGATGAGGCAAAACTGAAGCGTCTCCTAAATGACTGCTCACCAGATGTGCTAGAGGGAGTTCCTAAAATTTTACTTTTAGCGATTTCTAAGCCTTCTTAATGTAATCTGTCAAAAAAGATATTTTATGTTGAGCTGTAAACGTACTATTAGTAATTAGTAACTTAACTCCGTTTTTGATAAACGGGATTAGGACTGATTTTGTTTGTTTTTATGGTTTTTTATCTATGCCTAATAAAGGTTTATTTATTTATTCATTCATTCACACCTGTGGCACTTCATTGCTGCAGAGGTATTTAGGTAGGATTGGGCTGCTTCTGCCCAATCCTAAGTAGGGGTACGCATCCCATTAAAACAGTGGAACACAGTCATACAATACAGTTCCACTGTTGTGAATGGCAGCAGTGCTGGAGGCCCTCTAGCTGTGAAGTTAAACCAGTGGTGGGGGTGCAGCGTGGGCGGAATTGGGTGGGGAATGGAACGGGGGAGTTTCTGGGAGGGGAGGGGGTTGGGCAAGAGGTGGAACAAAAGGGAGGGGTGGATCCCAGCAGTACTGGCATGTGTCAGGATCCTAACCCAGTTCCATCTCTTACTTCCCTTGGATTTGCACAAGCAAAATAGATCTCATATGCAGGTGCAGATCTGAGGAGACCAATTGGGGCAGTGTATACTTGCCCTGAGACAAGGGAACAAATGTTTCCTTACCTCAAGGAAGCCTCTAGAATGCCCCTCCTCCACAGGATACAGTGCATGCTTAGTTGGCACAGCTACATTGGTGGTGGTGGGGATTTAGTTAGAACTGGGCTGTTGGACTCAGTACTATCACTTGAACGAACCTGAGCACTGTGACAAACATTGACTTCTGAAGTTCCATTCATTTGAACAAGATTTTCTGTGTATATGTGTTAAGATACATACATGTAGTCTTGGACAGATGCCAGGTACTCACAGCATGCATCAAATGCTGCCAATCTTATTACATATCCTTGTGCACAGATACAGGCATTCTGCTCCCTCCACAAGACTAGCTATTTTTAACAGATGTTGAAACAAATACAGATGTAAGGTTTTCTTCTTATCCACAGCATTTATTTATACCACAGGAAACTTGTTGTTTAATATTTGTTCCAGAAACCCTTCAGTAGTAATTTGTATCAAGTGAAGCAACAAAATTGACAAGAAGCAAGATTGAACTCGGTCGAAAAGTCATTTATAACTCCATTCAATGCTTCAGCTTTCTAAGGGCAACAGCAAATGTCAGCATAGTTACAGTCTGGAAACTCATCACTTGACATCCGGAAAGAATGGTGACCTGCCCAATAATGGAAGTCCTTTCTCTCCTTCTTTAATGGCATTGCACAAAGCAAGGTGAGAAGTTTACTGGGCTTCACCTTGGCATTTGACAAAAGAAAAGAAATGGTCTCTGCCCAGACTGTGTTAAATTGGGGGCCCCTAGCAGTCTTGCCTGTAAAAGCAGAAGGTGCAAAAAGAAGCAGTAGCCTTCTCAGATGCAACAGACCATCTTCTGGAGAGGGAAGGGTTAATGAAACATTGATGCCCTTTGTGGGGAAAGAAGTCTTGAAAGCTGGCAAAGTCACTTGTCAAGAAAACTGAAGAAATGAGAAAAGCTCTCATAAAGTGTGACTTCTTGTCACCATTAACCTCCTACCACATGCGAAAGCAGATGGGATTTCTCTGGGCTCTTGCCAAGCACTGAGTTCATAAGAGACTAGAAATAAAAAGCTCAGCACTGAATGCAGCCAATGATAACAGAGAGCTTGTTCTTTAAAGTTTCTGTGGTTGTAAAATAAAGGCAATTGCTCCCCAAGTAACCACAAGTAGCTGCTTTATGTCAGATTTGGTCTCACAATCTTTTTTCCATTTCCACACTGGTCTCCGCTTCACTCTCCTGTCACAGCTTCTCCATTCTATCCCCACGTCAGAGCCCAATCCTGAGTTCAATGCACTGGCTTTCCGCCAGTGTGCACTGTCGCAAATGTGCTGTAAGGTTTTGTACCGCTCACGTTTGTGAGCTCTAACTCAGGGTGAGTGCCCATGCTAGCCCAGCGATAGCAGGGGGGTGCCCAGCCTCTGCTGCTTGGCAGTCACAAGGACTGCTGAGCAGCAGAGAGGAAAGCGGGGGTGGGGAGAGGCGGGGAGGAAGCGTTCTGGGCAGGGTGGAGGGGGGCAGAGGGAAGGGAGTGGGCAGGGAGGAGGCGTGATGGGAGAGAGTGGGGGAGGCATGCTGGTG
The DNA here is from genome assembly GCF_035046505.1 of Tiliqua scincoides. Taxonomy (NCBI): domain Eukaryota; kingdom Metazoa; phylum Chordata; class Lepidosauria; order Squamata; family Scincidae; genus Tiliqua; species Tiliqua scincoides. Next base: position 158,100,335 of record NC_089824.1, read on the forward strand.
GGAGGGAGGGAGGCGGGACCGGTGGAGAAATGCTCCACCGGATCCTGAGCCTTCGCGTCAGGCTTGGCGCCCGACATGAAGGCTCTTACCTCACCGCTGACCTTTTGGTCGGCGGTCAATCAAGTAGCCCCATTGTGGCACTACTCCCTTTACCTGGAGGAAGGGGATGAAAGTCTCCTTCTCCCTAGATGCTGCCCACGGCTGCCGTGGGTATGCAGGATGCGGTGGCAGCCGTTTTTGGTGCCGCTGCAGCCGCACACCCTGGGAACTCAGGATTGGGCTCTCAGTCTGCCTTAACAATATTGCTGAATCATTGAAAAAATATCCCAGCCTATGCCTATTTTTGTGCTACAAAGAAGGCAAGCAGAAGCAGAGCTGGGGGGGCAGCGTGGTAAGCATAGCACGCTCCGCAATGTGCCGTGTAAGTGTCCTTGTAAGTGCCTATGTAAGTACCGTGTATGCGCCAGTGTTGGAGCCCTTTGGGGCAGCAACTGCAACATACTGTCACTGACTTGAATGGTTCCGACACCAAGGGGGAGGGACCACTTACCCAGCATGTTGCAGAGTGTGCCATACTTCCCGTGCTCCTCCCCTCTAGCTCCACTTCTGAAGGCAAGTACTCATAATGAGCCTGTTGAAGCCATCTCTCTTATTGCAAACTGTAGCGCGTTGACCATGGCTGGGTAGGATGCTACTCACACTGAAACACATAAGATGACATTTGGAGAGCTGAGAAGGAGTCTCTCAGATCTCCAGATCCTTCAACTGCAGTGCAACAAAGGGGCATGGCCAGCCCTGTGAGAATTTTGGTGAGCTGGTTGAACCAAGAGAAGTAATCATGTCCAAGTATGCACACCTTTGCCAAAGACCTCTAGGGTATATGTCCTAGGACACTTCCGCTCTGAACTTACTCAGAAAGAATGTATGTGCCCGTTTGTTTAAAGAATTTCCATTGCACCTTTCTTGTAAAAACAAGTCTACTGTATATCATTAAAAGCCAAAACTTAACACTTCAGATACAAGACCATTAAATCAGTATATAGTTCAACTGACCAGAACCCCAGCAAGTAGCAAGCAAGTAACAAAACAGGAAATGCTGGTTGTGCTCAAATGGCTCGGAATATATAGCTGGGTCAGGTGCTCATAAAATCCTTTAGCCCAGGAAGGCCACCCCATAGAAGGATTGCATGAGGATTCTTTTTCTGTTAAAAAATCTAATCGCATTGTGGTGATTACTGCATGATTCATCACAGGAATTTTTCAATCAATGTGAGGACAAGTAGTATGAGCCACCTACTGTCGCTATAATGCTCAGTTTCTGAGAATTATACATTAAACTGTGTAACACAAAAATTGTTTATGTTGAACTTGTAATGTTTCTTACAGAGACTCTGACTCCAAAGATAATCTTCATATTTTTTGTATCATCAAAACTTTTTTAGTTATCTTAAATTTTGTGTTTTCATCTGTCCTATTGCCTGATGCATTGTAATATACATCATATTATACAATTGCATAACATAAACTGTGGCTAAACTATTGATGCTATGCCAAAAATAGTAGTATTTTTGAAATCCTCAAACCAAATTTAATAAGCATCAAAATGTTCAGATAAACACAAAACTGTTAATATTTTGTTACCAATTGACAAAGATCCAATTCGTATGAGAATTTTTTTAGGAAAAAGAGGTGTCATGCATTTTTCAGTATTTGGTAACTTGACATCTCTTTCAAATATTGCATCAGGGTATGTGAGTGATTGGGAGTGGAACCATCACAGGGCAAAGTTCAAAAGCCCCCAACCACCACCATCACTCTTGCCACTCCATATCATGTTCCCCTGGGAGGTATTTTTTTAAAAAAAGAACCAACCCACCCACCCACAAGGCCATGTTGAACATTTCCAATAATGTCTAATCTGTTCCCTTGACTCAGTTCTTCTTGGTGTTAGTCTAACGCTTTTACTCCTACAGCACATTAGCTCATAAGAACATCTTAAGAGATGAACAAAAAATATTCCTTACCACTGGCTGCTATGGATACACTGGATGACTACTGCAGCCATATATATATAATATGCATAGCTCTAAAGGTGGTTTTGGGCTCTGACAGGCTTGGGGGATCCAACTCAGAGGAAACATTCCTATGGAGCCTGTGGTCAAATATAGCAGAATGTGCACAGCCCTATAGGTTTTCTCTACCTAGTCAGGAACCTCCAAAGGCAGGGTCCCCAATGGTGACTTGTGCACATTTCCATTCGGCAGATCCCAGGGAAATCAGAATTACTGAGCACAATCCTATACCCCTTGTCCGCAGATATGCCACATAAACAAAGCTAATGCCACCTTAGGCCTTGACTAAACATGAGTCTAGGGTTACACTTGCACATTTTACTTTCAACTTCGCTCCCTTCCCCCCCCCCCCCCCCCGGTTGATGTAGTTGGATCAAAGGACAAGGAAGAAGAACGGCTTATTAGCAGCGTCCCCAAGTAATAGAAATGAATATTAATACAAATTCAGTGTAACCATCCATCTGAAAGATTTTACTGGAACGATGCCCTGGCCAACTACAGGGAAATGCTGAGCACTCCCAAGGATTATTGTGTTGGGCTGAATTTGCAAAATACCTGGGAATTAAACCATTTCCTAGTGAGAGATCAGTATCAAACCAATTTACCAAACAAATTCTCTTTTAGTGATTAATTTGTGGGTGGGGTGGGGAGAATGTCTTTTAATTAACCATAGGGACCAAGAACATTCTGTGGAATCCAAAATACAATTGTAGTTAAAATATAGTTAATATTCCTAGAGATTTGGTAGAAATAGCATCAAAATAAATTCAAATATATTCTTTTCTCTCTAGAAGCATATTTTTTTTATTAAAATGAAAAGTTTATTATTTATGATTATCTTTGTGAGAGCATAGGTTTATGCCTATATAGAGGAACTAAAACTTCCTTATTCTGTGTTTGCCTGGTTGCCTTGTTCTCTTATTTAGGGTTTTTTAATGTATTAGCTTACTCCTGCCATTTTGTATTTTATACAAGCAACTGTGAATACATTGTTATTTGAGCATAGAGAGTACTCTCTTATTGGGAATGTGATGACATGAGGTTTGGAACAAACAAAGCATTTAGGGCCTAATCCTATCCAATTTTCCAGCAGTGGGACAGCCACAATACAGTCCCAAGGTAAGGGAACAAATGTTCCCATCCCTTAAGAAGGCCTCTGTGACTGCCTCCCCACCACAGGATGCAGTGCATGCCCCATTGGCATGGCTGCTCTGGCACTGGAAAATTGGGTGGGATTGGGCCCTTAGTTCGCTCCATCTGCTTTTTGAGACAGAAGGATTTATGAAGGACCTAGTATGCTAAGTTTTACAGTCTGATTCTGTGGGGCATTGTGCTTGCATTGGGTTTGCAAGGCTTAACAATAAGGAACAATGATCATGGATCCAACATGTCCTGACAAGCCACCATTATCAAGCCACCATTAATTATGCCACTGTAATTTGTGGTCAGCAGCCGATTCTGTAATACTAGTTCAGCTGTTCCCAAATGTTTCAGTGCCACAAACCACCTTGTCCTCCCTGGTGGGTCACAACTCACTGCTCCTTCTTGGGAAGCCCTGGCCTCACAAGCCCTGGGTTGTGCCAAGCCAGTGACTGACTCCAGGGCCTAGGAGAAGGGGTAAAGGGAGTAATTTGTACCCAGGCCCAAGGCCCAAAAGGGGGCCCAGGAGCCAAAGAAGGGTGCCCAGAAATTTCCTGCGATCTTATATTTTTCTGTTACCTGGACTTGCTGCCCAGGTGAAATGCTGCTGCTGCCGCTGCTATCAAAGGCCATATGTGCTGGACCAAGGAATGCATACATGACACTTCTCAACATAGTGTCAAATTTGGGAGGAAACTGGCCTGCTACAGTAGCTCTTTGGCTTGTGGATTCGCTTGCCATGAAGGAGTGTATGGGAGCTCAGGGATTATAGCTGTGGGGCTACAGTTGATGCAGAACAAAGTTTTGGTGCAAATAGGACCCTTTCCATTTTAGTGTGAGCCTAAATACAATTATGTGAATTTTCAGCACAAATTTTCTATATTTAAAAGATTTTAGAGATAGGGGTGTGTTTGATTTTCCATATTACTGTTTCTAGCTGCCAACACTGCACGGGAAGGTAGACCTGGGCTCCGCATTGGGACACCTAGTAGACCTGGGCTCCAAGGACTTTTCTGGCTGTCATTACCTTCCCCCTGCCTTGTTTTGCTCCCTTCCAACCTGTGTTCTGCTTGTCACCACCCTCCCCCACTCTGTTTTATCCCCTCGCTCTTTGGGAAGAGGCCCAAACAAAGCTTTGTATCCCCTGATAAAATTCCTCTCAGAGGCCCTGACTGACTGTCAGCCTCTGCAACCCTCAGAATGGCCTGCAGAAGCATCCAGAAGTCACTTCCAGTCAAATAGCAGTCAAACTGGAAGTGACTCCCAAATCTGGAAGTGACTTCAGGAGGTTTCTCCTGGTTATTCTGAGATACGTGGTGGTCAACAGAATGGGTCAATGGTGTGGCACAATCACTGGTGCAAGTCTGTCTATGAAGGCGGATCAGGCCTGGGAAGGGGGTTAGGATTTGGCATGTGTTGCTGTCTTCAAACCTACCCCCCCCCCAGGCCTGATTCACCCACTCCCCCGCTCTTGTCACCATCCTGTTCAACCCTTTCTCTCCATCCCCCTGTGTGGACTTACCTGATCCAGTGGGTCTTCATGGATCTGCTGGTGCATGGTAAGCTGCTGCAGCAGGCCTGCAGCACATGTCAGCAGAGGCTGTTTTGTGACTACTATAAAGCAGCCTCTGTCATTGCAATGCTAGTTACGCTGGCAGGGAGAAGGATAGGATTGCGCCATAAGTTACAGCAGTTTATCAGAATTTTTATACTTTTCCTAGGTTTGCCACAGAGTTAACAAAAAAGAGGTACAATAGTCTTTGCATTTGAAGGACACACTATGTAGGTCTCTTATGCTCCTACCCATCATATTGTGTAAAATTGGGAACCAGGTAACAAGTTTGTAACTTTCATTTATTAAGTCTGTGGTATGAGAAAGGGGAAAATACAACTTTTAAACTGTTTTAGCTTAGGCACTTTTTATCTGATTCCTTTGAAATTCAGATAGGTTCTACTCTTCACTGAGATCCACTCCACCAAATGCCATGCTGATAGGACATTGAATCTTAATGTTATGAGCATGGTTTTTTGTGTGTGTGGTTTTGTCAAGTAGCTGTCAGTTCTCTCTTGTTCTCAACTCAGAGAGTAAGTCCCATTATAGCCAATGGGGCTTACTGCTGGGTAAGTGTGGATAGGATTGCAGTCCCCCTTCTCTCTCTCTCACACACACACACACACACACACACACACACACCCCCCACCAGTACAGTTGGCCTATGCTGCAAAGAGCCTGGACGTACCTTCAAGTGACTCCTACAATTGGGCTGTGTGTCCACAGTCAAACACATCTATTCATTTCCCTTTCATGCACTCTCATTTCCATACTTCTTTCAATTCTTACTAGTAAACTCTGTTAAGGTTATAGGAGTTTTGTAGTAAATTATGAGAGGATTGGTGTAGGGTCCCAGTCTTGTCCCAAAGTGAGCAGGTTGCAAGAAAAACACATCAACTATAGCAGAGTACTTTCAGCAGTTGTATTGAGCAAGGGATATCACATTCAGAGTAGTCATTCAACAGTCCAAGTGTCAGCACTGAGAGCAGTCAGTTCCAGTATAACAAATCCAAATCAGTTCCAATAATACACAGTCAAAGGTTCGGTCCATAAGTCAGTAATATCATATACATACAGTATCCAGCCTCCTCAGTCACTGGCAGTACCCTAACAGTTACTCCATCAACTCCCCTACTGTTGCACTTGAGGCTCCAGCTGACTAAGCTTAAGTAGTTGGCTCAGCCAATCAGTATTGGCTTGGTCACACCCAGGGTGTGCCTGTCCCAGGTGGTTGCTGATTCTGCTGAATCATCTCTCAACACCTGCTCCCTGAACCAACTTGTAAGCTGTGGTTCTGCATCACTCAGAACTCAAGCTGACAAACTCTGCTCCTTTACATGCAGAGTCTAGCTCTCCTGATCCCTTCCTTGCTGAATGCCTACTATCAAAGCCGTTGGTTGCAACTAAACTATTCTTAATGCAATATTTCCCAGTCTATAAAACATTGTTTTATAACGTGACATAGAATTTGAACACAGACTCTTGATATGTAGACACCTTTACATAGAAGTATGGCGTTACATCATAGAAAGGTAACTGTTCTAATAGAAAAAAACTTCTACAGTACATGCCTATGGATGTCTACTCAGAAGTAAGACCCACTGAGTTCACTGATTTACTGCCAAGTAAGTGTGTATAGAATTGCAGCCTGATCCTATCTGGGCAGTTATAACAATGGAACACAGTTCTGCTGTCGTAAATGAACATATGGTGGCACACACAGCGTGCTGCCAGCAGCCATATTTGAAAGAAAGTGGTGGCAGGGGCAGAAGTGGGAGGAACAGGGTGGGGGGATCAGGGCCTCCAGGGACATGGTGTCATGGGCAGAGGGCAGATATCGACAGCAGTGGCTCTACTGATAATCTCCACTCTGTTTCTGCCCCAACACACCCCCTTGCTTCTACTTGGACTTGTGCCAGTTACAGAGCTGGAGAAGATCCAAGTAGACTTATAAGGGCCCATACTGGAGCAGAGTAAGGGCCCAATCCTATCCAATTTTCCAGTGCCGGTGCTGCTGTGCCAATGGGGTATGTATTGCTTCCTGAGTTGGGGAGGCAGTCTTGGAGGCCTCCTCAAAGTATGGCAACATTTGTTCCCTTGCCTCGGGGCTGCACTGTGGCTGCACCAGTGCTGGAAAGTTGGATAGGATTGGGCCGTAAGATGAGTAAACAAAATGTTTACTTACTCCTCCACTCCTGCATGGTCTCTGGCCACCTGCGGGATGCAATGGAACCTGTGCCAGTGTCACAGTGTTTTTGAAGTCTCAAGCAATGGTTCCCTAAATTTTTAGCATTGGGACCCAACTAAAAAAAGTTTCAATTTACCAGCTGCTCAAGCCTCTGTGCATGTAATGGTGATTGGGCAGCAGTGCTCCCTCCAAGTAGCAGGTTGTTTAATAATCCTTGATTCACACTGTCTAATCTACCCTGTCAGTTTTGCAAACTACCCAAAATTGGGTCATGACCCATTGGTAGGCCATGGACCCACAGTTTGAGAACCTGTTTAAGAAAGCATGAGTGGTTTATTGTCTTAGTACTACCAGCGAAGTGATACTATTTATGGCGCAAATCACTGTGACCTTCTAAGCTGATGTGCTGGGAAATTGACACTGCATGGTCTCACCCTAACTTTTAAAGTACTGTTTCCCTCCTCATCCTTATCAAACAATTTGTGTTTCTCGATGAATCCGCAAACAGAGCCTTGGTGTTTTAATGACTAGAAATCATGAATATTAAACCCAAGAAATGTTGACAGTATTTAAATGAGCATCATTAAGAGACACATAAATTAACAGGATTTTTAGTTCTTGTGGAACTGCCGTTTCAATGTTAATTAAACAACAGGAGTGCTCTTGTGCATTCCCAGCAAACTGTCCCTAATGTGCACTGCTGAATATCATTATGGGTGGCTGCCTTGCTGTTTAATTATTTTCAAGCTGATATTTTTCCCCCCCCCCGCTGCTGCAGTAGTTTTATGCTTGTCTTGCATTCGAAAGGCGATGGGGCTTATTCCCCAAGGAGTCTGTCAGTTTGATCTACATGTGGTGCTGATGCCAAAATACCCATTTTTGTGACTACTGTAACATGCACATATAATGTTGCTCCCTAACCCTACTGAAAAAAGGCTTGATTACTGACTGCATTATCTTTGTACATAACAGTCATTTGATGACTTACTGGGATTTTAGCAGACATTCCCCATCACAGTGGTAATCATTATTCATTCCATTCTCAACACGCAGGTGGTGAAGAAACTGAATTTAGGAAGGGAGAATCAAAATAAGCTAATATCAAACTGATTGATCTCCTCTCATTATTTCACACATGCAAGCTGAATTGTTCAACTGACTGCTGAACCATAACCAAGCATCAGAATCCCTGATTGTTTGGATGCTCTTGTTCCTCTAGTTGCTTTATAAACATGCAAGATCAAGTTTCTTTTTCACGCGTGCCTGTTTGCTTGCTTAGACTATAAAAAAAAGCATCTGACACTTGGTGATAAGGCCCTTCCTCTTCCCCTTAGCCTTGGCTTTCTGCCTCCTTTTCTGCAATCCAGCCAAATATAGGCTAAGTTCCTATTTCAGCCCTTCTTAGTTTGTTCTTGACTGTATCAGAAAGCACAATTCACAGGTCTTTTCTGAGGATGAAATTAATACAGTACATCCTATTCAGAGCATTTCACAAGGACTTCTACCAACCCCTAAGCCAGACCTTCACATCTTGTGGCACACCAAGTTGTCACAAGTTCCAATCCACTGGTCACATATTGTAGCCTGCCAGATGGCTGGCAACATCCATTTTTGCAGATCCGGACAAGCAAAACTAGGATATGTATCAAGCTTCTGATGAGCAACCATATGTGGCTGGAGACCTGTATTCGGCTTAGTGGGGTACAAACAATGTAAGCCAGGTCTTACCCCACTTACAGCCCAATCCTATCCACATTTTCTTGATAGTAAGCCCCACTGACTCTAATGGGACTTACTTCTGAGTAGACAGGCATAGGATTGGGCTCCTAGTCTTTTGCTTAGACAGGCCTCTTACCTACACAGCACTATTGATCTGTCTGCAAGAGAACAGTCTCTCACCTTCTTTCTCCCACTCATTAAGTGCAAAATCACAGATGTCACACAAGGTCTACAAGCAGCCCACAACAAGAATTGTATGTACATAGAATTCTACAGTACAGTAGCCTCTGTACTGACTGTTCCTCTCTTAATGCTTTTCCACAGATGCCTTAGTAAGACTTTGCTCCTTGTCATCTTGTTCCTATCTCTGTCTTTGCAGAGGGAACTCTGCTCAAATTTGGCTTCTCATCATAATCCCTGCTGCTGGCTGTAGAGTCTCTTCCTGGGATTACATGTTCAAAGTCTCAAGGGACTCTACAGAACTGACAGATTGGATTTATGGAGTTCTATGAAGCAGTGATGTTTTGGAAGTGAGAAATATCGCTGCTGTAAGGAATTTTTTTTCTTCAATCAACATGGGTTCAATATGTGTTATCTCAGTCTTATATATGACTGAACAGTTATTCAGACAAGTGAGAGCTTCCAAAAACAGGATAGCCAAGGTCTATTTATAACATTATGGTAACAAGTAAATGTTCAATTCATTACTGGGGAAAATAATTTATATTGGAAAAAATGTCAATGATCCTTCAGGATGCCTGAAAATTGGTTTGCCTCTGCTCTATGTTGATGGAAGCACCCTGACTGGAATGAAAGAAGGCCAAAACATGGCAGTGTGAATCACTCAAAGGCATATTACAGTTAATTGGTTTTCATGACATGTGTTGGTCTCTATGGTACAATGCCCCAGATCCTTTTTTCACTACATCCCCAAAGCCAAACAGGACCACTGACATTAATGCTTTTTACACTGGCCTGTGTTACTTCTGGGTGGTGCAAATGCAATAAAGAATGCAGAAGAGAGGCATTTTAAAACCGGATGTATTATTCTTGCCAATATAGGTTTTTCACTACGGTTGCAGCTGAAAAACTTTAATTCCCCATGATACAGTAGTTGTGTGTGAACCCAAGGAATGCTCCCAACTGCCAAAATATGGTTTTGCAATGATGAGCATGATCAACTTGATTGGGGGCTTGAGGAGCATGACATTTAAATGAGGCCATTGTGTGATCTGAACCTATCTACCTGAATCAGGCCAGTACGTTTTTCTTTCATGCAATCTATTTCCACTTGGAAGAAGAAGATGTAAATGAAAAGTAAGATTAAGGGTGCAATCCTAACCCTCGGGTTAGGCCGGCACAGTTGACTTGCAAATGTGCAAATGTGCTGTAAGACACATTTGTGCCGACTCAGGAGTTGGGGAGGAGGCAGGGAGGAGGCGTTTTGGGGTGGGGGGAGGCGAGACAGTGGGCGTTCCTGGAGGTGGGCAGGCAGGGAGTGGGAGGCAGGGCCAGGATTCCGTGGTTATGCTGGATCCTGACCCTGTTCCTGGATGCACGGAGCAGCCCCAGGCCAGTGCAGCACAACATGGGGTAAGAGGAAAGTTTTCCCCTTGTCTCAGATTGCACTGCTTCTGGCCCCAAACTTGCACTGGATGTACTGCAAATTAGGATTGCACTGCACTTGTATAAAAGGCAGTCTGTTCTGTGTGAACCAACATTCAGGTTATTTTTATTAGCAACACTACTGTAACTATCATTAGATAACTATTAGGTTTACTGGGACTTGAACTGGGAATGTTGCTTTTGGAGGACTGATATTGGTTCAATTATGCTACTCAGCCTACAGTTCTAGGGAGTGCTGAAGAGGTGACTTTGCATGACTCTGCCCCTAAGGCAGGCTACTTGATGAACTCTGCTGGATTGAAATATTCTCATGACACAATGCAATTCATTGTCTGCAATAGGTTATTTGGCTAGCCCCTCAAGTGCTGCTTGCCTGACATTTTGTTTGAAACCTCTACCTGTTTCCTATCTTCTATGTGAGGGCCCAGCTCATGAGGTGGGGCTGGCCCTCCTAGAGGGCTCTGGAAGCCAGGTGGCACCTGAGTGGTGGGGTGGGCAGCACCCACTCCACTTAAGGACATAAGAACAGCCCCGCTGGATCAGGCCACAGGCCCATCTAGTCCAGCTTCCTTTATCTCACAGTGGCCCACCAAATGCCTCAGGGAGCACACAAGACAACAAGAAACCTGCATCCTGGTGTCCTCCCTTGCCTCTGGCATTCTGACATAGCCAATTTCTAAAATCAGGAGGTTGCACAAACACATCATGGCTCGTAACCCGTGATGAATTTTTCCTCCAGAAACTTGTCCAATCCCCTTTTAAAGGCATGTCTCAATCATGTCCTCCCTCAGGCGCAATCTTTTCTAGGCTGAAGAGGCCCAAACGCTGTAGCCTTTCCTCATAAGGAAGGTGCCCCAGCCCCGTAATCATTTTAGTCGCTCTCTTTTGCACTTTTTCCATTTCCACTATGTCCTTTTTGAGATGTGGTGACCAGAACTGGATGCAATACTCCAGGTGTGGCCTTACCATCGATTTGTATGGCATTGCAGTATTAGCTGTCTTATTCTCAAGGCCTTTCCTAATAATCCCAAGCATTTAATTAGCCCTCTTCACTGCCGCTGCACATTGGGTCGACACTTTCATCGACCTCTCCACCACCACCCCAAGATCCCTCTCCTGGTCTGTCACAGACAGCTCAGAACCCATCAGCCTATATCTAAAGTTTTGATTTTTTGCCCCAATGAGCATGATTTTACACTTACTTACATTGAAATGTATCTGCCATTTTGCTGCCCATTTGGCCAGTCTGGAGAGATCCTTCTGGAGCTCCTCACAATCACTTCTGGTCTTCACCACTTGGAAATGTCTGCTCAAATAGCCACCTCACTGCTCACCCCTGTCTCCAGGTCATTATGAAGAGGTTGAAAAGCACCGGTCCCAGGACAGATCCTTGAGGCACACCGCTTTTCACTTCTCTCCATTGTGAAAATTGCCCATTGACACCCACTCTCTGTTTCCTGGTCTTCAACCAGTTCTCAATCCACGAGAGGACCTGTAATTCCCTGACTGTGGAGTTTTTTCAGTAGCCTTTGGTGAGGGACCATGTTGAACGCCTTCTGAAAGTCCAGATATATAATGTCTATGGGTTCTCCTGCATCCACAAGCCTGTTGACCTTTTCAAAGAATTCTATAAGGTTCGTGAGGCAAGACTTACCCTTACAGAAGCCATGCTGATTCTCCCTCAGCAAGGCCTGTTCGTCTATGTGTTTTGAGATTCTATCTTTGATAAGGCATTCCACCATCTTACCCGGTATAGATGTTTGGCTGACCGGCCTATAGTTTCCCAGGTCCCCCCTCTTTCCCTTTTTAAAGATAGGCATGACATTTGCTATCCTCCAATCCTCTGGCACCGTGGCCGTTTTGAGGGACAAGTTGCATATCTTAGTCAAGAGATCAGCAACTTCATTCTTCAATTCCTTAATAACTCTTGGGTGGATGCCGTCAGGGCCTGGTGACTTATTGATCTTTAATTTATCAATGAGGTCTGAAACATCTTCTCTTTTAACCTCTATCTGACTTAACTCCTCGGTCAGGAGGGGCCGTTCGGGCAGCGGTATCTGCCCGAGGTCTTCTGCCGTGAAGACAGATGCAAAGAACTCATTTAATTTATCTGCCATCTCTAAGTCTCCTTTTATCTCTCCTTTCCCTCCGTCACCATCCAGAGGGCCAACCGCTTCTCTGGTGGGTTTCGAGCTTCTAACATATTTGAAGAAGCTTTTATTATTCCCCTTAATGTTGCTGGCCATGCTTTCCTCATAGTCTCGCTTGGCCTCCCGTGTCACCTTCTTGCATTTCTTTTGCCACAGTTTATGTTCCATTTTATTCTCCTCAATAGGGCAAGACTTCCATTTACGGAAGGAAGCTTCCTTGCCCTTTACAGTCCCTCTAACTTGGCTGGTTAGCCATTTGGGCACCCTCCTGGATTTAGTGGAACCCTTATTTCTTTGTGGTATACACCTCTGCTGGGCCTCTATTACTGTTGTTTTAAGCAGCCTCCATGCACTGTGGAGAGATTGGACTCTTTTTACCTTCCCTTTCAACCTCCATCTAACCAGCCTCCTCATTTGAGGGAAGTCCGCCCGTCGGAAGTCAAGGGTTTTTGTGAGAGGTTTGCCCAGTATTCTTCCCCCGACGTGCATGTCGAAACGGATCGCAGCATGATCACTGTTCCCCAATGGCTCTGTAACATTCACATCTCTAACCAGGTCCAGAGTATTGCACAAGATTAAATCCAGAGTCACCTATCCTCTGGTGGGCTCCATGACTAGCTGCTCTAAGGCACAGTCATTTAGCATGTCATTTAGCAACGTTTCCCAGTGCCTAACAAATCTAAACCCCTCCTCCCTACACTACCGTCTCATCCACGCATTGAGACCCCTGATCGACGCCTGCCTAGCCGGCCCTGCATGTGGAACAGGTAGCACTTCCGAGAACGCTACCTTTGGGGTCCTGGCTTTCAGCTTCCTACCCAATAGCCTAAATTTGGCCTCCAGGACCTCCCAGCTATACTTGCTCATTTCATTTCTCTATTGTGGTGACATGTACCACAACCGCTACCTCCTCCTCAGCACTATCTACCAGCCTGTATAGACGAGAAGTGATGTCCACAACCTTTGCACCAGGCAGGCAGGTCACCATGCAGTCCTCACATCTGTCACAAACCCCCCTCTCTATGTTTCTAATAATTGAATCCCCCACTACAAGAAGCCTCTGACCCCCCTCCCGCATAGGAGTATCCTGAGTGCGTTTGGATACAGGCCGATCCCCTGAAGAAGGGGTCCCTCCTCGGGGACTGTTTCCCTTCTCTCCAGGATGACGTCCTCCAGCCCTGAGACTTTCCACCCGGGCAGCTGAGAAGCTGCACACCTGAGGTTGGGATGAAGCCTGATCGTCTCCGGAAGTCTCCCCATGGTCCTTCTCTGCCTGCCTCTGCTGTTCCAGGTTGGCAACCAAGGCTTCAAGGGAGCAGACCCTAAGTCCCGGGAGCTCCTTGCACTGAGGACACACCTGTGACTTATGCCCCAGAGGCATATAGGCATACATACTAGACACATACTAGACACAAAACCCCCACCCTGCTGCGGGCTGCCTGATTGCATGGTGTTTTTTTTGTTTTTGTTTAGGGTACTTAAAAACCTTGCACTGGTTTGCTGCTCCTTTTCTCAAGGGAAGTGAAGGGCAGTATCTGGGGCCCTGGCTTCCTCGCCCTGCTGCTGAACCCGCACAGATGCTAAACTCGCTCTTGGCACTTGGTTCCCAGAGGCCATGCGTGCTTCATACAGAGAGGCTCACGCATGGCAAGCTCTAGGCACTTCTCCCACCTTATCTTGCAGCTCTGTTCAAATGGCAGCTACGAGGAATGCTGTGGTTTGCTGGGGCAAGAACTTGCAGCAGAGGTGTGCATGGGGTAATGGCAGTGACGGCAGAAGCCAGTGAAGTATATCACAGGGAAAAGCAGAGTAAGTAAATGGGCAGTACCAGACCTGCTTAGTCCCAGATGCCAAGGAAACTGGGGTTAGGTCTGAGGTGGGACTTCAAGGAAGTGAACAGAAAACTAATGACTTCCTCATAACCAACACACATATTATAACTCTGTCAGCAGGCCCAATGTCTATGAATTGTTATAGTACATAAAAAGGTATGAAATGTACTGAATTTCTTTGTTCAGGAGCACTTTCCTTATGTAAACAAACACCTTGGGTAAAATAGCTTGATTTACAGATGAGTCTGTGCAGGCTTTTGAAAGTGAAGTACAATGGAAAAATTAATTACAAACACTGTGAACTAAATGACTCATATGTTGTTTGTTTCATAAGAATTAACGATGTTAATAGTTAATCACTCGTGGTGATCACTATCACCTTGAAAAAATCTACCTTTTAGCTACTCACTGTGAGTTTGGCAGGGTGCTTGTAGTGGGACAGAGATGAGTTTGAATCCTGTCCCCCTTTAAATCAGTGGTGGCTAGCTGGAAGCTTGTGAACAGCATCAGGCCCCACTCTAGTTTTTTGCAGCCTCCAGATGACTTACTGTGGTGCCAGCCCATTGAGGAGGCAGCCAGAGTGTGGTGAAGACTTTTGATTGGCCAACGCTGCGGAGGAAGGCATGGTGGGGGGGGGGTAGGGAGTGGGGTAGAGATGGCTGCAGGCTCTGCTGGCCCGGGAGACCCGACACGAGGCCGCCTGGGGATTACACGGAGTAAGAAAGTATAAGCTCACTTACCCTGAGTAGACCTTATGCTGCTTCCCAGCCCCATGGGATGCAGCAGTAGCCATTTTGATGCCACTACAGCTCTGGGCACTGGGAAGCACAGGTTTGGGCTGTAAATCTGCTCTTTATGGTATTACAAGCCAAGCTAATGCATGCAGATTGTTGGACACCCAGCCACACTGGTCAAGATCTCACAGAATGAAGGGGACCAACACTGGCAAGGCACAGCTTCTCATGTATAAAGTCAGTTCATGATCCAGAAATAGTTGATTTTTGCATTCAAGAACAGTCATCAGTATCAACCATGGTAACAATAGAGAAAAGGACAAAATGCACTGTATAATTCAGGGGTGCCCAAACCCTGGCCCTGGGGCAACATGTGGCCCTCGAGGCCTCTCAATGTGGCCCTCAGGGAGCCCCCAGTCTCCAATGAGCCTCTGGCCCTCTGGAGATTTGTTGGAGCCCGCACTGGCCCGACACAACCGCTCTCAGCGTGAGGGTGACTGTTTGACCTATTGCGTGAGCTGTGGGATGAGGGCTTTCTCCACTGCTTGCTGATTCACATCCGTAATGCAGTAGCGGCAGCAAAGGAAAAGCCAGCCTTGCTTTGTGCAAGGTCTTTTATAGGCTTTGGCCTATTGCAAGGCCTTCATTCATTCATATCTTTAATATATTCATTTATGTATACTTATATAAATGTATTTAAATTTTAAATGTAAATTAATTCTTTTTTCCCCCAGCCCCCGACACAGTGTCAGAGAGATGATGTGGCCATCCTGCCAAAAACTTTGGACACCCCTGGTATAATTTATACAACTGGATTGCATTTCATCTAAAACATGAGGAAGATACATGAATGTGTGGATTCAAAATATTATAGTCCCTGGATTATCTTTCACTCAGAAATAAGGCTATGGAAACTTTTAAAATGGTTGTCAAGGAAACATGATCAAGCATTTGTTGAGATGGGGAAAATGTTTTGCATCCATACATCAATTCAATTAACTAAAAAGTTGTTCTTGAATGTTCTTTCTTCCTACCTTCTCATGGATGCCTGAATTAATAGACACAGTTGATAGATGTCTTTAGGGAAACTTACTTTCTAATTAGTGGATATTTCATACCGCACCTTGTGAACAGAAGCAAAATTAAAATAACCAAACAAGGCTAATTATGTGATACTCTGAAAAATACTGATCAAGTAATTGAAACAATATTTTCCTCTTGCTACATGTGATCCGTGGCACCTGGGGAAGCTGCAAGGAGTGGCATAGGATGAGGCCCAGCTTGCAACTCAGGTAGCCGTAATCTTGCAAACTGGGGAGAAGGCAGGTGGGCAGGTGGTTCAAAAGGGAAAGTGGGGTGTAACTGTAGGAAAGGTGGAAGTGAAGGAGCAGAGTAAGGAAAAGTAGAGAGAAATGAGCAACATCTCTGGAGAGCTGAGGATGAAGACATAGAGCAGAAAAGGAGATGGGAAAAGGGGTTTGGAAATGATAGGATAAAGGCAAAGTAGACAAGAGGAAGCAGAAAGAGGACATAATGAAGGAAGGAGAGGTGGAGAAGAAAGCTGCAAAAGAGGAAAAGAGACACAGAGCCTAGGCAGCTAGGGAAGAAACAAAAACTCTTAACCCAGGCCCCAGTTGCTGGTCAGAGGGATCCCCGGACAAACCCCCACTTACAGACCAATCCTATCCTTTCCCCCCTCCATAGTATGCAAGTCCAAATGGACTGCACAGCATGCTATGATGGGGAGGCAGATCAAGAGGCTTGGAAGAGGTAACATGTTTTATTTTACCTTCCTGTAAGCCTCCTGCTCACCAATGGGTCTCCTTGGACCTGGCCGGCTCTATTGCTGGCACAAGTCCAAGGAGAAAAAGGAGGTGTATTAGGAGTTGAGAAAGGGGGTAGCATTTGGTGCAGGCTCGCCTGTGCCAGGTCTACTCCCTCCCAACTCCTGACCCTCACCATCATCAGTGGGTCCTCTTTGGCATGCTGGTGCACACTAGGCCTCTATGACTTCTCAGGCGGCGGTCCAGACGTAAGCAGCTCTACGTGCTTCTGGAACACCTTTTGTGATGCCAGAATGGCGAAATTTTAGTTCTGCTGCTGGACCAAAGCTATAGGATTGAGCCACCAGACCACTACCAATAGAGATGAGTCAGTTCATCTCAGAAAAGGCAACCTGAGGGGCTGGACCATGATCTCTCCTATCAATTAACCAAGAGGAGATGCTAAGTTAGATTAACTTCCATTGTTGTTGTTAATATATGAGAGAAAAATTGTAAGTTGGACATAATCTTGGATCAGATGATCATGAATTGATCCAATTTAATTTAACAGAAACAACAGTTCGAACTAAAAGAACTAAGCTGTTTGATTTGCAGAGAAGTAGATCCAATGAAATTCGGGAAATTAATTAATTGGAATGAATTTAGACTAAAGATCTTATGGCCTAAGATGCAGAGGAAAATTGATCTTGATAAAGATAAATCAACACTGCATATAATACTCAAAATGTGCATATTGAAGAGGATTCAGAAAAAAAATGTTCATAAAAAACTCCAGACCTAACCAAACAAATAAGGTGACAATCCTTTTCACAGTTTCCTTTAAATTCCATTGAACACAGTGGGACATATTTCTGAATAAACATGCCTCATACTGTGTTGCTTGAGTCATAAGCAAGGCAGCCAGGAAAAGCAATGTTGTGAGACCAAGAGGTTAACTCTCATTTTGGAAGGATCTTTTGTAGCAATAATCTACTTCAGGGGTGCCCAAACCCCGGCCCTGGGGCCACTTGCGGCCCTCGAGCCCTCTCAGTGCAGCCCTCAGGGAGCTCCCAGTCTTCAATGAGCCTCTGGCCCTCTGGTGATTTGTTGGAGCCCACACTGGCCCTATGCAACTGCTCTCAGCGTGAGGGCAACTGTTTGACCTCTCACGTGAGCTGTGGGATGAGGGCTCCCTCCACTGCTTGCTGTTTCACATCTGTGATGCAGTAGCAGCAGAAAAGGAAAGGCCAGCCTTGCTTTGTGCAAGGCCTTTTATAGGCCTTGAGCTATTGCAAGACCTTCATTCATTCATATAAGTTCATCTTTAATATATTCATTTATGTAAATGTATGTAAATTTATTCAAATTTGAAATGTAAATTAATTCTTTTTTTTCCCTGGCCCCCAACACAGTTTCAGAGAAAAGATGTGGCCCTCCTGCCAAAAGCTTTGGACACCCCTGATCTACTTCATCAGATGGATAGTGCAGAATGGGAATATCTTAGGGATGTATATACACTGGTTAAGGTACACAGAAACATAAAACATAAAACAAGCCATCAAGGTACATCTAAAGATAACAGGAATTCAAAACACACACATTTTCTTATAGCAGGCACGCTCTTGACCCTCAGCAATGGTTTTCTTTTGGGGTGGGGGATACGTGGCTAAGGGCATAATCCTACCCTGAGCTGGAATAGGCAAGCCAGGAGGCTTAGGATAGGGACCAAAAGCGGCTCAGCCAGAGGCAAGGGGAAACTTTTCTCCTTACCTCTGGGAAAGGCGCCCTTTCCCCTATGGGTCTATTCGAACTTGCGCCACCTCTTGAGATGGCACAAATCTGAGGAGAGTGGACTGGCTTAAAGCTGCTCCATTCTCCCCAGGATTGGGGGTTGGGATCCAGCATAACTGCCAAATTCTAGCCCTGCTTCCTATTCGCTGCCTGCCCACCTCCTGGGGCCACCCACCGCCCGCCTTCCCCTCACCCAGTAACGCCTACCTCCCACCTCCTCCCCACGCCCTCTCTGCCTACCTCAGAGGCTTGAATTGGCTGAACTGGGCCAATAATAATAATAATAATAATAATAATAATAATAATAATAATAATAATAATAATAATAATAATAATACAGGTATTTATATACCGCCTTTCTTGGTCGTCAGATTTCTCCTCAGACTTTAATTCAAGGCGGTTTACATAGGCAGGCAATACTAAATCCCAATAGGGATTTTTATAATTGAAGAAGGTTCTGTCTTTCAAGAACCACAACATTTCAGATGGATCTTTAATGATCTGGTATCACATTCTGGCCTCCATTTTCCTCCCAAACAGGCTGACAGCGACCAAAGAGCAGGTGGAATAACTCGGCTAGGCTTGTCAGCTGCTTCAAGGTCTCGCCGTTCACGGTGCCGGTGGCCTCGAACTGGCGACATTCGGATGTTATCTTCAGGCAAACGGAGGCTCTACCCTCTAATCCAGACCTCCTGCCCATGCAAACCTTGGTGCCTCTGTTGGCACAGAGGCTTCTTCCAGCCTCCGCAGGCCGGCGTACCTCTGCACACTGGCCTAGCCGACTCCTGAGGATTGCTCCATTTTCACTTTTGCAACTTCAGGGAGCCCTGCAGACCATCGCACAGGGCTCCCCGCACCCTCGGAAGGCTGCCGGAGGCTCTGGTAAGTGCACCCAAGCCCCTGCAGCCCCCTGAGCTGCCTTCCCCCCGCCCCCGCTGTCTCCCCCCACCCCTGCAAGAACTTACAGCAGTTTTCAAACTCCCTGAGAGTTTGAAAACCGCTGCTCTAGTTCATCACTCTCCTCTATATTTCCTTTTCCATTTTCAATCAAAGGAGCAGGACGCTGAGTGGCAGAGGTGATGGCCAGATAAGTGGAAGGCAGCACCTGGCATACTGTCTGAAATGCTGGGAGATCTTGGGCTGGCACTGTGCTCCAACCTTTGTTTCATACCTACTCTCTTTTAGTTCTAACCTCAGTTTTGACTATAACCTCTTGGTTCCTGAATAGATACACTGATTTTAATTCCAGATGAATCATTTACTCCTGAAAATATATCTGATTTTTATTCTGGACTGGTATGATTCTGATGAACCAGTCTTTAGATGCTATGGAGAGATCAGAATAGATATATAAATGGAACATTAATAGCTCTAGCAAACCGCTGCTGATAAATTTGAACACAAGGACCTCAAAGTTCACATTTCTGTTCACCAGAGCTTGCACAGTCATTGTAACTAGTTGCCATTCACTAATTACGTTGGTGCTAGTTCTGATAGCACAGTTGGCATTTCTGCAGTTACTGTATTCATTCTTAAAGTAGACCTAAACGTGTTGGTTGTAGCTATTCATCATCAACTCTGCAGAATGTAATAGTCCCGTGGACACTCTTTTTCCTCCAGTTCAATTAGTAAATGGTATAATTTCTGTATGGTTAGGAAACTGTGTGAATTTCAAATTTTATACCATTCCAGTAATATTTTGGATTTTATTTTTATCTGAGAGAAGAGAATCTAGGAAGAATTAGTACAGTCACTCTCTTGCAACTGAAATCCAGAATTACCACTGGAAATGCAATAGTGCTTTCTAGAATTCTGGTTCTAGAAAGCATTTTCTAGATGTACATCCGACTCTCAGACATACAATCAGATATACAAGCATTTTAAAAAAAAACCTTGCTTTGTTCAAACCTTTTAATGTTTGTTTTTCTCTATTTGCAGTGACAGTTCTAGTTGAAATAATATTGCATCATTTGGCTTGGGTTACTAGATAATTAGGGAGTCTTTAAAATGGATTTTCAAGTTGAGAGTAATGGAGACAATTTATAGTAGAACAGATGGTTGGCCTTCATTTGCCTGTTGACAGGTAGTGTGTTGTTAGCACTTCAGGTTGTTATTATACAGAGAACAGCAGTTCAGTACCTTAATTGGGACCCTGAAGAATACACTGTACAGTTCTTTTTGGGCATTTTCAGGCACAGGAAGCTAAAGGAAAACTTTTAAAATGTAAAATCCTGAAGTATAAATATAAATGTAACATTTTAGATATGGGATTTCATCCAAACTGGTGTGAATGACAAGAGATCTTATCTGCCCCTTTCTCCCTGCTACTGCACCCTCCAGCAGACTCTTGGGAATAGTATGGAAGCCAGTGGCATAGCTAATGATCGTGTAGCCCAGTGCTGAGCTCAAAATGATGTCCTGGATGTGATGTCACAACCGAAAGTGAATCACACCCGGGCTTTGAAAAAAGTTAAAATCGGGGAGTGGGTGGGTGGGTTGAAACCGCCTCCTCCCCCCAGCAGCTCGCCACCCACTTGCTCTGCTGCCTCCCCCCAGTCAGTGTCATAGCTACGGCATCTATCTGCTACCTCGGGTCAAAGAAGATTTTGTAGTTCCCCTCCATGACAAAATCATACTTAATTAAGTAAATAAATAAAAAGTGTTCCCCATCTTGGTTACAGGCACCATGCTGGGGTGAAGAGGGATGGTTATTCTTCCCCTGCTAAATATAAGATGAACACCACATAAAAGAGTTCCAATTTACCCAGAGCCTGATCCTGAGGTCCGCGGCGTGGCTCTGTGCTGCGGACCTCAGTCGCAAACATGCCATAAGGCACGTTTGCGGAGCTTACCACCGGACTTCCACCAGAGCTAGCCCAGCTCTGGCTGGCGCTGAGCCAGTGTGCAGTGGGCACCCAGGTTCCATGGCTTGGTGGTCTCCCGGACCGCCGGGCTGCAGAACAGGAGATGGGGGCATGGGGGAGGCATTCCGGGGAGGTGGGAGGCGTGTCCAGGGGCATAGGGCAGGTGTGTCAGGAGGGGGAGAGGCAGGTCCACGGAGCTGAGCTCTGCAGGATCCAAGGTGCTCGGTAGGGCTGCTTGCCCCACACAAGCGCCTTTACTTTAGCGGCGACCAAAAGGTCGCCGCTAAAGTGTGTAGCCCCATTGCGGGGCTGCTTCCCCTACTCAGGGGAAGGGGATGAACGTTCCCTTTTCTCGAGGAGCCTCCCACGGTAGTGTGGGAGGTGCAGGATCCGGCAGGAGCCCTCTGTGGAGCTGCCAGGTCCTGGAGCCCTGGACAGCTCAGGATTGGGCTCCCAGTTGGTGGGGCAAATGTTTTGTGATACGTGGAAATGAGAGCAGACTCATATTAACACCGTATTGGTTCCATGCTGTGTCATTATAGCTTTTCATTGGCTCTCAGAACAATCAGTCTCATAGGTCAGTTTTGAGTTAAAGAAATCCACTTATTGTTCCATCATCATCATCATCATCATCATCATCACCAGTATTTATATACCATCTTTCTGGTCATTGGATTACTCCTTTGACTTTGTTCAAGATGGTTTACACAGGCAGGCTTTCTCTAAACCCCTGAGGGGTTTTTTACAATGACAGAGAGGTTTTATCTTTCAAGAACCAAACAACAATCCAGATGGATCTTTCAAATGGTCTGGTATCACTTCTGGCCTCCTACACTGGCTGACAAGCAGCTCATTCATCTCTCAATTGAAGGACAGCCAAGACATGTTCTTCACTCACATTGAAGAGCAGGTGGAAAAACTCAGCTCAGTTTGTCAGCCACTTCTCAAGGTCTCGCCATTCATGGAGCTTCCAGTGGTCTTGGTGACCTTCAGATGCTATCTTTGGGCTAACAGTGGCTCTATTCTCTCGACCTCCTGCCCAATAAGGCAGTTATTGCCCCATAACTGCCCCATAACACTTTCTGGTTAATTAGCCATAACTTTCGATAGAATAAAAATATTCCAATGTGGTTTGTTTCATTACATTCTGCATTAAATTACCTTTCCAATAATATATAACATGATGGTATTATTCATACATACCAAGTTTTTCACAATTTTGGCCACTAGTGTCAAGTTCAGCATGTTGCCCCCTCCCAAAGCTTATTGCCCAGTCAATTGCTACCCCATGCACCCCCCCCCTTAGCTACAACACTGCTGGAGGCTGTAGTGGGAGGACGGGATCACTAGAAACTGGGATCACCTTTCATAGTTTCCTCAGGGAGCTACAGTGAGGAGAAGGTGGGGAATAGCTTTTGTGCAAGCTTTGTTCCACTCATGCAAGTTTGAATACAACCTGTTTTTGCTTGTCTACCTACCATAGTCTGGCCTTGATCCCACTAAACTAGCAACCCAATCCAAATCCAGAATTTGCAGTCATTTACAACAGTGCTATGGAGTTCCACTGTCATTAAACGGCTGCTGCAAGAGATGGCAGCGCTGCTGGGATGTCAGTGGATCTCCCTGGACCCACCAGAACACATCAGGCAGTGGTGGGGGTGAGGAGGGGGTGATTTGGAGTGGGAGGGGGAA
Organism: Tiliqua scincoides; assembly: GCF_035046505.1. Classification (NCBI taxonomy): domain Eukaryota; kingdom Metazoa; phylum Chordata; class Lepidosauria; order Squamata; family Scincidae; genus Tiliqua; species Tiliqua scincoides. The sequence goes on from NC_089824.1 coordinate 158,123,458, forward strand.
GTAATGGGAGGGAGAGGCTTCAAGAGGGGGTGGATCTGGTGGCAACTGCATGTACCTCATTCTGTCCTCTCTTTTGGCAGCCTCCCTGCCACCCTCCTCTCCTTGGACTTGGACTAAAGAACTGGCACAGGTCTGCGGAGACCCACTGCAGAGCAGGAGGGGACTGAAATCCCCTATTCCCTCTGGAAACTTCTGATTCATGTTGCCGTAGCCTTTTTGGCATGGCTGCACCAGCGAAGGAGGGGAGGATAGGTTTGGGCCTTAAGTCAGGACTAAGCCTGGTTAAAACCAATATGACTTAAGTTAGTGAAGCTAAACTTGTTCCATTGGTTCCAATGAAATTTAATTACAACTAACTGTAGATACTGTACATGAGAGCATTCATTCTTTGTCTTACAGTGCAAGCCTATGCACTTATAAGTAAGTCCCATTGTCTGTTATGGTGCTTCCTCCCAAAAAAGTGCATATAGGATTGCAGCCTTACAAGACAAGGCAGGGGTGCTCATTGTCCCTGTTATTATTTACCATTGTGATAGAACCCATCACTGATGCTTTATGTGACAACGCAAGTATGAAGGGCATACCGGTTGAAGGTGGCGAGCACAGATTGAACATGTATGCTGATAAGGTGCTTTCTATTTCAGAATACAAAGAGCAATGGTTTTAACCCTGAAATTTTTTTTTTAATGCTGCTATAAGGAACACACATCTGTGCAAACACTGTCATATTATATATGCTCACATTATACATGCTCACAGTACTGGCAACATAAGAGATATCATGGATATCCAATGATACCTACATAAACATATACACATTAACAGTATAGAAGACCTTGGTAAATAAAAATTGTGACTGCTTAAAGAACACTTCAAAGCATTATAAAAGACTTGAAAATACTATATAATCAGTGAGAATACAATATCCCTCTAAAGAGGGAAAGAATACAGACTTCAATTAGTTGTCACATTTTGACAAGCCTTTTTCCTCAGATCCTGAAAATTAATTTTTAGCTCCACAGGTGGCTTCTAGTGCTGAACCAAACTTTCTCATATGCAAAAATTTCTCCTTGAATGCTTATGCAACGTCCTCAATAATTTATTGCCCAGGTATCCCCCCACAAACGTGTATGACACAAAGACTTGGTTGAAAACAGGGCCATGATTAACTGAATCACAAGGCTGAGCAGTTATTGGTATAAATGCAGCAGGTCCTGACTAAACTCCACCCTCTTCAGTGCAGGCACCTAACTAGGAGGAGTCCAATTGCTTTGCCTTCCCTTGGGCAAACCATCCTGGCTCAGAACCTGACCTTGCCAAAGACTCCCCCAGGTTCTTCATCATCGACCACTGGAAACAGGGTCAAGGCAACTGAATTGTTCTGTCCACCCTGAGCTGGGTAACCACAAAGATGGGCATCCCAATTCCATTCCAGAGTCAAGCCAGGTTGGCCCTGATTCAGGTAGCCTTGGAGACCACCACAGACCTTAACCCGGCTTGCAGGGGCTCAAAGAGACCTGGGTAAGCCCGTGCCGTGGCTTAAACTGCACGCCAGAGACATGACCAGCCCGTCACGCAAGGTGGGGAACCAGGCAAGTTATCCCTCCCCTGCATGCGCAGCTGGAGGCTTTTTGTGGCTAGAAGAACCCCCTTTCCAGTTTTTCTGCCCAGTGGTTTTTCTGTTTGTCTGTCTGTTCCTCATCAATTCCAAGCTTCTGACTACAATCTATCAGCCATGTGGGTGTTATCTACTAGTCAAACAAGCAGTCTCCTGGCACTTTAAACAGTAACAAAGATATTTCGGAATAAGCTTTTGTGGGCTACAGTCCACTTCATCAGATGCGTCAGATCTTCCGATTCAGTAGGCAGGTGTGAAATGAAAGCAGTCTGCTCTAGTGACAACTCTAAGTGTACTGGATAAGCATGGTGACAACTGGTAAAACTGAGAAGTGAGAAAACGGAGAAACCAGATGAAAGTTTCAAGACTGGCAAAAACCACTTCAGAAAAGGGAAATTGGCCTTATCAAGAAAGTAATTAGTTCATCAAACATGAAAAAATGAGTTTCACAACAGCCTTAACGGCTTCCAAACCAATTTGAAAACTTGGTTTTTTTTTCTCTTCAACTCTTCATTCATGGAAACATGCACCACATATTGATCTGTGAAGCTGACTAAAATATAGTTTTGTTTCTGGCCAGAAATTTATGGATCTTCTTACACTTGCCACAATGGCTAAGCAAGCTCTTTATATCTAACCTGTTCACAGCCCTTTCTTAAATCTTCCCTTTCTGAGGCTATTGCCAAAAGAAACTCCATTGCTCCTTTTAAGTAAGATAAGAAGTTTAAAGAAAGAGAAACCCAACCGCACAGCCACTGTGCAGGTAAGCCCCAACAGTTATGGATAGGCCAATGAATACAACAATTCATGGCACAATCCTAACTTCTTCCTCAGCTGGTGGAGCAGCCACTGCACTGCAAATGTGCCACAAAGCATGTTTGTGACACCTCAGAAGTAAGCAGCACCAGCTAAGTGGCCTGCGTCAGCGGAATGGCCTGCGCTGCCCTCCTGATTCTGAATCATGACGATTGGCTGGATGGTGCAGGTAAGGTTGCACCGGGCAGCCCAGGGGTGTGGGGAGGGTGGCAGGGAGGGGGTGTTTCTGGGTAGGGAAAGGCAGAAGAGGGGGAGAATTGGGCCTGGGATGGGGTGAAATCTGCAGAACAGGCCTCTATCTTATCCTAACCCCCCTTTTGACCCACCTGGCATTACGTTGGGCTTCCCGGATTGCACTAGCTAAATAGCTGGTGCGGATCTGAGAATCCCCATAGGGACGGCTGGGGCTTTACTCAGGATAAGAGGAAATATACCCCCTTGCCCTGAGAAGGCCTCCAGCTGCCTCCTGATCTGCATTGGATGCACCATAAGCCATGCAGCCTCCCTATGCTAGTGCAGTTTAGGATTGGGCTGACGGTGTGTGGCACAGGTGAACAGCAAATTCCTGGCCCTGGAGTCATTAGGAAAGGGAACAAGAATCAAACTGCTAAAGTTATCATGCCCCTGTACAAATCTATAGTGTGGTCACATTTGGCATTCATGTACATTGAGTCTGTCTCATTGTCTCCTGCCGACTCCCTTCTCATCACCATGCATGCTCTCACTACTTGTCTCATCTGCTTTCTCTCCTGTTGGGCCCTCGTTTCATGAGTGTACCACTCATCTTGGGTTTTCTTCAGCCCTCCACCCAAGTTGACATTTGTGTTGTTCATGGCAAAGCTTTCGCTAGCACCTGAAGTGCTATATAAGACAGTGAAGTGGATGGATACAAGTGCAGTTTACCAAAGATCAGTTTGAACATTTCTACATTTAAATATCATATTAAAGACGGAGACTGTTGTTATTTACTTCACTTATCAAGGCAATTTATGCCAACTGGAAAAGACAGAGACAACTGAGGTTAAATATTCAGGGTGGGGATTAAGCTGCATGAATCCCCATTAAAGTTAACGGGAGTCGCACTGCTAAATCCCTAAACATAGCATGCTGAATAGTCAGTCATCCCTGTATGCCAGATTTTGGCAGGAGCTAAGAAGTAAACAGTAGCAGCACTGGAAAGAGAGCTCATTGGATCAGTTAAATGAAACAGTAATTCTGAAAGACAGTGAGAAGTCTACTTTGGAAGTTAAAGCATGCTGAATGATAGGGGATATTAAGGCAGGACATTTTTATGTCTTCTTCCTAGCTTTTTTATGTATTTCCCTAAATCCTTTGAATGCCTTTCAGGTGCTCCAATGGTACAGCCAGTTCTCATTATCTGCTAGGGTGAGGTTTCTAGGGATCATTAGAAAAGGTATTGAGAATAAGATGGCTAATATTATAATGTCATTGTACAAATTGATGGTAAGGCCACACCTGGAGTATTGCGTCCAGTTCAGGTTGCCACATCTCAAAAAGGACATAGTGGAAATGGAAAAGGTCAAAAGAGAGTGATTAAAATGATTACTGAGCTGGGGCACCTTCCTTATGAGGAAAGGCTACAGCATTTGGGCCTCTTCAGCCTAGAAAAAAGGCACCTGAGGGAGGACATGATTGAGACATACAAAATTATGCATGGGAAGGACAGAGTGGATAGAGAGATGCTCTTTTCCCTCTCGCACAACACCAGAATCAGGGGTACATCCACTAAAATTGAGTGTTGGAAGAGTTAGGACAGACAAAAGAAAATATTTCTTTACTCAGTGTGTAGTTATTCTGTGTAACTCCTTGCCACAGTATGTGGTGATGGCATCTGGTCTAGATGACTTTAAAAGGGGATTGGACAAATTTCTGGAGGAAAAATTCATCACAGATTACAAGCCATGATGTGTTTGTGCAACCTCCTGTTTTTAGAAATGGGCTATGTCAGAATGCCAGATGCAAGGGAGGGCACCAGGATGCTGGTCTCTTGTTGTCTTGTGTGCTGAAGCGTTTGGTAGGCTTTGTGAGATACAGGAAGCTGGACTAGATGGGCCTATGCCTGATCCAGTGGGGCTGTTCTTATGTTCTTATGTTATGTTCCTGGAAAACCTAATGGATACCCAATATCAGATACTGAATCATTGAGCCTAAGGGGAAAATGGGGTTAGGTTCCAGGGCACTCTTTTCACCATACACTCTATGAACTTTATGAACCTGAATCTTAACCTGAAGTATATGGAGATGGGTGATAACATGGGCTCATCTACATCTCTGATATCTGATGCTTCCTCCTCTGTGCTGGATATTCCTTGATATGTTGAAGGTTGTGGTAATGGTGATGGCTATTTCATCTTGCCGGCTATCCCTTGACTTATTGATGGTTTCTGGGTCAACAACGAGGCCTTAGAGATCAGCATTGGGGAGGGGGTTGCTTCACCTGCTTTCCTCCTCCACCTCTCTCTTAGCTCCTTTCCTTGGCTTGCCCTAACCCTGGAGTAGCCCTCAGTTAGCCTTCCAGAGACCTCTCATCATTGCCAAGGTTGTGAAGTTTCAACTGGAGTCCCTCAGATAGTGCCCAAGATGGTAGGTTAGTTAGTTAGTTAGTTAGTTAGTTAGTTAGTTAGTTAGTTAGTTAGTTAGTTAGTTAGTTAGTTAGTTAGTTAGTTGGCAACCTTCAGTCTCGAAAGACTATGGTATCATGCTCTGAATGGTGGTTCTGGAACAGCATCTAGTGTGGCTGAAAAGGCCGATTTGGGAGTGACAATCCCTTCCACACCGGGAGCAAGTGCAGTCTGTCCCTGGTCTGTCTCCCTGGCTATGGGCCTTCCTTCTTTGCCTCTTAGCCTCAGACTGTTGGCCAAGTGTCTCTTCAAACTGGGAAAGGCCATGCTGCACAGCCTGCCTCCAAGCGGGCCGCTCAGAGGCCAGGGTTTCCCACCTGTTGAAGTCCACTCCTAAGGCCTTCAGATCCCTCTTGCAGATGTCCTTGTATCGCAGGGAAAGCCTGAAAATGGATACAAATGTGTTGAATTCTCCATGGGCCAATGCCAATGCCCATTTGATGCGGTACCAGCACAACAGAGTCGCAGATAACAAGAGGTAGGTGGCAGTTCTGCCCCTGGCAGATGAGCAAATCTGCAGAGAGCAAATTTGCATATAAAGAGAACTGACTGTACATACTTCTTTGAGGTCCACTAAGGTGCTGAGTGTGCAAAACTAAACCAAAGTGTATCTGCACTTTCAGCCCCTTCCAGGCCTTTAAAAGGTGCATAACTAATGTGTGTAGGGAGGTCAGCATTGCAGTGGCAGCCTCTGCCTCTGCCTCACTGAATGTCTGTAGGAAGCCCCCATGCATACACACAGGGCGGTAAATGTTCTAATAAACACATGAAGGTCAGAGTTGGATCCCATTGCTGCAGTGCAAACACTCCCACTGGTTTTCCTTTGGATGTTTTTAAAAGGCTTTTGGTTGCACAGAGACATATTTTAAAATTATAATTTAAACACTTAATTTACAATTTAGGTAGAATTTTCCTTCCTTCAGGAAAGACCCATTGGGAACCACCGGGAACCAAAATGTGGACTGGTGGATTTTATACTTGCCTGATGTCAATATATGTGCAGAGGGTTGAATAAGGGCACTTGAAAAGCAAAACATTGCACAGTTTCAGGGGAGACAAGACGTTTTATGCACATAAATCACTCAGTTCAGTGTGCTGGAAAACATGATGGGAGTTCCAGAACGTAAATACACAGAACTTAATCCTTGGGAGACAGGCAAAGAAATGGATTGGTAAAATTGATGTGGGTAGGCATTTGAACAGACCAAGCTCCCTGTGTAAGTCAAAAATTTGCATGCGCCTTCTCCAACTTCATCACAAAGAGCTCTGCCTAGTATTCATAGGCTGCAATTCTAACCACACTTTCCTGAGAGTAAGCCCCATTGAACAAAATAGGACTTACTTCTGAGTAGACCTGGTTAGGTTTGTGCCCATAGTCTTACAATTTTCATCTCTGTTATCTTTGTCTCTTACATTTTCCAGAACCAACACAGCAACAACTCTCTAGCTCAGAAATTTGGGCCTTCTGTTTTAGAGCTCAAGTGAGATCTCATTATGAAATAATTAAAAGTACACAAGGACATAAGGGGGTAAAATGATACTCTTTATTGGGCTGGCATCTGTTGGAGAGGGAATGTGCAAGCTTTTAAGTGTGATTCTTCATGCAGGGTTCACTGAGGTGAAAAGCCTGAACTCTCTCACTAGCAGATGTTGGCCCTATAAAAGCAATTTCCTTACCTTTTTGCTGTTTCTCATTCTCTGGGGTCAACATTGTAACAACATTATATGCAAAGCTGTTAAAGAAATTTAGAGACTACGTGCCAACCTTTTGATTCCACAGCTTTTGAAACACTACTTTTCTTGCAACATAAATAAAAAGTATGAAAGTAATGTTGGTCTCCATGGAAGTAGACAAGCAACCTGGTGGACTGCATTGAAACAACCTGTCAAAGAAATTACTTTTCCTGTAGCTGAATGGTAATTACCACTACTTTATGAAAAGTAGTTCAAACTATGCAGTTATTAAATTCTTTGGTTGACAGTGAACTACTGTAGTTTAAGCCAGCAGTTCCCAAACTCATGGGTTTGTGGCCCACCAGTGAGTCACAAACCAATTTTTGGTGGTTTGTGAAACTGATAGATTAGACTATGTGCATCATGGGTTAAAGAACCTGCTACTTGGAGGGAGCACTGCTGCCCAGTCACCTTTATAGCCACAGAGGCTTGTGTGACTGGTAAAGTGCACTGGCACAGGTCCAAGTTGACCCATTGCACCTGGAGACTTCCAGCCTGCAAAATATCCATGGGATGCAGCAGAAGCCATGCCAGCGCCACTGCATCAGTCTGGGGGACTTACATAGGATCAGGTTGCCCATTGTTTTAATTTTTAAGCTAGCTGGGGGGGGGGGTAGTAATTATAAAAAAAGTCATTGAAAGTGCAACTACTTAATTACTTTCAGGTAGTTACAAAAATAGTTTCAAGTATTTTTACTATTTTTAGTAGCTAGTAGTAATTACCTTTTAGGTAGTAGCTAGTTATTGTAGCTAAAATAATTTAAAAGTGGTTAGTGCCCATCAGTGCTGATCCCATGTACATTTACTTGGAAGTAAGTTCCATGGATTTCAGTGGGATTTACTCTCTGCTACATGGGTAATAGACTGCATCATTAGCAGCCATCTTGAGTTGATCTACCAGTAAGGATTTCAGTCAGATCAGATGTATTTTTTGCAATTTTCACAAGTGATGTTTAGGATACAGTTTGGTCAGGGATACATCAGCTGTGAATGCTTTTCCTGTGAAATACAAAGTAGAACAGTAAACCATTAAAAAAAATGAGCATAGATTATATGCACTGAGGTTTTTTTTACTGAATTTACATACATATGGAACGACAGCAGACAAAGAAAAAGATTTTGCACCACTTGTGAAATCAGCCTTGGTATTTGACCTTGTAAATTGTGACATCATATCAGAAATCCATTTAAGTGCACAAAATTACTACTCCTGTTAAGATTGTTCCATTTGAGAAAATATAATTCCCATGAATTGCTTTCATCAATGCTAAGCATTTGTAGATGAGATCATTGAAGTTGTTGGTTTTTTTCTGTTTTCTGTAAATCTTCTGAAGTCTGCACCCAAGATGTTTGAGAAGTATTTCTTTCCCCTTGCTCCTTTAATTTATCACTAAGATATTTTGTTTAATATTAATAAAAAGTGACAACTGATCAGTAAGTACTGCTACTCACAATAAGCAAATAGCAGGAGGGATAAGCAGCAGTAGCAGCTACCTTTCATTGAGTTTTGGGAACATAAGTTCGATTGCTGATTCACCTGATGTACTGGTGAGAACAAGTAGTCAGACCTCACTATGGTGACCCAGGATATGACAGAATCAGAATGGGATATACTGTACTGACATTTCTACATTTTGGATAAATACAAAAACACAGCTTTGCTTTAGTTACGTTGACATGCAAATGTATAATGTACATTGACCAGTATGTTCCTTTGCATTACAAATGCCTCTCTTCTGCCTCTTTTCCTCACTAAAGGCCCAATCTTGTAGGCATGCAGTGCCACTGGAACCCATGTTCTGCTGGCACTGCGTGCTTTACAGCTATTGCAAACGTCAACAAACATTTTTATATAATAAAAAACTATAAAGGAAAAAAGGGGGAAAGGAATAAGAGAAAAGAAAAAAAACAACCAGTAGTGACCCTTTTCCTGATCACCAAGGAGAGCTCTCAGGAAAAGATCACGGTGAGGCTGGAAGACAGCTCATGCACTCTCCAAGGAGAGCACCTGAGAAGAGTATTGAGCAGTGGTGGGTGGAACACCCAGGCAACTTTGGCCATTTCATTGACTTAATGGATAGGGCAGCCCTACCAGACAAAAGCACATTGGTAGGCGAGAGCCTCTCCTCTTTTCCTCATGGACCATTCCTCTCTTCCTTTTTGAATTTAGGGATCAAGAAGAGAAGAGGCAGACATGGGTTGGCAGACTGGGTCTGCCATCTGCCACATTAGGCAACTACCTGTCAGCCCAATCTGAAACAAATTCCTCTGTGCCAATGCAGCAACGCCAGCATGGCTTATGCTGTCCACAGGGGACTTTTGCAGGCTGGAAGTCACCCTAAGGCAGGGGTGCTCAATAGGTGGATCGCGATCTACAGGTAGATCGCGAGGCAAAATGAGTAGATCGTGGAGCCCTGTCTCTCCAAACTGTTAATATGTCAGTTTCGTCTAGTGACTAGACGAAACTGACATATTTAGCTAAACTGACACTGAAACTGACACTTTAGCTGCTCTTCAGGCATGCAGCAACAAAACTGATGAAACTGGGAACTAAGTGCCAGGTAAGGCACAAGAGTTTAGCATCTGGGCGAGGAGAAGGCAAGGAGACCTCTGAGTTTTGGAGAAGGAGAGGAGGAGGAGGAGCAGGAGGAGGAGGTAAGTGTACTCATTCTAACGCTTTGTCTTTCTAACTCCCTGTCTTCTAACCTTAATCTTACCTTTAAAGCAACCTTAAATCAAAATTGAAAGTTAGCACCTAAGGGAGGTACATAGGGCTACTCGTGAGCAGGAGCAGAGTCCTACTCGTGAGTAAGAGCAGAGTCCTACTCGTGAGTAAGAGCCCAAGGGTCAGGCATTTAAATCAAAGTTGAAAGTTAGCTGCACCTAAGGTAGCACTTAATCGAAGGAAGGGAGGAGGATAAAGTGGAAAGCAGGTTTTTTCTACTTGTTTAAATTAAACCTATACTTAACCCAGGTTAAACCTAATCTAAGTTAGAACATAACCTAAACAGGTCAGTAAATTGGGACACAGGATCTAGAGAGCAATAAATAATTAAACAAACCCAAATAAAAACTAGCTTGAGGTTACAAAAACAGTCCAGCCTAAGAGAACAGAACTGGGAGGGAAAGGACCTAGGAAGGGCCAATTCCCAACCCATTAAGAGCCCCATTAGGCTAATCCAAGCAGTCCATTCAGGAGCCTGCAGAGTAGGTCACGCCCATCAGCAGCCATTTGCCTTCCTGAGCTTTTGTAAACTCACCTGGGAAGGCCAGCCCCCTTTCAATCAGGAAGGAAGGAGGGGGAGGAGCCAGCCAGGAGTATAAAGCTAGGCGGGCCATCGCGTGAGGCTCTCTGCAGACGCGTGTGGCCTCTGGGAACCAAGTGCCTCTGGGAACTAAGTGCCAGGTAAGGCACAAGAGTTTAGCATCTGGGCGAGTTCAGCCGCAGGGGGAGGAGGCCAGGGCCCCATACACTGCCCTTCCTCTTCCCTTGAGAAGAGGGCTGCTATCCAGTGTACGGTTTTTAAAAGGACCCCTAAATAAAACAACAACAACAACAACAAAAAAGCTATGCAGTCAGACAGCCAGCAGCAGGGTGGGGGCTATCCAGTGTTCTGCATCGAGTGCCACATGTATGATTATATGCCTCTGGGGCATAAGTCATGGGTGTGTCCTCGGTGCAAGGAGCTCCAGGCTCTCAGGGAACGCGTTCGCTCCCTTGAAGCCTTGGTGGCCGACCTGGAGAAGCGCAGGCAGCCAGAGGAGGACCGTGGGGAGACTTCCGGGGACGATCAGGCTTCGTCCCAACCTCAGGCGTGCAGCTCCTCGGCTGCCCGGGTGGGAAGTCTCGGGACTGGAGGACGTCATCCTGGAGAGGAGGGAAACAATCCCCTAGGGGGGATCCCTTCTCCAGGGGATGGGCCCGTATCCGAGCGCACTCGGGATACTCCTCGGCGGGAGGGGGGTCGGGGGCTTCTTGTAGTGGGGGATTCGATTATTAGAAACATAGAGAGGGGGGTTTGCGACGGATGTGAGGACCGCATGGTGACTTGCCTGCCTGGTGCGAAGGTTGCGGACATCACTTCTCGTCTAGACAGGCTAGTAGACAGTGCTGGGGGAGAGGTAGCGGCTGTGGTGCATGTCGGCACCAACGACGTGGGCAAGTGTAGCTGGGAGGTCCTGGAGGCCAAATTTAGGCTTTTAGGCAGGAAGCTGAAAGCCAGGACCTCAAAGGTAGCGTTCTCTGAAGTGCTACCTGTTCCACGCGCAGGGCCAGCTAGGCAGGCGGAGATCAGGGGTCTCAATGCGTGGATGAGACGGTGGTGTAGGGAGGAGGGGTTTAGATTCGTTAGGCACTGGGGAACGTTTTGGGACAAGCGGGGCCTGTACAAGAGGGACGGGCTCCATTTGAACCAGAATGGAACCAGACTGCTGGCGCATAACATTAAAAAGGTGGCAGAGCAGCTTTTAAACTGATCCCTGGGGGAAGGCCGACAGGAGCCGAGGGGCATCCGGTTCGGGACTCCTCATCCCTATGGGATGAGGATGGGGAGGTTAGAGAACAACAAGACAAAGGCAGGGTAGGAGAAGAAATTGGGAAAGGTAGGATGATGGGATGTGATAAACGGTTTGGCACAATGAGAGGATGCGGGGACAAAGGAGCGAATAAGCAGCCCATCCTGGGGCATTCCGTGTATAAATGCTTTTATGCGAATGCCCGAAGTCTACGAGCAAAGGTGGGAGAACTGGAATGTCTGGTGACAAGGGAAAATATTGACATAGTGGGCATAACGGAAACCTGGTGGAATGCGGAGAATCAGTGGGATACCGCAATCCCGGGCTATAAACTCTACAGGAGGGACAGGCAGGGGCGTGTTGGAGGTGGGGTGGCCCTTTATGTTAAGGAAGGGATAGAATCCAGCAAAGTAGAGATTGAAGGTGGGTCCGACTCCACCGTAGAATCTCTGTGGGTTAAATTACCAGGCTTGTGCAGCGATGTAATACTGGGGGTGTGCTATCGTCCTCCAGACCAGAAATCTGATGTGGACCTTGAAATGAGGAAACAGATCAGGGAGGTGACAAGGAAGGACAGGGTTGTAATCATGGGGGACTTCAATTATCCTCATATTGACTGGGTCAATTTGTGTTCTGGTCACGATAAGGAAACCGGATTTCTTGACGTGCTAAATGACTGTGGCTTAGATCAGCTAGTCAAGGAGCCCACCAGAGGACAGGTGACTCTGGATTTAATTTTGTGCGGTACGCAGGACCTGGTTAGAGATGTAAACGTTACTGAGCCATTGGGGAACAGTGATCATGCTGCGATCCGTTTTGACGTGCACGTTGGGGGAAGAATACCAGGCAAATCTCTAACAAAAACCCTTGACTTCCGACGGGCGGACTTCCCTCAAATGAGGAGGCTGGTTAGAAGGAGGTTGAAAGGGAGGGTAAAAAGAGTCCAGTCTCTCCAGAGTGCATGGAGGCTGCTTAAAACAACAGTAATAGAGGCCCAGCAGAGGTGTATACCGCAAAGAAAGAAGGGTTCCACTAAATCCAGGAGAGTGCCCGCATGGCTAACCAGCCAAGTTAGAGAGGCTGTGAAGGGCAAGGAAGCTTCCTTCCGTAAATGGAAGTCTTGCCCTAATGAAGAGAATAAAAAGGAACATAAACTGTGGCAAAAGAAATGTAAGAAGGTGATAGGGGAGGCCAAGCGAGACTATGAGGAACGCATGGCCAGCAACATTAAGGGGAATAATAAAAGCTTCTTCAAATATGTTAGAAGCAGGAAACCCGCCAGAGAAGCGGTTGGCCCTCTGGATGGTGAGGGAGGGAAAGGGGAGATAAAAGGAGACTTAGAGATGGCAGAGAAATTAAACGAGTTCTTTGCATCTGTCTTCACGGCAGAAGACCTCGGGCAGATACCGCTGCCCGAACGGCCCCTCCTAACCGAGGAGTTAAGTCAGATAGAGGTTAAAAGAGAAGATGTTTCAGACCTCATTGATAAATTAAAGATCAATAAGTCACCGGGCCCTGATGGCATCCACCCAAGGGTTATTAAGGAATTGAAGAATGAAGTTGCAGATCTCTTGACTAAGGTATGCAACTTGTCCCTCAAAACAGCCACAGTACCAGAAGATTGGAGGATAGCAAATGTCACGCCTATTTTTAAAAAGGGAAAGAGGGGGGACCCGGGAAACTATAGGCCGGTCAGCCTAACATCCATACCGGGTAAGATGGTGGAATGCCTCATCAAAGATAGGATCTCAAAACACATAGATGAACAGGCCTTGCTGAGGGAGAGTCAGCATGGCTTCTGTAAGGGTAAGTCTTGCCTCACGAACCTTATAGAATTCTTTGAAAAGGTCAACAGGCATGTGGATGCGGGAGAACCCGTGGACATTATATATCTGGACTTTCAGAAGGCATTTGACACGGTCCCTCACCAAAGGCTACTGAAAAAACTCCACAGTCAGGGAATTAGAGGACAGGTCCTCTCGTGGATTGAGAACTGGTTGGAGGCCAGGAAGCAGACAGTGGGTGTCAATGGGCAATTTTCACAATGGAGAGAGGTGAAAAGCGGTGTGCCCCAAGGATCTGTCCTGGGACCGGTACTTTTCAACCTCTTCATAAATGACCTGGAGACAGGGTTGAGCAGTGAAGTGGCTAAGTTTGCAGATGACACCAAACTTTTCCGAGTGGTAAAGACCAGAAGTGATTGTGAGGAGCTCCAGAAGGATCTCTCCAGACTGGCAGAATGGGCAGCAAAATGGCAGATGCGCTTCAATGTCAGTAAGTGTAAAGTCATGCACATTGGGGCAAAAAATCAAAACTTTAGATATAGGCTGATGGGTTCTGAGCTGTCTGTGACAGATCAGGAGAGAGATCTTGGGGTGGTGGTGGACAGGTCGATGAAAGTGTCGACCCAATGTGCGGCGGCAGTGAAGAAGGCCAATTCTATGCTTGGGATCATTAGGAAGGGTATTGAGAACAAAACGGCTAATATTATAATGCCGTTGTACAAATCGATGGTAAGGCCACACCTGGAGTATTGTGTCCAGTTCTGGTCGCCGCATCTCAAAAAAGACATAGTGGAAATGGAAAAGGTGCAAAAGAGAGCAACTAAGCTGATTACGGGGCTGGGGCACCTTCCTTATGAGGAAAGGCTACAGCGTTTGGGCCTCTTCAGCCTAGAAAAGAGACGCTTGAGGGGGGACATGATTGAGACATACAAAATTATGCAGGGGATGGACAGAGTGGATAGGGAGATGCTCTTTACACTCTCACATAATACCAGAACCAGGGGACATCCACTAAAATTGAGTGTTGGGCGGGTTAGGACAGACAAAAGAAAATATTTCTTTACTCAGCGCGTGGTCAGTCTGTGGAACTCCTTGCCACAGGATGTGGTGCTGGCGTCTAGCCTAGACGCCTTTAAAAGGGGATTGGACGAGTTTCTGGAGGAAAAATCCATTATGGGGTACAAGCCATGATGTGTATGCGCAACCTCCTGATTTTAGGAATGGGTTAAGTCAGAATGCCAGATGTAGGGGAGAGCACCAGGACGAGGTCTCTTGTTATCTGGTGTGCTCCCTGGGGCATTTGGTGGGCCGCTGTGAGATACAGGAAGCTGGACTAGATGGGCCTATGGCCTGATCCAGTGGGGCTGTTCTTATGTTCTTATGTTCTTATGTTCTGACTAGACTCCAGCAGGGGCTCCATACATTAAAGGGGGTGTCTGTCAGACGCTTCCTTCCCCCCTGGTAGATCTCCAGGCCTTGCTGGGTTTCAAAGTAGCTCTCGAGCCAAAAAAGTGTGAGCACCCCTGCCCTAAGGTAAGGACATTACCGGGGGAAGGATCACAGCCCAATCTTGAGCTGCCTGGTGCACAGGGCTGCAGCGGCGCCAAAAATGGCTGCTGCCGCATCCTGCATGCTCCAGGCAGCTCTCGCAGCTCCTTGGGAGAAGGGGACTTTCATCCCCTTCCCCAGTAAAGCGAGTAACCCCGCAACGGGGCTACTCGATTCTATGTCAACCCAAAGTTTGGTGTAGAATTAAGAGCTTCCGTGTTGGGCAGTGCGTGCTGGCTGAGCTCAGGATTGGGATCTCAGCCAGCTCAACGGGTCTACTTGGACCCATGCCAGAGAAATTGCTCCCTAAGTCTGAGTAGATCCATGTTAGTAGATCAGACCCAGGAAGGAGGATGGGATGCGGTGTGTACCACCGCACCAATCCCATCCCCTTCCAGGTCTGATCTGCCCATACCTGCTCCCACTGCCAACCCCCCTTGCCCAATTCCATCGCTCCCCACCCTTCCTTCACCCCTGCATTATACAGCAGGGATTTACCTGCTCCAGAACATGGTTTTCCCTGTGCTGGCAGTGGCAGGAAGGTGCAGGCCTTCCCGCTGGTAGAACTACTTGGTGTGTTGTCGCAACATGTTTATGGCACATTTGTGACAGCGTGCACCAGCAGAATGCTTACTACTCTGGTGCAGCAATCACTTAGAATTTTGCCCTTAATTAGCCCCGTTCATAGCTCAGTAGTAGAGCATATGTGCTGCATGCAGCAAATACCAGGCGCAAACTCAAGCATATCAGACCCCTGCCTGAAGCTTTGGAGAGTTCCTGGCAGTCCTTATTGAGCTAGAACTGCCGTGTTGCTGTATAAGGCAGCTTCTTGTGATAAAATCAACCAAACAAGCAAAACATCAAGCATATAAACGAATATAATGGAAGGTGGGATCAAATTTCCCACAATAAATAAATACACCAATATCATTATGATGTGTGTACTAAAAGATGTTAGACCTCTAGGATAATGATTTTCAAACTGTGTTCCACAGAACCTTGTGTACCTTTGAAGCAGATTAGAGGTTCAGTGATGGCAGTCAGGCTTTAGGAAAGAGTTTGTTGATCACTGTCAGTTTTCCTCTACAATCTACAACTGCAGGGGAATATTGAATGCACTCTCAGTTTATTGCACAAGGTGAGGGTGAGGCTCAACAGGTACAGTCGGTGTCCCATGTAAATAAAGGAATACGTAGTTTAGATCAGGCCTCCACCAGGGGGTTTCTCAGCAGATGTGTTGATTTGGAAATAAGACTAGAATTGTATTTGTTTCAGGGTCAAAGTATCTGTGGAGCACCTTAAAAGTGATGATTTGTGACTACCTCCTCCATGACCTTGGAAAAGAAGTTTTCAGTAACTAGCACATGAGGAACACATGACATCTACAAATATGCAGGGTAAGTGCCACGAGTTCTGCAAAGGGCAAGCTGGTGACTGTCACTTTATTGACTTTACCCTTTTAGGATAATATGATGTAGCAAAGAAGGTGTGAATGAGGGAACTCCAAGCCCAGGTAATTCAGCTCACGTATGAAAGGAGGTTTTGCTTGTTGATTAGGTAATCCTTCTCAAGGAAATGTGCAGTACCAACTGCTCTTCATGCTAGATTAGTGCTCCCGTGGTCAATTTGCTTTTACTAATGTCAGGGCCCTATGGTGCAGGTTCATCTGTCGCATAGCAACTGCCTCAGCAGCAGTGGAGGTAGCCATGCATAAAAGATTACACATGATGGCAGGGCACAAGTGTGAAGATTTTCAAAATTAGATACAATCTCAGCATGAATATGAACTGCCGAACTGACATGGAAAGATTTTTTTTTTTACAAGTCATCAAGTTTTCCATATTTATCAGGTAAAAGTCATTTTAACTGCAGTGCACGTAAAACTGAGAAAATTCAGAGGGCAGTCATTTAGAAGGAGGAAAAACCAATAAGGGAATACAAATACATGTAAACAGAAATGTGCCCTATGCCTTTCCTGCAGCATGCTGCTGACAGTGAGGCCTTCTTCAGCTGCCTTGAGTTACAGATGACCTTGGCACAGTAAATGTTTGAAAACACATTCCATTTGTTAACCAGAAGGTTGACCTGCACAGAATTTGCCAATGCAAATTGGCAAAGTTTGCCAATTTGCAAAAGGGTAACTGATGGGCCCAATCCTGGGCTGGCCTTACATTGACAGATCTTGCAATCCATCGTCATAAGGCCTGGGTCGTTGTTGGTGAGCTTCTATGACAGTGGGCAGCTCACTTACAAAGCTGTGGGTGAAGGGAAGCTCCATGCCAGAAAGAGTGGGCCACCAAACCCACGCCTGAGCAGGTAGATTGGTGGCGGGGTCAGTTCAAGTGAAGATCACGGGTAGTTTAGGGGTAGGGACTGGGCCAGCACAGTAAAGGGGAGGATCTCATTGGCAGTGGCATATGGTGAGATCCTATCCCCCTTTTCCTGTCTTGACACAGCCCCTGACTCTCTTCAGATTTACCAGCTAAAGAGCTAGTATGGGTCCAAGGAGATCCATTGGAGACCAGGCAACCTATAGGTAAATAAAAAAGTTTTTTACTTGTGTACTTTTTTTTACTTACCTTTCCCAGGCCATCTGGTTGCCTTCCTTTCATCAGTGGCATGCATGCTATAGGCTGGTGGGGGATAGGATTGGACTATTAGATTATTGTTTAATTAATGATAAGGTGGGTATATACCACATTCCATATATGTCAGGGGCTACACAGTGGAGGACATGTATTCAGCTCTATGGACTGCATGGAGGGCCTCAGAGCCATGGGAGCTGGTACAGTGGCCATATGACTTTTGCCCAGGATGCTGACTAGGTGGCATGATCCATGGGGGCTCTTATGCTCTTATAGCAAAAGAAGAGTGGATGATGGTGAGTTTGGGAAAGAGTATTGGTTGGCGGGAGAATGAGATTCTTAAAGAATCAGTAGTTAAATAAATTGGCCAAGAATAAAGGTGGGTACCCGAAGTAAAGCAACTACCTGCAGGAGTGGGGTTTCATTTTTAGGACTCCCAAGCTTTCTGAGCTTCCTCTCACACACTGTTTCCTAAAGACCATCCAAGATGGTTTAACAATAATAAAATAAATTGCAAATTTACCAAATTAGCAATAAAATTAAAGCTATACATCTTTTAAAATAACAGCCATAAGCAGCTATCTAACTGATTAAAATAACATTTACTGAAAGGCCTTGCAAAATAAAAATAGACTTTCAAGTGGGCAAAGATGCAGCCAGGTTGAACTCCCTGGGACAAGTATTCTAAAGTTTACAGCACCTTCACTAAAAAGTCTTTGTCTCTGGATCCCACCAAACAAATCTCAATTAAAAGCACACTTACAAGGAACACAGGACTTTCTCCAACCATACACTGAAATTACCTCTGTTTCTCCAACCATACACTGAAATTACCTCTGTTATTTAAGTACTGAATTTTTTTTCTGTTTGGAGGGGAAGAATTATTGGAGAGCAGCTTAGCATGAAAAAGATCCCAGGTTCAGTCCTTTGAAAACCAAGTAGAGCTGTGAAAGACTCCTATCTGAGGCCTTGGAGAGATGTTCCCAGTTGGTGCTGACAATATTGGCCTATATGGGCCAATGGTCCCACAGAATAAAGCAGTTTCCACTGCTCAAGCTGCAACCACTAGTAACTTCATCAGCATTTACAATTCCAGGTTTTTATAATATACTGTATCTTCCCTTCTGTATGGTTTGAGCTGTTTCCCTACTACTCAATCACACACTAAAAAACTGTTACATTTGTAAGACAATTCATCTGTGGATGCATCTTTTTTTATCTCTTGACATCCAGAATATGAGCATGGAGCACAGAACCTCCTGAGCAAGCATTTGCTTGACAGAAAATAGACAACATAACTGTGGAGCAAGCACAAGGTAAGATGCTTGAAGCAAGCCATGCATCCAGACCAAGTTTTCTATAGTCATCGCTCATGTCATGGCTTCTAGGAGTAATGGGGGAGTAACTATGGAAGCAGAAGCAACCTCTGTCCCAGATATATGTGTAAAAGGGGAAGCACGTACCAGTAGCAAGTCAGAACGTCTGCAGTATCATGGCACGGTCAGATCTAAAGTGGCATCCACTCCAGCACACAGGGGTGAGAGTAAAGATGATAAGACCAGGATGAAAAGAGCAGGGATTCTTATGTTTTGGGGAAGACCTAAGATTTGGAGATTTATCAACAAATTTGTGATATTGCTTCTTATGTGAACTTGGAGTGTTGTGTTTATATTGTAGCATGCTCAGAGTCTTTGAGAAAAAGTGGGTTTTAACTATTTAAAGGGAGGGCTCTAAGCCGGGATGATGTCACTAGAAAATGACTATCTATGTCCTAGTCTGACAAAGATGTCTGGGTTCTATGAGCATCTAAATATTATCAGGGTATTTTCTCCATATTTTATGAAGTGCGTATTGCTAAATATTTGCTTCCTCAACAGTGGGATTTCCCACGTTTCACTGACACACCACTTATGCTAATCATGCAAACCACATTTTGGTGGACACAGTGGATGTTTTGGCGGATGTTTTGCAATTTCATGAGAAGCCACGGAGTACCATACTGGGCCTTTAGGCAGTGCTGGTGCCAGGTTGCCGGGGGCCCTATGACAAATATCTTTACTGGGTTCCCCCTACTGCCACCGCTACTGAATATTCAGAGATTGGCCCAGCTGGTGAGGGAGTGGACCTTTGCCAGTGTCTGAGCTGGTTCACCCCTGATGTCACCCCAATCTCTAATGCCACTCTGCATTTAGAGATGGGCAACCCAATCCTGAGCTGCCCGTTGCCTAGGCTCAGTGGCACTAAGAATGGAAGCCGCTGGATCCGGCGTGCCCTGGGCAACTGCAGGAGGTGCCTCAGGAGAAGGGAACTTTTGTCCCCTTCCCCAAAGTAAGGTAAGCAGCCCTGCAATGGGGCTACTCACTTTACCGTTGGTGGTAAGGTAAAGGCGCTCATGAAGGGTGTCCAGCCCTCCACGAGCGCCTTGGATCTTCGGAGCAGAGCTCCGTGGACCCGCCTCCCTCCCTCCCCTGGCACGCCTCCAGCCCGCCCATTTCCCACATCACACCTCCGCGTCATGCCACCTCCTGCCGGCCTTGCCCCTCACTGGAACGTCCCCACTCCTTGGCCCCGTCCCCACCCCCATTTACCATACTGTGGCTCGGTGGTCCAGGAGACTGCTGAGCCACGGAGGCTGGGCAACCGCCCCACGCTAGCCCAGCACCGTGCTGGGCTAGCATGGGTGGGAGCCCGGCAGAGAGGCTCGCAAATGTGCCTTATGGCACGTTTGCAGCAGTGCTCAGTGGCACGAAGCCGAACCACTGAGCACAGGATTGTACTTTCAGTGGGGGAGGGGGGTCCTATGCACTAGGATTTTTTTTTTAAATGAACACCTCTGAATTATAATTGAAATTAAATCTGAGATATGTCTTCTTCTCCCATGCACTGGATTTCTCTCTTTTCCCCCCCAAACTGATTCTTTAGCAGTCTTATTTTTAATGTTTGTATATTCAAGTTCTTGAAGACTGCGCAGGCAAAAAAATATTGTACCTTCTATTTTGATTGGAAGGACAAAAGACTCCAATAACTCTGAAGGGAGTTTGTGCCTGTTTCTTACGCACGCAAGAGCAGCAAACTGCTGAAAGGAGGAACCTGGGAGGTAAATCAGACTAATGAAGCAGCTCAGGTGGTGAAACTTGTGTTACTTCATTGCCATAATGACTTGAAAGCCACGTCACATATGGCACAGAGAATTTGGAAGATTCGTGTGTATTTGGGGGAAGCCTACGAGAAAGCTGTTTCAGGAAGTCCTCTGAGCTTTTGTTCAACTAGTAGTAATTAACTCCCTTTCTCTTGAGTTAGGAATGTAGCAGCCATTCCTGTCCCTGGACAAATGTGTTTCCAGGCAAGAAATTATATTGTGACAGTTGCTGTCTTTTGCTGCTGAAGTACTTTCATTAGGACAATTAGAGCTTCTTTTAATCTGGCGTGGGAGAAACACTGAGCCAACGATGCTTCAGTGAAGAAAGCAGTTTGTTGAAAATGCCCTTGTGCTGCAAAGAGAGCAGGGCCTTCCAGATTAATTTTTGGATTACACCAATTTCCCAAGGATAAGCAGCTAAATCATTTTGTGTCTCAAAGGAGGACAGGACAGGAGCTGATTTGGCTAATCTAAAACAACAGCTTTCTCCTTGGAGGGTGTCAAGTAATCCTCATGATTGGTAGATAAAATAATTGAAGTTCTCAGGGGTTACATTTGAATACTGGAGACATTTCTCTCACAGAAGTGGTTTATTAAAGTGACAAAGTTACACTCCCGTGTCAGTCAGTGAAACCACTCGCCAGCAAAACCCCCTTTGGGTTTGAGCACAGAGGCTGTTTTTCTTTTTTGGCAGAGGGGACAGAATGAGAAACGTAGGAGCCACAGTTTCAACAACAGATAACAAAAGGGGAATGGTCTGAAGAATGACACAATTTTTAGAATTGCTCTGAGGATCAGCAGTTCATCTAGATCAGTGACTCCCAAACTTTTTAATACCGAGACCCACTTTTAAAAATGACACTCTACCAGACTTCTAAAAAAGGAGCTCTAGAAAGAAATATTATTACTTACAAACAAATAAATAAATATTAACCAGAAAAAAGATTCTCAAACTTTTATCTCCCTGTATTTGTATGTGCTTGCAAACTGCAGGAGCTGAGCTCTTTGCAGGGTAATTAGCAGCTACAGAATCTGATTTTTGAATAGCCTCAGAGCTTAAGGCAATTAGTTATCTGACCTTTCCATCACTCTTTTTGCAGCTTTTTCTTCTAAATATCTGAATTTGGCCTAAAATGTGGTTAATTTCATTCACAAATACATTAAAAGACTTCTCTACTTCTGGGCAAACCTAACTCCAATAAGGAGAGAAGTTCTAGCTAGGGAAATCAATCACAGCATGATAACAAACAGTAAGGCCTAATCATTTGCTTACTGATTCACAGGAGGAAAATTAAGCTAGTTCTAAATGCTTTTAATTTGGTCTCAAAGGAAAGCTTCAGGCTCTTTTGGCAAGACTTATATCTTTTTTGTGCAATCACCTGCCTACTGCCAAGACTGCCCACCTTTGTTCTGAGCTCTGAATCCGGTGAGCAATCATTTTTATTGTTTTCTTAAGTGAGTGATTATCTCCTTCAATGTCTTTCCCACATTTTTCCAGCCCATGAGTCATGACCAAATGATTGTATTTTCTGTGATATCCTGGGCTTTTTCACTTACAGTATGTATGTATTTGTCTGCCTTTTAGGGCTATCAAGACTTCATGATCACCATGGGATCCTAAGTCATCTTGGCCCCAATGCATATGGCAGTGCTTATACCTATACTCAGTTTGCTCTGGATGCTGATGATCTGGGTGTAGGGTGTAGGGTCTGGGTGTCCACCTTCTGTGGACATTTGGCAGTGGTCAGCCCCTGCGCTCTGGCCTTTTGCAATGGACAGAAAGTGTGCTATGCCACCGGAACACTTGTTCCAGCAGCATAACGTGCTGTTGGGATTGGGCTACCTGCCTCAGGGCCCAATCCTATCCAATATTCCAGTGCTGGTGTAGCTGTGCCAGTGGGGTGTGCACTGCATCCTATGGTGGGGAGGCAGTCACAGAGGCCTCCTCAAGGTATGGGAACATTTGTTCCCTTACCTTGGGGTTGCATTGCCGCTGCACAGGTGCTGGAAAATTGGATAGGATTGGGCCCTCAGTGTGCATCAGTCTACACTTACTTTATAATTATTAATTCCAGTGATGTGTTAACAGGGAGAACTGACCACATCATGTAAAAGGAACATTACCAACATTAAAAATACACATTTGGGGGGCTCTGACTCTTATCAAAGTACCTACATCTCAGCAAAGTCACTGTTTACATGTGGGATTCAGTTGATAGCTAGTAGAATTTCATAATGGTTTAGAAGGTTTTGTTTTTGGAGTGGAATTAATTTTAATTAAGTCCTCTGTGTCTTTTCCCCCCAATCTTTTTACTTCATTTTTCATAACATATTCTAGTCATGCAATAAGTAATAATGGCATTGCTACCATAATATTTCAAATCTAATGGTATGATTACTGAATACCAGCTACTGAAAGCAAATCTCATGCCTCTGGTAGTTGAATGTTATAAAAGTAGTTCACTGCTCTGTGCCATGACAGCTAAAGCATTGTCTTCTATTTGGCAATAGGCCTTTCACCTCTACCCCACTATGACAATAGCAGCATCTTCCTCTACCCCCTCCCCCGGGATGTCAAAAAGATTGAGGTAAGCCTTTGTCACCAACAAAATCCTATGAAACAAGGATCACATTCTTTTAATCTGTTTATTAAGATCCAAAAGAAGAAGGTGGGAGCGAAGAATGGGGAATACCTGTACAACCGAACACAAACAGTGTGCTGTCCCTGTGGGTCATGCAGTTTCCTTCACCTCCTGGATCATTCCTTTGACTTAATTCCCCAGTTTGTCCTGCTGTTGTGCCCCTCCTCTATGTAAAGGCTCTCAGTAGTGGGTGGCTGGGGTACCACAGTGCCCAGCCCACCTGGCATCTTGAGACCAGGGTCCTTCAAGATTGGACTTCCCAATCACATGGGAGAAGTTGGCTCCTAGGCTGCCACCTAGCTCCATGACTGGCTACATATTCACATTAGCAACCAACTTAGATGCTCCTTTCTTCTTTAGGAGATTTCCACATGTCTGAGGCCCCCTTTGCTTCCTCCTATCATGCCCTGGGTTTTCATTTTCACCAAGCTGTTGTTCTGTTGGGCTTCCTGCTTTTTGTTTACATCTCCTCCTCCTTGTTCCTCCATTGTCCCAGCCTCCCTTCACTCTTCTCTTACTCCTGGCTTCTTACTCCCTCTCCTCTGTCCCCCCTCTCTCTCTCCTGACAGTCTTCACCTTTCCTCCTCTTCTGTGTGTTTCTGCCTTCTTGCTTACACCCTTTTATGGTCTGGTACCAATACCCCCGTCCATCACAGGAAAGATCTGTGGCAGCTGGAATTTTCCCCAGCCTGAGGCTGCTGGCAGCCCTCTTGGACTGCCTTTCTTGGACTGGTTTCTTGGTACATGGTGATGATGTCTGAGCAGGAAAGAAAAAGATGATGAAACTGAGCAAGGGGAGGAATCGGGTGAGGAGGGATCTGATAGCAATGGTATGCGCCAGATCCTATCCCCTCCTTTTTTTGGCTGCCCATCCCTTCTCCTCAGACTTGCACCAGTTAATGAGCTGGCACAGGTCCAAGAATACCCATTGGCCGTTGGGGGGGCTTACAGAGAAGAAAGAGGAAATAATTCCACTGTCACTTCCTGAGCCTCCTAAACTGCCCTCCAGCTGGACATAGGTTGCCCCATTTTGGCATGGCTACATGGGGGGGGGGGGAGGATAACATTGGGCTGTTAGTGAGTTTAATTTTTCACAGGTTTACTAAGAGGCTAGCATGCTCAAGGAAATTGAGCTACTTCCAAACTAACTAACAAAAAGACACACATACTACAAAAAATTATTGGAATTTTATTTGGTATCCCAGAAATCTTTACTGCTTTGTCTGATTTTTTCTTTTTTCTGATGTTTGTGTTTCCTCATTCACTTCCATCCTATAAAATTTATCCATTCTGAGTAAATGTTCCCCATACTCCACTGAATTTTGTGATTCTCCTGTCTGAATTGACCAAATTGTAATATATTTCTTTTGGAACTCATATGCAAAAGGTAGATATCTGGTACATATACCTTGCATAGAGTAGAAAGAAAAATTGCCTCCATTTATTTTTGGCAGGTAATAGCATTTTCCTGCTTGAAGGAACAATCATGCTTCCCATTTTATCACATTTTGTGTTTTTCTCTATTATACTTTTTCAGCATAATAGTATTTTGCTATCTTTTCTTTCCACATGAGATTTTGTTCTCTTGCACTGAATATTATATTGTGCAATTAGCATTTGCTAATTAAAAACAATATATTTCAACATTAATAGCTACTATATCTTTTTCCTTTTTCTGCACAGATACACCTAACTTCTCATTAACTATTTCACTCTACAGCAAGACCATTTCAGTGCAGAACTTTCTATCCATCAGTTGTGGCAACTCTTCTCAGTCTGTTCTAGTTCATAGAACAACCCTCCCCCCACCTAATTCCAACTGTAATTCTGACTGTTACCAAAATATCATTCGCAGCTATCTCATTTATTTAACATGAACATCAAAAACATTCATATGAGATTTCATAGAGCTGCTGCCTTGTATGCCTGAAGATCTGAGGCTGCCAGTTAGAAACAACCAGAAGTACCCGAGAACTGACGACACACTGATATACTGATGAGCTGACCCTAGGTGGCAGAGAGGAGTTGCCATTAAGTGGAGCATGGGAGGCGACGGGCCAGAAAGAGGCCAGACCAGGAAGGAATCCGGCTGGAAGGAGGGGTTCTATGAAAGACTAGAACTATTCAATTGTAAAAATCCCTACAGAGGTTTAGAACAGCCTGCCTATGTAAATCGCCTTGGATTAAAGTCTGAGGAGAAATCTGATGACCAAAGAAAGGCGGTATATAAATACCTGTATAAATAAATAAATAAATTTCATATCACAGTGCTTAGATAAGGATATATGCATCTGACAATACACTGGACATGTATTCAGAGTTCGATGTGTATAACAAAGGCAAATAGAGTCCCTGAAAGGGAGTGCACATCACCATCTAGAACAGTGTTTCTCAAACTGTGGGTCGGGACTCACTAGGTGGGTCACAAGCTAATTTCCGATGAGTCACCATTCATTTCAATATTTTATTTTTAATATATTAGACTTGATGCTACCATGGTATGTGACTGTCAATGTGACAGATCTGTACTTTTAACAAGCTACTGTGTATATTCTTTTAACAATTATAGTAAATGTAACTTACTCCTGGGTAAGTGTAGGTAGGATTGTAGCCTAGGATTGTTAAAAATGTTCCAGCTTGATGATGCCACTTCTGGTCATGACATCACTTCCAGTGGGTCCTGACAGATTCTCATTCTAAAAAGTGTGTCATGGTGCTAAATGTGTGAGAACCACTGATCTAGATCAACAGATCAGTGTCAGACTGATCAGTGTCAAAGTCAGTAAGTCTCAGATGAGCATTGCAATGCAGATTTCAAGCAAAAATCCATCATTGCCACTTTACACCTGTTGCTGCTCTTTCGAGCTAAGACTGGACCCTTCCCCCCTCACAGTGGCCATGAGGCAACAATGGTCTTATGAAGAGGAGAAAAAGAGCCTCTGTTTGTTGTCATTGTGGCATACTTTTTAACTGATGTGAGCTACCTTGTAGGATTCTTTGGGAACTGAAAGCCTGCATTAAAATCTGCTAAACAGATACATTTTTGTTTAGCATTTCACATTGACTTACCATTATGGCACTTGCACAATTCATTTCTGGGATACATGTATGTTTTTGCAGCACTGATTCAGAATTGAACTTCAAGGACAGGGTTCGTATATGTTGCCTAGGCAATCATGGGACATTCTTCTCTCTTCTATAATGTTGAAGGGATGCCCAGAAACCTGCTAAGGCAGCAGTTCTTAAATTGCGGGTCTTAACCTGATTTTTGGTGGGTTGTTCATTGATGGTACCCAGAAGCCACAAGAATTCTGGGGTGCTACCTGGAAGCCGCAAGGCATTCTGGAGTGTGATGCAGCCACCGCGGCAGATGAAGTTGGTTGCAGAAGTAAAAAGATTGAAAAGCACTTTGCTAAGGATTAAACAAATTTGGCTTCCCTTGAAAATTCTCTGATTTTTTTGGTGGGTGGAGGAACACGGGTAATTGCTTCAAATTTCTCTTGGTGTGAAACTTCATGCCAACTTTAGTTGTGCATAATAAAATTGTGCATATCTTATAGAACAATTGGGTGATGCTCCAATTTATCCAATTGACATGCTCCACATTTATCATCAAGGTGGCACAGATGAAGGAGACATGTTCTGCTGCTAGCAGTAACTGTGGCAGTGTCCGAGGCATCTGCTGGAGCACTGACAGCGGTGTCACCTGTCGGTTGGGTGGAGGAGAGAGACAGAGAAGCTGGTCACTTTTTCCCAAGTTCTCATCTGCAGTGGAAGCAGAGACGGAGCCTGGTGAGTGACAGTGATTGAATTGTTTGGTGATTTTTAGAAAATTGGCTAGTTGGTTGCTTTGTTGTTCACAAGGCAAAATCCCCTCCCCCTCAAAAAACTATCTGAAGTTTTTGTTTTCCAACAGCCAAACTCACACAATTTGTTTTTGTAAAGGTCATATTTACATGATGCATGCCCTGCCCTTAGGGCATTTACATGAGGAGCCACAGTGTTGTTCTGTAAATTACATATCAATTTTTTAAAAGTTCAAGTCAGTTTCAGTAACAAACAAATATGCGCCAACTGCCAGCACAGCAGCTACCTTTTTAACTGCATAGCCTGAGAAATTCAGTTTGTACAAGAGCCAAACAGGCACAGAAGCTCATATTGTCCATGTTTGAAATTACCAGCAGAAGATATTCAGGGTCAAGGGTGCTCATCTTGAAATAATTCACATACTGTAAGCTAAGTAATTCTGCAGGGTGAGCCAGATATTTGCAAACCCTGGCAACAGTGCTAGCATGCCAGTTACCAGCCCATCTAGGGAAACACATGTGAAAGTCCGCTATTAGGCATAGATCTCTTTTGCTGGATAGGGAAAACAGTGAATATAGAATATCTATGGATTTGAATAACTGAGGTTCAAATAGTAAGGGGGCATCACTGTTATTCACTTGATTTATTGTCAGCACTTTCCCTTTATTGCAGTAGCTCTCAAATTTTTTTGAGAGGCCCTAGAAGCTGCTGCCTGATTTATAAATGCCAAGGGGTGTGGCCAGTGCTTTTTTTTGTAAAAGAAAAGGTGCAGGAACTCACAACTTGTTAATCTTTTATTTAATTTATTTATTTATTTATAAACCATTTTTTATTGGAGAAATAAAATATTTTTTTATGTGCTTCCCCCTAAAGATGAACTTACTTCTGAGTAGACATGCATAGGATTGGGCTGTCGATCTCCACATCCCCTTCCCCCTAGCTACTTTTTCTACACATGGGGAAAAATACTGTACAGCTGCACTTGTAGCATGTAGTATGTAGTGTGGCACTACTTCGAGGAGAGGAAGCAGTGAATGGATTCCGAAAAATGGCTTACATGAGTTCCATGTAGTAAAATTACTCTAAGCAACTGTGGGAGTAAGAACAAAAAAGGAATTCTTACACGAGAGGAGTCCTTAGGTGCACATAGAAACAGCTACGTTTGCAAACAAGCGATTAAATATGGTTTAATTCAGGTATCAGAATACTCTGTGCTGCGCGGGGAAGCAGAACGCTGAAGCTGCGGGGAAGCAGAACGCGGGGGGAGGGGAGGCGGGCTGGGCTCAGGCGAGAGCTTGGGGATGGGGGCAGGAGGGGGTCGTTGTGTGGTCAGGCAGGGGCCAGGCACCTGCCCACCCTGCACCCCCCAGCACCCACCCAGTGAATGCCTCTGTTTCGCTCCCCCCTCCTGGAATGCCTCCGA
Organism: Tiliqua scincoides; assembly: GCF_035046505.1. Classification (NCBI taxonomy): domain Eukaryota; kingdom Metazoa; phylum Chordata; class Lepidosauria; order Squamata; family Scincidae; genus Tiliqua; species Tiliqua scincoides. The sequence goes on from NC_089824.1 coordinate 158,151,711, forward strand.
AGGGGAGGGGCCCCTGCAAAAAGGTGCTGGAACTCCATCCCCCCACGTTCCATTAGAAAAAAAGCCCTGGGTGTGGCTATAATGATGACTGGGCAGCAGTGCTACTCCCCCAAGAAGCAGCTTGTTTAACCCTTGATGCACATGGACTAATCAGGGTGTCAGTTTTGTGAACCACCAAAAATTGGGTCATGATCCACTGGTAGGTCCTGGATCCACAGAATTGCTGCTTTAATGAAATCATATCCTAACAATCTGTTGACCACAAGCAAACCTGACATCACCTTGCAGCTTAAATAAGGGCTGTTACACAGTACTGCTCCATTTCTATAAGATAGTTTATCTATGGTTCAGCCACACTTGGAATACTTGGTACAGTTCTGATCACACCACATCTCATCTCTTGCAGAGCTAGATTATAACAGCATGTATGGTGCAGAGAAGGTGAATAGAGAGTGACACACTAAATTTGTTCAAACCTCCTTAACAACTAAAAAAAATGAGTGAGAGGTAGGCTTGTGTTAACTTCCATTAAATTGCTCAAATCATGAGGTAAAATATATCCCCAAATAACATATCCTTCTCTGTTTCTACTATGAGCCTGTCAATGCGCAGATTCCTGCACTTCATTGCTGTTCCATGATAATGGCCTTTAATTCTGATTTGGCTTTATTAATTTTGTAGCAGAATCTTGCTAAAACTTGCAAAGCTGTTCATTGAAAAGAGCTCTGGTTTCTGGTAAGGTAAACAGCACAACATCTGCACAAAACATTAGGTGAATTTACTTATCTTGCACCATTAATCCTTTTACCCTAGCCTCTGTCATATGTATTGCAATTACCTCAGTACGTACATTGAAACACATCAGAGACAGAGGGCAGTTTTCTAATACCTCATTGGATGTTTAACAACTAAAGACAAGCAGCTGTTCAGTAAAATCTACATAGCTGTGGATATAGCTCACTCTTATGGACTCTCTGCACCACCTGAACAAGTGTTCTGGCCACACAGGGTGGCTTATGGCAGTGTGAATGCTGGGCCACTGTTGCATGCTGCCAGGCCACTGCCACAACAGCAAGAGGCTTGGCATGCATGGAAGCAAATTTGGTGGGGGTGGGTCATGAGTGGGGGAAGTAACAGGATGTGTCAGGGGAGGGAAGGAGTACATTCAGTGGCAGTAACCTATGCTATGATCCTATCTTCAAAACTCTTTCCCAGAATGCCATTTGGTTCTCTTCGGAACTTTGCCAGCAAAATGGCTGGTGTAGGGCCAAGGAGAGGCACAGTTGATCAGGCAGCTTACTGGAGGGTACTTTAACTTACTTTCTGCAGGCTGACCAGTCTCCCCCCTCCTCCACCCACTAAGGCATCACTAGGGTTTGCTTCACCCAGTGCAAGGGCTCATTGCATCTCCCCCCATGATGGACCTCATCCCATATCAGACCATGCACAATAAAATACAATATCACACACACAGCCTAAATGCAGTGGCATAACTAGGGTTGGTGTAATCCACATTAACTTTATTTAGTTTAATATAGAGCTGTACAGGTTACCGAACAAATCAGTAACCAACAAAAAACAGTGATCTTGATGACACTCTCAGAACTGAATAAGAGTTCTAGTATTAGCTCTGAAACATGGAAATGAGAGCTGATCTCATTTCCTTATTGGTTCCTTATTGGTTCCCTGCTGTGACATAATAGCTCCTCATTGGCTGTTGGAACAGTCAGTCTCATTGATCAGTTTTGAGTTTAACTAAATTACTTTTTGTTACATAAGGCAGTTGTTTACCTTTTCTGGTTACTTGGCCATAACATTTGATAGGATTCAGATATTTCAATGCAGTTTGTTTCACTGAATTCTGCATGGAGTTACACACTGAATGATATATAACATGATGGTATTATTCCAAAATATTGAGACTTTACCATTTTGACCAGTAGTGCTGTCACCACCACCCCTGAGTGTGTCACCCAGCACAGGCCACATCCCCCAGCAATGCCACTGCTCCACCCTATAGGATACAGCACACCCTCCATTGGTACAGCTACATGCTATAATGTGGGGAGGGGGGGTAGGATTGAGTTTAAGTGTATCAAGTCTCTCTACTCCTTAAACTTAACACCAAATCAAAATCTAATCAAGGTTTCCTCAAAAGTAAATAAATAAATAAATAAATAAATAAATAAATAAAAAGCGTATGCAATTCTATCAAATGCTTTTTTGGCATCCGCAAAAAATAATACTATTGCATGTGCCTGCTGTTTGGTTAACAGCAGGGTAACAGTTTGGTCTTCTACATCACAACCCCCTAGAACTTTATTCAGTCCTGTCACGCCATATTTCCTAGCTGTCCTACAGGACTTCCTTTTCTCACAGCAGCCATTATGCAGGGGTAAACTGATGCCATCCACACATCATATTAACAACATGGGAAGTTTCTCACAAGCAGGATAGAAACAACTGAATCTGAATAAGTGATCTGTATTTAGCTGAGGTACATACTGTTTTTGCTATCATGCTGAAGCTAATTTCTAACATGAGATTGCCAATAACTATATCACCCAAAATGGTTATGAATTTAGTTTCTTTCTTATGCCATCCTAGCAACTTCCTGAATGTGGTCAATCAGTTGTAGATTACAAGCATTTTATTTATGTCATAGGTATTAATGTTTTCAGTAAGAAAGAGCCATATTTTTTTTAATTAAAGTATGGTTGACAACATTATGTAGCTGACCAAAACAATGAGTGATGCATTGTTATAGCATAATGAAAGAAAAGAAAAGAAGCACAGCACATTCAGTAGCTCCATAGTAAAAGTGATGCACATTTTTATCTTGTTTAATTAGTTGAGTTCCTGATCACCATTCCATAGGGTTAACCTTTATATAAACATCTTTTGTTCACCATATGCTTTCTGATTAACACTTTTCCAACTAAGGTGGTCAATAATAAAGAATATAATGGTAGTTCTTGAATAGATATTTTCTAACCATGTTCTAACTATGGTGCACTATAGACAGAGCATTTGTAACAAATTTGTGTTCAATATCATATTCTAATTTGGAATCAAGGAGCCATCATATCTATAAAATCCATCTATCACTACAGCAAGGAAGGAACCAAGGCTATATTGCTCTGTAGACACACTTAGATAAACACATTCAGACACAACTAACCAGTATATTGTTCCAAATTAAAAAAGAAGATTCAACAAAGTCAAAGACCCAAGTTTAGGACAAATCGCCATGTATATGTTGAAAAGTAGATTAGCTAGATGAGAAATTTTCAATCTTTTTCATCTCATGGCACACTGACAACTCACTAAAATTGTCAAGGCACGCCATTAGTTTATTTATTTATTTATTTATTTTTACAATTGACCAGGCACACTGTGTTACTGACAGGGGGCTCACATCTGTGGCCCTACTTATAAATGACCCATCCCAAACTTCAGCGGCACGCCTGCAGACCATCAGTGGCATATGAATATGCTACAGCACAGTGGTTGAAAATTGCTGGCCTAGACAAAGTACTTCATTTAAAAAAACCAGGATGCAGGTGGGGGTTGGTGTGCCTAGGGGGCAAGCGATGACACCAGGCACAATAGGAGTATGAGAAGCACAGGAATACCAATCAGATCAAAAGATATTGTTTTCCTGCTTGCTATATGGGCTCAGCTCTTTGGCAGTTTTCATTAATCATGGTTGAATGGGTCTGGATATAGCAGCAGACCTGGTCCAGATTCAGCATCTGTACTGCCTGGCAGGAAGTAAATCCATTTCATAATTGTATAAGAGGAGGGAATTGCTAGAATTCAGGATGGGTAGGCAGTGATTGTGGAATGGGTTGTGTTTTTGGCCATGGATACAGGAGCTTGATCAATGGAGGAGGCTTGTTCAGCACAATTGGGAAATAAGAGGAGAATCAATCTGATAAAGATTTCTACAGGCAGATATGAAGAATCTGAAATCTACCCGGAAGATTCACATACAAGTGCCAAGAAAGCAGAGTGAGCCGATGGTGAAGCAGCTCTTAGATTAAAAAACACACACACAAAAAAAACTCTGGAAGAGATTCTGTAGTTGGTTTCCATAGAGGCATTTAAAATTTCCTGTCTAATGTTTCCAGTTCTGAATCTGTCCATTTAAGGCACCAGAGATATTCTGCAATAAAACAGCTACATCCTTCTGCATTCTAGCCACTGCAATGTCATTTCATTATGTCATCAGCAAATCTAATATAGCTGTGTGTAAACTTAAGCAGGGGGATGGACAGATGCAATTGAGGCTGAAATTTCAGATGCTCTTGGTGCATATACTTCTTGGAAAAATAATCTTAGCCTTTCCTAACAAGTTACTATCTGATTAGTTCCAAAGAAAATCCTATTAAAGAGGCATATGTAGCAACCCCATTTCTTGTTCCAAACTAAAATGATTTTTTCCCCTACTAATCAAATTCATGAGCATTTAAGCTTTCTAGTACTTAATGGGGTCTCATAGCTAGATGGCACATTAGAGAGAACATGAGATATGCCATAAATGTATTACGGAGGCTTTTACTGGAAAACCCTCCCACATCAAAAATATGACACAGTTTTAATCTTTGTCCCAATGCAACTGTAATAGAATCAAATGCTTTACCAGAAGAACATACAATGCTTGTATTGTACTAAATGATTCCTTGCATATTTCCTGTTTTATCATGCTTTCAAAATTAGGAGATGACAGTTATAACCCCACAACAAAGAAAGGAATGACCTGGAGACAGGGTTGAGCAGTGAGGTGGCTAAGTTTGCAGACAACACAAAACTTTTCCAAGTGGTGAAGACCAGAAGTGATTGTGAGGAGCTCCAGAAGGATCTCTCCAAACTGGCAGAATGGGCAGCAAAATGGCAGATGCGTTTCAATGTAAGTAAGTGTAAAGTCATGCACATTGGGGCAAAAATCAAAACTTCACACATAGGCTAATGGGTTCTGAGCTGTCTGTGACAGATCAGGAGAGAGATCTTGGAGTGGTGGTGGACAAGTAGATGAAAGTGTCGACCCAATATGCAGCGGCAGTAAAGAAGGCCAATTCTATGCTTGGGATCATTAGAAAAGGTATTGAGGACAAAACAGCTAATATTATTATGCCGTTGTACAAATCTATGGTAAGGCCACACCTGGAGTATTGTGTCCAGTTCTGGTCGCCACATCTCTAAAAGGACATAGTGGAAATGGAAAAGGTGCAAAAGAGGGCAACTGAGATGATTGCTGGGCTGGGGCACCTTCCTTATTAGGAAAGGCTACGGCATTTGGGCCTCTTCAGCCTAGAAAAGAGACGCCTGAGGGGGGACATGATTGAGACATACAAAATTATGCATGGGAAGGATAAAGTGGATAGAAAGATGCTCTTTACACTCTCACATAACACCAGAACCAGGGGACATCCACTAAAATTGAGTGTTGGGAGGGTTAGGAAAGACAAAAGAAAATATTTCTTTACTCAGCGTGTGGTCGGTCTGTGGAACTCCTTGCCACAGGATGTGGTGACGGCTTCTGGCCTGGATGCCTTTAAAAGGGGATTGGACAAGTTTCTGGAGGAAAAATCCATTATGGGTTACAAGCCATGATGTGTATGTGCAACCTCCTGATTTTAGAAATGGGCTATGTCAGAATGCCAGATGCAAGGGAGGGCACCAGGATGAGGTCTCTTGTTATCTGGTGTGCTTCCTGGGGCATTTGGTGGGCCGCTGTGAGATACAGGAAGTTGGATTAGATGGGCCTATGGCCTGGTCCAGTGGGGCTGTTCTTATGTTAGCACATGCATGTGTTTTTAAGTAACTAGTCATAGAGAATTCAGTCATTTTAGTACTTAGATATGAGAGGAAAATAATTTGACCCAGAGATTCCAGTTCCGCGCATTCTCGTAGGAATCAAAATTCTGCTGAAGGGTCTGCAAAATAGCAAAACAATTGTTCCTTCACCTAGAGGAGAGTTCTGCAATTGCCCTCCCCACAATAGGATGCTGTGGTCGCCATTTTGGTGCTGCTGCATCAAAGAGGGGGGCAGACAGGATAAGTTTGCGCTGGTTGAGAATCTTGGACTGAATCGTAGTGCACAGCAAGCCTGGAACATTGTTGCTTCTGCTCACTCACATAGAAAAGGATGTTCTCCCTTTCATGGCAAAAGTAGAATCATCTTGACAAAAGGATCCCGTGTGAAGAAATAATCTAAACCTCCAAAAGTCATAATCCAGTAGGACCAAATGCTTTTCAGCCTAGAAGTGACTGAATTTGTCACTAGGAAAAAAAATGTGATCGTATACAGCACTTTCCTATGCATGTTTACACAGAAATAACTTTCATTATATTCATTAGGGCTTACTCCCCGGAAAGCATATATAGGATTGCAGCTTATCCTGTGGTCTGCACCGTGCCTCTGTGATGCGGACCACAGTCACAAACGTGCCGTAAAGCATGTTTGTGGGGCTTACAGCCAGGCTCCCACCAGAGGTGGCTCAGCTCCTGCCGGCACTGAGCCACCACCCGGCAGACGCCCGCATTCCGCAGCTCAGCAGTGTCTGTGACTGCCGGACTGCAGAACAGGGAATGGGGGCGTTCCCGGAGCATGGGGGAGGCGTTCTGGGGAGGGGGGAGGCATGGTCCAGGGTGTTCCCGGGGCGGGGGAGAGGTGGGTCCGCAGAGCCAAGCTCTGCAGGATACAGGGCGCTTGGGTAGGGCTGCTTGCCCTACATGAGTGCCTTCACTTTAGCGGTGACCAAACAGTCGCCGCTAAAGTGAGTAGTCCCATTGCAGGATTGCTTCCCTTACTCGGGGGAAGGGGACGAATGTCCCTTCTCCTGAGGAGCCCCCCCCCCCCAGTAGCACAGGAGGCTCTGGATCTGGCAGGAGCCCTTTGTGGAGCCGCTGGGTCCCGCAGCTCCGGGCAGCTCAGGATTGGGCTGCACGGGCCCAATCCTATCCAATTTTCCAGTGCAGGTGCAGTTGTGCTAGTGGGGTGTGCACTGCATCCTGTGGTGGAGAGGCAGTCACTGGAATCTTCTTAAGGTATGGGAACATGTGTTCCTTTACCATGGGGCTACACTGTGGCTACACCGGAGCTGGAAAGTTGGATAGGATTGGGCTGCAAGTTATAATTCTGAAACAAGTAAAGAAAGCCTTTTTGTTTACTTCAGGTAACATCTGATGAAGTCAGTTGTTGCCTATAAAAGCTGATGCAACAGGAAAGCACAGTTAATCTCCAAGATGCAGATGCACTTTTTGTCTCCATTGCTACAGGTTACCCTCTACTTTGCATGGCCCTTGGTGCCAGTGGTGACACACCAAGTCATGTTTGGTAGCCAGAATGGGCAGAGCACTTCAGTGGTCGCATTGATAATTGGTACTTCTGTCAGCCAAGAAAGAAACTGACCAGTCATACTCCCAAGATTCGAGGGACTTGGCTGTGTAGGTTGAATGGGTGTGCATTGCAGCCAAACTGGTGGTGAAGCATTCAGTTCGTTATTTTGCCATTGACGGAGACTATTGCAGGTCTCACCCAGCTCTCTGACACTTGAGCAAGAAAGTTGGAGGGTGCATGTTTGCAAGTTTAATTAGCTCATTCCTGAACAGAAATCACAGAAACACTTTGCCATGTGGCTGTCTGCAACACACCTTCACCCGTTACGTCCAGCTACTCTTCTAAACCCAAAGGCAAAATTCTGCCAGTATTGGTTTTTAAGCTGTATTGTACATTACTTTGAGAACCCACCATCTGGAAAGGTGACTAAAGAGCAGTATAAATACCGAAAAAAGCGAAAGGTGAATTCAAGGAAAAGATTACAAGTTGGGAGCAGGTGCAATGCACTGTGCTTGCATTTTCTAAATAATCCTGTTAAGCATTTTTCTTATTCATGCCTTGTTTATAGAGACCCTTCATTTTTTAAATGGATACTGTTGAGATCTGATTGTGCTATCCTTCTATCATCTCTGCATCTCTAGATTTTAAGGACTAAGAACAATTAGATATATTTTTAAATCTGATCTCCTTGACAGATCAGATTTTTTCACCTTTTATATTTAAAGGTATTTTTAACTATAAGTATTCATAAATGGAACTATATATGTGGTATATTTTATTAATGGCTGTTGTATTCCCTGTTGCATCTGCATTTTAATAATAATTTTTTTAATCCAGGCATTTGCTACATGGATCAACAATTCATATTTATTTTATACTGCAATATTATTTTAACTTACTGAGTGACCTGTGCACACTTTGTCTGAACTATATGTAGTCCAATATAAGCATTCGTTTGCAATAAAACCTGAGCAGACAAAGACTATCTCAGTACATTCATACAGCGCATATGAAGTGAGTCTTCCAAAGGTTAAGGACATTACTTACTAGCCTGAAAATCCTCTTGTTTATTTTCATGAACATTAGAGAACTAAGCTCAGATAGAGGGGAATGAGACAGAATAATGGAGGCCGGTCTACATACATGTAAACTGGAGTTGCCACCACATTTTGCAGGGGTCAATGTCATTGAATAGTGGTGAGGAAATTACCTGCATGGGTTTAACTACTTTGCACAGTCTCCCATAAAACTAGGTCCCATATTGCTGGTTGTGGTTCAAGGCAGGTTCCAAGATCTCCATATTAAAAGGTAGTGCAGTTGGACAGGTAGTTCTTCCTGAGAACAAGGTAACAATTAGATGCGGGTCAGCTATTTTGCTATGTTTGTTTGCTGCAGATGCAGAGTGGTCTACCACTTCTTCTATCTAGTACAGTGTTTCTCAAACTGTGGGTCGGGACCCATCACGTACCAATTTCAGGTGACTCCCCATTCAAGTCAATATTTTATTTTTAATATTTTAGACTTGATACTACCTTGCTATGCGATTGCATTTGGGGAAATGTTACAGATCTGTACTTTTAACAGGCTACTATGTATATGCTTTTAACAATGATCGTCAATGGGGCTTACTCCTGGGTACATGTGGGTAGGATTGCAGCCTACGATTGTTAAAAATTTTCTTGCTTGATTATGTCACTTCTGGTCATGACATCACTTTAGGTGGGTCCTGACAGATTCTCATTCCAAAAAGTGGCTCCCAATGTTAAAAAATTTGAGAACCACTGATCTAGTACATATCATTGACATGCAGTCAGGGGAGGCAGAAGAGGCAAAGCCGCACCAGTGGTGGACCTCCCATTCATTCGATGGGAGAAATGCCCCAGCCACAGAGCCTTGCACGCCTTTAGGACTCTGTAGAAGCCTCTTTGAGGCTCCCGACGGGGACAGAAACTGTGCTTCCAGTTTTCTGGAACCTCAGAGAGGTTTCCCCAATGTGTCCTGGAGTCGTGCAAGGCTCTATCATGCTCCAGGTAAGTGGGGGGATTTGTGCATGGGGGGACATCGACATCCCATGGGAGGCACAATTGTGGACCTTTGTCCTAGGTCGCAGGGCTGGGGAGGTCCGCCACTGAGTCTCACCTAACTCAGCAACTTTTTTTAAAAAAAGGAGACTAAAAGTTAAAAAAAACAAAACATTTCGCCTTTCTAAATCTGCTCCTTTCTACTCTGTCCATTTAAGCAACACACACACAATTATGGGGGGAACAAGAAGAGCTGCCAATCAGCTCAGTTGCTATGGTGGCTTCCAAGGGCCAAAACAGGCAGGGATGCCTGTACAAGTAAAGCCAGCAGGGAGAGCTACCTCTGTTTGCCCAGTAATAAAAAACCTAACTCCTGTCACTGGGAAGGCAACAGGCAGACCTCCCACTCAGCTCACTGTTGAGGCAAGGAAGGACACATTGCGCACCTGCATGAAGGGATTTAGCTTGGGAAAGCAGAAGGGGAGGCATGCCTCGTTGCTGCTGTGGTTGGTGTATGGCAAACCCCACTGCACCTGTGGAAGAAACACCCTGGCTCTTTAGTTCATCAAGCAACAGGATAGGCACTTATCAAGCTGCCACAGGGAGGGGGGGCAACACATGATCCTGGAGGGAGAGAGCTCTGATTGGTGAAAAGAAGCCGGTATTGATCTGAAATTATTTCCTATTCCTGGGCTTTTGGAACTCAGTCTCTTCCAGCTGGCTGCTTTTTGTTGGTGGATAACAATGAAAAGTGTTTTGCTTCCAAGCTGCTTCCACATTACTTTGTGAAACTGAGTCTAATTGGCAGAGGCTGCTTTTTTTAAAAGGTACTTTAGTTTCCAATTGAGGGGAAGAAGAGAGGGAGTGTGAGCTGCTGACAGGAGTGTGTGTTTCTAATAGTGAGAGGAGGCAAGAGATCCTTGGCTGTACTAGGAGGAGGGGGCCAGTGAATGAATTGCTGATTAGCAGACAGAGCGCTCGCCATCAGAGGTGATGCATATTTCCTCAGGAGTAAGTCAGTAAGCTGCAGGAGACTAGAAGCCCAATCCTATGCATGTCTACTCAGAAGTAAGTCCCATTTTAGTCAATGGGGCTTATCCCAGACAATGCAAATGCAATTGTCTGCAAATACTATTTGCAGGCAAATACAATACTTGCAATATTGCAATACTTGCAAATACAATACAGGCAATGCAAATAGTAAGGTTGCAATAGTAAGGATTGCAACCTTACTATTTATAAGGATTGTAGCATCTGGGCACGTGAATGGAAATGACCCTGCGCTGAAGGGGCTTTCATTGCTCAGGAAACCAGGTGTGGAAAATGCATTGCAAGATGACAGCAGATGGGCACCCCCAGGCATTAATTGGGAGAGTTAGTGGAGAGATGGTGGCAGAAGGGCGGTGGCACCACTGCTGCAAAGAGATGGGTAGATGGACTCAGGGCGAGTGCAGAAAATTTGGGGTCTAGGCAAATGGTGATCCTATTGCAGCTTAAATTGGGTGTTCTGGAGCTGGTTGGGGGTGATGATTTAGGGGGAAAGTTTTTCCCTCTCTGGGAAGGTTTGCTGCAGCAGAATCTCTTCTTTCTCCCTCCCCCCCAACTATTTACATTGCTTGGAAGTTTTGCGAAGACATCATTTCATCACCAGTATACTTCCAGGCCTGCCTCCCCAGCCTTGGACCTCACCACATGTCACTGACACATATGCATGCCCATACAGTAAGAAAGTAAGAGTGCAATCCTAACTCCCTAAGGGTCCAATCCTTTCCAACATTCCAGCCCCAGTGCGGCTGCAATGCAGCCCCTTGGCAAGTGAACAAATGTTCCATTACCTTGTGGAGACCTCCAAAACTACCCTCCCACCACAGGATGCAGTGCACGCTCCATTGGCATGGCTACACCAGGGCTGGAAAGTTGGATAGGATTTGGTCCTAAGTCCCTTGCGCCGGCCCAGGAAAGTCACAAATGTGCCATAAAGCATGTTTGCACCTTCTTGGGAGAACTACTCAGGGAATGGGGTTGGGATCTGGCATAACTGCTGGGTCCCATCCCAACCTCCTGCTCCCCACCCACCCACCCACTGGAATACCCTCCGCCCACCATCCCCCCACCCTGGAACACTCCCTCTTGCCTCCTCCTCACCCTCTCCAGATCCCTCCATCGGCCAAGCTTGACCAAAACAACCCTCCCTCCCCAGGTCGATGCATGAGAATGTCATTAGCTAAATTTGATGGGCACCAATCCAAATATTTTATGGAATGTTTTGATGGTATTAAAAATGCCTACTCAGAAATTATAATTCACAGTAACTAGGAATGGAGTTCCTAGGCAGTAAAGGATTATTCCACACCAGGATAACAGAAACTCACTCTTACAGCTCAATTCTATGGGCCTGCTGCATTGCCCAAACTCACATTCCAGAGGTGAAGTGTGCTTTACTGTGGTTGCAAAACACAACTTGCCATTCAGTGCAGCCAGGCTTCCATAGAAAGCAGTGAGTGGCTGTGTGCCAGCAGCCTCAGGAAAATTCCTAACACCAGTAAGTCAGCACATGGGGTGGGCAGAGGGCAGAATGGGGAGGGAGGGGGAAGAACAGGATGGAGACCAAGGTGGGAAGTTGTGCAGGTTGAGGCCGGGAAGGAAGTGGTATTGGTGATTGCAGCTCTGCCAGTATTCTATTCCCCTTCTCAGCCTCAATCCACCTGGTGCTGATAAATCCTGGTGCTGGTCTGAGAAGACCCATCAGAGCAGCAGAGCCTTACCCTGACCTGAAGCAGACCTCCAGGACTGCCCCCTCCACAGGATTCTGCACACACTCTGATGATGTGGCTGGGTGGTAGTGGATAGGATTGGGCTGTTAAAGCATTTTTTGGACCTGTTGCCAGGTTCTCTCAGCTTACACCAGAAATGCATTTGGAAGCCAAACTCACAGCATGAGCTCAGCGATTGCTACGAGAGATATATGTGATTATCCAGTGTTAGATTAGAAAAGCTGATTTAGGGATTCACAGAAAAGAAGCATGTACCTTCTCTAAAGGTTAACTTTGAGTTATACAAAATGCATTAAAGATGAATGCTCTCTGCCAGTATTAAGACTCTTCAGAATTTCACAATGAATGAGCTACGTGTCATCTATTATTTACAGAGGGCTCCACAGCATAGCCATTCCAAAGTAATATCAAGATCTATGTATCCTGAAGGTTGCTGGAATGGAAAAAATGTTGCCAGTGATATTTGGTGAAATAAGTACAGTAGAAAGGTCATCACGAGAAGGTGTAAAATTACAGGATATCTTGGTCATGAAATTCAGCTGAAACAGGATCAGAAATTATTAATCTGTCCTGAGAGTGAAACGATGCATTGGCAATTCTACAGTGAACTGAAATTCACTTAGCTTTTTGTTTTAAGGGGAAAACTGAAGGCGAAGGAGTGGGAAAACCCAACAGTACAAAGATTTCAGAATTTTTCCACAGTGTAACTGCTGTTTTGACAAGGTTTTAAGTTTCAATTGGCAGCAGGTCCCAAAAGAGTTGTCCCCCCTCTTTTTCTTATACAAAGATGGTGTTCACTACAAACACTCTTTCTGTGTTTGCCTGGAGCAATCAGGAGTACTAAGTTTTCCTAATAGCTATTCACATTTGATTTTCATATTATTGCTCTTCAAGGTTTGCAATGGTATTTTAGTTTTAATTTGACAGAAATTAATAAGTAGATGAGGAAAGGAATCGTACATCAGGCCAATATGGCAGTAACTGTCAGGCTTCCTAATTTGTTAGACAATAGGAATAATCTACCACTTCCAATTTAGGCTCAGCAAAATAAACACATGTTTATTAATGATCTTCAAATATTTCTGTGCAGCCAACCATGTCGCCTTTATATAGAAATGCATCACAATTTAAGAACCTGCATTTTCATTTAATATTGGAATTACATATGTGTGCGTGTGTGCGTGTGTGTGTGTGTGTGTGTGTGTGTGTGTGTGTGTATAGATATAGATATAGATATAGCATTTTGATGTTTCACCAGTTCAAGGAAGTTTCTTATTTGAAGGATAAAATATTAATAGATAAACATCACTGTGCATTGTATTAATGCTTACCAAACGTAATATGCAAATCCCTAGTCGAATCCATGCTTAGAGTAATAGGAAGAGGCTCATGGAAACCTTGCAGAAGTCCCATTTTGTTCCACTTTGCTCATGGCCTTAGTTTTCTCCATGGTACTTAATTATTTACTTTAAATTAAAAATAAATACTATACACAAATGATAATTGTGTCTGTAAGGATGGGAATACATTCTCAAGTCCAACATGTAATACATTCCTTTAAGGTATGTGTTGGGGTCAATGGCGTCGTCACTTGAAACACTGATTGCTATGGGTTACAATGTATTCTTAAGAGGTTAAATAGAAGAGATAGGAAAGAATAAGCAGAAATTGTCATATAAAGAAAGTTGCATATTTTTAATACTCAATTTGTTTTTGAAAAAATACAAGATATGTTGCTTTTGTAATAGTTCAGATTTGTGCTGTGTGCAAAACCCCCTATTTCTTCTCTTTCAATTCCATTTAGGATTTTAATTCCAGTACTTTTTTCAGAGTCTGGGGTTTTCCTATAGACAAAGCGGTTTATTTTAATTCCACTTTAACCTGTCTCATCTTATACTCTCATATAGTGGTGATCCGGCCGGACCACCAACAAAGGTGCCCTCATCTTTCTTCAAGCAGTACAAGCAAGCAGGGAAGGGGTGGCCGAAAAGGGCATTGCCTCTGCCAATTGCCCCTGTTGGTGTTGAGTGAGGGTTTCAGAGAGGGTGAAGGGTGGGCTGTCATATGCAGTCAGCAACACTAGTGAAAGTGTATGCATTTTTTAGGCAAAGGGAGATGCTTCTTGTTGGCCATTCTCCACTTTCAAATGACAGAAAACCAGGAGTTTTCATGCAGGAGTAGGCTTTAGTGGGGGATTGGGGGGGGGATTGGTAGATATCATTGTTATTATTGAACTTTCCCTACCATCAGTCAAAAAACTGTATTCTTAGTAGAGGAGGAACTTGACTATGAGATGAGGAGATTCCCCTGTCACTGTCCCAGCTACACAGCATGAACTGCATGACATCCCTACCCAGTATAGCAGCAATGCCTACACTGTGGATGAGAGTTGGGAGACTGTACCCTTCTCTGTCCCTTCTAACTACCAGTTGACGCTCTTGAGCACCAGCCACAGCCCCCTGCTTCCATTTTTCTTGCTTGCCATAACTCCTGCATTCACTGGGAAGAGGTTGAAAAGCTTCCTCAATCTTCAGAACTGTATTTTTGCTTCACACATGATACCTAGTGGAGGGAATACTTCCCATGCAGGAGACAGATTACTCAGGAAAAGCTGATGATGACTCTTACCACTTTACCAACTCTGGAATGAGACACCATCTGAAGATGCCACACTGTATAAAGCTATCTTGTTGCAAAGATAGGTAGCAAAGTGAGACCAAATATCTTTCCCTCTATGCCCACTCAGCAGAAAAGAGTAAAAATAGCAGAATGGAGGGCAGTCAGGCCTCATATGACTTTCAACCACCTACAATGAGGGAAGATGCCATGGGCTGCAGTTGGCCTTCTCTAGGTCCAGGCTTCTAATATGCACCATATTTAACTGCGACATGAAAATAAGTCTTCTCAAAAAGATTAAGGGACAAAAAGTCTTTATTTTATATTTTTATACCTATAAAAACTGCAGCCCATGCCATATATCACTGAGAAGGGAAGACCATCTCTAAATAATAATCTCACCTGGTAGACTTGGATGTCAACTGCTGCCCTTTCCATGGCAGCTTCCCCCGTCTCCACTACTGTAGCCTGGTGATGCAATCAGCACCATCCCTCATTGTGGGTGGCTGAAAGTCATATGTGGGAGGCCTGATTGCCCTCCATTCTGCTACTCTTACCCTTTTCCTTGTCTGCTGAGTGGGCATAGAGGGAAATATATTTGATATCTCTCCCTCTCCCCGCTCTCACTCACTCACTCACTCACTCACTCACTCACTCACATACACCCCCAATCAGGGATACATATCAACACAGAAGGGATCTGATTTTGACAAGCATCTGGATAGTCTTATGGATCCATTTTTCTAGATTAGCTAGGTTCTATATACGAGTGTCAGTTTTGTAGCTAACATGGCTCAGGTACTTTCCAATCATGGGCAATCTCCTTACATGCAGCAACCAATAGACAGATTAGTTCTTTATGAAGAACTCTTTCTTTCTTTCTTTCTTTCTTTTTTAAGGCCAGGTGGTGCAAATGGAGATTGTGGGACTGGACTACACGAAGACTGTTACAGACAACAGCCGAAATGAAACAAGCAGACTGGGAAAGAAACAGTCTAAAGGTAATGGTGAGCGTCCTATACATTTACATGGGAGACAGTTCCATTGAGCTCACTGGGGGCTTACTTCTGAGAAGATATGCCTAGGAGTGTGCTCTGTCAATGAGAAGACTTTGCCAATGTGATAGGGTATTGGACTAGGCTACCCTGGAGATAATCTTCATTCATATTAGGAATGTATCTTGTACTCATGCTTATATGTGTTACTGTCAACTGTAGTCGATGTACCTTTGGAGCAATACAGATAGCAAAGGATGCAATCTAATGAGCAAGTCATCTTCCATGGTGCGCACACATGCATACCTGATTTCTATAGAGATTACTTGGAAATGGTATTCAATGGACTGCACCCAAGCTAACAAATTATTATAATGGCAGCGTAATAACACATTTGACAGAAAATTATATGCAGGAGCTGCAGCATGATTGTTTTGTTTTCTCTGTAATGACAGCATGGTATTTTTCTGGTTACGCTTATTCTCATTGCTTCACATCCAGAGAACTTGAATAAGAAAGTAAGAAAGAGGGAGGATAAAAATCAGTCACTATTATCTCAGTAAAATATTCCTGTTAACTGGGGCAGCAAATCTAGTAGTGATCTGGTCTTAAATTAATACCAAGGGACCAAAACTGTGGGACATTAATAATCGTCTGTAGATATAAGGACCACTGATAGCTTTTTCTCCATGGCTGCAAAGTTTTATGCAAAGCAGTGAAAAAAACCAAGCTCTGGTTTTAAGCTTTCTCCACTTGAAATTTTAAATATTTAGAAGGTTGGTAATTTCCTAATATAAAAAAGAAATGAACTCTGGCACAGAAGGGAAACAAGGCCTTATGAGGGAGCCCTTCATATGCTTTTTCAGCCTATAGGGTATTGTTGTAATGTTGAGGTTCTTAATTATTTTTCAAATAATATTCTAGTTTTTTGTTGGTGCTGTTGTAGAGGTAGGCTTGGGAATAGCATTGGGGGTGGTCAAAATCAGGTACCAACAATATGTGAAAAGAACACAACATTAATTATATTTTTCTCATGTCATGATTTCCAAGTTTACATCAGGACTCTGAGAAACTGGCTCATGATTCTGAAGCTGTCAATACCAGCTTTTGATGGACTAGCACACAAAAATTATGCAATATGGTAGGCATATGGGTGATGTAACATGAGAGGCCAGTGATCCAATATTAAGCAGTGTTGTGCAATACTCATTAAAAACCCTTGAAAGATTGTGATCAGGCAGCCCAATCCTGGGCTGCCCAGCACTAGCACTCCAGCCCAACCACCAGTGCTGTGTGTTGTTAAAGTGCCATAAGGCACTGTGATGCCAGTGCTGAGCCTGCTGCGCTGGCAGAAGGACATGTCACTGGAGCGTGCCAGGAGGTAAGTTTCCCCGCCACTTAATGGGGGTGCCTTTTGCACAGGAGGAGGGGAGGGAGCAAAATTGGGCAGAGGGAGGACAGGCCGGAGGAAGGATTGGGCCCAGGAGGGGGTTGGAGATGGCAGCAGAGGCTGCCACTGAAGCCAATGCCCCATCCCAAGCTGAGTCTCCTGGCATGGGTCTCCTCAGTTCTGTGACAGCTCAAGGGTAGACCCATCTGAGTAGACCCATAGGGGCCAGCCACACGCAACACTGGGCAAGAGAACCTATGTTCCCTTTCCTGAGAAGACCTTCTACACCTTCCCTGGCTTAACGGGACACAATAGTAGCCATTTCGGCATTGCTATACCACTGGGTGTCGGGAAGGGATAGGATTGGCCCTTAAGCAACTTCATGATCTGCAGCCATATGACAATGTAAATATAAATTGCTATGCATGTGCCCCCAGTTTTTTTAATGTGATTGTAATTTTATTTTTGTAAGTATTCTCACTTCAGCATCTTCTTCATTCTCTTCCAAGTCCAATACTACTCAGACCCTTAGAAGCAGTGTACGTCACAGATAGCTAAAGCTGTACCTTACTCACATTTCCTGGTGGTCACAAATTGTCCTTGTTTTACTAGTTTCTCTCCACACTTTTAAATGTACAGGTTGAGCCTCATTATTCGTGTGGGTTCTGTTCCAAGTACTCTGGATGGCAAAAAACGCACTATAGCAAATCAATTTAAAAAACAAAGTTTCTTTGCTGTGGTGATTTAAAAACAGCCTTGCTGACCTTTGTGATGTAAGATAAGAGTCATTAAAAAGACCATCAATCAGTCCTACTCCAAGAGCTTAGAAAGGAGCTTAACTCAGCCCCTCCCTTCACCAATTCAAAGTGATCACCTTTCTTTCACATGCTCAGGGGGAAGGGAGGGGTCCACTGGAGAGAGAAGGATTGATGGATTGTCAGCCAGCTGCCCTCTCTCTCTCTCTCTCTCTCATTAAGGAGGCTATTGTTAAAGGACTGTTCAGTTTTTAAAACCGATTTTAAAGGGGTGCATCTTTCCCCTTCTCCAGCGATCAGCACATTCCTTCTCATTTGCAGTGAGTGTTGAGTCAAATCCGTGTATAAAAAATCCGTGTATAAATAGGCTGGACCTGTATAGCTCAGCTATAGATTTTTCCTGGAGCATTGACCACATCAGTGTGATGTTGTGTCTCTGATATGAGCTCAACAGGTACCACAGCACTCTCATAAGGATAAACTGGACTGGTCACAAAGTGCTTTGCAAGATGTACTTCTTGAGCCTGTTGACCAAAATACTAATGGTAGCTAAAAGACTATAATAATCAAGTATAAAATAATCACCAAAACACAAAACACCAACTGAAAAAGATCAAAGTTGAGGAAGGCAAACTGGAAAAAAGTGTGGTAACCAGCTTCAGGTCTGATTGAGACAAAAATGGGTGCAGCTGGTACACCAGCCAAAGCTGGAAAAATCATTCCACACCACAGACATCACCGGGATATCTAGAAGCAGTCCAAGAGTACTCCCAAGCTGCAGATCTGACCTCTCATAACCCCATCCAGAACAGGTGAATACATCACTGCTAGCCAGTAGATCTCCTTAGGAAAATCTGTCTCATCCAAACTTAGTCTTAACTTGTTCACTCACATCTAGCCCTTCATCAACTCAAGACACTAATTCAAGGTATCCACAGATTCTTAAGTAGGGGATGGTGATATACAACAGGGTGCCATTTCAGGGGCAGAGTACCCTGAGACACCAACTGAAGCTGATTCCCTGGTCATGCTGCCACTGAAATGGCACCCTGTTGTACCATTCCTCTGCTGGGTCTACATCTGCTGCAACATGCTGGGGGAAAATAACACTCCTTGCCATGCTCCATCACACAGTTTTTGCAAACCTGGAGTTGCAAGATTTTTGGTTTTATTTAAATGGACTCTGCAAACTTAGCTAGCAGTATTTATTGTATACTGACCAATTCTGGGTGCAAATGAGCTCCATTAACAGGGTTGTTGGTCTCCAATATTTCCTTGGGTTAATATGCTTACTCTGAATGCAAACTGTAAATAGCATTGAAGCTGATGTAGGGGGGAAAAAAGAAAGCTACAAAGGAAACAGAAATTCCAGTTCAGGGTAGCTTATAACTGGCCAGGTAACTGACTAATTTCTTAATATCATACAATCTGTTTGAATACCAAATGGCCCAGTGCCACTCTATTTATAGCATCAAACATCCCATTCATAAAATGAGCCCTCTTCATTCCAAAACCTGAAGTATACTGTGGATAAAAATATGAGCAGAAAAACTGGATTTTTTTTTCTCTAATGGGAAAGTGTTCTCTCTTGTAATCTTTGCTGATCTGAGAAATGTAACAAGTATGTGAAAATTACAAGTGCTATCAAAATTACTGAGACCAAAACTGCCATTTTATTCTGCATTAGACCCATTTTACCATTGTTGGAGGAATACATCTCAGCAATTTTAAAATTATTTGAGTCATGACAGAAAGACTCATAACTGCAATATTTATCTTTCAGTCCCAGATTGGGATGTTCCTCAAGACTTGGAAAGATGACACATGATGGTGTTTTTGTGGGTACTGCAGAAAAATTTCACTGGCAAGTAATACTTCTAGATTGCAGCTACTGATAATGTAGGATTTAATTTTATCTGTTTTGCATTCATACGATAATAAATTAAAAAAGACTTTAGCTGCCACTGAAGAGCTGCGCCAGCTACTAACAGAAATTCAATTTATAGTTGCATATTTTTTAACAGTGAGCTTTAGAATGCATTTGATTAAATTCTGCTTTCCTGTGGATTTAATGAGAATTTTAATTCTCAAGAGATTTTCAGCAGGCCCAATGGTAAAATGAAACTATCGAGTTTCAGCAAGTGGAAGAAGCTGACTCCTTTGAACATAAATAAAATCCATAAGTGTGCCTGCTTATATTTTAATATTGCCATGATACATATTGGCAGAACAATAAATAGCACAAGGATTTACAATCCATTCACTCTCTCTGGTTCCCAAGATAGAAGAATCTCTACTGTGTATGCTCCCAGGAGAGACAACACAGCATTTTTCAGAAATCCATTATTAGCAGTGGATTAGATGAATTAGGGTGCCTTTTAAAAAAATAAAAAATACACTCAAAAATCATAGAAATCACGGATGATCTCCTATCAAGCTAGCAATCTAATGTTTAGTCCTATTTTGCCAGAAGATTCTATGAGTGACATGTTCTCAAGTCTGCTTAACATGGATTAGTAAATCCTTAAAAATGATTTAGCCATCATTAACCGCCTTTTGTTCACACAATCTGAGCAATTGAAGTGTGACGAGGGCTGATATTTGTGCCTACAAACCTTTTCATGTACGTCAATTAAAGGATTTTCATATTCCTAAGTTAATCATTGTATTTTTACCTCTTTTATAACATTGATTGATGATGTTTTGGCATTCTTCCAATTTGGCATTCAGATGCTTACTGGAGTTCAGTGATTAACTCCATTTGGTGCACCTGGACTGGATTTCATCTAAACTAATCATCCCCTGTACCCTCAGCTGTATTCTGCTCCAATTTCTCTCCAGCAAGAAGAGGCTACTGACAAGCTGGTTAACAATTCACTTGTGACTGCTTGCTGCAATTAGTTTTTCCATGATAAGCTTCTCCATAACTGCATGTCCATGCTGGGAAAGGCTACATCTGTTGAGTTTCTGCACTTTCTAAAGGCCAGGATGCTAAAGAAGGATGGTTACCTATACAGTTTAGGCTTGTTAGTTCTATAAGTAGGAATTCCTGGACAGAAATTAAAAACAGGGAGTAGATGTGGATTGTGGGGCACAATGGAGTGTGATTTAGCATAATGAACCACCAGGAAACATAAACATGTGACTAAAGTTCTTTAGTATTTTTGCATCTTACCTTACCTTTTTTTAAAAAACTATATTTTAATTAAAAGCAATTATCATACATTTATAATAAATAAAACATGAAAATACTGTATGACAGTAATATAGAAAAATTACAAAATTCATGATAGTAGTATATTAGGATTTCATGTAAAATTCACCAATATATTATATTATATTATATTATATTATATTATATTATATTATATTATATTATATTATATTAAGAATGGGCACTGTACTGTAATAAACTGATGAAAATATCTGCCTTTAAGAAAAATATGTTGCTAAAGGTGCATTACTTATAAATGAAATAAATGGACACCAGTTATTCATGAAAGTGTCTGAATCATCCTGCTTATTATATTCATGAATTTATTTTAATGTTTCCATTAATGTCAAAGATGAAGTCTATGGACACCATTGCTTTAATGTTGAAGATTCTTGATTTTCCCACTTGTATGCTATTTCTGACCTTGATGCTCCTTACCACACTTCTAATGCAACACTACTATCTGAAACAAAGCAGCATTCCAGGCATGAGCTACACCAGTGCTACCCAAACCTTTTAGCACCAGGACCCACTTTTTAAAACGGCAATCGATTGTGACCCATTAGACAAAAAAAAGGGCTCTAGGAAGAAATAATATTTCATTTATTAATAATAATTAATAAATTATTAATTAATAATAATCAGAGTCCTATGCTCCTAAAGCTTCTAGACACCTTACATATAGTATGTGTGTAGACATTTGCTAGACTTTCCCTAGAAAGGGACTGTTCCCCCAAACCTTTACAGACATTGCAGGTAACCAAAAGGCTGAACTGGAGAGCAAGATGTGCAGTTAGGTGATTTCAGGCCAGACAAAAGGCTGAAACTGGGTTCACACATGATCTACAGCATGCCAATTACTAGAGACAATTGTGAAAAGTGACATTTTAGTTTGGGGGCATGAAGATTACCTCATACCACAGGTT
Organism: Tiliqua scincoides; assembly: GCF_035046505.1. NCBI lineage: Eukaryota > Metazoa > Chordata > Lepidosauria > Squamata > Scincidae > Tiliqua > Tiliqua scincoides. The sequence goes on from NC_089824.1 coordinate 158,173,747, forward strand.
AGCATTCTAACTAATAATTTTCTTCTGTAAACCAGGCAAGGGTGCTTGTAAAGATTTTTTTTCAGCGATTCAAAAACTTTTTGTGACCTGCCAAAAATTGGTTTGTGATGTACTGGTTGTTACGTGAAAATCCCCTTTTTCCTTAGTTGTGATTTTATATCTGGTTATGTTACTAAAACATCATACAGGCCAAACTTCTCACACAGGCCAAACTTCCAAAACTCTGGTCAAGTCACAAGCTTATACAACCTCCACCTCTCTAGGAAGAAGTCTGGAATTGTAAGTCATTGTTTGAGTGTCTCCTATTCATGGTATTGTTTTAACTCAATCACTGCTTAAGTACTCTATGCAAATTTGAACTGCCTTCCTGGGTTATTGTATTGTATTGTGTAAGTTCCCCCAGCTAAGAAGCCAGACACTTGACCCCATTGAATTTTGCTGATAACACCCTGATCCTTTCAATGTTTTACACACTCCACTGGTGGGTGGCAGGAGGAAACTACCATTCCAGCTCAGTGAGTCAGAAAACCCTTTTTTTAAGAGAGGGCTTCCCCACCACATGCTCTCTCTCTGGCTCTCCCTCCAACGTAGAGGGTCTCCTTCACAGGACCCCCCCAACTGCTCTTCAGGACAGGTAACTATCTTGCGTCTGACACTCTTTCCCTTCTTTCCCCCCTTTTTCTCCCCTTCTCTCCCCATCTTTAGTTAGCAACTGGGTTTGGCAAACCAGGGACCTCCAAAATCCTTCCCTACAACCTCTCCCTTTTTCTAATTTCCTCGGATGCACCAAATACTCTCTACATGCAACCACCATAAAAGCTAGGTACACTAGATTCAAGTAAACATATACTTATCATTTTTTCCGTGTGCATTATGTTTACCTTTGTGCTTTTTGTAATAAAACTTAAATCTTTTATTAAAAGTTATCTTTCTCCCAGTCTCCTCTTTAAGCTAAAAAGGAATTTCTCTGCATTACGCTGTCTTGTTATCAAGCCTGCGATCCTGAGGTTCCAATAAGGGCACTGTAATAATTCCCCTAAAACAAAACAGCCCTTTTGGTAACATGGTGGGTCCCAAACCACTGTTTGGGAAACACTGGGCTATACCCATCTCTGTCTAACCAGGTTGTTCCCTTCCATGGGTTAAACTTCCAGAAAAAAAGCAATTGGGAGATGTTATAGAATTCAGAAAACTCTTGAAATTTCAGCATTTGATGTCTTGTTGCAGAGTTAAAAAAAATACAACATGATGGTGCATTACTGCCACAAATAATATTAACACGCAACAAAACCCTCAGTAAGCCTTTCTTCTCATCTTGTCTAATTTTGAACAATCTGTCAAAACATTTTTAACACTAACCTGTTTCAATTCGCGGATTAATTAACAGAATGCCACCATCTATCCCTGCCTGCCTGGCAGAAAAATTTCCCCAGAAAGGCTCACTGTACTCTTTCTGGCCCACCTTCCAAAAGCAATGCTTTTTTGGGCACCTGCAGCCACACTGTTGTTCTTTAGAGCTATTTCTTTCCTTTGTTCCCTCTCCCTTTGTCCAGCTGCTCTTTTGCACAAAGGAATTGTTTGTCACTTGGTGTACCATTTTTGTGTATAATTAATACTTTAAAAATTACCATCTCATACATATATTTATGCACCTATTAGTACTAAAAAAAAAAATCACTCCTGACATATGAAATTTAATTTCACTCCTGACATATGTAATTTGAAGAATGGGTGATGAATTTTCCAGACATCACTTCAAGGAATTTAAATTATTCAGGCAAACCTAATCAAAATTATAAATAAAAATAAAACTATTTTATTTTATTAAAAGCATTAAAAACTATGATCTCATCAACAAGTAGACACACACTAGACTAGATGAAACCCGATGGTAAGACAACTATTGGCACACAGAAATCTGTTGCATAGCAAAATGACAGATCCATCTACTGTTACAAGTGAGGAAGTTTGGGCTGACCTGGTTCCTTAGTTGTTCAGTAGATCATCATCTCTCAGGATGGTTTGTCACATCACCAGATTCCTACATAAGAGACACTTCTAGAACTGACATGAAATCTTCATGTATCTTGTGATATATGATGCAAGGGAGAGCACCAGGATACAGGTCTTGTGTGCTCCCTGAGGCATCTGGTGGGCCACTGTGAGATACAGGAAGCTGGACTAGATGATTCTTTGGCCTGATCCAGCAGGGCTCTTCTTATGTTCTACATGTGGGTTTCCCAGTGTGTCACACACACACATATACACAAGTAAGCTAGGGCCCATACCAAATATCAGTAAAGGCTGGAAACAGACAATAGTTTTTTAAGTAGATGATGGTATGATAAATAATTATTTCCCATGGTTGCACAATTTTGAGTTCGGGGTGTTCTTTTGTTTTTGTTTTTGGTCCCAGTGTCATTCTGGTCAGAAAGGTATCTGAATTACTACAAAAAATTAGCAAATACAGGGGACCCCCATATCCATGGATCCCGTATCCACAGATTCACAGCCCAATTCTGAGCTGCCCGGGGCGCCCAGCTTTGGTGGCACTGAAAACGGCTGCCACTGCATCCTGTGCACCGCAGGAGAAGGAGACTTTCATAAGGGAAGGGGACTTTTGTAAGGGAAGCAGCCCCACAATTGGGCTACTCATGTTACAGCGTAAGGTAAAGGCGTTTGTGTAGGGTGCAGAGCCCCACACAAACACCTTGGATCCGGTGGATCATTGCTCCACTGGACCCGCCTCCCTCCCCCAGCATGCCTCCTGCCCGCCGCCCTCTCTCCGCCTTCCACCTTCCACTGCGGTCTGTGTGACCACCAATCAGCGGAGGATGGGCACCCACCCCCATGCTAAGTTCCTGCCTGGTGGTAAGCCTCACAGAAGTACCTTAGGGCACATTTGCAACAGTGCACACTGGCAGGAAGCCGGCGTGCCGAGCTAAGGATCTCAGTTATTTGCAGTTTGGGTCCTGGTTCCTCCTCTGCTCCCCTCACCTCGCCCTGTCCCCAACCTCTGCCAAGTTTAGACTGAGCTCTTTAATAGAAAAAATACAACTTCCACTTTCATGGAGAAACCAGAAGTGACGCTTTTAATGCCTTACAAAACATTAGGAGGCCTGGGCATTAGGGAGCCCTCCAGAGTGTCCCTGTGCCTCCTAATGCTTTATAAGGCATTAAAAGTGTCACTTCTGGTTTCTCCATGAAACTAGAAGTTGTGGTTTTTTCTATCACAGAGCTCAGTCTGTCCCTGGCCTCTGTTGAGCTCGGATTCCTTCACCTCTGGAAGGGGGTGATCCCCCCCTCAGACTGCAAGGATGGGTGTTCACCCATATCCATGGTTTCAGCTATCCACAGGGGGTTCCAGAATGGATGTAAGAGAGAGAAGAGTGTGTAACAAAGCAAAGATGTGATGATGTCACTATCATGCCACATTTAACACTCTGGGAAAAAACCATAATCTATTGTCTGTATAGTCCTGTGTACCTGCAGCAGAAAATTCACATGTAGTATCATTCCAAGTGACAATCTACACAGGGATTCATATTCATTCATATGAAAAGCAGTCAGAGGTGGCAGTCAGGTGGCTGATGAAGTTATTCTCTAGTGGGAACCACACACTGCCACTGCAAGGGAAGGAGACTTCCTGCTTTTATTACTATTAGGCAGGGAGGGGGAGGAAGCAGGGAGTCACAACTGTATGAGAGTGCCCACAGCAGGGGCAGCTAGTCAGTCATGAACTTTGCACTTGCACAGTTCCCATGGCTCAGTGACATGTGGTGCGGTCCAGGCCTGGGGAGGTACAGCCATATCAATATTCTCTCTCTCTCTCTCTCCCCTCCCCCTGAAATAATTTTTTTTAATTAAAAAAAGCTAACCTCTTCTTCCCCCACTCAGAGCTAGGGAGAACTCAACAACAAGCCCCTTGAGGCTGCTCAATACCTGCCTCCACTGATGCTTTAGAGCACGGCTCTCCAAACCCCTGATCTGAAAGCCCTACCACCCACCCTGAGAGTGTCATTTACCGTTCCGCAGCAGCACCGCTTCTTTTACACATCAATTGCTGCACAGGGACACTCCAGGGAGTCGTGTCTGGCCACACATCCTGCTGCACTGCCTGCTGGGACTCTGGGCAAGAGATATGACTGCCCAGTGTGTCAAAGTGCAAAAGAAGCAGCAGGATGAGGAGGCCTTTTCCCAGACACACTGGACTCCAGTTTGGGTCCCTTTGTGCAGGCTCCCTGCTATTTTCATGGCTTTCTTTGAACTGAACTGAGGCAAACTCCACCTGATGCATCCCAGCGATTACTGATGCAAACATCCTGCCTGTCTTTCATTGCAAGCCAGTCGTGATGGCAGCAAATCGGCTGCTAGCTGCCTGCATCCTTTGTAGTATAGTTTGTGTGTGTGTATTTTTAATTTGTTGGGTCCGGTGAGGCTCTGCCTCTCCTCCCTCCCCTTACTGCAAGTCCTACTGTGGCCTCCACTGCTACCTGTTGTGCTACCTGCTGACAGGTAGTGGTAGGGGCAATTATCTTCTCTTATCAGTAGTCTTGCAGCAGTGGCTGGTGGTTCCCATCAGTTAGCCATGTCACCAGCTTCCATCAATAGTAACAGGTAACACATCTCTCAGTTCATTTCTAAAAACACCCTAAGACTCTCCAGGTCCAGATCCTTTGGACATTTTACCAAACCATATCATGTTTTTCCTTTACTCTGGAACAAGTGAAAAGAGATAACTAGGGGCCCAATCCTATCCGTTTTTCCAGGGCTGGTGCAGCTATACCAATGGAGCGTGTGCTGCATCCTGCGGTGGAGGGACAGTCACAGAGGCCCCCTCAAGGTATGAGAACATTTGTTCCCTTACCTCTGGGCTGCATTGCAGTTGCACTGGAGCTGGAAAGTTGGATAGGATTGGGCCCCCAGTCTGCAAATTGTCTCAGAGAGATCCACTGAGAGTTGGTTGGTACATGATATTTTCCATAGGGTTCAGAATCCTTGTGGCCAATTTCCCTCTCCCTGGCTCTGTCATCTATTAGAATGCCCTGCATGAATCAGGGCCACCGTGTGGTGAATTTCAATTGCAGCACAAAACAATTGGATAATGTTGTTCCAACAAACAGGACTGTAGCATCCATCTTGGCATGAGCTCTAATCAGAAATTTAACAAGTCAGTTCCAAACGGGAGAGTTTTCCTAAGTGTGCAGTTTTGATTCCTGTATGAGATTAAAAATAACTTTCTCAAGCAATAAATTGGGCAAGACAGTAACAGGACTAAAATCATAGTGAATTCAATGTAATGAAATATTAATGCTACAATGCTAAGCTGGGGGAAATCATAAAAATTCACTTGGCAGAGCTCTATAGATCAGATTAACTAACATCCTCAGCTAGTTAGCAGTATTTTAATGGACAGTGTTTTCACCTGCTGTCCTGCTTTTGTGAAGATTTCTGATTAGGAGCAAGGGTAGGCAGACCTTACACCTGGTCACTGACCTGCTTCAGAAATCAGAGAAAATTGGAACACATGTTATAAAACTTGATGGAATCCAGAGTCATGTAAAAGCTGTTCCTCTAACATCAGTATTGTGGTGCTATTGCAGAAATTTGGCTTTCTAGGGCAACAATATTTCTGAGACAATGTTAATTGAGACAAAAACTAGCGATGGTATGCTTGAATTTCAGTTAACATTTGATCTTGGTACAGGTGTACGCCACTTTGCGACCTTCTGGCTTATGCCAGGATCACATAACCGCACACCCCCAACCCTCTCAAAGCAAGGGTTGTCTGAGCCTCCAGGTTGTCGTTGGAGCCTCCCAGAGCATGTCTGCGCACTGCCTCTGCAAGACTGAGGGAAATCGCATCTTTTGCGCAATTTCTGGTTGTCTCTGTGAAAACGGAAGTTGCACAAGAGACGCAATTTCCCTCAGTTGGAGCCAACATGCACTATCTCTGGGAAGCTCAGACAACCTCCAGAGGGGAGGGGAGCGGAGCATCCCCTTCCCTGTGGCAGGACCGGATTGCGTCAAGCCCTGCTTGACGATGGGGATGGCGGTCCCTGTCGTTAAGTGGCACACGACTGTATATCGTGAGGCCCTTCCTCCAATACACAGTCTAGCTTCAGGGTGGCCAACCTTTCAACTTTAGAGCTCCTGAATCTATAACAATTTTGCAGAAGAATGAATTTCTCCAGGTGCAGCTTGTCCTCTCACAAATGACAAGCTGCACCTGCTGAAATTCCCTCCTCTACATAATTGTTAAAGGTTCAGGCCACCCCTAGTCTAGCAGAACATTTTATTTCAGGAAGGGAAACCCACAAAGCTTAGAAGTCAAGGCCAATTTAAAATGTGTAGATTTTGCTGCTTTATATCATCTATTTGAATTATGTATAATTTAAATAGGAAATGTATTGTTCTATTTTTATTCTGCCCTTTCTCCAAGTAACTCAGGGCAGCATAGATGGTTCCCCCATTTTTCCATACAGCAACCCTGTGAGATAGGTTAGGCCAGTGGTTCCCAATTCTTTTCAACTGACAGACTGATCTTCTGGGCTATTGGCTACAGCTCCTTATTAGGGTTACAATCATATACACTGTATAAGGCGGCGGGTTTTTCATGAGGATTCTATGGCTCTCCTAACTGGTTTCCATGACTTCCCGGGGAACCATGGCTCACAGTTTGGGAACCACTGGGTTAGGCTGAAGGATGGCCCTTTGCTCAAGCTCATCCAATGTGCTTCATGGCTAAAGAGGGATTTGAATCCAAGTTTCTCCAGTTCAAGGACAAAATATCTGTGTCATGTTCATTGTTGTAGAACTGGGTCAAATCTTTATAGTACAAATATTAACAGGACAAAACTTTGATGAACCTCATTGCAAATGATACAAAAACAAAATAAGAATGTTAGCATTGCTCCCGTGCTGTGCTAATGTGTTGTTAGACTGAAGAATGAAGTTTGGCTCTTTATCCCACCCAGTCTGATTAGTAGGCATTGCCGATCTTGAGTAATATAAAATGGGTAATTCCAAGCCAAATATATGAATGATCTATATAATATAGCACGCAAGATCCAAGTTACATTACCTTGACAGTGTAGTTTGGATCTTAGTTTTAATCATGTGTAGCAGCTCAGTGGGGTCGCAACTCAGGCTGGGGCCTGCAATGAATACCGTATTTCCCTGATCTTTCCTGTCTGTTTTGTTCCAGTCCGCCAACCAGGGAGTGCTATGACATCAGCAAATATAAAAACTCCTAGCACACAGGAAGCTGTGGTTGTTGTGAAGCCACTCTGGGGGATTCAAAGAGAGCATCTACTCACTGAACAGTGAGCGAAAAGAGCTGGAGATTCCTTCAGGCAAGGCAATGTAACTAGGACTTGAATGTGTCAATTTCATTTCAGTCCATTTTACAAAATCTTCCCAGCTATCATTTTTGACTCCCCCTTTCTTCTACTATTGTTGTTTAAATTTAAAATAAAACTGTTCTGTTTTAACCCCTGCTCTGCCTGGTCTGTGGTAACAGGGAGGTTCAGTGGATTGCCACAAGATGCTACTGTGAGGGATTCTAATAGGAACCCTTGGGGTTTAGAGTTCTCCTGGAAGAGTGTTTTTGCCCAGATGGCCTCCTTCTTTCTGGTTTCATAGTCTAGGCAGGGGGCAGCAGATACATTCTACCAAGACTTTTCTCCATTCAGATGTTTGTCCAGCAAAGAAAAGGGGGAGCAAGAAAGGGGAGAGCACACTAAATTCTAGGCACTACTTCCCTGGGTCAGCCTTAATTCTCTTGGGAATCTGCTCTTGTCTCTGATAGAACCATGGCACAAAGGTAGAAGGTATATAACAGTTTACTGCTAAACCATTTTCTCAAATAGTTGCTTTGGGGGTGCAGTTTTGGGTGGGAAATTGGCACAGAGATAAACTGTGCCAAATGGGTGGGAAATTGGCACAGAGATACCATGTGGCACTTCTGTACCATGGTGCTACATGTGAGTAAAATGAAGACCCATGCTACCCTATCACATGGGTAAGCATAAGGTGTAGTTTGGATCTAAGCTACTTGCCTTGAGAGCATCAGCAGTTATTTCTGACTCACAGAGCTTCGTCTTCTAGAAAGAGCCACAAAAGTCTAAGAATTATTCTATATTCCATTTTGCCTGGCTTCCTACAACTTTACTGGCATTGCCAGAAATTTCTGCACATGATCTATATAGTTTTTTGGAGCCCTCTGGTTTGTCCCACTATAAACAATGATGTCATAATGGTGTCACAGCCTAGCATTCATTATATGGAGAGCAAGGCACTCCAAACTGTGGCCCGTGGGCCAGATCCGGCACCCTTGTTAACCCTTCCCTCGAGTGAACGGAGCTTACCGGTTCGTGGTGGAGGCTGCCATTGTTGCCGCTGATTCCCCCCCCCCCCCGTGAACGTGGGTTCACTCCACCCAGCCATGTCTGCCAGGAAATCCTGGTGCAGAGCTAGCTGGGCCAGCAGACAGCAGATGCAACTGAGTGAAGTGAACATGGGGGAAGATCTGTGGCAACAATGGCAGCCTCCTTGGCAGAACAGTAAGCTCCAGTCATGCTGAGGAAGCTGTTTCCACCACACAGCAGTCTCCAGTTTGGAGACCGCTGATGGAGAGCATGAAGAATGATTATGGCTATTTATTATTATTAGTTATTATTTTATTAATTTATATCCCGCCTTTATGCCCAAAGGACACACAAGGCAGCTTACAGCAATTAAAAATACAACATTAAAAACAATAATTAAAACAATTTACAAATAATTAAAAATCTGAAAACAAACCCCAGGGATTCTCATATAAAAAGCAAGAAAGCCAGCCAACCTGTCAACAATTAAAAGCTTTTTGAAATAAAAAGGTCTTCAGTCCACGCCGAAATGTTAGCAAAGAGGGAGCAGTTCTCAATTCTAAGGGGAGGGTATTCCAAAGTTCGGGGACCACCACCGAGAAGGCCCTCTTCCTGGCCTCCACCCCTCTCACATCTCTTGGTGGCAGCACAGTCAAAAGGGCCCCCCCAGATGATCTAAGAGCCCAGGCAGGATTGTAAGGAAGGAGGCGGTCCCTCAAATACCCCAGACCCGAGCCATAAAGGGCTTTAAAAGTCAAAAACTAGCACCTTGAATTGGGCCCAGAACAGAACCGGCAGCCAGTGTAGCCGCCGAAGCAACGGCTCAACAGAGTCAAACCGACGTGCTCCAGCCACCACACGAGCAGCCACGTTCTGTACCAATTGTAATTTCCGGACCATCTTCAAAGGCAGCCCCACATAGAGCGCATTGCAATAATCTAATCTAGATATCACTAGGGCATGGGTTACTGTGGCCAGGTCCACGCAGCTCTGATTTATAACATTTACTGATATAACATTTACTGATGTTATATTTTTGTATGTGTGTTTGTATGATTCCATGCTGCTTCACAGCAGTGCAATCAACCTCTGGATAAATATTATGCTTCATTGACCCTTGAAGGTTCAGCCAAGTTTGGTCCAGCTTCATAATATTTAAGAGAGCAGGAGTGCTCTTTTGAGTGCTCCCTGAGACATCTGGTGGAAACTGGAATAGATGGGCCCTTGGCTTGATCCAGCAAGGCTCTTGTTCTTCTGCTCTTAAATCACATGCTTCCATTGGTTCCCTTAGATCTGACACTACAGATTTTTTTTGTAGGCATAGGTCAGACAGGGTTTGACAAAATATGGAGCAGATTGCTTTCCCAGACTTCAGTATTGGAAGTAAGCTATACCTGAATTTTGGGGCTAAATTCAGAAATACATTTATGATTGAGCTGACAGTCTGCTGACATGTGTCACGTGATATGCGAGATGCTCCTCATACTTCAAGACATGTAATTTCATGAATTCTTAATCTTGAAAATAACTTGAAGTGGAACTCTGAATGATGTCCATGCTAGGGATTATCATACAATCTGGTTGTTGTGGTTGATTGGGGTGGGTAGTTTGGTTCAGCCAAGACTAGTTATTAGAGGGATGGGCTAGACTAGACTGTCCTTTGGTCCCTTTCAAATCTGCAATTCTGTGAAAACATTTCCTTATTCAGTATCTTTCTAGGGCGCCCTCTGAAAGGACGTGTGCAGATTTTGATCAAGCAATTTAAGCATAATCAATCTTAATGGGCATGAGGAACATCCAGAAATATATTATAACAGGAAAGTGCTATATCTCTTTATAAGTTATAAAACTTGCTTGTGCAGTTTCATTTACTCAGTATCCTACTTTGCTCATTCTTAGTTAAAAGTGACACTAATAGCAGCAGTGTAAATTAATTCAGTTGGGAAATCTGAGTTTGAATTACAGAAATGTGTTGCCTTATATACCTCTATGCAATTGTATTCAATGCTCTATATAACTGGGTTAAATGTGGAGTTTGAAACAGAAGATAAAGCACATCTCAGCTGCAGATATGGTCTTTCTAAGTAATAGAAATAATAGCTAGCAGATACTTTCCATGCTACATAAAACAAATGAACAAATATTCTTATGAATACCTAGTGAAATGCACAGAACCTATAGCCTTTCAAGCCAAATTCAGCCCACTAGCCATGTGCAACAGCCAACCAGAGGCTTGGTAAACTTTCTTGCTGCCTACATAGGACTGCAAAAGGGGGAGAGGAGGTTTTGACTATCAGGTGGTGGGTCACAGTACATGGTTGGTGTACTGTACTCAACTCTGTGGATCACAAGTCGAGCAGGTCTAGCCTAAGGTTACCTTCTAACATCTTTGTTGTTTCCTTTGTTGTTAAAGGAAATTCCATAGAGTGCATACAGAGATTCCAGCTGGAGAAATGTTCTGTTAAGCAAGAGCATGCTTGTGTCATTTTGTAGACCTCACTGTTTGGTTTTTCTTTAATGCGTTTGAGGCTATGTGCTGACCTGCTGTACATGCATGGGAGCAGGTTTCTAAAAATAGTAATGAAGAGAAACAAGGCAGCTGATGAAGCCACCTATTGTATCATATTCTTTTGCTTGTTTCATGGCACAAGCTGTTAAAAGGTGAAATCTGTTCAATTTGCACAGACTGTTTCCCCCCGTTTCTTCTTTAAACTGGTCATGTCCCCAAAGTCTCCACTCAAGGCAACCTGCGCATTAGGAGGCACATTTAAGAAAGGGTAACAGGGAAAAATATTGAGGTTCTCATGCAGAACATGTGCTTGTGTCCTTCTGCACATACAGGTTCTAGTGAAATTAGGCCCAAATTAAAGAAGCCGTGTGAGTGCACTAACCTCATGTCTTTCTAGTACTGGATACTAAAACAGGGGCATTAGATTAAAACAAAATCCATGCTACATTCGTAGTATTTCCTCAGCTGGCACACTCATTCATTGACCACCACTTGCACAATGTGTGTGAATGCTACCATTATGACTTATGATTTTTCATAACACATATCTGGGAAGATGTGGGAGTGAAGCAAATAATCATGGTCCACATATCTACCCAACCCTACTCACCTCAACGTGTAGTTTGGACGTTACTCCTGATACAAGAGATTCAAAAGCTGCAGGATTTTATAACTGGGCAAAATGACTAGCTGTTGAAGCTGAGAATTGCACAAGTAGTTTGTGATGTGGTTGGGTGTGGCCATGTGCCTGCTGTTCAAAGATGAGAAAGTAAAAAGAACAAAGCCCTTGGTGTTTCTAAAGTAGTTCTTCATATCATAATTTAGATAGTGCAAATCTGAAACATCTACGAGACAAAGAGCAGTAGCTTAATGCATGGTAGAAAAGCCTGTTAAGATTAAGAAAGCACCACTCCAGTTGCATTTCAAGAGCAAAGAGTTCCCTGAAATTGTGTGCAATAAATAAACCAAACGTCTGAAGGACACACACTCCCACTCCAGAGTGCTTGGCACTTTCAGAAAATGCTTGCTCAGTGTTTGCCTTTGAATAATGAAACAAAAACCTGATGGTCAGCAAAGTGAAGTCATTAAGAATAAATCAGCTCTGTTTCCATCCAGAAACAGCTTAATGTTACACTTTGCAGTACACCATTGCAGCCGTTCTCAGCTCTCATATTGATTTTTTTTTTCTCTCCACAGCAGTGAACATACAGAATCAGCAGGCTCCCTCCCTGCACTGAGCCACATTTTTTCTTTTAAAGAAAAGAAAAGTATCTCCAGGCTTCTGGTATGTGTACGTGCAACTATGACATCTGGTCCTTACCAACGCATAAGCATGCCAACTAGCCAACAACTTGCTGATTCTGCATGTTCATTGTGGAGGAGATAAAATCAGCAGGGAGCACTGACCTGCATCCTTTCTGCAATGCACAGTTGTACAGAATCCCAGTAGAGATACAGTCCTGATTTTTGCCAAGCACACTCTGAAACAGGGAGGCCTGACTCCATCTCTCTGAAATTAAAAACAACCTCTTCACATTTTAAAATTAGCTGAAGTAGGAGAAAAGCATCTGTTTCCCTGTAAAATGCTGCTTTAGCTTTTTAGATTGATATATTTTGTGATTTTTCTCAGAAAATTCCTATGTAAATTGTGCAGTGCTTAATTTCCATTCATTCTAATTTTGTTTGCTGTGACTGAAGACTAGCGGTAATTCCATTTGCATTTGAGATTTCTGATAGACATAATCCATTAGGGTTTCAAATGTTTGAAAAGAGCCTCAGCTTTCACACCTCTCAACCAGCAGTGTTTTAACAGCAAACCGCAATTCCTCCATCACTCCTTTAATTAGACACTCCAAAAAGTGAGGAATGGCAGTAATGAATGTGAAAGTCCCAGTATTAATAACTCAGCAACTAGCTGTATATTTAGACACTTTAAAATCCCATTCAGTTTGAGAATGGTAATGTGCTTTTCATGGCCAAAAGCTTCTTCAAACTTCCAAATTATGAAACAAGTTTTCAGTCCAGTTATAAACATATTATACAAATGCAAATTCCTTTCAAAGTTGGGCCAGCATATTGGCCCTGTAATAAAATGCAACTTGAAGGCCAAAATCTGTTTTCAAAACTTGTTCCTGCAGTGCACTGAAAACATCACCCTTAAAAATGATAAAAGGCTACTTAAATTATATGTAACAGATCAGTGTACTGAAAGAGTTGACTAGTTATTTTAAGCAGGGTTTGGGGGCTATCTCTAAACAATATCTGTGGCCTCTCTGCCCCCTAAAATCCCTGGCCAACTACTTTTAAGCCTTCTAATTTGTCTGTCCCCATTTCAAAGCCCTGGTGAAGTTTTCTTCTGGCACAGCACTGTCAACTACCCATCCTTCCTTCAGTTCTCTGCCTCCTCCCTACTCTTTCCTTCCTCCTCTTCCATCTATCCTTACCTCTGGTTTCTGCTTCTAGAGTCAATTCCATCTCTGATCCTTTTCTTTCAGCCACACTGCCTCCTAAGCTTCAGTGCCTTAGGGCCCACCTCCTGATCTCCTTTGCACACTTCACCAGGTCTTAGCCCCTAATCCTGCCTTCACCTCTACCTCTGTCCTGTCAAGAGCACAGTATTTCGTCTTCCTATGTTTTGTGCATGCCAGCCAACTTCTTCCATGGAACCTGCTTTGTAGCCAATGTTTTATGTCTGCAACTTTTTTCTCTCAGCAGTTAGAATGCATGTCATGACATAAATTCCTTGTCAGCAAGGGCTATGATAAACAGCATTTAGCATGTTCTGCATGATTATTAGTATACAATATAAAATAATGATGTGGCTGTTTTGATGCAGACATTCAATAGTTTCATTTACATTGCCAGCATTACAATACATTCTACACAGTGAACAAGGTGAACCATACTGAAGGACAAACAACAAGTTCAGAAAAAAAACACACCGTGATGACTCAAGTAAATGACCCATACCAAAATACTACTTCTCACAGTCCAGGGAGCGTAGTGGCTCCCCAGACCATTATGCATTACTGTGATAATTTTGTCCTTGAACTAAACTTAAGCGTGACATGAAATAGGAGTCTTCTGAGGTCTACCCATCAGCCACTGTGATTTCAGTATGAACCTTCTAGGCTGAAAACACACAATATAACAAAGGAAACATAGAGCTTTGCAAATGTGTTGTGAGCCCTCTTTTCATATTCATATCTGTCTCTAGCATTCCAGCGAATCAAATGCTATGTCAAATGCTAGCCCCTCCTTCCTCACTCTCCTGCCTATTGCTGCTACCATGCCTGCCTCCTCCTCCTCCTCCTCCTCCAGCTGGGAAACAAAGTGCCCTGCAACCCAGTACCAGGGACTGAAAGAAGTTGGGCTGCTTCTCTCTTGAGTACCCTGCTGTGAAATGCTTTGTTTCCCAGCTGGAGAGAAGTTGGCAGCAGTAGTGACTGGACGGGAAAGTGAGTGGGCAGGGCCACGAATGACAGAGTATTTGATGCACTTGTATGCCAGAGACAGATGTTAAAGCAAAAAGAATGCTGACAGCATGTTCACAGCACTGTGTGCTTTTTATATTTCATCTGTCTTCAGCCTGTGCATTAAAACTTTTATCTCAAGAGCAGTTGGTTAACTGTTGAAAGGAGCCAGTCCCTCACCACTTTACTCCAAGATGACGTTCTACATGTGATTAAGTTCATTGTCAGCTAACAGTGTTAGATATTCATTCACCAATCCAGTTTCCTTTCCATACTTCTGTATTTAAAGCATTGCAACCCTATGTCATAGTAACACGCATGGGCACTGGTGCGACCATGCCTTCAGTGTCAGCCAATAGGATGCTTTCTTCTATTGATTTGAATATATGTTGAAAGTTTCTAACCTGTGAACAGATGCCCTCCTGAATACTTGATACCTTAATGGCAATGCTAATGCCAGAATGCCAATGGAAGGTTGTCCAGAGATTTTGATGCTAATAGGCTCTAGCTGCTGTCAGGAAACTTACTCAAGAATAATGGAGTGATGCTTTGAAAAGGTGAAAAAAAGCTTTAAGACATTTGATGGGATGAGAAATCTGCTCATAATCGGCTTATCTCCATAAACCTATTTATACTCCAGGGTCCTTCAAAGGAAGCTGAGGGAACCAAGTGCTCAAGTAAGGAGTTCAGAACTGTAGTACAAGTCTCCTATTGACATGGCCCATAAACCACATGACATTGTAATTCTTTCATTGGTGCTGATCGTCACTTCTCCAGGGGTAAAATGCTGGTAGGGCCATTTTTGCATTGGAGCCTCAGTGTGAAGTTAAAGAGTTCCACTTCCCCCCAAGAAGGGGAAGCACGTCCATTAGGCATGATGATGCCTAATGCATCATGCAGATGATGCAGATTGTATCAGTGGCAGATCATTGGGGGGTGGGAGTGGGGAGCAGATTTGAGATGCCCTTCATCTGAAGTCAGCCAACACCACCACTGCCTCCAGCTTGCCATGGATGCAGCCTGCACCCAGGTGAAAAGTAGTGTGCCCCAAGGATCTGTCCTGGGACTGGTGCTTTTTAACTTGTTCATAAATGACCTGGAGACGGGGTTAAACTTTTCAGAGTGGTGAAGATCAGAAGGAATTGTGAAGAGCTAAAGAAGGATCTCTCCTAACTGGGAGAATGGGCAGCAAAATGGCAGGTGGATTTCAATATAAGTAAGTGTAAAGGAAGGAATGTACTTCCATTAATGCACATTGGGGCAAAAAATCAAAACATATTATAGGCTAATGAGTTCTGAGTTGTCTGTGACAGATCAGGAGAGATCTTAGGGTACTGGTGGACAGGTCAATGAAAGTATCAACCCAGTGTGCTCCAGTGGTGAAGAAGGTCAATTCCATGCTTGGGATCATTAAAAAAGGTATTGAGAATAAAACAGTCAATATTACAATGCCATTGTACAAATCAATGATGATGTCACATCTGGAATATTGCATTATGTTCACCACATCTCAAAAACAACATATTGGAACCGGAAAAGGTGCAGAGGTGAGTGACCAAAATAATTACTGGGTGGGGGCATCTCCCTGATGAGGAAAGGCTAGAGCATTTGGGGCTCTTAAGTCTAGAAAAAAGGTGCCTGGATGGGGATGTGATGTAGACATACAAAATTATGCAATGGATGAGTGGATGGATATTTTTTCCCTTTTATACAACACCAGAACCAGGGAACTTCCATTAAAATTGAGTAGCAGGAGAATTAGAACATACAAAAGAAAATACAGATATGACCTAATTATAGTTGGCAACCTTCAGTCTCGAAAGACTATGGTATCGCGCTCTGAAAGGTGGTTCTGGAACAGCATCTAGTGTGGCTGAAAAGGCCGATTCGGGAGTGACAATCCCTTCCACACTGGGAGCAAGTGCAGTCTGTCCCTGGCCTGTCTCCCTGGCTATGGGCCTTCCTTCTTTGCCTCTTAGCCTCAGACTGTTGGTCAAGTGTCTCTTCAAACTGGGAAAGGCCATGTTGCACAGCCTGCCTCCAAGCGGGCCGCTCAGAGGCCAGGGTTTCCCACTTGTTGAGGTCCACTCCTAAGGCCTTCAGAACCCTCTTGCAGATGTCCTTGTATCGCAGCTGTGGTCTACCTGTAGGGCACTTTCCTTGCACGAGTTCTCCATAGAGGAGATCCTTTGGGATCCGGCCATCATCTATTCTCACGACATGACCAAGCCAACGCAGGCGTCTCTGTTTCAGTAGTGCATACATGCTAGGGATTCCAGCACATTCCAGGACTGTGTTGTTTGGAACTTTGTCCTGCCAGGTGATGCCGAGAATACGTCAGAGGCAGCGCATGTGGAAAGCATTCAGTTTCCTCTCCTGTTGTGAGTGAAGAGTCCATGACTCGCTGCAGTACAGAAGTGTACTCAGGACGCAAGCTCTGTAGACCTGAATCTTGGTATGTTCCATCAGCTTCTTGTTGGACCAGACTCTCTTTGTGAGTCTGGAAAACGTGGTAGCTGCTTTACCGGTGCATTTGTTTAGCTCGGTATCGAGAGAAAGAGTGTCGGAGATCGTTGAGCCAAGGTACACAAAGTCATGGACAACCTCCAGTTCATGCGCAGAGATTGTAATGCAGGGAGGTGAGTCCACATCCTGAACCATGACCTGTGTTTTCTTCAGGCTGATTGTCAGTCCAAAATCTTGGCAGGCCTTGCTAAAACGATCCATGAGCTGCTGGAGATCTTTGGCAGAGTGGGTAGTGATAGCTGCATCGTCGGCAAAGAGGAAGTCACGCAGACATTTCAGCTGGACTTTGGACTTTGCTCTCAGTCTGGAGAGGTTGAAGAGCTTTCCGTCTGATCTGGTCCGGAGATAGATGCCTTCTGTTGTAGTTCCAAAGGCCTGCTTCAGCAGGACAGCGAAGAAGATCCCAAACAAGGTTGGTGCAAGAACACAGCCCTGCTTCACGCCGCTTCGGATGTCAAAGGGGTCTGATGTGGAGCCATCAAAGACAACAGTGCCCTTCATGTCCTTGTGGAAGGATCTGATGATGCTGAGGAGCCTGGGTGGACATCCAATCTTGGGGAGAATCTTGAAGAGGCCATCCCTGCTGACCAGGTCGAAAGCCTTCGTGAGATCTATGAAGGCTATAAAGAGTGGCTGTCGTTGTTCCCTGCATTTCTCCTGCAGTTGTCTAAGGGAGAATACCATATCAGTGGTGGACCTGTTGGCTCGGAATCCACACTGTGATTCTGGATAAACGCTCTCTGCAAGTACCTGGAGCCTCTTTAGTGCATCTTGGGCAAACAACTTTCCTACAACGCTAAGGAGAGAGATGCCACGGTAGTTGTTGCAGTCACCCCTGTCGCCTTTGTTCTTGTACAGCGTGATGATGTTTGCATCCCTCATGTCTTGAGGTACTCCACCTTCTCTCCAGCAGAGACAAAGGATTTCATGCAGCTCAGTGATGATGATCTCTTTGCAGCACTTTAGGACTTCAGCAGGGATGCTGTCTTTTCCAGGTGCCTTGCCAAAGGCAAGGGAGTCCAGGGCCATGTGAAGTTCTTCTAGGGTTGGTTCACTGTCAAGCTCCTCCAGCACAGGCAGGCACTCAATGTTGTTCAGCGCTTCTTCGGTGACTACATTTTCTCTGGAATATAGCTCAGAGTAGTGCTGCACCCAGCGTTCCATCTGCTGTGCCCGATCCTGGATGACCTCGCCTGTTGCAGACTTCAGAGGGGCAATTTTCTTCTGTGTTGGACCTAGGGCCTGCTTGATACCATCATACATCCCCTTGATGTTGCCCATGTCAGCTGCTATCTGTATCTCGGAACAGAGCTGGAGCCAGTAGTCGTTAGCACATCTCCTGGCAGTCTGCTGGACTTTGCTGCGAGCACCTCGGAGGACCTGCAGGGATGCAGGGGGAGGGGCACGAGAGGGGTTTGTGTGTATCAGGAAGTTGAAAAGGGAGCAGTGGTGAGGCAGACGGGATGCAGGGGGAGGGGCACGAGAGGGGTTTGTGGCTATCAGGAAGTTGAATAGGGAGACATCTAAGAGAAGGAAAACTCTGATTCCAAACCTCCACTGCCTTGTGGCTACATCCAGTTGTGGAAAAGGCTTCAGGAGTCAACCTCGAGGCAAAATCAGGAGCCGGAGTCCCTCAGGCAGTTCGTGGCTGCACACAGTCACGTTCTGGCAACTCCTGCAACGCCACTGGAACCAACCGTATTGGTTTCTGCCTTTCCATTGGATCATTCCAGCGACGTGGAGAGGGGGGATTTGCTGCATGGTAACAGCCTATCCTCCATGCCTTCTTTACCCAGGCTTCGCGCACTGGAGAGGACACTCCAACTTCGCCATACGGCGTCGGCACAACACGGGAAGCAGCAGTTACCGGTTTTAAGTCTTTGCTCGATTGGCGTAGGGCATGACGCCAGGGGCTGCTTCCGACGGTGGGAGAGATCATTGCATCTCATTGGGCAGCTACCGCCCGCCTTAAGCTGGGCAGTCCCCAGCCAGTAAGGTGTTGCCTCGCCACGGTCCGTTAACCTCACAGGGTGCGTGGGGTTTAGGGTGAAAACCGACAAGCGGATCGACAACTCTGCACCATGCAATAGAAAACAGAAAACTCCTGCCCTAAAGCTGGGCACCTGGAACGTAAGGACAATGACACCTGGCTTCTCTGATGACCTGCAAGCAATAGACGATGCACGCAAAACAGCTGTCATCGACATGGAGCTGAGCAGACTGCAGATGGACATCGTCGCCCTTCAAGAGACAAGGCTGCCAGATTCCGGATCTGTCAAGGAGCGAAATTTCTCATTTTTCTGGCAGGGAAAACCACCAAACGAAACCAGGGAGCATGGTGTTGGCTTTGCGGTCAGAAATATCCTGCTGAAATCCATCATCCCACCTACTGTGGGAAGTGAAAGAATTTTGTCCCCGCAGCTCCAGTCATCAGCAGAACCTGTCACTCTCATCAGTGCTTATACACCGACTCTGTCGTCTCCAGCAGAAGCCAAAGACAAATTTTATGATGAGCTGGCCACCACTATCAAGAAGATCCCCGTAAAAGAGCCATTGTTCATCCTCGGCGACTTCAATGCTAGAGTTGGTGCTGATAACAGTTCGTGGCCCACTTGCTTAGGTCAGTTCGGCACTGGGAAGATGAACGAAAATGGCCAACGCCTGCTAGAGTTTTGCTGTCATCACGGTCTCTGTGTCAGCAACACGTTCTTCAACACGAAGCCCCAACATAGAGTCTCTTGGAGACACCCAAGATCAAAGCACTGGCACCAGCTCGACCTGATTCTCACCAGATGCTCCAGCCTTCCCAGCATCAAGATCACACGCAGCTATCAGGGTGCTGCCTGTGACACCGACCACTCGATGGTGTGCAGCAGAGTGAAACTGCAAACAAAGAGACTGTATCACACGAAAAAGGAAGGAAGACCTCGCA
Organism: Tiliqua scincoides; assembly: GCF_035046505.1. Taxonomy (NCBI): domain Eukaryota; kingdom Metazoa; phylum Chordata; class Lepidosauria; order Squamata; family Scincidae; genus Tiliqua; species Tiliqua scincoides. The sequence continues at coordinate 158,193,556 of NC_089824.1, forward strand.
TTGATACGAGCAAGACCCGGGATCAGAGAAAAGTGGAGGAATTTGCACGAGCGCTTGAGGAATCTCTTCCAGGCCTGGTCGATGCAAACGCATCCAACAGATGGGAACATTTCAAGAATGCCATTTACAACACCGCCTTGTCCATATTTGGCAAGAAGACCAACAAGACAGCAGACTGGTTTGAAGCCCACTCTGAGGAGTTGACACCAGTCATTGAGGCAAAGAGGAGAGCTCAAGCAGCATACAAGGCCTGTCCCAATGACCTAATTATTCATGGATTTTTTACCTGCGGTTTTATCTCAACATGATAAGAGCCCTTTCAATTGAAGGAAAAAAGTCATTTAACAATAGCCTCATTAATAAGAGAGAGGGCAGCTGGCTGACAATCTCTCCAGGCACTTAGAACAGCTTCACTCCAAAACAAGCAACCCCTCCCTCCCCCCTGAGCATGTGAAAGAAAGACAATCACTTTGCGTTGGTGAAGGGAGGGGTTGCTACCTTGGAGAGAAGCCTTTCTAAGTGCCTGGAGAGAGACTGTTTGATGGATTGTTTGCCCAATGACTCTGTCTTACATCACAAAGGACAGCAAGGCTGTTTTTAAATCACCTAGCAAAGGGACATTGTTTTTTAAATTGATTTAATGCAATTTTTGCCATCCAGGTGAGTTCTGGAAATTGACCCTTAGCGAATAACAAGACTTAACCTGCATTTATTTACCTAGTGTGTAATTAGTCTGTGGAACTCATCACCAAAGGATGTGGTGATGGTGTTTGGCCTAGATGCCTTCAAAAGAGAACTGGACAGATTTCTGGAAGAAAAGTCCATCATAGCTTACAAGCCATGACAGTATGTGCAACCTCCTGTTATTAGAAGTAGGCTACCTCAGGATGCCAGATGCAAGGGAGTGGCACTAGAATACAGCTATCTTGTTGTCATGTGTGCTCCCTAAGGCACCTGGTAAGCCACTGTGAGGTACTGAAAGCTGGACTAGATGGGCCTTTGGCCTGATCCAGCAGGGCATGTTCTCAACCTACATTGATTCACTTTCCACCCACTAAAAGTGAGCAGAAAGTGGATCCCCTTTCTCTTACCTGTCTTCATGTGTGGTTTTCTCAAAATGCAGAACTTCTGGTTTGATTTACAGGGACCTTGTCAATGAGGGAGCTCCTTCCTTTGCCTGTTCCCTTGAAATCAAACCAAAAGTTCTTCACTTCAGCAACTGGGGAAGCGCACAAGGAGTGCTGTAAACCTCCTTACTTCCTTAGTGTGGAGTGTTCCAGGACATGCTACCATTGCCTGCAAATCCCAATCCAGATCAACTCCCTGGCAGCTTAATTTAAAAAAGACAGAAGCACAAACCCATATTTTAGCATCATGAGTAGTGTATTCTCCAACTTTAATTCTCCAATGTGTTTTTCCAGGACTAACCCATTCATGGAGTATACTAAGGATGCTACACATATTATAGGGTTTACTATTTGTACTCTGTATCAACTGTGGAATATGTGACCTGGAATATGTGATACCAAGCATCCTCCTCATGTGTTACAGCAGCGATTTTCAATATTTTTCATCTCATGGCACACTGACAAGGCACTAAAAAGGCACGCATTCGGTTTTTTGACAATGGACAAGGCACACTGCACTTTTAGTGGGGGAACTCACATCCCCCATTGGCCCTACTAATAAATTACCATCCCTCCCACTCCTGTGGACCACTTGCGGCACCCCAATGTGGTGCAGCACAGTAGTTGAAAATGGCTGTGTTACAGGGTGCACTTTAGGTACACAGACTGAGTTTTAATGCATGAACCAGGCATTAAAACTCAGTCTGTGTACCTAAAGTGCACCCTGTAACTAATCTGTTTGGGGATTTCACAAATTGAAATGGGTTCCAAAAGCATTCTATGTTAACTGTGCTAATTGGTCCAATGCTTCATCATCTCCAACCAATCCCTTAGCAATAGTAAAAGTAGTACAATGGTTCTGCATAGAGGCCAACGTAGCCAGCCTTGGCAGAAATTCAGAGCCAGAATTTTAGCTAAGACATTTAGCTCTGACTTGGGAAAGAAGGGCACAACACCAAAACCAGGAAATTGTAGTGAGCAAACACAGCACAGGTATTTGTTTGAAATTTTTTGTTTCCACTTTAAAAAAAACAAAACCGTTTCAAAGGGGCTTACAAGAAATATGCAATTTACATCACGCAACAATGCAGAAAAGCAAGTAAATGTAGAAATTGTTAGCAGGGAAGAGAATTCAGCATTAGTCCCACATGAAAAAGGTTTGTATGTACTCTCTGAATGGTTTGGTTTACAGTCTTTGAGATGTTGGTTGCTACAGTGCATTTATTTTGAGTGTGTCTGTCATACAAAGTAACTAAAACCAATTCTGGAAACTGGGACTGGGGAAATCATGAAATGGCTAATATTATGCTAGGTGGAGGGGGGAACCATATAAATTAAACTATCTTTTCTTAAATGTTTTCAGCTTAATATTGGAATGTGATTGGTATTTGTTAAAACATTTAAATTTTTTTTGTTTCATGTCAGTAAGTGCCATGAAAGCAAAGTTTTGCTAAACCCATGGAAAACAGCATTCCTTAGGGGCTGATAATCTCATTTATAATCATGTCAGGGCAGGAGCAACCTTTTGCTGGAATTCTGTTTATGCTTCAAAAATTTCCTCTTTAATAATTTCTCCCCCTCCCACCCTCCCATCAAAAACCAGCCTGACTATATTTCTTTCCTGTGCAGTCAGTGCAAATAGAAGTCCAGAATGATTTGGCATTGTTCAGGAAACTGAACTGTCTGATGCTGATTAATGATGCTATCCATCCCTGAAGATAGTAATTCTCTCCTTCAGTGCTTAAGGAGGGGGAAATGGGCTCACCATTGAATTTCGTTCATCCCTGTTTTCTGGGGCATTTTTAGCATTTCGTAGGATGCTGGATTGTCGCAGCAACTGGATTGTCGCAGCAACTTGGGGTTGATAGCCACTTACTTGATGTTTTTTGGGTCATCAAAAGCAATGAGGAAAAGCAACCTGAATTCTACATATGGTAATCCAGTCTCAGATATCTGGAAAGCTTCCAAAATTCATCTCAAGCAGTCCGATAGTATGTCACACAGACATACGTAGCTATCTTATTGGTCAATGTAGCTGATGTCTGCTTTGACTCACAGGATTTCAGGCAGTGTTCTTTCTCAGCCCTGCTACCTGAGATACTTGGAAAAATGTAAAGGCCCCATGGGGTTGAAGCTGGGACTTTATACTGGCAAAGCAAGTCCTTTCACAGTGAACTAGGGTCCTTTCTGTGTCTGACCATAATTTTTAATTGGTCCCTGGTGGACACATTCAGCATGCTCGCCCTCACAAACCACATGGCACCTATACATTAAACTTTACCTACTAATTCAGTCAATGTGGCCATGGTGCCTGAGGCTGGGGTGTGTTACCACACTCATGTCCAACAAGGCCTTCCCCATGCCACCTCTAGGGCTGAGGGACACTGGGATCATTGTTGGACCCAAAGAATGTGGAGAGTAGCCCTTTGAAGCCAAGGTGCAAGGCTTCAGAAGCAGGGAGAAGAGGGAGTTAGAGCTTTTCCTCCTCATGGTTGGGCTAGACTGCTTCACTGGGTGCCTTGGTTGGGTCCATCCTTAATGAGAGCCACCTCCCTCTGCTCCCAGCCTTGAATAGCTATCTCCTCCTTGTCCAGTGGCTGGGAATCTGAGCTCAACCACACTCCACACAGGCTTGTTTGGCCCTTCTCCATCACATCCATCCTGTGACACCAGTATGTGATAGGTCAGTTCCCCCAGCAGCATAGGTATCTTCCAGCTTATCTGGAAATTGTGCTGGCAGGCCCAACATAACCTTCCCTTCTCTGCCTGGCTGGGCAGCTGAGCCAGAAGTTCCTTGGCCCAAACAGAAGTTGAGGAAGGCAGTTGGTGGTGGAACAGGGCAAGTCTGGCCCCAGACAGTGGGGCTGTCTAAATAGACCATAACTAGATGCAGACCATATCTGCATCATCGTAGGAGCAGAAATTTGTCATATCTAGGCCATTTTTAGACAGTGGTACTGTTACTCGATTACTAAGCACAATTCAAGATACTGCTTATTATTATCCACAAAGCCTTTAAATGTCCAGGAGTGCCTCAATTCATGTGATCCTCCTTGTCCAGTGGCTGGGAATCTGAGCTCAACCACACTCCACACAGGCTTGTTTGGCCCTTCTCCATCACATCCATCCTGTGACACCAGTATGTGATAGGTCAGTTTCCCCAGCAGCATAGGTATCTTCCAGCATATCTGGAAAATAGCATATCTATTGTTTAAAATCTGGGGAAGGGATGAAGAGGCAAGGTTCCCAGGGACATGATGGTCAGTGATACTCCAGTGTGCTCTCCCCATGCCAACTATATACTATTGAATTTTACAACAGTTCTTGACTGCATTTGTTTTTTTGTAAAGTATAGGTGTAACCTAATTATCCACAGATTTTTCTCCCGTGTTTTTATCTCAACGTTTTCTATAAATTCTTTCAACTAAAGGAAAAAGTCATTTAACCATAGCCTCATTAATGTGAGAGAGGGCAGCTGGCTGACAATCCATCTATCATTCTCCAGGCACTTAAAACAGCTTCACTCCAAGGCAAGTGACCCTCTCCCTTCACCCTGAGCATGTGAAAGAAGATCAGTTTGCATTCCTTCCTAGCACTTCCTTCTGGGTGAAGGGAGGGGTCGTTGCCTCAGAGTGAAGCCTTTCTAAGTGCCTGGAGAGAGACTGATTGATGGATTAATGACTCTGTCTTACATCACAAAGGTCAGCAAGGCTATTTTTAAATCAACTAGCAAAGGGACACTGTTTTTTAAATGGATTTGCTTTAATGTGATTTTTGCCATCCACGTGAGTTCTGGGAACAGAACCCTTGCAAATACTGAGACTCAACCTGTACTTTTACTTGGCCATGTTTTTAATGGTGTTTTATGTGGCTTAGATTTTGGGATGTCTGTAGCACTTTGGGTGTTATGCGATTTTTTCTTTGATTGTAAGACATAAAAATTTCTTAGAAATTATGAGAGTTAGATCAGGGAGATACGTATCTTAATGCCACTGAAAGATGTAAAGTTTATTGGATGAGCTTGGGCTAGGCCCTCTCAGCCTAACTGGGCTGCTGGGAAGGTAAAGAAGGGAATCACATAGCCTTCCCTGAGTTTCTCAGAGGAAAGACATGATAAGAACACAGCAGCAGCAATCTTAGTCAATTTTGCAAGCTACACGGAAAATAAATTTAAGTCCGGCTATAATAAATAATAATTTAATTTCAAAGAATCCAACAAAGGTAGATTGTTGGAATTGTTCACCTTTCATTACGGCCAGCAAATAAGGAGATAAAAACAAACAGGTTAGGGAGCAGACCTCCTGATACTCAAATTGTCACATTTTTGCAGATTTTGCAAATGTCACCAATGTCGCAGTTGATCATCTTAGTGGACAAGCAAATTAATTGTGGTATACACAGTTTTGTAAGGCGTGGTTGACCGAAGGTGGGAACAGTGTGTTGGTGTTTTGCTTTTTGATTCAGTCAAGACATATTTTGGCGAAGGACATAGAGGAGCTTATATCTCCCCATATACCCATTGCATTCTGTGGGTGGGGGGATGCCCTTGTGGAAAACAAAATCAAAATATAACTTCACCCCAAGTGCTTGTGTAACTATACAACCCTGAAGCCAATGTATTTTCACATCATTTTATATTTAGCTTTCCCCAAATGCCTGAAAACTAGAAGGAGCAAGTTCATAGCCAGCACATCACATTGAATTACCTTGTTGGTATATCTGGTCATAACAGCAACAGAAATCCCCGTGTTCCAGTTAAGGATCTGTCAGCATTGCTTTTATGAATGTCCTAACCCTCAAGTGCTTATAATTGCATTGAAAGAATTTGTATCTGCATATAGATATAGCTTAGTATATTGCACAAGTTCAATTTTATTCTTAATGCTGCAAAGGAATAAAGTTTTGCCATTTCAAACCTATACTGAATGCAACCACATTCATTTCAGTGGATAGGGGTGGAGAACATCCAAAGCATTTGGACATCTACTGTAAGGTTATCTGCTCAACCACTAGGGAAGAGGACAGTGGGGTGAAATGAACTTTGCAACTATGAATTCATCAAAATGTTTGCAAATGTTAAAATTCTCTATTGTAGAGGGAGAGTTCAGCTGAAGAGTGTCTAAGGCAGGGTTTTCAAACTGTGGGTCGTGACCCACCAAGTGGGTTGCAAGTTGATGTCAGGTGGGTCCCGAGAAGGTCCAAGCTGCCATCTTGGAATCTGGCAATTGAAGTGGATGCCGCTATCTTGGAAACTGCTTCTGTTATTACTTGCAGCAATCCTTGGGAGGGGGTGGCAATTCTCTTTTTGAATGGCTAATCTCCCCTCCTTAATTATTCAAGACGCCCTGCCCTTGCTCCTTTCACCCCTCTGCTTCCTTCCAAAGCAGTGCAGAGAAGCAGCTGAATCCCACTTCCAGGCAGCACTGCCTGCCTTTGTTATTATTTGCAGTGATTACTTGCTTCCAAGTGTTCTCCTTGGTCATTGCAGGAGTGGGGTGGGGGTCTCTTTCAGTACCAGAGCCATTTCTCTGCAGGTTTCCCTGCTAGATGGAATAACAAAGGGAGGCCCCTGCCACCACCCCTTCCAGCCACAAAGTGCTTCCTGATTAACTTCCCATTGAGCTCAGAAGTCTACTCAGAAGTAAGCCCTACTCTGAGTTCAGTGGCACTTGCTCCCAAGTAAGGTGGATCACACAGATACAAAATACTGGTGAAGAAAATGGCCATGTATGTGTCAATGTGGGTATTTTGATTCTGCAAGTGATATGATGGCAGGAGGATACTGTAATATATTTTGCACATGGAGAACCTCCCAGCAGGTCCCTGCCCCAAGGAGCTTATAAATAATTATCATAGCAGAGACAACAGAGGAAGGCAGGGGACTTCCTGAGTCTATAAACTTATGCACACTTGCTTTTGTATAAACCCCATTTATCTTTGTGAGACTTACAAGTGAATTTGCACACAACTGGGCTGCATAACACCCATGGCAAAACTCCAGCTTTTTTTTTTTTTACCTGAGAGTTAAATTTAGGAATTTAACTATTAGTATAATTTAACCTCATCTTGCCTCCACTTAGTCTTAGGTGAAGTGTAAATAACCTACTGTGGATTCAAATATTGCTTGACTGCTTTTTCATTTGGCTTCTGGAAGAGGAACAATAGACTGACTCACTTCAGATGGGGCAGTCACACTGCAGGTTGATCTTTTTTCTTTTTCTTAAGCAAATTAATGTGGGGAGGAGAATATCCATTCACACAAGTTGGAGCTGCAGTGTGATGCTGAGTGGTCCAGTATCAGTTGTGATACTACCCCCTTTATCTGGCCACCCCTTTGCCTCTTCTCTTTCTTTCTCTCTCTCTCTCTCTCTCTCTCTCTCTTTCTGGTTCTTTCCAACCTCCCCCACCTCTGCAATGACTGAACCCTGCCCTCCAGCCCTTCTCATCCCTCTGTCCCCATACCCTTAGACTGCAATCCTATGCACACTTTCCTGGGGGTAAGGAGTAAGCCCAACTTAACACAGTGGGGTTTACTTTTGAGTAGACATGCATAGGATTGTCCTGTTAATACAACATGTGCATAGTATGCAATACAACTCTAAGAGACTGGTTGATGACATTGTTAAGAGATGTATGTGGAGAGATGCATCTGTTGCAAAGAATGGTCTCTGAAATGCAAGGCAGGCAACAGTCCTTCCTTGGGCTCTCTTTGCAGCCTGCTGTTTGTTTGGCTTTTTTAGTTTTACTAAGCAAGACAAAGTTTTCTGAGCCTGACTTTCAATTTGTGACTTACTTTGCTCTGAGAAGCCATTGGTAGCGAGGGGGGGGGGAGAATTGGACGTAGTTTCTGAGCTGCAATATATTATTTTATCATTTGCAATTTGAGTTCCTAGGTGAGAACAGTGGTGTCACTTCCTACTTGATGACATCATTTCAGACTCTGGCATAACAATGATGGCACTTCCTGTTTGATGAAGTCACTTCTGGTCATGGGATCACTTCCAGGTTGATGACATCACTTCCGGTGGGTGCCGGTCAGGTTGTCATTCTCAGAAGTGGGTCCTGGCCTAAAACATGTGAGAACCACTGGTCTAAAGGAACTGCAGTGGCGTTGCTAAGGGGTGCGGGGGGTGATGCTCTAAAATCACAGGTTTAGGAGCTACCCCACCATGCCATACACTGTTGGATGCAGAATTCCCAGCGGAATGCAATGCAAAAAACAGAATTGAAATAGCTCCTTTCCTTCAAAAGTTATGGCCAAAAATCCGGAAAGAAAAAATGAATGGATCCCTATGGAAAGTGAAAGTGAGCCATATCGCATGTTTATTCATGAGGAGGCGCACTTGCCATAGTCCATCAGAAAGGGCAGGCTGAGAGGAATCCAACGACACCTGAATGGTCCTGATCCAATGAATGCAGCCCCCAAAAACACCCGAGAAGGAGGTCTCTGCCTCCCAGCTGCCCTATTGAACTCTATGGAAAGCAAAGCAGCCTCACAGTTGTGTTTACTCATGAGTAGGCAGACGAGCCTTGGCTGGTGGTCAGGCCAGGCAAAGGGGAATGTGAGGACACCAGAATGGTCCTGATCCAATGGAGCTGCTCCAGAAGGCAGCCTCCCCCCCTAAAAAGGATCAGAAAGAGGATTCAACTGGTAAGGGGAAGTTTTCTATTTTGCACTTGAAAACCCAGGTGGGTCTTTGTATTGATATGCCTTAAATAGAAGAACTTTAAATTGGGCACTGGGGAGGGCTGGAAATCTCACTGATTCTTTTGGGGGGTTGTTATTGCAGGCAGACTACAGAGTAAGCTCCATTGACCACTATGGGACTTACTTCAGAGTAGACATGCATAGGAGTGGGCTCACAGGCTGCAATCCTACCCACGCTTTCCTGAGAGTAAGCCCCATTGACCACAATAGAACTTACTTCAAAGTAGATTCACTTGTTGGAACAGGACTGACTCCCTCTTATTTATTTCTTTTAATTATTTATAATTATTTATTTTAATTTGCTTGATGATGTCACTTTTGGCCATGACATCACTTCCAATGGGCCCTGGACAGATTGTCATTCTAAAAAGTGGGTCCCAGTGCTAAAAGTTTGAGAACTGCTGCAATAAGGTGTTAATAAGTTGACATGGGGTGTGTGCGTGTGAGACTCTACAAGTTTTCAAAATCACTAAAATCAGAATTTGGAGGAATAATACCATCATGTTATATATCAATCAATGTGTAATTTCAAGCAGAATGCAACAAAACAAACCACATTGAAATATCTGTGTTCTAACAAAAAGGTACAGCCAAAAAACCAGTGGGGGCGGGGCGATGGTACATCACCACGATGGTGATGGCAATGGTGATGCACAGGCCTCCTGCACCAGTTCTAGTGATGCCACTGGGGAACTGAATGATCCTTCAGACTAGTTTAAAATCAACGGTATATGCAAACTATATAATTGTTAGCTGTTGAAATAAACCCATTGTTATTTTCATTGGTAGTTGTTTGCCTAGAGCAATGCAGAAACACAAAATGAACACAGTGGTGGGCATTGTGTCTTTGTAATCATATCTGAATGTCCATTATGAACTGCCTGAGTTCATGATGAACTAAACAAGTCTTAGAGATGCGACGTGCAGATTTTCAAAAGTTCTTCAGAATTCTCAGCTGCTTACATTTTTAAAAAGTAATTAAAAACAGATAGATAGAATTATTTGCTAGCTGAGAAACAAAATCTTTCCCCCACAGTCTTATGTCTCCAAGTGGGTGGTGAGGGCAAACATGCTATAAAACTTTGCAAACCAGATATGCACAGAAATGAAAGACCAATCTTAAGTGATGGAGGGCGGGGGAGGTGTTATGTGGTGGGGGGAGGGTGGGTGGCGGGCAGGCGTGTGGGCATACTGGGCCTAGGAAGGGATGGAGCCAGGACCTGACACTCCAGATCCTAACCCCCCATCCTGGGTGGCCCAGCCTAGTGCCAAGCTGCTTGGATCTGTGCCACCTCTTTAGGTGGCACTGGTCTGAGTAGCCTCATTAGGGCCACTGTCGTGTTAGCCGAGGAAAGGGGAGTAGGGTAAATTGCCAGGGAAATCCCCAGGAAAGGGCAAAGGTTGTGCCACTGTCAGCCCCAACACTGCACTGGATACAGTGCAGGCAGGCCAGCCAACCAACTTGCCTGTTCCAGTACAAGATAGGATTGGGCTGCCCATAAAAGACTCATTCGCATGCTAAGGGCTTCTATAGCACTGTTTGTCAATGCAACACGTGTCACATGCATTATGTCTTACTTTCACCATTATAAAAAAAATCATAACCAAGTAATCTTGGCATGGGTATTGTACATATATCTGCTTCACACATTATATATTAGGTATACCCATAAAACTATTTCTGTGCATACATCAGAACGTAACAAATAAACTTTTCCAACATGTTCATTATAGCAGTGCACTGGTAAGGTAACTGGGATTGGCTGTAGTCAATCTGAAGAGACCAGGCTGACATTTCTGTGAATCTAGTACTGACTGTGTGTGCTCTTTTCTGCATTTGCAAATAAACCAAAAACCAAACTAGATGCTAACAAACATACAGCTGCCACAAAAATCAGTAGTCCTACATTCAGCCTTCCACTAATATTTAGAATGTGTCGATGGCCTCAGCACAACTTGCTGCATTACTCCACAGCCTTCCAGTCAATGTTGTGCGGCGGGAATTGAGAAACCAGATTGGATCCCAAGGTTTTCTGGGCCCTGGAGTGGTCCTCCAACACACTTCTCTCTGGGTGACTTTGAAGAGTGGCAGATATAGTAGTGGTTTCCACTCTTCCTTGCTACTGCTGTCACTGTTCACTTGCAGGGGCATAACCAATCTCACAGAAGCAGGTCAGCTAAGCAAGAAGCTGGCCAAATCAGTCATTGGAAGAAATGGATCATGGAGCTGCAACTATACTGCATGATAGGAGACTTGTGCAGCATACAGCGACATGAATGAGGATAAGTTTATTTCAGGGCCAATGATAAGATCAGCGGAGTGGGAGCAGAGACCCCATTTGGGAGACACAAAGGCCTGATCTTTGGTCTAAGAGTCCTGGATGTCTATGGGTTAGTCAGGAAGAGAACAGGAGTCTTCTCTTTTAAGGTTCTATGAATCAATTGGGATGGGGGCAGCAAGTAAGAATAGCAGCTGCTGTCACCACTGAATTAGAACCTGAAGGGCAAGAGCGATGGTGGCAATGAGAAGCAGCTGTAGCTGCCACTACCAACACCTTTGAATTGGCAGGTGCTCAACACTACCAATCCTTGACCTGTGGGAAATGAAGAACACCATGACTTCTCAGGGCATGAGTAAGTTCTACTTGATGTTACAGGGTGGTGTAGAGGAGCTAAACAATTGCTTTTCAGTGGCAGCCACACGTTTAGCTAAACCTCTAGTTAGGTCCAAAGACATTTGTATCTGCCAAAGGAAAGACTACCTGCTGCTTGAGGAACTTGGGATATAGCATTATACCCCTTCCCCTGACTTCCTTGAAAATGTTCATTGAATTACGGTCCAAAAATCTTTAAAATCTGGTACATAAATTCATGTAACACACTCTTTCTGACCTTATACGGATGGGTTAACACATATAGTAAGTCGTTCCTACTCATTGTTGATTATCACCTTCCAGCTTGTTCTGATTCAATCTCAACTGGTCACAGGGTGATTTTTTAATTCATTTCACACGGTCAAAGCTTGGTTTTGAGTACACATATTGTGTTCTCAGTATTTATATCTTGAGCTACTTCCAGACACCACTTCCAACAGCAACCATAGCACTAAACCAGAAACTGCAAAAGAAAGCAGCTCTATACACAGGTTCTTCATATTGTAATGATTCTGAGCTATCATTGTTTTGGCATAGTGGTAACCATGCTAACCATGCTAACTGATCCTGCTGGTTCATCTGGGCTGGCAGCAATTAGCACATGGATGGGCATTTTGAGTGTGAAGGGTGTAGGGTCTGGTGATCTGATTGAATGTGCCACTCCGACACAAAAGATGACTTCCGAAATTATTCTCGGAAAACCAAAGTTCTTTTTCTTTGCTACATGCAACAAAGCTTAGGAGACCCTCACACAGTTCCGCATCATTATTATCAACAATTATTACCACAATGACTCACCTGCAGCACTTCTGGTCAGTCCAGTTTAGTTACAGGAAAAGGCAAGGCACTGTGAAATAGGTTTCAGCTTCTGTGCATCTGAGGAGGAGGAATAAAATAGCAACAGTTCTAGCAGTAACACTGCAAACTCAGCTGAACCCTAGCAATGAAGGGTCATCCCTTTCAATTTTACAACAGGCATCTATTTTAAAGATTTCAAAAGGGCATGTCTTGATTATGCTGTTAAAGCATTTCAAGTGCCTGATAAGCCTTTTAATTCATCCTCACAAGCACTTTGGAGCTAGGAAACTCTTTTCTCTTTCTCTAGGATGAAATCCAGGCAATTAAAGAATTGTCCAATTCTGCCTTGTAAGTCCACAGCTAAATTGCTATTTGAGCCAGGGACACAGCTATTATTCTTTCTAATAGATCAATGCATCTTCTGGATGGCTTGGTCACCTCACACCTCCTCCCAAAGTATAGTATGAGCTCTGGAAAAGGTTTGTTTTGAAACTTGTTTCAAAGATGGTGTTGATCAGCTGCACAGAAGAGAAGCCAAAATTAAAATGGAGTTGCCAAGCAAGGGTGCTTTGCATGTTTGCCTTCCCTATAAAGTTGTCCCCTTTCTGGCAGTCTTTCACAGGGCAGTCAAAAGGAGAAAAAGTGTTTGCAGCAACTGCGTGGAGGCAGGGGAAGGACAGCGAATGTGTCCCCATTGCTGAATAATTGGGTCAACACCATCTAGCCATGCTGCACTGGTGAGCAATACAACCATCACTGCTATATTGCAAATCAGGGCACATCAGCCCAATTGGCTTCCACAAAGGAGATGCATTCTCTGCCTTCAGCATGCTAGGTGAGGGGAATACGGAGGTGAGGGAAGAGGAATTGCCCCCCATTACTACCATATAGTCAAGTCTGTCTCAACGCCAGTACAATATCATTTCACTCACTATAAGATCCCTGATTAGATGTGATCACACAGTGAGAACTGAAGGGAAAATAGTGCCCAAGGAAAGGCACTGAGGCAACACCTGTAAGAGACATGAAAAATGTACATTTGGGACTTTTGGGGGCACCCTTGGTATAATTTTCATGCCAAAATTGTTAACAACCGTTTGGCGCAGCCCCACCAAGGAGTATGTGAAATGTGAACATTATTGGCCAGGAAGAGAGCAGGGATACTGAATTCGGATGGGAAGCGCAAAAAGTGTTTTATGGAAGGCACAACAACATGAAAGGTCAGAGGAGGCAAAATCTTGTTATACACATAAATGGCAAAGTGATACCATGAAGGCACGGATGCTGCCTTGGAGGAGAGGTTTGCTATGTGAACCTGCTGTGACCTTTCCTTTGTCACAGTGTTGACACTTTAAAAAGACACGCCTCATGGTACACCACCCCTTAAAGTTCACACACTTACTGGTGATACCTTTTTCATTATATCATGACCCTCAAAAGGATGCTGGGATATACAACTAGATTCACAAGATTTATCAACATTGAATCCGTTTATCAGCATTGCGTAAGAACATGATCTTGGGTAGTGCTGCTATTATGACAGAGCCAGACAACTGCAAACTCAGATGCCATACATCTTGAACGTTTGCATTAACAGTGTTAGCGTAGGCTTCATCACGCACACCAAAACTCACTGAGCAATGAAAGGTCATTTTATTTCACTGCTATTCCAATAAAACCACATCAAAGCAGTGCAAGCTTGTTTTTTAGATCACATGGCCTTTGGAAGAAGAGGTAGTGATAATCAAAAATATCTATTTCCCAACAATATTAAAATTCCTTTTGTGTAACTAGCCAAATGATATCACCTTGCCTGTTCCCATCTCTTTCTGCAAGCTGTGTCTTGAGAAGCCTTATCAACTTTAAAGAAACATTTTAACAAATGCCCCTTGCTAGATATATTCTTCATCATTGTTGAAATTAAATTGTTAGTTTTCATATCTGTCAAAACAAAAACAAAAGAAAACAGATCTAGACTTTAAAATAATAAAGATTTGATGTGATTCTCTTGTTGCAATATTCCAATATGCAATATTCCAATATGTCTGTTCCATGCCGATGCTGATCTAACAGGAACAGTAAAGTGACCCTACAATCCCAAATACATTCAATAATACAATTAGTGTTCTCTATACACACACAAACACACACACACAAATTACAACCACTTAATTACTTTTTAACTTTAGTTTACATTGCTAGAACAATCAGATTTTCTATGCATGCTTTCCTTGGAGTAAACCTCATTGAACACACAACAGGACTTATTTCTCAGTAGGCATGCATAGGACTGTGCTATTAAATGATAATAGAAAGTACTGAGTCATGGACAAAATACAACACTATTAAGATGTTGAGGAGGATTTTGCATATGAAGAAATAGGCATCAAGTGAGCGTTCTTGCAACTGAAGCAGGAAATGAAAGAATGACTCACAGATGGACACATTTGTTGTTGTTTTCATGATCTTTTGCAATGTGTTTGCTGGTTTCCACAGCCTTGTTTAAATTCAAGCAAAGACCTTTTTGTACCAGCTCTGTAGGATTTCATTGGCGAGTTGTACATTTAATTCTCCATAGCAGATGGTGATGTGTGGGTGAAGTGCTGTATATTTGTGACAGATTCCTTATCCTACAAAATTAATTGCTTCATACCGAGACTTAAAATCAGAGTACGTAGTAATATTTGCTAAAACTATTCTTTGCCTGTAGTTTTTAAGGACATATACAGCACAAAATGTGGCTTTTGTGTATTTGCATGAATGAGTAAATAAAAGCAGTCATGACTTCCAGACTGAAAAGATATTGCAGTTGTAAATTTGAAATTCACTTGTAAATATGTCAGATTTTGGGCCAGAGCATTAGCTTCCCCAGATGTTGCTACAAAGAAGGTTGCTAAGGATATTAATCAGTGTTCAATTATACACAGCACAATGGAGACCTCAGAGTGTTTGTGTTTTCTACAAGCTTCCATATTCTATAAAGATCTTTTAAAGAATAAATCAAAATAAAAAAAGAAATTTTTTGCTATCTGTACCAAATTTAAATATGCTTGAAAACATAGGTCGTTAAAAGCACGATCAGATTACCATGCCAACAGGTGACACCTCTAACCAACAGTCATTAACACCAACTATTGTAAGTATACAGAGATTTAAGAAAACCATGTTTAAGTTCAGATTTTATCAAATCGCTTTTTCAATCAACTGTTAGAACTACATCCTCCTACCCAAGAAAACCTTATGGTCAATTTGGCTATCAGTACTTGATTGGGCGCAATCCTCTTTGGGCACAATCCTATCCTGCGCTGGAACAGGAAAGCCAAGACGCTTGCACTGTATCCAGGGCAGGATAGTGGCCATCAGCCAGAGGCAAGGGGAAATATTTACCCTTATCTCCAGGTAAGGGCCGCTGGCCCTTGCAATACCTCTTGCGCCACCTCTTGAGGTGGCACAAGTCTGAGGAGAGCGGAGTGGAAGTCGCTCTGTTCTTCTCGGGAACAGGGGTTGGGATCTGGCATAACTGCCAGATCCCAGCCCTGCCTTCTGCTCCTTGCCCGCCCCGGGGCCACCCACCGCCTGCCCTCCCCCTGCCCCGGAATGCCTCCCTCCCACCTCCTCCCCATCTCCCCCTGCCTACCTTTGGTCCTTGCTTCAGCACATCCAAGCCAACGCAAGGCGCTCGGAGGAAGCCAGCGCAGAGGCTTCCGTCAGCCTCCGCATGCTGGTGCCTCTCTGAGCGCTGGCCCAGCTTCCTCCTGAGGCCAGCGCAAGGGACTTGCACCAAGTCAAGGGCAGGATTGGGCCCTTTATCGTTGAAACCATATACTATCTTACAACAAAGTTGCATATTCAGTAATACCCCCCCCCAATGGTGCTTCCTTTAGCACCGATTTGTTATAGCACTTTGTCCAGGTATGATTGACAGCTATTCTAGCCGATGAGAACAGTGCATTCTGGGAAGTATGGGACAAAATCAGCACGTTTCCTGCTTCCTAGACATAGCTGAACTCCTATAGCCCTGTTTCACACAGTGCTCAACCTACTGGAATAGATCCCCCATGAGATCTGTACGTATGTTCCTCAGCCCAGCAAGAATGTTCTCCAAGCAGATTTGCTCTCATAGGAGTTCAGTATAATAGGTTGTTGTGCAAGGAACTGCTAGGTGCCACGCCATCAGCCTGCACATCTAGAATGGCTATCCCCCCACCCCTATGGCAGATTACTATAAACTTCTGGATAGGCTACGACTAGCAGAGCAACCAGGACTAGCAGAGCACATTGCTAAAAATTTTAATAATAATTGCTAAGAAGTATGTCAGAAACAGAAAACTAACCAGAGGTAATTGGGCTATTAGTTGAAAAGGGTATATACAGAATGCACTGGATGAAGGTGGGAACTTGCAGAAGAACTGATGAGTCTTCACTACAGAAGTGGATGGAATGATGTCCACACCTAATTATTTTAAGTTAAAGCATTGGTAGAACATTACCAAATATGAAGATGAAACAACTGACAATAAAAAAAGGAAAGGTGTCGGATATACATTTTAAAAATAAACTATCTACCCTAGAGGGCTTAGATAGCATTCATCTGAAGAGGTTACTCATCAGTGAAACTCCCTATTAACATATGTGTCACCATTAACATCAGCACCCATGCCCAAGGAAGGTGTCAATACTTAACTGTAGGTAGTGTCAGGATCAGGTCCCAGTGGAGATTCAGAAGAAGTTAAATCCAGGGTGGGATTGTTAACAAACAGTATGTCCACATGGGATAGTGACAGCTCAGGGTGTTAAGCAATGCACTGTTAAAAACCGAGCTTTGGATGAAGGTTAGGAGATACATTCAGGTGGATTGGTAACAGGAGATTACAGATGTCAAGTAGGTCTAAGGAGGCAAGAAGAGTGTGAGATAAGGCTAGCGGCAAAAGGGAGAGCAAAGGGCACCTCTTGCCTGGCAAGCTTCTGGGCTTACTTGAAAGCATGTGTAGGGATCCAGAGTCAGCATGAACTAGTCAAGATCCTGAGGACTGCAATTAGTTGTGGTCTTCTTAGAGCAGTGATATTCAACCTTTTTCACTGGCAAGGAACTAAAACGGTCAAGGCACACCATCAGCTTTTTGACAATTGACAAGGCACACTGTGCTGTCATTGGGGGCTCACATCCCCCAATGGTCCTATTGATAAATGACCCTCTCCCAAATTCCCGCGGCACACCTGGGGACCATTTGTGGCACACCAGTGTGCCACGGCACAGTGGTTGAAAATGGCTACCTTAGAGACTGGCTGTCTCTGTGAACTATACCTGTCCTTCTGATGTGAGGACTTTGGAAGGGTAGGAACTTATTCCAAGTTCTAAATTGTAATACTAAACAAGCAGTACACTTACTTTTTTACATTTATGATGGAAGTATATAAAAGTCAAATCTGTGAGGTTCTATTCGACTTGCATAGTATCAAGATAAGGAATTCAGAGAGGATATGCAGGATTAAGGATGGCTCAGGTTTCAGCAACTCTCAAAGAGGTCTGTGGGACAAGGCAAGGCTGCAGTCCAAGGCACAATTGGGAAACCTGATCACCACCAGGGGTAGCCCAAATTTCACTGACATCATGGAGACCATCCCTTTATTTCTTCCATCATAGTGAATAAGAGATACATTTAAGGGATGACTCTGTAATCCTCGATAGTCTCATGTCACTGACAGGCACATCATGGAACAACATGTACAAAGTACTGCATGCACACTGTATTACACTCTTTAAGGTCTCTGCACTATACAGGTTTCCAGATTAGTTATATAATTTCCACATTAGTTATATACAATAAACACACACACAGATGATAGAATGCTATTTCTCTTCCCCCCCACCTCCTGTAACATAACCAAAATCACATTTATTTAAGGCTATAAGCTGGGAGAAAAACCCAACATTTCATAGCATAGATCTAATTATTCTCACCACATTCTCATTTAATCTTTTCCTAAAAGAGTTTATTATTAGCCAAGGTCCTGGATAACTGCATGCTATTGTGCAACTCACTGATACATTTTTCAAAGTTTGGCTATGCAGCGTTGCAGTTTAATGAGTTACATATTTTCAATTAGCAAGTAAACCTTAGAAAAACATGAACACAGAATGAATATTTGTATTGTATTTAAGGAGATTCATGATAAATCTTCCAAAGAAGAGTTTGTTCTGGCTGTAAACAAGGTAGAGAAATCTATTAAAACTTGAAATGAATTTACATGGCAAGTGTGCTAAAATCTAGGCCAAATTAAAACTTAGTAATAATTCAGCAGGCACTATTGCAGCATAACCTAAAAAGTGCTGTTGCGAGATGTTTGCTGGCTAGAAGCAATCCCATAGTCACCAATACTGTTGCTCTAGAGATGCTTAATGGATTGCATTAAATGATTTTTTTTTCTCTTTCACTGGGGCCAAACCTTCCTGATTCTCTTGAGTTCTTTATTTAATATGTGCAGATCACTGTGGTTTCCTAGCATGTTCTGCACTCTACCCACCTATTTATACCCCTGGTGATATACCAAAGGTAATAAGTTACTTTTGTGTGCATGATCACTTAACTAGAGAGATAAGATAGCTAAGAGTCTGAATTTTGCCAGGGGCTCTTTAATCTTTCAATAAACTGTACACTTATTCACCCCTTGCAAATTTAAATGCAGAGGCTAAGACCACTGAAGGGATTGTTACTGCAGGATCATTGATCATGCAAGTTCACTATTGCCATTCAAAATGCTATGCTTATAATCTTCTGAATTCATATTATCGTTCAAGTAACATTGTCAAATCTTATGATCAGCCCAGAGCCGGTCTTGAACACAGACATATAAGGAAGTGACATGCACTGTTTGTCACCATCCAACTAAGAAAAAAACAGGGAACTACTGGAAAACCTGTCAGACAAGCAAGGAAGCTTAACCGTACAGACCTATATGGCTCTAATGAATGTTTCTAGGGTCTTAAAGCCCAATCCTATGCATGTCTACTCAGAAGTAAATCCCATTATAGCCAATTGGGATTACTCCCAAGTGAGTGTGGATAGGATTGCAGTCTCATTTCTCTGAGCAACGAAACGACTCAAGCCACTGTGCTGCCCGTGATATCACCCTCACTTTTTGTCTAACCTCTGCCTTGTTTCTCTTCTCCCTTATCCAAGTTGTTAAGACCTGGGTCTGCACCAGAAGGCTCTTTTCCTGGAGCTAAACTACATATGTCTTTCTAATCTTGCTAATAGAATTGTTTTAAAAATTATGCCTATCAGCTCAAGGCACTGAAGCAGGGTCACGCTATGGCTGCTGGGAAGGAAGTCGTGTCTTTATATTCCCCAGCAGCAATATCAACCAACTTTGTCAAGAAACAAGAGGCTGATTTCATGTCTCATGGCTGTGTGGGAGTGCTTCTATGAAAAACAAAGCTTCATCCAGCACACTAAGGCTTGGCAGCTCTGTTCTCATAGATACATTGGCACAGCTTTTATTTCTCCACTATCACTGCTAACAGCAGTAGTGAGGTTGGTCAGCAGGCTTGGTTAAGAGAGAAAACAGAGCTTCTTCTTCCTATTCAGGATTAGCCTATCACTCGCTGGCCAAGAATTTTCTAAGAAAATGCAGCTATGCGCCTTTAGTTGCACGTATAGTGAAGGAGCGGGAGCTGGTGTCCAGCACTGCAAATGCTACTAGAATTAAAAGTATGGGAGATACAGGGAGGGCAGTTAATTACAGAAATGATGTAGCTGCAATTATGAAGACACCTGAACACGTTTAAAAATATGGCAAATCCATAGCCATTCTACACACTTTCATTTATTGTCTGGACAATTTAAATACAAATAATTCAAACACAACAAAGTTATGAAAAAAAACATTTACATTACTTCCCCTCAGAAATGATCTAAACTAGCAGTTAAACATGAAGTCATACATTGTAACTAAAATATACAACTGCCTGGTCCTAAGAAAGGTTTTTATTTTTAAATTTCTGATAGTAAAACACATTGTAGAGAAAAGATTCTGACATGCCTTTCCCACTAATGCTTAGAAATTACATCAAAACATTCCCAGCAAACTTCGCTCATTCACAGCAGATGGTGTAGAAAGGTTTTCCCCAAACATTGAATGAGGGTATTTTCTTTTGGTTTGAAACTAAAATCATTTTAAATTGTAAAGGAACGGATACAATTTAGAATGCAGCCTTTGCTTTTCAATTATTGGTTTACTACAAAATGTTTGCTTTGTCAGTATGGAAAAAAATGTACTTGGTTTACATGCAGTTAGTGGGTATAGCATGGAAAAAATGCACAAAATAAGCACAAGGTATAAAGAACCATAACGTTTTATTACCATTAAGACTAAACTGGTATTGAAAAGATTTTATATAACAAGACAAGAAAAGCAATAGCAAATTTAACTATCAACTAGATTATGCATAGCGAGTAACTGTTTCTAGTACTCAGGGAAGAGCATGACCTTTTTTTGTTTTAAATATATAACCATACAAAGCACAGACATACGAAAAAGATCAGTGCACTGGACATGGGAGAGCACTCCCTCAGTCATTCTGTTCCCTTAGCTCTCTTTCCCCCAATTGGAAATACATTAAAATAAAGACCCAGTTGTTGTTTTTTTCTACTGTGTAGTAAGAAAAAAATATTCACAACAAACATGACAATATATCAAACGATAGTTCTCTACACAAGTTACCTTGATACCTCTTGCCACTTAAGTATCATAAGAAAACATTTTAAGACATATACAAACAAAACTAGCAAAGTGTTACAACTTAGAATAAGTTAACGAAAAGAAAAAAATAACTTTTATATATATATATATATATATTTATATATTATATATACACATACACACACAACAAAATGACACAATAATATGCTTCTTCCCATAGTTTAAGTAAACAAATAAGTAGACTAGCCAAACTAGCAATATCTGATTTGGCATATGCGTCACATCAGCAATTAAATAAATAAGTGTTTCAAGCAACATAAAGAGTGTTTCAAATGTGCCAACGTAGCCCAATTTATATCAGTATGGGCTAGAAAGTGAATCTGAAAATTCTTAACAAATTTAAAGCAAATGTACTTTTTTCCTCTAAACACATTACATTTAACTATGATACTAAGATATGTAAATAATTTTGTAGCACCTACTGCTCAAACAAAGGAAGTTTTTGATTAAAATTAATTTTTTTCCAAAACTTTTGTTCTGCTGATATATCCCATACTGATGACTTAAAGAAAAACCATCCTGCAACTTATCTCCTTGCTTTTGGGTTTTGACTGTGGGTAACTGTGTGCCTGGGAAGAACACTCTCCCGTTCTGTATTTAATATTTTTATTACATGCTATGAAAAGATACGAAGATCATCTGTTTGTAACCCATCCTTCAAAAAACAATCTACTTAATCCAGTTTAAAACACACATCTTGATCTCTAAAAAGTTACCAGTGCAGTATGAACATGACAAAGTTGTCAATTTCCCCTAAATTAGCCAGTCAAAATATTTTTTTTCTCAAATCCAGATTCTCTTGTAAAAATTCTTTATATTTTATAAAAATAGATTTTTCTTGAAACCCATTTTCAGCAAAGAGACCACCTCTTTGGCAACATTGTTAATGTTATTTAAACTGTTATGTCATCAGGTATCCCCCCTTTTACCCTATCCCTAACAGAAGACTGTTTAGTTCACATGATACAAAAAAAAAAGGAAAAATAAAAAAAGTTGCAAAATTATGCTTTTCGTTTTGCAATTTTTATTGTTCCTCTTTAATTTATGTTGGGGGTTTACCAATCTGATTGGATCAAACATTTTGGAAAAAAAAGAGCAAAATTTGCTAATCCCATTAGTTTGTAAAAATGG
This sequence comes from Tiliqua scincoides, assembly GCF_035046505.1. Lineage (NCBI taxonomy): Eukaryota > Metazoa > Chordata > Lepidosauria > Squamata > Scincidae > Tiliqua > Tiliqua scincoides. The sequence continues at coordinate 158,215,737 of NC_089824.1, forward strand.
TTTTAGGTTTTTCAGTTTTTTGTTTCAAATGAGTGAATGGTCATCTTAAAAAGATCCACCTTCAAGGAAGGTAGTAAAACTAGCTGGCCGGGTAAAAATCCCTGCACATTGTTATCTATGTATATCATAATCAACAACGACAGCTATGAAAGAACATTCAATGCATCAAAGGTTTTTTTTCTTTTTTTCTAAGCATTATAAAATCCTTTCCTGTTCACAGGATATCCAATGTTTTAATACTTAGGCAACACTGGCTTATAAAAGTCCATGTTTGAGTATAAGCCTTGAAGAGTTTTTTTGTTCGTATATATATTTATATATATATATATATATTATTTATAATAATTATTATTAAGGATATGAAATTCAGGATTTATGGGTTTTGTTGGTTTTAAAGGAAACTTGCAATACTCGGTCTCCTAAGCGATATCCATTAAGGCTGGCAATTGCCATGGCGGCTTCATCATAGTTGGTCATGGTGACAAAGCCAAATCCCTTGCACTTGTTGGTGTTGAAGTCGCGGATCACCTTGACATTATTGACTGCTCCAAAGGGACCAAATAGCTGCCATAGCACGCTTTCATCCGAGTCAGGTGATAAGTTGTAGACAAAGATGCACCATCCAGTTCCAGTGTGGCCAGGAATATTCATTCCCACAAGGCTTGTCATCCCATCAATAGTGATTGGGGAAAACCTAACAGAGTATCAAAGAAAAAGAAGACAAAAAAAAGAGGGCTAATCTAGACAACAGTTTTCAAGCATAGAGTACATGAAGAACAAAATGTAGACACAAACAAAAATCTGCTACACTTTCTATAGTGCTCTGTGGTAAAGAATCATGTCCTATTATAATTTTCTGTTATATATTACAAAATGCTTTGGAGGCAACATTGTTATGCTCAATGTACCAAACTGAATTTTGTGAGTCAGTACTCTCCTTACGAGTATACAGTCAAACTCTGCAGTCAAAGAGCACTTGTGGTCAAAGGGACACTTCTTTATATTATAATTAACTGTTTTTCTGATTAGTCTATAGCAGGGGTGTCCAAAGTTTTTGGCAGGAGGGCCACAGCAGCTCTCTGACACTCTGTCGGGGGCCGGGGGAAAAAAAGAATTAATTTACATTTCAAATTTGAATAAATTTACATAAGTTTACATAAATGAATATATTAAAGATGAACTTATAAGAATGAATGAAGGTCTTGCAATAGCTCAATGCCTATAAAAGGCCTTGCACAAAGCAAAGTTGGCCTTTCCTTTGCTGCCACTACTGCATCACAGACATGAAACAGCAAGCAGTGGAGGGAGCTCTCATCCCACAGCTCACATGAAAGGTCAAACAGTCGCCCTCATGCTGAGAGAAGTTGCATTGGGCCAGTGCGGGCTTCAACAAATCTCTGGAGGGCCAGAGGCTCATTGGAGACTGGGGGCTCCCTGAGAGCCGCATTGAGAGACCTCGAGGGCCGCAAGTGGCCGCCGGGCCGGGGTTTGGGCACCCCTGGTCTATAGCTAAAAGCTTTTCTGCTTAATGAAAACTTGCATGCTGACTCCTTGGTCAGTTCAAAAAAAGGTATCACAGTATTTTGTATTTGTTCTTCTTCTTTACCAAATATGACAAAAACTACTTAAGCAAAAAACATCATTGCTTGCACTTGTGGAAAATGGCATGTTAAAAAGGAATGTGTATAGAAATTAAACAGTAAATTTATGTGAAACTATTCTGAGTCTAAACAAAGTATATGAGAGGTTTTGCTTTCCTACAACTATGTGGCATGAAATACAAATGTGTATTAGTGGGAACAGTTCTCTCTTTTTGAAAATATCTATAATTAAAGAGGGCAAGGATTTGCCCCAAAGAGTCACTTCTGGGTCTACCTGCTGGTTTCAGAAAAAGGAATGAGCGAATCTACTTTTTAAAATATTACTTACCATACTATTAACTAATACGTGCAAGTTTTCAAATGTTTAGAAACATTTTAGAAATGTTTTCAAATGTTTAGAAACTCTCTCTCTCTCTCTCTCTCTCTCTCTCTCTCTCTCTCTCACACACACACACACACACACACACACACACACACACACACACTTTTCCTACTCTGAAAAATTCTCCAAGTAGATTCCAAGGTCCAGGCAGGAACTATGAGATAGCTGCTTTAAAACTTACCGCATTGACATCCATAATCAGTTGGGGAGGTGGTAGCCTGTTGCTTCCAATTGTGCTGGTAAGCCCACAGGTAACTGCCCCTCCACAGCTGCCCAGAAATCAAAGAAAGGCAAAGTGGAAGGGTGATAATCAGAGTTTAGCAGTGCGTCAGATAGTTCAAACACAACTGTTTACCCACATGATTAAAGGTGGCAGGTGGTAAGCTTTAAAGCAGCCACTATGTGCTCTCAGTCTTCTGAATCTAGCCCTTGTGCATGGTAAATGTGTACATTATCACCTCTGAAGTGCAGCATAAATGTTTATTCCACAACAGTTAGGTAGGTTGGGAAGACCTGAGGAAAAATGTGAGAGCTTGGTCTCTGAGTATGCATGGCTCTCTATATCTTTTCAGAAGGAAGGCTAATAGCAGGATCACAATATTGTACTCCAGAAATACCAAGAGTACACACTGTACATCAGTGTAATGTGCAACATGGGACATATGCACTCACAGTTTATGTGTAATATTCTAAATTTCCCTTTTCTGGGGTGGAAAAGATCACAGGACATGGACAAATGCACAGACACCTGCATATGTCCTAAGTCATGTTATTGTGACAGGTCTATGAGGGCCCACTGCCACCACACATGTAGCATTTCTGAATTATAAATGTATGAAATGGCCCTTCCTCTCTTTTCTTTAACTTCTGTGCTGTGCTGTGCTGATGTGTGTGGATTATTAATAGAAAAGCCATACTAATACGATGCCCTCATGACATCATGACAGTACTTTCAAAGTTCCAGTAATCAAAGTATGAAATCAAAATCGGAACAAGCAAACCTTATGAAATTAAAAGCAGACAAACCATAAGCTCCAAATTACTGGAACACCTGTAACAAAGGAAACTTAGGCCTGATTAAGGTGCACACAGTTACACTGATTTAAATTAGGCAGAAGAACATTATTAGTTCCCTAAAAATTTCAGCCACTATTGGTTTTAAGTCACATTTTCAGTGACGATTTCACACTAACAGCTCTGTGACATGAAATCCTTGTTACTACAAAGTCTTCCTTAGTGAGACTTAAAAAAACTATTTAACAGCGAAGTCTAGGAATCAGAATGCTTGTAGCTGTTGCACCTAAACCATCTTAGAAGGCCACCTGTAACAAAAGAAAAAGGTGGGGAAAAATCCACACACACTTTTGTTCGTGCGCATGTTTGTGCATGGTGTTAAAGAAAACCAACTGAAGTCCAAACTAAAAGACAGAAAACATTTGGCATGCTGGTGGAAAAAAGAAGGAATTAAAAACAAAATAAAGTTAGTGAATTAAAAAAAAATTATAGCACCAATCTGTGCCAACATGGACATCTGGCAATCTGTGGAATTCTAATTACCTCTTTACGCCATAGGCCATATTAAGCAAATTGTCCAGCCTGAAAAGAGAAGGAGGGTCTCTGGGTTAATGTCTCACAGATGGCAAGATTGCTCAATGGAACTTTTATTAATAATGCTCCATTTTCAAAGAAGAAAATCTAGACATAATCTCCTGTACATCTAGTGGGTTTAATCAATCAGTAAATATAAATCCGTCTCTACTTCCACAACAAATAAATGCCATTTTTTGATGTGCCAATAATGAAGAAAGGTAACATTCTACCATCTCAATATTTGATTCAGAAAAGATTTTCATTTATTTTTCTTGTGCACTCTCCATTACAATGCAACAGTTAACATACTTGTAATTATTTACCTTTCTATTGCCTAAAAGCCTGTGAAGAGAATTCCATAAGCTGAAAAATGTTAAGTTGAACATGTTAGCTGAAGTTATTTGGGATTCTAGGTTTTTCCACCTAAAATGCATGGTTGCTTTTATACATTTTTTGGTGTAATTTGTACACCACCTTTTAAGCTGAAGATTTCCAAGTAGTTTACATAGAATTTTAAACAACAAAATACAATAGATACTCGCCTATAGTACGTAAAATTTTTGCCAAGTAATCAAGTTCCATCTCCAAGTCAGAGGGCAGAGCTTTTCAACTCTGAAAAGTTTCGTTTCTTGCTCAAGAGGGTCATTAGAAGCAATGCAGAGATTAATTTCTATAGTAACTTTGCTGGGAAATTCCAGCCAAAGTTAACCTTTTATTCTCCTCTGTTCCATTTTGCAAATGCTGCTGCAGCCTGGTTCTGTTTTGCATTTCAGCAGAGATCTGTTTTTTTCAACACCAGCATGGGACCCTCCTTTCCATTTGAAGCAAAGTTCCAGGCTACAATTCAATGCACCATTACTTAAGAATAACACCCATGGAAAGCAGTGGGTCTACTTCTGAGTAAAAGGGGTTGCAAATATAAGCAGCTGCATCTCTCTGCTGTGAATTGAATTGCACACTCCCAGTTATGTGTTATGGGTTGCATGTAGAGCTTCTGGCTTAACACACCAGACACCTTAAAAGTGGATTTGATTCATGGTTCTCCTGCAGTGGTTCCCAACCTTTTTCACTTGCATATCTCTTGGCAGACCATTTCCATAAATTGTACCCTTCATATTAGCAAAATGTTTGTAATTAATAATACAAGCTCTCATCTCCTCTATATGAAAGCCCAGACTTCATGTATTTATCACAGTGTTTTCTCTTTTTATCTGTTTGAAGAACAGAAGACTCTGCCTTTGCACTGTTTTGCACCAGAAGTGTGCTGAGAAATTGCACTTTCCATATTATGTTTCAGCTTTTTTACTGTGCTGGTTTTCAATTACTGGTTCATAGATGAATTGATGACCAAAAACTAGCTATTGGTGGGGCTTTCACAGCCAACTAGCTACCTTCCTTCCTGCCTTGCTGGCCCTGCAAAGCATTCTGGAGCACGACCTGCCTTTTTCTGCCATTATGCCATTCTTTTTCAAGTACCCCTAAAGGTCCCTGTTGAGTGCCCCTGGGAGTACATCAATCCCAGGTTGGGAACCACTGTTCTACTGCTATGTAGTTTACAGTGCACGGATAGTGTTTACAAAAAGGTGGTGAAGACCAGAATTTAAAAAGAATAAAAATGTATCTTATGATGTTTTACTATGTTTTTAATAAATTATAAACTGTACAGTTCTTAGGTAACAATTACTGGTAAGTTATTTTTCAGGATCTGGCCTCAGGTAAAATCAGTCAAAACTATAGTCAGACACCCCCCTAAGTTTAACCTCCGACTTATCCGAGGGTCACAGAAAATGCCATGATGTTTTTGCTGAAAACCTGTCCTTGACTTGTCTGTGAGATCGATTTATAGGCGAGTGTCTGTGGTAATCTGATTTTCTCTCCCTAGGGGCCACAGATATCAAAGCGACCCCTGGATGCCACCTCTTTTACCTCCATAGCAGCTCTAAACAGTAGCAAGAGCTGGGGGGGGGGGAGAGATAATAGGGCATTCCTTACCCAGTCCAAGTATTCCCCTAGCTTCTGAGGCAGGCCTGATGCAAGCAACCTGATTTAAACAGATTGTGGTCTGTATTTAAAATCACCCTATTGCTACATTCAGCATTTGTATGTTGCATGATATAGCTCCAAAAACAAATTAGAAACAGGGAAGAGTTCTGCTTTTTATTTTTATCCTGAGTAGAAAGTGATTAAAACAATTTCCTTTTCTTTTACTATGCAAAATATTAGGCCATCGTAACTTTGGCAAAAAAAGGAATCTGACTGAACCATGAATCTGTTACTTGATAACTTAACTAAAGCTGAATACTTTTAATAAAACATTTGACCCAAACTAAGATAATTAGAATAAAATACATTAGTTACCTGAATCTTTGAGCCTGGTGGTGGAGAGGTCCAGGGTAGCGCCTGTTCGGAGACTGGTACAATTGGGAAAGGAGGGCTTGGCTTGTTTTCTGACTGGGATTATTAGCAAACTTCACAGTAATCGGTTCTGTAGCACCACTTGGTTTCTGGCCATTAAGTCCCTTTATGGCTTCTTCTGCCTCTATTCTCTTATCAAAACGGATAAATCCTACACCTCGAGAAACACCTGGGAACAGAATATGAGATTTAAATAAGCAAAGGAAGAAAGCATAAAGAACTTGTATCACGGTAAAGAAAATATAGCTGAAATTTTATATTGACCTTGAAAGAAACCTATCGCAACCTTAATAACTCAACCTATATGAAAAAGCATTCACGGTCCTATAAACAATGAGTAATATAAAGGACTTACAGCCCAATCCTATGCTCGCCGGTGCCCAGGGCTATAGTGGTGCTGAAATGGTAATGGAGGAGGCCTGGGCAGGCTGCCTGGGCTGAGAGGGAGCATAGAACATGGCAGCAGAACCAGCTGCTGCTTCTGTCCCCCTCCTGGGCCCAAACCTCCTATCTCTCTGCCTGGTTCGGCCCTCTCTCGCCCTGAAATGCCACACTGCCGCTGAGCGGTGCCACGTACCAGTGGAGGCTGTGTGGAATCCTCTTTCCAGCACTGAGGCCCAGTGCTAACTGGTGCTGGCCCAGCATCGGCACTCCTTTCTCTCCTGGTGCCACAAACATGCTTTATGGTAAGTTTATGACACCCACCACCGGTGCTATGGAGCTCAGGATTGGGCTCTAAGTTTAGGAATAGAGAAAGTAATGTAAACCTGTGGCTGCTTTTGCTCATATAAGAATACAGAATATCAGCTATTCCCACATGTTTTTCTAAGGGAATCCACATGTTGATTTCAGCCTGACCTTAATTTCAAATTGTGACACATTCACATCCATTGGTTAGTCTTAAACCCACCATTTGGGAATCACTGTTAATGTATTATTTTCTTCTAACAACAAATACGTCTGAATGCATGGTTGCTTTTATACATTTTTGTTTCACCTATCACTGTTCAGAAATCACTTGATTGTTAAGTGAATTCAAATCAATGTACCAGTGATGGCTTGCTTCTAAAAAGAAATGAAAGAATCTAAGAAACAAGTTCAAAATTCAAACGTTTAGAAATGTGCAAACTAAGAAAATCTTTTTCAACCTGTGACTTGATCAACCAGAATTCGTGAGGTGATGATGCGCCCATATTGTGAGAAAAGCTGCTCAAGCTCTTTCTGGGTCATCGTTTTTGGAAGGCCGCTGACATACAGGTTAGCATCTCTGATTGATGCCGAACTTGGACGGGCATAGGAAACCTGTGAGTTAAACATCATATGGGTAAATAATTATGTTCTAGACAAAGGTACACATATAGTTAACTATTTTCAACCAGCTATTTTCAACCTTGTGAATTCTGACAGCTTGTTTAAAATAACCACGCTCGATTTTACCTGCTCTTACTACAGTAATTGAGAACTAGAAAAATATTGAGAACAAAAGGAAAGCTGGAAATCACTTAAAAACAGATGTAAAGATGATGGTCTCTAAATACAAGAATAAAAACAGTAACTGGAGATAGGCAGGTTAATGTGCAGCCTCCCACACATCAGCTTTGTAAATTTACCCCACAGGCTGTGGGCGTACAAAATGATTTACTGTATCCACCACAATCTGAATATACTTACCACGTTCAGGTTCAGGGTTGCTCTGTTTTAACAGTTGGAGACTGAACAGATTATTTGCAGAGAGATATTTTCTCTTTGTATATTCATATTAAACTGGAAAGATCTGAGCTTTTTGAACTACAGAAGGACTAGTGAACCATCTATTCAGAGATAAGTCCCTTCTCACTACCATGTTATTTGCAAGTCACTCAACAGTCCCTTATACAAATCAGAACTGGAAAAGTTAGAAATCCAGCTGTGTTCACAATACATATAAGATTTACAGTAGCTGCGTATTAGTGAAATACAGTAAGACTTCCTAAAGAAATAGTTATTTAAAATTAATTAATAGCTGCAATCTATGCACAAAATAATGCCTAAGCTGTTTCTGCATTAAGCCCACGAACTTAAAATTATTATTCCATTCTACAAAAAGCCTCTCTCCCAAAAATCATTGTTTGTGTTGCTATCAGTTCCACAGAGAATGGAATATTCACTTTTTTCCTTGGTATACTATAATACTGGGATACATAAACCAAACAACTTTCTGAAGCTTTCCAACTCCATCTTTTTTAAAAAAGTATTTCAAGCCAAGCTTATCCATAAATTGCTATATAACATTTACACTACAGTACATGTGGAGGGGATTCAGTCACGAAGATGACAAGTAACACCCTTCTTTCCAAAACAAAATAGATGTATGTATTTTCTTCCACTCCTAAAAATAGATATTGACTCAACACAGAAAATGATGTTGAATGACTAATATTTGCCTCTGCAGCCTTTATTTATTTATTTAGACAAACACTTTACAGATTCTACATTGCTAGGAATTTGAAACCATTATTTCAAGATGCATTATCTATATTTTCCACAATATCACTACGTGTTATAAATAAAAAGCAACATTTACAAAGAAAAGGGAACTGACAGACAGGAACTGGCAGGACAGTGATTTTCAGACTATGGGTTGTTGTCGTTGTCCCCCTGGAAGGTGCTGAGCATATGGATAATTTATGTGCAAACATATGTTACAGAGGCAGGTGTAGTCTTCCTTCCCAATCAGACAAGATCAGGGCAAGTATTGGACTCTCACTGATTCACACTGAATGCGGGCAGGTGGATTGTACACTTACTGTCCTGTCATCCGAATGTGATTTGGGGGGAGGATATTTAGATGAGTTGATGCTTTGTTCATATGTTTCCTTGTGCCTGACTTGTATGAAAACAATTAGATTCTGCTTTATTCCTAATATTAGTGTGGGATTACTACCTCAATCCTTAGATACTCATGCAGGTTATGTGCAAGAATGTCTGCTCATTCACAGTGGAACAGTTGATTGGTGCTGGGCTCTAAGCTTATGCCAGTTTAAAAGGGGAATTGAAGTTCAAAAAAATCTGAAGATGCATGCAGTTAAGTGGTTGAAATAGGAATAATCATAGTGAGAAGCTAAATGGTATACTGTGAATGCACCTGTAACACTCTGAATACAAAAGTCCAGATAATGTATTACCTGGGTACCTTACAATCTTGTTCCAGTACAGAGTTCCCATAAGCTACACTCTAAATATATATTCCATTTCACATGATGAGAATTCACATGAGGTGACACTTATTTCTATCATGCAATTCCTATTTTGTTTCTTTCAGTGATCACCATTAACAAAAACACCTTGCATGTAAAACAGAGATTTTGAGATTTCTCTTTCTGTCCCTAGATGGGATGTGTATCACAGAGGCCTGGCCTGATATCAGAAATACAAGAGGCTATTAGAAATGGCAGTGTGATTGCCTGAATTGATCCAGGTTCCTGGCTTGCTTCCTTCCTCTAATTTTACATGGCCAGATTAGAAAAGTGTACGAGGCTGCGTAGTATGAGGCAGGGTTGGAGAGGGGGGAAAAATATTAAAACTAAGATAGTGAAAGGTGTACCCACAGAAGGCCACTTATCACACTCTTCAACTTCTAGACCCCGTAACCATGAAAAATGAGTCCAAGAAACAGGAATATAAGAATGGCCTGATCTGCCACTTAGAGGCAGAAGACTTTGCCAAAGTCATATATATTGTATTGGTTTGAAACCCCAGGGCAGTTGGATGTCTTGGAAATGACATATGCCCTGGACACACCATGAATGTGCAGGAATGCCTATGGCCTAGTTTTATCTTGTTTATATTTGGCATCTACAAATGTAGAGAAGGAGGCTACCTCAGAAGGCCAGGTGTAAGGGAGTGGCAACAGGATGCAGGTATCTTGTTGTCTTGTGTACTCCCTGAGGCATCTGGTGGGCCACTGGAGATACAGGAAGCAGGAATAGATGGGCCTTTGACCTGATCCAGAGGGGCTCTTCTTATGTTCTGCAGAGAAACTTGATACACAGTGGGGTTTACTTCTAAATATTGTTTTTTTCCCCACACCTAAGGGTACAGATGCATGCTAACTTAGAATATGGTTTCATTCACCTGACAGAATGGGTTCTAATACCTGAACAATTACTCCACAAATACATTTCTTAGTCTAAAGTTTCAAAGGACATTGTTGTATTAGCAACAGAATAATACAGTTTGTACAGTACAGCATTGTACAGCATGTTTGTACAGTATAGCATCATTTGCACAGAACAAAATATTATACTCCAACATAGCTACTGTCTGAATTTCAAAGCTTTATCCTTTTTAGGAAAAATAATATTCAGCACACTCCAAAGAAGGGTGAGATTCTATACATGCTGTATGTGATTAAAAATGTTTATATGCACACGAGTACATGGGATAACCTGACACAACCAGCTATCTATGTACCATAAAAATATTTCAGTCATGTAAGTGTGGCTAAATGGGAATACTACTTATAGTGTTAAACTGACATGCAACAAGAGGGTGACAAATAATACATTGAGTATTCTGTTTGAAGCTAGGAAAATGGGGACTTGACTATGCACACATATCTTATTCTGGTTCTTGAGCTAGATATAGGAGTGGAAGGATAAGGAAAGGAAAGTTTGCAAAGTTCTGTTTGTATTTTTAAAAAGTCTCTGATAGTACAATCATATGCATGTCTACTCAGAAGTAGCCTGATTAAGTTCAATGGGACTTACTCCCACGTCAGCGCACACAGGATTGCAAACTTATGGCCCAATTGTATCGCTCACCAGCATGCACCAATGCAGTGGCTGCTATATCCTGCGCACTGGAAGAGGACCGGGAAGGCTGGTAGAGGTAAGAAAAACATTACTTATCTTCCCAGTCGCTGCCCAATCCCCTATGGGACTCCACAGATCTATGCCAGCTTTTTTGCTGGCACAGATTTGGGGAATTTTCCAGGGGCATGTCAGGCCCAGAACAAGAGTTTGGATCCAGTGAACACCTATGCTGTTGTGATCTGCCTCCACTCTGACATGATGCCTGCCCCCTTTTGGCCTCTCCAATGGCAGAAGCCCGCCAGCAGCTGGTCTGTCAGGAGCCAGGTGGCCTTCTGGCCTTTGCACTGGTGGCAGCACTCCGCAGACCAGCAGAGAGGCTGCTGCAATGGCGAAGCATGAGAATAGGATTGGGCTGTTACTGAACTCAAACTTCGGTGGATTCTGTGAAGAGAAGTAACAATGTACTCTCAGCTAATCTGAATGACATAATGCCTACATGAGATGGATGAAGACATGATAAAAAAGACTGATGTAATTGATTCTCTCTTTCATTAATCTTATGCCATGCCATGCTACACCCCCAGCTCAATCAAGGCTAAATCTGCTTGTGTGAGTGAAGCAGCTTCGTTTTAAGCTGTTCTGCCATTATGACGCGCCTCCTGGATGTTTTACTATGATTTAGTCAAGATGAACACATTAGCCACTTAAACACATATCCACCATGATATGATGCTGCTTTCACAAAATCATGAAGACAGATATGACAAAACAAGACTCCATTTTGTTCCTGAAAAACATAACACTTTCCCACATAAATGCTTTACAGCCACAATGGTCTTCCATTAAGACCAAGTCTAAAGATATACAAATCAAATGGGAAATCTTCTATTGCAAGCCTTTCCTTTTAATGATTCTAAATAGGGCAGTCTAGTAAGAAAACAGTCAGTCTGAATTTTCCATGCTTCTTAAGGTTGTAAAATACAGATGGACAGGTTAATTCCAATTCGAGAAAATGGTTCTCAGTTCCTTAGGCATGTCTGTCAAGGAACTCATAGAATCATACTGTATAGCCACAAAAGACTTTTCAGTAGCAAATGCAGAACATTTCTTTGGAACTGAACTGCTAGACTTTTAATCAATCACACACATTGCTTCCCTCTATGTCCTGAAAATGTTTCCCTCCCAGCACTATAACAAAGATCTTGGTGCCTGGCTCAGTCCTGTTCATTTTACCATTTGATTCCTTCAGGTATAGAAACACACACAGAGATCACCTGGATCAGAATTACTGGAGCTTTGATTGGGCCTCTCGCAGGTTTTCTGAACTAGTAGTAGTGATTTGATTAGATCAGTAAAACTAACAGAAGATAAAAACATCTCAGCTCAAGGCTAGAAGTATGGAAGACAAACATGTATTTTTCCACATATCATTTGGTCTGTGATTTAAACATAACTTGGTCTTGGAAAATAAAGGTCATGTTTTGGCTGCAGCCTGGATTTCGTGCATGTGCATTCATGCACACACTAATGTAGTTACTAGGAGAATTCAAATTTACAGCCCAGTCCTATTCAACTCCCTGCACAAGGAAGCAGCTGCACCAATGTGGGGGAGTTTCAGGCCTGTGGAGACTAAAGGTCTACTTGGACCAGTGTCTGCTCTATAGTGGGGCAAAGCCTGCAAAGACCCAGGTCAGGGGATAGGATTTTGACATGCATCACTGCTGCTGATACGACCCCCTTCCCAGCTCTGATCTATTCTCCCCTTTACCTTATTTCCTTCCCTTTCCTTCCCCTCCTCCCTCCCACCCCTTGCACTAACTTATTTGTGCTGGCAGGCAATCCTGGCCTGTTGGAGAGCAGACCACTTGCATCAGCAGCCAGGCTGCTCTGAAGACTTGTCACGTTTTGTGATCACCGTTAAGGGTCTTATGAGTGTTTCGGTGGCATAAGGCCCAAATAGGATTAGGCTGCTATAAAAGAATGGAGGTCTCTGTACTTTATGCAGGTCATCCCTCATTATCAGCGGATTTTGCATCTGCGGATTTGACTCAACACAGGTGGCCATCGCCATCCAAGTTGAGTCACTAAAAAACAGTCCCTTCAAAAATATGTAAACAAGGAGAAAAAAATGAACAAAGCTTCCCTTACCTCACGTGGCAAGCTGGACAGCTGCAGGGCAGTCTATGGTGCTCCTGGGAAGTTATTTCTGGATTGCGCCAAGCTCCCTCCCACCCTTGATCCTGGAGTGAGGAAGCTACTCGGCACCTCACAGATCGGTCGCCCCTCCCACCCACAAGGCTGTGCTTTCCTCAAGCACTGTGGCCTCCTTCCCCCCTGCCACCGCCATTCTGTGCCCCTCATTCTTCCTTTGAAGCAATTGGCTGAGATCAGCCATACTTTAGCTGCTAGGCAGCCAAATCCTGAGCTGCTTGGAGTATGAGGCTGCAGTGGCGTGGAAAATGGATGCTGTGGCATCCAATGTGTAACTGGGCAGCTGCCAGTGGCTCCTCGGGAGGACATTCGTCCCCATTCCCTGAGTAAGGAAAGTAGCCCTGCAATGGGGCTACTTGATTCTGCGGCAACCCTTGGGCTGTTGCAGAATCAAAGAGCTCTGTGTTGGGCTGCATGGCCCAACATGGAGCTCAGGATCTGATGGAGCTCAGCTCCACTAGTCCCACCCTCCGTCTGCGCCACTCCCTCCCCCACCATGCCTACCTCTTTGCCACCTGGCAGTTCGGGCGACCGCCAAGCTGTGGAGCATCTGCTATCCCCTGGTGCTAGCCCAGTGCTTGCTGGTGCTGGCCTAGCTCTAGTCTCAGGTGGTACTAAGCCCTGCAAATGTGCCTTATGACACATTTGCAACAGGGCACACTGGTGGTGAGCTCTAGTGGTGGTGGTGAGCACCACACTGGTGGTGGGCACTGTACATGACTGTGCCCTGAGTTGTTAAAATAAAAGTCCCTTTAAGAACAGTTAAACAAGGAAAAACATTTCAGCTTCCTCCATGTGACAGTGGCGCTTGTCAGTGTGTGTGTTATGGGGCTCAAGGGAAGCTCTGCAGCTGGCTTCTTCATCCTGCGGGGGAAGAGGAATTGGATCCAGGCACCTTGTGCTTGACACATGCTTCAAAAGCTCCCATCCCTGGTGATGATATCACCATCTCCACTCCCTCTGGGCAGCCTCCGCAGACTTCATACAGGCGCAGAGTGGTGGTGGGGGGAAAGGTGGCTGCGGTGCTTGAGGAAAGCACAGTCTCTGTGTGTGTGACTGTAAGTGTGTGTGTAACCAAGATGGCTGTTCTGTGAGGTGCCAGGTAGCTCCTTCAGTGGGGTAGCTTCTTCAGGATTGGAGGGGAGGGGGCTTGGTATGATCTGGAAATAGCTTCCTGGTGGGAGGGGACTTGGTGTGATTCGGTAATAGCTCCCTGGCAGTGCCGTAGACTGCCCTGCAGCCCTCCAACTTGCCGTGTGGGTTTAGTTTTTTCCTCCTTGCTGACATGTTTTTAAAGGACGTTTTACCACGGATTTGCATCATTTCTGAAAAAATGTCATTCCTGGCTCCGACTTGGCCATTTACAGTTTTTTGCAATTGCGGGGGTTTGGGGAACCAAACCCTCCCGATAACAAAGCATGACCAGTATGCGCAACAATAAGATGGGAAATCTTGGCATGCAAAGGACAAAGTGCCATTCTTTATATAGAGATTCTGGCGCTTTCCTCATTTTCTATGGAAGCACTCTTTACCCTCCTATATAAGCATATACAGTACAAGGAAGTTAAGGACAGAAGAAAGTGAACACTTGTAGTTTGTATTAAATGGGAAAAGTAGGTACGGAAAAAAAGAAGCAAAAGCAGAAAAGCAGGGCATCAAATGGGAGAGGTTAAAAATGCACTGGAGTGCAGCTGCAGATGAACCACACAAGAAAGATGCAAGCAACACAGGAGGTAACTGAAAAGAAAAACCTGCGCAGGTGAATATTAAATGAAGAGCAAACAACAAAGAAGAAGCCAAGGGGAACAAAGTGAATAGCACAAAGATCACAACTGTCAAGAAGAACAGTCCAGTGTCACTGAAAGGCTATCTTGAAATGGAAGTAACAGCCGAATGAAATACCCAGAAAGGCAAACACTGGAATGGTAGTGACTATAGCAAAATGACAGTTGCTGATTTGGATGACTGGATTAGAAGTGAAATGATGATTGAATGACAATATCATGGTCTCCCCCCATCTTCCGTTTTAACATTCCTTTATCTTCACTGAATCTTCCTGTCATTTTTTGCTGCTCAAACTGTCTCCCACTTCTTTGTCTCTTTTTGCTTTTATATGTAACTTTAAAAGTATCATTCACAACAAATGTTCGGTTCACATTTTCTGTGGTCACTCCAAATGATCCCAATTTTTCCCTGCGGTCATTTGATTTTTCTGACTTTTGAACATCATGCTCCTTACACAGGAAAGACTGCCCTCCAGAATATGTGCTAGAAATTGAGATACACAGATCAGTACCAAGACATAGAAATAGGGGGCTGGAGAACCCAAAGGCCATCTATCTGGATGTCTGCCCAAAGACAAAATTACTCACCCTACCCCCACTCCAATCAACCTAACCAAAGTATCAATGAAAGTATACAAGGTGCCTGCAGAATAAATTATTCCAAGTATATTATCCAAGTTAGCAAAACAGACTACAGGAATAGATCAAAACCTGTGTTTAGCCAACTAGACCTCAGGGAACAAGATTCTGGTAATCCCCAAAATGGTGCTTCAGTCTAACTCTGAGCACAACCAAGAAACACTTACTGATGAAACTGTGGAGTAACAAGTCAATTCCATACAACAGCCTATTGGCAGATGCGGCACTCACTGAAACCATAGGAAAAAAGGAAGAAAACCTGGGCCACCAAAATAGAAATGATAGGACATTTTAAAGATCATATACTATACACTAAGAGGAATACTTAAAAAACAAACAAACAGGTAATTATAGACTTATTCTAGTTCCTACCTTGTCCACATCTTCAAGTCTGTGGATACTGGGAGGTGAGTCTGGACATGGCACTTGAAGCAGTACAAATTTTATTTAACTTTCTTGCAAATGAAGGACATGAGACTAGGGATGATTGGAAGGAGGAATATGTACTGAATGTCCTTGGTGGCTTCAGCCATGTTGGAATTCTAGACCTTCAATTCTGAGTTTGCTAAACCATAGAAACCAAATACATCAGAGCTCGGTAAGCATTGTAACCTGGGCTCCACAGAGGCAGTAGCGGGGGGTGGGGGAGTGTGCATAGAAAGCAGCTATATTTACCTTTCATAGTTAGAGTTTACCAATTCCATACCAGAAACTGGAAAGTTCTTTAATTCAGATAAAAAGGGGGTGTCGATAACTAAGGCTCCAATATCATGGTGTTGTGAAACACCTTTATGAAGTGTGCAGAGAAGGGCACTTTGGGCTACCCCTCCAGATGGTGGGAAGGACTCCATACACAGTGGCAGTGAAGAGGATCCCTGCCAACTTTGATAAGTCAGTGGGGTGGGTGCAACAGGATGGAGGTGGGTGCATTGGGGGAAGGGTGTGTTGGAGGTGGGAGGGAGTGGCACATGGCATAGCTGACTCATACCAGATACTACCCCTTTAGATAGTATTTCTTCTTCGTACTTGGTTTTTCACTGCAGCATTGGTAAGACTAATGATGATTATTTAAATTAAAAATAAGGCAAGAGGGTCTATTCCAGTACTTCAAGGCAGATATCCAGAGATAATGACCAGCCAGCGCTCTGGAAACATCAAGTGCATTGCTAAGAGAAATAATTGCTCAAGCTGTGTGGAATGAATAACGCTCTGGCTCCTTGGCAAAACTGAAGTAGTTAGGAAGTAAGAATTCTGTTACTGCAGATGCATAAAAGTGAGAGATAAAGACCCTCCTGCACACTCTGAACACAGCAAAACAAAACTGGAATCTGAGTACAAGGGTGAGGCAGAGAATTTGTTAATTGGAATCATGACATCCAAAGGTTAATTTCCCTCCTAAGAAGTGCAACTGTGAAGTCAGTAAGATTATAAAGATACTCGGGCTCTTTTAACTCAAAGCTTATCTTTGTAATGTTAGTCTTAGCAAATGGCCTCCCTTATAATTAATACAGATTTGCAATTAGGAGAAACAAAATGTGTGAGAAAGAATGAGCTGGCAACCCTCCTGCCATCTCACAGGAACCCCCCCCCCCCAAAAAAAAAAGATCAAGTAAGAAACAATTATCCATGTACTCTTGTCCTGTTCTAAAGAAGAAACAGGATCAAAATGTACCTAAGATGATTCACTTCTTATTGGTATATTTTCAAATTAAAGTTTGTTATTTCAATTCCTCATCAACTTCTAGGTTGAATCACCATAATATGAGGAGTGTTTGTAGCCTGGATATTAAGTAATGTTGCTGAGTAGGAACTACATGTTCACATGTCTACAAAAAAGGCTTTCATGTTATAATTTTCTGGGCATATGACAAAGATGACTTTTTTCTAGGGCATGATGAAATAAAGTGGGCTGAAATCTAACTAGATCTGCCTGTTTGGGAATTGAATTATAGATATGAGAAGTTTCTTAGCATCTGAATTCAGAGTTAAAAAAATTTCCAATCTCAAGTGAATGATTTTGATTTTTTCAAACTTTTTTGGGCTTGCACATTTGCTTACAACAAATTATTCTCTTCATGAAAGAATACTCAAACTTCAGCGTATAGTTCCTGGATATTACAGCTGTAATCAGAGATGTGATGATTATCAATTTTTTTTCCTTCAAGGTGGAATGAATTTTTTCTTCCTTATGTTCTAGATAAATACAAACAAGATATAGAAAACTATATCCCACTCATTAAATTATATTATCTTGGCAATACCTGTGGTATCTTGGCGAGTCACCTTAAACTGCAGCTCTCTCACCTGCTACAGTCATCTAAATGAGCAATCCCCACTATGCACCTAGAAAGGCTTCCCCAGTGCAAACTGTTCCACTGGGGAGCTTCAAGGTCATGTCACCAATCTCCCCTAAACTTAGCTCTGACCTGCTGCTTCCAGGTTCTGCTGCGCCAGCAGTCGTTGCGCCTGGATTTCTGAGCAGACACGGCAAGCTGGGGCACAGTTTGAAGAGATCAGCACTGCGACCACGAGGCTCCCCCACAAAACAGTAATTGCAGTTTACGTGGGGGTGGGGTTAGGCAGGGACCTGGATCTGGCTTGTAGGTCGGATTCTGGAGACCCCTGATCTAGATGAATTCTAATAGTTTTTCTTACCCTGGCACAGTGTCCTTTGACTCTTTCCAGATTCTCCTTTGAACAGTTCAGACATTTCACCAAGCCATGGCTAAGGAAAAATGGTTTGGCACGATGCCTGAACTGACAAATCATACTTATTGCTGTTGCTCTATATCCAGTAAGCGGTGCACCACAGACATGTGGGTGCTGAACAGATACAAAAATGAAATCTGACAAGTTCTAAAATATAGTCTGCCTATACATTTTAAAGTTCAAACCATGAATAGCCATGGCATAATACTGGTTCTATGTGATGATTCCAAGCCTCAGAAATGGAGCATACTGTGCTCCCCAACCTTCACATGGAAAGGAAGGAAAGTATCTATTTCGAATCATACTTCGAAGCAAGCCTCGAAAACAAATGTGACATCCCAAATTGGCAAATCTCTGAACCTGGGACTGCATTCCAGTTTCATATCCTGTCCCCATATTCTTTTCCCAGCTATGGTTAGGACCCTCAGAGGCTTTACTATGCCTATTACAAGGCATTAAAAACATCCCTCAGTTTGGACAAAAAAAAAAAAAAAAAAAACCTCTACAGAACTCAGCAATCCCTTTGGAAGTGAGGTGTGCCCAGCTCCCCTCATTTCTGGAGGGTGGGGGGCATCCCCTTGTACCTGCAGATGCGGGTATCCATGGAGGGTTCCAGAACGGAACCCTCGCAGATATGCAGGAACACCTGTGTTTGGGTTTGGACATCCCAGCTTGTTCTAAACCATGACCTCTGCTTGTGCATGGAAAGACGAGGCTGAGAAGCCTAAGGATCAGGAATATTGTGCAGAACAAGTTTTAAATAGCACCGCTATTATTTCTAGGCAGGAGATTATTCTTTGAAGAGACGCAGTTAAAGCTGATTTGCATTTTTCACAATAAGCCAGTGTGGTATTGTGCATAGAGTACCAGATCAGAGAGATCAGAGTTCAAGCCCTAGCTCAGTGACTGACCCAAGTCATGGCTATCTGTCAGCTTAACCTACCCCACAGGATTGTTGTAAAGTTGGGAAGATGCATGTACTTTGCCCTGATTTTCACAAAGGAAAGGAGAGATACAAATATGACAGAGATTTCTAAGTACACGGTGAACTGCAACAACATGACTGCTTTGCTGTGTATCCTGACTTTGCAAGCAATTCAACGTGTCCAGAACAGACATTGTAAAACAGAAAGGTGACCACTCTTTCTCCTGTAAATTCAATGCACCCACCCCCTCCCAAAATACATCTTATGCTTGGGGTCAATAGACCTAATGCTTGAGGCTAAGCAGAGTGCACAAATTAGTTCTTGTTGTATCTCTCATGTTGCTTTTTTGTGTTATAAGGACAGGAAAGAAATTACTGTCCTACAGACAAAAATGCACTTGTTTGAGAAAACATGCAAATTCATGCCTTTGTTCTGATCGTCCCAAAATGCTGTTTTGATACTGTTCAAACATTATGCCTACGTTGAAACAATAGGCTGCTACCTTTGCTACATTTTCATACAAGAAACACTACCAATGCATGAAACAGCCCAAAGAACCCAATACATTTGGAAGTTGGAAGGTTTCAAAAAGGAGGGTGACTTGTGTTGCACCTTAGGTATGAGATATGTCAGTGGGACATGAAAGAAGTCAAAATAATTTTTTCAGAAAGGATTTTTCAAATCTCTGTTGTCACAAATAGAATGAGTGTTCTTTTTCTGACCATTTTTCTCCGAGTAAGATGGTAATTGTTTGTGAGCTTCTTTTTCTTAAATGCCTGGCATAGCAATAGTCAAGAGCTGCAGGGAAATGCTTTGACCATCTCCACTGGTCTCTGACATTATGTCAAATATGACACATGGGAAAGAGTTTAAAAACCAAATTACACTAGACACTAGCAATGTATTTTCTTCTAATGACAGCCATTTATGTGACAAAATTTAACCACTTGCCCTCATGCAATTATTCTGCTCTTTGTTCAAGCGAAAGGAACAAAATTACTCATGTAGGTCACCAATACATAGCTATTTTTTAAAGCAACAACCCTCTTGGCATCCCACCAACATTAACTAATGCTAAAAATGTCAGGAATGTTTACATTACCAAGGATTATAATGGTTATTACTGGTGGTAAAAGCTGCTATGGGGAGACCATTTTCCTGGCAAGCAAGACCCAAGCAATAATTGATTTGTCAAGACCAAGGGAGCAGAATTTTCAAGGTACAAAAACATAATGACCAAAAGAATGGTTGCCACTGGTCATCACTACATCTTACGGTTGCAATGCAGCCCTTACTGTCAGCTAGATTTTGCCACTGATTTAAGTAAGATGTGAATTAAGTGCTGCATCTGCAATAACATTTTTGTTACTGCCCTAACAAAGCAACCAAAGCCGACACTTTCTCATGCCCAGGAAAGTTGATAAGATTACAGGTAAGTACCATGACTAACAATTAATAACTTCTATAAATTATAGCATTATTTTCATGACCCCATCCCGACAGTGCTAAGCTGCAAGTACTAAGGAACTGCTAGTAACAAAATAATACCCCCAGAGATCTAGTCCCTTTCTCCTACTGCTTTCCCCTGCAAAGGGCTCTAGGGCCACAATGAACACCAAGATATCACGTCTGCTTTCAAAATATTTTTTCAAAGCACGATACTTTCCATGCGCCAACTTTTTTTTTTGCTGTTTGCAAATATTCCTCCAACATTTCACTTGAAGTTTACCCTTTGATCTCTTATTGTGCTATTCTCAAGACATGGCAGCTCTGGGACTTTTATCCCACTAACTTCAGCAGACCAAATGCCTCTTGCTCCCTCAAATGCAAAAGTCTTTTTTCTCTGGTTGCCTCTTATGGTTGGAACACCTGTCTAGTTTCCTTCAACTTCATTTGCAGAATCTACTTTTTTCTGTGAAGCATTTGGTACAACCTCTTAAATCTAAAACATGTACTTAGATCAATTTTCATGTACAATAGTTTTCCCATTTACCCATATCTCCATCTCCTTTTTCCTTCTCTGCGTTAAACATTAGATTGTAAACCCCTTAGGGCAGGGCTTTGTAGTCCCTGTATTCTTTGTACAGCACTATGCACACTGATTGCATTATAAACAACTAGGCCAGTGATTCTCACACTTTTAGCAATGGGGTCCACTTTTTAGGAATAGAATCTGTCAGGATTCACCAGGAGTGATGCCATGACCAGAAGTGACATCATCAAACAGGAAAATTTTTAACAAGCCTAGGTTGCAATCCTAACCACACTTATCCAGGAGTAAGTCCCATTGACTATCATTGTTAAAAGCATATACATAGTAGCCAGTTAAAAGTACAGATCTGTAATATTTCCCCAGATGCAATCACATACAATGGTAGTATCAAGTCCTATATATTAAAAATAAAACATTGAAATGGATGGGGACCAACTTGAAATTGGTTCATGACCCACCTAGTGGATCCTGACCCACGGTTTGAGAAACACTGAACTAGGCAATGAAATGAGCCTCATGATTACCCTGTGTCACTTGGAATGTAGGAAGCTACCCTATATCAAGTCAGACCTTTGGCCCATCTAGCTCTGTACTGTTGTCATTGACTCTCCAGGGTTTCAGACAGGAAGTTTTCTCTGCCTATCCTTGGAGATGCTGTGGAATGATCCTATAACTTTCTATGTGCCAATAGAAAGAGCATATGCCACTGAGGACCACACCCTCCCCCAAATATGCTCCATATCCAAACCAATATTCAACACAAATAGCCACCTTTATAATTACAGTGGCCCAATATCTTCACTAGGACAACTGAAATCCCACAAAGAAATGACATTTGCCAAATTATGCTTATTATGTTCATGGATGGATAAAAGCCATTGTAAGGGTCATGGATTTTTCAGTAAGGGATATATAGTATATACTACTAATTGTAGTAATTCCTAATAATGTTAACTGTAAAAACAACCAAGGACTACACACTCTCACCTGCAGGAAGACAGGTAAACTTATGAGAGCACAAGTTAAGCAGTTTGCACTGTAATATGTACCACAACTAACAATACACTAACATCTTTTAACACACTCTGTGTGTGTGCATGCACATGTGTGTTTGTGTGTAGTTTAATGCTGGATATCATAACTCTTAAAAAAAACAACACTAGCTATACTTATCTCGTTTAAAAGTAACCTGGTTAATTTGATTCAACCATAATTGAACCAAAAAGACAACAATCTACTCATCCAGAATTCAGCTAGTACTTTTGTTAGTTCAAAGATATATGGATTTGTAAGGCTTGGTCTATAGAAGTTTGTATCACTTCAGAATACTGTTCAGAATCACACCACGTCGACATCAAAAATTCTCTGCCCACAGAAAGCTAGCATGTCAGAGAGAGAAAAGTTCTAACCTAGCCTTTATCCTACTGTATTATTTGTACTACAGGCAGGGAGGTTTAAAGGTTTTTTTTATGTGAATAAAATTCAAAAGAGCACATGCTTCTTAGTAAAGCAGAGGTAAGTTTAATCAAACATATCCCCCTTGATCGCTGTCCACCTCACTACCTTTATACATATTCACCATTTTCCAGGTTGTGTGTGTGCGGGGGCTGTATTTAGTGCACTAATCAAGGGTAAAATGAAATTGAAATAACTTTACTAAGGGTACAATCCTAACCCACTTTCTAGCACCGACATAAGGGCAATGCAGTACCTAGGTAAGGAAACAAACATTCCCATACTTTGAGGAGGCCCCCGTGAGTGGCCCCCAACTGTAGGATGAAGCACACATCCCACTGGCACAGCTATGCCAGTGCTGAAAAGTGGGTTTTTGGGCCTAAGTCAGAAAAATTAACACTTTCAGGTTGCATTCGAAAATATTTTTAAATGATTTGTTTTCAAAGTGATGGTGGCTCATTTAAGGTTTAACACCAAGTAAGGTTGTTTGACATTTCAGAAAACAGAGTTTCATTCTGAGAATCTGAGTTATCCTGGTCAGGACACATCTGACCACAAGTTCAAATGTTTGCCTCAGAACTAATCTTTTCTTCCTTGAGAAATACTTGCCAAGCTAATTATCAGTTCAAAGAATAAGCTTAAATGCTAAAGGGAAAGAATGAATACGGATGAAAATAATGCCCTCTAGTGTGTTCCCATGAAAACATGATGGGAGAAGTACACAAGGGCACACAAACTACCAGACTGGAACAAATAGGCTGAAATGACAGAGTCCTGTTTTCACACACTATGCAGCAGAATAGAGTCATCCTATTGTGCAATAACTTAAGAGTGCTTATTTTTAGCTTTTTAATGCTTCCTGTAGATTATTTCATTACCCAGAACCCAATGCTGCTACTAGGTTTCTCCTAAATTATTTCTTAGCCAACAACTTCTATGCACCCTAGATGCACTGGAGATGATCTACATCTCCAGGTGACCCTCTAATACAATGATATTAAAAGCCTTTTAAGAAATAACCATGCAAATATAACATTTCATAAATCAAACTATCTTCAGGATCAAGAATGAATTGCAATCTGCCATGAAACCTATATTTTGTTTTGAAGTGTGATAAAAGTCAAATCAATACATTTCAAAATGTCTTTATTTTCATGTTCAGACTGAAATGATTAATCGATTAAATATGAAAATCCAAACTTGGCATGCCAATTTATATGAATGTATTTAAAAGAAGTACAGTGTTCAAAACTGTGCATCCTTTATAATACAAATCTGAAGTACTAGTATTTGCACACTTTTTGAACCAATAGCGGTATGGTAATAAAAGCAGAAAAAAACAGTTCATAAATAGGGGGGATACACCAAATCCAAAGCATGACCAAGCTTTCAAGTGGAATAATCGTACACAGCACTGAGAATCACCACCATTATCTTCAATTTAAGGCAAGCTGGTTTGATTAAAACACACACCAAAAGCTCCCCCCTGCTTTTAAGGTACTTTGGGTTCCCTGCTTTCAAGCTAAGAGAAGGCAACTTCTTATCTCTTAACTTTAATCTGAAAATAGACATGTGAGTTGCTGACTCAAGATTACATTTTAATGCTCAGCACTTGATAGGAATATTTTATTTTGTTGCTTAATACTACCTCATTCAAGTAAAATATGCAGTATCTACAGGGGATCCTGGAGTAAGCAATTTCATACACTGTAAAAGATACCAATGTTGGCCCCTGCTTGCTCTTAAAATAGATTTGAAAAGAGTAAGTTAAAAATTATTACATATGTATTCAATACAATATACATGCAGAGCTATTATGAATCAGTTAGCAAGGGTACCTCAGAAGGACATTACAGCATAGTACTACAGTTTCTTCCACACAGAACTACAGTACAGAGAAGCTAATGGAATGCAGGCACACTCTTGAAGTCAAGGTATTCTGATTGTGGTTTTCTTTAGCAAGTTTTGGTTTCTGGAAAACAAATCCTGCAACGAACAACAGTGAGCGAGATTTATGTGCTACTAGAAACTGGTACTTGCTCACCTTTATTCTAGGGCAACTGTAGATGCAACAGGGCTCCTACTGAACGCCCATTAACTTCAAGGCAAGACAGCAGTTGAAATAGGCAAATAAGCCTATGAAATAAGCCCTGTGTGGTAGCCATTTTGAAAACAGGCTTTTTAAAAAAAACATTTCTATGGTTTTTATGGATGTGTCTAATGTTGAATTTTTAACAACCTGACTTGAAATCCTGTAATAAGTCATTTAAAGATTTTCTGCCTGTTTGTTTTTATCAACAAAAACTGTAGCAGTCTGAAAAGAACAAAAAAAACTGCCATCTGCCACACACCTTTCCTTTGCTCTAAAGTAAGAGCT
Source organism: Tiliqua scincoides (assembly GCF_035046505.1). Taxonomy (NCBI): domain Eukaryota; kingdom Metazoa; phylum Chordata; class Lepidosauria; order Squamata; family Scincidae; genus Tiliqua; species Tiliqua scincoides. Next base: position 158,240,612 of record NC_089824.1, read on the forward strand.
AGCTATGCCCTCTGGGCTGTCAAGAATGCCACACTGATTATGAGATAGCCAGACACTTTCTTAACTACACTCTTCCTCCTGAATTTAGCAAAACACTCTTTGTATTCTCTTACCTTTATGGTTTTGGTCTGGAGTCTGAGTCCATTTAAAGTGTTAATGGCTTTCTCTGCATCCTTTGGATCAATATAGTTAACAAATCCATACCCTAAACTCTGCCCTGTTGAAACATAAGAAACAAAAAAAAAAGGACTCAGTATTCTTTGCAGCACATGTGTACGATTTCCAAGTGGGGAGTTGAAATCCTTTTCTCTGATAACCTTTTTCGCCTAGCACTCTTGTCCCAATCCAGAAACCACACCCATACAGCCCCACTGCCTTCAGGAGGACTGCTCAGAAATAAGTTGTTTTATCATGGGAGCTTCTATGTTTAACAACTGCTGGTTCTTCTAGATCCCACAGTGTCTGTAAAACTGTGAAAACTAACATGGGTACATGGAAGTTTTACAGAAGTGGTCACACTTAATTTTTTTTAAAAACAGAAATCACATTAAGAGGACAGAAGACAAAGGGACAGATAGTAGCAGCAGCAGCACATGCACAGATTTTAACAGCTTTGTGATAATTAAATTAAGAGACAAAGAATTGGTTGTACAAGCAACACAAGTTCAATTTAAAGTGAAATATATTGCTCAAACCAACATAGTAGCCATCAGCAGCAGCCAGCCAAGTTCCTACAAATGAGAACCTTTAATAAGCCTCGTGTTTACTCTGACTCAACTGGTTGAACATTTATTCATTTATACACTGTCTTTCAGCACGAAAGCAGTTCACAAACGAAGAATAAAAACTAACAGTGGCATGTAATTTCTAAAAAGTTTTCATTCAGATGAAGAACTAAATACCTGACTAATGCATTTTTTGCACCACTGCCATCACAATGACAGCACAAACATGACAAGAAATGGCATGCCAGGATTCACAGTTATTATGGCCTCTGCACTGTGCTTACAAAGAGTTCCCAAGAAGGACAAAACAGTTAAACTTTTTCTGCATTTGATGACAGGAGCATATTTTAGAAGCCAAAATAATTTCAACAGCTTCTGTTTTATTGGTAGTGTCTCTGTTTATGTTTCACGGGTCATCTTTACCCAGTACAAACATCATGGTTTAGTAACAGGCAGCTAATAATGCACCATAGAGATTCATACTGCTTAGGAAAACCTTGGGGTTGTGATGTACTGCATTTGACGAAGACAAACTAACCTAATAGCCTTACATATGAAAACAGAACTACAGAGCCTGGTCTCTCTCCCCCCCCCCATACTGTATAAAAGATAACCAACACCAGACAATAACATTCAAACACAATTTATAGGGTTCCAAGACTAAATATGCTTAATCCTGGAAGGTGACTACAATTGTACATAATTCACATGCCCTATGTTCCTCAAAAAGCAGGAGTAAGATGTCCTGCTCATTCTGCATTACTTCTTTTGTCAACAACAACTTTTGTTGGGAATTATTTATTTATTCAATTTATGCCTCTGGATAAACAGTACTAATGCTGATGTGACAGAAGAAGCTGGGAAATCATAACTCAAGTTCCCAGTCCAGGAAGGTAATATAAGAAGGTGGACAGCCCAATCCTGAGCTGCCCAGGGTGTTGAGCTGCGGCAACACCAAAAATGGCTGCCGCCGCATAATGCACACTTTGGGTAGCTGTCGCTGGCTCCTTGGGAGAAGGGGACTTTCATCCCCTTCCCCTGGGTAAATGGAGTAGCCCTGCAATGGGACTACTAGATTCACCACCAACCAAAAGGTTGGCGGTGAATCAATCGCCTCTGGCGAAGCATTGCTCCACCGGTCCTGCCTCCTCCTCTGCCTGCTCCCTCCCTCCCGGCACACGTCCTCCCCGCTCTCTCCCCGCCTCCCTGGAACGCTTCCTCCCCGCCTCCCCCATGCCCCCACTTACCTCTCTGCTGCTCGGAAGTCCACGCGACCACCAAGTGGTGGTGGTTGGGTGCCCGCCTGGCAGTAGCTTGGCACCTGCCACCGCTGGGCTATCACCAGTGCTCGCCTGGCAGTAGGGCCCGCAAACATGCCTTATGCACGTTTGCAACTGCATGCCAGCAGTGAGCCGACACGCCAAACTCAAGATTGCGCTCTAAGACAGCTGACTAGGAATTGTCCAGTTGGGAGCCTTCAGGTTTCCATTGTACTCCTCTTTATGAAGTTAAGGATGAGTGACATTCAGCATGCATTGCTGTCACTCCTCTCAGTCTCTTCTTACAGTCTCTGATTTTACAAACTGCCTAGCTACCACTAGAGATTAGATGTGGGAAAGGCAATTGAAACTGCATCTAGATCACATGAAAGAGTGAGTTTTTCTGTTTTCAATGGACAGCGTAACTCACAATGACCCTGATCCAAATGTCACATCTACCAGTGGCTTACAAACGAAGGGCTGAGGGGGCCACACGCCCCGGGCACCAAGCTGCAGGGGCACCACTAGTTGACCAAAATATCTACAATCACGGTTATTTGGAATAATACCATCATGTTATATACCATTTGATGTGTAATTTACAGCAGAATGCAACAAAACAAAATGGAGCTTCTCCATATCTCCATTCTATCAAAGGTTATGGTCAAAAAACCAGAAAACAAAAATACAACTGTCTTGTGTAACAAAGAGACAAACAAAAACGGATCCTTAACTCAAAACGGATTAATAAGACTGATTATTCAAAGAGCCAAAGAGGAGGAGTTATGACACAGCATGAAACCAATAAGGTATTAATAAGGGGACACCTGGGGGGGGGGGGTGACACCACTAGTGACCAAAATTGTGGTTTTTAGGAACAATACCATAATGTTAGATACATTCGATGCGTAATTTACAGCAGAATGCAGTGAAACAAACCACATTGAAATATATGTGTTCTATCAAAGCTATAGCCAAAGAAGTAGAAAATGAAACACAACTGCCTTATGTCACAAAATGTGGATTTAACTCAAAACTGACACTTCCGATCGCCCAATTAAAGGGCAATTGGAGTTTGTTTAGCCTGGCTTCGAACACAAGAGTCTCCTCCCAGTTGGGGAGTGGAGGTGGGCTGGAACTGGTGGCTACAGGAGCCTTTTCAAGGGCACAATACCCAGCCCTTAGAATACATATATTCCCATGTGGCTTGCTTTATTGAATTCTGCATTAAATTACATTTCCAATGATATCTAAAATGATGGAATCATGTGTACAGACAGATTTCATAAGTTGACCCCCACTGTCAAACTTCCCTTCACGCCTCGCTAAGCACAGGCGCCATTTTTAGAGGGGCTGGGCCCGGCAGCCATGCTGGGGAGGGCTTGTCCTCTCTGCGCTGGTGAGGTGGGCGCCACATTGCGCCCACCATTTTGAGGGGGTCTTCCCTGCAGCTTCCCCCTCTGTGCCCGCGCAACAGGCACCATGTTGGGGGGAGGGCTCCACCGCACCTCTGCCCTCCACACCTGTGCAACGAGCTGGCACTATTTTGGGAGGGGTTGGGGCACGGGCGCCATTCTGGCTGGGCGATTGTGGCCAGCATATTGGGGAGGGCTCCTCCCAGTGCTGGCCTTGGCCCTCCTCGTGGGTGTTCGCACCACCCGCTGGGCGCCCCGAGTGCCTGGGGGGTGCCGCTTTCCTGTGCCCCCCTTTTTGCTAGGTGGCTTGGGGGGCACCGCTTTCCAGGGGCCACAGGGCATCACAGGTTCCTGGGGAGGTGCCGCTTCCGTCACCCCCCCCTTCATGGGTGGCTTTGCGGGCGCAGTTTACTCTTTCACCCCCGCCTTTTTTCCCCTGCTTAGCTGCTTTTCTTTCCCCCCGCCCCCCCCAGTGGGGCAGCGGGGGTTTTTCCGGGTGGCGTGGGGATCGTGAGGGGGTGAATGTGCAAGGCGAGCAGTCCCACCGGGCAGCAAGCTTTAAAGAGGGCAACAGGTGAAGTTTGACACTGGGGGCCAACTTGTGAAATCTTTGTCTGTACGCATGATTCCATCATGTTGGTTATCACTGGAAAGGTAATTTAATGCAGAATTCAATAAAGCAAGCCACATGGGAATATATGTATTCTATTAAGAGTTAAGGCTGCTTAACCAGAAAATGAAACACAAACCACCTTAAGGATAACAGGGTGGACTTCTTTAACTAGAAACTGATTTATGAGGATAATTGTTCCAAGAGCCAATGAGCTGTTTTTATGATTACAGCGTGGAAGCAATAAGGTGTAATATGTGTCAGCTTCCAATACCCCTGTTAGCTGGGTTAAGAGGTGCAGGGGCTTTTTCTGGCCTTGGGGGTTTCACCACAGACCCCCCCCTTGTGCTAGCGCTTTCTCCCCCCCTTGTGGGGGGGGGGTCCATGACAGGGCCTACTGGGGCGCTTGTAAACAGGCTGCCTGGCTGGGTTGGTGGGCAATTCATGATACTGCGGGGCATTCCTCAAGGGAGAATAATATGGCGCTAACTGCCTATCTTCTTCACTTTCCTTCCAGGTTAGCACCTTGTTTCTTTGTTTCAGTCTCTCCTTGTCACCATGTGTAGGTTTCAGCGCAGAGCTGGCTGCAAGGCTCCTGCTGCTGCAGTGCAAGTGGAGAATGCGGAGGCTCCCACAGCGGGGCTTGTGATCCCCCCCGGAAGTGTTGGGCAGCATATCTGCATGGGTCTCGGTCTTGCAGGGGGAGATGCTGCATTCGACAGGTGCGCCCCACGTGGGCGGCACTGCCTCACCTGAGAAGCGCGCATGCACCTCTCAGACTGACATTCTGCAAGCGATTCTGGAAAGTTTACAGCCTTGGAGAGCAGCAGGCCTAGGGCAGCAGCGATGCCAACGGCCGCTGCACGGCCATTCACAGGCTCAACTTTGACTATGGCGCAGGAACTTCCAGAGGCCTCTTTGGACAACGCCACAGCGGCGGCTCCAGTTGCATATGTTGACACTCCGGAGCCCCCTGTAGGAGCCCGGACCACCATGGGTGAGTATGGAATGGGTGGCTTGGCTGGGGTGGTGGAAGTTTGGGGCGGTAACGGCATCCCGCACACTCAGCAAGGACAGGCGGGCACCCTGGGTGTTGGCGCAGGGGGACAACCAGGATCGTTGCAACCTTTGCCAGGCGAAGGAGTCGGGGAGATTCAGCAGGCCCCTGGGCAGTCAATTTCCCAATGGTTGCCCCTCCCGGTAGGGGGCAACTCTGCGCCCAGCCACTGGTCATGCAGGTAGATGACAGGCACGTGGCCTCCCCACAGGGCTGGGCCGCCCAGCATACCGTACAGATGGCCACTTTGTGGGGCGAGACCATGGCTCAGCAAGGTGGCATGACGCAGGTGGCTCTCCCCCCTCAGGTGGCTGCAGCGCTGCTTTTGGACCCCCTGCTGCGCAGAGGGAGGGTTACTCAGCATCGCAGCAAGCCGCTGCAGCCCCCGCCTGGCATGCGGGATTGCCCGCGCAAGTTGGGCCCAGACCGGCGGCAGGTGTTTGGCCTGTCATCACCGGCTTCCCAGATGGTGGTGCAAGGGGCACCCCTGCTCCCCCCATGCCGTACGGGGAAGAAGCCCTCCCACTTGGGGATCACCTGGCCCCTGTGGTTAAGGAAAAGATATGGAAAGGTGAGTACATGGATCTCTTCAGCCTTCTCCACAGGGAGCCAGAGCCTGAGAGCAGGGTGGGGGAGTGCACTTGGGCGTAAGCCCAAGATCAAGCGCAATTGGATCAACTGGTTGACAGGGTTTACCATTTACATGGGGGTGGTCCTACAAAAGGCTTTGTCCAAGAGCCCGGCGCTAGCAAAGTATCAGGACTTGATCAACAGGGCTTTAGAGGGTGCTCAGGTTCAGGTTGGTTGGCCTATGATGAAGAGTTCCACATGCGCGTGGGAACTAACCCGCACCTCTCCTGGGAAAAGAAGAACCCGGAACTGTGGATTCAGCTCGTGATTCTGGGTGGTGCAACTGGGGGTGAGCGCTCTGACAGTGGACATTTGATTGCCAGAAGCGCTGGCTCTCGCTCTGCAGGCCCGGCTCAGATGGGGGCACCGAGCCGGCGGGTTCAATCCCCACGAACTTGCTATGAGTATGTCTCCTCTGGGCGTTGTTCCAGAGTGAGTTGTACGTTCCAGCACACATGCGGACTGTGCGGCGCAAGCCACCCACTCACATTCTGTCCAAGGGGTAAAGGGGGCAGGAGATGGAGGGGCTGAGGCTCAGGTCAAAGGAAGGGAGGAGGTGCAAGCGATGCCGCCATTTCCAAAGGGGCCAAGTCCGATTAGGCTAGCAGAGTTGGCCAGGCTGCTGAGCAAGTACCCTGATCGCTCTGCAACGGCATTCCTTTGGGAAGGATTCACACAGGGTTTTCGCATTCACTCACCACACCCCAAGGGCGTGATTTTAGCTTGGAACCTGAGGTGGGTCACAGGCATGGATGACATTGTTCGAAGGAAGATTGCCAAGGAAGTGGGGTTGGGGTGAGTTTTGGGCCCCTTCCCTACTCCCCTCTGCCCGACCTCAAGGTTTCCTTGCTGGGGGTGGTGCCCCAAAAGGCCCTAGAGTAATACTGCCTCATTCACCATTTGTCCTACCCTGCGGGGACATCAGTTAACAATGGCATTCCCGGTCAGCTCTGCACGGTCCAGTACACCCCTTTTGACCAAGCAGCATGCATTTTGGGACACTGTGGGCCAGGAGCTCTTATGGCGAAATGTGATATTGAGTCCGCTTTCTGCTTGCTCCTGGTGCATCCAAGGGATTTCTGCCTGTTGGGCTTTACCTTTGGGGGCCAGTTCTATTTGGACTGGTCACTACCAATGGGGTGTTCCCTGAGTTGTGCCATGTTCCCTGTGCCGTTCCCTGTGCTGTTCCCTGAGTTGTCAACACATTCCTGGGGTTGAGAATTGCATCGCGGATGCTTTATCTCGATTTCAGGAGGAACATTTTTGGGAACTCGCCCCTGGGACGGCGCCGTCCCCGGACCACATTCCTCCCTGGCTTTGGGACCTTGGCTTGCAGAAATAAACGAAGTCATATGCGCCTCACTGGTGCCCAGCATGCAGTGGGGCTACTCCGTAAGGTAACAGAATTCGTAGAGTTTAGACAGGCGGCCGCCTTATCCAACCTCTGGCCAGTGCCGGCTGAACACTTGCTGCTCTTCTTGATCCACCTGCAGAGGTCTGGGAAGGCTGTTAGGTCCCTGCTGGGCTTCATGTCTGCTATAGCCTTTGTTTCCAAAGCAGCAAGGATACCCCAACTCCATGCAGGATTTCAGGGTACAGAGGATGTTGGAGGGCTTCTCCAAAAGAACACCCCCTGTCCAGGACCGCAGATGTCCTATTACCCAGTTTGCTCAGGGGCATCGCAGGGACCTTTATGGCCTCTGTTCGTCACTGTGCAAGGTTCAGCTTTTCAGGGCGGCCCTGTTTACGGCCTTCTTTGGCGCATTTCAACCCAGTGAGTTCTTAGCAAAATCCAAGGCTGATAGATCCGCCCCGGCCCTGCAGAGGTCGGACCTAACTTGGGTACCCGGAGGAGGTGTTTCATTTACCCTCAGGAGGTCTAAGACGGATCAAAGGGGCTTAGGTTTTGCGGTAATCCTTAAGGAGGTAGTGGGGATGCCCTTGTGCCCGGCTACGGCTTTACAAGAATATTTAGCGCTCTCGGGGACATGCAAGGGAGCCCTGTTCCAACATATGGATGGCTCTCCTCTGACCTTATTCCAGTTCCTCGCACATCCTGGGGGCTTCAGGGATGCAGCCAAATGAATTGGGCCTGCACTCCCTCTGCATTGGGGCGGCCTCTGCCGCTGCGGAATTGGGTTTATCCAGGGAGGACATTCAAAGAATAGGCCATTGGCATCTGTCGACTTACAAGCGCTACATGCGCACCTGATACGGGCTGGCTCAATCAGAGCATTCCCCAGGTTGGGGGGGGGAGCAGTATCAAAATGGGGATGCCTTGCAATAACCTCTCTTCTTTCACCCTGCAGGATGCTGCGGTAGCCCAGTGCACGTGTTAATCTGTGGCCACTCCATTGTCTTTTGGACCCGCAAGAGGGCAGCCGTGAGCTCGCTTTGATCACAACTGGGCCTCAGCCCTGCGGTACAAGTTACCTGGTTGGCCAGGCGGGGGATGCAGTGGGGCCAGCTGCTGCCCGCAATGATTGAGTTCCTGAATGAGAACCCCCCACCTGAGGTTTTGGTACTCCACCTGGGCAAAAATGACCTGTTCAGGATGTCCGGTCTGTCTCTGAAGATCAGAGCATATGAGGACATTGCCACCCTTCTGGGTTGGCTGCCTGGTACCACTCTGGTCTGGTCGGACTTACTGCAATGTCGTGTGTAGTGTGGGGCCTGCTGCTGCGCTAAGGTCGAAAGGAAGGTCACCTTGCTCAGGAAGGTCACCAGGGAGATTGGCCTGTTTGTGTCCCGCGCTGGCGGCTGGGTTGTATTGCATCCTGCAATAGACTATTCGCTACCTTACCTGTACAGGGGCGATGGTGTTCACTTGTCAGAGGAGGGAGCAGACATCTTTCTGAGGGACCTGCAGGATGGCCTTAAGGTACTTCTCCCCCTGGTTGGGAGTGAGGGGGGGGTCAAGCGCTAGGCTGACCCCTCCTGGTGGCAGGTGGTGTGGGTTAGGAGGTGTGAAATGGACTTCCGGCGTGTACCTTCAGGCAGCATAGGCAGGGCAGAACCCAATTGCAGTCCTCAGGGGCTCGGCGGCACGAGGACATAGACAGGGCCCTGGCCGGCACTGCGGGGTCTGCCACAGAGGTCTGCCTGCGGGGTCCGTGGCTTGAGATGGCACACCCCGTGGTTCGACTGCCTTCCCCTTAAGGGACAGGCCTGGATGAGCTGCGCCGCCTAACAATGGGGCGCAGCTTGGAGTCGGGTGCATGCCCGCCTGGGGGCAGATGTGTTCTGGTACCGCCCAGAGGTCCCGCCTCTGCACCACAGGGGGCTTCGCTGCCTCGGATGCTGCAGGTCTCAGCCTCCTCTTCTGTTGTAACTGCTAAATAAGTGGCCCTTTCTCCCATATCTGTTGTCTCGAGTGTTCACTGGACGATGCAAAAACAATCCTGATCGCCCAATTAAAGGGTGATCAGAGTTTGTTCAGCCTGGCCTGGAACACAAGAGTCTCCTCCCAGTTGGGGAGTGGAGGTGGGCTGGAACTGGCGGCTATGGGGGCCTTTTAAAGGGCACAATACCCAGCCCTCTTCCTCCTTTACACGTGGGTGCTGTGTGGACACCCACTCGCCCGCCCTAAAGGCAGTCTGTTTTACTGGTCGCCGTTTGGGGCCAGGTAGGAATTTTTTGCTGCCTACCAAGATTGGCCAAGGGTCAGGCAGTTTTTTCGCCTACCCCAGACTGTCCGGGGCCAGGGGTTGCTCCCCTTCAAGCTGCCATTGGTCACTTTATGAAGGCAGGTGGTGCAGGTTAGGAGGCATGAAATGGACTTCGGGCATGCACCTTCAGGTGGCATAGGCAGGGCAGAACCCAATTGCAGTCCTCAGGGGCTCGGCGGCACAAGGACATAGACGGGGCCCTGGCTGGGACCGCGGGGTCCGATGAGCTGCGCCGCCTAACAACGGGGCGTGGCTTGGAGTCGGGTGCATGCCCACCTGGGGCAGATGTGTTCTGGTACCACCCAGAGGTCCCGCCTCCGCACCACAGGGGGCTTCGCTGCCTCGGATGCTGCAGGTCTCAGCCTCCTGCATGGTTATTAACCATGATGACTACATTGAACCTCCAGATACAGGGGCAGTATGTTACTGAACCAGAAACAAATCCAGTGTTTGTGTTTGGGGGGGGGGGGTGAGTACTCTTAACTCCAGAGATAGAGATACTCCAGAGATAGATATCAACCAGGCAGATAGACCTGGGTTGCCAGCTGAACTTCAGCCTCTGAGGCTGAGGTTTGATGGGTGGGTAAACCTGAGCTCCTGCCTGGAAGTGGAGCCAGATTTAACTGATGGGTAAACCTGGGCTCCCATTCTGACTGCCTCTGGAGCCTTCTCTTTCAGGTGGGTAGACCTGGGCTCCCACCCAGATTTGAAGCCCAGATTAACCAATTTTGTTGTATAGGGGCATTTAATTTATGGGCCCCAGATGTCAAATGATCTAGCTGTGCCACGGACATCTACTACAAATTTACTAACCCCCACCAACAATATGAGACTAAGAATAACAAGATAATTTATGTGAAGCACTTTGAATATTTTAAAAATATTATATAAAAGTTAAATATTGTCATCCACATCATAGGATGAGTCATCACAAGTCACAATCCCTTACCAGTCGAATCTCTTCCCCATTTGTTGGAATTCACCTAAAGTGCTACAAAGAAATAATATATGATGTGATTCAGGGCTAAAGTACATGTTATGTTAATAATATGAGTCACTTTTTTGTGCTAAACAGCAACTGCTGGGGGAGGACAGGACAATTTGAGGTACATGAAGGTGCAACTTTTAAACCGTTACAACCACTCACTTGCTAGTTGACCTGGAAAGAAAGATCCTATTAGCACCACTGTACTGCAAATGATCAGATGTATAATTTATTTGTATACTGTTGGAGACCAATAGTCACAGGCTGCATACAAAAATTCACCTTCAGTCACTTTCTGAACTATCAACCGCAAAGTAATTTTTAAATCAAGTATGTTATGTAAGCACATTAGGAAGATATAGTGAAAATAGTAAGAGAAGGTTTTGCCAATAATTCCACCAAATTTAAAAAGAATGCATCACATCACTTTAAAAAAATCTGTATGTCCGTATCATCTCGTTTGACTACATGTAAAGTATTCAGAATATCAACTGGTCAGGACAGGCAAAGCACTCATTACTAAACCTCTGTAACCTTGCTGAAAATGATGAGAAGCATTTTCCCATTTAGTTTTTCAAAGGTACGCTGGGAAACCTCTCTTTTTAAAACAGCAATACTTAACTATCACGATCAGTTTCTAAGAAATATCTGTCACCACCTTGGTCACACTCCCCGTAAAGCAGGGGTCGGAAACCTTCTTCCACAAAGAAGCCAGATGCACACAAGGGGGTGTGCAAGTGAGGCAGGTCTGATGGTGCCCAGGCAATGTCCAGGGACCCACAATGGCCAACACTAGTCAAGACCTCCACACACCAGTCCCTGGTTACTGCCCAGCAATCCCACAACAGTATTGCTACCACAATGGTTCTGCCACCATTTCAAACAGCAGTGCCAGGAGGATCTGTTGGCTCTTCACCCACTCCCTTCCATGCACGTCCAGCCTAGCCTCCTCCTATTTGCGGGGAGGGTGAGATAGCCGAGCCAGAGAGGAAAGACCAGGATAGCCATTTCCCTCCTCTGATTACCTTCCCCCTGCCTGCAGGTCAGATGATTTCGGGTGGCAGCCTGATCTGGCTACCCCAACTTTAAAGGATCACACCCAATGTTTGGGGGTGCTCCTAGATTCAGGTTTGCATTGAAGGTGTACATAGACATGACATGTCCAAACTTCTGTCAGCTGAAGTGTACCAATTGTAATCTCACATGGACAGAGATAACCTGGTCCCTGTTTTCATGCTCTGTAAGCTCCAGATAAAATACAGCAATGCACTGTACATACGACTACCCTTGAAGATTATTCAGAAACAACTGTGAGATTAAACTGTGCTAGATTGTTAACTAGGATCAGGTGATGTGAACATAGCTTAGACAACTACAGAGGCTGTTAGCCTGTCTCCAGTTACAATTCAAAGTTGTCCTTTTAAGGTTAAAGTTAAAGCTTGGGGTCTGAAAGGCTGCTTTCACCAATGTGAGTCTGCCTGTACACCAAAGCCATCTCCAAATACCCTCCTCTGGATGAAGAGTGAACAGGGGTGCAACCAAGAACAACAACCCAGGTGCAACGCCAAGGGGGCGTAATTTTTTCCTCTGCCAGTTCCCCCTCCTTCTGACTTCCAGAGAAGGAGGCATCGCTGGCACAGGCCACTCCGCAATCTGGCTGCTGCCCCTGTTCCTTTCCATCAGGAAAAGGAATGGCGGCAGCAGCCAGACTGGAAAGCAGCCAGTGCCTCCTCATTCTCTGGATGAACCCAGAAGTGATGTCACAACATCACATGACAAAGTGACATCATGTGATGACATGACATTGTGACATCACTGCCCAAGGCGCTGGGGCCATTAGATATGTCTCTGGGTGAGGTAACTGGCAATTTGGGAGAGGGCCTTCTAGATGGTAGGGCTCTACCATGAAATATTTTCTTCAGGAAGGTTACCTTTGCACCTAACTTTGATGTAAGAGGAAGAGTATTTTATTTTGCCAGGCTTTTTCATTCCTTCCTGGATTGCTTAATGCTTTTTTTTTTTTAATCTACCGCTCTTTCTTGAATTGTTTTATTGCTTTTTTGAAAGGGACTTAATTGTTTTAACTGTAAGCTGTCCTCATGTTATTTTTTTATTGAAGTGCAGCATATGCATTCTTAAAACAAGTTTCTCCAACTTGAAAAATTATAGGAAGAAAGAATAGGAATAGTAACTGAAACAGAAGACAAAGTTTCTCGGAAAATTAATACTAGGATGTAGTATAATCCAATATTTCTGAAGCAGATAAAATTTGGACAGTGTAACAGTGGGAAAGTGTAAAAATATACAGGCAGTTGTGGGAGAACACAGAAGCCAGGCTATCTTTCTACCATAATATACAAAGCAGATGAGACACTGACAACTATGTCTCTCAGCCCTCTACTACCAGGTAAAATTTAAAAAAAAAAAAAAAGAGTACAGAAGCAAATCTGCATACACAATCAGCTGGATGAGAAAACTGCAGATTTTTTTTGGCACTGAACACTGCGTAACAAGACCTTGCAAAATAGCAGAAGAGTGACCAGCAGTGCAGTCATACACATGTTTACTTAGAAGTATTCAGTGGGCTTTGTCGTAGGCAAGTGTGAATAGATCTATGCCTATACACGCTTACTTGAGTGTAAGCCCCAACTGAACACAGTGGAACTTACTTCTGAGTAAGCATGTATTGAACTGCACAGTGAGGCACTTGTTCCTTATGGGACAAATGTCCATGTATTGGAATTACAGAAGATTTCCCCGGAGGAGATAGGGGATGGTATCAGCAGTGGCCTCTTAAGCAGACAGTATAGCATTAAGACCTTAGATGGTAGTGAGTGTGCTGCAGAGCTGCAGCCACTTGAAGGCAACAGGACCTTCAGGGATAAAAGCAGCAAATGAAGAAAGGAATGGTGTGGGTAGCACAAAAAGGAAGGTTGGAGAGGAAAGTGGTTGAGAGAAGACTGGCTGACTAAATGGACTGACAAAGGGACTAAGGATGCAATCCAGCCCATCATCATTGCCAAAGTGTTGTAGAGCACTTTCACGCCGACATAAGGGGAGATAGGTCGGTGTGCAGAAATGCACCAGCCTCCTTGTGCTGACGCGTGCCCTGGGCAGGGTGAGTTTGTGCCGGCTGAACTCAGCCAGCACAGGGAACTGGGGAATCTGAGGAGACAGGAAGGAGACATTTTAGGATGGGAGAGGGTGGGCGGTGGGTGTTCCTGGACGCAGATGGGAAGTGGGGCCAGGATCCGGCAGTGATGCTGAATCCTAGCCCCTTTCCTAGGCAGCCCGGGGCAGTCCTGGGCTGCTCAGATTTGCACCATTGATTTAGGTGGTGCAGATCCAAGTTGACCCATTGGGGCTTCTGCGGCTCTCCCCAGGATAAGGGGAAAAGTTTCTCCTTGCCTCAGGCTGAGTGTCAGACAGCCCAAAACTTGCTCTGGATACAGTGCAGGCCTGCTGGACTGTCTGTTCCAGTGCAAGATAAGATTGGGCTGCCCCAACTTACTGGCAAACTGACCAACAGAACAGAGACTGCTGAACACTGCTGGAGACTGGTGTGTGGCTGCCCAGCCCAGGAGCTGCTGACAGCTAAGGAACTGCAGTGGTTGGAGAAGCTGCTGACTGGATCAGGGAGGAAGGAGGACCTCTGCAACTCAAACAGAGAAGCCACCCTGATGCTTGGGTCTAACAGGACTTTCTGCAGAGCTACAGCCATTGTTGGAGACGGCTAATTAGTCTGCAGTGGACATAAGCCCTCAAAAGCATAGATTTGCAGTCCCTTACCTCAATGAGACAACTGTGACTAAAAGTAGGCCCATCTATTGCCTACAGAATCAATTTGCAGGAGAAGATTTGACAAACACGGACTGCAGTTCAACTTTGATTTAAAAGCCATCACACAAGGAAACAGTCTCCTTCAAAGTCAACATGACTGTGTCTTTCTCTAACCAGTCAACAGATAAAGGAAAATAAACTATCATAGGTGAAAAGAGTGAACTGAATTAACTGCATTAGAAACTCTATTAAATATTGTTTATCCAATCAAAGCTGCATGGAGCTTTCCTTAACAAGAAGAATCTCTGAGTTGTTCTCATTAAAGTTTTTCAAGAACAGGTAATATAACTAGAGATTATCAACACGATATTGCCAGTTTTATGACACTGCAGCCACATTGCTAATTAGAGTAAGGTTCTTGGTATTGACAACAGCATACAAGGAGTGGGTAGAATCCTACTTACAGCAAGGCACACTGAAAACAATAGAGGTCAACCAGAATCTGTTCTGATGCTTAATAACTGACAATCGCCTGCAAAAATGAAGGATCTTGGGCCTTAGGACAAAAAGGGTAATGAGCAATGGAAAATGGAAAAAATATATATATTATATCTGGTTTTAAAATGGAAAGAAATATATCTTGGAATGTCACCTTTCCACTGCTGAGAAACAATGCCTTCAGTAAATGAGAAAGGTCACTAACTGATGGCAAAGTAATGAGAATGTAACAAACCTATAAAAATTCACCCAAATAATCTTGCTAGTGTCATGTCATGCACAGTTTCTGATCCTTCTCCCAAACATCTCCTCCAGCAGATTATAATGCTGCAGCCCTACTCTGTTTGTTTTTTTATGGCAAGCCCCATCCATAACGGATTATGCTAGCAAACTGGGCTAGTGCTGGAAGTAAATGGTGAACCTAAATGGACCCTGATTGGAACTGCCAAGGGGTGGCAATGTTGCCTGCAGGTATGAAGACTGCTATTACAAATCCAAGCCTTGAAAATGTACTTGGCTTTCTGGCTTTCAATAAACACAATTCTGGCTTTCAATAAAAACAAATGGGCAGGACTGCTATTAAGCCACAGTTTCAAGGTCAAAACAAGCTGTATGATCATACAGTATATCAAAGCTGAAGCAGATTTGCTGATGCAACTAGAAAGTGCCCCTTAGTTAAAAGAAAATGTTCAACTTATATATTAGCTGTGTGATTAGGTGGAAACTAGGAGTGAATGAATTCCAATGGGAAGAGTCATATGCAAATACATAATACACCATGTAGTGCAAATGTTGTACTGTATATTGTATTTTGGGGGGAGAGAACCATCTTGCAAAAACAGGCTTGCACCAGTAACTTTATGACCAATACAGTTATATTAATTTCACATTAAGGAAACCAAAAACAGAGTAGGTCAAAGAAGCCCATGAGTCATTATTGCCATATATATGGAAGAAGAGATGAAAAGGAGCTAAAAAGGCTATAAATATGAACAGAAACTATTTAATAGAAAAATATAAAAGCCTACAAAGCATGCAATAATCCAAAACCATAAATATTCTCATGCTATTTTCATGACATACCAAAATGCTTATCTGTATGCACCCCTGAAAACATTCACAGCTTACATTGGTTTTTTCCTCAAAATAACCACCAACAAAACACCATTAGTCTCCATACACATCCCACTTTTTTCAAGTAGTTTTAGTGATACAGATGAACCTAACTCAGTCAAAATGTGTAATTTCCAGAGTCTTCTCTCCTTGATCCTAAGAAACCAACAGTGCAATCCTATCCAACTTTCCAGTACTGCTGCAGCCGCAATGCAGCATCGAGGTAAGGGAACAAATGTTCCTTTACCTTGAAGAGGCCTCCGTGACTGCCCCCTCAACTGCCAGGATGTAGCACACACCCTATTGGAATGGCTTCGTCAGTGCCAGAATGTTATGTAGGATTGGGTTGTAAATATAAACATTCAAAAATTCACGTACAAACATGAATTTTATTTGAGAAACCACACGGATATGATGCTCCCACAAGATAAAGCAAAAATATAGAATTATATTAATTACAAAGAAAAAATATGAAAATGGGAAAGAGAGTAGTGAAAGAACATTCAAAGACCTACTCCAAATAAACATTTTTATCACTAAAAGCATGCAAGATTTTTTATCCCATCTTATCTGTGCACAAGACAATTATGCAAGCAATTCAGGACAGGAAGAAATAAGAAAATACAAAATACAGATGTACTGTGGCTACATGCACACAAGTGGCTGCCTACACAAACGAATCACAGACTTCAGAGAGCACTGTTGTGCAATTCTGGACACAAGGAGTATATTATCAAAGATGTTATATTCAAATGGTAAAGTATGAGAAGACACCAGCTGAAAGCCATTTGAATTGTATAAACACCAACACAGAAAAATTCTTCTGTTCTACACTTGAAATATGATTATGGAATACATAAAGGCACCTCTCTGGGATGCTTCTTCCAGCTTCCTACACTCTCTACATGCATCTCTTCCAACTTTGTGACTTAACTTACTGAATGAACAAAATCCAACCACATATAAACTGAGGATATAGGATAAATCCTATCCAACTTTCCAGCATTGATGCAGCTGTGCCAAAGGTGGTGGTGGTGGGCATTCACAGAGGCCTCCTTAAGGTAAGGGAACATTTGTTCCCTTACTTCACGGTTGCACTGAGGCTGCAATGATGCTGGAAAGTTAGTTAGGACTGGGCTCTCAATATGATACAGGTACTCTGCAAGGCTCATCATGAAATACAGGCAACTTCAGGAAGGGAGATGTGAAGGTGAACTTTCTCTTCACCACAACTCGCAGAACTAGTTAAACAGATTTGGATCATGTAAATCGAAAGCACTGGCTATTCAGACCGTACAAGTTGAAAGAACCCAAGGACACGTTAGGGTTTTATTTACCAATGACTGCAGCTAAAATGAAAATAAATCTGAACAACCCTAGTACAAATAGCAAAAAAGGCAACAAATCTGTATTTAACCCATAGTACTGTTAATTAAAACAAATAAACAAAAACAGTATCTGTTCTTCCCCCTACCCTATCTTTTTGAAAGAGCTACACTAAAAGGAATAAAGAATATTGCATTTTCCGTATTCACACAAAAGGATTGACGTATTCCTTTCAAAACAAGAACAAAATATAAACACATGGCTCCCTTGAATTCCACATACTTCAATGCTTAGATTTTCATCAAACTGACCAATCAATCCACTGAACTGATTCTTTTGTCATTAAATCCTTGAATTTAAATAAATCTTCTTGTTCCCATATATCTGTGTCACACTTCCCCCAACCCTAATGCGGATGAATGTAACTTAGTAAGAGAGCGCATGCTGAAAATCTCAGGATCAATTGCTAGCATCTCGAGGTAATGCTGGAAAAGATTCCTGCCTGAACCGCCACCACTCAGTGAACATTATGCCAAGCTTAGAAGGACCAACCATCTGATTTGGTATAAATCAGCTTCCAACGTTCATCTGCTTTGTATTATTTGATAATCCAACACTGAGAACTTCCATGCAATCCACTCAGAGCCATAAGCATATGTGAAAGGAAGTTTCCACATACGCATTCCTAATTGAATCAGGAACTACATGAGCACATTGGCATGTGGAGGACTTCGCTGTCCTACAGCCCTTTTTAAAAAGCTGAAATTCCACCAATAAGGTGCTTGCGAAGGAGGGGGTGGAGCCAGTTCTGTGTATTTCACTGTACCTGATACATGTCTGTCAAGTTTGATTTCAGCTTTTTAAAAAGAGCTCTATGTGCACTTGGTTGTACAGGACCCAGTACCATTATGAACAATGGCATGGAGCAATTTTCAGGGGTAAAATCCTACTTTTAAAAAATGGTACCAATCCAGCTAGACATTTTTTAACCAATAATGAAAACATGCATTACATTTCAGAAAACTTAATGTAAAGTTGGAGCCAATGTAAAGGTGGAGTCTCTCTATTCGCAAACTTTTATTAGCAAATCTGACTCTACGTGGGTCCCCAGGACCTGTGTGGAGCCAGACTTGGCCCCACCTGAGCCCTCTGCATGCTCTGGAGGCTCTTCTGAGGGCCCCTCCAGAGCCCTCTGCAGGTGACTGAAGCTGTACTCTAGTTGCCTCCAGTGAAGTGGCCTTCACTGGAGGCCAGTGAAAGGCCTTTTAGGGGTCTTTCCAAGACTGAAAGCAGGAGGCTGGAGCAGAGGCTTTCAGAGGCCTTTCTGAGGCAGCATGCAGCCTTAACAGGCCTCAGAAAGGCCTCTGGAGGTCCTAGAAGGGCACTTCCAGTTTTTGCCTGAAAACCAGAAGTGCTTTTCTAGGGCCTTTGGAGGCCATTTTGAGGCCCGTGGATGCTGTGCACGGCATCCACGGGCCTCAGAACAGCTCTGGACATGACTGGAGCAGGGCTCCGATCGTGTCTGGAGCTTGGTGGAGCCCGAATTTCATGCAACTTGCATGAGAAATTTGGTACTTCTGTGGGTTCCAGGAATGGAACCCTCGCAAATAAAGAGGCTCCACCTGTAACTCAAAGGCACACAACCAGAGTTTTTAAGACAGTAACCAACCTGTAACAAATTAAAGGCTAATTTAGCAAATACATATTAATGGGGCATAATCCTTGGGAAAATCTCAACAGAGCAACACATAGTTCTGATCCTAATCCTCACTACTGGTGCACATGTAAGTACGTCTTCACATTTAGTTGAGTTGGTATCCCCAAGAACTATCAAGATACTTCAGGATATTTGTTTTCTTTAAAGCACATACAATATTACCAATCTAACAGGCAAAAAGGTGCAGCAGTGGTATTTATAAATATTTAAATGGAGACTGACTTTTACTATTTCTTCTTTATGAAGTTCAACTTCAACAGGTTCACATCCAATACATAAAAGTGCTGTCACAACGAGTTGAACTTAAAGGATCTCATCCTTCAAGAACATTTTTAAAGCCTTGGCTATTATGCTTGTACCAGTTCAAAAGAAAGGAATAAAGAATGGGTAAAAGCAGGGGTGTCAAACTCGTTTCTTACCGAGGGCCGAATGGCATTCATGATGCCTGCTGAGGGCCGGAAGTGATGTCATTAGGCAGGAAGTGATGTCATTAAACAACTCATAACCAAAAATAAGCACTTTTTCTAACTACAAATGACAGAAGAGAAAACATGCAAAACTTTATCATATTTCAAGATATGGGAGAGACCAATTTTCACGGGGGTTGCCCCATTAGGAGTAATACCACAGCACTGCTCAGCAGCTGAGAGCCTGAGGACCAGATAAAAAGCTTCTGCGGGCCGCATCCGGCCCCCAGGCCTTATGTTTGACACCCCTGGGTTAAAGCCTTCAGTTCATACAGTTAAATCAAAGGAAATCCCCAACTGTTCTTGAATGGCTACAAATGATAAGTAGTTTATCACGTAATCATTGTATTTCAGACTATAGACATCTGAAATGCATTTCACACTAATCACTGCATTTCAGACTATAACCATCTAGATGCCTGCAAGCACTTTAAGTAAAATGAAACGGCGACAACCAGTGGATCACTGAACATTTAGAACAGGGGTGTCCAAAGTTTTTGGCAGGAGGGCCACATCATCTCTCTGACACTGTTGGGGGCCGGGGAAAAAAAAGAATTAATTTACATTTAAAATTTGAATAAATGTACATAAATGAATATATTAAAGATGAAGTTATATTAATGAATGAAGGTCTTGCAATAGCTCAAGGCCTATAAAAGGCCTTGCACAAATCAAGGCTGGCCTTTCCTTCCTTTGCTGCTGCTACTGCATCACAGACGTGAAACAGCAAGCAGTGGAAGGAGCCTTCATCCCACAGCTCACGTAAGAGGTCAAACAGTTGCACGCTGAGAGCAGTTGTGTTGGGCCAGTGTGGGCTCCAACAAATCTCCGGAGGGCCAGAGTCTCATTGGAGACTGTGGGCTCCCTAAGGGCCGCATTGAGAGACCTCGAGGGCCACAAGTGGCCCCAGGGCCGGGGTTTGGGCACCCCTGATTTAGAATATGCTTTCAACCCAATTCACAGGTTTTCATGTGAACCAATACACGAAGAACCACACACATTCACCCCTATAGACTGAGATATGTAGAAGATAAGATACATTTAAAAGCAGGGCCTAAGCAAGAAGTTTCAAGGACTCAGATGTGAATAAACTGATCGGTCAGATATTATCAATTGACTGCCTGTGATTTTACCATGGTAAAATATAGTCAAATATTCCCAGACACTCAAGTTACAGCTTTTCATTTTCAGTTCATCATGGTGTCAGAAACAAATATAAATACTGTTAATAATAAGTAACCCTTGATTCCCAGGCCTGTGGGGGTAAGCATGTCTCTGTCCACCCTAATAAATCTTATACCCAGCTTCTCCTATTGTCAACTGAGGCAACAGGAGTTTGGAAGGAAGCATGAAGCAAACCCATATAAGCAGCTGTCAGATATGACACAAGTTTAAATTGCAAGATAGCGAGAGTTTTGTGCCCTGACTAGACTGTCAGTTAGCTACAGTATCATGATTATTTACCAGAACTAGAGGATGCAAAGCCATAGAATACTGTTAATAATAATAATTAATACTGTTAATAATAGAAATTATCAGGGCATGCTATTAATGTGTATGTGTGTGATGTGCCATACAACTCCACTCCTTAAACAGGGTGGAGGCTGGCATCATTTGGCACTTGGCAGGATTTGTGTGTAGGTCACTCACCGGCAGGTAGAGCCCAAATCTCTGCCCCTGAGCCCAATGACTTTCTTTCCTCTGTGGCCATCATCATCCTACCTTGTCAGACTGAAGCACCAGATTCCAGTGTCTAGACCAGACATTTTCAACCACTGTGCCGTGGAATGGTCCCCAGGTGTGCTGTGGGAATTTGGGAGAGGGCCATTTATCAATAGGACCATTAGGGAACGTGAGCCCCCATTGACAGCACAGTGTGCCTTGTCAATTGTCAAAAAGCTGATGGTGTGCCTTGACCATTTTAGTGCCTTGCCAGTGTGCCATGAGCTGAAAAAGGTTGAAAATCACTGGTCTAGACAGGCATGAGAGCAATTTCTTAACCAAGGGAGGAATTTGCACTCTGCACATCTCCAGGACCATTATGCTGTTATGAGATCTTTTCTTTTTTCCAAACAGAGGAAGAAGAGAAGGAATTCTGTGCATCTTCAGAGGTCCTCAGCCTTTGATGTCAGAATGTTTGTGAACAAAGAGTGGCACAGGTCATAACTGTATAGGAATCAGGACTACCACGGAGCCAAATGCGTTTAAGAGGCCTCCATGTGATCTGTTGTGGGGGTTTTTTAAAAGAGGGGCTGGAGTCTCCCAGAACAGTAGTTCTCACCCATTTAGCACCAGGACCCACTTTTTAGTATGAGAATCTGTCAGGACCCACCAGAAGTCATGTCATCAAGCACGAAATTTTTTAACAATCCTAGACTGCAATCCTACCCACACTTATCCAGGAGTAAGTCCCATTGACTATCATTGTTAAAAGAATATACACAGAAGCTTGTTAAAAGTACAGGCCTGTAACATTTCAGTCACATCCCATGGTAGCATCAAGTTTATTAAAAATAAAATACTGAAATGAATGGGGACCCATCTGAAATTGGCTCGCGACCCACCTAGTGGGTCCCAATCCACAGTTTGAGAAACACTGTTTAGAAGCCTGTTCCTAACGCTGTTCCTTGTTATACTTTATTTACTTGGCATTATATGACCAAGTTGGTAGTAGTGGCACTGTATTTTTACTAATGCTTTGCAAAGGTAATATGGGGCTTGCCTTTAATGCAACTCTATATCCAGGAGATCTACAAATGGCAAAAAAAAAGTAAGTAGGTGTTTTTATGTTTCCTTGTTCTTGTTTATAACACATCTTGTTCTTGTGAATGTGCCCATATGTAATCAGATCTATATTTAACTATGCCAAAAGTAGCAGCAATTTTCACACACCATTTTCCAGTATGCGTGTATTATACAAAAAATTTGAGTATTACCAGAAATCTTGCTTACAAAATGGAAAGCAAAAACAAATATGTGATAGGCATTCCAATGATCTGTTTGAGAGTGATTCCAGTTTCTGTTTTTTGTAACTAATCCCTGAGGAGATGATGGCTGTCATACTATCTGTATTACAAAATGAAGCCTTTAATCATTTCCAGCTCATTCACATCAAATCTTACATTCTTAAAAAAAGAAAAGAAAAAAAGAACAGCAGCTGAAAGCGTTAAGCATCCTGCTCAAAAGGGCTGACCAGAGTAGCTCAAAAGAGTAGCTGCCAGGGAAATGAAAGGGTGCAGATAAAGATCACTGAGAGATCATTTTCTTTTTCCAATTGCTTCTGCAGATGCAACATATAATTCAGTGCTATAGATGAAACATCACTAGCTTGCCAAGGAGACAAGTAGAAGTACCAGCTATGTACTGAGTGGGATGTATAGTTTTATTTAAGCGAACTGGGATGAGTCAAAAGCAAACTGATGGATAAGAAGATAACTAGTAGTGTTCCTGGTCCAAGAATAAGAAGGGAAGGAAGGCAACCGGAGATGATCACAGATTGCAGTTAGTTTGGAAGAAGCATAGAGAAGATTCTGTTAATTTAGCAGAAGAAAACAAAAGTGTAAGGCAAATTATAAATATATTTCCTTCCTCATAAACAATGCAGCATGGCCATATACCAGCATCTCTCAAAGATGTTAAGATAGGATGATGGGATACTATTCTGTTGTCCATTCAAAAGGACAGGCATTAAGTGAAAATAGAAAGTACACTGGAATAAACATTGCTTCTTACCCCCAATTGCTACTGTAAATTAAATGCCTTTTAATTCTGTGTCTTTGCATTAACTATACAATTCCAGGAAGAAAAAACATCAAGAAGTTAGCTTTAAAAAAAATAAAGGGAAAAGTTTACCAAAGCCTGAGATACCATTCCGTGCTTCTGTCAGCATGTAGAAAGAAGACAGCATTTCTCAAACTGTGAGCTGGGATCCGTTAGGTGGGTCCCCATTCATTTCAATGTGTATTTTATTTTTAATATATTTACTTGATGCTACCATATGTAACTGTATCTGGGGATATGTTACAGATCTGTGCTTGTAACAATGATAGTCAATGGGGCTTACTTACTCCCAGGTAAGTGTGGATAGGATTGCAGCCTTTAGGATGTTTGGGGAATTTTTTTTAAACTGCTTATGGGGTTAGGAGGATTCTTCTTTATCTTAAATAAACTTTTAATAACAACAACTAGGTATTTATATACCGCCTTTCTGGTCATCGGATTACTCCTCTGACTTTATTCAAGGCGGTTTACATAGGCAGGCATTTCTAAATCCCTCAAGGCGATTTTTACAATCATAGAGGTTCTCTCTTTCAAGAACCAACAACATTTCAGAATGGATCTTCCTGGTTTGGTTGCACTTCTGACCTCCAGTTCTCCCACACAGGCTGACAAGCAGCTCCATCTCTCACATGGAGGGCAGCCAAGATGCTTCTTGCTCACAGTAAGAGCAGGTGGAATCACTCAGCTTGGCTTGTCAGCTGCTTCAAGGTCTCGCCATTCTCAGCCATTCAGGGAGCAGCCGGTGTCCTCGAACTGGCAACCTTCTTCTGATGTTATCTTCAGGTTAATGGAGGCTCTACCCTCTAGACCAGACCTCCTGCCCAGATCTTCCTGTTTTAAACTTATATATATTGTAAACTTTTAATTTACTTACTTAATTTGATTTTGTATGGTGTTAAACACTTTCCTGCTTGATGATGTCATGTCTAGATATGACATCACTTCCAGATTAATAATATCGCTTATGGTGCATTTCAACAGACTGTCATTCTAAAAAGTGGACCCCAGTGCTAAAACATTTGAAAACCACTGAGATAAGGGATATGAATCTTCTCTGTGAAGAACAACCAACAGAAATTTACAGACTCACAGCCCAATCCTATTCTTGCCCCCAACCATTCCCTTACCTGCAGATAAGCCTCTCCAGGAAGGAGGTGCAAGAGGGTCTACTCAAACCTGTGCTAGCAAAATTGCTGGCATAGGTCTATGTGGACCCACACCGGCAGGATTAGGTTTGGTAGGGAAGTTCTGATTCAGGACCACCACTGCTGCCAAACATGCTCCCTTTCCAGACCCAATTCACCTATCCCCTGCACCTGTTTCATTCAGCCCTCCTCTGCCACCTTACCTCAGTCAGCGACTTCTTCTGGCTCTCTGGAGTGCATGCGAAGACTCTGGCCTTCCTGCTGATGCTCCAGTAGCACATAAGCTCCCATAATGTTTTTTATGGCTGGTGCCGACTGCTTTACTGCAGTCAGTGCCAGAGGAACACATGTCCAGCTGCCACCCAGTCCCATTAGGATTGGGCCATCAAAATGACATGCTTTCACCTTCTTGATAAAATCAGTGAGGATCACTGATCCTTCCTGATTAGAGGTAAAAGCAAATACCCTTATTTGCTCAAAACAAACAGTAACATAGAAGTTCAGCTAACAAAAACACTAAAAAGACATTTAAGTGACATTCAAATAAACTCACATTAAAATTACTGGAATTAATTTTAAAGGTCTACCTCTGTCAAGAACACACACACACTTCATTGCCAAACTACCACCTTCTCCACAGAGTACATCAAAGTTTCATTTTTCTTAATGCAGTCAAATGATAATTACTATGTTTACCTATGTTTAAATCTACTGCAGTAATAAAGAAAAAAATTCTAGCCTGATGAATTTCCGTTATGCTCATTCAGTTTCATACAGATAGGGAATGCTACCAGGGATCAGACAGGCTAAGATAGGTTCTTCCTCACAGAGAAGGTTTCACCAATCTCCACGATGAGTAAGCAATATAACAGAGAGACAACCCCACTCCCCAAAGCATTCTGAAACACAAAATGGGGAGAAATAAATTACAATGCTTCATAAAAGTATAACTCAAGAGTCAAGAAACTGCCCTACAAATCTTTTCCAGAAGGGCACTTTCCTCAAAATACATGGAATTGCTTCAACAAACAAAGAATTAAGATGGGAAAGGCAACCATAAATTATCTGCTAAAATTTATCTGCTGAAATTTGGAAAGAGCAATCAACGTGGATCTCTGATCATTTAGTAGGAGAGAAAAGTCTTATCTGAGACACACAAATTTAAGGAGCATCATCCTAGGGCACTATGTTCTCAACCAATGTGACTAGCTATGAAGACTTCATCCTTAGCTGAGAAGCACAGAAATAGACAAGCAACCGTTGTTCTTGTGAAGCATCTTAATAAGGTGTATGTATAAATTCACAGTGGGAAAATGCATTGCATTCCTGCTCTTTAGATTTGATAGATGCAAGAACACGAGTTTCTGAGCCCAACAGAAACTTTGACTAAAAAATAAAGAAGCTCATAGAAGAAGGCAAGAGCAGGAAGAGGCCTCTGAAATTACTCAGTGAAAGAATGGGAAGAACTTATTATTAAGAATATTTATATACTTTTTAACAAAAAGTATTTTAAAGAAATGAGAAAAAGGATTCGCTATCCCACAATCACAATCTTACAAACTCCAAAAATATAATGAAACAGTAATCACCACCACAAGGGAGAGACAAGTAAGCTGCCACTGGAAAAGATGCTATGCTAAATGCCTGGATTCGCAGTTGCTCCTGGATTCCCAGGTGGCAGCTGTGGCTGGGGGGCTTTTCCCCAGCTTCGGCTGGTGTGCCATCTTTGGCCTTACTTGGACTGTGCGGACCTAGTCATGGTGATCCACACCTCAAACTCTCAGGGAGTTTTAGAAGTCACATGACTGTTCACACAGGTGTTGTCAGTGCAAACCAACATGTTTTGCCTGATCAAATCTGGGAGCACAGGGCTTGAGAGCTCAGTGGACTGCCTGAAACGCCAGAAAGTTGATACTACATATCACTTCCAACCTGGACCATATATAGAAAAAGTCTTTTGGTAGTGTGCTCACCATCCAGCCAGGTTGGCATCCTTAGTCACCATTACTCTGAATACTGCATGAATGTCCTCTGACTAGCCCATCAGGTCAAGTTTGTAAACCTAGGAATTGAGATCCATAGAGACCTGATTCTAAAACAGCACACTCTCTGATAAGCAGAACGGAGCTCTTCACCTCATGTACCAGGCAACCAGTTACTGGATAGGATTTGATAGGATCAACTAATACCCTAGTTCATAGATGGAAGATCAGAACAGAAGGTCATAAAAAGAAGGGTAATTATCCCCTACCATCCAAAGATGGGCAACCACTGCCACCAAGACTTTTATTAAGCCCTTGAGAAGCAGGGTCAGACAAATGGCAGAGCACAGTATTGATACCACTTGCCCCATTACAGAAACTAAAAAATAGTGGATGCCAGGTCAAATGAGTACATGTAGGACTCAACAGGTTTAGTGACAACAGATAATCTTGCCAGTTCAAACTTTCCACAATGGAGCAAAAGATCTGTTTGAAATGTCTTATTCCTTCTCATGAGTTCCAAAACCATTCTGCTGTCTCCTAGTTTCTTTATGATGGTGACAAAATACCCAAGGAGTATCTTCAGATGTCACGTGCAGTGGCATACCTAGCCCATCTGTCACCTGGGGCAAACTAACATTTTGGCACCCCATGATTTAATTAATTAAATTAAATTTATTATTATTGCTGTATTATAGAAGATAGCAATGTAAAAATGGTAGAAGAAATAACTTTAGCTTACAAAAACTTGTGCCACATTACTGTGTTAGGGCACAATCCTAAGCAAGTCTACTCAGAAGTAAGTCCTATTGTGTTCAATTGGTCCTACTCCCAGGCAAGTGAGGTTAGGATTACAGCCTTAGGGCCCAATCCTATCCAACTTTCCAGCACCAGTGCAGCTGCAGAGCAGTCCCAAATGTTCCCATACCTTGAGGAGGCCTCTGTGTCTGCCTCCCCACCACAGAATGAAGTGCATGCCCCACTGGCATAGCTGCACTGGCACTGGAAAACTGGATAGGATTGGGCCCCAAGTTGTCACAGGGTTGTGAATATTTTACAATCTTGGCACATCTCCCACACATACAGTTCTGTCTTAAGTAGCATTATGAACTCCGAAAATATCTGATCAAACGCATTCTCTCAGAGACAACTGCATCCTAAAGTGTTCTGGATCTTTAAAATGCAGTGTAAGAAGTTGTCCATAAATCATAATCCTGAGCACATTTATTTGGAAACACCTCTGTTACCCCCAAAATGGGGATGAAGGTGTTATAATTATACACTAGAAACAAAAAAACAGCTGCTAGCAGTCTGAGGCTGCAATCCTAACCACACTTACCTGAGAGTAAGCCCCATTGAACAAAATATGACACACACATACACCCCAACATGCAGATGCCACCTCTGTTCCCCCCAGGCAAGATGGAGGACACTAAGAGCAGGCTGGGCTCCTTCCTTTCCAAGAGGAGGGAAGCGCTGCGCTGTCTGTACTTACTCTTCCCTCCCAGTTTGAAGCCTGCCAGGAGCTCGCCCTGTGCTGATGTGATGCAGCACCTCCTCCGCTGCCCAGCCAGCCTGCTCTCCCACCTCACACTGCCTCACCCACCTCATTCACAGCCACAGAAAAGCAGCAAGTAGGGAGGCAGCAGGTGCAGCTGAGCTGAGCAGCTACAGCCACCTCTCTCCCCCAGATGCCTCAGGATGCCCCTGGGAGCTAGCCAAGCCTCCCTAAGGAGGCCCCACAAACAGAATGAATACCTCAGCTCTATGTAGTTACCTGGGAGTAAGACCCATTGACCACAATGGGACTTACTTCTGAGTAGACAGAAATTGGCTGAGGGGGTAGGGTTGCAGAAGCAGGTCAGCTGCTCGGCTGATACTCAGCCAGTGGAGAGTCCTGAGTGCCTGCGGAACAATCCCTCATTCTGTACAGCCTCCCTCCCTCCCTCATGTCACACAACCAGCACTTCTTCCCCTCCTGTCTCTCCATGTGCAACCTCGCCCCAAGGACTATGTTTCCCAGCATGCCCCTCACCCTGGGCATCCTGGTCAAGGCTGGAGGAGAGGAGAAGAGTGCAGGGCATGCCTAGAGGGCCTGCAAGCATTCAGCATTTCGCTGCTTTTCCAGCAGAGATCATGAGCGCCCCTTCTCCTTTAAGAAAAGGACAAAAGGGCAGGGAGGGGGGAGGCTGGTAGAGCTGCCCCAGAGGGTCTGATGCCCCAGAGCATCTGCCCCGTTTGCCCCGCCCTAGGTCTGTCAGTGGTCATGTGCTCTATAGCTTGCATCTCTAGAAAGTGCAGAATTCCTCTGGAGACCCTTGGTGTGATTTTCCAGATTGCTAGAACACAGGTAGAACGAATCACAGGGACTACAGCAAAACCCTAGGGAGTAGGGGTTTCCCCAACACCCGAAGGACCTAATGGTCTGAAGCAGTCTCTCTTCAGATGTCTACCAACACTGAAAGTTTTTCTCCTATTGGCAGGTAAAACTGGGCAGAAGACACCAGAGGCTTGTCCCAAAATGCTACAGACTCACCAAACCATCTTTGAGCTTCATGGAAACCTAATATTTAGGCTTAGAATCTCTCCTGCAATGGAAGGGGTATGGTGGATGAGAGTAGCAAAAGGAATGTCTTGAGCAGGAAGATTTCCTTTCTTCTTGTAGACCTCCAGGAGTACGTTTTTTCTGTTTAAATTTGGTTTTTACCAACATGGAATTAAGAGAACTACCAAACAAACAACTTCTCGTCAGTGAAGGAGAAACCTGTTATACTGACGTTAAAATGGATGTCCACTCCCCTGGCAGAGTCACATATTGCATTCAACCCCTGCACTAGAAGGTAAGGATCATGGCATCTAGCAATGTCTCCACAGGAAGACAGCAGTAAAGGAAATTCTTTTGAGGCTCTCCTTGTCTGGTCTGGCAGTATCAAGCATAGCGACCGCACACATAAAGACTACTCAGGAAAAGAACAACTAGCTATAAAAAGCCCAAAGTTGCTGTGAAAGAGTAAAAGGCTATGCAGTCTGCAGGCATTTCAGCAAAGAACAGAAAGGACCACCTTTGAAGAGAGAACTGCCATAGGAACATTTACCTTTGCAATCTTCAAATTTCCCATGATGTCCTCTGGAAGTGCATAACAAATCTTAATGATGGAGAGATTTAGATGTGGAGGGGATCAAACCACTCTTTCTTGACAGTAGTCTCAAAGGATGCTGGAAAAGGAATAAATGGTCCCACTGTTGAGGCTGTAGGGAAAGCCAGTTCTATCCCTGTGGGCTTAGGGAATGTTGAACTCAAGAAGGCAGGATCTTCTGAAGCAAGACCTCCTAAGTGCAGGTTGTAAATGGCCTTAGCAATCTATGAACTTGTTCTGGTGGGAAGATACTATCAGGAGGCTTCCTACAGGAGAAGTCACTCTCCTCTTCCTCAGACTACCATCCTGTTTGAAAACAAGTATCCTATATGGGGGATCAAACAGGATCTTACATAAGAGTGTGGGGAGTCCCTGTCAGGAACTGGAGAGGTGGACTGTATTTCTGCTTTTCTTCAGAGATGAGACCTGCTAGAGCGCCTCAGAAAGTTCAGTTCTTCTTAGGGATTTTGGCAAAATTCTCCAAGTTCATGTTCAGAACCAAATGTAGGGTTTCAAAACAGCAGATAGAAGGTGTTCTCCTTTGCCTGAAAATTATTCTCCACTCAGAGAATTTGCCTGATTTTGCTCCCCCCAGTCCCCAAACATGCTCTCTCTCTCTCTCTCTCTCTCATGTGCATGCATACGCACACTTTCACACTCCTCCAACGGCAGGAGATAACAAGCCCTAAGTGGCATTATGCCTTTTCCTTTACTGCTGATGTGCACAGGGGGGATAGAGGAGGCAACCTCAAAAAAATCCACTCCCCTGTGCCCTGTGTTGTGATGCTTGCCTTGCCACTTTTTATAACAGTGCCTGAAAAATCCTCTTCCCTTCACATTCTTACTCATTGCCCCTGGGATCTGAGAGGAAAGGGTGAGTGTATGTGTGAAGACTGGCAGGATGGTCAGTGTCTGACATTTTCAAAGCTTTGAACAGAAAATTATCCAATTTGGGGGGGGGGGCGGTGTTAGAAATTCTGAATAATTTCTAAGTAATCCAAGGCGCATTTGCCTGTATCTAGTTTCTAGTTTCAAGGGACAAAGTCATCAACCTCCCCGCAGCTCAGAACACCTCCCAGATGGGACCAGAAGCTACTTCTGGCTGCATCCAGGAGGTCCTTTAAAGCCCTCCAGACATGGCTTGGCATCCATGGATATTCAAATCCGCAGACGTCAAGTCAGCAGATAAGGAGGGCCCACTTATTTAACTAAAATATTATTGATACCAACTGAGGTGTTCTAAAGTAAAACTAAGCTTTTGACATCTTTTGAAGTCATACTGGTATAAAATAGGTCTAGTGATGATGATGATTTTGACAGTCTAGCAAAGGGGATATAGGGACACATTGGGCACTCCACTGGGGTTCTGTAATCATGAAAAGATTAAGAACCCCTGCTTTAGATCATGGAACACTATAGTAACTGGGGAAAAGGGAAGAAAGGAGATCTTCAATATTTTTGTGAGACCTATGTTAGCCCTAATTAGGATTCATAGTCTTTCATGTAATTAATACAAAAGTATTAATAATTGTCAAGCAATTTTCATGTAATGTTAATATCAAGTTATATGATGGAAATTAAAGGAAGAGAAAGTATACTTGTACAGCTTTTTACAGTCGGACTGGGCATGCAGTCCAACAACTCAAACCAATTTAATTATCTGAACTTGTTGCTAAATGGAAACTTTTTCATAACATAACATAACACATTTCAGAAATGTGAAAGGCCTTTCCTCAGAGTGGAGAAAGCTTAGTTAAAGAATTGCCTTGCACAGAGAGGTTATAGTGATGGAAGAAGGAAGCACTAAGGGGTGGGAGAAGGGCTGGAGGAGGGGCAGCTACTGGGGTGGGCGAATCAGGCCCAGGAGGTTGCAGAATAAGCTGTTCCTGCACTCTATATCCTATCTCCCTTCCATGGTCTGATCTGGTGACACAGGGTATTGTGGACTTGCACCAGTGATTTCGCTGGTGAAAGCCCAAGTTGTCCCACTGCAGCTGCTGGGGCTTACCCTGAACAAGGAGACAAATGTTGAAATTCTCCTGAAGGATGTAGCAGAAGCCATGCTACGCAACTACAATAGTGAAAGAGAATTTATGTAGAATTCGGTTTCTTGATAAGTAATATTTTAGGGCAGTGTTTCTCAAACTTTGAGGGAGCTTTACTCCCTCAGTAAGTTCTTGCGGGGGAGGGGCAAGGGCAGCAACATGATCCCCAGAATCGCGTCGATAAGGGGGCCAAGGGGGAGTGCTTTCCACTTACTTTGATGGATGCCAGTTCTATTCTTTGTTTTTGTTTTGGGAAAGCAGTTGATTAAAACTCACAACTGGGTTATTGGACGAAATATGCTGTAGCTATGAAATGTTACAGCAGGGACCAGTTTCACTGTTAATTTAAAAAGCTAGAATTAATTAGGTAGTGTAAATGAAGAATTTAATAAGCGCAGTTTACAACTAGAAGTTCTGCTTTTATTAAACATCTCTGCAAAATGAAGCCAAATATCTTAGATCTCCCTTGTCTTCCGTTTCTTCCAGCCTCATTCATTCAGAAGCTTGAATGTAACTCCTCTCCCCAACTCTGCTTCATTACAAACCTGGTCTCACAATTAAAATTTGCCTAGGTTACAACCACTATAAATCACTAGCATTTTTCTGTCTGCTCTTGGAAGCTACCAAACGAAATTGGAGTTTACAATTTTGGTTTGAAGCCCAAATTAAAGGCTGTCTCAAAAACTGTCATTCCTACTCAACTTGATATGATATCCTACCAAATTAGCATTTTTTTCCAGTAAAAAAAAAAAGATTGTTTAAACTGGTATCATGCCAAAGGAATATGCAACATTATGAATCAGTTTCTAAAAGGTCTACCTAGTTTAAAAAAAAAAAAAAAAGCCAGCATGAAAACTCTGAACAACATTATTGATTTCAGCGGAGGCTGGAACAATACTTTAAATCTCAATGTGCTAGCACCACATTTTTAGGTGCCATACTCAGGTAGCAAGGCAGCACCTGGGAACTACGTAGCCCTGCAATAACTGCTGAAATACTTATCTGAAGTATCAAAACTGCGTAACCCTCTTTCAACAGATTTTGTAACTAACACAAATTATGTCTGAATTTTTTGTCAAATTATTTTGAATGATAAGCATTATTAAAATCCAAGTGTTTCCTCTGAAGCATGAGAAATACTGAGACTTTTGCTATGCCAGTCTAGGGGTGTCAAACTTGTTTCATACAGAGGGCTGAAGTTAGCATTCATGGTGCCTGCTGAGGGCCAGAAATGACATCATTAAGCAGAAACTGACATCATTAAGTAATGATGAGTGGAAAGAAGTACTTTGTTCTCATATACCTGCAAATGATAGTAGAGAAAATGTGCAAATCTTGTTCATATTTTCAAAATATGAGAGCTCAATTATCACACTGGGAGAGCCCAATTATAAAGGGGACTGGATAAACTGTTTCTGGGGGCCACGTTCAGCCCATGGACCTTATGTTTGACACCCTTGTGCTAGTCAATTCTCAACTCTAAGCTATAAATATTAACAATTTCATAAAATACAATTGAGTCAGCCACAATATAATCTTATTTCTCAGGTGAATGTATATAATCATTCTGACGTTAATATACAAGTAGCTTGTTCTGACAAAGCAAGAAGTCATATAAATGCTTCCAATACCTGTCATTATGTATCTTCCACACCTATTAATATACTGCTCAAATATATCATATAAACCAGTACTACACCAGTCACGACTTATGAAGAAGTTGATCCAGTTTTCATTAGCATGGAGGAAACAAGCTACAGATTATAGGAAACTGGCGGTCCAATCCTAAGGGCCGTTTACGCCACCAGAACAAACAGTCTAGTAATGTAAAAAGCTTTACGGATATCACAAATAAGCCACCACCGCAAGTGGCCAGGTCCACGTGACAACTGAGAGCAAAGTCCACTGTGGCCATTAATTTTGGCCCGGATTGGAAGAGAGGTGGGAAGGGGGTGGAACCAAGTGGGGGGTGGGCGCATCAGGAGGAGGGTGAATCAGGTTTGGGAAGAGTGCAGATTCAGTGGTAGTAGCGCCTGCCAAACCCCAACCCCCTTCCTGGACTTGATCCACCTTCACGGGGCAACACAGACTCGTGGACAGAGCTGGTGCAAGCTTGAGTTGACCCTTAGCGGCTTCTGGGTCTTCTGGGGCAGGGGAACAAATGTCCTCTTACCCCAAGGATGCCTTCACATGCCTGCAGGATATAGCAGAAGCCACACTGTTGCAGCTGCATTGCTACGTGGAGAGTTACATAAGAATGGGTTGCCCATCATGTATATACTGTATGCTGTTATGCCTCAGTCTCTAGACAACACAGATAATTGTTTTGGGGTACAGGGAACCTCCAAGGATCCCTGCAAACAGAGCCCAAGTCACCTTGGGGTTCAGCACAATTAGAAGAGATGCCTTACTCTGGAGGTTACACTAGGGATTCAGATTTCTCAGCAAACCAGAATTCAGTTCCATGACTTCACCTACTGTTCAGGTGAATCTGAAAACTAGCTTGCGACCAAGTGCATGATTCTGCTCCATTAAATTCCTAACTGTCACAGGAATGCAACAGACATACTTTGCTATTTAGATAGTCAATTAAGCTCAGATGCCTGATAAAGTGTTTCTTGATGGCTCTTCCAGATCCTGAAGAGTTGGCCTCAACATACTATTTGTAATGGTCATATTCCTAGAAACTTTTATCCATTACCTTATATCCACAAACTGGTGTCAAATAACTCCATCTCCAGTCAAGTCTCATTCAAGCCTTGCTTGGGTTCCTGCAAGTTCTCAACTGGTACATGACATTCACAAGTCAAACAGGACCAATACCCCAAATTTTTATGATGGCTCACTAATAAGTAAACCAGTGCTATGTAAGAGACTTGGCATGTTTCATACTTATTCTATCATCGGGTGCATTACCTACGATGTCTCAGTTCCTCCACAGAGAAACAGTAAATTGGGCCATGCAACTGTCCTGCACAAAAGGAAAGATGGTAATATTTCAACCAATAGCTGTATCTCATCTGTTTGCCTCTGAATTGCTCTCTGACAAAATGACTCTAGCATTTTTACCAAGATGTTGAACAGACCAGATGTTTTATCACCTGCACACATGCATCTTTCTCTTGAATACAGCACACGGTGAGGAGGAGCTTCTGTATTAAAATATAATTTAAAGCTTTCAATTCTAATATTCTGATCTTAGCAAGAAGGTGAATTAATGTACAATATTCACAAAATATGCCCCAACTACACAGTTCACATTCTACACAACTTACTGGTTTTCCACATTTATGCTGCTAGTCAACCCATCCCTCTTCAATCATTCCCAACTACCTATCAAAGGTTCTTCAGTCTTCAAGCAGCAGTTCACAACATTCTATTTCAAGTTCTGTTTATGTTTTCCCTCCAACCATATTTTCTTCCTCCCCCTAGTACAGCAAAGTCCATTCTGAAGGATTCCTTTAGGAGTCCAAAAAAATGGGCTGATGCTGCGAGGGTCTGTGAAACGAAGGAAGTGGAGGGTGTTTAAGCCATGGTGCGTGCATGGCAATTCTGACACAATTCTTGATTTCAGCCAATACTGACTATTAAATTGTTACCCATACTTTGATTACTTTCCATCTACCTTGGCCCTCTTCACTCAATTCAAAATGCCTTTCAGTTTTTGTAGCTGTGACCAGATTATCACTCAGCCCAAGTCGTTACATTTACTTGGTTTCTGCTTTAGGAATGCTTTATACATTCCTCATGTATAAAAGCTCTCCCACTTTCAACTATACTCCCTCCTTCATCTAGCTGTTCTTGAATTCTTCTTCTCACCCTTCATCTGTTATAGACTACCACAGTTAATATGGCAACAGACCACATTCAGTAACACCAAACAGGGCAACCTTTTCGACCTGTGTAGTCGAACCTGTGTAGGGCAAACTGTGTAGTCTAGGAAGAGGGTGATCATCATAAGAAATGTATAGTTAAGAACCCACAATTATGAACTAAAGTGAATCACTACAAGATGATAAATACACATCAGGCAAAATGGATAAGGAATGATTTAGGAGAAAAGAATGCATACCCTGATTCTATTAAAAGAAACACTAAAATAATGCTATATTTGAAAATGAGGTGAAATAATAAGATCAGAGCTCACTGTGTGACATATCACAACTCAGTTGCTGTTTGCAAAAGGGCAAGTCCTTTCTGCAAAGATTTAGAAACACAGAAACCTCAAGAGAGCCCCTGCTTCTAGTATGTGAGGCAAAAATTCACAAGCTGGCCTATAGGTTTTTTTGCTCCAAATTAGCATCTACTCAGTGTTTGACATTTCACTGTATACACGGTGACTGCCTACTTCCTTACCTGGATGATGTGCCTTCATCCAGGACTACAGTAATTCTGAACACAACTGCAATACAAGCAGCAACCTTCCACTCTCTCTTCTAGCACTTGCACATACACGTGTATGTGTGATGTGGTCTATTTCAGAACATTCTCACACACCTGACATCACTGGTTTTTGCATAATGGGAGGATAATGCAGAAACCTGAACGCCAAAGTGCTGTATTAACGGGGACCGTAAAGTGTTATATAAAAGCCCATACTAAGTAATTCCAATACCAAGAAATAAGAAAATCAATGAAGCACTTTACCTGTAATTTTGTCTCTCACAAGCTTGCAAGACTCTATTTCACCAATGCTCCCAAAAAGGCTCCTGAACTCTTCTTGGGTCATGTTCTGGGGTAAGTAGTTGACTATGAGGTTGGTTTTGCTGTCATCCGTAGCAGCCCCTGTCTGCATAGGAGAAGGGCAGTTCCTACTGTTGCTGGCAGGTCCATTGGTTGTATTGGATGTCGGGCCATTTGACACCTGAGGCTCCATAGTGCTGATTATCTAAACAGAATGCAAAAAGGGGAAAAAATACCACATTAAATCTCAGAAATAGTTGCCATTTTTTTTTTTTTACAAAAAGGTACTTACAAACGAACACGTAGGTAGCATTCATGGCCAATTTAAGACAGTTTAACAAAATAAAACCCAGCTTGATTCTTCTGCTATTGTTGCAAAGTAGGTCATGCTAGTCTTTGGCAGAGAGCACATATTAAGATGCAGAGGCAAATAAAACCTCCCCTCTTTTTTCTGTCTTTCTCTCTCTTTATTAAAGCAAAACTAATTTCTCTTTTCATGATGCAATCATTTCCATAAACTGATATTTATGCCATACAAATTTAATTATGATCTTAGGTATAATAACTGTGATTAAAAATAGTATTCTATTTAAGTAGAAGAGTTCCATATAGAGGTAGAAACTGAAAAGGTAAAAATACATTAGCTATTTAATTACAGTAACACCCAGTGCTGTGACAGATTTATGTAGGCCATTCAAGCTATAGAAAGCTGTGACTGTGATCAGCTTGAAGCAATAACCTCTTAGTCTTACCAAATACACTGCTTGCTTACAACACTGAAAGGCCTCTACTCTTCAGTTACATATGTTACCAAGGGCTTCTTTAACTCTTTACAAAATAAAGCTCTGAAGTACTAAGCAATGCTGTACAAGCATTCCCACTTTTACTGAAAGTGGATGACTTTTTTTTTTAATGAACTATAAAAGAGGCAGTAGAAACTTAATGAAGCCATTTCTGCTCATGTACATATATGAAAGCTTGAAAATCATACAGAATCATAAAGAACTCTTCACATAACACATAAAGTATGGCCTATAAAACTTTGCATCTTGTGTGCCTTGTTCTCCAGGACCAATAGCTAACTACAGTAAGCATTAAATATTTTTGCATTGTTTTTACCTGTGTTTTTAAAATACTGTATATGTTTATTTAAAGAAAGGAGTCTTTTTCATTGCACTATTACAAACTGTTCAAAACTGATGACTTTCAAAATCTGATGCCTTAGCTATCACCAAGGTATGAACGATGAAGTCACTATACTTGCTTCTCTATTGCTCCTCTCAGCTGTAGGTAAAACTAGATGCCCACGTGCCACAGCAGTCAGGGAGCAACAGTGGCCAAAGGAGTTGGCATAGCAGTTGTAAACTTGTGCACATTTGCAGAACCTTACAGAAATTAGAGAGACATATATTATCTTTTGGAAAAAGAGCTACAACCCTATCTGATCCATAAGACACATGCACACTTCATCACGCTCCTATTGCACATGTCACAGTATCACAGGGATTCCTGAAACAAAGTGCTGCTCATGTCAATTAACAGTGCTAATCTTAAAGTCATCATCCAAGTTACAAGAGGAGAAACTTCAAGATATGAAGTTGAGTATGACTTCAATGCTTTAAGGAATGCACACCCTAAAAACAAAAACAAATCAAGCAATTTCTAATACTGATGATACCACAATTTGCATAAAAGAAAATTAGCTGAGTTTTAACAATACAAAGTACAATGCAGGAAGCATACACAATACCGAGATGCAAACTCTGTCCCTCCTGTTCTTTTGATGACACAAATCACTCCTTTGTAAGAATCACATCTTACACGATATTTATTCATATACAAGTGAATGAATAATGGTGCACCTAGTATGTATGCTGTCTATATGAAACTCATTGAGCAGTGCAATCCAATAACTATCTACATAGAACTAAGTGTAAATGGATACACTTACTTTACAGATAAGTGTAAATGGAATTGCGGCTTAAGTGTTGGCTGGGAATACAGCTGTTGGGAAGAACATGAAACTCTACTGCAGTACCCTT
The DNA here is from genome assembly GCF_035046505.1 of Tiliqua scincoides. Taxonomy (NCBI): domain Eukaryota; kingdom Metazoa; phylum Chordata; class Lepidosauria; order Squamata; family Scincidae; genus Tiliqua; species Tiliqua scincoides. The sequence continues at coordinate 158,278,676 of NC_089824.1, forward strand.
TTGATGCAATAAAATAACAAAGAAGAAAATGACATCATACTATGATTTTTCAAGGCAATGTATCTTATTCTCAGTGATGGCCCAAGTGGGTCTGCTGCCCACTGGCACCCAATTTGCTGCTGCCACATTTGCTAGGGTGTGCATGCTTCTGTATGCACATCTTAACTCCAAAAATCCCCTACCTCAGGGCTTTTCAAACTGGGGCATCGTGATGCCCCAGCCCGAGTGCCCTGCCCTCTGCCCCCCTGAAGGGGCGGGGGCAGGGAGGAGGCAGCAACGCAATCCCCAGGATTATGTTGCTCCTGCAAAACCGGAAATGGAGCGCAATTGCTCCCCTTTCACTTCTTAAGCTTCGGGGAGTACTGCAGTCTGTCGCACAGGGCTCCCGGAGGCTGCAGGAGGCTCTGGTAAGTATAGCCAAGCCCTTGCAGCCCCCTGAGTGGAGTGATCCTAGGGATCACGTTGCTGCCTTCCCCCCGCCCCCGCCAGTACTTAGAGTGGCACAAACTCTCCCTGAGAATTTGAAAACTGCTGCCCTACCTTTTCATCATACTCTGTCTGTTGCGCAGTTCTTTCCTGAAAACAGGCCATGCAGTCCTGTTTTACTTAAAGGGACCATACAAAGAAGGATCAAGGTGAGGGGCAGTGAAGTGCTTCATCCTTGAAGAAAGTTTAAAGGTACATGGTTCCCCTAAACTTAGCATGAAGAAGGAGATTTAGATAAAAATATAGCAAACATATACATATTCAAAGAGTAGTTTTGAGAAACTATTTGCAAAGAACAATTAAATGCTCAGTTTATCAAGTATGTTTGGTACAGTTTTGAAACGGCATATTCAGTGACATCATGAATAAAACTAAAATATGCCTATGTAGCCCCTTTCAAAGAACAAGTACCACCTAAGTATTTAGAGAAGCCCATTAAATACTCTCTCTTGCTCTTGTTACATTAGTAAACATTGAATATCAGCATCGGTCAGAATATTGCCTTTTTCAGAACCTCCTCCTAAAATATGTGTTTAAGAGGATATTATACGAAAGATTCAGAAAAAGGTTACAGTAATCCAAACTTCTGCTAAACCAACATTCTCTCCCCCTAATTTCCAGGCCCCTGCCCCAAATTTTATGCTCCTTGAAATCTTACTCGTAAATCTGTTCTTGTATTTTGGAGTCAGTTCCACTGAACGTAATTCTTTCATCTACACTATGTTCATGCAACTGCACCAAGCAGTTTTAAAATTAAAATATTGATTCATGCTGTATACTGATGCAGTAATTTAAGAAGCAAAAATTCCATTTGCTATAAGTAAAACAAATAGTCAAGCCAGACAAACAAAATGTGCACTCTGATTAGGGCTGCCACTTTTTGACCTGAAGAGACTATCAGTAGCTTTAAGAGCCACCTCTGCAGAACATCAAGCTGCGTATCAACACTTCTGCATTCCCCCAAAGGTGGACATTAGAAAAAGGGGTATGCATGCAAAGCAGACCAGTTTGCCTCATACAAGCATTGCACATACAAGCACTGCAGAGGACTCTAGATTGTTCTCACTTGGATCATTCTTCCTAAACAATACTCATGGATGGAATGGAATGATGGACTGATGGAATGACAGGGAATGCATGGCAAGATGTTCTACAGAGATAGTTCCGCGCAAAAACAATATCCTCCCTCCAGCACCATGAAGTAGCAATGCTAAGACCCTGCTGCAGATGGCAGCTTCAGAAATGAAGTCAATTTACAGAGGGAAGACCATGCAAAGGATAGAGGTCATCTGTCCCCCTCCCTGCGGGCTCAATCAAGGTTGTGTCCTCCTCTCACGGTTGCTTGCTGCTTAATAAGAGGCAATTCTGCTTTTAAACATACCCCTAACTGTGTGTTTAGCCAAACATGTAGCTTGATCCATACACAGAACTCTTGAATGTGAAGTGAAGTAACTCTTACAGTAGCTTGTTACTGGTCATCAAGTTTTATTTCTTCTACAGATGCCTACAAGTCTTCCCAATAAAATTACTCAAGTGCTGAATTACGTTGCTTGTGGAACAGTGCCGCGTTGCCGCAATCTGCCAATCTTCCATTTTCCCCAGATTTGAACCGGAATGCTAGGCTTACTTAGTTTTTTCCTCTCAGTTCCGTACAGTTTCCTGATGCATATGAGCAAATATGTGCACTGATTAAAACCATGTAAAAAGAACCTTGGTGCAGCTGCATCAAGATTTTTTTGTGCCATTTTAATCAATCCGCACATGTTCTCATGCACACCAGAAACCTCAAGAAAGTGAATGTTTCCTGTAGTTTTCCATTTAAGCCTAAGTAGATGCCAATTCCAAACTTTTATTTTTAAAATTATTCAAGATAAACTCAGAAGGTACACAGAGCACTTGGCGGTGGAGCCAATCCACTGAACAGTAACAAAATATAAATGAATCCATTGAATAGCAATGGAAAACACTGAAAAGCAATCCATTGAAAAGCAAACAATAGATATTTACTCATTTCTTCCATTTCACATCATTCTACCTCTCATTGCTTCATAAAAATTTACATTCAAGACATATTTTTAGTAAAATTTATTAACATAATTTTAAAAACACTTATTAAAAAGGACAATCAATATAGAGATATTTTTCATAAATATCTTGCAGAAAGAATGTACACGTGATATTGGAACAAACAACATATAAAAAGGAAAATAATACTTTAATCTCAATGCTGTTTTCTGTATCATACACCAAGTGCAAATTTAGAGCACAATCCTATCCTGCGCTGGAACAGGCAAGCCAAAAGGCATATGCTATATCCAGCGTAGGATAGGAGCCCAAAGCGGCTCAGCCAGAGGCAAGGGAAAACCTTTTCCCTTACCTCCAGGTAAGCCACCCTGGTGTTCTGGGTCTCCTCACACTTGTGCCACCTCCTGAGGTGGCGTAAGTCCAAGGAGAGCAAAGCGGCTTGCTCCTGAGGTTGGGATCTGGGATCTCCCCGCCCAACTGCTCCTGGGGCTGCCCACCGCCTGCCCTCCCACCACCGCAGAACGCCTCCTCCAGCCTCCTCCCTGCTCAACCCAGAGCCTTGCGTCAGCCCAGCTCAGCTGACACAAGGCTCGGTGCCTCTGTCATCGTGGAGGCTTATGTCAGCCTCCGCAGGCCAGCACACCTTCACACACCAGCCTCGCCAACTCACGAGAAGGCGCAAACGTGCCTTACACAATCTGTTCCTTGTTCCAGTTGCATATGAGAGGTTTTCAGAGCCTCAGAGAGGCCTCCAAAGCTCTAAATGGTCACATTCAGAGCTCAGGTGGGCTCAGAAAACTGCGGATTTCATTATTAATGGTTTTCAATATCTGTGGGGGGTCGGAAATGGAGTACCCACAGATAGTTCTTTCTGAATAACATACATGCCATGCAAACACAGGAATATACTGTTGATAATAAAATGATTACCTCTGATGGCCAATGAATCTAGTATTTCCAGAACTTTCATGGAGCTCTGCTATCAGACGTTCCCTCAGTTATTAGAGGAGTCATTCACACAATGATCTATTGAGTGAGTTTTTGGTTGCTGAGGGAACTTCCAATGGTGGAGCACTCCAGAAAAGTTCTAAGTTCTAACCTCTGTTTCAGTGGTACTCAAACTTTTCTGGCCAGTGGCTCCCTTGACCCCCATGGCTGTTGGCCATGACTCCCCATCATGTTCCTGAGGGCTGGAAGTGACATCATTAAACAGGAAGAGGCCAGATATATTAGCTATATTAATATTAATTATATTAATCATATCATTAATTAAATGCAGATCTTAAAAATATATTATTAATATACAGCAATATACATGCTTTATAAATGATCAGCTGCTGATCACCGTTGGAGACAGGATGCTGGAGTAGGTAGATTTTATCTGGTCCAGGAGGACTCATTTTTTTAACTTTGTAAGCATACCAATAGAATTGTTTTATCAAATGAGCTTTGTGAACAACCAGTCTGACCAACATTACACACACACACACACACACACACACACACACACACACACACACACACACACACACACCCCTGTGGACCCCAATCCAACTAGTCATTTCTCCCATTCTCCTTGGATAGGATTGAACCCTTTATTAATTTAATGAAATTAAATTTTTCCAGCAGCTGGTGGGGAAAACAAAAATAGACCATGAAAATATATCAGAGCTGATAAGGGTTTGGTTAGGAAGCTGATTTGTCTCCTATACTAGGAGATGCACAGCTCAAGCATGTCTACTCAGAAGTTAGTCCCATTAGAGTCAATGGGGCTTACTCCCAGGAAAGTGTGGATAAGATTGGGCTGGCAATCACTTCATCAATGGCTGATAAGTATTCCCTTCAAATAGCAAGATTCATCACTTTAAAAATACAGCCTCTCCTCTTCAGTCAAACAAGATTAATAAATCACTTTAAAAACAGTACCCTTTTTCTGCTCCTGGCCAAGTAAAGTGTGTGCTTGTCTCTCCCCTCCCCCTTTGCCAACTGCATGGAAACAACTTTAAGGGGAGGAGGAGGAAAGCGGGAAAGTTTGGAGATTGAAAGGGGGGAGTGGAAGAGGAAGTGGGTTGAAAAGAGAGATTTCACTTTGATGAGAAGCGATCCCAGGCTGGGAACTAGGAACCAACCAGACAAGGATCAAGGAGAGCTTTGCAAACAACATGCAGCGAACACAGAAGGCAGCAGCCTCGGAGTGGAGGGAGAAGAGGGCGGGGCGGCAGCAGCCACTCTTGCAGCTGAGCAACTGTTTCTTCTGCTTTAAAAAAACCGCAGACGACAGGCAGAAGACGGACTAGTATTCTGCCCAGGGGTGTGACTGTATTGCTGCGAGAGGACATCCCGCGCCTCCCCTTTGAGTTCCTGGCGCCACCCTAAAGAGCCGCGCCTCACAGTTTGAATAACACTGCTCTGTCTGTATGGATGTGCATGTATGTTTATGCTGTGCATGCATCAGCTCCAAAATTTGTTATAAATTCTTCAAGTGAAACTGGAGGGCAGATGGAGTAAAACATAAGGGTAGAGCCAACAGCGTATTTAAAAAAAAGATTCTTTTAGCACCTTATTTTATTAAATGAGTTATTGCCAAAATGTCCTATGTATTTAAGGGTCTCTATTTGCTCAGTACTCAAAAGAAACATAATAACGCTAATCAATGCGAATATCAATAGAAGAAATTGTAGTCAAGGTTATAGAAAATGAATAAAAATAGAAGTGTTGATTTTATGACAGACTTAAGTTTTCTCGGTGCCTTGAGAATGCTTTACTTCCTGTGAAGATAGTGGAAATACTTAGCATTTTTGAAAAAAAAAAATCAAATTTTTAACCAGTATAAGTATATTCTACCTATCCATGCCAAAAGTTGCATACCTGATACAGTATCACACACAAACATTTTTAAAGCTAACAGAAGCATTTCTGCTTTAAAATTAATACGTTGGCATTTGGCACTAGAGCAGCAGTTTTCAACCGCTGTAATGTGACACACTGGTGTGCCGCGAGGTTGCCTCAGGTGTGCCATAGGATCAGAGGAGGCAGGCAGCAGCTGCGTGCCCACGTGCGGGAGAAGTAGCTATTTTGAGCCTCCCGCGGCAGGCAGCACAAGCAAGGGAGCAGCCAGGGAAGGGGCTGGTCACACACAGCAGCTGAAGCGTCTGCTTGGAGCTTGCTCCTGCTACTGAGCACAACTCAGGCTGCAACCTGATCCTCACTTTCCTGGGAGTAAGCCCCGCTGGCTACTATGGGGCTTACTTCTGAGTAGACTTGCATAGGGTTGGGCACAAAGGAGGTTGTTGCCTGTCTGCATGCTGGTTAGCCAACAAGGGAAGCCCGGAGGAGCCAGGAGGCAAGAGCTTCGGAGTGAGTGAGAAGAGGGAGCCAGAGGCAGGCAAGCAGGTACATAGCGAGCGAGTCTGCTGAGGCCCCCAACCTAAGGTTTCAGGGTCCCTGAAAGTCCCACTTTCCTTGCCAGTTTGCCTGCAACTCCCCAAAGCGACCCATCCTGCACTTTGGGGCTTTTAGAGGAAGGGCGCTGGGCCACAATCCTATCTACACTTCCCTGGGAGTAACTGACTATAATGGGGCTTACTTCTGAGCAGGCATGCATAGGATTGGGCTTTTGGTTGCACTCTTTTTTCTCAAATACACAAGCAGGCAATTGGCACTTCTCTCTCCTCTTCTCCCCCACCCCACCCCCTTCCCCAGGAATATTCCCCCCCATCTCACAATCACAGTTAGCAACTCTGTTACTGTCCCTCTCCTCACTTGTCAGCACCTTCCAAAGATACAGAATCACTGCCTCACATTCTCTCTCTCTCTCTCTCTCTCTCTCCCCCACCCCCAGTTTAATCCTGCACTTGTTTCAATCATTTCCCCTCACTGCCCCTCACCCACTATGTGATCAACCTGCCCTGTCTTTGCCAACACTTTCTGGTACTTCTGATAAGAATTTGAACATAGGATTTTTCCTCCTTTTCAGAAACCACATATACTTCCCTCTCCTTGCTTCTTGTCAATTTTTTTTGTCATGTAATGATTTAGTTATATTAATTTTATTAATTCAAGATTAACTGTAATGTAGTAATTTAATGTAAAAAACTGGTAGTGTGCCTTGACAATTTTAGTGCCTTGTCAGTGTGCTGCAAGCTGAAAAAGGTTGAAAAATGACTGCACTAGAGTATATCTTTTGAATTAACTCAAAGTATCTCATGCTCGAGATAATGCATTCAGGGCCAAATCCTAACGAACTTCCAGCACTGGCATAGTGGTGCCAATGGGATGTTTGCTGCATCCAGCAGTTTGGTGGCACTCATGGAGGCCTCCTCAAAGTAAGGGAATGTTTGTTCCCTTACCTCGGAGCTGCAGTGCCCTTATGTCAGTGCTGGAAAGTGGGTTAAGATTGCACACTCATTTTCATAATTAGTGTGACTCTGCAAAAGATACAATTGTAACAGTCAAAAATATTTGTCATCAATTTTTCCCTGCTATTACAATGAATACACTATATCTAGCTACTACTCATATGAAAAACTAACAAAATATTTCTTGCATACAATTTAAAAGAGCCTTACCAATGGATGCATAAAACAATAGTCCAAGAAATGTAAATATGCATATTTTACATTAATTTATTCAATATTCTCAAATAATATATCAGCATTGAACCAGACACTGAATCAAGCATAAATATTTTAAATGTTGATGCACATGAATATGATATAAAAATGTCACAAACCCTAATCCTATCCTCCCTAACAGCACCTGGTACAGCAGAGCCAAAATGGCTACTGCTGCATCCAGCAAGCACAGGGAGGTCACCGGAGGTCTCCTCAGGGGAAGGGAACTTTCATCACCTATGCGGGTCATAGGACCCAGTTGCCCTCTCCCCTCCCATGCAAGTCCCTTCCCCTGTTCTGCTCCCCTTCACATGAACGCCTCCCCTGACCCGAAAAGCTGCACTGACGCCCAGCAGTGCTACTTACCGTCACTAGCTCCTGTGCGGCATCCTCCTGGCACTGAGACCCAGTGCTGACAGGTGCTGGCTCAGCGCTGGCGCTCCCTCCTTGCCAGGTGCCACGAACATGCTTTATGGCACGTTTGCGACACACAGAACTGGCAGGACGCATGCAATAGCCCATAGGATGGGCCCTTAGATATGTACATGAAACTATTCCCTTTCCACAGGTTAAGTATACTTGAATATGCTGCAATGGGACCCCCAAAATTATTAAAGCAAGTCTAAATAGCTGCCAAGAAATTCTGAAGCAACTAAACTGAACTAAAAAATATGCTAGTAAAATAGAATCATATGCAAGTTGAAAGGAAAGATTCTGAAACTTTAAAATACATGTAGATGTTGCAAGCGATTCATTATGGTTAGATAAGTGATCAAAGTAAATTATAACTCATGAAAAATTCATCAAGTATAATCTCATATTATTTAGAATGTTAATTAATGAACAAACTTAGAAGAACATTCCTTCATAAACGGAAGACTGACAAATAATGCAGAACTCTTCTATTGAAAAGAGCTCTTATTATCACTGCAACTTGTTTGCTTTTGCATGTCACAACAAACTGTCACAGAAGTGTCCCATTGCAAACTCCAAAAAAAAAAAGACTTGAAGAAACATTATTTAAGAAGTATAATTTATAACAACATGTTTGGACAGACTATAACTGCCAAATGATGGATGTGCGGAAGCCATGACTTGGGACATGCTGAATGACTTGCAGATTAGGATACTTAAGGTCAATCCTATCCAATTTTTCAGCACAGGTGCACTTGTAATGCAGCCTAGAGGTAAGGGAACAAATGTACCCATACCTCGAGGAGGCCTCTGTGACTGCCTCTCCACCACAGGATACAGTGCATGCCCCACTGGCACAGATGCACTGGAAAATTGGATAGAATTGGGCCCTTAAGGCTGCGTATAGTGTGCAGTAGACACACTTTCCTGGGAATAAGCCCTATGGAGTACAATGGGACTTATTTCTAAACAGAAATGTATAGGATTGCGCTGTCATACTACGTATAGACTCATCTCATTATACAAGCAGACAATTTCTTAATTATCTGTATTCCCATATATTACATTTAATCTATGTCAGATTAGATTATTGGATTTCCTTTCCATATTTTCTAATATTTCTAACAACCCCTAATTAATTTGGGCAATATTCTCAGTAGTTCATGCTTCTAGTTCCATCACAATCTCAGGTAAAAACTAACTGTAAATCCTGGGGTGCCCTGGATGAATCTTATTTATCATTCATATTTTTATACCGCCCTTCCTCCAAGGAGCTCAGGTTTCCTTCCCTCTTTTATCCTCACAAATAACCTGTGAGGTAATGAGGCTGAGTGACAGTGACTGGCTTAAAATCACCCATAAAGCTTCCTGGGTCAATGGGGATTTGAACATGGATCATCCATGTTTAACTCCAGAACCACTACAACATCCTGGCTCACCATTGGGCATGGACATGTTTTTCTTATACATTTGTGTAATACAAGTGCCAAAATAAAGTTTAGCAGTACTATACAGAGATATTTCTTCAGATTTCAGAAAAATACATTATCCCACTTTTATGCTAAGAGTTATACATTTTGACTACTTCCCGAGATGCCTCATTTATTGTTGATTTACAGCCCAATCCTGAGCTGCCTTTGCCCAGGCTCGGCAGCCCTGTGGAGGGCTGCCGCCGGATCCTGCTCCTCCCGTGCTACCGTGGGAGGCACCTCGGAAGAAGGGAACATTTGTCCCCTTCCCCCGAGTAAGGGAAGCAGCCCTGCAATGGGGCTATTCTCTTTAGCGCTAAAGTAAAGGCACTCGTGTAGGGCGCAGCCCTCCACGGGTGCCTTGGATCCTGCGGAGATTAGCTCCGAGGATGCACCTCTCCCCCAACACGCCTCCCACTTCCTGGAACGCCTCCCCCACGCCCCTGGCCACACCCCTGCCTCCTGTTCCGCAGCCCTGTGGTCTGGGAGATCACCGCGCACTAGCCCAGCTCTGGCCGGCACTGGGTTAGCTCCGGCAGGAGCCCGGCGGTGAGCCCGCAAACGTGCCTTAAGGCACATTTGCAACTATGGTCCACAGCACGGAGCCATGCCGTGGACCACAGGATCGGGCTCTTAACCAATGCTAGTTCACAGAAAGGATGATACTACACTTAGCCAGAAGGCTGAGAAGCAAGTGGACTCAACAGCTACCTTTTCGTGGGAGATTAAGGGAGATTTGTTAAGGGTAGAGTTAAATAGCAACAATGATGCTGTAATTGGAGTACCTGCGGATTATGTGGATTTTTGTAGTATCTCGTACATCATTATGCCAGTAAAGGTATAGGTATACCTCAAGGTCAAGAAACAGAAAAGATGGATGAAAACCAGGTCTACTCTACTAAATCTTTTGGAGACAGGAAAACTCTCCTCTCACACTAGCCAAAGGATCACAAAATGAGTACTTAAATAAAGACAATACACACAAATCAATGCAAATAAATGATGGCAGGAAGTAAATGTCTTCTATTTTAATTCCAATCTACTCCACACCTGCTGAATTCAGGTAACTCCCTTATTTACAAGGTGAATCCAAAACTTTAAAGAACACTCCAGTCAAAGTTCAGGAGTCTTACATTCATTGATTTCAATGGGGGAATTAGGCACACTCTTAAATCTCTTCCACTGAAATCAATGGGACTTAAAAGTGATTATCTAGATCAGGGGTCTCCAAACTTTTTGGCCAGAGGGCTGCATCAAATATCTGGCATGGTGTTGAGGGCTGGAAAAAGAATTTAAATATAAAATCTAAATAAATAAATTAGAGATGGGACTTAGATGAGTGAATGAATAAATGGGCTCATTCATTCAACCTCTCTGGCCCTCAGAACATCCTCCAGACACAACCAGAGCACAGCTGGTCATATTCAGTTGAGTGGGCCAGAGGCTTTCAGGGGACAAGAGCCTGGCTTTTGTGGGCCAGATAGAGGCTTACTGTGGGCCGCATCTGGCCCCCGGGCCGGGGTTTGGAGACCCCTGATCTAGATTGTACCATAGTGTCTTTCTTCTGGTTGCTGAAACAAGGACATCTGCAAGAGGGATCTGAAGGCCTTAGGAGTGGACCTCAACAAGTGGGAAACCCTGGCCTCTGAGCGGCCCGCTTGGAGGCAGGCTGTGCAGCATGGCCTTTCCCAGTTTGAAGAGACACTTGGCCAACAGTCTGAGGCTAAGAGGCAAAGAAGGAAGGCCCATAGCCAGGGAGACAGACCAGGGACAGACTGCACTTGCTCCCAGTGTGGAAGGGATTGTCACTCCCGAATTTCCTTTTCAGCCACACTAGACGCTGTTCCAGAACCACCTTTCAGAGCGCAATACCATAGTCTTTCGAGATTGAAGGTTGCCAACTAATGATGCTGAAACAGAGTGATATCAGATAAGAAGAAAAAAATCCTGACTGGAACAGAAAAAGCTGCTTTGTGAGGCGATGCAAGCACATTTTCTACTCAATAACACAACTGTCAGGTTTCAGTGTCAATTACTATTTTTTATTAAAGCTTCTGTACTGCTCAACTATACTTGCTATTATTTACTTAATAAATACATCTGGAACACAAAATAAAATGAGAAAACTAAGTTTCAGAGCAGCTTTGCCTCCAGTCAAATCCAATATCCCAGAAATAAATCCTTTAACCCTCTGCATTTTGACATAAGAACCTGCAAAATATATGTACAAGAGCATCTTTGCTTTCCCAAAGAATTACACTTAAAAACAGAGTTCCTTAAGTGTTAAAATACCCCTTATGTATGAGTTTTTAGATCTTAAGAGTAGCAAAACCTTAGAGGTCTACTGTTTAATCAGGGATTCAGTCCATAATAAAAGAACATTAAAAATGGGCACAAGCATGTCTATCTATTACTAAATACCATAACTGCAGATCAAATTCAAAGAATAACTTAAATACATAGCAGGAAAGAAGATATTAAAGTTATTTGTCACATAAAACATAAGAAGAGCAACACTGGATCAGGCCAAAGGCCCATCTAGTCCAGCTTCCTGTATCCCAGTGACCACCAGATGCCTCAGGGAGCATACAAGACTTGCATCCTAAGGTAGCCTATTCCTGAGGTAGGAGCCTGCACATTGAGGTAGCCTACTTCTAAAATCAGGAGGTTGCACATACCCATAATGGCTTGTAATCTGTGATGGACTTTTTCTCCAGAAATTTGTCCAATCCCCTTTGAAAGGTATGTTATTAAAGTTAGTCGTTACTTGGAGAACAGTTTCAAAAAAAGAGAAGCGAATGCTTATGGAGTGTGGCCACAAATAACATCCTCCTAGCAGTCTTAGGGCAGAGCTTGATGTGACACTGGGAGATCTGATCTCCAATTTTTTTTAACAGTTTAAAAGCAGTTGGGGGGTGAGAGGAATCTGATAGCATTGGGGGAAGAGAAACTGAGGTATGCTGATGTTTGCTCTGCAGGGGGAAAACCTGTTATGACTAACTAGGCTACTGAAGACAGAACCTGTCTAAAGTAAGTCAAGACTAGGTGACATGCTCAATGCCAGGAGTTATTCTGGGCAGTGGTATAGCTAAGGGAGTGCAGGGGGTAGCAGTTCCACCGGGCATCAGGCTTGAGGGGGGCAACAAGCAGAGCTTGACACTAGTGACCAAAATTGTGAGAATCTTGGTATGTAAGAATAATACCATCATGTTATATAACACTGGAAAGGTAATTTAATGCAGAGTGCAATGAAGCAAACTGCATTGGAATATCTGTATTCTATCAAAAGTTACAGCCAATTAGCCAGAAAATGAATACACAATTGCCTTATCCAACTCATTGTGCACTATTAGTAATGTACAAAAACTGTTTTGTTTTTTTTCCTCAGATGTGAAAAATTGAAGCTGGTAAGCTCTTCTGAACTTCATGATAGTCACCACTATGGGTATTTGAGCATGTGTTGCCCATCTTGCACAGATGTTTGTAGGAGTCCAGGTTTTATTTTATTCACAATGATTAAAAAAAGTAGAATGAAAGCCCATTTTTGCCACAAAGTTGTCACATTAAATGAATGAAGAAATCAGGTAGGGAAGAATTTGCCAGACTTAACTTCAATTTTAAAAAGTAAGCTGTAAATCCCTGCATAAATTACACTACTGGGCTAATTTCAACACCACTATAGATGCCTCTATTTATGGCATTTACTTTTTAAGGGGCTCAGTTGAAAACTGTAAGAGAAATGTAACACAACTGGCAAGAAACAGAACCTGGCTCTCTTGGCCAAGGCTGCAACTGGGTAATTCCAAAAGATGAATCCCACGTGGTCCATTTGATTTGGGCAATGTATTAGTTCCATACCTCTCCCCCCCCCACCCAGGTAAGACAGCTCATAGACTAAGGGCGCAATCCCAACCAACTTTCCAACAGCAAGGTAAGGGCAATGCAACTCCAAGGTAAGGGAACAAACATTGCCTTACCTTGAGGAGGCTTTCATGACTGCCCTCCTACTCCAGAATGAAGTCCCGGTTTTGCTTTGGTACATCGGGCAGCCATTAATATCTCCCTCAGCACTACTGGCTAAATAATGTACAGATCTCAAATTCACCTCATGAACACTATAGTAGTACACACTAGCTGCCAATGAATCCTGTCTCCTATCTCAGTGTTTGTCAAACTGTGGGTCAGGACCCACTAAGTGGGTCACGAGCCAATTTCAGGTGGGTCCCCATTCATTTCAAAATCTTATTTTTAATATATTAGACTTGATGCTACACTGGTTGTGACTGCATTTGTTACAGATGTTACAGACTGCATTTGCAGATGTAATTGCAAATGTTACAGATCTGTACTTTTAACAGGCTACTATGTATATGATAGTAAATGGGACTTACTCCTGGGTTGGATTGCAGTTGAGTATTGATAAAAAATTTTCCTGCCTGTTGGTGTCAATTCCGGTCATAACATCACTTCTCATGGATCCAGACAGATTCTCATTCTAAAAACTGGGTCCCAGAGATAAAAGTGTGCGAACCACTGTCCTATCTTATTGCAATGCAACATCATGATGCTCTGCCCATTCTCGGGACGTTTAAATTTGGGGAATGTTTATTTTAACTGTTGTACCAAGAAATGAACATGCTCAGTCTCTTCTTCCTTTGATGGGTTTGAATAACCTTACCACATGCTTTTTATAAACTATAATTTTAAGAAACATCAAAATGACTCATACTGTATAGGAGGAAGAATACCTCACTGGTTTGTTGGACTACTAAAAGATTCTAGCCTGTCCACATGCTCAGACCTATTATGTGGAATGCTGCAGAGTTCACATATAAGGATGTCTTCATTTTACAAGAGAGCCAAAATAGAGGGAAACTTTAACAGAAGTAGGACATGAATGACTTACAATTTCATCCTGTTTATTCATTTCAGCTATGGATCCCAATCAATTATGCTTAAGTTTATGTGCCCAGGCCACTAGCATAAAAAGTATTAAGCGGAAAAGCAGAAGACAAAAATCACCACCATAATATAGACAAGCACATTTTAAAATCCAAGGTAGCTACAACATGACAATCTGCTATCATATCAACTGTTAAGATATTTTTTGTGGATGACTTCTTACAGAATTTATAATAACATTTAGCACTTGTATAGCCCCTTGATGAGTGTACAAAGCACTTGACAATTCTTTCCTCAGTAGGATCAGCGCCATATTACAGTGGGGAGCTAAGGCCGAGAGAGAACAGCTTGCCTAAGGCTACCTAGTATGAACTCATGGCAGAGGCAAGATTCATCAGGAAATTCTGATTTATCGCTCATTCTCTTAACTACTATGCTACACCGTAAATGGTTTCCATTTATTAAATATGTGGACACAGTAAAGAAGACACAAAGGAGACCTTTGCAATTTTTACTTTGCAATACTAGAAGGAATTCTGAGTGGGGTTTTGCTCTGGGACTGAAAATTTTTGACTAATCTTGGTATTTCTGACACCTATATATAGTATCTACAATGTGAAATATATATTTAAAAAATGGGTTACTGCTTGATTTATAAACTACAAAAAAAGTTCAGTTTTTAAATTTTTAAACTACAAAAAAGTCCCTACCAAAAAGCTGGTTACTAGAAGTGGGGAAAAAAAAAATACAAGACCAGTTTATAACATTAGGTAACAGCCAAAGGGCTGTACCCTCACCATATCCTCTGTGAATGGAAGTTTTTTCTATAGACAAAACAGTCCTGCTTTCCATTAACCAGGGCCAGCCGTGCCATGCAATAAGAACATAAGAACATAAGAACAGCCCCACTGGATCAGGCCATAGGCCCATCTAGTCCAGCTTCCTGTATCTCACAGCGGACCACCAAATGCCCCAGGGAGCACACCAGATAACAAGAGACCTCATCCTGGTGCCTCCAACCAGTTCTCAATCCACGAGAGGACCTGTCCTCTAATTCCCTGACTGTGGAGTTTTTTCAGTAGCCTTTGGTGAGGGACCGTGTCAAACGCCTTCTGAAAGTCCAGATATATAATGTCCACAGGTTCTCCCGCATCCACATGCCTGTTGACCTTTTCAAAGAATTCTATAAGGTTTGTGAGGCAATGACCTGAAATGGTCACATGGAGCGGCCCTTGTAGGGACGGACAAACAGTAAATCCCCAGTTTGCCTCCCTCTCCACCCTGCCACTCAACAGGGTGCTCCAATCCTCTTTCAACTTGCTGAAATCAAGTAACAGGAGAAAGAAGTAGGGGAAAAAAGCTGTTGTAAGTAAAGGCAAGGAGGGATGAAGATGAGTCCCCACACTTACCCACCTGCCCCCTTCATGCATAGGGGGGTGCATGAACACAGAAGTAACACAGAAGTCGGTTCCTCCCCAGGGACATCCCCGTTCCACCATCCCACGCTGGCCTAGAGAGGCTAGCACAAACTCACTGCTCACTGTCGATGCAAAGGCCAGATGTGGCCTCTGTGGGCCAATGCATATCCTTGCGCCAGTCCAGCTGACTCACAAGGAGGTGCAAACGTGACTTACGGCACATTTGCAACATTCCTGGGCTGGTGCAAGGGACTTGCGCCAGCCCGGTGAGTACCTAGGATTGTGCTCTCAATCTAGTTTGAATTGTAAATGTTTCCCTCTATCCAAGAATTTCAAGTTTTCATTTTCTCCTGTTTTAAATTATCAACTCCTGGCATAATTCCTCTTGGTTTTTCATGTTTTGATGAACCACAATGCTATCTGAACTTCAGTATGTATATGAAAGTATAAACACTGCAAAAAGCCACAGATTAGCAGTACCATAATGATATGAATTTTTATTTCTAAAATATAGGTCTTGCTTTGATCAGGTATCTTCCACCTCTTTACTCCTGAAATATCTGAAATGAATTGTGCATGTGTTAAATTTCTGAATGACCACTGGGAAGATGAACAGAGCTTTCTATTTTCTAAACTGATGGTCAGGGTTGACTAAAAAAAAAATCCAGAGTTTTAGAAATAAAGGAAATACAAAGATCATGTCTACTCAGGAACTTCACAAGAGATGGGACACTGGAACTATCAATAAAAAGAGTTTCTCAGTCACCACCGAAGAAACACATGCAGTGTACGAAATGTCCAGCTTAATTTTAAAAAGGATGTACCATCACCCTTTAGTGTAAATACCTCTTTTCAAATACCATGGAAGACAGCAATTTAACTATCTGCTGTAATTTCCTAAAACATGGAAAGGAGGCCTCTGCTCACTGTCAGAATACATGCCATTCGTATATTTAGATTACAAATTTGGTTCTTCCACAACTTTGATGAAAGGACTTCTAGGATCAGGGCTGGGAAAAAAACCTCATTAACAAGACTATTCCACCGTCACAGGATAATGTGATACGTAGCTTTGAAAAGGTATTACAGAGAATCAGACAATGTACATTATCAACAGTTATCTCCTATCATAGCTAGAATTAAAAATTCCATGTGAAAAGGAAAATATACTTTTGTTTGCAGATTTTGAATAAAGTAAAACAAGGTGGAAATCACTGTGCCCCATTTGTGAGTGTTTCTACAAACTCAGGCTAGCCACCATGTGAAACAGAAGGCTAAAGGGTCCTTTGGTTCAATTCAACAAGTCAACTCCCATGTAAAAGAAATTCACTTCTTTTCCCCATTGCCCAAAATGCATGAGCAATGAGCTCAATACTGACACTCCAAATGGTTGCATTCTGCTTTCTCTTCCTGTAACTGAGCTGAGGCTACCCAGTTCTGATGCAGATTCATTTCCATGCCACTGAAAGTAAAATGATTAATTATTGTACCTTGTACAGGATCAAGGACATTATCTTCACAGAAAAGAAGACAAATAGCACACAAAAGTACTAGCAGCAATTCTTATGAATCGTGGTTAGCATGAAAGACCCAGAAAGCAATGCAATCGCATGCTGTCTCCCTTTCATTGGGTGCTCAATGAGGTTATACCAGCGGTTCTCAAACTTTGAGGGAGGTTTACTCCCTCAGTAAGTCTTTATAGGAGAGGGATTAAGGCAGCGATGCAATTCCCAGGATCACATTATTAAGGGGGGGCAACAGGGGGTGCTTTCCACTTACTTTTAAGTAGGTAGGGCTGCTGGAGGCTGCAGGAGGTGAGGGGAGCCCTGCACAGGGCTCCCCAAGGCTTGGAATCTTCAATCGGAGAGATGGCAAAGCACCTCCCGCAAACAGGAAGTGCTTTGTAATTGCTCCGTTTGAACATTCTAAGCCTCGGGGAGTCCTGCAGAGGGCTCCCCACACCTCATGCAGACTCCAGCAGCCCTATCTACTTACAAGTGGAAAGCAGTCCCCCTTACCTCCCCTTATTGATGCGATCTCCCCTTCCCCGCCCCTTAAAGGGACACGGGAAACTTTAAGTTTGAGACCAGTAGTTTGAGAACTACTGGGTTATACTATAAGGTGAGTTGAAATGATACAACTTTTCCTAACCACCACCATAACAGAAAAAGTCATTTCAAAACTTTCTTTTCAAACATTAAAATGTACATATTATAACTTATCAATGACAAGCATCAAACTGGAGTAAATATTTCCTTTGGCATGAACAAAACATTGAAAAATATTTACAATCCACAAATAGGCCAGATCTAAGTTCAAGTAAACCTTATTTCCTTGCTGTGGAAAAGATAGGGTCATCTTACATAATTATAAATAAAAGAAGTTCTCCCTTTCAGGTTTAGAATTACATTTGTACAAAAAAAAAAATTTACTCCAACTCAAAACCAGCTTGTTTTTTTAAACCAGTTTAAAAAAAAAAACTCAATGCCACGTCTATTTTGGACTCTTATTCTATTTCCATGACAGCAGTTCCCAAACTCTCTAGGAATTTGGGAAGCACTGTAAGTGCTTGCAGGGGGAGGGCGAAGGCAGTGATGTAATCTCCATGATCACATCGCTGGGGGACAAAGGGGGACTTTTTTTTTTTAACATACCCTGTGGTAATTCTGGCCATCCAGAGGGTCCAGGGAGCCTGCTGACCCCCCTGCAGGGCTCGCCGCACTTCCAAACTGCTGAAAATAGAGAAATGGCCATTTCTGATTTTCTCCATGAAAACCAGAAGTAACTGTTTTTCATTAAATTCAGCAGTTTGAAGATGCAGGGAGCTCTGCAGGGAGGTCAGCAGGCTCCCAAATCCACCAGAGGGCCAAAGCTATCGTAATTTTTTTTTTTTTAAAAGGCCATCTTCATCCCCAGCAGCAGTGTGGTCTGGCGACTGCATCGCTGCCTTCACCATCACCCCATACCTTAAAGGGGCAGAGATGGGGCTTCCCTGACTGGGGCATCATGATGCCTCAGTTTTGGAACTTCTGCTCTATGATATAATTGCAAATCCCAGATGGGATAATCTATTCCACAAGCTCCTGTAAATACCCAATATCCCTCCCCAATTCATCTTTCTTGTAACCTCAGCAGTAGCAAAAGAAGGGAGGGCCATCTCTCAGCAGCAACAAAAGAAGAACGGAGAGCCATCTCTCTTCTCCATGGTGCCTCACACACTGCAATGACTGTGTGCCAGATGCAGTGTGTGCTAAAAACTGTAGTTTTCCAACACCACTGACCCATGAAAAACTGCAATTCACAGAATCACTGCATCTGGCATGACACTATCAGACCATGCCAGGTATCAGGGAGGTGGAAAAGGAATGCCACCAGGACAAAAGCAACAAGGAAAGTAAGAGGTTAGGAGAGGGTGTGAAAGACAGGCAGGGAAAATGCCTGTAGAACTCAAAGTAAAATTTCAGGTGCAGAAAAACTTTTGAGTAGCAAGGTTTGTCTTGCATTGGTGGAGAGCATTACAAACAAGCCAGATTCAACTTCACGGCTGTGCTAAGATAGTAAGACAATTACTAGTGATCCCACCAAACTATCTTATGACTGATGCAATTGTTAAATGAAGTCTCATGTACTCAGGTGTAAGCATGGTCTTCAGACACAGGGCATGGTCTGAAGGCGCATGATGCAGCAAGCTTGCTGAAGTTAACCTGGCTTGATACCTTATACCACAGCTTGCAACTACTTGGAACCCTACATATGCCACTTTTGAGTTTCATGATGAAATATGAGATATAAATGGAACAAATAAAGAAGCAAAAATTTTTGAAACTGTCAAGTTGTCTGCAATAATAAATTATTTCAAAATGTTCATTTTGGAGATGTCACACATATGCTCTTCTCTTTTTACATCTAAAACCGGTTCATAGATGTGTTCAGGGCTACATTCAAACAAAAAGAGGATGGAATGCAGGAAGGTTTGGAAATTGAGATTAAATAAGAAAAAGAACCATGTTTAACATTGTGAAAGAAGGGATGAAGGTAAGCTATGAATGGCAGCAAATGTTCGTTCTGGTAAGAGGTTACTCTACTAGTGTTTCTTGTTGGTTCTATAAAAACAAACAAGAACAAAAAGTAGTGATTGTTTGCTCCTGACGGAGCAAATTATTTCCATACAGTTACTCAATATACCACCATGCAATTACTCAGTACTACTACTCCAAAACAAGTCAGTCAGTTATCTTCTTTCTGGAAATAGTTTTCACAGGTCTAACTCCCTTTGCCACTTCTAATAGTTAGTCTTACTGAGCAGCTGACTATTAATTGTTACTGTAATATCCCCGAGATATTTATTTGGATTTAACATGTGCTATCACAAAGATTTAGGGCTGGCACTAACATTTTATACCAAAATTAAAAAGTTTCTTTGCATCTTTTCAAGAAGTCTGTCATAGTAAAAAGTCTCGTTTTTTAAATGAAGGTTAGGACGATACATAGTAAGTTAATGTTTGACATTTTGAGGCAGAGAACTCAGGATTGATATTTCGAATCCCTAACTTCATGGGAGAAGGGTTCCACCAGTGATTCCACCTATGATGTTGATGTCCACACTGCATCAGTAAGAACAAGCAGAAGAACCATCTCTTCCCACATGATCCTGCTCATCCAGTCAGATCATTACAGAAGGTTCTTCTCTGTTTCTCCTATCATCACAACTGGGAAGTGCAACAAACCTTTTTCTGCAGCCCCACTCAAAATGCGCAAATTCCTGACCTAGGAGATATACCTGGCTCTCCCTTTAATGACACTTGGAAGTCATCTCGTTTCCAAGATGAGGCATACTTATGCCTCATGGTTGACACTGTTATTCTCGCGATATCAGTTTGGTTTTGTCATCTGTCATAATACTACTGTTAAAATACTTTTCTTGGGCCACAATCCTATCCACACTTACCTGGGAGTAAGTCCCATTATAGCCAATCAGGTTTACTTATCAGTAGACATACACAGGAGTGTGCTGTTAATGTTTTTTTATTTTTTTACATAAGCTGCCTGAACAGAAACTATATAAGTATCTCCATTAAGACATAAAAATTGCCCTTCAGAATAACAGACTGATATTTTCTAACTTGGTTACTTAAATGATTTGGATTTGGCAGTGAAAAGTTGTTAAATACAGTGGGTCCTCTTTATCTGTGGATTCAGAAACTGCAGCTTTTTAACTCAATGTGCCTTCCAATCATATCCAAAGGTGTTTTGAGACACAGGAAAGCCGCATGGGGTTTCCTCCGAAGGCCTCCAAAAGGCATTTTTGGTTTCCTGGCAAACTGGAAATGCCTGTCAGAGGCCTTTTGGAGCGCAGGGAAAGCTGCACAGAGCCTCCCTGTGCCTCAGAACACCTCTGGACACAATCAGACGGCACTTCCAGTCACGTCCAGAGGTCCTCTGCGGGAACCCCCATGGATCACAGGATCTGTAGGTTCGGCATCTATGGGGGGTCTGGGAATGGATCCCCCAAGAATAATGAGGTCCAACTGTAGTACTGGTTCCAATATAGATTCTTGGGAATATGTTGAACTCTATTGTTAAATTGGTGGTATAAGATATGCTGAAATACAGACAGGGTCCAAAGAAGGTGATGAGTTCAGCATGGTTCTATGTGAGAAAACGTCCAAAATAAAGGGCCATGAATACATAAGAAGTACAATGATAAGAGAAATCTAATGCTGCTGCTTTTGGATCATTAAAAAGATCTGAAAAGGCAGACTAGACCACAGATGTCAAACATTTAGTGGTCCAAATAGCATCCATGGCACCATTTGAGGGTCAGAAGTGACACCACTGAGCAGGAAGTCATGTCATAAAGCAGATGATAGCCAGAATAAGCACTCTGTTCTCACACAAAAACTTACTAGCTGCAAATGACTGAAGGGAAAATGATAATATATTCAAAATATGAGAGAGCCCAATTATCATGTTGGTCACCCTTTCTGTAGCAATGCTTCTGCCACAGTGTCACTTTGCAGTTCGGCAGCTGAGAGTTAGTCTGTGAAGCAACACCTTGGCAGAGGTGGCGCTGTTGAAAGGGTAGTCCACGTGATAAGTGGGCTCTCCCAGCCATTTGGCAGCATCTCACTCTCACCCCTCTTGGTTTGCCTCTTACCCTGTAGCACTCCTTGCCGTCTGAGGCCTCCTTCTGCCTCCCAGAGCCTCATCAGAAGTAGTGCTGCTGAAAGGGCAGCTCTGGGAGATGCCAATTATAATAGGGGGATGGATAAAGAGCTTCTGGGGGCTGCATTCGGCCTGCGGGCTTTACGTGTGACACACCTGGACTAGATTGTATCTTCCTATACCAGGTTTTGCCAATAAGAACTTAAGTTGTATATGAATACTGTAAAAGATTCCAATGCTGTGGAATATGAGCAACCTTTAGCAACACAGGCTAGTGCAATATACAAAGAACAGAGCAGATAATACATTACAAATGAGAGACACCCCTTCCACAAAACCCAAATGACCATTCAGGTACAGTCAAAAAGACTTAGGACAGTAATGATGCCCTATTATTCTGACATAATAAAAAGTAGGAGCAATTGTTTTATGTTACAAGAACAAAGATTTTAATCATCACAAACAAGACAGGTTAGTAGAAAATTATATATTTTTCATGTTTAGAAATCATAACCATGTACACTAAATGTAAGAATTTCCTCATTCTAAGAATACTAAAACCTTCAGAATTTCTAAATATACAATATCAATGCTGAGAGATACAGTTCTCAAGACATTTGGACAGCTCTAACTGTCAAATAGGTAAATTTGAAGGGGTGTGTGTGAGGTAATTAGATCAGGTATTCAACAGATAAGCTACACTGAATATAAATCACACAGAATTCTTGTTCTATAAGTAGTCCAGTCTATAACTAAAACCCAGATGAAACTGATAAATACAGAAATAAATGATAACATTTTTTTACATACAAGCAGAGAGTTTCTAAAAAGTTTCCTTCTCTGAAGCTTGATCATGGTGTCACATAAAGAATCAGAGAGACAGTGTGCAAAGAACAGGTGTATCTGATAGCCAATAATAAAACTCCTGGGGAGAGACCAGCAGAAACTAAGATTTTAGTAAAACAGAAGCATGACTCCAATAGGATGAACACAACCTACCTGATTGTGGCAAAAACCCAATTCCTGTCCACTTGCAGGCACCATATCTCTTAAGAAGGTTACAAATTTTGAACAACCCAGCAGTGCATTACATCCATCTGGGAGGATAGATGCAAAGCAAACAACGGTGCCATGGGAAGCTAGCTGCATCATGTGCAGACTCCACAGCCTTAATGAGCATCAGGCTGAAAACAAAAACTATGGTAGAAATTTTTGGCTCCTCCTTTCTTTAAAATGTATACACAATATGTTTTCATCTCACACCAAACTTCCCTTTCAAATAAAAGCCCAATCCTATTAGGTTCTTACTGTGGCGGAGCTCCCAACCCACCACCATAAGAGTTGGTGTGGCGCCGCAAAAATTGCGCTGCTGTTGTGCATTGTAGGACTGCTAGTGAAGAGGCCCCACGTCTGTGATGACAGACCACCCAGGCCATGCCACAGCAAGTGGGGGTGGGTCATAGGTGGTTTGGGGAGGATCAGAATGGGCAGGAGGTGAGAGGGGTGGATCTTGGCAGCAGCCACTCACTCCAGGGTCCAATTTCCCTTTCCCGTCCCTGACTCTCCCCCTGAGACTCTTTGGACTAAATAGCTGGTATAAGTCTAAGGAGACCTACAGGCGGTCTACCAGGAGGTAACTAAAAAATATTTTACTTACCTCTCTCAAGTTGCCTGGTCACCTGTCCAACCATAGGATGCAGCACATGCTTTGTTAATGCTGCTATATTGCATGGGGGGGGGGGGGAATTAGGATCAAGGTCTAATGCTACAATCCACAGTAATCTAGAAGTAAATTCTTACTATCTAGAAGTAAGTAAATTCAACAGAGCTTATTTCTGAATAGGTCTGCACAGGATTGTACTGTGAATCTGTTCATAAACCTTACACAGGAATCATGGCATGAGTATTTACTGCAGTTCTATTTCTAGCTCATCAATTACTCAACTTACAAATATTTTCTTCAGCTACAGTGTTGACTGTGAAGATATGCTAAAAATATATATTACTTATTTTTTTAGAATTAACTGTTCTAAAAAACAGTTAAATAAAAACCACTACTGTTTTTTACTACTGTTAAATAAAAACCATTATTTCTGAATGATCAAAGATGTCAAGTCGTTAACCTCATCCAGGATTCTCTTTCTTAGTATGGTGAAGTTTCTGAACAGTTCCAAAAATATGTCCGACTATTGAATTAGCCCTTTCAATAGTCACAATCAAAGTTGTTTCAATCAACATACTAAATTTGTTTTCAGATTGCTTAGACCAGCCTACACCAACCTAGTTCCCTTGGACAGCTAATCTTAGAGAAGGAAAAATTAAAAGTAGTATTGTCAGAGAAGAACTGGCATACATTCCTGCAGGCCAGCTGACTTCTGCAATGAAATTTCTCTTAACTGCAAGTTGTAGGAGCAATGACAATTGGCAATACAGCACTGCAGTGGTTGTAAGACAGATTTTCAGTATCAGGTGTAGTAGATGTATATGCATGATTATTTTTACAGACACCCTCCCATAAAAGAGACCATTGCTGATTTGTATGTGTCAGTTAAATTACAAAACTTTAAAAGTGGCAACATTATGAACATGTCGTGTTGTGAAAAAAAACGGTCAAACCATAGTGAAACCAATACATTGACATTTCAGAAATAAAAATGGGCTCCTGTCTAAAAGATGCTTGAATGTAACAGAAACATTAACTACAATAGCTTAGATAAACTAGTACTGTGTTAAAGATTACCTCCAGTATCCATATTAATTCAATACTAAGCAACCTGTACAGTTGGAGCACACATTCTGATGACACCAATGCAGCAAGCTGCGAGTCCCATTTCACATATTACACTGGGTGCAGACAAGGCAGTTGAGTAATTTACATGCTTCTTTAAATATATGGACCAACAGTTAATGCAAAGCATTTTAGATGATGGTATGAACTTCCAAAAACAAGTCCTACTATTTCAGCTCCCAAGATTTGGAGGGAATACCCTGTTTTAGTGCTTTCGTTCTTATATGGGCCAGTCTTTCTGATTTGTATTCTGCATGAGTGTTTCATAGCAGTGTAAAGTAGTAGTTGCTGGTTGTTTCAAAAAATAACATTTTTTTAAATCCTGAAGGTCATAACAGATTTTGGAAAAGGTATCAGAAAGTTTTAATGGGAGTTTCCCAGAATTAAAAATCCAGGTTCTAGATACATAAATGTAATTCATTTATCCTTAGGCTTACATTTTATCTACAAACCCGAAATTAGGATTTTTAAATTTCATTGAGATAGATGAGATTTAAGCAGACTGTGAGCAGAACTGCAGTCTTTGCCTTTTAAGACTAAAACTACTATAAACTAGATTGATTTCTATGTTTATATGCATTGATGGGGGGGGGGGGCTTTCAAGGCCAAATGTATGCTAAAACAAGGTTCATATGAAAGATGTCCAATCTTAATGATCACTGCACTTTAGTGATGGCAAACACTATAAAACAAGCCTATTCCTGTATTCCAGGAACACCAGAATACAAGCGTAATTTCCATTGTGGAAAAGCTATTTTAGGAACAACTGATTTTACTGTCACCAATTGGAATTGAAATTGCAGGAAAATCAGGACTTCGGGGGGAGGGGGGATTGTTTTTTCTATGATATTTCTATAAAAAGATAACACTCTTGAATCTCAGCTTTAAAAGGTTAGCTTTAGTTAGTGGATGGAAGTGACTCTGCTAATACTTGTCTATAAGTCTGTACAAAAAGAAAGCTTTGTTGTGGAAGGGACGTGGTAATGCCAACATCCATTATTGCTTATAATTCAATTCCAGATGTGTTTAAAAATTACTGAACACTATGATTTGTATTTCACAGCTCTTCCCCATTACTAATTCTGCTAACATTCCACTGTTCTTCAAGTTCAACTCAACTGCATTCAGCATCTTTAGAGTGAACATCAAAATAGGCTATTCTATGACAATCATAAATAAATATGAAGAATTCTTAGTTGATAATGTACAACTGAATTATAAGCTTCACCTTTGAAACGTCTAGGTTTCAGCATTGGGGTGTTTTAGGTAACTAAAAATTACCAGTAAGTGTCTAAAATACTCATCAAACAAATATGCATAACACACTATAAAAGTGCATAACACACTATAAAAGTGATAGGATTGGAAAGACTTTGTCTGCTGGAAAGGTTCCAGTGGTATCACAGTCCAATGCCAACACTTAGAAACACTTAAGCGCACACAGACACACTTTGCATGGATTTTTTTAAAGTGTTACAATTGATTGTATAACTTCCATATTCATTTGCATCAATTTCAAAGCACCAAAAACAAAACAAAACTTGCTCTTTATTTCAAGATTTGGGATCACTGAAATACCAGCCAGGTTCAACAATAAAGGCAGAGATCTGCATGCACAGATAATCACGCATCCTTTCTGATGATTGAAGTTGAACAAGTCCTCTAATACAGAGCCAGGCCAAGGACATCTCATTTGTCCATCACATTAAAGTACTGGACATAATTGCGTTCACCTTAGCAACAAGGGAACGTTTCAGCATTTTACATATGTTCCCATTCCCAAATATAGCAAAGCTAGATTCGCACAGAGCATTTATAAAAAGCATGTTCGGCCTTTAGCTGACCTTATTTCTTCAACATTCTCTCTGTCTTTTTAGCCAATTTAATTAAGAGCTTCTTGTTGCTTCTTAGTATTTCCTGGTTCTTTTAGATTACTACTTCATATTAAAAGGTACAGTTAAGGGAAGAATAATGGGCGGGAATTGCTCTCAGTTCCCTCTTTACTTCTACAGGGCCCCATATGCACAAACGCTTTGCAAATGGCTAATGCAAATGCAGTTATCAGAAAAAATAAATAGCCCTAGCTATGGAGGTAATTCTTAATGAATTAATGTACAAATGATCTCCAGTGTGGTAAGGCCACATCATCAAATTATTATGGATATTAAACTGCATGCTTAAAATATACAGCAATATCGCTTTTTAAAACCAGAAACTCCAAAACCATGCTTTCAAAACATTCAACGAGAGTTCATTTTTGTTGCCCCAAGGTATCATTCAAATGAAAAACAGGAGAATTAAAGGTATGAACCACCATAAAACAAAACTCTGAAGTCAAGTTACTGAGGAATCAATGGCCTTCACACTTCTACACCAATTCTAAATCCATCCTTCATTATCTCTCAGACTAGATCGGTACAGTCCCACAAGTTTATCCTTTCACTCAATTCTTCCTTTATTCTGGATGGCTAAATCTGCACAATTTGTGTAAGGTGCCCTCTATGTTTATTGCTTTGAAACTAGTGAAGCTGTAAACAGTCTTCTGTACCCAAAAGCATTCAGGGGATTACCTGAAGTAAAACAGAAATATAAAATAAAATGTTTGAACATTATTGAGAGAAGCTATGTGCATTTAACTCTATGTTTTAACAAACTTATCCATTCCTAACCCCCATAAACAAAAAATATACTGTTTAACAATTATACTTAGCAATTTTTGAAAAGTGATGGAGAAATGATCTTTTCATTGGCCTTTTTAAAAGTTATCAGAAAAAAATGCTTTTATTGAAAAATGAACGTTTCTGTGAAGTAAATGTACATTTCATGTAAACTTATCTGTGTTTGCAGAAGACCAACATATTTAGCATTACTATACAAATATGACAGGAACACAAAGGCACACTAGCATGCAGAAACTCAGAGGCACATACACCATACTTGCTCTTCGTCTACTTCTGAGAGAAGAGTAGTAAAGGCAGAAGATGGATAATTGCCTTTCTAAAACATACTGGCCAATTTTGCAAAATCTGATCCCATCAATGATCAGATTCAGTCCTGAATAAAATTTCTTACAAGTTCTTTCTCCCCCGAACCCCAATGACATTGGAAAAAATACTGCATTGCAGTATTTGCCAGTGTATCAGAGGGTATCCTGTCAAATGTCCCAAAGTCAAACCAGTACAAATTCATAGGTGAGTAATCACACTCAGTAAACACCACACAGTAAGGAAGACAATGAATGCCATATTCTGTGTGTGTGTGTGCCAATATATTTACTATTCCATCAGTATTCCATACAACTGCCCGTTTTGAAGCGTAAGGTCCTAGATTAAGCGCACAACATCAATGATCACTGTACATACCCCAAGTTACTTTATGGGAGTAATCAAGCACAGCCTAGAACCATAACCTCTCCACAAGATTATGTATAGGTAGGACTTAAAGTTACATGTGAAATAACTTCTAATAACAAAGATTCCTAGAAGCATTCTAAGTTTGAAAAATATAATTCAAGAGACCAAAAATGTTGATGATTGAAAAAAGAAATCACCCAAAAACAACACGTAAGGTTCCTGAACAGAGAAAATCTTCCATTTAAGCTCAAGCTCTAGATACTCAGACTTTTCCATGCCCATCAGAAGAGAATAAAACCAAATCATTCCTTTGAAATAGTTCATTCTTGGTCATTCTTTGTTGCAATTCTCTAATACAGTATTTTGATTCTTCTTTGACTGACACAGCTAAAAGAGGTAACACTAACAAAAAAGGAAACCAAAGGAAGAATGTCCACCCAGCAGGAAAAGCATCTCTCTACTTAACATACCAACTTGAATAGTTGTGCACAGCAATAGAAAGAACAGTGTATCAACGGAGGCTTTCAATATTTAACACCTTCTAAATTCCAGGTTAGAATTTTGATAACTGTACACATTTAAAGAAAACGTTATATACCTCTCCCTTGCTTTACTCTTTGAATGTAAGGTTCAGGTTAATAAACAGCTTCAATAGTTCAGATTTTCTAGGGTTTTTCTTCCACAAATTGAGATTCAATTTGAAAGGTCTCATATGCTCAGAAAAAAACCGTACATGCATGAGCTAATAGTAAATAAAAATTCGAATGTACAAGAAAGCTATGGGCATTGCATCAATTTCTGGACATTGAAAATGTGGCAGCTTGATGCCAGGAGATGTGTGGGCCAGAACAAAACAAATTCTAACATTCTAAACCTCAAAAATTGTGCAGAATAAACAAATTAAAAGAAAAACCCTGAAAAACTACCCAAACATTCCAAGAAAACAATGGAGCTGTGTGCCAACACTACTAAGGAGTGGGGGGTGGGGAGAGAGGTGCATCACTGTCTGAATATTATGGCTATACAAAAATGCTTCTGAAAAATTATTTGTGAAAAAAATCAGGTATCTGGTACATGAATCCACACAACTTTTTTCCCCTGTGTCATGCAGAAGGTCAACTGCCTTTATCCCAAAGACCACAGAAACACTAGTTAGGAAGTGAATTCAAAGCAAACCTGATTTCTCATTTTCCAAGACTTCTGGCATTTTTATTTGAATTGATCATTCAAATGAATCATGTGCCAAGGGAAGAGAATGTGATATTTGCCAAGCATAAAAGGTGTGCCCTGTATCTCGGATATGCTTCTCTCATCTTCACTATAGATTCAACACTGAACAGCTTTAGCTCCTTTTGCATTATATTTCCCACCACTTGCCAGTCCACATCTTCTAATGCTTTACACACCCATCACCTTATTTGAGTAGATGCCACTATTCCATGCTAATTTTTGTGTCCAACAACATATGGTGCCATAAAAATTTGGGAGAGATATCTAAGTCTGTACTTAACAGCACCTAGGTTATATCTTAACCTAACATTGCTTTGCAAAAGAAGTTCAAGTTGATATAGAAATTGTTGGTTAGGAACAGGACTATTTCATGATTTTTGGAAAATACTGTTCCATCCATAAAATGAACAATAGGGTATACTTGCCTGAACTCATTATTCTGCCATAGAGGCATTGTATTTCATAAACATAAATCCAACAGTACTTCACACAAAAATCTTGACTTAGAGTAAGTTTACATACCATTCCCTCACTAATATTTGATGGACTACGCTAAGCAAGCATGTGCAAATCTACTACTACTAAATCTATTCAGTGCCATATATCTTCATAGTGTACTGTTTCCTCCTGATTCCTTACACTTTCTTACACATGTGATTTTGCATCAGAAATAAAATGGTTAAAGAGCCCCCACCCACCCTATGCAGAAAAAGAACAGATGCCTTTTTAAAAAATGATAGAAATCACCATAGGCTTCAGCAAAAAATGTAATTAACACTTATTTATAAAGAATAATTAAAGTTGTGACTACCACAAAGAACGGCAAAGATAATTGAGGTAGCCCTAGAATTTTTTTTACACTGTTTGCAGTATTCCCACATGACTGCCACCTGCTCCCCCACTCAGCTTCCCCTATGCTCGTTTCCCCGGCAACCTTTCATTGGCTTTTCCTCCCAGCTATCGCTTTCAGTTCGGCTGCTCAGTCTAATCTTATTTGTTTTACACCCATCAAAACAATCAGCTAGACAAAGAAAATCCTTTAAGAATAGGGAAAAGACCATAGCTTTGTTTCCCAGTTTATAATAAATATCCAGAGAGGGAGAGCGAGGGAGACGGAGAGGGAGTGCCTGCAAAATGTTTAATTGAAACAAAAGTAGGAAGAATGAGGTGAATATTAATGCCTTCCCCCCGCTGCCCCCCACCCAATGAATCGCGCCGTTCTGAAGATTCCAAAGTCTGTATTTGATCTAGCCATTTTGCTCAATCTACAAGGAAAGCACAAAACGCAGGAAGGGGGTGGGTGGGGGCGGGGAACAAGTCATGTAGTTTCTGATTTTTCTGCCAGAAGAATACTCTAAAAATAGAAATACTACTATCGTATACTTAGATTTAACTTCCTTCTGCAGAAAAGAAAGCACCCTTGTTTGACAATGGCATTCACATTCTAAAGAGAAACAACATGCAGTCATTAGGTTTCTATTCAACTTTGCACTTGTGTAGCACAAATGAAGATTAAAAAGCATCATGTGCTGGGCATACAGTACAAAGACACCGTGACTGTCAGCGGAGATCATCCCAATGCATGCTCAATGGATGAAACGCTCAGAGCCATGACACTTGTCTATATTTATATAATAGTTGTACATACACATTACATACACAGGTGCCCTCATTAAAAACCAAAATGACCTATAATTTTATTTATGACTCACAAGCTGCCATCCTAAGCAAGCATAATTCACGAGGCATTCAAGTCGTACGAATTCTATCAGCAGTTTCCTGCCAATTTTCACTTACCATTTTCAAGCCATTCCACTCCATCTGTGATCACAAAGATGGATCCTTACAGCCCCTCACAGTGTCAAAAGCAAAAAGAACGTTATGTAAAAGCTGACATTCCTTCTTACAGAACTCCTGCCCAACGATGCAACAAATCGGCATATACTAGGCGCTGGTACACATACAAGCCGCCTCCTCTTTTTATGAGGTCATGACAGGAAACTCTTTGAAATACAATATGCAGCATTTACTGAAGCTCCTATAAATCACTCTCTTAAAAAAAATTACCATGCCTCCTGCGCAATATACCAAACCAAAAAGTATCAGTCCCAAGGCATTGCTTTCTTATCTTAATTTTTTTCAAGGATCCCATTATGCATATGTGTTGCCCGCATGTGAATGTGGGAAAATTAACCATTCAAACGGCCCCCACCCCCAGCATTTGTTGGTCACACAGTCTCATGTTAGAAATCAGCCTTTTCTTTATTCCGAAAGATAAATTATAATGACTGTCAAATGACAATGAACTTCCCTCCTGCCCTTTATTAAAAGCTAGGCAAGTATTTAAAACAAGAGAGAGAAACAGAGATAGAACACGCAAAGGAAGAGAAATTAAGGGAAAAAGACATTTAACAAGCAAGCCAGCGGGAGTGAACGAAAATCATGTGACAACACAGAATGATCAAAATGCAGATTTGGGGAACACTATATGTTCTATACACAGACTATGAAAGAGTGTTGCAACAAACAGATTTTAAAAACTACTAATACCTACCATAACCATTCTTAATGGCAAATAAAGGGTCTTGCAAGGCTTCAGTTCCTCTAAAGATTTGATATGGTTTCAGGGAATTAAATGTTTTATTGTATCTTTTTTTTAAAATCCACAAAATACACAGTGCAGATGTATGATGCAGCAAAAGGAGGAAAAAAAAACACCACCCCAAGCACTGTGTTGAAGCCCCCTGATTTTAGAACGTAGATAACAACTGAATAGAGCCTTGATGAAATTGGCTAGCAGCTTCTCCTTTTTACATCCATTTATGGGACCATCTGTCAGCTGAAAGCAAGATCCGATTGGCTAGGGAAACTAAAGGAGGCGTAGCAACATCAGGTGCTATTGAAATTAGCTACTGCCAGATTGACAATGTTAATGATTTGGTGACCTCTACAACAACAGAGACCAGATTTCTGAACTGCTGCTTGTATCTAGTAATTAAGGGCCAGTTTAAGAACACCACACATGCATGGATTTTTACCCACACCTCTTTTCCCCTTCCCCTATCATCCCTAACATAAGGGCAGTTTCAGACCACACCTTAAGAGTTCCCAACTCTCTGCCATACAAGTGTTACACCTCAGTCATGCTTCAATAACTGCATCTTCTTACCTCTTCCATGCATTAACCACCTTATCTTTCTCAACAGTTACTGCACAGATAAATACATATTTAATTATCTGTCTCTAGGCTTAAAAGACACAATTTTAAAGATATTTCATGCAGACTTTAACTGCATTTATTTATAGGTGCAATAGATTTTAATCTCTATATATTTCAAGTCCAGTTCATATAGAGGAGATTCACATACGGGTATAGGAGTGCACATTTTTTTTTAAACTAGATTTCTAATTAATAAAGAAAATTTGGTAATGTACGGTATACATTTGGCCAGGGTGTTTAAGTTGATAACACTGGTTTTTTTGGGGTTGTATATATTCTAGGTTAAAATAAAGGACAACTATGATTTACCACACTATAAGCAAGGCTGTTTCGTAATCTTTCTGTGACTGAAACAGTAAGTTGCCAACTTCAATGTAACCAGGCAAAAAAAATAAAAAAACGAAAAATAAAAACTCCAGATACAGTCAAATTACAAACTTTTCACACTTCAGTCACATATTGAAAATGCTTTAGATAGGACACTTTTTCATTTTTATTAATGAGAGTGTTTCCATTTTTAAAAGTGCTTTTATAATAGGCATGTTTGCTAAAAGCAACCAAGGCTATAAGACTATACAGCCTCCTCGTACAGTTGTTGTGATGAACTATTAAACTACGTAAAAATCATCCTCTCTGTGTTGTGTTTGTCTCTAAGTGACAAACATATTTTGATTGTCAGTTAGCTAACCAAAAGCATGTTTCAAGCCTGAACTCATTTATACATTAAAACACAACATTCTGTAAAACACTGGGCCACAATATACGCTTATCACTCACCAAAAAATGAACAAAAAATAAACCCCTTAATGTAAATATAAAAGTCCGACCAAGTAGAAAAGTTAATTTTGGAAGAAATTAAGCCAACTCAATGACAAATTAAAAATTTCATGCTACACTGTTGCAAGCTGTTTAAACGATTGCAAGCTTCCTTTTTGGATTTAGATTTGAATGTTCTTTAATATATACTAATAGAGAACAAAGTAAACAGCTTCCAAACTGAAAATGTAACAAAGTATGGGAATAGAGTAAATTCAAGAACATGATTATGCACTCCAACTAAAACACAATATGCTCACTCCAAAAGTTTGATTTGTAATGGTAATTTTGAATTAATGTCTCTTCGGAGGATAACAAAAATTAAACAGGGAATGAAGAAATCTTTTATTCATCCCTTTTCCCAACTCCACACACTAGTCATTGTTTAATAATTTTAAGACATCAAAACAATTTACCTCTTTCTGTTAAAAAACTGTAGACTAGTACAAATTAGCTGTCCTGCCGATCTAAAAATTCATACTTTGTGTATTATGTACCAGCATCCAGAACTATACACACAAAATATTTAAGAGAATAGTATTATTAAATAATAAATTATAATAGTAAAGCAAATAGAAAATACAAAATAAATGCACACATGTCAACAGAGGCCTCTCTTCTCTATAAGACAAAGGCAGAATCCTATTGTTGCGAAAAGTCAGTCATATTATCAGATTTCCAATAAGACCATTCATCTTTCGGGGTAAGTGGTTGACCACGACATCATTAGCAGTGACAGAATCTGTAAAGCATCACAATTTACAATAAAGTCTTTCAACCACCAAGCAGGAAGCCTCCAAGTAAAGATATTATTTTCATGCAACCCCTCCATCTCCCACTCTCCCCAAAACTTAACTCAAAATACGGCTAATCCATTTTCAAAATGAAACCACAGGACTTTTTCCCTCCCTCCTCCTCCTTTCTTACCATAAATGAGCAGTTTCTTGACTCATTAATGACAGTTTCCCTTAAAACAAGTGATCTCATAGCACTGTGTCCCTCTCCACCATGCATACATCCCAAAGCTTGCGGGTATCTTAGCATCAGGAACCGCCAGCAAGCTCTCTCATACAGAGCCCAGATGGACTATACTAGAAGCCAATTCAGCGTTAATAACTACCTACTCTGTGCAGTTAAGAAGCCTTATGTGGCATAATGTCCTAGGCAACAGCAGCTGATTAAAACAGCAAATAAAAGACAATCCTGTTATCCAAAATGATTGATGGGGGGGGGTTAAAAATAAAGCAAAGGAGGATTTCTCTTTTCTTTTAAATCTCTCAGTTTGAGGGTGGAATCTTTTCTAAGCATATGAAGAAAGAAGAAGAAAAACCAAATGCTGCCCAGAAGATGTGACAAAATATTACCTCATTATTTAACAAAGCAGCACTAAGCGTCCTGGTGATTTCAAACATCTTGCCACAGATTTTGGTTTTAGAGAAATAGAAAGAGAATCCTTTGCAAGTCCAGTCCTCTATCTGCAAAGGGGAAGTCAATTTTTCTGCACAAAACAATGTTTGCTCCTCAGAGTTAACACATTAAAACATCTAGTCGGTGAGCTGCATTTTCCCGCTTAGCATACAGAGTACACTCACTCCTGCAACATGTACTGCTCTCTTAGCTAGAATAGCCTGCTGCCCCAAACATGGCTGTTACTTAAACTATTCTTTAAAGTAACAGTTCGCTCTCTAACCACCAGGTGGGCAGTGTGGAATGATTCAAAATGAACAATCTGAGATTGTCTCTGAATAGCTTGTAGCTGTGATTCTTCATACACATAAAACACAGCGTTGTAAGAAACAAAGGTGTAGCTTGCATTCGTTTTACCTCCTCCCTTGTTACCATGATATACCTTAAAAACATAAATGAAGCACACACCTATAGAAAAATACACGTTTAATTTTTTAAAAAAGATAATTACTTACAGACTATTTTCTCCTCTGAGAAAACGAGACATCAAAAATCCTTAAAATACCACTTTTGAAAGAAAGACACCAAGCAAAATCTTCAGCTGTCTTTCCCACCCCCCCCCCCCGTGACATCCTAACTCTATAATAATCCCATTTAACCCACATATTATTTATTAGTAAGAATACTTGGGTTAATGAGGGACCCTGAAAAAGCTTGCAAAGAGGACAGGAAATCTTAGCCTTCGAGCTTCTTGAATGTCATTAGCATGTTCTTGCTTGAACCTCCACTGTTTTGTAACCCTCATGGCTTCAGCTCTAAATTTTAAAAACTGATAGCTAAACTGGCCAAATGATACATATGCAGAATTCAAATTAAAAGAATATAGTGACAGCTTTGTTAGCTCATTATTTCCAACTGCAACAAAAAAGTCTTTACATTTTAGATTGCATTAGAAGGTAACAGTTTCACTCTAAGCAACTGGAGGACCGCACTTAGTGCTCAGTTCTGGGCATGACAGTTCAAGAATGATCCAGTACACAGGATGCAAAGGATTAGCAGCATGTTGGATCAACAATAGAATGGAGCTTTATGAATACAATGATACAGGTTCTTGGCTCCAGGAGCTTAACACCTAAAAATCTACAAGGGGAGGGGAGGAACAAGGAGGCAGAAGTGAACAGTGGACGAATATGTAGTAGGGGATAGGAATTAAACAATGCAGGTCCAGCCTACTTATACACAGATTTTTTATACACGGATTTGACTCAATGCGAATGGCCCCCCTGCAAAAGGAATGTGCTGATCCCTGGAAAAGGGGAAAATGCATCCCTTTAAAATCAGTTTAAAAAACTTAACAGTCCTTTAACAATAGCCTCCTTAATGAGAGAGAGAGGGCAGCTGGCTGACAATCCATCAATCCTTCTCTCTCCAGGCGACCCCTCCCTTCCCCCTGAGCACTTGAAAGAAAGGTGATCATTTTGCATTGGTGAAGGGAGGGGCTGAGTTAAGCTCCTTTGTGAGCTCTTGGAGGAGGACTGATGGATGGATTGTCTTCTTAATGACTCTTATCTTACCTCACAAAGGTCAGCAAGGCTGTTTTTAAATCACTGGAGCAAACTTTGCTTTTTAAATTCATTTGCTATAGTGCTATTGATTTGCTATAGTTTTTTGCCATCCACATGAGTGCTTAGAACAGAACCCATGCAAATAATTAGTCTCAACCTGTACTACCAAAGGCATCATAGAAAAGGTGAGTTTGGAAGAAGAAATTGATTAGAAAAGGATAGGCAAGACCCAGCTCTTCAGTGCTGGGAAATACAGTCCCTGGTCCTAAACCATCCATGGGAGGAGGGTAGCTAAACTCAGTACACTTCAGGATGCAGGGGACCACTATACAAATAATCTACCTGGCCTCTTTCAGGCACCTCTTAGATCCTGACTGGTAAAATCCAAACCTCAGTTAAGGCTAGGCCACACAAACACTCAGGCACAGGTCCTCCTGACCATGGCAAACGTTTCCTTTCACACTGAGTGGGTCCTAACCTGGAGGTAGCCTTGAACGATATAGATTCAAGAGAACAAGAGAATGAGTGAAGCACACTGGCCTGCTGTAGGCTGGTATTTGATTTTTTTTTAATAAGAAAATTGGGGCTGAGCTGAAATGCCCACAACTTTTCAGTCCTCTTTTCAGGCTGCAAAGTTGCAGGGGGAATTTCAGTATTTTTCAGGGATTGTTAGGAATTTTTAGGAATTGTAGGCAGTGGTGATTTTTCAGTCAACCATATACTGGTGGCTGCAATTTTTTTTCCTTCAGATTGTTCCTCAGAATAATGTTACATCATTGCAGGGTGCCATCTCAAGGGCCAATCTGAAGGAAAAATATATGACTTTGGCCAGTGTCATAAAGCTGATGGCAGGCAAAAAAGATAAGACATATAGGGCTTTGCCCCTTCCCACAAATATTTTTTTTTAAGTTGTATGTTCTAACTTGAGAATTTCCTTAAAAGGGGCACAGTAAGTGTCAACAGCAAAACTATCTAAAGCTACCACTTAAGTTTTCAACTTTTAACCATAAGTAACTTGATTCAAGGTCAAGCATGTGCCAGCATCTGGGGGGCATGGGGTGTCCCTCCTGACCTCTCTGCTGAGCTCCCTTTGCCTTGGAAAAGGTAAAAATAGTGCTTGTGACTGACTTCTAGTTTCACAAACTGGAAGTGGGTCACGATTCCTATTTTCACCTTTCTGAGGCAGGGGAAACCCTGCAGAAAGGTCTGCAGGGCTCCCTGCACACCCCACCCCCCATGCCGGCACCAGCTGTGCTAAGCTTTTTTAAAATCACTCTGTTGCCAATTGCATCGCCCTGATCGCATTGCCACCATCACACCCCGCCCCTTAATGGGACAGAGACAAGACTTCTCGGGCTGGTGGGTCACAACCCATCAGTTTAAGAACCACTGTATTAGACCAGCGTTTCTCAAGGTTTGTCCCCTGCTGTACCACTTCACATGGTCCACCTATTGAAAGTACCCCTAAAAGTAACTGGCAGTGATGTCATCATCAGTTACTTCTGGATTGGGAGGCCAGATGCAATGCAACAAACACAGGTAAGAAGCTCGAGGTGGACAGGAGGGCTTTTACGAGCATGTGAAAAACACAGACTGGGGCTCTGCCTGCTAAGCCAAGCCTACTACCGCTGTTTGTCACACTGCATTGCTGGTCTCGTTGGCAGGTGGCAGGGGTCTGGGGATTCTGTGCATACCACTGGACACCATCTCAAGTACCACTGGTTGAGAAATGCTGTATTAGACAGTGCTTGCCTCAGTCCCTAGTCTTCTCTGCCCTTTCCTGAAGCTTCTCTCTTGTTCACCTCTCCGTTCCTTGGTTTCCTGTTTTTCTATTCATTGCCTATGCAGCACCTTTCCTTTAGCCATCTTCTCACTGGACAGTGATGCAGGGTAGAATTTTTTCCATGGAGTATATTCTTGTAATAGATTTACCAGTCAAATTGGGTCATTGCAAAGTAAATCTTTTTCAGGTTTTTTTCCCACATTCCAGCAGTACAAAAGCCCATTAAGATTGGGCCCTAAGTGTGCTTTACTGTTCGTGACCCACGGATCTTTCCCTTCATTGTTCTGATTTTTCAACCTTTTAAATAAACTTGTTTTGCTTTTATTGTTTGCCTGTCGTCTCAGTTCACTTGGGAGCAGATTCCCATGTCTATCAAACTGCCCGCGTTCTGCTACTGGTTGGCTTTATTCTCAGCTTTGGGGGCTCTCTGTTTATCTGGGAGGGAGGTGGTGTCAAAGTGGACTGCTTCAGTATGGATTTTCAAGATTTGCTACTATTGGGTGGAGGAACAAAGACGATTGCTAGTCCCATCTCAAGAGTGAAGTGGGGAAGAGGGACATGAGTGCATTCACTAACCACTATGGCTATGCATATTTCCCTTAAAATTTCTATTTTCCCTTAAAATTAGCCAGTCAGACTATTTTGGAGAGCTTACATCAGTGCAATCCACACGAGTACAGTCTCTGAACCTGGAAGTTCTCTTCAGTCATCATGACTAGTGTCCACTGATATAAATGGACACAAGTCATGAACTCCATAAATTTGACTAAGTCTATTTTAAAGTCTGTAAGTTTGCATGGCTATCACAAACATCTTGCAGCCACCACTTTCATGAGTTACTTATGTGTTATGTGATGAAGTAATTTCTTTTGTATAGCTTGAATCTATTTCATTGTGTGGCTCAAAGTTCTAGTATTGGGGGGGATTTATTGCTATCCACTTTCTCCATGTTATTCAAAAGGTAATAAACCTCTGTCATGTCCACCTTCCCTTGCTTATCTTTTTTCAATAGAATATGGCCACAACTCTTCCTAGTAGGGAAGGTGTTCTAACCCCTTTATCATCCTGCCTGCCCTTCTTCTGGAAGACTTATAGGTAGGACTTTGGTATCCACTGATTTGACTCACCACTGATTCTGAAGTCCACCTTTAAATTCCTTGTAACAAGGAAAAAAAGCACCAAAATCCCATTTTGCGAATTTGAGTATCCACGAATTTGAGTATCAGCAGGTTGTCCAAAAACAGATTCCCTGTGGATACCGAGGCCCCAGCTCTATATCTTTTTTTGAGATGGGGTAACCAGAACTACCCACAGTATTCCAGATGTAACTACACCATGGATCTCTATACAGTACAACAATATTATTATACTGGCAGTTCCATTTCCCATCTATTTGCTAATAGCCCCAAGCACAGAGTATGCACAAAGAGTTGACGTTTCTGTTGAGCTATCCTAGAATTCCCTTACTGATCAGCCACTATCAAATTAGACCCCATAAAATATATATGAGAATTTTTTTTTTGCACTCTGTCAAAACCTTTTTGGAAATCCCAGTATATAATGGACTACACACACAACATAAGGGAATACTAGAACCAACTATGCTGATGGAATACAAGTCTATTAATGTTTTCCGAATGCTATACTGTCTCATTTGTAGGCACATTCTCACCTCATCAACCATACACATGATCAGTATTTCACCACTAAAAATTTTATTTTATTTTTAAAAAAACCTCATTTTCTGTTTTGACACATGAACCACATATGCCAAGACTTACTATCTGTCTACCATTCACAATGGAAGTAAATATATCTATTCTGTCTGGAAAGTAAGAATAACCACATTGATTTCAGCTTCTGTTTGGTTGCTTTGTACAACTTTTGAACACCAGTTATTAAATGTCACTTAAAAGTACAGTAATTCTTGTAAAGAAAATACATTATAGGGCAGCCCTTGGTATCTGCAGGGGATCTGTTCCTGGACACCCCCTCCCTGCAGATATCCATACCCAAGGATGTTCAAATTCATGGGTCAAGTATCCTATTGGCCTCTGAATGCGACTGGAGCACATGGTCACATCCGGAGGACCTTCTGTGGTCTTTGGAAGGCATGACTTCCGGTTATCAACAAAAACCAGAAGTTGCATCCTTTGACCCTCCGAAGGCCTTCTGAGGGTTG
Source organism: Tiliqua scincoides (assembly GCF_035046505.1). Lineage (NCBI taxonomy): Eukaryota > Metazoa > Chordata > Lepidosauria > Squamata > Scincidae > Tiliqua > Tiliqua scincoides. Next base: position 158,318,512 of record NC_089824.1, read on the forward strand.
GGGAGGCCACATACTGCCCTCTGGCACTTAGAAGGCCTTCCAGACATGACCAGAACATAGACTAGTCACATTAAGAAGGCAATCGTTGGCCCACCTTGTGGGTTTGGAACCTGCAGATATTCAAACCAGTGGGTACCGAACTCATGGATACCAAGTGCCACCTCTATTCGTAACTTCTTGGTATAGCCAGGAATAATGTGTTTAGAGTATTTAATGTGTTCAAGGAGTTTGGAACATACTGATGGAAATTTAAAGATATTTGCATCTACTTTTAGAAAACACCAGTCAGAAAAAGGAAAGTGGACAGGTACAAAACCAGTTGTTAAGAAACTGAACTCCTTCTCCCCAGAGGCAAACATAGCCAATCAATATCAAGCCACTGACATAGTACCATCTGCCAAATTGCACAGTAAAACAATGTTACTGGAACAGATCTCTAACGGAGGAGTAGTATTCTCATTTTTAATCTATTAGGAAAGCATCAGTGCCTTCATGCGCAAGAAGTCAAAATTCAAAATCAAAGTGCTGTCACAAAAGTTTTCACAAAACTGAACTACCAAAGAATAGCAGCACAGAAAATCAACATCAGCCCTCATGCTCCTAACTTGCAACTGAAAATTGCTGGAAGAGATTTATGCTTTTTTCTGACAATTTTCCTCACATTTTATAGGGATTCTTCAATGTAACAACAATCACTCTCCTTTAATAGTACCACTGCATGCTTTGTTATCTGTGTCTAGAGACACCTTGTTCTCCTCAGATAAAAGTTAATTGTTCTTCTGACATTGAACAATAAGGGACTTTTTAAGCTCACCTAATAAAGTAAGAGTGCTTTATTTTTAGCATTGCTTCAGACACAAAACAATGGCACTAGAAGACCTATTACTATTATTAAGAATATTTATACAGAGCTTTTCAACAAAGTTCACTAAGTGGTTTACAAACAACACAAAATAATTATGGTTTCCTGTATTAGAGGGGTTCCCAAGCTAAAAAGATACAGAACAACAGCAGCAAATGGCTACTAGAAAAAAACACTGTGCAGGGCCGAACAGGGACAGTTACTGTCATCGCGCTCCCCAAAATATAAGAGTACCACTTGAAAAAGTGGCTTTTTGCCCAGTTAGCAGAGTACTACATTACATCAGGTGTAAAAACTATTACTTTTTTTAAAAAAATATCCTATTAATTTATAACACTTCCCCCCTAAATGCTCACTTTTTAAAAAGTTAAATGTGGAATTTTACAGTATTTTTATCTGATCTGATGCTTTTTGTAAAACAGAAATTCATTAAACACCACAATCCTATGTATGTCTACTCAGAAGTAAGTCCCATTAAGTTCAGTGGGATGTACTCACAGATGTGTATAGGACTGCAGCTTAAACATCTAATATGTCATGTTGACATTCCAGCAAAATTCCAAGACATATACATTATATATGCCATAATGCACATGCTCAGGCAGTGGCAACAGAGGGGAGACAAAAGCTTGTCCCAGGATACAACTGCCTCAATTTAGGTGAAGATTACATGGAAGCGAAGTGCTGGCAAAGTATGTAATTTTGAGAAGTACAATATCGTTTTCCTTCATTCTTGTTTTTTTTTTAAAAGCCAAATGGAAGGTACTTTCTGAATAATCATGGTATATCTGTTTCTACAGTTCCCACTGAATGTGAAAGCATCCTAGTTTGAAGTTCTGAGGAGCATCATCATCCAACATCTAGTGCAGTGTTTCTCAAACTGTGGGTCCCAACCCAATTTCCGGTGGGTCCTGAAGAGTCTCCAATGAAAACATGGGTGATAGAAATATCAGATAACTAACTGCTGCAAGCCCTGAGGCTATTCAATAATCAGATAGCTGCTAACTGCGCTGCAAAGAGCAGAATTCCTGCAGATTGCAATCCTGTGTAAATATAGGGGGAGAAATATTTGAGTGTCTTTTTTCTGCTGTGTTTTTTTCTATCAAAGACAGGTATGGGGCAGGTAAAGGTTGGGTCACATAATTAAGCTCCCCAAACCTTCAGGCTATTCATTAAGGTTGCCTCATGAGAAACTGATCAAGTTTTTGACAAATAAATAAAATATTGCTTCTAAACAAATAAAATTTATAAACTATTTCTCAATCATCTTTTTAAAAAGTCTTGTAAAGCTGGGTGGGTCCCAATAGAGCGTCATTTTAAAAAGTAGGTCACAGTAATAAAGACTTTTAGAACCATTGATGTAGTGATTCTGGCTACAGTGAACAAAAAAATTACCAAGGCATGATTCAATGAACAGTGACATATGCAAACGTAATTTGCAATCTTTAAAATTATAATTTAGAATAAGTGGTTGTTTATTACGTATTTAATAAAGGATGTAAAACTCCTAAATCAGAACTTGTCCAAATTAAAGAAATTTTTAAAATTAATTTTGATATATCTTCACATATAAATAAGCAAAGTTATTATAGAGCATTTTAAAGATGGAGATCCATCTTTAAAGAGGCAGAAAGAATGAAGTCTCACCATATTTAAGCTGTGTGCAATGTCAGCCTAGCAGCTAACATTGTGTGCAATGTACGTGCAATGTTAGCTTTTACACTCCAAGGTTCCAAAATACAGCCCCCCGTAACCACGGATCCCATATCTGCAGGTTTACTTATCCACGGATTGGTTCTGGGTGCACCCTTGCAGGTACCCCCTCCAGATGGGGGGCCTCCGCCAGGCTCAGTCTGAGCAAATTGGAAGTAATGTTTTATAATGCCTTATAAGACATTAAAACATCACTTTAAGTTTCCAGAAGAAACTGGAAGTGACTTTTTTTCCACTGTCAGGCTCAGATGACTCTCCGGAGGCAAGGGGAGAAGGACTCCTCCTGACTCTGAAGGGGGGGGGGGAGGCGTTTGTCCATATTTGCAGTTTCACTTAACTGCAGGGGGTTCTGGAACGGAACTCCGGCAGATATAGGGGCACATCTGTATTCTTAGGGTGGAACAATTTGTATCAGAAAAGCAGGGAGGGAGGGAGATTAAGAACTCTTCCCTTTGCTGTAATTTGCCTCCTGAAACTCTCCCCTATGGGTTTCAGACCCAGACTTACTTCAAAAATGTCACTGGAAGACATTGCAAGGAACAACAGACAACAAGGAATACATTGGTGGGGGGACAGCATACAGGAATATCTCCCTATATTTGCTTGCAAACCGCAGGAGCTGAGCTCTTTGCAGGGTAATTAGCAGCTACAGTATCTGATTTTTGAAAAGTCTCAGGACTTGAGGCAATTAGTTATCTGAACTATCACTTTTTGGGGACCCACCAGAAATCAGGTTGCGACCTACCAGTGGGTCCCAACCCACAGTTTGGGAACCACTGGACTAGACCGTGATATGCCACTCAGTCATGATTCCCCCCCCCCGTTTGAATATAGCCCAGTGCTTCTCAATGAATATAGCCCAGTGCTTCTCAAACTGTGGGTCGGGACCCACTAGGTGGGTCGTGAGCCAATTTCAGGTGGGTCCCCATTCATTTCAATATTTTATTTTTAATAGATTTGATGCTGCCATGATATGTGACTACATTTGGGGAAATGTTACAGATCTGAACAGGCTACTATGTACATGCTTTTAACAATGATAGTCAGTGGGACTTAAGTGTGGATAGGATTGCAGCCTAAAAATTAGGCTGCTTGATGATGTCATTTCCAGTCATGACATCACTTCAGTGGGTCCTGACAGATTCTCACTGTAAAAAGTGAGTCCCGGTCCTAAAAGTGTGAGAACCACTGATATAGCCAACTGAATTTTGTCTTCCAACCTCAGATGCATGTATATTATGCACTTTAAATGATGCAGCAACAATAAATGTTGAATATCCCAGAAAGTTTAAAATGGAAAAATTACAGAAATACTGAACACAGCATGAGAAATAAGTAATTCTTACAAAGTTGATTCCAGAGTTCCACTCACACAATGCACTTTGCATGGCCCCTCCTCCCCACTCCTCCTCCCTACACCCCAGAAAAGTCTCAACTGAGGAACAGTGGACCCTTCAGAAGGGTATAGGGTGAAGTGTAGGAGAGAGGGAAACTAACAAAAATTGAACAGAGTATCCTGATCCTATCTGGGAACCTACTCACTTATTGGTGAGACTTGACAGGTTAGCTGTCTTCTTTCAGGAAAGCTGCTGAAACTTAAAAGAATCATGCCCCTGGGAATAGGGTGGCAGTGGCAACAGGAGGCCCTTCCTCAAAATCAATTACCTGCACAGGTGAAGGCATCATTGTTGGCTTTGCTGTCTCCTTAGGCTATACCTTCCCATGGGTGCCTTCAGCAAAATAGGTATTTCCTAGGCTTTCTCCAGGTGTGGTACCTGACAGCTTTTTTTCCCACCTGTCCTGTTATCAGACTGGAGCCATGACACAAAAGGCACTGTATACAAGCACATCACCACTTGTGCAAGGTGTTCTTCTCTGACTTTCAGTGATTCCTCCTCCTCATGCCCCATACTAAAGCCTTTCAGAGGGCTACATGACACTCAGGAGATGCTTGGGGTGGGGCACAATGCCGTTGCAGGAAAGGACATCACTTGTACAACACTGGATCCAATCCATTATGTATAGAAGATCTAATTCTAATTCTAGAAATTGCATCATTTTACTATGCTTTCCCATTAAGTCTATGCAACAAACAATACTGCTCGCTTTTAAAGCAATGACTTTAAGTTCTTTAAGATAATCATCTGTCCTCTGGAATAGAGATTTTTCACAACCCTGACAGAATTCTTTGGATAAACTAAATCAATTCACAACTGAATCAACAATGTTGCCATAACACAACTTTACAACCCTACTGAGATGTCTGCACAACAATTTGTTTTCTACTTAAAAAATTACACAGATTAAAAGGTCTTGAATAATTTGATTTGCATAGAAGAGCTCAAAGATGGTGCCCAATAAATAAATAATATTTTATGCACTCCTTATCTTAAATAATTAACTAGATATGTACACTGGAGATATGTACTAAGAGAAGGAACCAAGGTGAAAGCTTACTTTTTAGTCCAACTACTTCGTAAAAAGAGTATGGATACTTAAAAAAAAAAAAAAACTAGCAATTGCCAACACTACAGTTAGTTGATACTGGGAAAACACAGCACAGAATGTTTGTGGTAGCAGACATTACTTCCATTTGCAAGGCAGTCAAATGATTAGCCCAGTACTGTGATAAAATCCCCAAAAGGAATAAAAAAAATAGCCATGAATCAAACCAGAAATCCAAATTTAATGTGGGAGCCACTGTGATTACAACTCCATTTTGTTATCACCATAACAATGGTATCATTTAAAAACATGGTTCAATAACTGCAACCAGTATTTTTTTAAATTCCATCCATAATGTGGAAATTATCCAATTAAGGTATTTGTTTTTCCTAAGTACTTATTTTGCTAAAAAAAAATTATGTGTCATCATCTGCCCAGTTGACAGTTCTGCTCTCCACAGCAAGTTACAATGCATGCACAAATGAATATATAAATAAATAAAATTATTTGTCCTCTAAACCAGCACACCATGCTGGTCCCAGAGCAGACCTAAAATTAATTTATTCTAACAGAAAAATTACAATGAGAAAACCAACTGCATGCTAAGGTGGGCGGGGGGGCACGATCAAAAGCTTGAGACAAGAAAAGAAAAATATTTTGCCTTACTCCTCCATAAGCCCTTTAACTGTCAATGCGTCTCCTCAGACCTGCCTGCATTTTTTTTAGCTGGTGCAAGTCTGAGAATACAAAGGGGGACTATGGGCTCATTCTGGAGGAAATGGGTTCCTGCACAAGTCACCCGCATTGGTTGCCACACCCTCACACCTCCATCACATCCCCGGCAGTCCTGCCTTTCTGTCCTGATTCTCCCACCCCCTACCCACATTCCACCCACCCATCCATCCCAGAAGGTTTTTTGCGACACTGAACGGCCACACAGGATTTAACCATTAGAAACATTTCGACCATGCTAAACTTGGGAAATGTACAGCAGGAGAATGCCATATATGTTTGTCTAAAAAAAATTACTTCCCAGAATACCATAGGTAAAATAGTACACCTTGGCAAACTAACAAGTGACTTTTGTATCACCAAATACTCCATATTCATTTCACTTCACAAAATAACCGTTATGCCATTGCCTTTAGCTGATAACTTGCAATTCTATAGAAGGATATGATGAAGAGGTATAAAAATAAGCTTGACTGTAGCTTCTGATAATGGAGACTTCACCAATAATAATCCTCTGGCTGAAATATGAATACAATTGCATTTAATTTTATTTTTCAACATGGAATGCTCATTTAGATTCCCACCACCTAGGTGTAGCAGGTTAGTGAAGGTCATAAAACACCTGTTTGCTGAGCTATCATCTGTCTACAGCTGGAAACAAATCAGAGATCGCTATCTACATAAATAAAAAAAGTGGAAGATCATTCAATTCCTCAGTGCTCTGAAAACTGCACACTTTAAACTTGTGTTTTTAGAGTGATCAAACCTTGAAGATTACAATAATATGGAAAACTTAACTTGTTGCAAAATTGAAAATATTCAAATCTGCAAAACAGAACACATTCTCATATTCTTTTAAAAAGGGAGCTAATTTAGTATGTAAGCACTAGTTAGTTATTAACAGAAGCCTTTTAATGTATTTATCATTTGGTGGTGATCTGGTGGTAAACTCTCTGGGCTGGTACAGATGCAATGCTTCCTGAACTTTAAATATAGGTACAGAATGGATTGAATAATGACTTGCCGAGAACACGTTCTCTCAGGCCCAGGTTTCCTTATCCATGAGACACCTGATAAGTTTTTCTGCCAGAGAATATCCAAGCATCTCTTTCCAACATTTTCACCTCTTAGTTCATGAGTTCATGGTCATCCATGTGATTTATGACCTTGCAGTTACAAAACCCACATGGTTCTTAGTATCAAATTTGGTAGGCAAGATAGCACCCTAGACCAGCCATTTTCAACCACTGTGCTGTGGCACACTGGTGTGCTGCGAATGGTCTCCAGGTGTGCTGTGGGGGTTTGGGAGAAAGGTCATTTATTAGTAGGGCTTTTGGAGGATGTAAGCCCCTGCAAGGCAGTACAGGATGCCTTGTCAATTGTCAAAAACTGATGGTGTGCCTTGACAATTTTAGTACCTAGTCAGTGTGCTGCGAGATGAAAAAAGTTGAAAATCACTGCTCTAGACTGTCCACCTGAGAAGCCCTTCTTCACCACAGCTTCTCCTCCCTTCACTTTTGGTTTTAAAAAGCAGCCATCTCCTACTCCTCACATGTAGCAAGTATGAAAGGTGCAAAATGCAGCTGGTTTGAATTGTACCTATGAGAATGTTTACGCTGCATTAGTCCATTATATTCCTGCAGCTCAAGCTACTCCTCTCACAGCAGGGAACTTCCTCAATGTCTCAGAAAATGTCTGTGCATATGTCTCATATGTCTGTGCATATGAAGAGGAATTGAGAGCCTTCATTACCATTTGGCAGGAAGAAGCAGTCCAGATGGCTTTCACACAAAGTTTCAGAAATGTGGAATGGTTCTGCTACATTTCTGAGAATTTGAAGGACATGGGATACCACAAGGACCTCGACACGCGCAGGAGCAAAGTCAAGGAATTTTGGAGGAGTTTCTTGACAAGCTGGTCAAGGAGGACAAGAGTCACTCTGGGTACTCCAAGAAAACCAGTTCCCCCTTCAAAACCCTGGGTCAGTTCTTCTGCGTTGACCATGGAGTGGTTGTATCCAACATTAGTGGATTGGGTGTGGTGCAGGGAAGACGCATATGGCAAGGAAGAAATGTTGCTCAATTTGGTTCCCATTGACACAAAAGAGTCTCCCTATCCACAGCCAGGATCTTCAGCCTCAAACAATTCATCCCAACCGTGGGTGATGTAGGCAGCCCACCACTTTTGAGCTATCCTCTGCAACAGGGATTTGAAGATACAAGTAACTGCTCCCTATCCCCTTTGAAGAACAGTTTTGGATGGGGGGGGGAGATGGTTGGCAGGAGAGGGGAAGGGCCATTTAGGGATCAGGTTAGCGCCGCTTAAAACCAAGACTTTGGGCAGTGGGAGGGAGTTGGCCTTTCCTTTCCTTCCTTTATTCCTTTAGCTGGTGTTTGGGATAACAGGGATATCTGGGCCAATACGCTGCTGTAGGTGCAGCAGATTTTGAAGCATTAATCACAACACGCTTCCATTCATTACAATCCATGGCAATGATTCTAGCTGTATCAATGGGCAAAAAAAAAGCCAAATTAGAGAGGCTGTGAAGGGCAAGGAAGCTTCCTTCCGTAAATGGAAGTCTTGCCCTAATGAGGAGAATAAAAAGGAACATAAACTGTGGCAAAAGAAATGTAAGAAGGTGATAGGGGAGGCCAAGCGAGACTATGAGGAACGCATGGCCAGCAACATTAAAGGGAACAATAAAAGCTTCTTCAAATATGTTAGAAGCAGGAAACCCGCCAGAGAAGCGGTTGGCCCTCTGGATGGTGAGGGAGGGAAAGGGGAGATAAAAGGAGACTTAGAGATGGCAGAGAAATTAAATGAGTTCTTTGCATCTGTCTTCACGGCAGAAGACCTCGGGCAGATACCGCTGCCCGAACGGCCCCTCCTGACCGAGGAGTTAAGTCAGATAGAGGTTAAAAGAGAAGATGTTTCAGACCTCACTGATAAATTAAAGATCAATAAGTCACCGGGCCCTGATGGCATCCACCCAAGAGTTATTAAGGAATTGAAGAATGAAGTTGCAGATCTCTTGACTAAGGTATGCAACTTGTCCCTCAAAACGGCCACGGTGCCAGAAGATTGGAGGATAGCAAATGTCACGCCTATTTTTAAAAAGGGAAAGAGGGGGGACCCGGGAAACTATAGGCCGGTCAGCCTAACATCCATACCGGGTAAGATGGTGGAATGCCTCATCAAAGATAGGATCTCAAAACACATAGACGAACAGGCCTTGCTGAGGGAGAGTCAGCATGGCTTCTGTAAAGGTAAGTCTTGCCTCACCAACCTTATAGAATTCTTTGAAAAGGTCAACAGGCATGTGGATGCGGGAGAACCCGTGGACATTATATATCTGGACTTTCAGAAGGCGTTTGACACGGTCCCTCACCAAAGGCTACTGAAAAAAACTCCACAGTCAGGGAATTAGAGGACAGGTCCTCTCGTGGATTGAGAACTGGTTGGAGGCCAGGAAGCAGAGAGTGGGTGTCAATGGGCAATTTTCACAATGGAGAGAGGTGAAAAGCGGTGTGCCCCAAGGATCTGTCCTGGGACCGGTGCTTTTCAACCTCTTCATAAATGACCTGGAGACAGGGTTGAGCAGTGAAGTGGCTAAGTTTGCAGACGACACCAAACTTTTCCGAGTGGTAAAGACCAGAAGTGATTGTGAGGAGCTCCAGAAGGATCTCTCCAAACTGGCAGAATGGGCAGCAAAATGGCAGATGCGCTTCAATGTCAGTAAGTGTAAAGTCATGCACATTGGGGCAAAAAATCAAAACTTTAGATATAGGCTGATGGGTTCTGAGCTGTCTGTGACAGATCAGGAGAGAGATCTTGGGGTGGTGGTGGACAGGTCGATGAAAGTGTCGACCCAATGTGCAGCGGCAGTGAAGAAGGCCAATTCTATGCTTGGGATCATTAGGAAGGGTATTGAGAACAAAACGGCTAGTATTATAATGCCGTTGTACAAATCGATGGTAAGGCCACACCTGGAGTATTGTGTCCAGTTCTGGTCGCCGCATCTCAAAAAAGACATAGTGGAAATGGAAAAGGTGCAAAAGAGAGCGACTAAGATGATTACGGGGCTGGGGCACCTTCCTTATGAGGAAAGGCTACGGCGTTTGGGCCTCTTCAGCCTAGAAAAGAGACGCTTGAGGGGGGACATGATTGAGACATACAAAATTATGCAGGGGATGGACAGAGTGGATAGGGAGATGCTCTTTACACTCTCACATAATACCAGAACCAGGGGACATCCACTAAAATTGAGTGTTGGGCGGGTTAGGACAGACAAAAGAAAATATTTCTTTACTCAGCGTGTGGTCGGTCTGTGGAACTCCTTGCCACAGGATGTGGTGCTGGCGTCTAGCCTAGACGCCTTTAAAAGGGGATTGGACGAGTTTCTGGAGGAAAAATCCATTACGGAGAACAAGCCATGATGAGTATGCGCAACCTCCTGATTTTAGGAATGGGTTAAGTCAGAATGCCAGATGTAGGGGAGGGCACCAGGATGAGGTCTCTTGTTATCTGGTGTGCTCCCTGGGCATTTGGTGGGCCGCTGTGAGATACAGGAAGCTGGACTAGATGGGCCTATGGCCTGATCCAGTGGGGCTGTTCTTATGTTCTTATGTTCAATCACTGGTTCTTTAGATTTTCTTCTATATATTTTAGCCATGTTTTCTTTGGTGCCTTTAGCTGGATTTTCCAGCTGTCAGATTGCTGTCGCCAAAGAAGTTTGTTTAGAATTCGGATGGTATCCATTCTGTAAACATGGCCAAACCAACTGAGCCTGCATTTTTGAATCTGTTCCATATCTGAATGGTTTCATTTTGATGGCAAACGCGGAAGGAAAGCCTGAGTATCTGCCTTAAGTAGTGCATTTGGAACGCATCTAATTTGTTGATTTCAGGTTTAAGTATAGTCCATATTTCTGACCCACAAAGGAGAATTAGGAGGAAGCTGGCAGCAGTGGGAAGAGCTGCCCAGGGGCCTTTTTAGCCCTTGACACTGATTGCGGCAGGGCTTGGACAGACTTGACATGTTCTGGTATTCAAAACCACATCCTCCTTTGCAAAAGTAGCTACAGAGAAGTCAGATCACTGCAATAGAGAGGATGCAGCACCTGAGGGACCAGCAGAAGCAGCAGCAACTGCAGTTCCACTGGAAGCCGTTGCAGGGGAACCAGGAAATGAGCAAGAAGACACCATAAACAGAGAAGCCCAGGAGCAGGGTTCACACTTGGAGAAGACAGCAGCCAACCAGGAGTGAGCCCTCAACAACCTGTCCACCAGCCTTGAGGCGTTGGTGCAGCAAAGTTCCCAAGACATTCTGAGGACCCTCTCAGCCCAATCCTATTCCAGATTGGTCTGTCAGGGAAAGGATATTATGACAGCAAAAGACAGTTATGCTGTTGTAAAACAGCTGCTGATGGAATGTGCAAAGCTCCATTAGCAGCCATTTTGAGAGTGCTGCCACAAGACGTGGCAGCGCTCCTTGGATGTCAGCGGACCTCACCACACACCTTGAAGAAGGTAAGGCAGCAACAGGGAGGGGGCAAAAGCTAGGCAGGGGGGCAGGGATAGCATAACAGGGTGAAGCTGGGCATGGAAGGAGGAAGAACCAGAACGGAGAGACTGTGGGAGAGGGTGGATTCGGCAGTGAACTCTTTCAGGAACCCTGCTTCCTTTATTGAAGAACATAAGTGCAGAACATAGGGAAAAATATTCCTCTGCGAAAGTTTGGAAGTGTATTAAATATGCAAACCAGAACATTTTCCACGCTCAGAAGCACAAAGTGTCAAGGGGAAACTCATGCCTCCTTTTGCGGGTAAGTGTTCCTGAGATTTCTGCAGACACAGTAACTCTGCTGAAGGATGCCTAGTAGCCCCAGAGGAGGAACTAGCACAGTTTTTACCACAAACAAAGCCCTAGATTGCACTGAACATGTGATTACAAGTCCCAAGTGAATTGAAACTCACAGATGTGACTTAAAGATGTATTTTCTCACAGGACAGCTGCATGTTTGGTTTGGGCTTCAGTCGGCCCCTTCTCTCTCTCACACAACTTCATCTTAACCTTAGCCACAGATATGTTAATGGTATCTATGGTGAGTTTATAACTGATAATTTTTACCTACATTCAAACAGATTTGAAGTCCTGGTTTCCTGGCAAGCATTCACCATGATAAATGTGGGTGTATGCAGACACAATGACGAATCACAGTGAAAGGCAGAGAAAGCAATGATAGAAGGTGCAGTGTCTTACCTTGCTCTGCAAGCCCATATGACCTGGTTCTCAAAGTTTGGGTCAACTGAGCGCTTCTGGCATAACTGGCAATAATGTCATTGCTGGGTACCCTGGGGATGGTTGGGACCAGAGACTGGGAGGGGGTGGAGCTTGCAGGAGCAGGAGGCTTTAAAAGTGATAGGCATATGGAGCCAGTGAGGAGGGAAAAGCCGCAGTGACAGAAAAGGGAGAGATTATATGGAAGTAAGAGGGATGTGGAAGGTAGGCACTTGTGGAAGAGGTGCAGTGAGGGCCAAAGGGTATAGGAAGAGGAGAAAATAAAAAAGGCAAGTGTGGAGAAAAAAAGGAGGCTGGGTCAAGGAAATAAGGAGGTAAGAGAGAAGCAGGGAGCAAGCAAAAGAAGGCAGAAAGGCTTCCAGTGCTTTCCCTGACACTCTCATCTTCAAGGACCAGGGGTCAAAGCCTCAAACCTAGGAAATTGAAGCCCAAAAAAGTGCTGACTGCTGTACTACAGAGCCTAATCAGTCCCTTGTCAGGCATGGTCATTCCTGTCTTCCCCCTTGGGAGGAAGTAGGCAATGCAGAGTCTATTTGAGCAAGAGGGAAAGGCTAAGGAAGGAGCATGTGATCCCATGGCACAATCTCCTAAGCATGGTTAAGAGATAGTAACCATTGCTTCTACAATACCTGTTGTAGTCTTGGGAAATTATTCCTCCAAATATAAACACTTGCAAAAGACACAGAACTACAATCACATCTAAATTTTCTTGACATATTTTGTCATTACACTTCTCACCTGCTTTCTTTTCACATTCATTATCAACCAGTTTGTTCAGAATACAACTTCCTATTATGCCTCACCTTAAAATGACAATTAAGATTAAAACTTGGGTTGTGGTCTATAGCTCTAATCTTCACGAAAATTCTGAGAAACATGCCATAACCAGGAATATACCTTTTGCAGTTTTTTAAAACTACAAAATATGACACTGTTTTGTGATAGAGTAAGCCTTCCAGAAAACTAAGGACTCCCCTATAAGCAGCAGGAAAGGGACACTGAAGGAGCTGTAAGGGTGGTCGTTCTATATGTAACCTATAGGATCAGAAGTATAATTGTAGGGTTATCATGAACTAATCATAATGCACATCTGCATACACAAGGGCGGTTTTACCCATCTGTCCCTTGTAAGGCTGCAATCCTATACACACTTTCCAGGGAGTAAGTTCCATTGAACACTAGGACTTACTTTCAAGTACATGTGCCAGGATGGTGCAGTGCAGTGGTTCCCAACCTGGGGTACGTGTACCCCCAGGGGTACTTACCAGGACCTTAAAGGGTACTTGAAAAAGAATTGAATAATGGAGGGAAAAGGTAGGTCTATAATAGAATGGCTTGCAGGACTAGCAAGGCAGGAAGGAAGGTAACTAGCTGGCTGTGGAAGACCCACCAACTGCTAGTTTTTGGTCAACAATTCATATATTTTCAGATATGGACCAGCAGTTGAAAATGGCACAGCAAAAAAAGCTGAAACATAATGTGGAAAATGATCAATCACCATAAATTTCTCAGGACACATCCAACACTTTGGTGCAAAACAGTGAAAAGGCAGTCTTCAGTTCTTCAAACAGCTAAAAAGAGAAAATATTGTGATGAATACATGCAGTTTGGGTTTTCATACACAGATGAGGACTGTCCTACACCCGGAGCAAGCCCGCGACCGAGAAAAATGGTGACTCTGATCCAGAATAGCAGACCCCGCCACCACACCGGACAAATGCTAAAGAAGAAGTAGTAGTAGAAGGAGGCTGTCCTAAGCCCCACTGTGTGGGGAAGTCTTATCCAATGATAGCATAAAACCTACAGTACTCTTGTGGCATTTACAAACAAAACACATCAGCTTTACAAAAAAGAATACAGATCTGGTGAAGAAGGCTCTCTCTTTGCCTTTACAGAAAATATACCATAGTAAGCGGAATGCAGTTCCAGATTTTAGACTTATCTTACATCAATTGAACCCGATTTCAAAAAACTGTGTGTCTCAAAACACATATTTGCTCTGTATACAGTGTGTTTCATAAAAAAAATTCCATTGCTTGTTAACCCTATTGGGCCATTTATTTACAGTTACAACATATAAATTTGAAATAACATCAAATATATTAATTATGAACTTTTGCTAATACAGGTATAACCCTATTATCCACAGTTTTTTCACCCACAGTTTTATCTCAAACCAATGAGAAGGGCCCTTTAAATTAAAAGAAAAATATCATTTAACTATAGCCTCTTCAATGCAGACAGCCAGCTGACAATACATCAATCATTCTCTCTTCCAGGCTTCACTCCAAAGCTAGCAATTCCTCCCTTCCCCTGAGCACATTGAAGAAAGATAATCACTTTGCATTGGTGAAGGAAAGGGTCACTGGCTGGAAGTGAAGCCTTTCTAAGAGCCTGGAGAGAGACTGATTGGTGGATTGCGTGCCTAATGACTCTGTCCTACATCACAAAGGTCAGCAAGACTGATTTTAAATCACCTAGCAGAGGGACACTGTTTTTCAGATGGATTTGTTTTAAAGCAATTTTTGCCATCCACCTGAGTTCTGGGAACGGAATAACAAGACACAACCTGTATAAGGGTTACAATTTATGGAAATTGGTTGCAAAGGAATAAACAAGTGAAAAAAAAGGTTGGGAACTACTGGTGTAGTAGTTTGGGAGCCAGACCTGGAAGGTTCAGGTTCAGTCCCCACTCAACTATGAAGCTTCCTGGATGACTTTGGGTCGGTCACTAGCTCTCAGCCTCATCTACCTCACAGGGCTGTGGTGAGGACAAAAGGAGGGCTGGAACCATGCACATCACCCTGAGCTTCTTGGAGGAAGGGTGGTACAAAAATGTGAAAAATAAATACGCTTAAGACTGTGCTGCAACTCTTGTGAGTCACCAGTTTCACATATTGCAAGTGTGAATTTAAAGGATCTGGACAGCTTGTAGCATACTGTGAAAACCAGGAGTGTGGAAGGGATGTTGGAGAGGAGCATAATCCTAGGACTTTTCCTGTAGCAGGAGCAGCGTTGTCAACAGTAAGAATACTCAGATACTGCTTTTGACTTTTTTCCCCCTCAAATAACTGTGGCTGAGAAGAATTATCAGGTTCAGCAAGAGATCAACTGAGAAATTTTCCTAGGAGCATAAGTATCAACCTGCTGTCTCTAGATGCAGATGAATGATAAAAAGATGAGAGTAGATGGATATACACAAGAGTGGAGGGTGAAGGATGAAAAGACTGGATCATTCCCTCGCACCAGGACTATAAGTGGAAATTTATTTATTTAATTTCATTGGATGAGAAGCCTCAGGATATTTTCTTCCACCACTTGTAACAAACATAGGATTATGGGATTTCTTTTAATCTCACTTTTCATTTTTATATATAACAGTTGCAACTAGTTTTCACCCCAGGAGTTTGGAATGAAATGAGCTAGGTTCTTTAAATAAAGTATAATAAATTTCAAAGTAGAAATAAGTCGCTGGAGAAGAAAAGCCTTGAAAGATAAAATTTTCAAGTTTTTTTAATAGTCTTAATAGTGTGTAGATATAAGGGTGTCGTAAATGGGATTGTTATGATGAGCTCTTGAACTTCAACATGTACCACTATACCAGTGGTGAAAAAAAAGAGTGAAAAGGGATCACTAGCCACATAAATAATATTGGGGTAGAAGCTGGAACACATCAAGTTTTAACTTTGTAACTTTTCATACATATACTATAACTAAGAAAGCAGTCTTCGGTTTCTGTGAACACCATTCTAGACAGAGGTTAGGCAAGTTCCACCTTGCCAAGATACAAGCAGGAGCCACAGGTTTGCCAGGAATGGAAGTATTTCTAAACTTCTGAGATCCACTGCTTTTTGGCATGTTTTGGATACATTCCAGGAGCAGAGGAAGGAATCCAGTGCAGGAAGGTGCTTTGGGGAGGGGCAGGGGCCATAGCTCAGTGGTTGAGCATATGCTCTGTGTCTAGGTCACCGGCATCTGCAGGTAGGAAAGCAATTCTTGTATTAATCCCTGGTGAATCACCATCAGTCAGCATTGACAATAGTGAGCTAGATGGATCAATGGACTGACTAGTGGTCCTCACACATTTAGTACCAGGACTCACTTTTTATCTGTCAGAATCTGTTGGGACTCACTGGAAGTGATGTCATGACTAGAAGTGATGTCATCAAGCAGGAAAATTTTTAACAATCCTAGGCTGCAATCCTTCCTGCACTTACCCAGGAGTAAGTCCCATTTACTATCATTGTTAAAATATACATAGTACCTTGTTAAAAGTACAGGTCTGTAACATTTCCCCAAATGCAGTCACATACCACGGTAGCATTAAGTCTAATCTATTAAAAATAAAATATTGAAATGAATGGGGACCCACCTGAAATTGGCTCGCAACCCAGCTAGTGGGTCCCGACCCACAGTTTGAGAAATACTGGACTACATAATAAGGCAGCATCCTGTGCCTTGCTTTGGATATCTTGAGGCATGCAATAGAGGTCAAGAGCAGCTCTTTGGGCAGTACTAAACCACTGATTCCCACACACATTGCAGATCCTATAAAAACACCTTCTACACTGAACTGGGAGATTCAGGGGCAAGTGGGATCAGGCAGTACCCAGTGACCATTACAGAATCCCCCTCCCATGCCCAAAAGAGTTCTGATCAAGCAATGGGAGTGGTGCTGGATCTGACAGCTTCAGTATTGATACGCAAAGCTCTCAGACCCAGAAAGAATAATATAATAACAGTACCGCACACTATATCAAAAGAATTTGGGATACCAGGAAGGTCTAACATAACTTCTAGATCAGCGGTTCTCAAACTTTTTGTCCTCTGGAACCCTTTCCACTTCTAACAATGGTTTCAGGGAAGCCCAGGGCTCTGAAGCACACACATTGAGAAACACTGCTCTAGAATATCCAAAACCTGCACTCACATTCCCAAGGTACTGATTCACCAAGACAGATGCTTTAACTACCCATTACTAGACTAGAGCCATCTAGGATGCAGAACACAATCTGCTGCATCCCAGGTCATAGGGACTGCATTCTTCAATTCAAAGGGCAAAGATATGTGTGTATCGAACAGTATCGAAAGGTATGTGTGTATCAAACTGGATTGAGGGGAGTTGGTACAAAACCCCAGATAACTACACTTGTGCTTTCTCTCCTTGACACAGTGTGCAGTTCTCTCGCAGTGCCTGCTGGTGAGAAAAGCAAACCCAAGCTTCCTCCCTACTTTAGAACTATGGAGGTGGGCAGGGACTGTCCCACTGTCATGATCTCTTCCCCTCCCCCAGTTCTGATGCTGGGAGGAAGGCTGGGGTTCTTTCATGTGTGTTGCCAAGATGCTCAAGCAAGGCCAAGCAAACATGAACTACACCTCCCTCTTGCTCTTGAGCAGGAAAGAGGCAAGCTGCTTCAGCTGCTGCTTGCCTGTAGGGTTTCAGAGCATCATGGCCAGCAAGCCCCACATCTTCTATTCCTAAACACTAACTGGGGGTACACACAGATTTGCATTGGTTTGGCTGCTGCCTGGTAGCAGCACTTCAGTAACCTAACAGAGAGGCAGCTGCATACTCCTACACTCCAGAGCGGGAATTAGAGTCATGGAACAGGGATCCTTGGTAGGCCTCCACCATTTTGACTTGATGACATAGGACAAGCCGAAATTGTGGATTCCCTCCTGTTACTCCAATGAAATCCAGCAAGGGGAAAGCTTTTTATCTACCCATCCTTAGACAGGAGAGTACAAACCTTTTCTATTCAGATCATGTTCCCAGGAAGGATGTGGTGAGATACATAAAATTGACAATCTTTTGCTATTAAGTTAATTGCAGGAGCTATTTGAGCTTTTGCAATCCACTCAAAAGTTTTGGTGAAAGGTTCATTCCGCTCCAAACAAAATGCGTGGTGTGAAAATGAATGGCTACATCAATTTTTAAATTATGAACACTTTTAAAGCAGATTTAATGGTGTACAGGGGGCTGGTTTGAAAAACCTATTCCCCTGATTAAGATAACTCCCCAAGAAGCAAGAGGAGGGGCCAAAATGCATGCATTTCAGGAGCACATTCAGCACTAACCACATGGTGTCATATCACCCAGACAAGCCCATGTTGGGCAAATAACAAGGTTTATCCATGATGGACAAATAACATTGGATGGCCAATCATCATCATGCCCTGCTTATTCACAGAATCTGTTTGGCCAATGCTGGAAACTGGATACAGGACTAAATGGTTATTAGCTCAATCCAGCATGGTCATTTATTAATTATTATTATTATCATCCTCATCAGTATAAAAAAGGCAAAATTTAAGGTTGCTTTCCTCAGTCTGTCTTAATGAAGAAATAGCTGATAAAGAATATACAAGTTTAGGTTTGCCATGGGCACCTAAACTCTAAATTCTCTGATATACTAGTACTTTTATGGGATCAGCTCACTTAAAATTACAGCTTCCATTCTAAAAAGGGGAATAACTACAACATTGAAGGCCCTATTGAGTAACAATGTACAAAAAGAAAGAGCAACCCTTTTCACTGACAGTTACAGGAAATTTTGTAAAGACTGAAAACAAACTATTCTACAAACTTAACATTTCTAGAATTGTATGAGTCTCAAAATAACATTCCAAGTACCCCTGCTTTACAAATGATTCAGTATACAATCAATTTGCGATAAACTAAAATCTTTACAGTAGACTACCCATAATAAAATAAAGTTCACCATATGATGAGTTATATACTTTATGGACTCATAATTGCCACCAAGAGAACCACGTGGGTGAGCATGGGGGGTAGATAAGTAAATCAGCAATACAAACGTGTTTTGGGTAGCATCTCAGACAATAGCAGTGCTTGCAACATCTTGGCCACATGTGTGGAGGGAAGGACTTGAACGTCCGGTGTCTTGGAACACGTTACAAAAACGCAATGTAGAAATGGGTTTGTGTTATGAAATTTTCACAATACAGCAAGGCTTTTCAAATTGGGGCATCATGACGCCCCAGCCTGTGAGTCCTGGCCAGTCTTCCCTTAAGGGGCAGGGGAAGGCAGTGGCACGATTCCCAGGATCGTGTCGCTAAGGGGGCTTCAGGGACTGGCATTTACTTACCAGTCCCTGCAGTAGCCTTCCTGGGCTGCGGGAAGCCCTGCGTGAGGGTCTGCAGGGCTCCCCAGGTCTTGAAAAGTGAAAGCGTAGCAATTGCGTTCCACTTCTTACTTTACAAAAGTGGAGCACAATCGCTGCGCTTTCACTTTTCAAGACCTGGGGAGCCCTGCAGACACTTGCGCAAGGCTCCCTGCACCCCAGGAAGGCTGCTGCAGGGACTGGTGAGTGCATCCCAGTCCCTGCAGCCCCCTGAGCGACACGGTCCTGGGGATCTGCTGCAATACAGGGTCTCCAGAAGAAATTAATATTGCAAAACAGGGATCACTGTATATTGATGTTGAAGTGTTGCTAAAGTTTATCATTCAAAACATTTTGTGATGTGCAAACAGGAAAAGAGGACAAGAGAAGAAAGTGAGTCTTTGGAAATTATCAATGGCCTTTTGATACATGAGCTAGGGTTGCTGCTTTTACTAATGGAAGAAAAAAACCAGGTAAAGTTGTTTTCATTTGCATTGCCGCACTTTCTGCCTGATATGCAGCTGTTAAACACATAGCTAAACTATTAATAAATGGCAGCACAATTATGGTTCTTTAATGTGCATAAAAGACTTGATAGACATGACAGGATTCTTGTAAAGATTACTTCAGTATTCCATGGCTGCAATCCTACAAACACTTACCTGGGAGCATGTCCCAATGAATTGACATACACAAACTTATGCTGTAAGTTAGTATTACTAACATACCATTTTGCAAATGAGATGCAGTAGTTGAGAGATAGTGGCTTGCCAAAGGCCATTTCAAGCATTCTTAGTGGAGATTAGATTTTAACCAGGGAATCTTTTCCACAACACTGAACTAATTCTCGTTTGCCACGCTGTCCTTACACAGACAAATGTCTAAGGCTTAAAAAGCTCTTCGAAATTAAACTAAGATGGGTGTTGGGGGGACATAGAAATGTCATCTACACCCCAGGTACATTACTTTGAGATCTCAGCTTTATCATTCAAAACTTTTCTTTAAAAAATGTGAACAGTACTTCATACTTTGTACAATGCGATTACACCACATTTCTAAAGCTGGTAGTAGGGGGTGGAATATGAATAACCCCTCACAAATATAAAAATGAGATGTCATTTGAATTTAAGAGTGAACAAGTACTTCTGTACAGTACTTAACCTTGAAATAAGCTGTATTACTAAGCTCAAAGAAAGTGCCTGAAACATATCACAGAACCTAGGAAGGGAAGAGCCATGCACAAGCTTAAGTTACACCTACCTGGGAATTAAACTCAACAGGTTTTGTGTCTGAATAGACATGCTGAGGCTTGCACTATCAACAGTATTATCAACAGTATTTATATACCGCTTTTCAACTAAAAGTTCACAAAGCAGTTTACAGAGAAAAATCAAATAACTAAATGGCTCCCTGTCCCAAGGGCTCACAATCTAAAAAAATGCAAATGAATACCAGCAGACAGCCACTAGAACAGACAGTGCTGGGGTGAGGTGGGCCAGTTACTCTCCCCCTGCTAAAAAAAGGAGCACCCACTTGAAAAAGTGCCTCTTACCCAATTAGCAGGGTAAGCAATCTCTACAATCGTGCACATGTACAAGGGAGAAGCAGGTCCCATTAAGCTGATAGAATACATCTTACCTAATAACAGGTGGCTAAATGCATAACATCAAAAATGATTCCCATTCTGGTAATATAGACTGCAATCTTATGCACACTTCCCTGGGAGTAAACCCCACGGAAGACAATGGGAGCAGACAAGCATAAACTGTGCTCTTATTATTGGCGTCACACTGTGAGAACAAGGTCACACTCCAATTTTACCATAATGCAGTGTTTTGTAAGAACATAAGAACAGCCCCACTGGATCAGGCCATAGGCCCATCTAGTCCAGCTTCCTGTATCTCACAGCAGGCCACCAAATGCCCCAGGGAACACACCTGATAACAAGAGACCTGCATCCTGGTGCCCTCTCTTGCATCTGACATAGCCCATTTGTAAAATCAGGAGGTTGGTTGCACACACACATCATGGCTTGTAACCCATAATGGATTTTTCCTCCAGAAATTGGTCTAATCCCCTTTTAAAGGCATCTAGGCCAGATGCCATCACCACATCCTGTGGCAAGGAGTTTCACAACTCCTGTAATCTTAAGTGAGGTCCTAACAGAGTGTGGCTTTAAAAAGTGAGTGCCAGTGCTAAAACATTTGGTAACCACTGCCATTAGGAGTTCAAGAGCATTTAAGAATATGCCACTTTTCAACAAAAAACATTAACAAACTGGTATTAACAAAGCAATAGGAACAAAACAATTTCCTATCACCAAAGGGCTCATCATTGTTAAACAGATCCAAAGGGGACACCAGCAGAATCCACTAGCTGGGATGCTATGCTGGGATCAGTAGGTTGAAAGTAGTCCTCAGAAATGAGGAAACTCAATGGCCTTAATGAGACTTGCAGCACAAACCTACGCATGCCTACTCAAAAGTAAGTCCCATTATGCCCCATGAGGCTTACTCCCAGGAAAATATGCACAGCATTGCAGCTTTCAAATCCAATCCTATGCACACCTACTCAGCAGTACATCCCATTATAATCAATGGGACTTACTCCCAGGAAAGAATGGATAGGAATGCAGCCTTAACGACACTTAACTACCTTATTCATCTTTGTTGCTATACTTTTTTATCTTCTGGGGATCTCATTCTGCCAGGCTTGCTTGCCTTCATTTTGGGAAAAGGGGGAGGGAATGGGATTTGTTTTAAAATCCCTTTGATATTTTTTTCCCCAGCATTGTGCAAGGAGGCGGCAGACACGAGTTCACTGCTCTGAAACACCCTTCCTGCCCTTTCTGGCGGAGATCTGACCCCTGGAAAGCTTGGCCCATAGGAGGTGGCGTAGCTGGAGGGGGGCGGAGCACGCAGCCTGGCAGGGGGGTGGGCGAGCGGCCCCTCCCTTCGGAGCCGTTCCCGGCGGGGGGGGCAAAACGGAGCCGTTTTGCCCCCCCGCCGGGAACGGCTCCGAAGGGAGGGGCCGCTCGCCCACCCACCCTGCCAGGCTGCGTGCTCCGCCCCCCTCCAGCTACGCCCCCGCCCATAGGGTACTATTACAAGAGGGGCTGCCACAGTTCCCAAGTACCTGAGCGGGAGAAACGGCGCTTGCACTGCTACTCCGGCAGAAGCGGCCCGGCTGCACCAAGTGCGGAGGGGCGGCCGTCATTCCGCTTTTCAAGCGCATGCTGGCCGCTGTCGGAGCCCCAAGCTCGACCCCCAAGGCACGCTCGCTCCGCACAACACGCAGCGGGCTGGCTCACGGGGCAGGGGGCTCCAGTCCGGCCGCAGAACCTGGCCGAGCCCGGGCACGTGACTCCTTCGAACGTCGGGCAACACAACGTTCGAAGCCTCTGTGACTCGGCCAATCCGAACGCACGTGGCGGGAGAAAGCAGAGCCCGCGTTCCGCTGGAAGCGCGTGACGTACCCCGCCTCCGCAGTTGGGGGCGGGGACGGCTTTGCAGGGCGAGGAGCGTCTCGAGGCGCTCGCTGCGATGCGCGCACGCGCCTCCCGGGTTTGGAAAAGCGGGCGCGTTGCACGCCTGTGCTTGACGTCTTGCGTGCTGATGTGATGCAAGGCAGCCAGGCCCCTTCTTCCACAGGCTGCATTTGCAAGGAGATGTGAAGGGGGGGATCACCACCAGCCAAGCCACGAAGAGGCCAACCCTATACATGACTACGCAGAAGCAACTCCCATTATAGACAATGGGGCTTACTCCCAACTAAGTGTGGATAGGAGTGCAGCCTTAGGCTATGCACACTTACCTGGGAGTAAGCCTCACTGAATACAATGGGACTTACTTCTGAGTAGACATGCATAGGTCTGGACTGTAAGGGCGCCATTCTGTACATCCTTTCCTGGGCATAAGCCTCTTTGAACACAGTGAGACTCTCCTAGGCATCCATAGGACTGGGCTATAAGGGTGCAATTCTATAAGTATTGTTGGCATCCTTCAGTCTTGGAAGACTATGGTGTCAAGCTCTGAATGGTGGTTCTGGAACAGAGTGTCCTCTCCAGTGCGCGAAGCCTGGGTAAAGTAGGTATGGAGGATAGGCTGTTACCCATGCAGCAAATCCCCCCTCTCCACGTCGCTGAAATGGTCCAATGGAAAGGCAAAGGCCAATACGGTTGGTTCCAGCGGCGTCGCAGGAGTTGCCAGAACTTATAGAAATAATTCTATAAGTAAGCCTCATTGAAAACAGTGAAACTTCTGAGTATAGACACGCATAGGTCTGGGCTGTAAGGGTGTCATTCTATACCTCCTTTCCTGAGCATAAGTCTCATTGAAGACATTGAGACTTACCTAGGCATGCATGCATTGGCATTAGCATGCTTCAGTCTCGGAAGACTATGGTATCGTGCTGTGAATGGTGGTTCTGGAACAGAATGTCCTCTCCAGTGTGCAAAGCCTGGGTAAAGTAGATATGGAGGATAGACTATTTTCTGTGCAGCAAATCCCCTCCTCCATGTTGCTGAAATGATCCAATGGAAAGGCAGAAGCCAACATGGTTGGTTCCAACGGCATCGCAGGAGTTGCCAGAACGTGACTGTGTTCAGCCATGAACTGCCTCAGGGACTCCGGCTCCGGATTTTGCCTTGAGGTTGGCTCCTGAAGCCTTTTCCATAACTGGATGTTGCCACAAAGCAGTGGAGATTTGAGATCAGAGTTTTCCTTCTCTCAGATGAGCTGCCTTCCCAGGCTATCCAGTCCCATCTACCTGGTGGTTGTTTAGTCGCCTCTTACGACTCTTACGACATTGAACACAATGAGGCATGCATAGGACTGGACTATAAGGGTGCAATTCTATACATTCTTTCCCGGGCATAAGCCTCATTGTACACAATGAGACATACCTAGGTAAGCACAGGACAGGGCTATAAGGGTACAATTCTATCCATACTTTCTTGGGACTAAGCCTCATTGATCACAATGATACTTCTGAGTAGACATGCATAGGTGTGGACTGTAAGGGCACCATTCTATACATCCTTTCCTGGGCATAAGCCTCATTGAAAACAATGAGACTTACCTAGGCATGCATAGGACAGGCCTATAAAGGTGCAATTCTATATATACTTTCCTGGGAGTAAGCCTCATTGAACACAATGAGACTTCTGAGTATAGACATGCATAGGTCTGGGCTATAAGGGCGCAATTCCAACCATCCTTCCCTGGGTATAAGCCTCATTGAAGATAATGAGACATACCTAGGCATGCATAGGACAGGGCTATAAAGGTGCAATTCTATACATACTTGCCTGGGACTAAGCCTCATTGAACAGCTGTGCTTTGGTTTGTGCTATAAGGAGCCAGCTTGTCTAAAGTTCATTGCCCAGTGGAATGCCCCTGGGATTTTGTCACCGCCGCGCAGAGCGGATATGTGCCAGTGTGCGCATCTCCCAGGTCAAAGTGACCAGAGCCGTTCTTCTGGGCTGCAGCAGCTGCGAAAATCCCTTGGCAAAACCGAGGCTGGCAGTGATTTCCGCGGGGAATGGTGAGCACTTGCGCGTGGAGGAGCCGCCTGCAAAGCCGGCCATCTGGAAGCGCCAAGGTGCATTGGTGCCCCGTACCCTCCTGCCTGTTGCAGCGCGAGCAGCGTTCCTCTGCTGCGGGACGGGACAGGCTGGTGCAGGAGAGGGAACTGGAGCTGTTTCGTAGGTGCGGAGGCACTGCGGACCGCGCCCCCGATGCCCTGGTTGTTGCCTGCCTGCCTTACGCGAAGCATTGCAGGCGCAGTCAGGAATCAGAGCACCTGCAGGGCGTTTGGGTGCGCCAAAGGCGCCCTTCTATAAGCCAAGCAGTGCTGCAATCCTTTGCATCCTTGCTTGGCGGTCAGCCGCAGTGAGCACCGCGGCACTGACTTCCGAGGAAGCTTGCAGAGGCCCAGCCCACAGGCAAGAGGAGTCTGAGCCTCTCTACTCATATGTGAGCAAAACAGAGAACGCCGGCATTTCTGGCTTTGGAGATCGCAGAGAAGATCTTCCAGCCAGGGCCTCAACACCCCTGGCTGGGAAATGGGCTGGGGTTGAAAATGAAAGCGATCCCTATCGGTACTTAGAAACAAAATGAGGACAGACCTCATTTCACGTTACTTTATTCAGGCTGCAATCCTCTCCGCACTCTCCTGAGAGTAAGCTCCATTGACTCTAATGGGACTTGCTTCTGAGTAGATATGCATAGGATTGGGCTCTAGGGCTGCAATCCTGTCCACTTTTTCCTGGGAGTAAGCTCCATTGATTATAATGGGACTTACTTCTGAGTAGACATGCATAGGATTGGGCTACAGGCCTATCTGCATTTTCCTGGGAGTAAGCTCCATTGTCTATAATGGGACTTACTTCCAAATTAGACCAGCCTAGGATTAGGCCCTGAGTGTGTGTGTTCCAATCTTCAGCAGTTCAGTGTCACTTGATGCAGAAGATGGAGAAATTAGGGACAAGTGAAAAAGAGAGGCTGTGCTGCATGAGGACTTGCTACTATTTGCAAGAGCATTCTGGCCAATTCCTGGACTGCATTCTGAGTCAAGTGCTTGAAGATGCTTTATATACTGTATTGAAAGTACAGAAACTGTTGAAAGTACCTTGAGGATCTGCATCAATCTGTATTGGCTATAACAACAGTACACTGCTTTAAAAAGTGCTCAGCCCTTCTTCAACAGAAAAATAGGAAAATTTTCTTTACAAATTCTCCTAGTTCCTTCCTCTCCCCCCCCCCCTTACAAGTTTTCACATCTTGGCCCATCACTAAAGAGCCCAAGATGAAAGCCATTCATGTTACAGATTTGACAGCTGAGGTGTAGGGGATACGATTACACCACCTAGGCAACTGCTAGAGCCTCCCTAGAGGGGTCTCTTTGGTGCTGGGGACTCTAAATTCACACAGCAAAACATAATTATGTGGCAATTATTATACTTCTGCTAATGTCTTATTTTTAAGCCAGTTTTATTTTAGATCCTTTCAACTTTTGATTGCCAGTTTTTTTATGCCGCTGTAGTTTTAGTGTGCCAGTACAAGTGGTCTTTGTCTCTGCTGTGGAAGTATTTTTAATGTAGGCTGTTTCTCCCTTATATAATGAAATTAGCTTTGTGTCTATGTATGCCAGAAGTCATCTGGGGCAAATCTTGCTGAGTGCCAGGAAAACAGAAGGAAGAAGTATTGGGATATTATAATAATGTCTGAATTTCTTTAATGAGAATGAACATCAACACAAAAGAATACAAATCATTTAAGCAGATTTACTGGCAGCAAGATCCTACATCTGATTGCAAGGAAATAAATGTATTTTATTTCAGTGGAACTTATTTTAGCCATAAGCATGCTTATAATCTTAGCATAAGCTCTCTATCACCATTGCCCTATGCACATATTAAGTAGAATTGGCCTTGTTCCAATTATTTGAGTGTCCTTCAGATCTGTGATGGATAGCTGAATTTATGCAGTGACGTCTTAACTTATTAAATTCAAAATTCTAGAGAGTGTGTACTAATACACTGTACTAAGTTTCTGCTGTGTGGTTGCTAGCGTGTGTTTTAGTGGAATTTGTGCCACAAAATGAGGAGATTTTGCACTTGGACTGGAATTCTGTGTTAAGTGTTAAGATTACTTCAAGATTGGGTTGACCTGTATGTTTGGGATTAGGGAGGGTGCAGACACTAACTGAAAACTGATTCGGCTTTTGACTTTCACACTGTTCTGCATTGTCATTGAAACACAGGGCGGTACTAAAGACATTGTTACTCCCTGTGCGCAGTACTTGAACAAAGGCATAGCTGCTATCAGATTAGCATTGAATTACACTCACTGCTGAGGGTAGGATGAAAACACATCTGTCTCTAATATTAGCATATGGACAGTTGATCTCTGGAAAAATCTGTTTATTCCAAATGCACCCTGTTTTACAGAGTTTACACCATTAAAAGAAATTGTAGGTGTGTACCACTTAGATTCTGAAAAAAGCGTCTATAATTCATGATGGAGGTAGTCTGCAGTTGAATAATACATACATACATTTATTTTAAACAGTGGAGATACAAAATATCTTTTTGAATATTTCTTGTGGCCAGTTTATAAATGTTCAAATATACAAACTGCATCCTCTCCAGCCAAATGTGGTCAGGCAACTCACCATAAAACAATCTAAAACACTTTCTGGAACAGCAGAATTTGAAAAGCCAAAAAGCACAACAAAGAGGTAAATTCAATTCCACCCCCCCCCCCAGCCATAGTTGTAGGTGTAATTAGTAATGGTTTTATTGTCATACATCACACCATTACATAAAACTCAAAGGTGCATCTTAAATCTTTGTTTCTGTTGCAATCAATTCTATATAATTATGTCTTTAGAACTTTACCCAAGTTTTACTACCACAAATTTTTATGGCTAAATCGCCAATCTAAAGTGATCCACCCAAGTTTCCCTCACATCTAGGAATGAGTTAATCGTTATTTACCCTGATGAAGCCCTCCCCCCACCATGGAATTGTTACTTCCACTTTTCAGTTATTCTGCTGGTCTTTAAAAAGCATTTAAAAAACCAGCATAATTACAATAGCTGCCACTAGTTAATCGATAGTTCCCTTAAGATACATTTGTGGTGCAATGATTTCTATGGAATTTGTAGCTTATTTCACAATTATAGCCAAGAATAATTCAACACAACTTTACATTCATTTGATAATAGGCTTCAGTATCTCCATTTTTCATATTTATTACCCGATTCATTGTCAATAAATGAATGTATTTTAATTTTACACAGCTGCAATACTAGTCATGCTTTCTTGAGAAACAGTCCTCCTGAACTCAGTAGGACATACTTCAAAGTAAGTGTGCATAGTGTTGGACTGCAAATTCAATTACTCCATCACAACTCAATTTTGGTTTCTAATTGGTATTTACAGTCCTAAAAGTCCTTACTTTTAGAGTAGTTCCAGTGAGTGAAATGTGAATACTACAGATACAGAAATCTGAAATTCACCTAATAAACTTTGGGATTCTAATGCAAGGATGTTGCCATGATGCACAGTCCTATGCATGTTTACACAGAACTCTATCTAATTGTGTTCAGTTAGCTAACTTTCCACTGCAGGCTTAAACCACTGAGATACAGTTCTTAGTTTATTTCTGGAGTAGCTTGCCCAAAGTCATTGGAATTACTCCAGGAGTAAGCAATAAAAGGATTGCTGCTTAATTGTGCTTATGATCATAGTGCTAGTTTATAAAATCAAAGTTGTTCACTACAGATTAGCTTTTAAAGATGAGATACTACTTTTGAAAAAATAAATAACCATAATTCTTACATCACAAAAGTGGGTTAAAATAGTAGAACAAGTGATTAATTGATTTTCCAGAGTTAATATCTCAGATAAACAGTTTAGAAAGCTAATACAGCTAACGTTAACATAAATTTGTTGTATTTGCTTTCTATATAAAAAAATTGTAACTTTTTTTAAAAAGGAAGAGTAGTAGGATGACAACTTACATTCTTGGTTCACAGCAAAAAGTCTTGTATGTATAGCACCCAAATTAAGG
The DNA here is from genome assembly GCF_035046505.1 of Tiliqua scincoides. NCBI lineage: Eukaryota > Metazoa > Chordata > Lepidosauria > Squamata > Scincidae > Tiliqua > Tiliqua scincoides. Next base: position 158,347,265 of record NC_089824.1, read on the forward strand.
TTATGAAAGACGCAAAGGTTTCAAGGGTTCATTGTATATATGAACTGAACTGACACCTGTTTTTCTTTGTCTATATAGTGCTCTACCTGAGCATGTAATTTGCTTTACTCCTCCCACAGACCGCCCTGTTTCTTTGTCTAATCTCAGTGATTCAACAATAACAACCTCTCAGCATCTGATCGAAATGGATCTGAACAGAGAAGGTGCAGTTTATACCCAATCCAGAGCTTCC